>NC_069685.1:2607500-4019166 GCF_023699985.2 Odocoileus virginianus | reverse complement strand
TTTTACAGCTCTTGTTCTGTATTCAGGTTACCCGCAAGAAGAAGTACCAGTTTGTCCTACCCTTGGCACTGTTAAGAGTGGGCTTCTCTGAATTCCTCCCAATACTGGGTTTTATAATAATTTGCTCTGTCATTGTCGTTCATTCAACCACCATGAAATGCCACTGTGGAGTTACTGCAATTCTACGTGAGGCTGACCTATCAATAAAAACATGTCAAGACTGAAATGTAGAGCAGAATAATAATTTAATGTAGCGCAAACGTAACTTCCAAGAGGAGGGGAGCGGGTCACGTTTTCAAACGTATCAGGCTGACTCAGAAGACTTGGCCTACACACTGGCAGGGAAGAACTCCTGATGGCTGTTAGCCAAAATCGCTACCACCACTCTGGTCCAGACTGTTCTCTCCTCACAGGTGACTGCCCAAGTCTCTTAACCAATTCACCCACCTCCTACCCTCCCAGTCCTTTACCCACAGCTCTGGCTCCTGGCTCAGCTGGTAAAGAATCTGCCTGATGCAGGAGACCTGGGTTGGATTCCGGGGTCAGGAAGATCCTCTGGAAAGGGAATGGCTACCCACTCCAGTATTCTTGCCTGGAAAATCCTGTGGACAGAGAAGCCTGGCGGGCTACAGTCCATGGGGCCGCAGAGTCGGACATGACTTGGGCACCAGCCAGCACCACCAGTTTAGAGAGCTCACAGCGGAAATAGGGTGGGGGAGGGTCGGGGCACAGCCGGTCCGCCGACCTTTCTCCTGCACCTTGCGCTTCTCCGCACTTTCTGAGAATCCGGATGCCTCGGAAGAGCTGCCGGCCGATGCTGGAGGCTCTGTGCGAGGCTCGCCCCCGCAGTGCGCGGTTCTGCCCCTGGCCTCTCGCTGCGCCGGAGAGCTGCGCCCCAGCTCGGGCTGCTCCTTCTCCCACAAGCTGTCGTTGGCGCCGGCTTACTCAGGTGGTGCTCCCCGCCTTTTGTCTGCCTGCTGCTTGGTTTCTGGGGCTTGCTCTCCCGCGCCACTGGCGGTCAGGGCGTCCTGAGAAGGGCCAGGTGCGGGGAACTGATCTTGTGCGCCTGGTTGCGTGTCTGCAGTTCCTTTCCCTAGGCGGGGTGTGCGCGCTCTGCCTTGAGCAGGATGTGGAGTCTTGTGCACCCTGAGCGGGCACTGTTCGAGAAGCCAGATCAGATCTTAATGGAGATGTTCCTTTTCCCGTGGGTGGGTAGTTTTATTTTGCAGTTGAAGGAAAAATAAGGAAATCCTATATTGCCTTGGGCGCCTGGGGATTGAAACACGAGTCACAATAAAATAACTGAAGTGGGGCCCTTTCACAACAGGAGGGCACTCGGTTCACACTGGCACTAACGTGGACTGCTAGAAGCATCTTCCAGGCCATCACCTGAGCAGCTCCCCTGATGTGCTCCTGCCCACGCTTCCACCCGACCTCCTTCAAGCTCACGTTTTGTTTTTCTTAATACAGGAAACGACAACAACCAACCGACATGTGCCAGGCACTCTGCTACAGGCTTGTATATAGGAGCTCAGTTTGCTGCTGCAACTGATGAGGTGGATGATTCTTATCTCATTTTACAGGTGAGAAACTGAGGTGCAGAGAAGCGAGGTGACTTGCTTGGACTCCCCAGCAAGGACCCCGGACTCCACTGGCTGCGCTCTTAGCCAGTGGCCCCAGCCTGGCAGTCCAGGTCTGAAGCTGCAGAAAGAAGAGTCCCCCTTATCATGTCAGAACTGTAACATCTGGCTCCCTGCTGCTGACCTGGCAGTTTTTTTATTTGAATTTTATGGGCCAAACTTAACATGATTGTAATCTGAAAGCACGCAGATTCAGGAAGCTGTGAAGTTGCTTTACTCAGTGGATTTTGGAATAGTAAGAAATGATGAATTAAAAAAAAAAAGCAGGCTTCCTGCTCTCAAGTCATCAAGTCTGGACAGAAAATCATTCAACATTCTTTACATAACATATAAAGGACATTAGAGGTCATATTTTATGGCTTCATTTAAAGTCAAGAAAAAAAGCTCAGGGAGCTGAAGTGCCTTGTTCAAGGTCATGAAATACATTTTCCAGAATTGCAGTTAGATTGTTTAGATGGGTAAGTCAGCTAAGTGTTGCTGAAATGCTACTATTAGGATGCTATCTAGTTAAGGAACTCGATTGATGGTATTAGTTCGGGGAGCTCCTATAGCAACATGGGTTCATATGACTTAATTCATATCCTATATCAAGATTACCTCACACAGACAGATCCATTTTCGACACTAAGCATGCCATTGTTTCTGGAACCATGACACATTCAAGGTCCAGAAATTGGTTGCACAGTATCAACATCCTCTTAAAGACAATTTGTTAGTCTCCTTGGTGCCATTACGGCCTTTATTCAGTGTTTCCAATTCCCATGTGCTTTGCATACATTTCTAATGATTACTATTAGAATGATTACTATTCTAGAAATAATGATAACCTTCATACGGTGCTATCCTAAAAGTGTTGCTTATACTATTACCATTCCTTCACTGCCCATTCACATGAGGATAAAAGTGGTTTTTCCCTGATGGTGAAAACTGTGGTTTCCAGATCAGCCTAGGTTTGCACCTTATTGCTTTGTGACCTTGGGCTAGTTGAGCTGAGTTCAGTCGCTCAGTTGGGTCCAACTCTTTGCGACCCCATGGACTGCAGCATGCCAGGCCTCCCTGTCCATCACCAACTCCCAGAGTTTACTCAAACTCATGTCCACTGAGTCGGTGATGCCATCCAGCCATCTCATCCTCTGTCATCCCCTTCTCCTCCTGCGTTCAGTCTTTCCCAGCATCAGGGTCTTTTCCAAGGAGTCAGGTCTTTGCTAGTTCCACCTCACTTATGTTCCTCAATTTCTCCATTGGTAAAATAGGGATAATAGTACCTACACCCCATAGAGTTGATGGCAGGATTAAGTGACTTAGTATATGCAACACTTTTAGGATAGGGCTTGACATAAGCACCATATGAAGGTTATCTTTATTTCTAGAAGAGGAAGCTGAATTATAATGGAATCACTTCAGACTGTTAAATGGAGCTGAAAAAGTACTATTTCTGCTTCCCAGATGAAGGCTGGGCCTTGTTTTATTATAGCTTAAGTTAGACCTTAAAAAAATAGTTTTTCCAAGATCATCTACTAGGAAATTGACTGAATTTACAGAATTGGAATTCTTGCCAACCTTTTAAATGAAATCTCTGTCTCTATCTTTTCCGATAACAAACAAGAAAGAAAGGAAGAGAAAAATAAATTCTATTCTTTGTTCTACATTTTGAATTCCCAAGTAGAACATTTTAATAGCACATATAAACAAAAAAGTTAACGCAGTCACTATTTTAGAGGTTTACACAAATAACCTTATCAAATAGACTGTAAGCTAGTATGTACAAAGGTCAGTAAAGGGACAAGACCAGTAAGTCTAAAAGTGTTGTGGCTCAAAAGAAAAATGAGAGATTTTTACTGGATTTCATCTTGATCTTAATTTATCACCTGGCAGGTATACACCTGTATACCAGGGTATGTTTTGTAGCTATACATACAATAGTAACTCATTCTTAATGACTATAACTGGGCCTTCATAGACTTTTCTAGACCTTCCTACAAGCATCCTAAAATAAGTAGAATTAAAACATGGGGGGAGGTGTAGAATGGAAGTTTCCAAGTGAGTTCTTCTTTATCTTTGGAGACTGTATGATGCAGTGGAACTGGAGTCCAACTTTAACTCCAGAGTAACAACTTACCCAGTCAGTTTCCATTTCTAGCACGTGAAATAAGGACAATAAGGCTAATCCCATCGCATTTTTGCAAGGTTTATGTAAGACATGCATATAAAGTGAGTGCCCAGTGACAATTCTCTCTTCTCTTTTATATTTTTTAAAGATTCACTTTGTGGCCATGCTGGGTCTTTGCTGCTGCGTGTGGGTTTTCTCCAGCTGCAGTGAGTGGGGGCCACTCTCTAGTTTCCATGCACAGGCTTCTCACTGCAGCGGCTTCTCTTGCTGGGGAGTAGGGACTCCAGGCTCACGGGCTTCCGTAGTTGCAGCATGTGGGTTCTGTAGTTGTGACTCACAGGCTCAGCTGCCTGGCCGCACATGGGATCTTCCTGGACCAGCGACTGAACCGGCATCCCTTGCATTGCAAGGTTGATTCTTAACCATTGGACCGTCAGGGAAGCCCCTCCTCTCTCTTTAGACATAAGAAATAATATTTTGTGCTGGAGAGGGTGTGCAAAAAGGGAAGCCTCCTACACTAGTGGGAATGTAAGTTAGTGTGGCCACTGTGGAAAACAGTATGGAGGTTCCTCAGAAAACTAAAGATAGAGTTGATAGATGATCCAGCAACCCCACTCCTGGGCATAGATCCAAGCAAAACTATAATTATAAAAGATACATGTACCCCTATATTCATAGCAGCACTGTTCACAATAGGCAAGACATGGAAACAGCCTAAATGTCTATCGACAGATGAATGGATAAAGATGTGGTACACACACATAATGGAATAATACAAGGCAGTGAAAAAGTGAAATTATGCCATCTGCAGCAGCATGGATGGACCTAGAGATTATCACACTAAGTGAAGTCAGAGAAAGAGATACATTATGTTATCACTTATATGTGGACTCCAAAGTGGACGTGTTAGTTGCTTAGTTGTGTCAGACTCCTGGTGAACACATGGACTGTAGCCTGCCAGGCTCCTCTGTCCATGGAATTCTCCAGGCAAGAATACTGGAGTGGGTTGCCATTCCCTTCTCCAGGGGATCTTCCCAGCCCAGGGGTCCAACCTGGGCCTCCTGCACTGTAGGTGGATTCTTTACCATCTGAGCCATATGACACAAATGAACTCAACCACGAAACAGAAGCGGACTCACAGACATACAGATCAGACGGTTTTGCCAAAGGGCTGGTGGGGGAAGGATGGAGTGGGAGTTTGGGATTAGCAGAGGGAAACTATTATATACAGGATGGATAAACAACAAAGTCCTACTATACAGCATAGGAACTATATTCAATATCCTGTGATAAACCATCATGGAAAAGAATATGAAAAAGGAAGTTTATATATATACATATATGTATCTGAATCACTTTGATATACAGCAGAAAGGAACACAACATTGTAAATCAGCTATACTTCAATCAAAAAAGAATATTTTGATTAGAAAAAGCTGCCTTTTCCTGGAGGCTGGAAGGACGCAGTGTCCCGGGCCTGTGGTTCGGGCCGTCAGTGCCCCTACGGCGTCAGAAGGCTGCTCCTCTCACTGCAGGCACCCTGGAGGCAGGGCCTGGCTTGGCGCATCCAAGCTGGAGTCCAGTCCTCGGGCTCCCCAGGCGTGAGCATGCATGGCAGCCCGGTGTATGTGATGAGAAGGAGCCAGATGTGTGCTCGTGAGGACAGAGAGATTTCTGAGAAGAGAACACAGCAAGTACAAAGGCCCTGGGATGGGGATCAAGCCTGGTGAGCTCGGGGGACACACAGTCCCCGGGCTGAAGAGCAGCTATCAAGGGGAACCCGTGGACAGTGAGGTCAGAAAGGCAGGCAAGGCCAGACTGCTCAGTTCCCTGCAGGACGAGGACAGGAGTTTAGATTTTATTCTAATTACATGGGAAACCACCAACGGGTTCTATAGATGATATGAAATCTATGTTACTAAGATCATTTTGGCCACAGGACAGCCAAGATATGTGACGAGAGTAGAAGCAGAGGGACCAGTAGAAGGTAATCGCTGGTGTCTCTCTGAGCGACGGGGTGCTGACGTCCTGAGATTCAGACGCCGGGCTAGTGGCTGAGGAATAAAGCAGAGGGGAGCGCCTCACGACTTGCTCAGAGAGTTAGAGGCTATAAAGGAAAGTGGAATTAAATAGACTCCTTGCATACAGTCCATGGGGTTGCAGAGATCTGGACACAACTGAGCAACTTTCACTTTCATCTTGAATATTACAGCCATCAAGAGGAACGAATCTGGGTCCTTCGTAGAGACATGGATGGACCTAGAGTCTGTCATATGGAGTGAAGTAAATCAGAAAGAGAAAAACAAATGTCGCATATTAACACACATGTGAACTCGAGAAAAATGGCGGTGATGAACCTCTCTGCAGGGCAGGAGGAGAGATGCAGACATAGAGAATGGACGTGGACACAGTGGGAGAAGGGGTGTGGAATGAACTGGGAGGTTAGGATTGGCACATATACGCTCCCACGTGTAAAACAGGGGGCTGGTAAGAAGCTGCTGTGTAGCGTGGGGAGCTCAGCTCAGTGCTGGGTGATGACCTGGGGGCTGGGGGGACGGGGCAGGTGGAGCGGGAGAGAGCCCCAAGAGGGAGGGGTATATGTGCGCGTAGAGCTGATTTACTTTGTTGTACAGCAGAGACCAACACAGCATTGTAAGCAACTATACCCTTTTTTTAAAAAATGACTCCTTGGCTTTTGGCTTCAGCAACTAGGTAGATGGCTTCCCTGATGGCTCAGAGGGTAAAAAATCTGCCTACAATGCGGGAGACACCGAAGACTCAGGCTTGACCCCTGGCTCGGGACGAGCCCCTGGAGGAGGAAATGGCAACCCACTCCAGTACTCTTTTTTTTCCAGTACTCTTACCTGGGAAATCCTATGGACAGAGGAGCCTGGCGGGCTACAGTCCACGGGGTCACAAATAGCCAGACACGACTGCAGCAACTGAGCAGGCATGCATAGGTAAATGGCGCTGCCATGGACGGGAGGTTACGAAGAGCAGGGATGTAACAGGTTTGGACGGGTGCAATCAAGAGTTTGGACATGTTCAGTTTGAGACACTTCTTAGCCATTCAAATGGATATGGCAAGCAGGCAGTTGGATATGTAAGTGTGGAACCTTAGGTTTAGGCTAAAATTCTAAACTTGAGACTTTCAGCTTATAAAGAATATTTAAAGACACAGGGCTGGATCTAGAGAGAGAGCAAGAATACAGGACCAAGCCCTGGGTCTTCTTCCTTGCAAAGGTTGGGCTTAGGAGGAAATGGCTGCAAAGTAGGTTGAGGAGGTGAGGACAGCCTCGTGGATGGTATAAAGAGCTATTTGCCACATGTGCTGGGTGTGCAGTTCCCACAGACTTACAGGGACGGCCCTGGGGGGAACAGGCTGTTCTCTGGAGAATAAACTAGTTTACTAAGTAATAAACACTGTTTCTCTGCAGCTATCTAATCAGTATTTATTTTTGTTGCTTTTATTTATTTTGCTAATTTGATATCATAAATGATATGATGGTTCTTTTAACTTGCACTTGTAAAACAAACCGAGTATTACTTTGCTGTTTCCTCTTGTTATATGAGCATTCTGTTAATATCTTTGAGACTGGTTCTTGTAAATGATTATGGTTTACTTCCATTTTTGTATTGAGTTTTTTCTTTCCTTCACTTGGGATTGTTTTTGACTGGAAGTAACAGAATACTTGCCTATAATAAGAAGGGGTTATTTCTGCTTACAAACAAGATGTTGAAAGGTAGACAATCCAGCAATTCTAGAAATCCTCTAGGATCAACACTTCACCTTTCCAATGCACCATCCTCAGCAGGTGTTTGCTTCCTCAGGCTTATCTGAAGGCTGCCAAACCTCACGGCATCACATCTATATGCCAGCAGGAAGAAGAACACAGAGCAAAACTCTTGTACTAGCTGTCTATTCCGCTTCATCAGGAAAACAATAACTTTCCTTGAAGCCATACCAGTAGAAGTCTGCTTACATCACATTGACCAGTAGTTGGCCAAATAGCCATGCCAAATTGCAAACGAGGCTGGGAAGGTGACTACTTTTTTTTTTAAATTCATGTCTCATTCATTTAATCATAACTAAACATGTAGCAGTAGAGAATTCCAGGGGTGAGATAAATTGGAATAAAGAGAAAGGTCCTCTTGAGTCATGGGGGTGGTCTGCATCTTAAGAGTTCCTGACCATAATCCCTAGGTTTCTGCTAAGCTCAAGAACCATCCCTTCTGTGCCTTTCTTCCCAGGCAAGGAAGAGACTTGTGTCCCAGCAGTGACTGCAGTGATGATTTGATAGGAGACTTAGTTTTGTTGTCTCCACTGGGGTGAGGCCATAAATGTAAATGAACAGATGAACTAGAAAGCAATTGTTTTGTGTACATTTCATTAATCATTCCCATTTCCAGCATGTCTGAGTGATAAGAGATGACAGTGAATGGCAATGATGAGGTAATGCAAGTAACTGAACATCAGTGTCAAACTTAGCATGTACATGAAAGTCTGGTGCCTCCCCACAGTGCGAGCATATGGTAATACCGCTGCCAGCGTTTACTGAGCCCATCCATGGGATGCTCACCCCACAGTATCTCATTTAACCTTCACAACCACCTTGTAACCTGCTGTGTTCAATCTTCTCTGGATTAGAGATAAATGATTTGGGCTTGACCTTTCCCCATCAATTTTCTGTAGGATGAGATATAACTCATATTTATAAACTTGCTTGGTTTTCATCTGTAATCTTTAAAAAAAAAACAAGGGTAAAGTAAGTCAAAAGCATGGCCAATATCTTGCATGTTTAAAGTAAAGGTAGATTTAGTTGCTCTTAGATGTGGTTTTAAAAAATCTATAGATCTAATTTAAAAGTGATATACTCTGGTAAAATGTCTCTTTTTTTACCTCCTATGTCTCTTCCATGCTTTAATCTTCTGTATATAATTTGCATATCAAGTTAAATCATGTTTACATTAACTTTTTTCAGTTACCATTATTTCATACATACTTCTGCATAACCATGCCACTGTAACATGGACATTTCTCACCTCTTCTGGGCTTCAGTTTCTTCTGTAAAATGAGGCAGTTAGGCCACTATTTAATAGCAGTTTTTCTAGCTCTAATAGGATACCTATTATCTTAATAACAGAAATACATCATGAACAGCACAGGAGGCTTTTTTGGAGAAGTTTACTTCAAAACAGGGATGCTACTTGATGGGCCGTAACTTTCCTGTTGTTCATGAGTCAGCATGAAAAATACCTCCAGAGAAGGCTAAGTAGGTCAGATTTATCTAAGAAGACAGCTGTGTAATCCTGTATCCCTCTCCAACCCCATGGCACTGCAGACATACTTCTGGCTTTTGAACAACAGTCACATAGCATTACCAACTCCGTAAAGTCCACAAGACCACAACTTGAAAAATTAAGCTGACCTTTAAAAAGCTTGTAGAAATACAAAATACAGCTGTATTTATATACTGTCGATAGCAATTTTCTTCTATCTGTTAAGCCATTTTCATTGATTCTATGGTATTGGCTGGTGTGAAAAAGTTTCAGTGAAAAGTAAAACAGTTTAGAAATTAGCAAAAAAAAAAGTTTTTGCCTGTGACTGTTTTTTAAACTATTTAATAAAACCTGTTAGGTTGCCGATGTTTGCTTGCTTTTCTTTCTAAGTAGCATGGTCAGAAGACATAAATACACATTGTAGGGACTTCCCTGGCGTCCAGTGGTTAAGATATCACTTTCCAATGTAGGGGGTGGAAGTTTGATCCCTGGTCAAGTAGATGCCACATGCTTCTTGACCAAAACCCAAAAAACATAAAACAGAATATTGTAACAAATTCAAAAAAGGCTTTAAAAATGATTTACTTCAAAAAAGTCTTAGAAAAAAATACAGATTGTAAATAAACAGGTCAATGAGGGAACTTTCATGTAAAAACAAACTTTGAAGGTGCAGTTACTACCTAAGTGGACTAGGCAAGTATTCTTTTCTTAAGAGGCCTCGTTAACACAGTAGAAGATAGACCTTCAGAGCCAAAGGGGCAAGAGCAAACCTAGAGAAGTGAAATGAAGAGAAAAAAGGGACATGCTGGTTTGGGACTGGAGATTATTGCTAAGGAAAGGGAGATGCTGGCAGGCAACGTGGGGAAAAGGTAAGGGATAGGAGAATACCACAGAGTAGATAATGCAACACGCTTTTTTATTTTTAACATGGAGGTTTTATATTTATGCTAATCTTCTTAAATGTTAAGTTCTGGCCAAGCAATTAGGCTATTTAACCTTGTTTAGAGTTATGCCCAGTGTGAGGCTGGGTTTACAGTACTGTATTATGTCCTTGGGAAAGAGAGGATCCATAATTGATTTAGTTCTTCTCTGCATCTGTCCTGCTATGCAACCACTGCTTTGCCATTGTCTAGACTCTAAGGCACCAGAAGCAATTAAACAGAGGATCAATGTAAGCAGACAGGTGTGCCCCAGTCACTTCCCCTCTTTACATTGCTCTTACTTTCTGAATTTCATACAAGCTACTCTGGAAGCAGCAAATTAACTAAAAATATCTTAAGACTGCCAATACTTCTAGCTTATGTAAATGGATTCCTGAATAAACCCGTGCTGTTGATACCGTTGGCACAGCATTAACTTAAAAGACATCCCCGATCTTATGTGTACTTTTTGGTTCTAGGCATCCAAAAAATGGAGCCGGAAAACACATTTCCGAGTATCACTCATATTTCCGCGGGAATGTTAGAGGCAGGCAACTGACCATGTCCCAGACCCCAGCTAGATTTCAGAAGAGGCTGGCTAAACTTTGCAATAGGAATCCGAAGAGGAGTGTGTGCAGGGTCTTTGAAACTGTAAATCCTCTCCGAAGAGGCTTCCCCACCTGTCACAACTGGACGGTCTCCACGGAGGGTGACGGGTGCGCCCCCGCCACGCGGCGCTGAGGTCAGCCGCTCGGGTCTTGGGGGAACTCTTCTTATGCTAAATTACAGACTTCGCAGCCACCGGATACCCTCGCTGCAGACTGGCAGTAGCCATGTGGCTGCACTCGCCTTTCCGGACAAGCAGTGCATTATTTCCACTAATATCCTGCCCAGGGCCTCCCGCTGGGCGACGCCGCATCCCACCACCCACCACCACCGGGCGTCCCCGTGGGTCATAAGGCGATCGTGGCCCGCGTGCTCAAACCAAGCGGAAACCACCCCAAAGTTCCTGGCGACAGTGGCCCGGGAGCCCTCCCGCCGGCTCTCAGCGCCCCTGTCACGGTCGCAGAAAATGCCCGGAGCCCCCGCCTCGGGGCCTCGCGCCGGGCCCGCGGCCGTGCGCTCCGCGCGGGGCGGGGCGGCGGCCGCGGCGTTCGCATTGTCCACGTTCCCCGCGCCCCTCGGCGTTCCGTCCCTCCCTATCTGTGGCGCACACGCGCGGAGCGAGCGGCGCGCCCGAGGCGGGCCGGCAGCAGCTGCGGCGGCGGCGGGGGCGGGGGCGGCGCGGCGGCGCGGGGCGGGGCGGGCGGGCGGCGCGGGGGCGGGCCCGGGCGAGGCGGCCGGGGCGCCAGCGAGCGGGCGGCGAGCGCGGCGAGCAGCCGAGAGGAGCGCGAGCAGCAGCATGGCGGGGCCCCGACGCCCGCAGCCCGGCTGGCACCGCCGCACCGCCGCGGCCGTGAACCTCCTGCTGGGCGTCTTCCACGTCCTCCTGCCCTGCGGCCGCCCGGGAGGGGCTCAGGGACAAGGTCAGCCTGCCACCGCTCCGCGGGCTCCCCGCTCCACCCCGCCCCCCCTCTTTCTTTTGGGGGAACCGCTGAGATCTGTAAGAGGGCGAGGGGAGGAACGGGAAAGGGGGAAGGAGAGCGGCGGCAATTACGGGCTGGTGCCCTCCGCTCCCCGAGGCGTCCGCTCCCGCGCCTCCGGCCACCCGAAAGCTGGGCAGTCGCGGGGCTCGGGGACCGCGGCGCGGACCGCTAGCCGCGCGCGCCCCGGAGCCTTTGTGCGCGGGCCCCGGGCGCCCCGGGCACAGCCCCCGCTTTGTGTGGCGCGCGCTGGGGCCCCGCCGCGGCCCGGCTTCCTGCAGCTTTGTTCCCCGAGCCCGGCCGCCAGGGCCGCGTCCCGCACTCGCCCGCCGCAGCTGCTGCGGGATGCGGAGCGCGGGGTCCCGCGGGGTGGCCTGCCTTCCCCCCAGCGCGAGAGCCCGCGAGCCCGCACGCCGTCGCCTCACAGTCCGAGGGGCTGCCGGCTCGCACCGGGTGCATTGTGTTCTGATCCGCGGCTGGCTTCTCGGGTGGCCTCCGCTTCTGGAGGGGAAGGGAGGCTTGTTTTGGTGAGGCGGGTGCACGGAGGAGGCGATCGGGAAACAGGAAGCGTTTCTTTTCCGTGCATTAAAAACGCCGTGTGTTTTTTGGTGTTGGTGCAGCGATCGAGCCCATGCCGAACGTGGTGGAGCTGTGGCAGGCGGAGGAAGGGGAACTCCTGCTGCCCACTCAGGTGAGGACGGCCGAGGTGACAGGGCGGCTGCGGGAGGCGGGGGAGGCTCCGAGGCCGCGGCCCCCCCGCGGCTCCGGCGCTCGGGCCACTTTGCAAGACAAATAAACGGTCGCGCCGAGCCTGAACACCTGGCCACGGTGGCCTGCACGGCCGCCTCCCGCGCCATGTGACAGGGCGTGAGTCACGCCGGCCCCAAGTTCAGGAGGTGGGAGCCGAGGCCACCTCAGCAGGGCCGCGGCCCGCGGCGCCGGTGCCCAGGGACAGGGCGGGCCCCTCGGCCGCCTGTGGTCCAGGGTGGGCGAGGGGCCCGTGCCCTGATCTCTCGGTGAGCCAGGCTGTGTGCCTGAGGACCACCGGAAGATGCAGTGCTGCTTTCGGAAATGTTACTGAGTGGTCCACGCCATTGGCCTTAAGTATCTTTGTTTGGATGAAGATGGGACTTTAAAGGATTGTGATCTTGGATCTTTCCCAAGTGCCTTTAATTTGTGTTAACATACAGCCTCTTGTTAAGAACTCGAATTTAAGGCCCCCACCCCACCCCATGCGATATAATGATGGCACGTGGAAAAATCGTTGGTGAGGATTGGCGGGACATTTGGCATCATCCAGGGTTTACCACTGCCACAGAGTACTGCAAAGCCTTTGTGTTTAAGGTTTTTTAACTTTAGGAGAAATTTTCATTGATTGCAGATACACACATTTAAATATTGTTGACTGTCTTTTAGCAGCGACAGTATGCCTGCACTGCATGGGAGATGCATGTTTTGGGTAGGTGGGGGAGTGGTTTGAATCCTCAGGGAATAGTTTGTGTGTGGTAATTTTGAGGATGTTCATTACTTCCTCCATTGGTGGTAGCACTTAATTCTATGTTGTCTCTTGTGGCTGTTTAGAAAACAGGGTGTGTAGCTGGAAATTGACTGGTGAGGCTGTGCAGTTTTACATTTCGGAGTGCTGCTAGATATTTGGAATATTCGTTATAATACAGGGCTAATGAATAACAGCTTCAAGGTGGAGAGGTAATTTTTTTAGAGGAAAAATTTCCTGACCCTTCGCTGAAGGCCAGGGTGCTGAATAAGACCAGTCCTTGGAGAAAAAGTCCTGTCGGGATGGGGATCAAACAGTTTGTCCTTCTCTTAAAAGTTTATTCCTAAATGGATCCCTGCCCCCCATTGTAAATGGCAAATGTGTAGTGTTTAAAAATGCAATAAGATAAAAAGAACAAAATAAAAATCATTCAGTTCCTGATGAAAGAACCATATTTGACATATTTACTTTTAACAAATAAAGTGTGGTCATATTTGTGTATATCAGAGTTTTCAACAGAGGTGTTAGTAACATTCAGGGCTGGAGAATTCTTTATTGTGGGGCCGTCCTGCTGTCACGCAGTTACAGCATCTGCCCCTATCCGCTAGATGCCAGTGGCTCTTCTCTCTCCCCCTTGTCGTCCCCCCCCCCCCCCCCCCCCATTTTGTGACAGCTAAAAATGTCTCCAGACACTGCCAAATGTCTCTCGGGAGCAGAATTGCCTGGGTTGAGAAGCACTGGTGTATATCTATACATATTTGCATTTTTACTCAATTGTACCCTCTACCTCTTAACTGGTTAGTGTTGAAAGCCAACCCAGACTGAAAGGAAAGTAAATTATAGACTTTCATTTGTTACAGCCGTAGTTGAAGGCTCAGTCACTGTCCTCAGAGGTGGAAATGTCAGTCTCTGAGATGATGAATGATTTTATTTATATGCTCAAAAGTGATTTTATTTAATTCTTAATTTCTGGTTTTGTTTATATGTATAATATAGTTTGTTTTGGTAAAATAGTGTTAGAATTTTAGAAGCTGTGTCTCTGGAATGTTCACTATAGAAGCGTTTATACCTAAGCTATTTTAATCAAAGCTGTAATGAAAGTGAAACTGATGTTCAAAATCATTTTCTAAATACTTCATCTCCGTGTATTTGTGTATTTTTTTGAAATTGTTTTACCGTGCATATACCTGGGTAGGGGTAAGGATAGATATGGATCTATTTATATTTATCTATCTAAGCTGCATATCTATCTAAATGGCACGTGTGTGTGTGTCTGTCTGTCTGTCTATCTGTGAGTATAAGTGTAAACTGCAGAGAATTCTAAAGAGAGTTATTTTTAGAGAATTTTTTTCAAAGTAGTTTGAATTTTTTCAGAAAAAGTTCCCTCGTGTGTTATGGAGTCTGTTCAAAGTAGGCTATTTATAGGTGTTATTTAAATTTGAAGGTTTTCTGCTTAATGAATTTGTAAGTTGGGTTGCTTTCAGGAAGACTTAAGGATATGTATGGCTTCGGAAGCCAAGATTTGTCAGTGATTGGTAAAATAGGAGTGTCCGAAGATGTGGTGTTATACTAACACTGGCCAACACTTGTTATTTATACAGTTATCTCTTTTGGAAATGTTTTTTGTCGATTGGGCCTTTTTTCTTCTTTTCTTTTTCTAATGGCTCTCTTAATGGACCAAGAACTTGAATAATGCATCACTGGTAAAAACAGATACAGTTGAGTTGTTACAAGCTGCCAGACTTCAGGATTTGACTCAGAGCGCCATCCTTGGCCACCTCTCTGTCCTCTGTTTCTTCATCCTCAAAACGGGGTTAATCGTGGTGCTGATCTCAGGATTTTGTGCCGCTTAAGTGCCTTGAACTTAGTGAGTGCTTGATACAGGTTTCGTATTATTTTGGCAGTATTCTCATCTGACCCCTGTATTTAGTCACTGGAGAGTGTGGAACAGCTTTCCCGCTTTGAAGGGGCTGAGCCAGTGCAGATAACTGTAGTTATGTAGTATGTCGTATGTGCCCAGCAATTGCCTGGAGGCTCAGACTATTGGAAGAGTCTGCTTGCAGTGCATGAGACCTGGGTTCGATCCCTGGTTTGGGAAGATCCCCTAGAGAAGGGACTGGCAATCCACTCCAGTATTCTTGGACAGAGAAGCCTGGCAGGTTACAGTCCCTGGGGTCGAAGAGTCAGACACAGCTGAGCAAGTCACACTTATTATGTGCCCAGCAATTGCATAGGTAAGTTATAGTATTCATATCTTTTTGTTATATACTGTTTTGTTTTGTAAAATATTTTGGTCTAAGGACAGTAAAACTTGATCTGTGTTGATAACAAGAGGGAAGAAGAAAACATGTTATTTTACGATTAGATTTACAGAATTTTCCCTCTCCCCTGATTGTGCTTCATCCAGGCTTTCACCATGCCAACTCCCAAGCAGATGCTTTCGTCAGATATTTTATTGTCAAGAAGTAGTTGCGTGTGTGCAAGACACTGCTTTGTGCACCTTCTTACTCTTGCTCCAAGACCAGAAGCTTCTGGGATTCCCTGTGAACCGTTTGACCTCCTCTGGGCCTGAGGCCTTTTGTACTCCGACCTTGTCCGTGGCCTCTCAGTCCTTGGGGACACTCGTGCCCCTTGGCTAGCCAGGCCTGACATGGGTCTGTTGAATGAAAGCACGAATCCTATCGCCTTGCCGTTTATCCAAGACCAGTCCTTCTGACCCCTGCCGTGGCACTGGCACTGTCTCCGTTTCTCTTCCCTCTTTGAGCTCTTTGAGCGTGTGGATTTGTTTTCCTGGTCTTGTGTGTGCCTTGTTGCCCTGATTGGGTTCCCCTACGCCTGGTGGCCCCGTTGTGGCGCCGATGTTGTATCTGCAGTAGGCATTTAGGGCTTCTTCCTGCTGAGAGGAGAGTGGTCCGTGTCTTGTCTAGTTCCCTGTTTAGGAGGTTAGTCTTTCTCAAAGATTGCTGATGGACTGTCTTACGCATTGAGTTCTTATTATTAATAATCACATTTCTATATTAGTTCTAGGGACAAGAAGGGCAGTCTAGAATTTATTAATTTAGCTTCTTCAGACTTTGCTGGGGTGAGAAGCCTCACTCCTAAGGGTCTCAGCCATGAACGTGACTGCTGAGGAGGAGCAGCTGCTACCTGGTCCAGAAGCGTGTTGGTCTGGGATGGCTTGGGATGGAATGGGATGGGGAGGCCACGTTCTTCTGGCCTGGTTGGTCCATCTAGCAAACAGCTGACCTGGGTTCGGATAGTACAGTGTTGAATAAGAAACTTTTCTGCCTTTAAAAATCCCATAGCTAGTTTATTTTACCCTCCTGAGCCTGAGCGTGTAGATAACGGAAATCGGTGGAAAGTGAAACAGGAAATGACAGAGTGAGTATCTCAGGTACTAAGGAAATAGCCTCTTGCTCCAGGCCAGGAAGCACCACCTCGTATTTGGAAAGCTTTTTGTCATAGAGGTTTATTTTTGGTTGCATCAGATTCCACTGTTAATGTCAAAAAATACTAACATGGGATGAATACTGCTGGCATTGTTTAAAAACCCTTGAGTGTTCAGTTCAGTCACTCAGTCGTGTCCAGCTCTTTGCGGCCCCATGGACTGCAGCACACCAGTCTTCCCTGTCCATTACCAACTCCTGGAGCCTACTCAAACTCATGTCCGTTGAGTCGATGATGCCATCCAACCACCTCATCCTCTGCTATCCCCTTCTCCTCCTGCCTTCAATCTTTCCCAGCATCAGGGTCTTTTCTAATGTGTCAGTTCTTTTGCATCAGGTGGCCAAAGTACTGGAGCTTCAGCTTCAGCATCAGTCCTTCCAATGAATATTCAGGACTGATTTCCTGTAGGATTGACTGGTTTGATCTCCTTGCAGTCCAAGGGACTCTCAAGAGTCTTCTCCAGAACCACAGTTCAAAACCATCAGTTCTTCGGTGCTCAGCTTTCTTCATGGTCCACCTCTCACATCCATACATGACTACTGGAAAAACCATAGCTTTGACTAGACAGGTCTTTGTCGGCAAAGTAATGTCTCTGCTTTTTAATATGCTGTCTAGGTTTGTCATAGCTTTTCTTCCAAGGGGCAGGCGTCTTTTAATTTCATGGCTGCTGTCACTATCTGCAGTGATTTTGGAGTCCGAGAAAATAAAGTCTGTCATTGCTTATTGCTTCCCCATCTGTTTGCCATGAAGTGATGGAACCGGATGCTATGATCTTAGTTTTTTGAATGTTGAGTTTTAAGCAAGCTTTTTTACTCTCCTCTTTCACTTTCATTAAGAAGCTCTTTCGTTCTTCTACACTTTCTGCCATAAGGGTGGTGTCATCTGCATATTTGAGGTTATTGATATTTTTCCCAGCCATCTTGATTCTAGTTTGTGCTTCATCCAGCCTGGCATTTCACATGATGTACTCTGCATATAAGTTAAATAAGCAGGGTGACAATATACAGCCTTGCTGTATTCCTTTCCCAATTTGGAACCAGTCCGTTGTTCCATGTCCGGTTCTAACTGTTGCTTCCTGACCTGCATAGATTTCTCAGGTGGCAGGTAAGGTGGTCTGGTATCTCTCTTAAGAATTTTCCAGTTTGTTGTGATCCACACAGTCAAAGGCTTTTGTAATTAATAAAGCAGAAGTAGGTGTTTTTCTGGAACTCTCTTGCTTTTACTATGATCCAGTGGATGTTGGCAATTTGAACTCTGGTTCTTCTGCCTTTTCTAAAACCAGTTTGAACATCTGGAGGTTCTCGGTTTCACGCAGTATTGAAGCCTGGCTTGGAGAATTTTGAGCATCACTTTGCTCGCCTGTGAGATGAGTGCCGTTGTGCAGTAGTTTGAGCCTTTCTTAGGGATTGGAATGAAAACTGACCTTTTCCATTCCTGTGGCCACTGCTGAGTTTTCCAAATTTCCTGGCATTGAGCGCGGCACTTTCACAGCATCATCTTTCAGGATATGAAATAGCTCAACTGGAATTCATCACCTCCTCTAGCTTTGTTCGTAGTGATGCTTCGTAAGGCCCACTTGACTTCACATTCCAAGATGTCGGGCTCCAGGTGAGTGATCACACCATTGTGATTATCTGGGTCGTGAAGATCTTTTTTGTGTGGTTCTTCTGTGTATTCTTACCACTTCTTAATATCTTCTGCTTCTGTTAGGTCCATACCATTTCTGTCTTTTATTGAGCCCATCTTTGCATGAAATGTTCCCTTGGTATCTCTGTAATTTTTTTGAAGAGATCTCTAGTCTTTTGCATTCTATAACACACTCGAATGCTAGCTCATCCAAAAGCCATGAAGTGTTGAGAGCTGATTTCAGATGAGGAAATTGAGAACACATAGTGGGTAAGTAACTTGTCCAAGGTGATAAGCGCGCAGCAGTTGTGGAATTTGAACCCCGGAGATGTCAGCATGAGACTGGGCTTTTGGCTCCCTTGCTCCTGTACGAGTTTTAGCACGGTCTGACCAGAAAAATACTGTGGTGATGATGAAAGTGCCTGTGTCTGAGAGAAATAATTGGACGTTCAGTTTCAAATTTTAAAATTTTGCTTAATTGAGTTTTAAAAAATAGCTATATCTACTCCTATTAACATTTTTTAATTGGAAAAAAATTTTATTGAGGTATAATTGACATAGAATGTTCCATGAGTTTTAGGTTTACACCATAATGATTCTATATTTTGAGATACTGAAAAATGATCACCACAGTCAGTCTAGTTAATTTTTATTTATTTTTTAGTTTTTGGCCATGCCATATGGATGTTAGTTCACCAACCAGGGATTGAACCCACACCCCCTGTATTGGAAGCCTGGAGTCCCAACCACTGGACCACCAGGGAAGGCCCAATAAGTCTAGTTAAGATTTATTACCATACATAGTAACAAAAATTTTTTTCTTGTGATGAGAACTTTTAAGATTTACTGTCAGCAAATTTCAAATATGCTGTACAGTATTATTTACTGTGGTCACCAGGCTGTACTTTATATCCCTGCGACAAATTACTCATTTTATAAATAAGTCTGTATCTTTTGACATCCTTCATTCATTTTGCCCAACCCCCATCCCCTGCCCCTTGGGAACCACCAATCTATTCGTTGTTATCTGTGAACTTGGTGTTCTGTTTTTTTTGTTTTGTTTTGTTAAAGATTCCAGAAATAAGTGAGCTCATACGGTATCTGGTCTTTCTTTGACTTATTTCTCCTTGCGTAATGCCCTCAAAGTCTGTTCATATTGTTACAAATGGCAAGATTTCATTTTTTTTATATAGCTGAGTAATATTCCAGTGTATATACATACCACATGTTCTTTATCCATCCATCTATCCGTGGACACTTAGATTACAACTTAGGTTGCGTCTTTGTATTGGCTACTGTAAATAATGCTGCAGTGAACTTAGATGCACACATATATATATATATATTTTCAGGTTAGTGTTTTAGTTTCTTTGGGTGAGCACTCAGACGTGGAATTGCTGGATCATATGGTATTCTGCTTTTAGCTCTTTGAGGAACCTGCGTACTGTTTTCCATCGTGGCCGCAGCCCGTCACAGTCCACAGCAGTGCTCGAGGGTCCCCTTTTCTCCGCGTCTTCTCCAACCTTTGTGCTCTTTTGTCTGTTTGATAATAGCCTTCTGACGGGTTTGGGGCAGTTCTCACTAGTGTTTAGGAAACAGACTGTGCTTAGGCCTGCAGACAGTCATGGCACGCGTACTGTGGGCTGAGCGCGGTTTGAGGTGTTGGGCTGTCATGGGGAACAGGAAGGAACAGCACTGCCCTCACTGAGCTGCCCGTTTACTGGAGGCACATGGATGAGAAATGAGAAGTAGAAAAAATTGCAGTGATAATGTGGTGGCAGACTGGAGGAAGATTTGGACAAGAGGAATCACAGTTTTAATTTAAGAGGTCAGGGTAGGCATATGACTCTGCAGTCCCACTCCTGGGCGAGTATCAAGAGAAAGACATGATCTGGAAGGATACGTGCTCCCCAGTGCTCCTTGGAGCTCTGTGTACAATAGCCAAGACCTGGGCGCAGCCTCGGTGTCCTTCAGCCGAGCAGTGGATCAGGACGATGTGCTACATGTATGCGGTGTCCAGTTACTCAGCATTAAAAAGAGTGAAATGATGCCACGTGCAGCAACGTGGACGGACCTAGAAATTGCTATCGAGTGACGTTAGAGAAGAAATACCGTATGATATCGTTTATATGTGGAATCTAAAAAGAAATGATAAAATTAACTTAGTTACAAAACAGGGATTCACAGACTTAGGGAATGAATTTATGGTTGCCAGGGGGAAGGATGAGGGGAAGGGATAGTTAGGGAGCTTGGGATGGACGTGGCAGTTCAGTTGCTCAGTCATGCCCTTTGCGACCCCATGGACCGCAGCACGCCAGGCCTCCCTGTCCATCACCAGCTCCCAGAGTTTACTCAAACTCATGTCCATTGACTCGGTGAGCCATCCAACCGTTTTATCCTCTGTCGTCCCCTACTCCTCCTGCCTTCAATCTTTCCCAGCATCAGGGTCTTTTCTAGTGAGTCAGTTCTTCGCATTAGGTGGCTAAAGTACTGGAGTTTCAACTTTAACATCAGTCCTTCCAATGAACACTCAAGACTGATTTCCTTTAGGGTAGACTGGTTGGATCTCCTTGCAGTCCAAGGGACTCTTAAGAGTCTTCTTCAACACCACAGTTCAAAAGCATCAATTCTTCTGTGCTCAGCTTTCTTTACAGTCCAACTCTCACATCCATACATGACCCCTGGAAAAATGATAGCTTTGCGACTAGATGGACCTTTGTTGGCATAGTGATGTCTCTGCTTTTTAATATGCTGTCTAGGTTGATCATAGCTTTTCTTCCAAGGAGCAAACATCCTTTAATCTCATGGCTGCTGTCACCATCTGCAGTGATTTTGGAGTCCCCCAAAATAAAGTCTGTCATTGTTTCCATTGTTTCCCCATCTATTTGCCATGAAGTGATAGGACTGGATGCCATGATCTTAATTTTCTAAATGTTGGGTTTTAAGCCAACTTTTTCACTCTCCTCTTTCACTTTCATCAATAGGTTTTTTAATTCTTTACTTTCTGCCATAAGGGTGGTGTCATCTGCATATCTGAGGTTATTGATATTTCTCCCAGCAATCTTCATTCTGGCTTATGCTTCATCCAGCCTAGCATTTTGCGTGATGTACTCTGCATATAAGTTAAATAAGCAGAGTGACATTATGCAGCCTTGACGTACTCCTTTCCAGATTTGGAACCAATCTGTTCCTTGTCTGGTTCTAACTGTTGCTACTTGACCTGCATACACTTTTCTCAGGAGGCAGGTCAGGTGGTCTGGTGATTCCCATCTCTTTAAGAATTTTCCAGTTTATTGTGATCCACACAGTCAGAGCTTTGGCGTAGTCAATGAAGCAGAAACAGACTAACAAAAAGCAAGAACTGTGTTGCTTTTTTGATGATCCAGTGGATGTTGGCAGTTTGATCTCTGGTTCCTCTGCCTTTTCTAAATCCAGCTTGGACATCTGGAAGTTCAATGTACTATTGAAGCCTGGCTTGGAGAATTTTGAGCATTACTTTGCTAGCGTGTGAGATGAGTGCAACTGTGCGGTAGTTTGAGCATTCTTTGGCATTGACTTTCTTTGGGATTGGAATGAAAACTGACTTTTTACAGTCCTGTGGTCACTGCTGAGTTTACCAAATTTGCTGGCATATTGAGTGCAACACTTTAACAGCATCGTCTTTTAGGATTTAAAATAACTCGGCTGGAATTCCATCACCTTCCCTAACTTTAACTTTGTAGTAATGCTTCCTGAGGCCCACTTGACTTCATACTCTGGTATGTCTGGCTCTAGGTGAGTGGCCACACCATTTTGATTATCTAGATCATAAGACCTTTTTTGTATAGTTCTGTGTATTCTTATCACCTCTTAATCTCTTCTGCTGTTTCTGTCCTTTATTGTGCCCATCTTTACATGAAATGTTCCCTTGGTATCTCTAACTTTCTTGAAATCCCTGGTCTTTCCTGCTCTGTTTTTTCCTCTGTTTCTTTGCAGTTGTCCACTTAGAGCCTGCATTAACACTGTCACAGGGGGCGTGTTTTATGCCAGTGTTTTCAATGGGAGCCAGAGCCCTGCTGAAGTGTGTAGAGATTGGGGTGAGTGTGTCAGAGTCAAGTGTCAGTTGCTCAATTCCCAGTCAGGAGCTTGGAGCCAGGTTCTTGAGCAGAGATTAACGTGGTGACCTTGACTGCTGGGTCTGTAAGTGATGCCTGATGTTGATGAAGATGGGCCTCACAGTGACTGACACACAAGATGGGTTGAATGCAGCAGTCTTTTCATTTGTTAAAGTTTTATTATTATTTTTTATCGGGGTATAATTGCCTTACAGTATTGTGTTAGTTTCTGCTGTGCCATGCGGTGAATCAGCTGTGTGTGTGTCTTCGTCCTCAGTTGCTCAGTCGTGTCGTGACTCTCTGCAGCCCCATGGACTGTAGCCCACCAGGCCTCTCTGCAGCACTTGCCACTTCCTATCCCAGGGGATCTTCTCGATCCAGGGATTGAACCCGTGTCTCCAGTGGTGAACAGTCAGCTGTGTGTATTCATGCAGCCCTTCCCTCTTGAGCCTCCCACCCTCCCACCTTTCTCGGTCATCTCAGAGCACCAAGCCGAGCTTCCTGAGTGTACAGCAGCTTCCCACTAGCTATCGGATTTACACATGGTAGTGTGTGTATTTGTCAGTTGTAATCTCCTGATTCCCCACCCCCGCCACATGGCCACATGTCTGTGTTCTGTGTCTGCATCTCTGTCCCTGCTCTGCTTATTTGGTTCACCTACACCATTGTTTTAGATCCCACGTATGTGTTAACATAGATATCTTTTCTCCTGTCTGATTTTGTATGCAGACTCAGTGGCAGTCTTTAACTTAATTTTTATTGAGGCCTAGCTAATGTCAGTATTAGATAAATTGAAGTGATTCTTCTCCCCTCGTCTTGTCCCTCTCCCCTGCTGACCACTAGTTTCTTCTCTAAATCAGTGCATTTTTTTTGTATTCCCTAGTTGTAATTTTTTTATGCAAGTGATATCATACAGAATTTGTCTTTCTGCCTTATTTTCATTATTTATGGCTAAGTAGTTTTCCATGTGTGCGTGTGTATGTGTGTGACATCTTTATCTCTGTGTGTGTGTGTGTGTGACATCTTTATCTGTGTGCGTGTGTGTGTGTGTGCCATCTTTGTCCATGTGTGTGTGTGACATCTTTGTGCATGTGTGTGTGTGTGACATCTTTGTCCGTGTGTGTGTGTGACATCTTTATCCGTGTGTGTGTGTGTGTGTGTGACATCTTTATCCGTTCATCTGTTGATGGGCATTTGGGCTGTGTCCATATCTTAGCTTTGGGGAATAGAGGTGCTGTGAACATTGGGGTGCATGCATCTTTTTCGAATCAGTGTTTTTGTTTTTCTTAGATATATACTCAAGAGTGGAACTGCTGGGTATATGGTAGTTCTGTTTTTAGTTTTTTCAGAAACCTCTGTAATATTCTCTAACGCCACACCTAATACAGTCCCACCAGCAGTAGAGGAGGGTTTCCTTTTCTCCACGTCCCGGAAGGGCAGCAGCCTTCCACAGCCGGGAAAGCCTGGCGCATTGGTCATGTAGGCCTGGGCGCTGATGGCTTGGGCTCATTTGCTGGCAGAAGGGGTGGAGAAGGACAGGTCTGCTGAGGGGACTGATCCACTGCTTGGGGGTGACAGGTTTGCCCAGGGGTCAGGGGGTGTGATGGCCCCTTGGATGTAAGTGGGCCCTTGGCAGGGACCCCTGACAAGAGTCTGGTGTGGCTGTTCCCGGGGAGATGGTGTGTAGACCCTAAAGCTGTTTGGTGGTGGGACTGCAACTGGTTAACTGGTCCTGCTGTCCTGTGGGTTCTGACCCACCTTGTTTGAGCCTCAGCTTTCACAGGAAGGTGGGCACTGATCTGAACGTGCTTGAGTGAGAAGTTGGGGATTTGGGCCCTGTGGCTCCAGGAGCAGAAACAGTCGGAGGGCGTGTGTGCTTGGAGTTCTGGGCTCAGGAGGACGGATGACGGGAGGCGGGGCAGCCGGGGAGAGCGGTGGGCTAGGGGTGGGGGCGCGGAGCAGGAGGAGGAGGAAGGCTGGGGAGGAAGCAGCCCACGGTGCGGCTTCGGGAGAGGACAGAAACCCAGAGCATGAGTGCCCGCACGTGCCCACGCAGCGTTTAACTGGATCTGCCCTTTTGCTTCTGTTGTGAGTGCCTTCTCTTTTTACACTCTTGATGTGTGTCTCCTGGGCACAGTGTGGCATGGTAGGTCTCAGAGATTTTGGCAGTGGATTGGAGTGCAATATTTATGCCATTTATAGTATAATCAGCTTTTTTATGTTGAAGTCAACATATATTGGGTGTTCGTATAGGGGATTCTGAGCTATTCAGTACAGTTTTTATATTTGGGGATTTTAATTATCATTAAACTTTGTCTTGTGTGATTAAACTTGAGCATCAGAAAAAGGCTCTTGGAGAGAAGAGTGGTGTCCAGCCAGCTTTGAGACCGTGTTGGTGGCAGTTTGAAACAGGTAGAATGTTTACTTGTAGTGCACATCTAAGGGATCACTTGGCAGGGTCTGGCTTTCAGTGGCGCTATTTTAGTGTCAGTCTTTTTTTCAGTAAGTATTTATTGAGTGTGCTGGGTGGCAGGCACTGTTTTAGACAAGTTCATCACCCCTGTGGGATTTGAAGAAGTTTTTTGTTTTTTGTTTTTTGTTTTTTGTTTTTTGTTTTTGTTTTTTGGGAGATGGTGTGTTTCTCTGAAACAACTGTTAAAACATATTTTTTCTCAATAGGGTGATTCTGAAGACGATACAGAGGAGCAGTCTCAAGAACAGAGGTAAGGAAGGGATGGGGGCAAATCTGGGCTAAGTCTCCCTGCCCACTTTGGGTGCTTTCTGACGTCTTGGAATATGTGTTTATGTGTTTAATATTACCTGTGACAAGCCTTTCTTTCTGACGTTTGGGGTATCTGGACTCTAATAATACGGTTTTGTTCTAAATGAAGTTGCACGGAAATCTCTGGAGACATCCCCCACCCCAGCTTCACTCTCCTGTGCCGTCCTTGCACCCTCCGCCCTGTTCACCCTCTGTTCTGTCTGCACACACCTGTGGGTCATCGTGGTGCTGCGAGCCGAACATAACACTTTGAATGAGACCTGCTTGTGTGCAGTAGGGAAGTCAGACATTACTGTAAATAAAGCAAAATAGTTATGTTTATAATAAGAACTATCAGTAATCCAGCTGCTGTGGGAGAGATGAGCAAGGTGGGTCACGCGGACAGGTGGTCGGAGGTGACGCTGGAGCTGAAGTGTGGGAATGCGTGGGGGCAGCCACATGGTGGGCAGAAGGAAGGGAGGGTGCCAGGGCCGTGCGGCGGGGCACTGCCAGTGCAGGGGCCTGGAGACGGCAGTGTGGTTCTGTAGGGTCAAGGGCGAGGCGCTGCCCGAGAGCACACACAGTGACGAGATGCAGCTTTATTGTTTCAAGTGTGAGGTGAGTGGTTAAAAGTGGCCAGCAAATCGAAGATGTAAACTACCTTTTTGAAGAGAATGCCTTGGTCCCAGGGCTCGCTTGGTTCACTGTTGTCAAACTGGGATGTCCAGTGCCTTGGAAGGACCTCAGTACTCTTTAAGTGGTGCCGGGCAAGGGCGTGCATTTCAGAGAATCAGCTTCTGGATTCCCAGCATCCATGTCCTGTCCTGAAACTGATCTGAGATCACAACTTAGCGTTTTCCACCTCTCTTCTCACACTGTCACTTTTCCGCTTTGCCAGAGAAAGGCATATCTTTTACCAGGGCTTTATCTTGCTCTGTGCTTCACCGTGGGCAAAGGGACAGTTGAAGATACTGTTACTGGTTCGGAGAAAATGACTGAACTCTGGATGACAGAGTCATTTGTAACTAGTGGTTTTCACGTCTTCACTTTCTATAAAATTGAAGGAGGACCCAATCAAATTGGCAGTTGTTTAGACTATCAAAAGTTCTTTTTATTGCTTTTTACTGGAGCCTAGTTGCTTTATGATGTTGTGTTAGAACGCTGTAGAGAACATTGCTGCACCGTGTTCTGTATAGCAAAGTGGATCAGCTAAGCATGCACATATATGCCCACTTTTTTGGATGTCCTTCCCGTGTCGGTCACCATGGAGCATTGAATAGCGTTCCCTGTGCTGGGCGTTTGGTCCGCATTAGTTACCGGGTTTATACGTGCACGCATGCGTGCTAAGTCACTTCTGGCGAATTCGACTCGGCTGCGCCGTGGACTGCAGCCCGCCGGGCTCCTCTGTCCGCGCGGTTCCCTAGGCAGGAACACTGCAGACGGTTGCCGTGCCCTCCTCCGGATTGTATACACAGCAGTATATGCATGTCAGTCCCAGTCTCTCAATTCTTCCTACTCCCCCTTCTTTGCCTGGTATCCGTACGATCTGTATGTCTGTGTCTCTGTGTCTGCTTTGCGGAGAAGCTCGTCTGTATCAATTTTCTAGCTTCCACAGTAAGGATACTGTACAATGTTTTTCTCTCTGTGACTCCTTTGCTCTGTATGACAGTCTCTGTGTCCATCCACCTGTCTGCAGATTACACAGTTTCGTTCCTTTTTGTGGCTGAGTAACATTCCTTGTGTGTATACCACATCTTCATCCATTCTTCTGCTGATGGACATTTAGGTTGCTTCCATGTCCTGTCTGTCGTAAATAGCATTGCAGTGGCTATTGGGGTGCATGTATCTTTCTGAATTATGGTTTTCTCTGGGTATATGCCCAGGAGTGAGATTGCTGGGTCATATGGTAGTTTTATTGTTAGTTTTTAAAAACTAAAACTGTTACTGTTCTCCACAACAGCTGTACCAATTTACATTCCCACCAACAGTGTAAGAGAGTTTCCTTTTCTCCACACCCTCTCCAGCATTTATTGTTTGTAGATTTTTTGATGGTGGCCACTCTGACCGGTATGAGGTGATACCTCATTGTAACTTTGATTTGCATTTCTCTAATAATTAGTGATATTGAGCATATTTTCAAGTGTTCTTTGGCCATCTGTATGTATTCTTTGGAGAAATGTCTGTTTAGATCTTTCACCCATATTTTGATTGGGGTTTTTGTTTTTTTTCATATTGAGCTGCATGAGCTGTTTGTATATTTTGGAGATTAATTCCTTGTCAGGTGCTTTGTTTGCAAATATTTTCTCCTAAAAGTTCCTTTTAATGATAGACTTTTGGCAAGAATGCTGAGGGAGTTTAGAGCATGTAGGGACAGTGCTGTAACAAAGGTTCTTACATTCACATCTATGTGAACAAACATTCTCAGTGCTTACATTAAAAAAAAGGACAAGGAAAATAACAAATTGGTGCTAATTAAACTTGTCTCATTCTAACAGTAATATTCACATAAATCAATTACGAGGGAAAAGACAGTTTATTCATCTCATTAAAGGATGCAGTTTCAATAAAATAATGTTCAATTACCTATGAAAATTTGTAAAATTTCTCGGCTTGATCAGTTGTGTGCTAATAAAATTATAATGATAATTCAGAAGAAAAAATGAACACTTAGATCCTTTGGTCATAAGATTTTTTAAAAATCCTGAAATCTCAATTTGAGCCCATAGTTTTGTTGAAAGAGGCTTTGAACATAAAGCTATTTTAGGTTAAAATCCTTTTGAGAGAATATCCAGCAATACAGGAAAGTCCATCTGTATATTTAAAAAAATGGATGATGATGAAAGTTAGTGCAGTGTTATTTAGATTCCTTTGAATGTAATTTTAAAAGTCTGAGTCTGATTAAAATTGCCAGTATTTACAGTATGTCAGAAATTACATTTTTTGCAAACATTTAGATTCACGGTATATATAGCATTTTATGTGTTTGAGATTACTTAAATATATGGGTCAAAGCTGGAAGTTTGTCACAATCCTGTTCGAGTGTCTGGGAACAAGACTAGCTGAGTGCTGACGGTGGTTCCAGCTTGGTTGGCAGCGGTGGGGACGGAGGACGTGGAAAGTTCTGCGGGGAACTTTGGTTGGTTCAGTTGTGGAGATGAAGAGAAGCCTGGAGCAGCGATGATGTGATGGGAAAGGTCTGGCAGAGGGCAGCTGGGAACTCTGCTTGGTTGCCTCCTAGGAATCTCAGACTTGATGAGACAGGAGGCAGTGTGATCTAGGGAGTGAGTGTGAGCTGCTGTGAGCTGGGAGCGGGTGTGAGCTGGGGTGTGGGCTAGGAGTGAGTGTGAGCTGCTGTGAGCTGGGAGCGAGTGTGAGCTGCTGTGAGCTAGGGTGTGGGCTAGGAGTGAGTGTGAGCTGCTGTGAGCTAGGAGCGAGTGTGAGCTAGGGTGTGGGCTAGGAGCGAGTGTGAGCTGCTGTGAGCTGGAAGCGAGTGTGAGATGCTGTGAGCTGGGAGCGGGTGTGAGCTGCTATGAGCTAGGGTGTGGGCTAGGAGTGAGTGTGAGCTGCTGTGAGCTAGGAGCGAGTGTGAGCTGCTGTGAGCTAGGGTGTGGGCTAGGAGCTAGTGTGAGCTGCTGTGAGCTAGGAGCGAGTGTGAGCTGCCGTGTTTTAGGAGCGAGTGTGAGCTGCCGTGAGCTAGGAGTGAGTGTGAGCTGCCGTGAGCTAGGAGTGAGTGTGAGCTAGGGTGTGGGCTAGGAGTGAGTGTGAGCTGCTGTGAGCTAGGAGCGAGTGTGAGCTGCTGTGAGCTAGGAGTGAGTGTGAGCTGCTGTGAGCTGGGAGCGGCTGTGAGCTGCCGTGAGCTAGGAGCGAGTGTGAGCTGCCGTGAGCTAGGAGCGAGTGTGAGCTGCCGTGAGCTAGGAGTGAGTGTGAGCTGCCGTGAGCTAGGAGTGAGTGTGAGCTAGGGTGTGGGCTAGGAGTGAGTGTGAGCTGCTGTGAGCTAGGAGTGAGTGTGAGCTGCTGTGAGCTAGGAGCGGGTGTGAGCTGCCTTGAGCTAGGAGCGAGTGTGAGCTGCCGTGAGCTAGGAGTGAGTGTGAGCTGCCGTGAGCTAGGAGTGAGTGTGAGCTAGGGTGTGGGCTAGGGAGGCCAGGCTGCGTCTTCAGGGGCCTTGTCCTTTGTACCTTGGCGCTGGTCTTCTGCTTTCACAGATACTTCTTTCTTATTAATAAGAACTAGCTTCTTCTCACCAGTTTCGCACCACACTTAAAGATACGGAGTAGATTTTGCCCTTCTTCCTCTTCTGACGTGGATGATTGGAGGGAGGGTGTAGGGGGCATTGAGTCCAGTGGCTGTCAGACTTATGGACAGCAACTCGGCGAGAGACCTTTTACACTGTGATTATTTGTTACCCACAGGCAGTTAATGGGGGTGTCTGACTATGTCCTCCTGCTCATTTATTTGTAAAGTGGCCCTTAACCTGTGCTACCTGTGGTGGACTCTATTTTCTTTTCCATTTTTAAAAATTGTGGCACATACGTTAACACCTGCCGCTTCAGCCAGTTTGAGTGTACGGTTCTGTGGTGTTGAGTACATTCACATGGTCCTGCAGCTGTCAGCCCATGGAACTCGTTTCATTCTCTTTCACTGAAAAAACACCGGCTGCCACTGCTGAATTGATTTCAGAACTCCTTAGTCATGATTCACTGTTGGCTCAACCCTGATTTGTATGTTATAATCTTCTCAATGACCAATAGTCCAGTGTGTTGCTGTTACTTTATCCCTAGTTGCTTTCCTTTTAGCAGGACTTCCAAGCCTCTTGGGTTTTTCTGTTGTTGTTGTGGAGTTTTTTTCCTTTTGTGTAAAGGCAAGATCATGATGAAGGTTGGATGCTGCAACCAGAAAACCTTCTCTGTGTCCATTTTCTGAAAGTGTTGCTTCTGGTGTTTTTGCCATGAATTCTCTATAAGTCTCACATCCTGTGATGGGTCAGTCACCTAAGTACTCACTGTTCGTTTACCTTCTACTGGGCAGTTGGAACTTTTTTAAAAATGAAGATTTTTAGTGCTTTCAAAGCTTGTAGATTCTCTTGCTCCTTTTTTTTTTTTTTTAAATTAAAAAATTTTTTTGGCTGCATCTTGCAGTATGAGAGATCTTAGTTCCCCAACCAGGGATGGAACCTGTGTCCCCATGCCATGGAAGCACGGAGTCTTAACCACTGGACTGCCAGAGAAGTCCCTCTTGCTACTTTTAAATTAAGCCTTTTGCTTTAGAAGAGATGTAGGTTTACGGGAAAGCTGTAAAGATGGTACAGAGTTCCTGTCTACGCTTTGCGCAGTTTACCCCAGTGTTAATCCCTTATGTTGGGGCTTCCTTAGTGGCCCAGACAGTAAAGTGTCTGCCTGCAATGCAGGAGACCTGGGTTCAATCCCTGGGTCGGGAAGATCCCCTGGAGAAGGAAGTGGCAACCCACTCCAGTATCCTTGCCTGGAAAAGCCCTTATGTTACTGTGGTCCATTGATCACAGCTCAGAAACCATTGTGGGTACGTTACTGAGAATTACACTCCACGCTTGATTCGGGTTTCCCTGGTTTTCCCCTAACGTTCTCTGTCCCAGGACCCGATCCAGGAACCCACGTGGCTTTCAGTTGTCGGGTCTCAGGGTGCTTTTCGTTGTGACAGTCGGTCAGAGTTGCCTTGTTTTTGAAACCATGGCAGTTTTGAGGAGTTCATCCTTCAATTTGGGGTTGTCTGAGGTTTTTCCTCGTGGTCAGATTGAGGTTATGGGGGAGGAAGACCTCAGTACAAATTGCCGTTCTTGTCATATGTCAAGGGTGTTGTCTGTCAACGTGACACCCCTTCGGTGCTGACCTTGGCCACCTGGCTGAGGTGCTGATTGTCAGCTCTGTCGACTGGAAACTTCTTCTTGGCTTACCTCTTTCCACACCGCCCTCTTTGGAGGCGCGTCATTAAGTAGAATAAGCTCCACTTACATAAATTGTTCAGAATTCCTCCGTTCGGGAGATATGTCTGTTCTCTCTCACTTATTGATTTATTCAGTCCTTTGTTTGTGTCATGGATGTTTATTTTACACTTTGGATGATAGTCCAGTACTAGGGTTGTGCTGCTATTTTGACTTTTTATTTTATTTATTTTTGGCTGTGCCAGGTCTTCATTGCTGCTCGGACGTTTCTCCAGTTGCCGTGACTGGGGGCTGCCCTCTGGCTGCGTTGTGGCGGCTGCTCTTGCTGTAGACCATGGGCCCTAACGCGCTCAGGCTTCAGTATTTGTGGCTCCGGGGCTCTCGAGCACAGGCTTAGTCATTGTGGCGCACAGGCGTGTGGGATCTTTCCAGATCAGGGATCGAACCTGTGTCTTCTGTGTTGGCAGGCAGATTCTTTACCACTGAGCCACCAGGGAAGCCCTGCCCTGCTATTTTAACGCCATTCATTCTTAACCTTATTTATAAAGTCATTAGTATGTCCTTACACATTTTTCAAACATTTTTGTGATTTTCATTTTAATTACTACCCTGCTGTGCCAGCATTAATGACATCAAGGTGAACTGGAAGTCAGTGGAGGCAGCACATGGGAGCTCCACAGAATGAATGCTCTGTCTCTGAGAGAACCTGTGCGGAGGACAGCTGAAAACTTGGGCAATAGATCTGACCACAGAACAGCCTCAGTGCGTTCTCGTTCTCGGAGGAGTGGCGGCGGCCCTGACCTCTGGCACTGGAGAGAGTGCAGAAAGAGAAGGGGGCCCTGGTCTCCTCCGGACCAGCCAGGGTCCTCGCTGACTACTGTGGATTCTGGGGCGGGGGGCTTCTAGAGCAGCTTGCCTGTGATCTCAGACAGAGTTTGGGAAAGCTTTTCGGGTAATTGGCCTCATTGAAGATTTTGTTTATATTATCCTGACTTCATCTTCTGTGAATGCTATGTAATTGTACTTGGTTGAAAGCCAGAAAAGCAATATTTGAAAAACTTTCTCCCCTCGCTCTTCTCCATCCCCATTTTTCTCCTGGGTGTTCTCAGATATCAGCAGTAATCTGCTCCTCTGCTGAGAAGGATTGCTGTTGGGGATTCAGTGGCGGGAGCGAAGGGGAGCTGGCTGACTTCAGCCCCTCTTAGAACTGGCTGCTCTCTGGATGCATCTCTGAAAAGCCTTTTTGGGGTCAGTTTGTTAGAATGTGAAAAATTTAAGTGTTGGCAGAGTATAAATAGTATGTTATTTCCGTTTTTAAAATGGTTCTGTAAAAATCATCCATACTGACTGGCTCTGGGGTGTCCGGGGAAGGTGGTGGTGGTGGTTTTTAATGTACTTTTGTCTGGTAGCAGCAGCAACATGTGTTCTCCTGAAACCGTCTCCATCAGTTAGAGGCTGATCCTAAGAGTCAGAACATGAAGAAGATCTCGTTAACCTTTCAGCAACAATCTGAAAGATGTAATTGCAGACAGTAACGGCTTAATCTTCAGGGCAGCTTCCTTTTGGCAATGAAGCGGTCTCAGAGCTCCCACGGGGGACGGAACTACTTTCCACTCTTTGTTTTCCTTCAGAAACTGAAAGCCATGTTTTTCGCACAACCCTGGAGTTCCTTACCTGTTGATAGGGTCGTGCATTTCTAACCCGAGCTCGCCTCTGCCTCCTCTCCCGGGTTTTCACGGAGAAGGGACCTGAATCCGGTGGCACCTCCTGCCCAGGTCGCACTGTGCAGTCGGGGAGCAGCCTCCGCCTTGGGGAGCGCGCCCCCTCCACCGACCCGCGCCTGCGTGTGTGTCTGCACAAGCCTGAAATCAGGTTCCCCTTGCCTCCTGGCATACTCCTTGTCCCCAGGGGGTCACTAGGTCTGGCTGCATCTTTTTCTGTCTCCTGCCTCGGTTTTACAGCTACCCTAGCCTGTTCTCCACGTCCCTACCCACCTGATGTATCTAAAACTTGGGCGTCCTTGCCTCCTTGCCTCTTCCAAGCGGCCTCTTGGGGGCCCCTTGCCTTCTGAGCCTCGCACAGAGGCCTTTTGTGATATAGGTGCCCCTCTCCTCTCCAGCCTTCCTCCCCTCGCTTCTTGCTTCCTCTCAGGCACGTGGCCCCTTTGCCTGGCAGGGACTCTCTTTTCTTCCCCGGCAAGCCCCTCACCCAACTCTGCCTGTCCTGCCGGCTCCAGTGCTTACTTTTGTGTTTAAAGTCACCTTCCTCGGATCCCCCAGCACCTAACCGCTGCCTGACACCTAGGAGACGATCTGCTAAAGGAAGGGACAAACCCTCCTCTCTTTAAGTCTTTGAAATTGATTGCTTGTCATACTTCATGTGCCTTTCATATCCAAGCACACAAACCATATTTGTCATTGAAACCACAGTACTGGTATTTCTATTAGGGGTTGTGGTTTTTAGATTGGATTGTTGCAGTGGGTGTGTTTTTAATGAGAATGGGTTATTAGCTCTGTCCCTGCACCCTGCAGTTTCTTCTGCAGGGTTGTGGGGCCTGAGGGGGTGCAGAGCGAACGTGTTCAATCATGATTTTCGTGGCTGTGACAGTGTGAAGTGAATTTCCTTAGACTGTAATAGGGCTCATAATTTGGATGTTGGCCTTAGAATTACAAGCTTTTAAATAGGGTTCTTTGTACATATTAAATTTGTTAAGCCACAAAACCTTTTTCAGCTGTTTTAGGTGGTGAAATTTCTAGCAAAGCTTTTTTGACGCTTATATAATTTTTAGGCCTCAACTGAAATCAATTGGGAAAATGGTATAATAGGATCAGAATCTTATACTGATTTTCACTGAAAGTTTTGCTTTTCTTGAATATGTATTTTTTGCACACACTGGGGTGATTCAGTTCAGTTCAGTCACTCAGTCACGTCTGACTCTTTGTGAACCCGTTGGACTGTACGCCAGGCCTCCCTGTCCATCACCAGCTCCCTGAGTTTACTCAAACTCATGTCTGTTGAGTCGGTGATGTCATCCAACAGTCTCATCTTCTGTCATCCCTTCTCCTGCCCTCAGTCTTTCCCAGCATCAGGGTCTTTTCCAATGAGTCAGCTCTTCACATCAGGTGGCCAAAGTATTGGAGCTTCAGCTTCAGCATCAGTCCTTCCAGTAAATATTCAGGACTGATTTCCTTTAGGATGGACTGGTTTGATCTTCTTGCACCCCATGAACAGTATGAAAAGGCAAAAAGATACGACACTGGCATGATTAGACTTGTGCTAATTTGTATCTTTAATTAAAAAGGATATTTGAGTCAGCTTTAATGATTCCAGGTGTATTTTGAAGGGTTAGTTTAGAACAAAAACAGACAAAAGACGTCATTAATGTTGATAGTCCCGAAACAAAAAAGGGGAATTGGAGATCCTGAAACAAAAAAGGGGGAATTGGAGAGCTTGGGTGTGTTTCAGAAGAACCTCTGTGTCCATTAAATTAGACTCGGTTGGGTCGCCTTTAGGAGAAGTGGCTTAACTCAGTACTGAAAGTCCAGCCTCTCAGCGTCCTTCCACAGGGGCCTGGCTGGGTGCTCACTACGTTAGTCACGGTGCTTATCATCAGAGTAACGATGGAATCCATTCAGTCAGGCCTTCTGACCAAAGGATGAGGCAGTGTCGACAGACCAGGAAGACTGGCTATGGAAATTACCACATGGTTAAAAAGTGCATGGGTCTTCCCTGGTGGCGCAGTGGTAAGGAATCTGCCTGCCAATGCAGGAGATGCAGGTTTGATCCCTGGGTTAGGAAGATCCCCTGGATTAGGAAATGGCAACCCACTCCAGTGTTCTTGCCTGGAAAATTCCGTGGACAGAGGAGCCTAGTGGGCTACAGTCCATGGAGTCACAAAAGAGTTGGATTGGACTGAGCACATACAAAGTATGTAAAAGACTCAGAGAAGCTTATTTTAGACAAGAAAGAAGGTAGTGAGTGCTGTGAGCAAGAGAGAGGCTTGGGTGTTTTGTTGCTGGGAATCCAGCTTAGGTCTTAGAGATGAGCTGACATTTTGGCCATTTATCCCTTCTTTACTGTGCTTTGGATCAATGAGAAGAAAGGTATCCTAGATGGAGCCCAATGTATTGGCAGCAGTGTTGATTAGTCCTGTAAAGATGTTGGAGACGTGTTGAGACATCTAGCCTCTTACTGCTTAAGGTGGCAGAACCTGGGATTTCAAGGTTCAAAGAAGAAATGTAATTTCCCAAAGCAGTATTCTCTGTCTGGGAACACCAATAATGAGATAATGGGGTCTCCTGGGAGCTTGTTACTCTCGTTTTAAATGAATTGTCATCAAATTATTAGTTTGTTGTTAGAGTCTTCCACATAGGAAATAGGACTCCAGAGTAATAGTGATCTCTCCTCCCCAGTAAATGTGACAAAAGAACATTGCCACTTCACAAATAATTACTGCAGTTAGTCTGGACAATGTTTCATAGAGGTGCTCAATAAAGATGTTTTTGGAACCATTGCTTTAGGGTTTACCATTGCATCTACTTGTAAATGATGTGAGAAAAAGTCTCATTTGTGAACTGTAGTCCTTCCCAATGTTTTCCCCCAAAGTAGTGGGGATGTAGTTTTGAGAAGTCTGCTGTGGGTATGGAAATTCTTTTTTTTTGGCCGGGGGGGAAGTCTTTTAAATTAAACAACTTAGAATTTTCAGTCATTTAAAAATTACTCACTGATTATTCCTTTTTTTTCCTTCAGAAATCATTAAATAAAATCCATGTTTCAGGAACACAGATAGCCTGTGTACTTTCTGGCATCATCTCTTCTCTGCTCCACAGATGCTTACCCCAGTCTGAGAAGCGCGGCTTTAGTGCATTCCTGCTTTTCCCCTTACTCCTTGTCCTGCTGTTTCTACCCAGTTTGTTCAAGTAAACACGGCTCTGCCTTCAGAGCATGTGGCTGTTGGGCTAAAACTACACTTGTCGGGTAGGAGAGATGATTTGCCATTTGTGGAATGTCTGGCAGTGCCCACTGCTGTGCTTGAAGTAGTTCCCAGGGAACAGCAAAGACACAGTGTGTGACCTCCTGAGCTGACCTTTGTGAAAACATGTACATTAATTCACGTTGATGTCATGCCTTGTACAATGGTGACTTTCAGGATTGCGCGACCCTGTGAATGTTCATTCCTTTATTTAGCTACCGCTAAATTGTTGATAATAGGTGAAGTCCAGTTTAAATAACAGTGCAGCAGTGTTCCAGGTGATAAGTTGTGGCAGGTGTGTGTGCACATACTGTGAATTTTTGGTGAAATAATTCTTCTGGGAACATGATTCATCTTTCTCTCTGAAAATCAGGCCATGTCAATCCAATTAATCCATTCAAAATCAGATTTAAGTCACTGCCCTTGTACTTCGGGTTTGCAGAGTCCTTTCTCATGAATTGTTCTTAGAAAACCAGGTGGGTGTGGGCTGGCTTTCCCATGTTATAGATGAGGGATGAGTTCATAAAGCCCGACAGTTGAGGACCACGGAGCTGTGTGGTGGCAGGCCAGGCCCGTAAGTGGAAGTGTCCTCTTTCTAGATATACCTGTCTGTCTGGTCTCTAAAGGGGATCGGTTACATGACTCTCTTACCAGTTAGATGTACTGGTGCCCGGCATTGATGGGTGAAAGCAGTTCAACTCTCTAGTAAGCTTTGGTAGTGTAGGGTACTTGGCAAACCCCCTGAAAAAAAGGAGCATGGCACTTGTAAGACAGACCCAGAGCTGGGTCTTCAGTCAGCCTTTACGGGCTGCTAGATAGCGTCTTCAGTTTACATTATTCTTAGGGGCTGCTCACCCACTGACTGTCAGCTGCATAGCTTTTGGAATAGTCTGGAAAGTGCATATCTGGAATTTTAGGATTACTTGGTGGAACACATGCCAGTGTAATACAGTGTAATACATGCTCAGAGGTTGTCCTCTGTCCTGGATGGACGTGTTATCCTGTTAGCTTGCTTTGTGATCTAGGTATTTTCAGCTTCAAGTAACAGAAAGTCCTGACTCAACCAGCTCAAACAATGAAGAAGGAGTTATGTCACCTAACAAGAAGCCAGGAGGCAGGGTGGTGCTGGTTGGGTTTGCTGAGCAGTGGGCATCGGCAGCCAGGCCCTTCCCACTTGTCTGGCTGCTGCCGCCGCTGCGCCCCCCACCCCACCCAGCCCCAGCGCGCTCGCTGCCTGGTGAGCATCCGTGGGCAGGTGAAGCGCCTTCCTCCTGGGCCCCTTTCTCAGGAGCACCCCCCAGTGACTTCCCCTTACGCCTCACTTCAGAATGGGTCCGTCTCAGCCTGAACCCCTCCCGGGCCTCGGGCGTGGTGGGGCCGCTAGGCTTGGGAGGGTGCTCCCTGCGTGGCGCAGGCTTTGGCTTTGAGGTGGGCGGGTGGAAGGGGAGGGAGGGCAGGCTGGCTGCAGGGTGCCCACAGCTCGTCACCTGCGCCCAGTGCGCAGTGAGAGGCCCGGACGGCGTTTCTGGACGTGCAGTCCTGGAACCAGCAGAATCAGCACCACCTGGAAACCTGTTAGGCCGGTTCCCAGACCCCACCCGGCCCGGCTTCTGAATCAGAAGCTCCGGGGCGGGGTCTGCGAGCTGTTTTCACAGCCCTCCGGATGATTCTGGAGCGGAGAGGTCCAGCCGAGGCCTCCGAGAAGGCACATTTCAAGACACACTTTTGGTTGAAGGTGGAATGATGGGCAGCGGAGGCGGTCTCGGAGGTGAAGCTGGGAGGCCGCCTGCGCTCAGCGCACCGGCCGCCCGGTGGGCGCAAACCTCTGATACCTGCACGCCCTTCATGGTGCCAGCCTTCGCCGGCAGATGCGGCTCTCCTAGACGAGTGCTGTCCCGGTGATGGGCAGGGCGGGCCCCCCACCCGGGCCCACCGCGTCCCCGCAGGCCGTCGAGCTCGGCTTCCCGGGAGGAGGGAGGAGCTTTCTTGGGGATAATTCATTCATTATAAGGGAAGTGAGTCTGGCAGAAAACCTTGGCCCAGTAACAGAAAGTCTCAGTTATGGGAGGGGAGTGGCCACCGGCGGTAACAGGGTGTGTGTGAGCGCGGGTCTGCCTCCTGGCCCAGCTCCTTCTGGGCACGTGGCTCTGTGTGTGTGTGTGTGTGTGTGTGTGTGTGTGTGTGTGTGTGTGTGTGTGTGTGTGTGTGAGAGAGAGGGGGGCGGGGGGAAGAGCGTGAGCACGCGACTGGCGGGGGGGGGGGTGGGGGTTGTTGGGGCAGGAGGATATTAAGTAAAAACGGAGAAATGTTCTAAGTACTCTGAGGACCTGGGGTGGGCGGGAGCGGCAGGGCGCCGCCCACTCTGGGGGGCACCTGGCCATCCCGCCTCACACCCCAGCCGCGGTCAGGGATGGGACCCTCGGGTCGGGGGAGCTGGAGAGAAGGCGATGGCTGGGGCCGGGGCCTGGGGCGGCTGAGCCTTGGGAGGCGGGAGGCCTCCCCCGACCAGACCAGACAGGGATTCCCGGGGCTCTTTCGGGGCGCAGTGGGGGCGTTTCCCAGCGAAGGGGGCCGGAGGCGGAAGCCCGAGCTGCTGCGTGCTGTGCTCGCTTCCTAGGGCGGCCATGACAAAGGACTTAGCGGTAGCTTGAAGCAACAGATTTCTTCTCAGTCCTGGAGGCCAGGAGTCAGAGCAGCGCCGCTCCGCCTCGGGAACCGCAGGGACTCCCTCCCTGCCCCTCTTAGCTTCTGCTGCTTGGCCGTGAGCGTCGCCACTCCGGCCTGCAGCTGCGTCCCCCGGCTCCGCCTGTGCCCCGCGTGCCTGCTCCCTGCGCTGTCTCCGGATCTGCCCATGGCTGTCCTTGGACAGCAGCATGCAGTCAGCGGTCCGTCCTACCCCCGTATGCCCTGATCTTAACTCGTCCTGTCTGCAGCGACCCTGTTTCCAGTAAGGTCACATTTCGAGGTCCTGGCGGCTAGGACGTCAGCGTGCCATCTTGGGGGGGACACACACACACACAGTTCAATCTGTTATGTACAGAGGCTCATTTGTGAGCCTTTCTAGGGTCTCCTCACCCACGTCCCCTGCCCTCCCCTGACTCTGGGGCTCCTAGGAAGTAGCTGGTGTTGGGCTGGGCGTTTGCATTCTGAGAGCTGCACTTACAGTTATGCAGCTGTATCTGTAAGAGCACATACATGGGAATTCTTTATTTTTTTTACACCAAATTGTGGACACCAGGGACAAGTTTTTTTTTATAATTTTTTTTAATTCGGTGGAAATAAGTGGGAAGGTGGAAGAATATTTCTGTATACACCGAAGCTTAGCAAATAGGCAAAGCCTTGCAATCAAACGACAGTCCTTAGGTTAGAATTCAGAAAAACACAACTGCTGAAACTGCTGCCAGTCCGTGTGTGCTGTGTTGGGGTGTGTGGACGTATCTTAAACAGGTTTCATTCCCAGTTTAAACCCAGCAAGTGAATCCGTGTGGGTTGACCCACGTGCTGAAGTAGATCCTTGTGTGAGCCATTCATCAGTTTGAAGGGAGAATCCTTTTGTTGTTCTCTGGAAATGCTTGAATCAGTATGAGTCTTTTTCTGCCTTCATACACTTGGACTGCAATTATCCAGGTGTCTGAGAGTGCCAACAGTGAGGCGTTGGTGCTGGTACTGTAGATTTTAATAATTCATCTAGCAGTCTACTTTCAGGTGGATGGATGTTCCATCCAAATTGCCTGTTGGTTTGACTTTCATGTAACTTTAATTAGTAGATTAATGCTTTGGGAACATCTGATCTGTGATCTTGAAATTGGTTACGGTTGGCGTAATTCACGGGTAATTAGGCGCCTTTGCAGCGACTCCTCCAGTCATTAGAGGGCCGGGGTAATTTGAGGTTGAAATGTGAGAATGAGGTGGAGAAAGCCCTTGTGCTCTATCCCTTAATCTTTTAATCCATTTAACCTGGTTTGTAAATTCAGGCTTCCTTTTAATTTGAGATATATTTAGGTAGCTGGGAAGAGGTTTCCTTAATTCATCACATTTAGACCATAATTAAGGGAGGTAGGTTATTCCTAATTGCCTAAACTCCTTAAAGTTACCTTGGGTACAGAAAGAATCCATCAAAAATGTGTTGCTCCCTGTTGGAAACCGAAATTCCAGGTTGAAAAAGTGAGCTGACAACCAGAAGAAACAGGCATGACAAAAACAAAACCTAGTTCGGAAGTATGTTTGTGGCATGTGGTGTAGAGTTCGTGGACCCACACCTATCAAGTAACCTGGTCTCTTGCTGAGTTTAAGGAGCATCTCTCACTAAATGCACACTATTTACATTTTCTTTTTATTTCTGCTTTTGGGGGCTCATGGGGAAACTGGAGGAGAGAGATGCTTCCGGAGACCTGCACACCTGTAATATTGACTAATGAAAGGAGGGAAGGGGGAAGTAAATGGAATAAGAAACTGGGACAAGAAAAAAAAAAAAAAACCCCAGCTAGATAGAGGGTCTGGATTGCGTGCATTTTTGGGTCTGTGCCCTCCTTGAAACTTGGAATTTTGATCAGGTAGATGGTGGTTATAGGTGTTAATGTCATGAAATTAAATCTTCAGTCTTTTGTATTGTTTTCTTAGTGACCTATGTCAGTTTTCTATTCCTCTATAAGTAAAATCCTTCAGGTGGTTGGTAAAAATCACTTTATTACTGTTTAGCAACAACTTTAAATATGTTGTCACACTAGTCATTTTATTCCAATTTGTATAGTTTGCATTTTTTTGACATAGTAAAAGCTCTCCGTACACATTTAATATAGTTTATCTCTGTGTTACTTTTTAGTAGTACAGTTGGTCTCTGACTTAGGATAGTTCAGTTTACAATTTTTCCACTTTACATTCAGTAGGAATTGTATTTGGAGTTTTTAATTTTTGTCTTTTCCTAGGCTAGTGATAGGAGGTGGGATCCGATTTCATGATGCTGGGTGGGGTGGCCGTAGCTCCCATCAGCTTCGCCATCACAAGGGGAAATAGCTGATACACTGACAGCCATTCTGCTCCCCACTTTCAGTGGAGTATTCCATCAATTATATGAGATACTGAATACTTTATTATCAAGTAGACTTTGTTGTTACATGACTTTGCTTAACTGTAGGCTAATGCAAGTGTTCTGAGCACCTTTAAAGTAGGCTAGGCTAAGCGATCTCTGGTGTTTGGTGGGTTTGGTGTATTAAATGCGTTTTTAACTTATCATGGGTTTGTCTGGATGTAGCCTCATGGTGAACTGAACATCTGTACTTCTGTACTTTTTTTTTTAAAACATTTCTTTTTGGTTTCCCAAATAAGGATTCTCAGTATCTGAAAATTACTTAGGCCATTATAGTATGTAAGCCTTCTGAACTTACGTAGCTTTTGGAGTATTTCCCTGTAATGTCTAGTTTTAGATGTGTTTGGTGGTGCTCAGCGCATGTCATTTCTACTGTAAAATAGAAACTTGATGAAGACTTTAGCAAACTTAGTATAGTAAGTAAATATTTAGCTTTTATTTCTTATGAAAAGACCTGAAAAGTTAAGTCATTTCTGGTCTTCAGGGAGGAGGGCTGGGGGGCAGGTCGATGTGACCATTTGACGTTGTGGATGCCACTGCACACCGGTTGTCAGACCGGCCCGCTGCCCTTGGAGCTGTGACCTCCAGAGGGGGTGTCTCATTCAGAATTTGTACGAAAGCACCATATGGGCAAGTCCTGAACTTGGCTCTGCTTGCTACAGTTTTTATTATACTGCGCATTATTCCTTTTGTAGCCTTAAAAATTAACTTAGACATTAATTAGACTGTGAATTTTTTAAGCATGCTTTGGCATACTGGTTTTCCTGAGCACTTTCCAGTGTAAAGCACATGGCTTTGTGTTCGCATTTGGTCCATAACCTTGTAAAGGAGGCCCCATCTGGAAAATGGGGTAAGGACACCAAGATTCTGTGTATAGGGAACTGACGTTTGTTGAACATTTCCGGTGGTTTTCATAAGTATCATCGTGTTTAAGTCACACCTCCCAGGAGGACGTGGCTGTCTCTCCATCCCGCCCCCAGAGGTCTGGGTTCTCCCGCAGCCGAGGGGAGTGGAGCTGAGATGGGAGTCCAGCTGTCAGACCACCAGACTTTGGGTTTCTCCCATCTACAGGTGTGATGTCAATGATTAATAGAATTAGAACATTCTCACTTGCTCTCGTTTCTGTCTTCCTTCTATAGTTTCCTTCTATTCTAAGATGAGTAGAACAAGAAAAACAAGATGGAATAGTGCCATTTATTTACATGTATTGAAATGTTAATCCATGTAAACTGGGAAAATGCAGCATTGAGTTATGGGAACTTTAACCTAACGTTTAAAAGAACAGTGAAAAAATACATAATTTAGCCCAAGGGAAATGATCCAATATCCACCGTGATGGTGACTTACAAATTAGCCTGTTGTTTGGATTGTAGGTAATTCTTAATAATTAAATGTGTAGTATTATTTTTCTCTTGAGTTCACCCTGGATTAAAAATAGAGGGAGTTTTGCTGAAGCTCTGTGTTTTTATCCACCCTTATTCTTTACATTTTACAAATTTTAATGATGTTTCGGCTGGAGATGTTTTCAACGACTATTTTGAATAGTCATTAATAAATGACTTTTAATAGGCATTAATAGATGTGCTCAAAACTTTGCTTAAATTATTGTTTGAATTTTAAGGTTATGCATAAAATAGCTCAAATTTTCTAAATTGTACCTGGGGAAAATGACTATTCTGCTGTACTCAAGATAACATGCCAGTAATAGGAAGCTGGTATTTCATATTTCTGGAAAGCCCTGAAATGTGCTGGTTAAACTAGGACGTTATGAATGCAGGATCTGCTCTTAAGGATTGTGCATCATTTTAAGGGAAGGAACACACGACTTTGAGGACACATGGATTAATGTGTGTTTATGCCCTGGGCTGTCAGCTTAGTTCTTTTTATTTACATCTTCCCTGGGCTTCCTATGACTTAGGGCTGGTGGGGGAGGAACAGAGAAAGTGTGACGCGGTAGGTTGAGGAGTTGTGGTTGGGAGTGGAGGAGACAGCTGGGAAGAGGGGCCAGGATGGTAAGCCAAGAGCCAGGGTCATGGCCCTGCCCTTCTGTCAGCACCCTGGTGGTGTGGGCAGAGCTCTGAAGTAAGATGTGAGTTCAGGCAGAAACGGGGATGAGGACATTTTCCCAACCCTCCAGGTAGGGTTGAAGCTGTGCTTGGAGCCAGAGCATCTGGGTTTGGATCTGACTTATTATCTGACCTGTTAGCAAGTTGCCAGAACTCTCCTTGCCTCAGTTTCCCCTTCTCTCAAATGTGGGTGTTATGAATAATACCTCCTGCAGAGTTTGTTGTAAGAAGTAAGTACAGTATGGTATTTGGAACAGTGCCGTCCGTGTAAGAGCTCCAGTCTTATCTGCTCCGAGGTGGAGACGGTCATCCTCGTTTTAGTTGTGGCTGCCTCTGATACCAAGGGATTCTGCCCTGACTGCGCCCGTCCCTTCTCCAGGGCAGCATGCTTTTTAAAGGAATGGTTGCATTTGAGAAGTCAGCACTAGAGCAGCTAAGGCCCCGGGCTCAGAGCCTGAACCCTGTCTGTGTGGCTTTACCAGCTGTGAGATCTCGAGCCTCAGTTTTCTCATCTGTGAAACTGGGACAGTCACGGGATCAAGTGAGGCTTAAAGGGGTTCTGTGTAAGAGGCTCTTCAGCACTGAATATGCAGCACGTATCAGAGTGTGTGCATACTTCAAAGACATTATACTATGTGTCTTAATAAAGAGCAGACTGTTTTACAAAGACATACTTAAAATGATATTCATCTTTCTATGGTGAGAAAAAATTAGGAACAAGCTAATTTATATTGGGAAAGAATTAGAAACAGCATATGTGTCCAACAGTACATCCGTATAGGTTGCCGTGAAATGTTTGCAAGAGAAAGAGGTTCATGATAGTGAATTTTTAATACAAAAAAATTACAGATGGATGTTAACTAGATGTATTATGCTACTTATTTTGCAATATATACAAATATCAAGTCAATGTGTTGTACACGTGAAACTAATATAATGTTATGTCAGTTGTGCTTCAGTCATGGAGTCGTCTATCTTGGATGGTGATGTTGGCTGAGTGGGTCTGCGCCAGGTGCTGGGATAAGCTTCCTGGTGTCTTACTGTGTTGTTCTTGTGTCAGCTCCCGGGCCTGCTGTCCCAAAGGCAGAACTGCCTGTGTGACGCTGGGCAGAGGCACTTGTGTCGTCCGGAGGAATATATTTGAAGTTGTTACATGTTTTCATTTGGTAGTGAAATGTTATTTTTGGTTTTGCATATTATACTAGAAGGTCCCTTAAAAATTAAGGCACCCTGGCTTAGGGAAACTCACAGTGAAGAGGGGAAACAGACTAAGTAGCCAACCATGGTCCCTGATCGCAGCTCAGCAGCCCGGGAGAGCCCCTCCCGAATGTGGTTCCCTCCAGTTGCCGAACTGTTTGGTGACCGGGAGCTGGGTTTCAGAGGGGCGGGACAGCTCGTGGCCTCGGGGGAGGGCAGTGCTCTGAACCCGCCAGCTGTCTGTCCTGTCCTTGCTCCATCCTGGGGATGTGTGAGGGGCACCAGGGTGGGGGTGGCAGCTCTTTATCAGATGGGCCTGTTAGAGGATGTGGCTGTGCCTTAGGTTAGGGAGTGGATGCTGCCCTGGCCAGAGAAGGAGCTTGAAGCTGACCTTGCCCTGAGGACCAGCGGGGCCCCGGGCTCTGGGTGCGTGGAAGAGAAGACCATTTGGAGTCAGGGTGTCATAGGCTTTGGATTTAATGGATAGGAATTCTTTAGAATGATATCAAATAATGCTTGGCTAGAAGCTGAGCCTGAAATACAGTTTTAAAAAACTGTAAATCACTTAAAAAGCATTTAAATCACTGAATGCTTTACCTAAGCAGAATTTTCTGTAGAAGTCAGGTCGACAAATGATAGACCCAGGCTGCCTTGTTACCCTGGGGTTGGGGAGGCTCCCCGAGGCACAGGGGTATTTTTCTTTCAAGACCATCATTCATTCATTCTCAGGAATGCCCATCTCACCTTCAGCTGGGGCCGCCCTCCCCTAGCTCCCGAGGCAGCGCGCAGTCAGCCTGAGTCAGCCGCATCTGCGGATGTGCGTGCGGGGACCAGGGCCGTGTCACGGTTGTCCCCTCACTTTTGCCCGGGACTGATTGGAGATTGGACATTATGAGGACGGTTTTGAAGGGACACTCTTGGGGACTTGGAGGAACATTTTCCCCACGTACCGAGAGCGCTGCTGAGGCTGTGATGCCGGGTGGGAAGTTTCCACGAGCCCCGCGGTGTCCCTGAGCTGCTGAACCAGACAGACTGCCAGGGACTGTGTGCTCTGGGACGATGGGTCCTGTGAGTCACGGGAGAGAAACGCTCCTGTTTTACCTTGTTTCAAGTTCGGCTTCGTGCTGCCTGAAGCTGAAAACATCCTGTTAGACCTGTGTTTTAGGTGTCTCTTCTCCAGCCCCTGAGATAAACAGATCACAAACCCGAGACTCTCTCCCAGTTTGAAACTTTTTGCTCCATAGAATCGTCTGCCTAGAGAGTTAATTTGATTAAATTAGGCCTTATATTTTGTTATCCATGTTTTTAAAGATGTATTTTTGAAGTCTGTATCTCAGAGCATTTTCCACGCTATAGTTTGAAACACGTCTGCTGATGCCTACGTGTCCTGTTCTATAAAAGAAAGTTAACTTGGGCATTGAACTCACAGCCTTGAAATTAGAAAGTGATGACAAACATCAGTGCCTGGATCTTTATCACAGGCTTTGCTCTTTTCCACTTTTTACCATTTCATCTGTGTTCCCAGAGATGCCTCTCAAGATGCAGAAATTTCTTCTCCTGACACATTTCAAACGTAAAGGAAATGTGGACGCATTGCAGAATGCACACACAGCACCGTATTTCCTAGATGCAGCTTCTGTTGGCATCCTTAAAGCTTTTGATAGCAGAGGCCAGTGTTTAACCATTTCGAAGTTGCTGGCTAAATTAAAAAAACACTGTGTTGCCTTCCCTGCCTTTTCATGTTTTCAGATTTAAGGCAAAGCTCCTTTTCTGTTTGCCTGCCGTTCTCCAAGTCTGTGTAAGTTTGAGGGGGCGGCTGGGAGAGGAGAGAGGAGGGAGAGCATCTTGCTTTATCCACGCGCCCTGCTCAGTGGGTCCTGGGCAGAGACAGGGTCCCCGGGAGCCTGTGCAGGAAGCCCTTTCCCTCCAGCCCTTGATCATCTTTTGCCCAAAGAGGGCGAGGGAGATGGTGAGAGGCCCTGCCCTGCTCGGAGGCGTTCCTCAAAGTCCACTCTGGACAGAGAAGCAAGGTTGCAGCCGCAGAACCGGGCCCAGGCCAGCTTTCCCGCCCCTCTCTCTTGTTTCCGGCTCATTTGAAATGAGCCGGCTCCCTCTCTCCCTCCCGCCCCTTGCTCTTGTTTCCGGCTGCTTCATTTGAAATCTCGGAGCATGTGTGTTACTGAATTGGTTCGTAAAAATGGTTTCTGCAGGATTCTCAAAGAGAGGCTGCTCATTCTTTAGTATGGGTATTGCACAGCATACATGGGCATTGCCCTATGTGAGAGAGAGAAGCGTGTGTGTATTTTTGAGGTGGGTAAGGAGGTAGACGGTGAATACGGTCCTTTTAAACTCTGTCTTCACAAGATGCAAATTATTTCCTGCCTTCGTGTGTATGCAGAGTGCAAAGCAAGGAAGAGTTGAATCGCCGTGGTCCCCTGGGGCCCCGGGATCTTCTTGCTCGCTCCTTCTGGGGGAGGCTGGGGCTCCCCCTTGGCCTCCTGCTTTCCTCTTTCAGTCACTTTGGAAACTAATAGAAGCTGGAAATCAAGAAGTTGCCATTTGGAAGTTTGCACAGCATATGCAAGAGAGTCTTTCCAAACTTTGCAGTTGTATCAGCTGGGAGCTTTTGCCAGCCCTTCTTAAAAAAAAAAAAAAAGCCCTCTGGAGTTCAGAGAAATGTCCCAGGCCTGCACAGCCAGCCCAGTTCTGCGTTGTAGTGTGGCAGCCTGCACTGTTACTGTTGTCTTTCTCTTGGAATGCAGTTTTAGTAGAGAACTTGGGCTGCCTCTGACTTTCCAAAAACCTTTATCTGGCTTATCTTAGCCGTTTTTTCTTTCTTCTGTGAGTAATGATATTTAGGGCTGGGCCAGGCCTAAAGGCACTGTTTTGTGGCTCTGAGACTACGCCTTATGCCTTGTGAGCATTGGTCCCTTTCCCAGGGTGGTGATGCGGAGATGCAGATGCTGGAGTCCCTGCAGGCCCCTGGGAGGTGTGGCAACCGCCAGCGCCTGCCGCCCCCTCAGCTCCTACTACCGGGCCCAGGCCCGTCCTCTGGAGTCTCAGACCTGATGGGAGTGAAGAGGTCAGTCCTGCTATAGTGTCCTCTACGCTTGATAGGTTATTCAGCCTCAGCTTGACCTCTCCTGGTGATGGGGAGCGCACCTCCTCCGAGGCTGACTTCCCATGGTTGAGGGTCTCATTGCTGGGCTGTCCTGAGCTGGGTTTCCATCCACTGGCTTGGCCTCCACCAGCTGCGTCCACGCAGAGCAAGGCAGCCCTGTCTGCTGGAGGACAGAGTTGTTCACGGACTTCAGAGAAAGTCGTCAGATCTCATCTCTTGGTTGAATATCTCTAGGCTAAACTATTCCTCATTGTTTTTCAGCTCTGGTGTTAACTCGATCAGAACTTTTTTTGAGAGTTTGGCCGGTCCTGGATAAAGGGATCTAGTTGAGATCCGAATGGTGCCACATTGAGAGAACTCATTTTTGCCTGGACTCTCTTTGTTCTGATGAAGCCTAAGAATTTCATTAGCACCTCTGCAGTCTCTTCCCACTTAGACCACGTTGGTCTTATGGCCAGATGAAAACAGAAACAAATGCAAAACTAGACAAAAGCCTTTAAGCCTGTCTTTTTCTTGTATCCTTTTTCTTCTTTTTGCCAGTTCTCTTTCTTAATATATTCTTAGGTAGTCAACTGCCCTCTTAAAAAAAATAAAAACAATTTAAGTATTTACATTGGGTCTTATAAGGTTTCATCCTGTTGGTTTAGCCTGTTGAGCCCAAAGAAAATCACACACACACACACACACACACACACACACACACACACACACACACACACAGAGGCACTTTTTCCCCCTAGCTGTGAAAGTTGAGTCCCAAATGACCATGTGACTTAGACTCCTCTCTCTCCCCAGACCTCATTTAATATGACAGGATAGAAATTTAAAAGGTAGAAAAAGCCCACAGTATACAAGTGTTTGGGGGAGGAGTTGCCAGTTGATAAGAAATTTCTAAAAAAATCCAGGAAGATTGAAAATAGATGAAATGGTGACTGGTGAAGGACACCAAGAAAAGCCTACAACCTGGCTCTGAAGTTATCCGCTGAGTTTACTGTGGGTCTTCAAAACAGCAAGGAGAAAAGGATGATTCTTGAAGGCTTCTCTTGGGAGGCATTGGAAACCAGTGGGGACCAGATCGGCTCACTAGTGAAGACACCACAGGGGGACTTCTGGTCAACCCGTGCAGGAGCGGTAATGAGGACATGGGACTTAGGGTGCCCACCTCACGCGGTTGAAAGTATTAAATAGTATGTGCATAACATCCACTGTGTTTTCCTGGGGCGTGGTAAGCGCTGTCCGTGGGTGTGTGCAGATGTCACTGCTGATCTTAGTATCCCTGTGTCTGCTCTGCTCCCGAGGGAAGTGGTGTATTAGGGCCAGGATCAGCTTCGTGAGACAATCTCAGTGGTGTAAACAGGATAGCAGTGGGGTAAACAGGACAGCCGCTCGGCTTTAGGCTGCGTATCTGAGAGCCCAGTGGGCAGGTCAGGGCTGATATGATGGTTCCATGTTGTGGGTCCCTTTCGTATCTGTCCCATGGAGGAGGAAGGTGCTGCAGTAGCTTTTGGCTACCCCCTCCCCCAGGTCACTTGCTGGAGGTAGTCCCCCGATTTCAACACGCATCTCATTTCCAGAACTTAGTCATGTGACTGCATCTCAGTTGCAGGATAGGCTGGGGAAAGGAGTCTTCTACAGCCATATGCCTAGTTAAGCTTTTCTTTTAAGGAGGAAGGATAAAACAGCTGTTGGTAGCCAGCATCTTGTTGTAAATTTTTGTCAGTAACCAAATCCCAAACTTATGGAATATAAGATTGATTTCACCTCTTTGGGACAGCACACAAAGCTTCATTGACATATTAACTTACAAGTTGGTTGATTTATGAGCTATGTGTTAAGCCACGCATTAAACCACAGAAGCTTTTAATATGGCTGAAATTCATTTAAATGAGCTCCCCTGAAAAAGTTCATTTGAGCATTACTTTTGAAGGGAGCTGCTGGTAAGGACCATACTGGAGATGACTAAGATGGTCTTGTGAAGCTGGTATCAGTTACACTGTCCTCCTGGTATGAAGGCAGTCTGAACAGATGGCTTGGACTGACAGGTGCTTACAGTGGTCCATGGTTGTTAACTTCGTGTGATTTGGTCCTCTGCCCTGGGAGTGCTCTGCGTATCCATCATCTCTCCTGGGAAATCCGCATCTTAGATTTTTCACGTTATTCCCGTGTGTTAGGAGGATGACCATGGGGTCCATGACCCTGTTCCTAGAGATGAAATTTCTAGAAACCCAGTTACTACAAAGTCTCATCTTGCAGGATGTTCTTTTTTTTTTTTTTCCCCAGCCTTCCTGGTTATGTTTATTTCTCTTGACCCAAATACTTGAGATTTATTTTTAGTTGGAAAAACTCAGAGATGCCTCAAGATTAATCTTAAACTCTATATACTGTATATTGAAGCTGAAGACCTAATTTCATTTTCTTACAGTTAACTCAAAAAGTACTTTCTCACTTAGGAAATTTCTCAGGAACTGTTAACACGTAGCAAATGTTCATGTGATGTTTTCCATTGCTATAACTTTCTTGTTCAGTTCACTTTTTCCCTTACAGCTTTTTAGAGTGCAAGGAAATTTTCACATTTCAGGGACTTGGTTATTATTCCTTCTTGCTCCTGGAGCATAATGTAGCTTTTAAATGTAAGTCGGGACAGGACTAACCATGTTAAGTCGGGTAGACTGGAGTAGGCTAAGTGGCGCAAATGGACAGCTATTTAAAACACAGCAAAATAAGTAGATTCTGTCTCAGTGACTGCCGTTTTCAAATTCAGTCACTGTTTATACTAAATTCTATTTAAAGCAAGTACTAGGATATAGCTTTGAAAGAATTGTTAGGATATATATAGGATAAACCTAAATACTGAATAGTTAAGAAAAAGCATTAGGCGTGTATTAAATTCATGCTTTAATTCAGTTTCGTGGCCAGAGCCAGGACAAGGATTGAGGGAACCTGGGTCCTGCCCCTTGCTAGTGATGTGATTTGGGGCAAGTCATTTGACTGCTGAGTTGACTTCACCACAAGCAAAATAAGACTAATTGTGTACCTTGCCAGCCTCACTAAGAATTTAATACTATGCTGGCTATGGAAGTGCTTTGAAAATGATTGAGGGTCATGAGTTTAAGGTTATGTTAATGGAAGAATCACAGCTGAGACTTAGAAGCAAATCTTTAATAAGGAAGAGAGAACAGAAAACACTGCTTTTCAGTAATATATATATATATATATATATAAGTCTTTGCTTTTAAGTGAATAACGAAAGCTAAATGCATTGGTTGGTTGTATTTTATCCTAAGCAAGGAAAAAATTGACTTGTTAGAATAATGATTTTGTGGCTTGGTTAATATGAGTTGTAATACTAGCTTATATTATAAGTGATGTTTTTTTTGTGTTTTCATTCATTCCATGAACTAGCAAAAAATTCTTTTAACCAAGTTATCAGATTTTCTCCTGTCAAAAGGCTTTTTCTACAAATGAATGACATTTAGGGTATATGAAAAACAGAATTGTTGACTCTGAGCCTCTTCATCACTTCACCCTGACAAGATGCCTTTGTCAAGGATAGATGTGCTCACTTAAATCTTCGCTTGTCTTCCAGAGTACGCAGCGCTGCTGAGCAGTGACAGAGGTTGGGGTTCGGGGGGGCCTGTGAGAGGGGAGGCTGGGGCTGGCCAGGTGTGCGCTGTAGTGTGTAGAACAAGTGTCCGCGGACCTTGGAGAGGGGATCAGCACAACCTACGTGGATTTTTGCCCATAAATAGTTGCAAGTAATACCTGTCTGTAATCAACTCCTAAACTCTAAACTCATTCTTTAATTATAATGTAAGTGTACGCACAGTTGTGTATCACTTAAATTAGAACTTGAAAGCATGTTATGTGCTGAAAAGGAAAAGAAAAATGTTAAGTCATAAGTTCTCAGTATTCAGGCTGTCATTCTGTTTGGAAAAATGAGTGGTAAGCCCATGACACATCAGTGGTATAAGAGAGTGCTATAAGGTTATTACCCGCTGATATAGCTCATGCCACTAAAATGAAGTGAACAATGAAATAATGATTCAGAACAATGGAGGCAAGAGAGAGACTCATCAGTGAGCAGGAGAGGACTTGAGAGGAATCAAATCAATTTGGCCATCAAATTGGAAGCAAGACCTGGAATTCTGCTGGGGCACCGCCGGCCAGAGCAGAGGGCTTTTTGGCGTGGCAAACATAGGTCTCGTGGGTGTGTGACACCGGGTTTCGATAGCTCCAGCCCTCACTCATTGTTGGCTGTGCTGCGGCCTTGCTGCGGGCGTTTTCCCTGTTGTGGCCGCTCTTTAGTTGCGGTGTGCGGGCTTCTGTGGGATGACTTCTCTTGTGGAGCACGGACTCGGGTGCGCGGGCCTCAGTGGTTGCAGCCTCGGTAGCTGGGGCTTCAGGGCTCTGGAGCGCGGGCTCAGCAGCTAACAGCGCACAGACTTAGCTGCTTCGAGACCTGCACGATCTTCGTGGTTCAGGGATCGAACCTGTGTCTCCCGTCACTTCAGGCAGATTCTGTACCACTGAGCCGCCAGGGCAGGTTGAATTCTTGTGTGAGGAATTAACACTTTTTCATGAAGCAAAAAGGGTCAGAGAAAAGGTGAAGTAGAAGATAATAGCAAAGGAACATGTATGATTGGACTGTGAAGGAGAAGAAACAAAGTTGTTTGGTGGTACTAATATTTAAAATCCAGGAAAACTTTCCAAAAATAAAACAAAACTTGAATTTGTGAATTGAAAGAGCCTATCAAGGAAATTATCCTGGGGAAATTAACCCAAAAAGATCAACGTGGAGATAATATTCTAAAGAAAAAGCATTAGACTTCAAAGAAAAGAGAAAAAAAAATTCTCAAGGACTCCTTGCAGAAAGATTGAATAAGGCACAGGGCAATAAGGATTTGCTCATCGTCTCATTCCTCAAAATGACGCATTGAAAGCAAGGCCACAGTGGACCAGCATTTGCAGAAGATCTTAAAATGATAATCATGGGTTTATATCCAGACAGGCTGTCCTTCAAGTATCAAAGCTAGAAAACCAGTTTTAAACATACACAACCTCAGGAAGTTCTGCATCTTTATGCCCTTGTGGAGGAGTTTGTGAGAGAATGAACTTCATTTAATCAAGAAGTGTCTGGGGAAGTTTTACTAAGATGATTGAGGGTGAGTGTTTTGTATTGTATTTGCAGATTTAAGACTGAAATGGAGGAAGAAACAGGATGGGAAAGTAAAAGCCATCCTCATAACTGTAACTGGAAGCTCTTGGCAGTGGTTTCTGTCTCCCTGTGGGTTCCCAGAAGCAGATGCTGAGCTGGAGTTTGGTGTGAGGGATATTTATGAAGGATTAACGCCTGTGGAAGGGAGGGGGCAGAAGCAGGGTGGGGTAGAGGGAGGAGCCAGCTGCCCAGTGGGTCTGCTGGAGTCTTGGCCGTTGCTCCAGGGAGCTTCAGAGTGTTTATGGCCCATCACAGTGGTCCAGGCTTGGGCTGAAATAATTGGGCCCTTGTACCCCATCTCCATCAGTCATTGGGTGTGGCCTGCCCTTTGAAGGGCGTGTTTTTGGTGGGTGATCCAGGCAGACCCTGAAGGCCCTGGAGACTGTCTGCCCACCGCCCTCTGGTTGTGCATCTCCATGCCCACCATCCTTTTTCTTTCATAGAAGACTGCGGTCAAAGTGATCATTTAGAGAGATGAATTTCCTCTCATTGCTGTAGACCCCTGTTCTGTTGTGGTTTCCCTGCGTCTTTTGAACATCCTCTTCATATCTGGGTATCTCTCTGTGTTGTGAATTCTGCCTTTCCCAGAGGATGCACAACAAAACCCCCAAACCAAAGAACCCCTTGCACTGTATGACCAACCTCTCTTGCTGTTAGGCTGCAGACATTTGACCTGAGTGCTACCCGCTAGAGTGTGAGCCCCTGGCAAGACTTGGATTTGAAACCGGAGTGTGAGGAACGCTGTCGAGGCTGGAAATACCCATTTGATGCTGGGGTGGCTTCAGAGGTCGCTTTCTGCTCTCAGTAGAGCTGGGTGTTCTGGCTCCCTTACAGGACCAGTCCTGTAATGTGGTTCAGCCTAGATCCTGGGCCTGGGGTGACAGGTTCGTCCTCTGCTGCAGAAATGCCTGTGAAACATGCAGAATGGACTGTGATTGGCAGCGAAGAGCCTGACACACGCATTCAGTGGATTGTGGGGAAGCCCGCGTGGGGGCAGGGGGTCAGCCAAAAGACAGTGACCCCAGTCCAGGGGAAACTGGTAAAGGCCTGATCTAGGATGGACTTGGTAGAACCTGAGTATATTTAAGAGAGCATAACAGAAGCAATGAGTCACATTTAATGATGGTTAGTAAGAAATTGATGGGAAAAAATCAGATAGCATTCAGCATTGCCTCTCTGGATTGGATTGGGCGTGATGGGGATGTTTGGGTGTATGTAAGTGATAGGGAGGCAGACATAGTTTTCAGCTTTTACCCTGCCATGGGTTGTATTGACTGTTTGTTTACAGTATTTTCATAATTTTAACAAAGAGAGCTCTGAGGTTTGAGCTGGATTAGAAAAGTTGGGGTGTGAAAGTATCAAATTTTGGTCTGTGTATTATACCTCTCTTTGAGCATGTTATGTTAACATATTTTTTAATCTGAGAAGTCAAATGAAAGAAGGCAATGAAGACTGGAATTGCGTAGTTAGAAAATTATATTGTTGTTCCTCCCATTTGAATCCTAGATTCAGAACTTGTAAAGCACAGTTACTGAGTTTCCTCTGTGCATCAAATGATGTGCTAAGTTTTGTAAATATTTTCTCATTTAACACCTTTCTTCTCACCTCTATATTGAAGATAATATTATTCACTAAATACATTCCCAGCACACACTGATTAAAGATGTCTCCCATAGGTTTCCTTGAATTAAAGATTTGATATAATGTTTACTTTAAATGGCCTCTTTTAAATAACTTAAAAACTTTGTGTAGAACTGTCATGCTTTTTAAATTATTAATAATACATCATAAAAATTAAAATTTATGATGTATGAATGTTTGGATTAATCTACAAATTAATTTTTGGGTTAATCTATAAATCAGGAATATACATCACACAAAATAAATTTTAATATTTTGGTATTAATTAGTTTAGTGGTTCTCAATCCTGACCACACTTTAGAATCACCTGGGGAATTTAAAAAAAAAAACACTGATGCTACTGGCCACACGGTAAAGTGACTGAATCAGGATATGGGTGGCCAGAGTTGAAACTGCTGCCCCAGGATTGCTTCGGTAACAGACCGGCGGCTGCCTTCACGGTGCCCTTGTTCTCCTCTTGCTAACTGGAATCTGATCTGTCAGGAAAGGGACCACATGTTTATTTTGTAGAAGGCTACATTTTCATTTAAAGTTGACAGCATGTCTGATGTGAGAGGATTTGGGAACACTCAGCCTTACGTTGTAGTTTTGATACCTGACTCTCCTTTATCAAAGAATATGTGTGTGAAACAGCCCAGATTAGAATCAGATTTGGGGTAACATTTTCTTAATCTCTACCCTGTGCTTCTTAGAGCTGCGGCCTTCAGAGCCGGGAGGATACACGCCTGGTGAAGCCTTTTCCCCGGATATACTGGCACCTGTCGTTTAAGGGGAGTCCACTTCAGAGTCTTCGGTCTTGAGTGACCAGCCTTAGAATTGACCTGGCTGAGGAAATGCCTGTGGCCCAGGTGGCCTGCTGGATCCCCTTTCACACCTCTCCTTTCAGAATTACCACCTCTCACCGACCTCTCACCATCTGATGCCCAGCAAAGGGAAGATTAAAAAACTGGCGTGACAGCTGAAAGTGAATGACTCCAGGCACTAGCTGGAAGGTCCTCTGCAGATAAATCCCCCTTCTTTACTTTCAGTAAAATTGGAGGGAGGCTCATGGGGTGGTCAGCTGAGAGAATTTCAATATCACTGCCATGGATGCGTAGTGTTTTCCTTTGCTAGAAAAGTCTTTTTCCATTTCCATCTGCCCGTTGATATGTGCTCATTTTCTCAATGCGTGCATCTCTAAGAACTAAACACAGTCTTAAATGCATGCGGCATCTTGTCTTAGTCCAGTAATAAGTAATAATCTTCTACACGGACTAAACTAACGGGAGGGGGAGTACCATCCATGTCATACAGATGTACATTTCCAGTAAAATTTTACTTAGAATAATTTGTGATATTTCTTAGGTCAATTTTGTCCTTACAATGCTAATTGTATTTACCTCAGTTTAGAAGAAACTTTTAAGACTGATTTTTATGGTTAGATATGTAAATCTCAAATTATTTACACGTTTTTGAGGTGTGAGGGACTTTAATGCATGAAAGTGTATTGAGATTCAGTAGTCTGGGGAGAGTGGAATGTGGAGATGAACTCAAGGAGAAAGGAGAATTATGTACAGGTGCCAACTCTTGGTTGATTTGTTTACTTTTTAGGTATATCTTGGTAATTAGAAGATAGAATATAGACTGGAAGAGATTTGTTTAAAAGTGATATAATAGTTTTATTTAAAACAATATTTACAATAAGAAATTATCTTCTCTACAACCACTTAAAATGACAATGTGAGATTTTAAATGTTAACTTCAAAATGTGTGGAGTACACAGCTTTTCCACGTCCTTTTTGGGATTATGCAAACACAAATGTGAAGGCCCATCACAGGGGCAAGGATGAGGAGGAAGACAGATGTCATTTATTTGCTTATTTTTCCTTTAGTTAAAATACCTGGAGAGATGACACGATTCAGTATTTTTGAGTGTATCAGCAGTATTTTAACAAAAAAGGATAGTTGCCAAATTTTAATATGGTGTCCAAAAATGCTTGCTCTTTTTTGTTTTTAAAGATCGCCTAACTTTTCCAGGCCCAGTCTTCTCTGAGCCTCTGTCGATAACATTCCTGATATCTCTCTGTCTTCTGCCTTCCTGCTCAGAGAATGTCTTCCAGTTTAGATAGGCAGGCGCTTTGCATTTATCAGCAGATATTACTGGGGTTTTAACTCACCAGTTTGTCACGCTCAGGTATGCCTTTATCTTTTGCTAATTTTCATTTTTATCTGCTGGTTCTGATTATCAGGGAGTCTAGACAGATTGGGAATGCCTGAAGCAGCAGATGTGGCCCTGGAGAAAGTCAGGGTACGCTGGGACCTCCTGCTGCAAGCTGTTTGTATGTACAGATATTCTGTGTCATGGTAATGTGAGGGAATTGGTGTGTGCCTTTTCCTGACGCCATTACCTGAGCACGCTTGTGTGCTCATTAGAGAGAGCTGTGAGATTTGACTACAAAACGCTAATTCTGTTGGTTCTAAGTCTCGAGTAGGTAGGATTGGATCTCTGTCTTTTTTGAATTGTTTGATAATTTGAAAAGATACAATAATCAAAATATACTTAATGAAAGAGTAAATTGAAGATTGAAAAAGGGCAGAACACATTTGGTTACATTATGTGAGCAGATCCGGTATTGGGAAGACAGCATAGGTATTCTTGACCATGACCGTGTGAAGTCGCTCAGTCGTGTCTGATTCTTTGCGACCCCATGGACTGTAACCTATCATGCTCCTGTGTCCATGGGATTTTCCAGGCAAGAGTACTGGAGTGGGTTGCTGTTTCCTTCTCCAGGGGATCTTCCTGACCCAGGGATTGGATCCAGGTCTCGCGCATTGCAGGCAGACGCTTTACTGTCTAAGCCACCAGGGAAGCCTGTTTTCTTGCTAATTCTCTGACTTTCAGTACTGAGTTTGCATAGTATTGTGGAAGCTGTCATAACATAAACTATTTAATAATAAAGGTAATACTTGTAAAGTTGGTCTCCATTCAAACATATCTTCCTGCTTAATACTAGCTTCTGTTCCATCAAGTTCCCTTCTGATTGGTAGCCAGTGTCTTTGAGTTCACAACTGAAGAAGAGAAAATTGACATAGATGATATGTTTGATGCTTCAGAAGAGGGTGGTTTAAATGTCAGAGCATTAAGGCATGCCCTTAATGTTTAATTAAAAATATGCTTAGTGAAAATAATGTTTAATGAAAATTAGTACAGCCCTTAAATGTTTTAGCAAAAATTACTTCTGTCATATCATGCTAGTGTTTGTCAGGAATTATACTAAAAATTCTCAGCTTCTGACTTTGTTTCTGCTGAGATTTAGGGCATGGTTGGAATTACAACAGAATTTGTTAAATATGAAATGTTTATTTTTATAGCTTAGTTTTTTGAAGGTTAAAGTCCCAGATAAGTCTGTCTGTCTCTTTATTTTGTTCTCTCTCACTTTTGTGGACTTTAAATGGATTCCTTTGAGCTTCCCAGCCTCCCCCCCCCCCCAGGTATCTGTTGTCCTTTGGATATGGCAAAGTATAAGCTTTGGAAGCATAAACCTAGGTTTGAATCCTGGTTTAGCCCCTTGCCCTGGGCACCCTTGGTCAAATAAATCCCTGCAAGCTTTGATTTCCTTCTTTTAAGAGGGGAGTACTGATACCTTTCCCAGAGCGTGCTGAGAATGCAAAATGCATGCAGTGCACTCAGCTGGAGGCTGTGTTTAAGAAAGTGCCCTGTTACTGTCGCACCTCGTTTGCTTTGCTCTTGGCATTTGTCTCAGCTAATGTGAGCACTGCTTCTTAAATGATGAGAAACGAGTCAAGAATGTGCAGTGATGTCAGTTCAGTTCAGTCGCTCAATTGTGTCCACGCAGGTGGACTGCAGCACGCCAGGCCTCCCTGTCCCACCAACTCCTGGAGCCTACTCAGCCTCGCATCCATCGAGTCGGTGATGCCATCCAACCATCTCATCCTCTGTCATCCCCTTCTCCTGCCTTCAGTCTTTCCCAGCATCAGGGTCTTTTCCAGTGAGTTGATTTCTTCGCATCAGGTGGCCAGAGTACTGGAGTTTCAGCTTTAGCATCAGTGAATATTCAGGACTGACTTCCTGTAGGATTGACTGGTTTGATCTCCTTGCTGTCCAAGGGACTCTCAAGAGACTTCTCCAACATCACAGTTTAAAAGCATCAATTCTAAAAATAAAAGCATCAATTCTTTGGTGCTAAACTTTCTTTATAGTCCAACTCTCACAACCATACACGACTACTGGAAAAACCATAGCCTTGACTAGATGGACCTTTGTTGGTAAAGTAATGTCTTTGCTTTTTACTATGCTGTCTAGGTTGGTCATAACTTTCCTTCCAAGAAGTAAGCGTCTTTTAATTTCATGGCTGCAGTCACCATCTGCAGTGATTTTGGAGCCCCCAAAAATGATATCTCTCACTGTTTCCATTGTATCTCCCTCTATTTGCCATGAGGTGATGGGACCAGATGCCATGATCTTAGTTTTCTGAATGTTGAGCTTTAAGCCAACTTTTTCACTCTCCTCTTTCACTTTCATCAAGAGGCTCTTTAGTTCTTCTTCACTTTTTGCCATAAGGGTGGTGTCTTCTGCATATCTGAGGTTATTGATTTTTCTCCCGGCAATCTTGACGTCAGTAGGAGGCCATGTTTCCGTTTTCAAAATGGAAGTCATTTTTAATTTTAAAGGTTATAATAATGGCTGGGCTTCCCTGGTGGCTCAGCTGGTAAAGAATCTGCCTGCAATGTGGAGACCTGGGTTCAATCCCTGGGTTGGGAAGATCCCCTGGAGAAGGGAAAGGCTACTCACTCCAGTATTCTGGCCTAGAGAATTCCACAGACTCTATAGTCCATGGGGTTGCAAAGAGTCGGACACGACTGAGGGACTTTCACTTCACTTCATTCAGTTCAGTTCAGTTCAGCCACTCAGTCGTGTCTGACTCTTTGTGACCCCATGGACTGCAGCACACCAGGCCTCCCTGTCCATCACCAGGTCCCGGAGTTTACTCAAACTCATGTTCATTGAGTCATGGCTGATTTTTAAGTGCTTGCTTCATGGTGTGTTTGTGTGAGTGAGTCCGTTCTTAGTCGCTCAGTCGTGTCCAACTCTTTGTGACCCTATGGACTGTAGCTGGCCAGGCTCCCCGTCCACGGGATTCTCCAGGCAGGAATACTGGAGTGGGTTGCCATTTCCTTCTCCAGGAGATCTTCCCAACCCAGGAAATGAACCTGTGTCTCCTGCATTGGCAGGCAGATTCTTTACAACTGTGCCACGTGGGAAGTAAGCCCTTTACATTTGGAATCTCATTTACTGCTTTGAAAAAGCTGTAAGTTAGATGCTGTTAAAATGGGTACTGCTGCTATTCTCATTTAATAATAGGAAACCAAAGTTAAAGTTAGTACTAACTCAAGCTTGCCCACCTGGTGTTAATTTTTTCTTAAAAAATATTATGAAATATAACGAAAAGTACAGCCATGTAAAGTATGGAAATAACTACTGTGTTTTTAAAAATAGCAACTGTATATATATAGACAGAGATATCTGAATGTATATATATATATATATATATATATAATATATGTAGTGAATCACTTTGCTATACACCAGAAACTAACACAACATTTTAAATCAATTATGAGTGGAAATGGGTGGGAGAGGGTTGGAGTTGGGATTAGCAGATACTAGATGGTATATGCAGATACAGATAAAGAACAAGGTCCTACTGTATAGCACAGGGAACTATATTCAGTTTCCTATGATAAGCCAGAATGGGAAAGGACATGAAAAAGAATATATTATGTAAATATATGTGTGTGTGTGACTGAGTCACTTTGCTGTATAGCGGTAATTAACACATAACTCAGCTATACTTCAATAAAAATAAACTTAAAGAAACATTTTGTAAAAGTAGCTTTATTGAGATATAGCTCACACAATGCCTTGTAAATGCACCCTGTTACTGGGTACAGTTCAGTGGTTTTTGGACCATTAGCAGTTGTGCAGGTATCGCACTATCTAATTTTAGAACATCCTCGTCACCCTGAGAAGAAGGCTCACCCCCATCTCCCGTGACTTCCCACCCCTCCACTCCAGCCCCTGATGACCGCTCACTGGTCTGCTCTCTGCCCCTGTAGACTTGTGTTCTGAACACTTCACGTGAATGGAGTCGTGTGCGCTCTGCTCAGTCTTGTGTGAGTGGCTTCTCTGGTTCAGCGCGACATTCTCCAGCTCTCCCAGGTTGTGGCATCTCTCGGGGCTTCTCCTTTGTGTCACCAAATAATGCACCTTTGTGTGGGTGTATCGTCTTTGTCCATCCATCAGTTGATGTACATTGGGATATTTCAAGCTCTTGACTCTTACGAATAATGCTGCTGTGAACATTGGTGTACAGGTTTATGTGTGGACACATGTTTTTAATTCTTTAAGTATATATCTAAGAGTGGATTTGCTAGTTGCTATGGTAACTCTATGTGTAACATCTTGAGGAGCTGCTAAGCTGTTTTCCAAAGCGTCTGCATCGTTTTACCTTCCTTCCAGTAGTGAACAGGGGTTCTGATTTCTCTGCATCTTCACCGGCACTTATGAGCTGACTTTTTGATTGTGGCTGTGCTCGTGGCTGTGAAGTGGCATCTCGTGGTTTGGATTTGTATTTCACTAAAGACTAGTGATGTTGAGCATCTTTTCACATCCTTATTGGCCATTTGTCTGTATTCTTTGGAGAAATGCCTGTTCAAATCCTATGCCTATTTTTTAATTGGATTCTTTGTGTCTCTGTTTAATTGTGTATTGTAGCGTTTTAATGTATCCTGCCAGAAGTTTTTTCTATTAATAAAGCACTTTTTTGTGTTTTTTGTTGTATTCTTTTTATTATATATTTATTAATGGGATTATTTGACATGTAGTTTTGTAACCTGACTTTTCCCCTTTTTTCTAGTTTTATTGAGATATCACTGTATAAGTTTAAGATGTGCTATGTAGTGATTTGACTTACTCTGAAATGCTTACCACAGTAAGTTTAGTTAGCATCCATCATCTCATTTACATGCAATAAAGAGAAAAAGCAAAAAATGAAAAAAAATTCTTTTCCTTGTGATGAGAACTCAGGGCTTGTTCTCCTAACAACTTTCCTATGTATCGTAAGGCAGTGTTACCAGTGGTCATCATGTTGTACATACATGCACAGTACTTACACATCTCATAACTGGAAGCTTGTACCTCTTTAGAAAGGGTTTATTTATTTGGCTGTGTTGGATCTTAGTTGCAGTGCGTGGGATCCTCACTGTGGCTCGCAGACCTCTCTCTGGCTGTGGCCCAGTGGTCGGGCTCAGTGACTGTCCTGTGGCGTGTGAGGTCTTAGCACCCTGATTGGAAGCTGGAATCCTAACCCTCGGACCACTAGGGAAGTCCTTGGAAGCGTGTACCTTTTTTGACCACCTTCCTTCAATCCCCCCTTCCCTAAGCCCGTGCTTCTGATAACCATGTGTCTGACCTTTTTTCTATGAGTTTTTTTTTTTTTTTTTTAAGAGATTCCACATACAAGTGAGGTGATACAGTATTTGCCTTTCTCTGTCTGACTTATTTCACTTAGCATGATGCCCTCAGGGGCTGTCCATGCTTTTGCAAATAGCGGGGATTTCCTTATATTTTATGGCTGAGTAATATTCCGTTGTTTATATGTACCATGACTTTATTCATTCATTGGTGGACACTTAAGCTGTTTCAGGTTTTGGCTATTGAATAATGCTGCTGTGAATGTAGGGTACAGATATCTTTTGAGTTAATGTAGCTTGATTTTTAAGCTTAATATTGCTTCTAATGACTGCTTTGTAGTACATTGTATGAATGTTCCATAATTCAAAATCTAATACTTTCTATAAGAGGTTTATTTAAGTGAGGGGAAGAAAATCCAACCACACTGTATCTGCCACACTGCATGTGCGTCTTTGAACAATCACTTCTTTTTTAAAAAGGCATATTTATTTATATGGCTCCATAGGTCTTAGTTGTGTGACATGGGTTTTTTAATTGCAGCATATGAACTCTTAATTGTGGCATGTGGGATCTAGTTCCCTGACCGCGAATTGAACTTGGGCCCCTTGCATCTGTGGAGTCTTAGCCACGGAACTACCAGGGAAGGCCCACCAATATTTTCGTGATCTTTGTGATTTTAATCTGTGGTTGTGGTTTAGTTGCTAAGTTGTGTCCAAGTCTTGCGACCCCGTGGACTGTAGCCCACTAGGCTTCCCTGGGATTTTCCAGGCAAGAATCCTGGAGTGGGTTGCCATTTCCTCCTTCTGGGGGGGTCTTCCAGACCCGGGGATCCAACCAGGTCTCCTGCATTGCTGGTGGATTCCTTACCAGCTGAGCCACCACAGAAGCGCATTTTAATTTTAATTTTAAAGAGGCCCTAATTGGTGTTGTATACTTTTCATTTGCATTCATTTGCTAATGAGAGTAGTTGAAGTGTTTTTTTGTTTTTTTTGATTCCCACCATTGGATATGTTTCCTGAGCCTGGAGGTTTCCTCCTGTGCTCCTCCAGGTTGATTTCTCCCTGGACACCCCCTTGTCTAGGAAGCCTTTCCTGCCCCTCCCCCCACCTGCACACACACACAGTCCTTCTCCATTCCGATGAGTCCTTTCCAAGGCTGTGGGAGGAGCCTAGGAATGTTTTCACATGGTTATGCTTTTTATTAAATTTTCAAAAGTAAAATACATTGTGTGTTTTTTCCCATTAAACAACACCCTTCCTACCGCCCAAGCAATAAGCTTCAGGCCCCATGAAAGCAGATCTTCTCCTGCCTGAGACACATCTGGTGTTCAACACAGAGTTGAATTGAATTGAACCCATGAAGTGTAGAGCTCGTTAGCTTTTTTAGCATTTAGGTAAGGAACCTTTTGTTTGAGGCTTAGTTCCTGGTAGGTTTGTGGTAGCAGTGAAAGAAGTGCTCTATGAAGGTTTTCAACAGTTAAGATAATTCTTTGTGCAGTGTGTGTATTTATGCAATCGTGTGTTCCCAGACTCTGTTAGCCAGAAGTTGAAAATCTATTTCGGTACATTACTGATTTCCTGTGATAACCGGGTCACATTACTCACTGCCCTTCTAGCCTCTTTCTAAACTCACTCTGAGTCACCTCTTTTGCCTTTTGCATGGAGTAGGAGTCTTTTGGAACCCTATTTTTATCTTGGAAATTTGCCCAACTTGAGTGGTGGCGTTTCAAGGTGATTTGTTTATCACTAGTTTTCCCGTATTTTCCTAAACGTCCTGTGTGTGAGTTTCTAACCGGGTGAGAAGAACCCCACAAACGTTTTGTTAACTGGCTTTCCGTGAGCGCCGAGACCCGCGTGGAGAATGGGGTGCACGCGGGGGGCGGTAGTTTGGCCCCCACCAGGTCCGCGTTTAGAATGGAGGCAGGCAGCAGGTGTCTGGCTCCTTCCCAGCTCCCCCCGGGCGTGCTCTGCACCGCGGGTGTCGCGTTGAGCCCTGACCCGGAGGTGCCTCGTCTCCTGAGCACCTTCACCTTCGGCGAGCACTGCTGGATGCTGCTGAGTCTTTCAGAAAGCGGGGTTTTTGGTCTCAGGGAAAGCTGTGTCGGCCAGGGCTGAGGCAGGATGCCCCAGAGCAGACCCAAAGAGAAAACAGAGTCAGAACAGACTGAGCCCAGTGTCGAGGTCTCTGAAAATAAGAAGCAGGCCTAATTAGCTGAGAAACTGTTAGTGGAATAGAAAAGCTGAAAACATAGTGAATAACTGAGTTTGTCTCAGCATTAACTCACCCTGGAGAGAAGGTCTGTCTGTGTCTGTGTGCTGACTGGTGAGGCTCTAGTATGACTCCAGTATGCAAAGGGAGAATTTGGTCAGGTATTGAGAAACTTCCTATTGATTAAATCATGTGTGACGGTTTCAGAAAAGAATGACAGGCTTTGGTATATGTTAGTATGTGTTTACTATGGGCTTCCCCGGTGGCTCAGTTGGTAAGGAGTCCACCTGCAATGTGGAAGACCTGGGTTCGATCCCTGGGTCAGGAAGATCCCTGGAGAAGGGCATGGCAACCCACTGCAGTATTCTTGCCTGGAGAATCCCATGGACAGAGGAGCCTGGTGGGCTACCGTCCATGGGGCTGCAAAGAGCTGGTTATGACTGAGTGACTGACCACTAGTTAAGCATGTTTACTCTAAAACCCGATGTCCTGACTTGGTGCCCAGGCTCTAGCTGAGGTCTCCCCATCACCCCCCGAAGATGTATCAGACCTAGGTTTCAGCTTTTTGGTGTGACATACTTGCTAATCATTTAGCTGGGGCCTCCTCTTCTGTCTCTGCCCCCCCGTCAGGACAGGGACTGTCTTGGACATCCTACTTGTTGGGGCCTTACAGACTTTGAGAGACTTGAGCCAGTGGTTTATTTGTTGTGTTTTCAACTCTTGATCACCAGCCACTTACATGTCCGGTGATCGGCGTATTGTCCCCACATGCAGAGCTTTTCCCCTAGCCGTCCGGCGGCGGGGACGGGTGGGGCGGGGTGGGTGTGCGTGAGGAACCTGGCACGTGGGTGGTGTGAGCCAGCAGCCGCAGGGGGCACCCTGGGTGTGCTGGCCAGCTGGAGAGATGGGGGAGAGGTGTACAGTGCTGCCGCTGTGTGCTTAGAGATTTGGTGGAGAAAGTTCTCCGGGATTTCATCAACACCTGGTCTGATGTCTTGTGTAAATATTGTCTTTCTGAGTCGCTTGCTTAGGGCCAAGCATTCAGTAAAAGTTGCTGAAGTGACAGAAGCTCTGATAGAAAATTAATGTTGGTGGCCCCATGTACAAATTTTTGAAGCTGAAGACTTTGTACCCAAATCCAGTCACTTCTTACTCATGCCACAGAAGTTTGAAGTTTTACTTAAACTTCAGGTGACAGTAACCATAGAGGGAGAAAAACTGGGATACAAGCAGGAGTAGACACTTTAAATTGGCCATCTTTACCTCTTGGTGAACACATTTACATATGGAAAATGAGAAATTTGAAACTTTAATTCTTGGGTGTGCATAGCAGTGAAACGACAGGCAAGTGTAATTTTAAAGCAGATACATGGACTTCCCTAGTGGTCCAGTGGTTGAGTGTTCACCTGCTGGTTCCACCCCTGCTCCGGGAGGAGTCCACTTAGCAAGGAGCAGCAGGGCCCATGTACCACACCTTCTGAGCCCTCTAGCCCTGGAGCCCACGCTCCACAACGGGGAAGGCCCGTGACCACAACTGGAGAAAGACCCAGCTCAGCCAAAAATAAAGAATGTCTCAAAAAAAAAAAAAAATCAAACCAGTCAATCTTAAAGGAAATCAGTCCTGAATACTCATTGGAAGGACTGATGCTGAAGTTGAAATTCCGATACTTTGGCCACCTGATGAGAAGAACTGACTCATTGGAAAAGACCCTGATGCGGGGAAAGATTAGGGGCAGCAGAAGAAAGTGACGACAGAGGATGAGATGGTTGGATGGCATCACTGGCTCGATGGACATCAGTTTGAGCAAGCTCCAGGAGTTGGTGATGGACAGGGAAGCCTGGCATGCTGCAGTCCATGGGGTTGCAGAGTCGGACACGACTGAGTGACTGAACTGAATCTCAGAAAAAGTCAGATACTTGAGTGCAGTGCATATATGATCTGGCCCGGTTAGCAGCAGGGATGCGGGGTGCATCCTACTTGGTCCCCATCAGAGCCAAGTGGCTCAGCAGGCTTTGAGACAGACTCTCCCTGAGCCTCCAGGAAGGTGGCCTCTTGGTTCCTATGACACTGTGGTTTCACACAAGGCCTTTTGCGGAACCGGCACAGCCAAGCGTCTCTTATGTGTAGGAAACAGGATTCGATGCCATGGCTGAATAGGGAAGTTTGATGGCCTTTGACGATGGGGAGTTTAACACTGATGCATGTGAAAACAGAACCGGTGGGGTAAAGCCCATGCGTGTGGGTCACACGGATGATGCAGGCAGCAGCACCGGCCCAGGGGTTCCTCTCAGGCCCGAAAGGGGCGCCCCCTTTGCTGGACAGCCGGGTCAGCTTCCTCCTCTCTGGGCTGACTGGGGTGTGGGGGTCTCTGGAGACTTTGGGCATCATCCGTGGTCCGTCTTTCTAGGTGCTGATTTTACTTAAGATTTGGAAGGGAGATTGTTTGTTTTAATTTTAAAATGAACCCTACAGATGGAATGCTTAGTTTTCACCCATTTTAAAAATAGACAACTGTAGCCTTTAATTAGTTCTCACATTTAAGGCAGGAGACCTTGGAGGCCTCAGGCTCCTAGAGTTGAGTGTTCTCTGTTGGGGAGCTGAGGGGAGCAGTCGTGGGAGCCGGAGAAGAGCTCAACCCCACGCAGACCTCTCCCTTCCCTTCGCTCTGGAGTTAATGGGAAGCCCTGCGGAACCTCCTGGGTGTGGTCATGGCTTCTGCTTTTTCTGCTGAAGTCTTTGGATCCAGCACGTCCACGGCTTCCTGCAGGTGCAGAGCAGTTTCACTGTGTATGGGAGGAGGGGTAGAGAGCCTTGCAGGCTGCCCTGGGAAGCCAGTTCTGTGTATGTGACTCAGGGGTGACGGGGGTGCTGGGGGGTCCGTGCGGGGAAGCAGCTGGCCCCAGGTGGGCAGTATCCAGGCTGCAGGCTCTTCTGGCTGTGTCATCTCAGGCCTCATTCCTTCACATGTAGACTGGGGATCGTGCCTGCTCTCCTCACTGATTTTGGGTGTAGAGAAAACATGTATCAGGTTCCCGTGTATTGGGGATTCAGCAAATGGTGGTGGCGGCCGTATTGAGGGTGATGGTGCCCATGTCCTTGGGGGGAAGGGGCTGGTCGCTTCTTCAGGGAAGACTGGGTCCTGGCCCTTCAGGCAGGCCTCTCTCAGTACACACGTCCACCCTTGATGTTCTGGTTAGGAATTAGGTACTCTCCTTGATAACTGCTAGAAGCATTGTGCATTATTTGACAAATATATTAAATTCAGATGGACTTTAGTTCAGATACAATAAATTCCTGAAGCTTGTTCCTTTTCAAAATTCATTTAGTAGTGGTATAGTATATTTAATATGTAATATAAAGTTTGCCATTGTGATCATGCAGTGGCATTAAGTCTGTTCCCATTGATGAGCAGCCATCACCACCATCCGTCCATGGGACTCTGCTTCTTGCAGACCTGCAGCCCTGCTTCATCCAGGCTGGCCCCCATTCCCGGCCCCAGCCCGCCGGCTGCGATGAGTGTGGCCACGCACTCAGCGCCGCGAGGTACGCAGTCAGCAGCCTTTACCCTCCGAGCCTGGGGTCTCTCCTCGGGGTTCATCCGAGCTGAAGCGCATGTGCTTTGTTTTGCTCTTGGCCTCCTTTTGTTCTTTCTTACTTTTATTGCAGAAGAAACGCAGCTTTATTTCAGCTTTTCAACCATGCAGAGGAGAAAGCATACCATACCTGTCCTGCCCCGCGTGGCTCTCGGTGTGTGAGCTTCCGCTGAGCTGTGTCTCAGAGCAGAGCGGCCGAGTCGCCTCCTGCACGCCTGGGGGCCCTGCCCCCGTCAGACGGGGGCCGCGAGGGTCGTGGGCTCTTCAGTGGTGAGGACGGGGGGGAATCCAGTGTGTGTTGGCGGTGGGGAGAATGTGGAGCCGAGCAGTGGGAACCCTCAACCGCCTTGTATGAAATGGGACGTTCTCACCTTTGAAGCTTCAGCTTGTGGGTTTTGAGTTCCTGTTTTGTGCCCTTTAATTTCAACTTTCTAAGTTCATGAGTTTGTAGTAAAGAGATGTGCTGGCTTTCACTATGTGTGAGTCTTAGGAGGCCTCAGAAGAGGGGGTGGGCTGGGGAGCAAGACCTCATGCTGGACCTCAGGGTGAGGAAGGGGCCCGGGATGATGGAACCGAGGTGGATGCGGTGCCGAGAAGGCTCCTCTCTGGGGCCTGGGGGTGGCCTCCCCCAGCCCCTGACTCCCGCTGGAACATTCTGCCTCCTGCCAGCCTGAGGCTGCTCTCTGGGGCCTGGGGGTGGCCTCCTCCAGCCCCTGACTCCCGCTGGAACATTCTGCCTCCCGCCGGCTTGAGTGTCAGTCTCTGGCTTGCCTCCACCCACTAGATGAAGGTCTCTCAGAGCAAGATCCTTCTGTGATTTTAAAATTTTATATGCTCAACCCTTCTCTGAGTGCCTTTAACAGATGTTTTTTCAGTGATGGGAGAGCCTGCCCAGGTGGTTGATCCCAGGTTTCCTGGTTAACACCACTCCCACTTCTGTTCCTCCATCCTTTTGTAACAGGAGAGAAAGAGGCAGGGCAAGACTTTTGAAAGAATGACATAGCCCAAGGACACAATGTAAACCAGTTAGAATCAAATGGGACTGTGATGGCAGACAAGACTAGACCTTGATCCTCAATCAGCAAGTGGAATGACACACCAGAGGCACCCTGACTGTTCCACAGCTCTGTTACAAAGCCAAGGAGTGGGCGGGGCCCAGGTCCTGAAAATTTCCGCCCCTTCCCAAAATAGTTTGAATAATCCTCCCTCTCATTAGTTCACTTCAGTCACTCAGTCTTCAGACTGCAACCCCATGGACTGCAGCACGCCAGGCCTCCCTGTCCACCACCAACTTCCAGAGTCCACCCAAACTCATGTCCATCGAGTTGGTGATGCCATCCAACCATCTCATCCTCTGTTGTCCCCTTTTCCTGCCCTCCATCTTTCCCAGCATCAGGGTCTTTTCAGATGAGTCTGCTCTTCACATCAGGTGGCCAAAGTATTGGAGTTTCAGCTTCAGCATCAGTCCTTCCAGTGAACACCCAGGACTGATCTCCTTTAGGATGGACTGGTTGGATCTCCTTGCAGTTCAAGGGACTCTGAAGAGTCTTCCCAACACCACAGTTCCAAAGCATCAGTTCTTCAGCACTCAAATTTCTTTATAGTCCAACTCTCACATCCATAAATGACCACTGGAAAAACCATAGGACCTTTGTTGAGAAAGTAATGTCTCTGCTCTTTAATATGCTGTCTAGGCTGGTCATAACTTTCCTTCCAAGGAGTAAGCATCTTTTAATTTCATGACAGCAATCACCATCTGCAGTGATTTTGGAGACCAAAAAAATAAAGTCAGCCACTGTTTCCACTGTTTCCCCATCTATTCACCATGAAGTGATGGGACCAGATGCCATGCTCTTAGTTTTCTGAATGCTGAGTTTTAAGCCAACATTTTCACCCTCCTCTTTCACTTTCATCAAGAAGCTTTTTAGTTCCTCTTCACTTTCTTCCATAAGGGTGGTGTCATCTGCATATCTGAGGTTATTGTTATTTCTCCAGGCAATCTTGATTCCAGCTTGTGCTTCCTCCAGCCCAGCATTTCTCATGATATACTCTGCATATAAGTTGAATAAGCAGGGTGACAATATACAGCCTTGACATACTCCTTTTCTTATTTGGAACCAGTCTGTTGTTCCATGTCCAGTTCTAACTGTTGCTTCCTGACCTGCATACAGGTTTCTCAAGAGGCAGGTCAGGTGGTCTGGTATTCCCATCTCTTTCAGAGTTCTCGACAGTTTATTGTGATGCACGCAGTCAAAGGCTTTGGCATAGTCAGTAAAGCAGAAATAGACATTTTTCTAGAATTCTCTTCTGGAACTTCCCCACTCACTAGCGTGTGAAATCGCCCAGCCTGTAAGAACTGACCCCTGCTGTTTCGCAGCTGCTGCCCTCGCCTTCTACGATGGCTCACGCTGTGTCTGCGGAGCACGCTTCTGTCTGAATCTGAATAAATTTGCTTCTTACCTATCACTTTGTCTCTCCCTGAATTCTTTCTGTGATGAGCTTCTTTAGGTCCTGGAACCAGGTACTGTGGGTTTTGGCTGGTCGAGTCCCAGCACGTGGGCTGAAGTCCCAGCCCATGGTAAACGGCTTCCCCTTTCTCCTCAGCGTGTTCCCATCTCCCCCACCGCGGGGCCTCCCCCGTCCTGTGGCTCCCACTTCCCACGGACCCCTCTCTGCCCTGGGTTTGCCTGAGGCCCTGCCTCTAGGTGCCTTCGGCGGTTTAGGACAATCAGAGGGAATCCCCGGGGCCTCTGCCAGGGCTCTGGGCCCTGGGTTTCCCCTTAGCCCGCTCTGGTACGTGGTGGTTAGACTTTACAGAACTGAAGGATTGAGTCGGTTTTCGTGGCTTTGCCTGTTGACTTAACCATTGTGTAATATTTCTGAGGTACTGTGTTTTCTTTGGTCTAAAAAAAAAACTGAAGACTGTGTGACTGTAGCGTTACCTGTATTTGATATAACACCTGAAGTAGTTTCCTGTGAATGTCATTCCCAAATACAACGCAGTTGTTGGCAAACTACAGTAATTAAAACGGCCAGAGTGCTGATGCTGCTTGAGTAGAAGTGTCGGTAAAATTTAGGGATCTCCTTCAGTGCGTCTCCATTGCTGTCTGTTGAATGGGATTCCTTCTGTAAGACGTGAGGTTAGGCAGTTTGCCTCAGGCTGGAGAAGGGCTTGGTACCCTCAGGAGTGAGCTGGGAGAGAGGCAAGATAGTAAGCAAAAAATTCAAAATCTGAAGGAAAAGCATCCCTTCCTTCTGTAGGAGGAACCCAGATCTGATGCAAGTCCAAAGGTAAGACTTGGTGTAAAAAGAAGGGGAAGTAATCGAGGGAGAGGAACTGAGGTTTAGAAATGCAAAGTCCGACCTTTGCAGAGTCAGTTGGCTCCCTGCTCCGGAGGGTGCTCTGGGGAGAGCAGTCAGAAAGGAGGTTGGTTGCATGCTTCTAATTAGCCTCAAGTGTTATAGTTGAATTTCCAGGTGATCATTAGTTAACGTAATATTACCAATAGCACTGTGGGGAAAGGTCTGCAGTTAGCTTGCGTTAACATTAAAATTTATGTCTGAATGGGCGCCACACCCAGCAGAGAAGCTGTCGTCAGGGTCCTGCAGCCAACATTATGTGGAAAGTTTCATTTTTTACCCCTTGAGAGACCCAGGGTTCCAGCCAATCAGAGCAGGTCTTAGGCAATCAGGAAGGAGAGGCCAGCCCCGTCAAGGGTCAGCCCTGCCCTTACTTCATGACAGAGCGTTCTCCCTGCATTTCTCCTTACAGAAGTCATGTCTGTTGTAACAGGATTACCTAACTCAGAAGAGAACCGCAGGGATAGAAATTGCCCTCTTCACGCTCCTCACTAGCATGCCCAACCGCACGCCTTACTCTAGGTGTGGACTGTCTTTCCCTCCGTACGCTTCACTTCTGTTTGGCCGTTGCGTCTCTCCTGCGGAAGCTCTGGTGGGGAGCTTGGCCGCTGGCTGTGCCAGGCTGCCTCTCTCAAAGCTTCGCCTCCCGAGAATTCCCTCCCAGGGCTCCGCTGGCCCTGCCCCGGCTCACATGCAGGTCCTGGGGAGGCTGCAGCTCTCCCCGGCTGGAGAAACGGCCGAAAGCCAGGGCTGCTCTGCACGTGCCTTCTCCCAGCACTCTGTAACTTTACAAAACTGTCCCAAGGAGAAAGCGGTAGCAAATAACAAGCGCACAGATCTGTAATTTTTAACGGCTGACATGGTTGGCAGGGGACATGTGTTATGTGGGGATCATGTTTTCATTTACGTGTGTCCTGTTTTGGAGACACCATAAACAATAACGGGGTGTGTGTGTGTGTGTGTGTGTCTGTCTGTCTGTCTCCAGGGACTTCTGTAAAGAGGATGAGCTTGTCTAGTTGCATATGACGGGTGTGCAGGAGGCCTGGGGTTGTTTCTCAGTTGGTGTTTGACTGGGTTCCTGACTGTGGGCAAGTGACCCTCTGTGCTTCCATTTCCTGGCCTGAGAAAGGAGAGCTTCAGCCCCTGGGGTGTGTCAAGTCAGCCTGGCACAGAATTTCGGTGGCTCGATCTTCAGCGCTGCGTGCTACTCAGAGGGCTGGTAGCTGTGTGGAGGATGGCGTGCGGCCCCGCCACGCGTTCGTGTTCGCTGCCTTTGCCAGGCTGTGACTCTTGGTACTGTTTTGCTGCTGTAGTTCCCGTGGGAGACATCACTGGCGTTGCGTTCCTCTGCGTTTCTGGGCATGTGCCACGGGGGAGGCGGGGACTGACCCCGTGGAGGGTGGCCCTTGCTAAGCCCAGCTGTCGGGGAGGTGCCCGCCCTCCGTGGGCTGCCTGAGTCCCTGCCGGACGGGCGCCCACCGCTCTCCCTGTTACCAGTCCTGCCTTCGTGGACACCCTACAGTTAATGCTCTTTAGCTTCATCTCTTTGGCACCATAGTTTTGCAACTTGAGAGGCTTCTTTGAGTTTTGGTCCCGTGTGTTTCAGGCGTTTGCTGAAGTGGTGTGTGAGCAGCTGCGCTGTCCTGCGGTCTGTCCTGGGTGTCCCTGGCCCCTGTGGCCGCCGCCTGCCATGCCCGGGATGGGCCCTTCCCACGGGCTCTGTGTCTGCGGCACCGACAGCAGCATGGCACCTGTGGAGTTTTAGAGCTGGGGGTGAAAGAAGTCAGCCTCTGCTTGCTTTCAGATTTTGGCCTTGGATAATGTAAAACAGGTTGGAGCTTGCCTCTTCAGAGAGTGTATTATTTAGTTGTAAAGATGGGAAATTTATTGACAGAACCTAGGCTGTGAAAACAGAACAGAGTAAATCAGGACTTGGGCTCCTAGCACTTGGCTTCGGTAGATGTGCGTGGGTTGAAAAACCTAAGTTTTATATTTAGTGTATCCTTTTCCAGGGACTGGAGAAAACCATGTGTCTATTTTAAACTATTGAGGAAAGAGGACTGGTTTTAAAAATAGAGTGTGCAGACTGGCTGCGGTAATGCTGATGCAGCATCCACCTGTGCAGGTAGGGGCCGCCTCTGGTGGGGAACAGCAGCGCCATTGCCAGTGAGAGCAAGTGTCGGCTTCACGGCAGGTAGAGGAGGGGAAGCCTGACCTCAGAGCGTGACGAGATACCCTTCTCCTGCCCGTTTCCTCCTGTGTTCCCCTCTTTCTTCTTTGGAAATGCAGCTCTTGTCTCTTGGCTCCCTTCCTGGGCCTGTCAAATAGAGTGTTTGTATCAAAGTTCGGTTACGGCATAGGCCTCAGGTCTAGAGTTTCTGAGCCCAGTAGCGCGCAGGGAGAAGAGGCTGTGCTGGGCTGGGGGTGGAGGGGGCTGAGGGCCTGCGGTGGAGGGGGTGGGGGAGCCAGCCCTCCCGGGAGAGTGCGGCCCAGACGGCTGGATCCTGTAGCTGCGCTGCACAGCTCTCCCCTGCCGCATGTGCGCTGGGTCACCGGAGGTGCTGCACTTCAGCTCTTTCTGCGGGCAGGCTCTGTTTCGTGTGGTCTGGGAGGTGAGGAGGCGTGCCTTTGCCCCCACTGTCCAGAGGGCTTGGACGCCGCTGTTGCCTGTTCCGGGATCATTCGTGATTTCTGGGGGATGTGTGTGCACTCAGTCGCTCAGTCATGTCTGACCCTTGGTGACCCCATGGACTGTAGCCCCCCCAGGCTCCTCTGTCCATGGGATTTCCCAGGCAAGAGTCCTGGAGTGGGCTGCCATTTCCTACTCCAGGGGATCTTTGCAACCCAGGGATCGAACCTGTGTCTCTTCCATCTCCACATTGGTGGGCGAATGCTTTAGCACTGTGACACCTGGGAAGCCCGATTTCCGGGATATTTTGTGATTACTTTTACCTTGGTGCTTATGAGAAATTACACTGAATTTAGCATCTGCGAACTCTGACTTTCGTCTGTATAAAATGGAAATGTTCCACATAGAGTTGGTGGTACTTGCCAGTAGTAAAAGAAATGATTGATTGCTTTGAATTTTCTATTTAAGGACATTTCTTACAGCGTGCTTCTAAAGTGTGGTAGGTGGGATGGAATCCATTTACAAAAGACACGAAAGTAAAATTTCCACTTAAATTAGCAAACGTTTGTGGGTGTGGGCCTTCCTCCTCTTCAGTCACACCTTGAAGAGAACCCTACCGGTGTGCGTTTCCACTTACCGGAAATAAGTATATAAAGTAAGAGACCTGTGTGGACTCATTTAGAAACAGCCTGCTGCTTTGGAAGGGAGTGGGTTGAAAGAGGTGAAAAACCAGTGAGAAGAGACGACTGAATCCTCAGGGGGGAAATCTTAATGCGGGTAAAAATAAGGTACCAAATTAATTTTACTCATTAGAGAAGACAGATGAGAATTTAACACGCACATAACTCACGCTTGCTGCCTGAGTCAGGATTGATTTCATTTGCTCAGAAGACCTCCCTTGCCTCCTCACCCCATCCAGGTAACTGTGGGAGAGTTTTCGAATTTGACATGTGCCCACGTTTTGAATTCACATGGTGTATTGAATTAAGTAAGATCTGATTGCAAAAATGGACTCTGTGGGCTGTTACACAAGATGTTACCATATGTTCACTTCATGAAACCATGCTTTAAGAAAAGAACCTCCATCCTTATTTCAAGTCTGAGTAGTTCATGGTTCACATTGGTGTCAGATGTTCTGTTTGCAGCACTTAAAATTCTTGCTGTTTCTGCTCTTATTTTTTTTAAGTCTCTGCTGCTCCTCTAAGAATAGCAACTCCTTGTTTGTGGTCAGGGGCTTTTGTGCATTTGTAGCATCTCTCTTTTGGACATATGGCCCAGAAAATACTGTGTAAAAAAGGCTGGTTGAATTCAGGCAGATCTTGATAATGCGATTATTACGATTTCCCAGTGAAAGTGGTATTAGTATATTTTAAAAATTAATTCTATCTGTTCAATGTTAGTATCATTAATTTGTTGCATGACAGAATTTGGGGACAAAGAGTCAGCCTATTGAATGATAAAAATCAGAACCCTAAAAGATCTAGACAGACTGCATTATGAGCTGAATCTTAAAAGGAGAAATTCAAAAGATATCATTAGGTACAGTAGTGGAGTGAGCATTGTCCCCACAGGCGGGAGAAATGGAAAGGAGAGAGGCCTGTGGAGGTTGCAGGAGGGGGAGACTGCTTGGTGGCGACTGCTGTGTGTCAGAGGTGAGGGCCTCTGCAGAGTGGGCTGGCCTGCTGGATGCGATTCTGGGGACCCCAAGTGCAGTTGTGTCCAACTCACATGAGTTCAACCTCTGGAGCATTCGAGTGAGTGCTTCTTCCCACGTTCAGTGGCCGTTCAGACGGACTCAGTGGCCGTCAGGTGTAGGACAGCTGGTGGTGGTCTAGTCCTGGGTGCTCCTACTCCGTGGTTCCAGGACGGCCTCCGAGAGGGGGCTCCGCCTTCCCTGTGGGACAGAGGCCGGTGTCCGTGGCAGGGCGGTTCCCTGTTGCTCTGGGGCTCCTTTCTGGAAGCCCAGTCTCAAGCCTTCCCTCTCGAACCTTTCGGTGACCTCATGAGCACTTAATTCCCTGCGTGAAAATCCCTGTCTGCTAGCTTGTCTCCTGCAGCCTGACTTCTGCTGAGATGGAAATACTTCACCAGTATAATGGGAACGAACCGTTGGAACGAGAAGTGCACCGAGTGGGTTCTGGAATGAGCCACAGACAGACGGGTGCGTGAGTCTGTGGTTTCCAAACGCGCGACTCCTGCTCTCCTAGTGGGGGCAAGGGCAGTGGGTTGCTTGGGGCTGTTACTCCCAAAACAGACTTCCAGGCTCTTCCCCCAGAGGTTCTGATTCAGGAGGAAGTAGTGGATTCCTGGAATTCGTAGTCTATTTTATTTAAAAAAAAATTTTTTTTTAATGTGAACCATTTTTAAAGTCTTTATTGAATCTGTTACAATATTGTTTCAGTTGTTAAAGTTCTGGCTTTTTGGCCGCGAGGTGTGTGGGATCTTAGCTTCCTGACCAGGCAGCTTGCTAACTGCTGGTCCACTAGGGAAGTTTCTGGAATCCATATTTTAAAAAGCTGTTCCTGGTTATCCTGAGAGGTGGTCAGGTTGAATTCCAGTGGACTAAATAATTTCTCGACTCCATGATCCGGTGCTCACGATGATTCTTTTTAAAAGGGAGGAGGTGTTCAGGAGCTACACATTTTAAAATTCCACTACACATTTTTAAATTCTACTGCAGGGGATTTACCTTCTCTTGGATTCACAGGGATTAATTCTGTAACTACTGCCAGAATGTGGCAGTATTTCTAGTGTGGAATATACAGGATTTCCTTCTTTTGTTACTAAGAAAGTAAAGAAAATGCAGATTTTGGAAAGAGTGTGCCTGAACACAGAATAAAAATTGAGTTGTCATGAGAGTTAAAAACATAATACTTTATATGCAGCGTAGTTATTGTAGTAAATGTCGCATGTCACAGTATAATCCCCGATTCATTATGTAAAGTACTGTTAGTGTTGTTTCTTATCTCTGTTTATAGTTAAAGGAAAACCACAATGGAGACTATCTGAAATACGGAAATGCCTCCTCAGAGGGGAGAGGTCATGGGATTATTTGGGAAACTGGCAAATTCAGAGGCGCTGAGTAGCGCTGGCCTTCACTGGGCCCTGGAGGCCAGGCGGCGAAAGCCCGGGCTCCCAGGCCTGTGGAGATGAGAATGGGGGTGCACACAGCAGGGGACGTCCTTTCTCGGTGGAAGCGCTTGTTCTGCTCTTGTTAGATTTCGTCACCACCTGTGCTTCCCACCTGCCCGCATGCCAGAAAAAAAAGGGCCACCAAAAACAACCCCTCTGCCCCCAAACTGCTCCAGTCCTAATTTCGGCCTTTCTCTTCATCTTCTCATGCTGGCATTTGGAAGGTCCATGACAACAGATGAAGCCTGAGAGTGCCTGCTTGATTGCAGCTGATGAGCCCTAGGTAGCTGGGGTCCTTGCAGCGACAGGGGGTGTGTGTCGGAAGGCCTCCACTGAAGGGCTAGGCTCTTCTTCCCCTGCAGCTGTCAGACTGCTTGAAATGGGGCAGAATGATTTTGTACTTGGATAATAGGCAGGCATTAACTGCAGCTTGTTACAGAGTGCTGCATAATAATGGGAAACGTGGACGTGCTAATCAAAGGCATCTGCATATGGCGTTTTCATTTTGTATAGGCGGCATCTGTGTGCAGAGAGGAAATGAGCTTGTGTTGTGGGGCTTCTGTGTTTGAGAAGATGCGTCTGCAGAAATGACCTCCTTCCCTTCCTACGTTGAATCCTGACAGAAAGATGGAATTTAGGAGACTGGCCTTTGCTTCCTAATGTCTGTACTTGCCTTTTTTTTTTTTTCCTGAGACCGCTTTATTGAGATACAATACACATAGCCTACAAGTCACCCATCTAGAATGTGCAGCTATTCTAGTACATCTGCAGGGTTAGGTAGCCACCACCACAATCTAATTTTGCAGTGTTTGTCGCTCAAAAGAAGCTGTGGTGCTTTTATAAAGAAAATATAGTTTGTACTTTTTAAGGGACACTTTTTTTGGATCGAGATGCAGTTTTTTTTTAGACCTTTTGCACAGTCACCCTATTTCTCAGAAAGCATTTGTTTTCATAAATAGCAACAAAATTTATTTTAATGTTTCAGAGGTTACCTGCATTTTATTTTTGGAACCAGTCTCATAAATTAGATTTTAGTTGCTGGGCTTATCTAACGATTAGCTGGGACCTTTTTAGTCTCAAGTGATAGATTCCAATTACAAAGAATTTGTTCTCATAGCCTAAAGAAGGACAGATAATGGCTTCTGGAATAAGCAGAGTCAGGGACTTTCTCTCCATCCTTCAGGTCTTTGATCCCCATGTTGGCCACATTTGCCCCCATGGTAGCTGGGGGACTGGATGTGGCTCTGGGGGACACATCTCTCCACTGGGGCTTGAACCTGGGGTGCACCCTACGTAGCAGAAGTGTGGCTGGGGATATGGTGCTGAGCTCACTTCAGCTTGCCTGTATTTTTGTGTACCTGCTGTCTATAAATACTGTAGCTTTTTGTTTTAATTTGGCTGTGCCACATCTTAGTTGCTCCATTTGGGAATCCCTTTTTCGTTTAGTTTGTTGCTTTTAGTTGGGGCATGCGAGATCTTTAGTTGGGGCCTGCAGAATCTCCTTCCCTGACCAGGGGTGGAACCCAGGCCCCCTGCATTAGGAGTGTGGAGGCGTAGCGAAGTCCCTCAACAGTGTCAGTTTTGATTTGTCACTTCATTCTAGGATTATGAATCGACGCATTCAAACAGTGGAGGCAGAATTGCCATCTCAGGCCTCTTGCTGTTTCGGGGGCTTGGTCAGACAATTCTAACAGGTCCAGGCCTGGGGTGCTGCTTCCCAGAGGTCCTCCCCAAGCCGGGGGTTCACAGATGGGACCTCTTACAGCCCTGGCGTAATCTCTCCACATCACAGTGCCTGGTGCAAGGCCTTATTTTTCTCAATAGACTCGATATCCTTTCTTCTTAAAAAGTGTCTTAGTTGTCTCAGCATTTTATTAACAAGTATAGCATTTGTAATGTAATAAGTCACTGTAATTTGTATACTCTTGGCTTGATTAGATCTGACTTTTTTTTTCTTTTTAAGGTGAATAAAAATGTAACTTACCTGACATTGGTTTTTAAAACTATTCTATATGTAGTTTTTTCCCCCTCTCTCTCACACATTTAAAATTTGATATGGTCAAGGCTTACGTTGAAATTTGAGAAACCTTTTTTCATGACATTTCCTGTGGTCTCTGGTATATTTTGGTGAGGCTGACTTTAACTGGATAATTAAAAAGATATTCTGAGGCTTGGATTGTGGTTTTAAAGATCCATGACACTGGTTAAAGACTTTTTCTCTTGTGTAATAAATGCTTTTGAGCAACTGTTTGCTAAATTCATGAGACACAGTTCTGCACAAGTTCAGTTCAGTTGCTCAGTCGTGTCCGACTCTCTGCGACCCCATGGACTGCAATATGCCAGGCTTCCCTGTTTATCACCAACTCCTGCAGCTTGCTCAGATTCGTGTCTGTTGAGTCAGTGATGCTATCCAACCATCTCATCCTGTGTCATTCCCTTATCCTCCTGCCTTCAATCTTTCCCAGCATCAGGGGCTTTTCCAATGAGTCAGTTCTTCACATCAGGTGGCCAGAGTATTGGAGTTTCAGCTTCAGCATCAGTCCTTCCAAAGAATATAGGACTTCCAAAGAATACAGGACTGATCTCCTTTAGGATTGACTGGTTTGATCCCCTTGCAGTCCAAGGGACTCTCAGGAGTCTTCTCCAACACCACAGTTCAAAAACATCAATTCTTCAGCACTCAACTTTCTTTACAGTCCAACTCTCTGGACCATACTGTACATGACTACTGGAAAAACCATAGCTTTGACTAGATGGACCTTTGTCGGCAAGGTAATATCTCTGCTTTTTATTTATTTATTTATTTATTTATTTTTAGTTCTACCACTTTATCACTACCAACCCATCTCCCTCCACCCTCGTGCACACATGCTCAGTCATGTAATCCCATGGACTGCAGCCCGCCAGGCTCCTCTGTCCATGGACTTTTCCAGGCAAGAATACTGGAGTGGGTTGCCATTTCCTTCTCCATCTCTGCTTTTTAATATGCTGTCTAGGTTGGTCATAGCTTTTCTTCCAAGGAGCAAACGTCTTTTAATTTTATGGCTGCAGTCACCATCTGCAGTTATTTTGGAGTCCAGGAAAATGAAGTATGACACTGTTTCCATTGTTTCTCCATTTATTTGCCATGAAGTGATGGGACCAGATACAGTGATCTTAGTTTTTTGAATATTGAGTTTTAAGCCAGCTTTCTCACTCTCTTTCATTTTCATTAGGAGACTCTTTAGTTCCTGTTTGCTTTCTGCCATAAGAGTGATGTCATCTGCATATCTGCGGTTGCTGACATTTCTCCCAGCAATCTTGATTCCAGCCTGTGCTTCATCCAGCTTTGCATTTCTCATGATGTACTCTGCATGTAAGTGAAATAAGTAGGGTAACAATATAGAGCCTTGACGTACTGCTTTCCCAATATGGAACCAGTCCCTTGTTCCATGTCCACTTCTAATTGTTGCTTCTTGACCTGCATACAGATTTCTCAGGAGGCAGGTAATGTGGTCTGGTATTCCCATCTTTTGAAGAATTTTCCACAGTTTCTTGTGATTCACACAGTCAAAGACTTTAGTGTAGTCAGTGAAGTAAAAGTAGATGTTTTTCTGGAACTCTCTTGCTTTTTCTATGATCCAACAGATTTTGGCCATTTGATCTCTGGTTCTTCTGTCTTTTCTAAATCCAGCTTGAACATCTGGAAGTTCTTGGTTCACCTGTCAAAGCCTGACTTGGAGAATTTTGATCATTACTTTGCTGGTGTGTGAGATGAGTGCAGTTGTGCGGTAGTTTAAGCATTCTTGGGTCAGTTTTCATTCAAATCTCAAAGAAAGGCAATGCCTAAGAATGCTCAGTTCCGCACAAAATAGACCAAAACCCCTGTCCTGGTGGTGCTTGCAGTCTGGGTGTGGGAAAAAGGCAGTGAACCTGAATATAGGGAATAGCTGAGTTGTATGGCTTTTGGAAGGTGATATGTAGTGTGGAGAAAGCGGAAAAAGTGGGGTAAAAAAAAAAGGGAGCTGTCATTATAAACAGGGTGTCTGGGCTTGTTAAAGAGGTGAGATTTTCCAAAGATGAGGAGGAGGTGAGGGAGATCGCCATGAGGCTACTTGGGCAAAGAATGTTCGAGACAGAATGGCCAGTTCACAGGCCTTTTAAGATGGGCATTTGTGCCTGGAGTGGTCACAGGGCAGCCAGAACACCGTGGGCTGTAGCAGAACGTACTGAGGAGGAGGCGGGTCACAGGGTGATGGCTCTGTGGGCTTATCTCCTGGGACCAGTGGATGGGGAGTCACGGGGCCTTTGAGCAGAGCCTTGAGGCTCTGAGTTAGGTCCTGGAAGGCCGTCCTGGCTGGCGTTGACCTGCACTGTGGGGAGGCCACTTGAGGTTGCTTGATTGCAGTAAGTGGTCAAGTGTCCAGGCCTGGTGGAGCTGGGAAGGTGGTGTGGTTCTGGATTTGTTCTGCACCAGGGCTCACAGGGTTTCCAGTAGATTGATGTGGAGTGTAGGGCAGAGAGAGCAGTCAAGGATGATTTCAAGGTTCTTGGCCAGAACAGCTGAGCCAGGATGGCTGTGGATGCAGCAGTGGAGGGTTTTGTTTTTTAATGTCTTTGGGAATTCTCAGAAGACTTCCCTGGTGGCTCAGGTGGTAAAGAATCACCCTGCAGTGCAGGAGACCCATGTTCCACCCCCAGGTCAGGGGGATCCCCTGCAGAAGGAAAGGCAACCCACTCCAGTGTTCTTGCCTGGAGAATCCTGTAGACAGAGGAGCCTGGCATGGGGTTGCAAGAGGGTGACTTAGTTACTAAACTATTCCTGCTAGTAGTAGACCTGTGTGTGGGTGGGCAGCTGAAATGCTGGGGTTGGTGAGAGGAGGGCTGGGCTGGAGATGTGAATTTCAGGTACAGAGCTTGGAGACTGGATCAGATCGGCCAGTGGGTGGCTGTAGATGGGGAAGAAAGCCAGTAGCTAAAGCCTGGGGATCTCTGAAAGAGGCCTTGAGAGACAGGGAAGAGGAGCAAAGTAACAGGACACTGGGGGTTGAAACTTTTGTTAGCTTTTCAGTAGCTCCTTAAGGTGGAAATATGTTACTTCATAAGAAAAAGTAATTTTTTAATGAAAAAAATAATTTTTTAAATATAAAAACTGTTTTGGATAAGACTGTACCTTCCTATTGCTCTTGAGTTTTCTAAAAGCACATAACTGAAAATTGTTAATATATTCAAAGACACTGCTCCATGTAACAAATTTGGTATATGGGGTGGGGGGAGGGAAATGTTACTGATACTCCCCCATCCTAACGGCCGGTTAGTATTTCAGTAATCGCTTGCTCATTTTCCTTGGTAAGTCTTTCGTTGTAATCATACTGCACAGGACAGTTGTGTTTCCTTTTATTTACTTGTTGACAGCTTTCTTTTTTCCCCATGTTGCTGTCATTAAGAACAGCTTTTACTGGAGCGCTCTTCTTTTGCAGTTGGCATTCATTGATAGCAGGATTGACTGGCCAAAGGTACCTTGTGGTCCTCTGATCTTGACTTCCCCTCCATCTCCACTGGGCTCTGGAACCTCTGTGGACTTCTCTTAGTGTTTTGTCTGGGCTGGAGAATGCTGCGAGGAGAGAGGAAAGAGTTAGAGAAGAGACCAGACGCTGGCCCGCCAGTGGGAGGGACCCAGCCCAAGGGCCGCACAAAGGGGCCTGCCCCCTGGGCCCAGGCACCTCTGGGACATTCTTTCTTCTCTAACGTCTTCAGCAGTAACACTTCAGTGCCTCAATGGTTTGAAAGAAAAATTACAATTTAAAAGGAAAGCCCTTCATGCACTATTTGCATATGAGTGGCATCTGTATAATTAAGAACAATTAAGTTCCCTGGGCTGAATTGAAAGGGAGGCACTGCTGCTAACAGCCTGTAGCTGTCAGCTCCTGGGACCCTGGGAAGCAGTTCAGCCTCTGCCGCCACCCCCTCCTAAATACACACAATTCTGGAACGTTGTTTGGTCTTGCCCCCATTTGCTTCTGGAGAGTCCGTGGAAATCAGAACATGAATCTTGGCCATTTCTTCTGCCTTTAGAGCTGACACCCCCGTCCTCTTCCTACTTCCCCAGGCACTTTGCACAGCTCTGTACCTATGTTTTAATCCTCACAGTGGACCTAGGAGCATTATCTTAATTTTACAGGAGTGGAAACTGAAATTCTGGTCGCGTGACTGTTAGATGATCTCACGTCCTCATCTAGCTAGTTGACTCCACCTTTTGAGGGTTGATCTCAGCTGGGGTCTCAGTGACTCTGCTGCTGCTAAGTCGCTTCAGTCGTGTCCGACTCTGTGTGACCCCATAGACGGCAGCCCACCAGGCTCCCCATTCCCTGGGATTCTCCAGGCAAGAACACTGGGGTGGATTGCCGTTTCCTTCTCTAATGCATGAAAGTGAAAAGTGAAAGTGAAGTTGCTCAGTTGTGTCCGACACTTAGCGAGCCCATGGACTGCAGCCCACCAGGCTCCTCCGTCCATGGGATTTTCCATGCAAGAGGACTGGAGTGGGTGCCATTGCCTTCTCCCCCAGTGACCCTAGGCCCTGGGAATTTCTTTCGTCCACTGCTGTAACCTTTTTGGACTCCTTTCTCGCAGGACTGACTAGGAGGCAGGACACAGTCTGGAACCAGAGGCAGCGCAAAGCATGACAGAGAGAACATCCCTCTTCTGGTTTTGCAGGAGCTCTGCCCTTGTCACCGTGTGAAGGACTCTGGGTAGGGCAGGAAGATGGCTGTTTCCCGCTGTCGGCCTCCTTCAGTCAGTCCTGGGAAGGAGCCGTGTATCAGTAACTGAGGAATTTCCAAGCAGTCTTTCAAGAGGAGAGTGATGTTTGCTCCCTGTCCTCCCTGCAGCGTATTTGCTGTTGGGACTCAGCTCTGGGCTCCCTGCAGTGCCTGACAGAGGTCCTGGCAGTCCCCTGCACGGGCGGGACTTGCGCTTGTGCAGTTACAAGGCAGGACAGCCGGTTCTGAACCAGAAGGCGGCTTCTGTGTTCTCCCCGCTGGTCTCCGCGCGGGGCCCCCGCCGTCACTGGGGCGCTGGTCTCCGCGTGGGGCCCCCGCCGTCACTGGGGGCTGGTCTCCGCGTGGGGCCCCCGCCGTCACTGGGGGCTGCTCTCCGCGTGGGGCCCCCGCCGTCACTGGGGGGCTGCTGTCTCTGCGTGGGGCCCCCGCCGTCACTGGGGGCTGCTCTCCGCGTGGGGCAGCAGGGCCTGAGAACTGTCCTTGCTTTGCGGTCAGGTTTGGGCTCTTTTACTGCTGCAGCCATCTCGCCGCCTCCTCTGTCAGGAAGCTCTGGTTCTGGGCCACGTGAAAGGCTGGCAAACGCCGGGAACCCACCTCCCCAGGGCAAGCCGCGGCTGGAGGGTAGGGCTGTTGGACAGTGTGAGTTCTGTGGAGCAGTGACCACTGGCCGTTCTGGTGAGAGCTGTTTCAGTTAGACCTAAGCTTTAAGGTAACTGAGTTACAAAATACCAACACCTTAAAACAAGGTAGTTTTTCCTCTCGCGCGTTGCACCACTTCTGGTTCCAGGCAGGTTTCAGGGAGCCCTGCTCCACCCCGATCCCCCCTCCCCGGGATGTACCAGCCTGGTGCTTAGGATGTGAGGTGGCGGTGTTGTGTGCATGGCAGCCGGTGGAAGAAAGGGTGGAGGGAGGGCCCGAGGGTTCGTGTCAGAAACCTGCTCCCCATTTGCTGGAGCCTGGTTCCATGGTCATACCCAGCTGCAGGAGAGTCCGGGAAGTGATGCGGAGCCCAGACAAAAAGGATGCAGAAGAAGGACCAGAGAACAGTCTTGTCACACAGCTCTGGAGAAGAAGCCAGGAAACCGCGACCATTATTTCCCAAGGGCAAGTGCTTTTGATATAGAACATCCTAAAATCACCACTGCTCCACCCGCTAAGAGAAAAGCCTGGCCCCTGCGGTTTGTGTGCAGGAGTCCTTTTTCTGGGCACATTCAGACGGTTTCTCCAGTGTCAGAAAGCCTTGGGCTTCACATGAGGAAACAGCGTTGAAGACATTCTGGTGGTGGGATTATATCATATAAGCCATGAACTGGGACGAAGGAAACGGCAACCCACTCCAGCATTCTTGCCTGGGAAATCCCATGGACCTGGAAGCCTGGCGGGCTGCAGTCCATGCAGCCGCCAAGAGTCAGACACGGCTTAGCGTCTAAACAGCAGCAGCAGCAAGCCTGGAGCTTGGCGGTGGTGAGTTCTGCTCTGTGGACAGGTGTGGGGTCTGTGCCAGGGTGTCACGGGGACACTGACCGATTAAAAGAGTTTCTCCTCTATCCCTGTTTTCAAAAAAGGTCTGCATTCGGAGGTCAGATTTGCTTTGCTCTTCTCTTTGCAGGGGAGAGCCCTGAGACTGTGGACTCGCGCCTGCTGTCCAGCTGGCCGGAGGGGCGGCGGCGCCCGCTCACTGGCGTCCTTGCTGTTCCCAGGGCACTCACGCTGTGGCTGGGGGGTGGGCCGTGCACGGGACAGTTAGAGAGGTGGAGCGGTTCTCCTTCGATTTCCCCGTAGTATTGCTGATGTTCTTTGTAGTGGCCCAAAGGTTGTTTTGGTATACTTGCTCACATTGGGATTAAAAAAAAAAACCAGTATATTGTGTTTTAATTAAAATTTTGGACCTTGAATTTACATAGAATTATTCTTCCATTCTACAAAGAAACTCTGAAAGATCACCTTGGGTACATCTGTTTTGGTGTCACCGACCTTCCTCAAGTCTGTGTGCCTTCATCTTTGTTTTCCCCTTGGTCGAAAACTCCTTCCTCGCTGTTCAACTGAGCGCAGCATGTCCAGCCTTCTCAGCCCACTGAGATGTCGCTCTTCCAGAGAGCTTCTCTGAACCTGCTTTGCAGCATCCTTCCTCGCACGGGCTGTGCTCCCCCTGCGTGAGATGTGAGACTGTAAGCCGTGGGAGTTAGGCGGCCTTTTGGTCTTTGGATTCTTGGCTCAGGCTGCTTTGGCTGAGGTGTAGCAGCTCGTGCAGCTCAAATGAAGGCATTGGTGGTGTGGGATTTGATGTGGCTGCTTTTTTTCTGGTGATGGTAGTTCCATCACCAGAAAAACTAAGGATGTTTCTCTGGAATACAAGCTGGAATTGCTACATGCTGTTTGTCTGAAAATCATTATATGCGAAAGTAGTAGCTTTTGCAAGCTTTAAATTTATAGAACCAATCTAATTAATCAAATTCTATTGTGACCAATCCAGTATATTCATACTGCCATCCATCCAAAAGCATTTTCATGTCAACTAAGGTAACATTTAATTCTCGTTTAAATATCAAGGCAGTTGTATTTTGGAAGTCATCTGTGAATAAATGTGTAAGATAAGTACATATTGGATATCTGTGTTTCTCCATGTGTTAGGAAATAAAATCATTTTGTTTAAAGAAATGATGTTTATATACCAAGTTCCTTATTGTCGTTCTGTCGCTCAGCTGTGTCTGACTGTTTGTGACCCCATGGACTGTAGCATGCCAGGCTTCCCTCTCCTTCACTGTCTCCTGGAGTTTGTTCAAACTCAATGTCTATTGAGTTGATGATATCATCCAGCCTTCTCATCCTCTGTTCCCCCAAGTTGCTTAAAGTGTCGTTGGTTGTTCAGTCACTCAGTCGTGTCTCACTCTTTGTGACCCTGTGGACTGCAGCACACCAGGCTCCTCTGTCCTCCACTGTCTTGCAGAGTTTGCTCAAATTAATGTCCATTGAGTCGGTGATGGCATCTAACCATCTCATTATCTGCCTCTCTCTTCTCCTTTTGCCTTTATTCTTTCCCAGCATCAGGGTCTTTCCAGTGAGTTAGCTCTTGGCATCAGGTGGCCAAAGTATTGGGGCTTCAGCCTCAGCATCAGTCCCTCCAAATGAATATTCAGGGTTGATTTCCTTTAGGATTGACTGTTCTGATCTCCTTGCAGTCCAGGCTTCAGCCTCAGCATCAGTCCCTCCAAATGAATATTCAGGGTTGATTTCCTTTAGGATTGACTGTTCTGATCTCCTTGCAGTCCAGGCTTCAGCCTCAGCATCAGTCCCTCCAAATGAATATTCAGGGTTGATTTCCTTTAGCATTGACTGTTCTGATCTCCTTGCAGTCTCAAGCGTCTTCTCTAGCACCACAGTTAGAATGCATCAGTTCTTTGACTCTCAGTCTTCTTTATGGTCTCACATCCGTACATGACTACTGGAAAAACCATAGCATGGACAATATAGACCTTTGTCAGCAAAGTGATGTCTCTGCTTTTTAATATGCTTGTCTAGGTTTGTCATAGCTTTCCTTCCAACGAGCAAGTGTCTTTTAATTTCATGCAGTAACCATCTGCAGTGATTTTGGAGCCCAAGAAAAGAAAATCTGTCACTGCTTCCACTTTTTCTGCTTCTATTGACCATAAAGTGATGGGACTGGATGCCATGATCTTAGTTTTCTGAATGTTGAGTTTTAAGCCAACCTTTTCACTCTCCTTCACTTTCATCAAGAGGCTTTCTAGTTCCTCTTCACTTTCTGCCATAAGGGTGGTGTCATCTGCATATCTGAGGTTATTGATATTTCTCCCAGCAATCTTGATTCCAGCTGTGCTTCTTCCAGCCCAGCGTTTCTCATGATGTACTCTTCGTATAAGTTAAATAAGCAGGGTGACAATATACAGCCTTGACATACTGCTTTCCCAATTTTGAACTCATTGTTCCATGTTCGGTTCTGTTATTTCCTGACCCGCATACAGGTTTGTTAGGAGACAGGTAAGGTGGTCTGATATTCCCATCTTTTTTAAGAACTTTCTAGTTTGTTGTGGTCCACACAGTCAAAGACTTTAATGTAGTCAGTGAAATAAAGTAGATTCTTTTTGAAATTCCCTTGCTTGCTCCATGATCCAATGAATGTTGGAAATTTGATCTCTGATTTCTCTGCCTCTTCGAAACCCACCTTGTACATTTGGAAGTTCTCAGTTCAACGTACTGCCAAAGTCTGGCTTGAAGGATTTTGAGCAAAACCTTGCTCACATGTGAAATGAGCCCATGTTTATGGTAGTTTGAACATTCTTTGGCATTGCCCTTCTTTGGGCTTGGAATGATGACTGACTTTTTCCAGTCTTCTGGCCACTGCTGAGTTTTCCAAATTTGCTGACACATTGAGTGCAACACTTTAACAGCATCTCTTTTAGGATTTGAAATAGCTTAGCTGGAATTCTGTCACCTCCATTAGCTTGGTTCGTAATAATGCTTCCTGAGACCCACTTGCCTTCATACTCCAGGATGTCTGGTGTAGGTGAATGAACACACTGTTATGGTCATCCAGTTTATTAAGACCTTTTTTGTATAGTTCTTGTAGGTGCTTTTGCCACCTCTTCTTAATCTCTTCTGCTTCTGTTAAATCCTGGCCATTTCTGTCCTTTATCATGCCCATCCTTGCATGAAATGTTCCCTTGATATGTAGTTTTCTTGAAGAGATCTCTAGTCTTTCCCATTCTGTTTTCCTCTATTTCTTTGCATTGTTCAGTTAAGAAGGCCTTCTAATCTCTCCTTGCTTTTCTCTGTAACTCTGCATTCAGTTGGGTCTGTCTTTGCCTTTTTCTCTTGATTTCATGCCTCTTCTTTCTTCAGCTGTTTACAACCACTTTGCCTTCTTGCATTTCTTTTTCTTGAGGATGGTCTTGATCACTGCCTCCTGTATAGTGTTACTAACCTCCATCCATAGTACTTCAGGCACTCTGTCCACCAGATCTAATCCCTTGGGTCTATCTGTCACCTCCACTGTATAATTATAAGGCATTTGATTTAGGTCATACCTGAATGGTCTAGTGGTTTTCCCTATCTTCAGCTTAAGCCTGAATGTTTGCATTAAGGTGCTCATGATCTGAGCCACAGTCAGCACCAGGTCCTGTTATACTGACTACAGAGCTTTTCCATCTTTGGCTGCAAAGAATATAATCAATCTGATTTCAGTATTGACTATCTGGTGGTGTCCACGTGTAGAGTCTTCTCTTGTGTTGTCGGAAGAGGGTGTTTGCTAGGACCAGTGTGTTCTCTTGACAAAAGTCTGCTAGCCTTTGCTTCATTTTGTACCCAGAGGCCAAACTTGTCTGTTATTCTGGGTGTCCCTTGATTTCCTACTTTTGCATTCCAATTGCCTATGATGAAAAGGACATCTTTTTTTTTTCTTTTGGTGATAGTTCTAGAAGGTCTTGCAGGTTGGGGCATAGACTTGGATTACTGTAATGTTGAATGGTTTGCCTTGGGAATGAACTGAGATCATTCTGTCATTTTTGAGGTTCTACCCAAGTACTACATTTTGACTCTCCAGTTGACTGAAGGCTGTTGTATTCCTTCTAAGGGATTCTTGCCCACAATAGTAGATATGATGGTCACCTGAATTAAATTCGCCCATTCCTGTCCTTTTAGTTCATAGATAAGCTTTAAAAAGTAGCTTGTTCCCTGTGTCTATGTGTCTGTTTCTGTTATGGTTACCAAAGGGAAAAGGGCAGGGGATAAATCAGGAGTATGAGATTAACAGATACACACTGCTATATATAAAATAGATAACAAAAATTGACAGAACAGCACAGGGAACTATACTCAGTGTCTTGTAGTAATCTATAATGGAAAAGAATCTGAAAAAAAAAGTGTATATATATATATATAACCTTGCTGTACACCTAAAGCTAACAGTATTGTAAGTCAACAGTAGTTCAATTAAGAAAAAACAGCTTGTTCATGTTCAGATTACTAATATCTGAATTCATCTGGGCACTTTGAGAAGTCAGTTTTTTTTTTTTTTTTGAAAATAGCTACTGTGTTCCATAAACGTGTTTGGTCCGCCTGTGATGGAGGAGGATAAGACCTTCATTCCCAGGCCCCAATTCACTTATCGTCTGTGTGAATTTCTGCTTTGGCTCATGTGTAGCGTTTGGTCAAGACTGTTATTGCTGGAGACATCTAGGACTGAATTACTTTTTCATGCTAACTTGTCTTAGAGCTGAAAAAGAGTGCAAAATGTATTTTGTATTTTGCAGGTTTAAAAATCATGTTTAATTATTTTAACATGTAGTAGTCTGGGAAAAGATGGAAAATCTTCAAATCATAGATGAGAAGCCATGCTTTGCTGTAGAGAAAGTTGGACCAGGGATAGGAAACATGAGCTTAATTACCAGCCTTTTACTTTATAGGTTTTTGCAAGGCTCTTTAACCACTTGACTAAAGGAGTTCTTCATAGCATGTGGACTGTGATATGATTAAATGTGTAAATCCAATTATGGAATTTAAAATTCTTTAATGTGCAAATCAAACAACTTTTGAATGTAAGGTCCTGCTAGTGAGACCAGAAGGAGGGGACTGCTTTGCATGGAGTCAGCGTGTGGGTCCCAGGATGTCTGTCAGTGTTGGCTGTGTGGAGTTAGAAAGCGGGGAGATGTCGCGGTTGCTGCGGAGCTCTGGGCTGGGCGGGTTGGCTGTCGCCCACCAGGACGGGCAGACAGTGCTGTGAACCGCTGGGGAGACCAAGGGCGATGCTGAGCTCAGGGTGCGGGCATCTGCAGGATAGCCTTGCCGCAGATGGAAACAAGAGTCAGAAGCTCAGAGGAGTCCAGGCCACAGATGCACAGGCTTGGGAAATGAATCAGTCAGACCACAGAAACCGGCTCTGGCTGATTTAAGCAGGAAAGGAATTTATTGAAGAGATGTTGGGCCGCTGACAGAATCTCGAGGAAGTCCTAAGAACCTGGCTCAGAAAACAAACAAGCAGAAAGGGGCCTTAATAGCTAGACCCACAGCCAGAGTGTGTCCTGGAAGGAGACTGCCCGAGACCCCCTGCCCACTGCTGGCCATGTGATTGTTCCCCCAGGACCTCCTGCCCACCACGGGCCGTGTGCACGTTACCCAAGACCCAGCCCACCACTGGCCGTGGGGCTCGTTCCCCTTGGACCCCCTGCCCACCGCTGGCCGTGTGCTCGTGACCCCGGGACCCCTTGCCCACTGCTGGCCGTGTGCTCATAAGCTCGGGACCCCCTGTCCACCGCGGGCCATGTGCTCCTTATCCGGGAGTCCCGCCCACCACTGGCTGTGTGCTCATGACCCCGGGACCCCCTGCCTGCCCCGTGGCTGTGGTCCCCGTTACCCTGGGACTGCCCGCCTCCCACCGCCCGCTGCGCCGCCTCGGGCAGGTGAATCCGCCCAAGTCTGGGTTGTATCATGACCCCGGGACCCCTGCCTGCCCCGTGGCTGTGGTCCCCGTGACCCCGGGACTGCCCGCCTCCCACCGCCCGCTGCGCCGCCTCGGGCGGGTGAATCCGCCCAAGTCTGGGTTGTATGCTGGCCCCTGGCTGCAAGCAGGGCCCCTGAAGCCAGGACGGAGGACCCTTGAGCAACTCGAGTTTGAGCTGCGCAAGTCCACTTAAACGTGCTTTCTTTCTATAAATATGGACTCCATGAGCCACGGTTGGTTGACTCTGGTGCAGAACTGAGAATGTGGAGCAGATCCCCAGGACCAGCTGTAAAGTTACACGCAGACTTGTGACTGTGCGGAGGCGGAGCCCTGGAGCCCCAGTGTTGTTCCAGGGTCCCCTGGAACTGGCCCTTGTGCACACAGCCCAGAAGGGGTGAAATCTGTGATCGGGGTAAGGAAGCTCTGATGATGTGGCACAGTGAGAAGAACCCAGATGTCTGTATGGGAGTGTCACACTGTTGGTGATGGGTGAGCCTGGGGGTGAGGGCCGAGGAAATGGTGGCCTGGGAGGGGTGAGCAGGGGAAGAGGGCCTGGAGGGGCAGAGCAGGAGCAGCCACAGGGCAAGGGGAAGGCTGGGCCACACTTCTAGAAACCACAGAAGGGCAGTTCGGGAAGGAGGAGCTGGTGGAGGGAGTGGGCCAGCTCAGCACTCCGGTCCCAGCATGTTACCCTTGGTGACCTCAGCAGGAGCAGCCTCAGTGAGGGAGGGGCGGGCTGTGGGAGAGAAGTGGGGTGGGAGGCAGACGGGGAGGGGCTCTGGGCATGTGCTCACAGGCCCCTTCAGCCCAGCCACAGAGTGGGCCTTTGCAGGTTGTTTAAATGCTCAGCACGTCTGTGTCCCTAGGCGTGAAAGTGTGTATTAATGGTCTCCACCGGGCACACGGGTGTCCGTGGGACACTCCGGTGCTGGGCTCAGCATCCTGTATGCTGTCAGTGCTCAGTAAACGCACGTGCTGCCGCTGGCACGCTCACCGGCACCTTGGCTGCGAAGGGCCGGAGAGGGGTTGGAGCAGGTGCGGAGCGTCCGGGCGTCGCCCAAGTCGGGGACCGTGAGTTCCACATGTGGAAGCGGAGGAGGAGGTGCGGGCAAGGGGACAGTGGAAACGCTGGGGCGGGCAGGGCAGGATGGGGCTGGGAGCCGGGGGTCGTCCCTGAGAGAACACCTCCTCTGTGGCTGGAGACGGTCATCAGCAACTCACGGTACAGAATGGCGTGGAGGACTTTGGTCCTGGCCTTGGAGGACTTGACCACCGACAGGCCAGGTCTCTTGTCAGGGAAAGTGTTAGTCGCTTAGTCGTGTCCGACTCTGCAACCCCGTGGACTGTAGCCCACCAGGCTCCTCTGTCCTTGGAATTCTCCAGGCAACAATACTGGAGTGGGTTGCTATTCCCCTCTCCAGGGGATCTTCCCGTCCCAGGGATGGAATTCAGGTCCCCCTCATTGCAGGTGGATTCTTTACCATCTGAGCCACAGGGGAGCCTTGTCAGTGAGGGCGCCTCCGATACACCACGGTTGGTGTTGCTCCAAGAACGTCCCTCGGCTTTGACCGCGAAGCCCAGGCCTTTTAGTAGAAGAAACTGGGTGACTTCCTTGATGGCGCAATGGCTAAGACTTTGTGCTCCCACTGCAGGGGCCCGGTTCAATCCCTGGTCAGGGAGCTAGATCCCACATGCCACAACTCAGACCTGGTGTGGCCAAATAAATAAATAAATATTTAAAAGAAGCAGCAGCTAGGAAAATCGTGTCCTACCAAATGACTTTTTCTCCCTCTGTGGGAACTTAATGGGGAAGAATGTGGGTTTCTGCCTCCATTTTTAAGTGGTTGCTTGCAAATTAATTAATTTACTGGGAAGAATGACATTTCTAACTTAAGTAGACATGCATGTGTATTTCATATTTTTCCCTTTTGGTAAACTTATGGGGAGAAGTATTTTTTAAATTTAAAGCGGAAAGCAACTGGTAGCACCATGATTATGATGTTATAACTCATGTAGTTACAGAACTCATTTCATCAGTCAGGCAGCCTGGGAATTTGTGTTTCCAGGGAAGGCCCTCAGACAGGTACAGATGGGTCCCAGGAATCCTCTGGGCAGCGGTGCTGGTGGGAGCTGCAGGTCTTGCCCTGAGGCTGCCCATCTGACTGGGGGCTGCAGGAGGCTGGGGCTTCTTCCATCCCTACAGGGCGCGTGCCAGTCCACTGCATGGAGGGCCGGTACTGAATTCCTCTAGGACCCCTGGGAATGGCAGCTGACTCAGAAATCCCTGTTTCCTGCTCAGGGCCCAGGGGGATTAATAGTGCAGGGATCCCTACCTTCCGACCTTCTGAATTAGGTGCTCAGCTTCTTAAGAGGAAAACAGCCCAGTAAGCGGCTCATTAAGGAGCTCATTAACATAACCGGTTTTCCTCAACACCTCAGCTTCTAGACCGCTGCAACCTTTTCATCCTCATCCAGTGCCTAAAGCCATTGTCGTGGTTGACCTAAAGAAAAAAAAAGTGCTCTTTCTCTCCGCCCCCCCCAATGAAAGAGTTTGGCTGTAAAAGGCAGCTGGTGCTGTAGTCGGCGGGGCTTCAGAGCAGATGAGAACTGGTCCGTCACCATTTCTCAGATCCCTGCTGGAACGGGAGGCTCCTTCCTCCCTGGTTGGGGAGGATGGCAGCCCCTACCGGCTTGTGGGCCGCGGCAGTTTTCCCAGAGACCAGTGAGACCTGGAGGAGAAGGTAAGCACAGGCCCCTGCCCTGCAGACCTCACGTGCTTCTCCTACCCTCGGGGTCCAGGAGCCATCTCAGGGCTGCCCCCATCTGCCCGCTCCATCCTCCCTGCTCACACCCCCTCTTCGTCTCTGCAGTCTGCTGCCTGCTTGGAGCCCCCAGCTGCTCAGATGGCCTTCTCCAGAGTGACCGGTGCTTCTTGAAGCTGTTGGCCTGGCTGGAGGCACCTCCAGGATAGCTGTCCGGGGAGCCTGAGCCCGGAAGCCTTTCATGACTCTTGCAGGAAGTTTCTCCTTCCCTGTCTTTGCACTGGCTTGATCTGTGAGTTTCGCCTGTTGGCACATGAGCCTGGCCCCCTGCATCATGATCTGGAGGGGAGGCTCCTCTGAGCTGGCTGCGCCTCATACCCCATGCAGCCGGGTGCTCTGAACCCCGGGGGCTGCTAGACTGGAACCAGCCCCTGAGCCCTGATGCTCGTTCCCAAGACGGGAGCCTTGGTGAGGTAACATCTGTGAATGGCCAGAACAGTTGCTTAGAGTTAATTCATTTTTATACCTGTTACTGGACTGAATTTTTTAAAGGGTGTGCCTGATATTGGCAGCTGGATATAATTTTCCTAGGATGTAATTTACATCCAAACCCTTTTCTAAGTATCTTGGCACACCCATCCCATCCCCCTTGAGGAGGAGACCGAGAACAAGCCTTGTGTCACCTAGGAACTCTTGGCTGGGACCTTCTCATTCACTTCTCATTTCCAGGGAAATTTTTCCCTCTCATACTAGCCACTTATTTGAACTGTGTTTCTTTATTTTATATACAGAGATAAATGATGGCCAAAGTTTTTTTAAAAAGAGAAAGAAGATAAAGTCATATACTCTAAGGCAAAGATATTCTTTCAAAAAAGCATGTGTGGAATTCCTTGTCCACATGTCCTGCAGCGGAGGGAAGGCGTGGCTCTTTGCAGGGGGTGGACGTCTGCAGAAGCAGTGGAGGTGGACAAGGGGGCCCATGACCAGAACCCCGCCTCGGTTTGCGGTGTCCGTTCTGTTTTGGCTCTGTGCCTTGTTCCTGCTATAGGTGCAAAGTGGGCTCTCCTTTCCCACCATCTCCTTGTAAGTTACATCTCCGTGTAACTTAATCCAGTTTCCAGATGGCAAAAGTAAGTTGAGCTAAAACTGACCAAATGAGAAAGATGTATCTGTTCTGTGACTTTTGGAAGAAATATTGACATGGTTTTACTTCTGCATTCTAAGACCTCTGACTTCTTTGAAGTTAGAGAAATTATGGCTGTTTCTACGCTTCTGCTTGAGGTTGACCCTTAAATGTCTTATTTTCATTGGGTGTGAAGACCTTCCTGATGGTGCGCTTTCGTAAACTCATGGTATAAGACAGCCCAGGTTTCTGTTTCACTTGTTCTATTCACAGGTAATTACTTCTCCATTTGGGACTTCTAAATCCCAGGGTCTGCTCTGCTCCAAGCTCAACTGGTCTCTCCATCTGTTGCCATTGCCTTTTCTGTTATGTGAGAGTCATCCTCTTAGTAACACGATCTGATAGGTATCGCGTTATGTGCCAGGCATGACGCAAAGACATCATTTCATTTTAACCTCCTGATAACTATAAGGCAGACACTGTTGTCATTTTCATATTACGGACACTAAGTGACCAGTTCATGCAGTACTAGATAGTCATGGCTCCAAAGCCTCTTCCTCTCCTGGCAGGCGAGACTACCTTGGTTCCTTGGGTAGGTCACAGGAGCTTGGATAGACTTGAACTCCATACAGGGGTCATGTTTCTGAGCCAGACAGATCTGCACTGGAGTTTTGGCTCTTCCTCAGTAGCTATGTGATCTTGGGTGAATTACTTAAATCCTCCAAAGCTCGTCTTCATTCAGAAACTGTGTGTGAAATCTGACGATAAATTCACCTTCAGTATACGAGGCATGAGATAGACCGTCATTGACTCTTTTACTTTTTACTACTACATTAGCCTGATTTTTCTAAGGTAATTTTTGGCATGTGAAGTTGGCTGTTTTCTTTTCTTGCTGGAATGCTGAGCCCTGGCCAGCTCGGTCTATAGTGGGGGTGACTCTGGTGCATCTGATGTTGGCAACTCTTTATGACCATTGGCCTCCTGTGGCTTTTCAAAACATTTCTGGAGGCAGCTGGGTGTGTTTGTGGCCTGTTTTTGCAAGCAAATCATGGAGTTAGTCCTGGCCTTTTAGGCTTTGAGAGTGCCCAGTAAATAGCATACCTCTTGACATGGACACAAGGAAAGAGTTGGCAGAGGGGAGACCGAAGTGTCACCTTTATTATTAATAGAGGTGATGCCGGATGTAGAACAAAGGAGACACAGGTAAGAGAACGGAGACGGGACTCTAAGGGGAGAGGCCGGAGGAAGGGAAGCTTAGGGCCAGTCAGAAGAGGGGAGGGAAGAGAGGCTGCAGCCAGAGCTCACCCGGAGCTGAGGGTGTGGACGGGTCTCTGGTCTCTGCGCTCTGGCGCCTTCGGGACGGGCGGGAGCCGGGCCTGCCGCAGGTCACAGCAGCGCTGTGGGCCGGCAGGTGTGGGACGCGAATGTCCACTCCAGCCTCTGGCTCGAGCTCGGTGCAGGGCTGCTGGTGGGAGGGGACAGTGGAAAGACTGTTATTTGGGAGAACTTGACTCTTTGAAAACAGCTATGTGTGCTGCATTTAGGAGCTTCTCTAAGTTGAGTATTTTTGGAATACATGGGTTTTAAGATGTTGTATGACTCTGAAGTAAGTCAGAGAAACACAAATATGTGATATATGGGGAATCTTAAAAACATGATGCAAATGGACTTATTAATATTCACGAAACAGAAGCAGAGTCACAGCCTTAGAGCACAGTTATGGATGCCAGAGGGGAAGTGGTGGACCGGGACGGATTGGGAGTGTGGGATTAACATGTACACACTGCTAGATTTAAAACGGATTAAGAAAATATTACTTAAAAAGTTATATGGCAGTTAATAGTTTCTTGATACACATGCATATTTTATATTATATGTGTTATATATTTGTATGTAGTTTTATATTTTATGTCTTTATTCATATATATTGTTATGGCTTATTTTTAATGTGTCTTTTTGGGTATATTAATTTCTGGTTTTTGATTCTGAAGGAAAATGAAATCATAATAATGATTAACAACTGCTCAAAATATGACCTGCTGTGTGATATTTTATTTGATTTGTTAATCTTAAAGATACAGCCTTGGTGATGGTTTCAGTCTGAAGGGGCAACCCTTGCTCCCAGTCCTTTTCCTGTTATAACTTATCTGATGAAAGCAGAAGGCAGAGCTCCTTCCCTCTCCAGCCCCCTACCCTCAATTCCCACCCCTGTGTTTTTTCTTGATTTGGAGCTTGTGAAAATGGATATGTTTCCTGAATTCATCGAGAAATGAAGCCCATTCAAAATTAAATCTATCTGCATTTTTATCTGAATGCTTATAAAAGCTGTGTATTAACCATCATCTAAGAGCATCTTGGGCTTCCCTGGTGGCTCAGTAGTTATCAGTAGAATCCACCTGCCAGTGCAGCAGGAGACTCTGGTTGATCGGGAAGACCCCCTGGAGAAGGAAATGGCAACCCACTCCAGTATTCCTGCCTGGAGAATCCCACGGACAGAGGAGCCTGGTGGGCTACAGTCCATGGGGTAGCAAGAGAGTCAGACACACGTTGGCAACTTAAACTTTTGCAGCTATAGAATTATATTAGACTTCAAATAATTTAGCTATTAACATTTTACCTTTTAAGATCTAGCTCAAACTCATGTTTTAGGGGGTAAAATTAATATCTCATGAGAGTTATCAGCCTAAGTATATAGCCTCTTAACTTGGCATTCAACAAAAGCATACAACAAACAAAAGTTAATCTGTGTTTTCTTTTCTTTTTAGTTTCTCAGACAAGCTATTTAGTGGAAAAGGCTTACATTTTCAGCCATCAGTTCTAGATTTTGGAGTTCAGTAAGTATTTTCTCCTTATAATTTTTAGCAATTTATTACTAACACTACTTACTTTCAGGATATTTTTAATGTATGTGTGATACTGAATATATTTTAAATAGATAATATCAAGAGATACTGTTCTTAGAACTTGTTGAAAGGAACTTTCTTGTGAAAAGGAGAGTATAAGAGTTGTTTTAGTCCTTTCTTTAGTTTTTAATAAATGTGTCTTATAATTTAAGTCTGTGGTATTACATCCTTGTTTTTCTGAAACAAAGCAGGTTATTTTTTAATGAAAAACTATATATATCAATGGTTTCTGAATTTTTAAAATTAGATTCACTTATTTACTTGTTTTTACTGCTCCTTGTGCTTTGGGATTCAAAATTGTACATGCATCAGTTATTGTGATTGGGGTTTGGGGACAGGTGGGGAAGACAGAGTGGAATCTGTAATTCCTTACAGTGCCTATTGTTGAGAACCATGAGATGAAGGGGGTGATTTGAGTGTCAGTTGAGGGACTGATTTGGGAACTCAGAAATTAAGAGAAGGATGAAGTTGTTCTCAGGAGGGAACGTTAGGACTCATGTTGGTTGTAGTGAAGTTTAAGATGTGAAGTGTTATACTCACTGGATGTAGAATTTTGCTGTACTGGATAGATTCAATTTCATGTAGAGTTTCAAGGTGGAAGTAAAAGAGTGTTTCAGGATTAAAAACTCTGCTTGTTGTAGCATCCTGCAACATCAGCTTTATGAAGAACTTTTTTGAGTTGCAAAAAAAAGTTATGTGAGTGAAGTAACCATGGTGCTGGGAGAGCATCTGGGGCGAGTTAGTGGCGCTCTCCTGGTGTGTCCTTTATTCATCTGGTTTCCTTCTTCCATTTCCTTCTGATCGTCAAAAGATCAGAGCTGCAGTGAAGAATAATGAATTTTAAATTTAGAAGTACATTGCTGAACTTTTTAAGGAGAGCGTTTAAAAGGAAGACGTGATAAAAGTGCAAAAGGAACTTGCTGATTTTACAAAATTCTAGGCATCTGCTTTTTTGTTTTTGAATTCTTAAATTTTTACTCTTAAGTAAAGAATGAGATTTTATAATAAAACCTCATCAGTTTCAATTTCCAAGAGATTATTTTGCTTCTGTCAAAAGTATGGTTAAGAGAACTCTTAATGCAGGACCTACTTATATATTATAGATTGGTAGATACCGTAAGAGGGATAGTAGTAAATACAGTTAGACTGTGATAGCAATTCCAGTTCACGGGACACTGGCTGCCGATAAGTATAGTTACTCTGTCAATATAAAAGTCCTGCCGCCAGTGCCCATGCACGGGTGTATGCGTTGTCTGCATATGTTCCTTAGCTCTGCACATCAGTTTCCGGTTCTGATAGCTGTTAAGTCATGTTGAAAAGAAATGTTTAAAGTTTTTGACTTGAAAAGGTTACTAAGTTTTAGACTTGAATCACCTTTGGATGATTCAGTTTTGTTTATGTAGTAGTTTACAGTTCTAAAATACAATCTTCTCTCTTGTGAGTTGAGTCTTATATCAATCCTGGAAGGATAGTGGAGATAGGTGTTATCAGAAAGAGAGAGAATTATTTCCAAATATCTCTATATTTGAGCATGTACTATAGACTCTTATGTTTGTGCTGAGAAATAATGCATTTTTCCCCAAGGTTATTGGTTATTTCACTAGAAGTGGCAGTAAATCTTGATTTCTAAGCCAGTATGTGCTATGCTATTTTTCTCATAACTAAGATCTAGGATGTGGTTATGGGAACCTTATTTTTTGCTAAAGTTTAAAACAATCATTCAGTGATAACAAAATACAGCCCAAATCAGAGCATTTAAAAAATTAGTCAGGTTTTATCTTACTTCTAACAAATGGCCTAATTTATAGGCGTTAGACACACTTTAACCAGCACATTCTCCTCATTTCTTCTCTATACTAGGTCAAGTTTTGCTATTGTTTATTTTGACGTTGACCTTGAGCAAACCTCATCCCTTCTCACAGCTCTGGTTTCTCTCTAGGATACAGAATGAGGATCATGTTATTTTGGTACCCTCTGCCTGCTTCTTAGGGTTTATTTTAAGGGTTAATATTCTTCTGATCCTGAGATTAAAAGTGCTAATCATTCATAAGAAATTTTAATCATTCTGTTGTAGTATTAAATTAATAGAGTATCTTCCAGTTGTCACTTGTGAAGGAAATTCTTATCCTCATGACACTTTTAAAAATAGAGTTTAAAAAAAATAGGATAAAAATAGCACAGTGGTAACTAGGTTTTGGCCAGCATTTTCTGTTAGGTCTGTTGAGGTTTCTGGGGGACATAGCTACTGGACTCCGCAACATGGCAGTTTTGTGTTGCTCCGGGAGACATTTGTATCTTTTGAAACTAAAAATCTTGTATTGCAACAATGTGAATGAGATAAATATTAGTAACTTTGCTGATTGATTCATATTATTCACTGAAAAACCTAAAATCATGGAAGTTTTTATTTAATTTAATTGAAGAAAAAGGCAGATAAGAGCCCAGTGCTCCTGACCTAGGGCTTTCTGAGGTGACCTGCTATATATGATAGTACAGAAAATTTTTAGTTGTATTATTTAAGAACACTCTAAAGAAATCAAAGTTTTAATCACACTGATATGTATTTTATTTGTTACTGGTTGTTAAGGACTTTTAAAATACATATTGAACATATTAAGCCTTCAGTTAAGACTTGTGATGAAAAGTAGGAGGAAAAGTTGAAAGAAAAACTTCAAGGAATTGATGGCAAATACAGTATTTTGGAAACCCCATTGTTTGTAAGAGAAAGAGTGTGCATTTAGTTTTTCCTAAAGCACACATTTTTAATGTCAGAGAAATTGGAACAAAATCAGAGAAACACAAGTATAATGTAGATGATCTTATGCTGAATTTAGAAATGTAGTTTTATTTCTGGGCCATACTGATGAGAACTGTCTATTTGGGTCTCTGCCACTGAGGGTGTTAAAACTAGAGAGATGACTTCAGTGAAGTTTTTACTGGCTGTCTATTTATCACAACGCTTAACTAGATGAATTTGGTATTGGGTGGTAGGGATCAGAGTAAATGATTCCAGGAAATCTTGCAGGTAGCTCCAGGTAGGTAGGCCAGAAACCAGTCCCTTTCCTCTTGCAGTTCTTTGTGAGAGACCGCCTTCTAGACAGAGATCCTTGCTGAAAAGATTTGGCCCCAGGGTCTCCTGATTAGGGTGTTTGCTGAAGAACAGAAACTCTTACTGTGAGGGTCATGGAAAGTATATATAAAATTTTTGTGTGCATATTTTGGATGGAGGAGCCAAAGCTTTCATTAGAGTTTTTTGAAAGACTCATGATTTAAATGGATAAGAGCCAAAGCTAAAAGTGGTGCAGAGTTTTCATTTTTCTCAGAAGAATGGTGTTTAATGATTAAGTTTCCTTTTATAAGACTTAATAAAGCCTCTTTGCTAGTTAAAATCCATTCCCCCCAAAAGTCTATTTAAATTTATTACTCAGTAAATGAACCCTAAGAAAATTGGATTTTTCTATGAGTACAGTTTCTTTTCTAAATATATTTTCATTCAAATTAGAGACCCATGTCAGACAGGTACCTAGTTCCCTCTAGGTGTTTTTTGCAAGCATTTAACAGCCTGTGCATGCTAAGTCGCTTCAGTCGTGTCTGGCTCTTTGCAACTCTGGACTGTAGCCCACCAGGCTTCTCTGTCTGTGGGATTTTCCAAGCAAGAATACTGGAGTGGGTTGGTGTGCCCTCCTCTAGGGGAACTTCCCAGGGATCGAACCCCAGTCTCTTATGTCTCCTGCATTAGAAGGCAGGTGTTTTTACCACTAGCGCCACCTGGGAAGCCTATTTAATAATGGCCTAGAAGGGTTGAATTCTTCTAATACAAAAATCAGTGGGGTGCTGCTATGGGTTGGCATAAATGTCTTACAAAAGAAAGAATTAAAAAAGTTTTTTGGACTCTTTGTGGATAGAATTAACAGTAGGATTATTCTATTAGCAATAGGACTGTTTTTAACTTTGTAATGAAGATTAACAGCTTTCTGTGTTGGATTGTGTATATGTATTGATGGGTGGATGAATGGATGGATATTTTGTTTCTAACCCTTGCATTTTCTTCTCTTTCCCCACCTAGGTTTCTGGGACAGCCTGCAGCAAAGATTCTCTACGCTTACAACCCAAGCAGGGAAAGTGAGGTTGTAGTGAATTCCGTGTTTACAGCCGCGAGACATTTCCATGTGCCTCCTGTTCACTGCAGGGTGAGCATGGACCAGCTCTTGGAAGCTAAGCTGTGGCGGGCTGCCAGCTTTTCTTGCTTTCTTTGGCCTGCAGTTTTTTTACTTTCTGCTGCCTGTCTCTCCGTTTTCTGCTACCCAAGCTCTTTCCTTCTGTGTGTTTGCTTTAGCATTTATTTTTTCAGTTGTTCAGATTCATAACTTTGTGGCTGTTGATACTGACGTGGAAAGAGAAGTTTAAAGAGTTGAAACTAGCTGGTAATGTGTGTGTATTCAATATGACTTTTTCATAGTTAAAGAAACTTAATATTGCTTGTCTCATGATGACTACAAATGCTGAAGCTTGTAGTAACTAGTCAAGTTTATAGTGGTGATCTTTTAACCTGGCCAGCCTACTAGACTGTTTCCTTAGTATAGGACTAAGAGAGGGTGAGTGGTTCCTTGTGAAGCTTATTTGCATCAACGCAGAGCTCCAAACCCTAGTCTTCTAATAGTTTTAATTTTAGTAATTCACTTTACCTTTAATTTTTAATAAAAATCCAGGTTAATAGTAGAGTTTACTTATTTTCCTTACTATGTTTATGTGATACCCGTTTCTTAAAATCAATACTGGGACTCAGGAAGTGGTGTAAGGGGGAGCCTGGTATCTGTCCAGATGAACGGATCTGTCCAGATCTGGGCAGTCTGTCCAGATGAACGCTGTCCCTGGCTTTTATTAAGCAGCGGCATGTTTGTACACTGGTGATTCTGTTACTTAAGTAGAGGTGGAACCGTGTAGATACTGGCCCTTGAAGACAAGGATGAGGAAGAGGAGAGGGAAGATGTGGGGCCCGTGACTCCAGCCGGGCTGAGAGCGGTCTTGCCCTAAGTCCACGGTGTTTTTGATATTTTCTTTTAGATTCTTGGGTGTTGATCTGTTTGGATATTCTCAGGGATCCATGATATGTATAAATCAAGGGTGCAAGAATATGCCAATATCTAGAATTGTAAAAAAATAAAAAAATCTGTGAAAGATAATTTGTCAAAGAAGGGCCATTCCAAGTGGCTAATGAAGTGCCTTTCTTTCAGGTAATTCCAGCAATGGGGAAGACTTCCTTCAGAATTATTTTCTTACCCACTGAAGAAGGAAGCATTGAAAGTTCTTTATTTATTAATACCTCCTCACATGGAGTCCTCTCTTATCATGTAAGTAGCCTTTTCTTTTGGTCATATAATTTGGCTGCTGATTTAATGAAGGTGTTTGGATATTAAAGGAAAAAAAGCCTTTTGGAAATGATGCCACCTGGTTTGTGTCATTCAAACATAAGGCTGCTTAGTTGATGTTCAGCTCACCAGCCTGCCTCTTTGCACTGCTCATGGGTACCTGTCTTTCCTGCAGAGTGCAGGACTGGAACACACCTTGGATCTCGAAAGGGTATTGGAACAAAACAGAGAAATGCGCTGTACAGTTTTCTACTGTAAAATATAGTGGGGTTTCAAAGCTCACGACCTCCACCTCAAGCAGTCCAGAGCTGGGGGCTGTGAGCGCTTCTGAGACGCTTGCCCCCTCCTCTCCTGGGCTTCGGACTATTTCTGGTTGTGGGCTTGGAGGCCAGTCCTCAGGGGCTCCCTGTTTTAGCAAAGCTGTGGCGGGGGGGGGCAAGGGACAGGAGTCTTTTTGTTTTTGTTCACAAAAACAGTCAGAAATCTTTATCTTGAGTGGTGTCTGTGACATCTTTCATTTAAGTGCCAAGATCTAGCATTTTTGTGGCTAAGTCTACCTGAATTCCATTCAACTGTTGTCCCTTATCAGAAAAGCTATTTCTGTAAAGATTTGCTACAGTGAGAAACACTCAGCTTAAATACAGCAACTTTTGTTGCAGTTTTTTAAGTAGACAGAGATGAGTATAATAACTGGATAAATAGTCTTGAAGGCCAAGTTGATGAACACAGATTTCCTTTGGAAAAGTATTTCAGTGTTGTGTCAAATGTGTTTCGAAACTCAGTTGTTGGTTTTTTTTTTCTTTTTCTGCAGGTATCTGGAATTGGTACTCGCAGAGTCTCTGCAAAAGGGTCTGCAGAGCAGCTTCCAAATGCTTACTTTCTGCTTCCACAGGTCCAGAGCGTTCAGCTTTCGCAAACACAGGTGATTTTAGTAGTAAGTTTATTTTGAATGCTGGTGAACACTCAGCTTTGTAGCCGCTACATTTTGGTGTCTGATGGAGAGGACCAACAGCTCTTTTCACATAGTCAGAATTGGGAGTTTTAACGTGCTCTGCTTTTGGGGAAAACCCTGGTACATACGGAAATAACGTGTGTGTGTGTGTAGAGTGTCACAGGAGTCCGTACACTTCTTGGTGACGGCTGTGTGGTTCATGGTGCTGTTTCATAGTTTGCATAGTCCTGTTGGTCACTGCATGTTTCCAGTTTTCCATTATTGTCATTAGATGGTGTACGTATTTTACAGCTTTCTATGTTTTTCTTTCGGACTACCTATTTTGCTGGGGTGTATTTTGTAAAAAGGATTCTGTAGTTAAAGACTGCACTGTTCTGTATAGCTTGTTAATCTTGCCAGAGTGCTTTTCAGGAAGCCAGACCCTCCCTGGTCACCACTGATGGCATTCCTGCCAAGTATCTTCCCGCCCCACCTGCCTCCAGTCCTGCCTGGGTGTGGCTCACCAGAAAGAAAGGTTTTCCATGTCTTAGTAGGTGTATGTAATAGTACCTTAAAATTCTTTTAATGTACATTTCATGAACAGCTTATAGGGTTGTCCATTTTTCCCTTTGATTATTTATATTTCCTTGTGTGGACAACTGTTGACATTCCAAAAGCTCTTGACTCAACATATTATGAATATATGTTACTACTTTTATACTACTTACTACTACTTCCTTACTGCTACTACTGCTTACTACTACTACTAGTTCAGTGAGTAAATAAAACCCAGTGCTTAGACTTCTGTAGGTCGTGGTATCCAGGCTTTCCTTCACCATCTGCCTCACCGAGCCTCTGCTCTTGGCCAGGTATTGGTCTGGCACTTCTGTCTCAGTGGAGCTCTCATTCCAGTGGGGAGACAAGAAAAATTAATTTACCTGTAATGTAATGTCTGGGCACTTTGCCACCAAAAATGTTATTCTTAGGAATTTAAAATGTTACTCCTATTTTCATTTTTTATAAAATGAAATAGCCCTTCCTCAGCATTGTAAGGAAGATTTAATTTGCAAATTTGGATTTGCTTTAAGTCCTAAAACCAGTGGACTATACTGAAAGGTTTTAGGCCAGAGACTGCGCTGATCTGACCTGCATCCTGTGAGGGCTTGGAAAGCCTGGAGAAAGTTCAGTTTGCCTGTGCTGACAGCGAAGGCTTTTCCTATGAGCACTTTCAGCCTTATCTTGGGACGTCCTTCGTCCTTCGGTGGCCGGAGATGAGGGAGCTGTATGGGTCAGGTTTCTCTGCTGACTGCTAGTGAGAGCTCTGAATGCCTGGTGCCGTGTTAGTGGTGATAAAAGAACTAAAAGCAAGGCGGGTGTTCAGATTTCCTCAGTTAATGGAGCTGATTTAAGGATACCTGGAGTTAGGGGCCTCGGAGAGAGGCCTTGGTTGGATGAGAGCTTGCCTGTCATCCGCTCTGCCCTGCTTTGACGGCCTCTGCCCTTCCCCACATGCGGGCCTTCGTCATCTTGGCATCACAGCAGCCCCTTCCCGAGCGGCTCGGGCTGTGTCTGGAGGCCGCGCGCCTCCGCGGCCCGCGTGGGCCTCGGCGCCCCTGCCCTCACGGCCGCTCCCGCCGCCTGCGCGCCACCCTTTCTCACTGAGCGCTCCAGGGACCCTGCTGCCTCTCCCGTTCTGGTCCGGACCTTGGTCAGACTTCAGGACAGCTGCGCTCTTTCCCCTGAGGACTCCTATCCCATGAGCCGATCCCGTACCGTGTCTCCTTCCCTCTGTGCAGCTGAAGCCCCGAGAAGACGGGCCCTCGCGGCCTCTCCGCGGCCCAGCCTGGGCCTGCTGTCCGAGGGGCCGGGAAGGCCCTGCAGGCCCCCCGCAAGCACAGGCGCGGTGGCTGCGGCCCCCTGCCCTGAGGCCAGCACAGTGGGGGCCCTCCTTGGTTTATTGCTGCTCTGGCTGGAATGAAACTTTTCTTTTTTTCCCCTTCTTTGCATTTTCGTTTATATTTAATAGCTCTTATTAAGATATAATTCACATCCCACAAAATTCGGTCACTCAAAGTGCCTCCCCAGTTCCTCACGGAACTGTGCAACCATCACCCCATCTCACAGCCTAATTTTAGAGCGTTTTCACTGCCTTAGTCCCTGGCAGCCACTACTGTGCTTTCTGTCTCTATAGATGTGTCTGTATTGGACGTTTCGTGTAAATGAATTGTGTGGTCTTTTGTGACTGGCTTCGTTGATTTAGCAAAATGTTTTCAAGTTTCATTCATGTCATCAATCTTCCCTTCCTTTTTATTGCCAAATACTGCACTATTGTATAGACATGCACCACAGTTTGTTTAAACATTTATCAGTTGGTGGACATTTAATTCATTTTCGTTATTCTGGCTATTATGAAGAATGTTTGAGTGAACATTCACAGACAAGTTTGTGTGGACGCATGCCTTCTATTTTTCTGGGTATGTGTGGAGGGGTAAACCTTTGCTGGCTCGGGATGATTCTGTGTATGACACTTTGAGGAATCATCAGACTGTTTTCAAAGTGGCTCCGTTGTTTTATAATGTTACCACAGTATATGAGGACTTCAGTTTCTCTGCAGCTTTGCCAAGGCTTGTTTTTTTTTTACTGGTTTTTCTTTTGTGTTTTTTATGGCCATCCTAGTGGGCGTGAAGTGATATCTCATGTGGTTTTTATTTGCATTTCCTTAATGACTAATGATGTTGAGCATCTTTTCATGTGCTTTTTGGTAATGTGTGTATCTTCTTTGGAGAAATGTATATTCAAATCCTTTGCCCATTTTTGGGGGTTTTTGTCTTTATTGTTGAGATGTAAGTGTTCTTTATATATTCTAGATATTGGACTTTCATCAGGACATGATTTGTAAATATTTTCTTCCATTCTGTAAGTTGTCTTTTTATTTTTAATTTTTATGAACTCAGTTTACTTATTTTTTATTTGATCATATATACTTTTAGTGTCATATCTAGCGAGGCCCAAGGTTTTGAAGATTTACTCGTATGTTTTCTTCTAAGAGTTTAAAGTTCGTCTCTTCCAGTGGGGTCTGTGGCCTGTTTTGACTTCATTTTAGCGTGGAACGTGAGCTTGGGTTCCGAGTTCATTCTTTTCACGTGCGTTTCCAGTGGTCCCAGTACCTCTGGTGAACAGACAGTTCTCCCTCCACTGGGTTGTCTCGGCTTGTCCTTGAATCTGTCAGCTTCGACTCCATTCCCAGCAGTAGAGTCTCTCCTTCCTTTTCATCTGTACTGGGATCTGTGAGTTTAGTCAAGTCACTTTCTGAGCCTCCTCCATTGGTCAGCAAACAGTTGTTAGATATTCTCGAATTTTCCAGGAAATGTTAGAGCAAGTGAACACAGCACAGTGACCCTGCTCTTCTGATGTGACACTGCAGAACACATTTCAAGAGTTTGTAGATAAAGCTCAGTTTTTTTGGCTGATCTTTTGTTAGAGCCCAGTATTCAGAGATCTACATATAAAAAAAAATTCTCTTAAAAATCAGTTACTAAATTTCTTTCATTTTCATGGTGATGCAGAAAAAGAAATTTTAAAGTCTTTTTTCAAGGTTTACTACACCTGGAAACAAGAGAGCCTACAAAATTTAGACTTAAATAATCATGGCATTCCTCAGAAAAAGTCCTGATTACAATATTTTTGCATTTGAACCACAGACATAAAATGTGTTTGTATTGTTTTAAATGGATGTGAGGTTGCCAGCTGTCCTTTCTCAGAAAGGAGTGTCTTTATTTTGATGTTCTTTCTGTCCCCTGTTCTTGTCCAGAAACCATCATCTGGGGTGGGTGCCGAGTTGGGGAAGTCATTTCGCGCACAGGGGTAGGATGTGTGGGAGGGATTGCTCACAACTGAGTCTTCTTCAGGATGGAGTGGGAAGGCGTATGTGGTGGAAAGAAGCTAAAGAGCAAGGTTTGGGCAGAAATGAATATGTCCTGGATCTTTCAGATAGGGTCTCTGCTCACACTTGAACTTGCTTCCTAAGGTAGCAGCTAGAAGTTCCACGCAGTCAGAACACGCCAGCTCACTTTTCCCTGCAGCCTACCACACGCGGCCTCAATTAGAGGGACAGGCGGTGCTTGGTCTTAGCTCCCAAGATAAGATGTAGTCAGCTATTACAAAATCAAGTTTAAATCATGCAATTTTAAAAATCTCGGATTTACTTGATTTTTAAAATTAACAGATTACTTTCCGTCTGGGCTGTGAAGGAGTCTTTGGGCCTAGGAAAGAGAACAGCAGTCTCAGGCCCCTCGCTGAATCATCTAACTTCGGAGAAAACAAAGCGTAACTTTAGTTCCACCCTGATGCTCAAGGCCGGTTGCATCTATCTGGGGCTTATCACCCCCTGTCCGGAAACCTACCACCCCCTCCACCCGCCCAGAAGACTTATCACCCCCTGCCCAAATACAAGTGTCATCTCAACAAAAGAACACTCAAAATATCCCGCCTGATTGACGTTTCCCTTATCGCTTCCACAAACCTCCCTATAAGTATGAAGCCTCCCTGATCCCTCTCAGCGCTCAGCCTGGTCGTTAGGCCGACTGTCGCCCCTCCTTGCCTGAATAAAGGTAACCTACTTCTCTGTTGAGGTCGTCTTTCCTTTTCTGCCTCGCCGGAACTATGCCTTACAGGCCGGGTCTTTGCTGCCGCTCTCAGGCTTTCTCTAGGTGCAGTGAGGAGGGGACCTCTCTGTTCCGGCACGCGGGCGTCTCGTTTTGGTGGCCTCTTCGTTGGGGAGCGTGGCCGCTACGTGCATGGGCTTCAGGAGTCTCAGCACCCGGGCCCAGCAGTTGTGGTGAGCAGGCTTAGTCGCCCCAAGGCGTGTGGAATCTTCCCAGATCAGGGATCAAACTCGTGTCCCCAGGTGGATTCTTATACACTGTACAGCCAGGGAAATTAAAAATAAAAAAATAAAAAAAAAGGATTTATTTTAGGAATACAAACTGGAGGAAAACTTAACTACGTCTGTGAAAGCAGAAGCTGATCCCCTCCTTTGCAGGCCTGTGAGCTCCCCACTGAGCCCGCTGTATCTTGCTGGATTGTTAAATGAGCATTTGTAAAACCCCAAGACAGAGCCCAACCTCAGTTCACTGAGTATAATTAAGTACCCTGAAGAGGGTTTTGTTTGATATTCTGCCCTCCATTTTTAAAAGAGCATGCATTTAGGGAAAATGGTGAAATAAAATATGTCCATATGATCTTATTTGAATGTTGAATTGTAAGCCAACTTTTTCACTCTTTCATCAAGAGACTGTTTAGTTCCTCTTCGCTTTCTGCCATAAGGGTGGTGTCATCTGCATATCTAAGGTTATTGATATTTTTCTCAGCAATCTCGATTTCAGCTTGTGCTTCATTCAGCTCACATTTTGCGTGATGTACTCTGAATATGTTAAATAAGCAGGGTGACAGTACACAGCCTTGACGTACTTCTGTCCCAATTTGGAGCTAGTCTGTTGTTCCATGCCTAGTTCTAACTGTTATATCTTGAGCTGAATACAGATTTTCTCAGGAGGCATGTAAGGTGGTCTGGTCCCATCACTTCATGGCAAATAAATGGGGAAACAGTGATAGACTTTATTTTCTTGGACTCCAAAATCACTGCACATGGTGACTGCAGCCATGAAATTAAAAGACGTTTGTTCCTTGGAAGAAAAGCTAGACCAACCTAGACAGCATATTAAAAAGCAGAGACATTACTTTGCCGACGAAGATCTGTCTAGTCAAAGCTATAGTTTTTCCAGTAGTCATGTATGGATGTGAGAGTAGGACCATAAAGGAAGCTGAGCACCAAAGAATTGATGCTTTTGAACTGTGGTGTTGGAGAAGGCTCCCTTGGATGAAAATCCCTTGGACTGCAAGGAGATCCAACCAGTCCATCCTACAGGAAATCAGTCCTGAATATTCATTGGAAGGACTGATTCTGAAGCTGAAACTCCAGTACTTTGGCCACCTGATGCAAAGAACTGACTCATTTGAAAAGACCCTGATGCTGGGAAAGATTGAGGGCAGGAGGATAAGGGGATGTCAGAGGATGAGATGGTTGGATGGCATCACCGGCTCAAGGGACATGAGTTTGATCAAGCTCCAGGAGTTGGTGATGGATGGGAAACCTGGCGTGCTGCAGTCCTTGGAGTGGCAAACAGTCGGACACAACTGAACGACTGAACTGATGATCTTATTTCTATGAATGGGGGGAAAATAGTATGAATATTTATAATGTCATATAGATTATAATTGGTTCTGCCCTCATAATATAAAGCCTGAGTTTAAGATCTCAGTTTGTTTTCTGAAATATCAAAAAAATCTGTTCATCCTGTGGAATAAACTAGGGTGCCCATGAAAAATTGTTAGGTTATCTAATTTTTTTTGTAGTATTGAGCTCATTCTGGCCGTTTGTGTGTGCGTCCATTCGTATCTGACTTTTGCATTTTTCCTGCTCAGTCAAACTGGATTGAATGGCTCACTCTCTAATGCTGAAGCCAGGAGTGTTTGTGTGATGGGTCTTCTATCTAAGTTGGCGCTGGCCGGGAGTTCTCTAGCGGTGGCCGAGCTCTGGGGCCAGGAGGATGTACATTGCGGCTGCTCTGCTGCACACGCGTGTCTGCTCTGGGGGAAGAGAGTCGGCCGACACGGGGGGTTCAGTTGCCTTTTCCTTTGGTCCTTCTCTTTTATTTGTTTTGACCTCTATCGGGTGAGCATTCCTAGTGGACACGATGTCACTGTGACAGTGGGTTTCAGTGAGATTCCCAGGTCGCTCCACTTCTGTTGCATCTTGTCCACGTTTGGTACCTGGATCATGCCCCGGTCCAGCTTTCCTGCCTCCAGTGCCCCTGCCACATGGGCTGGTGATGTCCCCGTAAACAGAGCTCTTCTCCCCGGTCACTGCCCTGCTGGGTCCCCGTTGTTTTGCAGGACCCAGCACAAGCATCCTGACTTGGCACCCGAGGCCCTTCATCCCCCAGGTCCAGCGTCTTCTCCATCCTCAGAGATACCACCCTGCTCTTCTCAGCTTTGGCCTCACAAACTGCTCACGCCTGCAGCCCTTGTCATCCCTTTCTCCAGTCAGTCTCCCCATTCACAAGCTTTTTTCTCATTCTGACTCCAGTTCTCCTGCTGTTTCCATCCTTTGAGGCCCAGTTCCACTATCCCTTCCTTGTCAGATCCCCGGGCTAACGTCTGCGCTGGTCCCTCGGCACATGGTTCAAGCCTGCTTCAACACTGAGTGTCCTGGGCTGCCTCCTTCCCCTGCTTTACCATGAGGCTCTCTGGGCCCAGGCCTGTCCCTTCTTCGTTTTTATAATCTCAGCATCAGCTCAGTGGTTAGTACATTAAGGGCAGCCCCTGGAGTTTTTAATAGGTAGATAGGTCAGTGGGCACCCGAGTTAAGAGCCCCAAATAGCACATCACCTCGACATAATATCTAAGATTTGTGTACGTTCACCTTTTCGCCACATGAACCAGATGACCTTCTACAGATTTACTACCAGGGCAGGTGGTATTAAAATTCTTATTTTAGAAATTGTAGAATGGTCTTGGAGTTTAGGTTACTTGGTGGAGGTTGAGGACACAGCTAGAATTGGCAGTCCTGGCTCAGTTTGCTTTAAATGTTTCCCCGGGTAATGATTTTCATATCGTTGACTTCGTAATTCATGTTCCAGGAAAGATAAATGCAGATAAAAATTTTTGCAGCATTTGTATAATGGGAAAAACAGTAGAAACAGCTTAAAGGCTCAACAGTGGGAAAAGGGGTTGATAAATTTAACTGTGTCAGCATAGTACAATGTTAAGTCATTGCTCCAAATTACAGTTATGATGCTATGTAGGAAAGTCTGCAAGCAAATGGTAGAATATAAGCTAGACTGCATTCTGTGATTATAACTATAAAGTGTACACTGGGATGTAACATGTAAATAGAGTTGTGTTAGGCTCCCGAAAAAGCAGGAAGTTCTATTTTTATTCGTTAGTTCTTTGGCTGTGCCATGTGGCATGTGGGATCTTGGTTCCTGGACCCAGGATTGTACTTGTGCCTCCTGCAGTACAAGCACAGAGCCTTAACCACTGGACCACCAGGAAAGTCCGAAGAAGCTGTTTTTTTAAAACATTTTTCTTTAGTGTTGTTTTGGATCCAAGCCATTGAGATTTGAGAACCATTTTAGTGATTTATTTGGGCAAAAAAGAACTTAAAATTAGCCTTCTCTTAGAATCCAGCTTATAAGGTCACTCACTATAACAATGACCTTGTCTCAGAGAGTTAAATTATTATTATTGGAATCACTGTAAAATAATATTTATTGTTAAGGATGGAATTATAAGGCAATATGGGAAACAGAGAGGCTTTAAAGGTAGAGGAAAACCGATGAGACACTGTTCCCACCAAGTAAAAGTGCTTTTTCTTTATATGTGTGTCCTGAGGTGGTATCATAGTATGGAATTCTCTCACGGGGAGATCGTGACGATAAGAAATTACAGCTCAATTTTAAGAAAGCACAGGAAACCAGAGAAGTGGAAAATTAGAAATAGGCACCAGGTCTCCCGGGTGCCTCAGCACAGGGGACCAAGAAGCACGTTCTGTCACCTCCCGTCTCAGCTTTTCTGTGTGTGTGTGATGGGAGCCGCCCTCCCCCGTCACGGTGTCCTGTTACCGGACTGTGTAAAGGGGAGATTATTTCTGGATGCTCTGGGTGGTATCTAATAGACCTCAGCCCTGGCGTTCCTGCCCGTTGAAGCCTGGCGCATGCCGCCGCCGGGCTCTGTGCCTGCCCCCCCCCCCCCCCCCCCCCAGCGGGACAGGTGTGGGCTGGGCCGCGGGCCCAGGCTGGGGGTTGGGAGGTGCCCCAAGTCCTGCGCCTTGCCGAGATGCTGATCCCGTCAAGTGAGTGTGGCCGGGCGCAAGGGAAGCTGTCAGCTGTGCTGGGGGGAGGGAGGACCGGCTCCAGCCACAGTTTGGCAGAGAAGTGGAAAGGGGCGGGTTTCTCTCTCACCAGTTGCGAAGGTCTGAACCAGGATCTGGAGCTGGGAAATAAAAACAGGGAAAGGTTGAAGGCCTCAGTAGCTGCTGTGTTTTCCTGAGATCTTACATAATTAGTTAAATGAGATACACAGCTTTTCTGGGTGCGATAGTTAAGAATTCCTAACAGTCTGGTTAGAGTCATGTTTTTAATGACACTAATTTGCCTGATAAAAGTTATCTTCTTTTTTTTTTAATAAGAACATTAGGCTGTCCACCTCTGGAGAGTTATTAGTGTATGTTAGGAAAATATATGCCGTTACCTACCTACCTGAGAATACAGCTTTTAAAGCAAAGAAATTGCTTTGTTAGAAAAAGAATTTTTTTTTCATTGGAGCCTCCAGTGAAAATGATTCAGTGGGATGGGAGTTTGGGAAGAGATAAGAGCGTTGGCGAGTAGCAGCCAGGAGGGATCCCTGTGGAGCCCAGGAAGATTCCCAGGGGTGCGGGTGTGGTGTCAGCCCGACCCTGGGGAGTTCTCCCCCCAGCCCGACCCCGGGGAGTTCTCCCCCCAGCCCCACCCAGCAGCCCCATGCAGCTCTGAAGTCTGTTCTCTCGGCAGTGCACAACACCGTTCTAGAAAAGTTTCCTGGTCCCTCTATTAACTCAGCATTTGCTTAGTCCCTTTCTTGCCTGCTGGGAGAGTTGACTAGCTCCTTACTGAAAAACCTGAGAGACCCCTATCATAGCAAGAATAATATGCAGGAAGTTTTTTTGTGTGTGTGTGTGTGTGTGTGTTTTCCTTCGCTAAGATTATAAGCACCTTAGGAGCAACAGTCGTGTTCTAATCAGTACTTTTTTTTCTTATCACCTGGCACAGAGCCTCATCACGTAGCTTTGTAGTAAATAAATGCTTGAGGATTGAATGCCAGGCCTCCCTAAGAACTGAATAAATCACCTTAAAAGGCAAGAAAGTACGGTTTCAGCTGTTGACAAAACTACGAGAGGAGTCTTTTCTTCTTGGTTAGCTGACTCCCTGCGGCTGTGCTGGGTCTTCGCTGCTGCTCTCAAGTCGTGGCCAGTGGGCCGCTCGTGGGGCCGCTTCCCTTGTTGCGGAGCGAGTCCTCTAGGGCCTGGCTCAGCAGTTGCCGGCGCGGGCTTAGTTGCCCTGAGGCGTGCAGGATCTTCCCGGACCAGGGATTGAGCCTGTGTCCCTGCCGTGGCAGGCAGACTTCAGAAATGAGTTACCAGGGAGGTAATGAATCTTTTTTGTTGTCCTGACAGCATTAACTATGTTCAAATATTCTAGAAGCATTTGTTAGAAGGTTTGAACATGTCCAATAAATAGCACTTTCTCCCTCGAGTTCTGACTGGTGGATAAGAATCGGAAGCTGGAACACTAAAACGCCTTCTTTATATTACTGATAAGCCGCATTCTCCTGAGTCAGCTGACATAAGAGAGCCAGAGTTGCTAACTCCCTGTCCCCAAGGGTAGACCTTGGTGTGGCCCACTGGAAGGGACTTTTTTAAAAGTTGAGGAAAGGTTGATGTGTAGTATTATGTAAGTTACAAGTGTATGCGAAATATAGTGATTCACCATTTTAAAGGTTATACTTCATTTATAGTTATAAAACAGTGCCATATTCACTGTGCTGTGCAGTGTATCCTTGTGGCCTAGTTTATATGACAGAATGGTTCCTGTCTCTCAATCTCCTGCCTCTGTCTTACCCACCCTCCTTCCCGCTCCCCACCAGTAACCTGGTTTGTTCTTTATGTCTGTGAGTCTGCTGCTTTTTTGTCTGACTCACTACTTTGTTGTAGTTTTTAGATTCTACATGTAAGCGATACCATACTGTATTTCTCTGACTTACTTCACTTAACACAATAATCTCCATCCATGTTGTTGCAAATGGCAAAATTTCATTCTTTTTCATGGCTGAGTAGTAGTCCATCATATATGTATACTCTGTCTTTATCCATTTATCTGTCGTTGCTTCCATATCTTGACAGTCGTAAATAATGCTGCTAGGAACATTGGGATGCATGTATCTTTTTAAATTAGTGTTTTTGTATTTTTAGATATATACCCAGGTGTGGAATTGCTGGATCATATGGTAATTCTGTTTTTAGTTCTTTGGGAAACCTCCTGACTGTTTTCTATGTTGTATGTGACAGTCACTCAGTTGTGTCTGACTCTTTGCAACCCCAGGGACTGTAGCCTACAAGGCTTTTTTGTCCATGGAGATTCTCTAGGCTAGAATACTGGAGTGGTTTCCATACCTTCCTTCAGGGGATCTTCCCAACCCAGGGATTGAACCCAGGTCTCCCGCATTGCAGGTGGGTTTTTTTTTTTTTCCATCTGAACCAGCAGGGAAGCCCTGGTTTTCCATAGTGGCTGCACCAATTTACACTCCCACCTGGAGTGTACAAGGGTCCCCTCTTCTCTGCATCCTCATCAGCCCTTGTTATCTGTGGTCTTTTTGAGGATAGCCATTCTGACAGGTGTGAGGTGATACCTCATTGTGGTTTTGATTTGCCTTCCCGTGATGATTAGCAGTGATCTGTTCACATGCCTTTTGGCCGTCTGCATTTCCTCCTGTGGAAGGGATGTTTGAATCCAGGACTAGCACCCTTCCCCAGGGTGTAGAGAGGAGGAGGAAAGAAACCAGCTCTTCCGAGAGTCCCCAGCCTGCCAGCCTGCCTGCAGCACAGGCTCATTGTCTGACCCACCAGTAGGTGACTGCCTCTGCCTTGAGGGGCAGGCAGGCTGGGGCAGAGGGGCACGAGTATTCCCGTTTAACTTCCTTATTCCATTGGCTCCTCGGTTTTGTACCTTTGACACTCTAGACTTACCTGTGGTTAAGCCTCCCCCTAACCCCGCCCCCGACGCGAAGATGAGCTGACTGCCTGTGGCCATACACCTTCCTTTCTGAGCCTCTTCCTTCTCCCGTCGATTTACCAACCCTCGTTTTTGTTCCTTGTGGACCACTGGGGTGCACACTTGAGTTTGCCCCAGGAAGCTCTCAGATGCATCATGATAATTCATCAGCAATCTGCTCCAAAGCCCCTCTGTATCCTGAACCTAAAGTTCATGTCCTCATGTTTCCCATCCCAGATTCTTTTTGAGTATCCAATATAGCTCACCAGAGCTTTGAAAGAGGATCAAATAACAGAATTAAGATATTCCAATTAAAAAATAACTCCAGCCTTGTACAGATGCCCCATCCTAGAGCTGTATAATGTAGTAAATAAAGTGAATTCTAAAACCCACTTGGATTAAAGTCTTGGTTCTGAGTAATCTTGGCCAGATTACCTAACCTTTTTATGTCTCAGTTTATAATACAGATAATAGTGCTACCTCTTAGGAGTGCTATAGCTGTTGAATAAATTAATACATGGGAAAAAGCTTAGAACCTAGTTTCTGGCACATAGCTAAAATGCATTTATCACTTTAAAAAGTTTTTGTGTATCAACTCTCTCCTACTATGAAAACTCTCAGGGAGAAATTTAAAATTCAGAGATTCAGTCCCTGGCACAACATCAAAGTTGGAGGCTCTAGTCCCATATCAGATTATGTTGGGCTGTGAGTTAACATGCAGAGAATTTGGAGTCCTCCCTGATTCCTTATTTTGTCTTTTGTCTTAGAGAGGTGCTCCGTGCCTGAGTGCAGTTGGAGAGCTCCAGCAGCCCCAGCCTGGCCCCCACCCCTTCCCGCTAGGGTATGTGGGTTCCCTGGGGCTTCAGGAGTCTCAGTAGTTCAACACCAAGTCTCTCTTGATCTAGAATTCTAACACGTAGGAGTATTACATTATCAACCTTGCAGCCACCAAATTTGGAAAACATGCCCCCCAGCCCTCAGGGCGTGAATTCTGAGCAGAACTGTTCCCAGTATTTTGTCATTTGCCAAAGAGAGGGGTGGGGGGCTGAGAGAGAGCATCCTCTGGTTTCAGCTTCAGTTTGTGCCCGTTGTTCTGAGCCCAAGACCTGCCCCCCCCCCCCCGCCTTTTTTTCTTAAATAAAGTCTTTATTGAATATGTTACAATATTGCTTCTGTCTTTTTCATGTTTTGTTTTTTTTGGCCATGAGGCAAAAAACTCTGACCAGGGATTGAGCCCGAACCCCCTGCATTAAAAGGTGACGTCCTCACCACTGGAGCACCAGGGACGTCCCGAGACGTGTGCCCTTGAGCCCCACGGGCAGAGGTTGCCTGTCCACAGGTGAACTGGGGGAGGAGCCACCTGCGCCTGCCGCCTCCTTTTTCAGGAAGTGACTCCGGGAGGCCTGGGTCTGCGCTCAGCGTTGGAGGCTTGCGGTGGCCGTGCGTCTGTCCTGTCCCGTCTGCAGGGAGCCCGTGTTGCAGGCATTGCCCTGCAGAGCGGTGCCCCTGCTCTGCTTCGAGATGGAGTGGGGGGTCGGGGGAACTTTGAGACCTGCGCCTGACGCGGGATGTGGCTTCCCCCGTCTCTCACAGAGAGTCCTGGAATCTGCTCTTTGGGGAGGTGTTTCCTTTTCCTTCCGCTGGTTTCAGGTGGAGCTTGTTTGCAGCAGACTCCTGACGGGGAACTGTGGGTGCCATTCTGGGAGCTGGGGCCAGCGGGGGGTTAGCACCTGGGCCCAGTCCCGCGCCCCCTCCTCCGGCTGTGCGCCTGCCACTCTTTGCCTTCAGGCTGTGCTGGCTTATTCCTGTTCCCGCTCTGTCAGGGATGCTCGGATGAGCTTCTGTCTAACCAGCTGCTTTCCCCTAGCACTTGTAAGCTCCTGCTGTGTGCTGTCATTGGTGCAACCCCACAGCCCCCTTTAAACTTTTCCTTCTTTTTTGATCTAGAAGTAGTTTTTCGTCGAGATGTTCCTCTAGATATTTTCTTGTGAGTTCTCCCAAAGCAAGAGACATACAGTTGCTGGGTTCTGGGTGTGCTAAATTTGCTTCTCTTCCCTGCACTGGGTGCTCGTATGTTGGAGTGCCCTCCCAGTAGACCAATATAGAATACAGGGCTGGGGTCAGTCTGCCTGGTTCTCCCTGGTTCCCCTTGAATGGGTCTCCTCGATGCTGTGCCTTCTCAGACTGAGCCCTGATTCCATGAACTTTGGAAACGTGTTCCCTCAGGGCATCTTCCTCCCGTCTCCCTGCCTCACTGCCTTCCCGGTTTGTGTCGTCCTTGGCGGAGCTGTCTCCATCTTTAGAGATGCAGCTAGGTCCTCAGCTGTCTCACTGCAGGTTCTATACCTGGCTTCAGAAGTGTGTTTCCCCATTTCTCCTAGAACTGAATCCTGTTGCCTTTTGAAGGAACAATTCCAGTCCTCCAAGATCTTGCTTGTCTTCCTTCAGTAGGAGAGTTTTGGTGTTTTTTTTTAAACTCAAGCAAGCACAAAGATACAGCTCCTTCACTTGAGTTCGACTCCAGGCTGTCTCTGGCTCTGTCCACTGAACCAGGCAGCATGATCTCCTTTTCTACCTTTGTCTGGTTATTCCCAAAGGTGTCAGCCTTCTCCAAAGGGCAGCCCTCTCTTCCTCCTGCTTCATCAGTCTGCCTTCCTTTTTTTGTTGTTTTGTTTTAGTTCCTCTTGTCCTGATAGGAAAATGAGAATGTTTCTCTAACCTCTCTGATTTCTGGAGTGAGCCTGATCATTCTAAGGACAGCCGTTAGTGGTTGCCTTCTTCACGCATGCAATACTCTTGTTAGGTTGCTTCTCTGACTCAACCCAAGATGACAGCATGTCTCTTAATAAGAATACCCTTATTACTTCTCTTTGTATAAGAGCTGCTACCCCTGGATGTATCTATCTCTTTGGATCGTGAAAATCTGAAGTGGCAGTTAGCATTTAGATGGTTGTTAGCTGTGGGGCCACTGAGTTAGACAGGAATTCTTGAGTCTGTGGACCAACCACATGAAGGTAAACAAACCCTTTCACAGTTCTGACTCCTGGCCATGAAGATAATGCATAAAAAGCAGAATTTGGAGCAGCCTGTCCGTGCTGCCTGCCTGGTGTTGGACTCCGCACAGTTCCCTTCAGATATGCCTTGGAAGCAGATCGTATTCTGGAAGCTCTCTTTGTACTGAAGAGAGCCCTGACTCTGGGATACCTTTTCGTTTTGTTTTTCTCCCCGCTCCCCCTTTTCCTGTGGTGAACTGTGTACCCCCCAGTTTGTTTACCATTTTGGCCGTTTTTAAGTGTACAGTTCGGTGGCATGCATCCGCCGGTCACCACCATCCGCCCCCAGAGCTTTTTTGTCTGCCCAAACTGAAGCCCTGCCCCCATTAGCAGCGGTTCCTCCTTGGTCCCTTATAAACATTATTCCACTTTCTGTCCCGAATTTGACTGTTGCGTCCCCGCACGCGTGGACTCACACTGCATCTGTCCTTCCGGGGGCTTCCCTGGGGGTCAGCGGTTGGACTCTGCCCTCCGCTGCACGGGGCTGCGGGCTCGATCCCTGGTCCGGGGGCTGTGATCCTTAATGTCGTGTGGCGCAGCCAGAAAAAGGATTTTAAATTCTAATAAAGCACACATAAAGATGGTTTTAAAAGCTTGTCCTTTTGTGACTGGCTGATCTCATTAGCACAGGTGTCCTCAAGGCTTCGCCGTGTGGTAGCAGGCGTCAGAATGCCCTCCTGTGTATAGCCCGTGTGTATTCTTGCGCCTGGCTGTGGTTGGGGTCGTCTCCTTCTGGCTGCTGTGGGCACCGCCGCTGTGAGTCCAGGTGTAGAAATACCTGTTGGAGCGCTCCCGTCTCTGCCGGGCGTGAGCCCGGGAGCGGGTCCGCCGGACCATGCTGCAGTTGCGCGCTCGCTCTGCTGGGGAACCACCACTGCGTCTCCCGCCGAGACAGCCTTTCTCTCGCAGCCCCCTCTGCGTGCCTGCTTGGGCCACAGCCGCGTGGCCTCTCGCAGCCCCCTCTGCGTGCCTGCTTGGGCCACAGCCGTGTGGCCTTGCTCCTCAGCGCGTGCGGGGCCAGGCCTTCAGGGCTCGCTTGCCTTTGCTTACTCAGGTCGCTGCGTGCCGTCGGGTGGACCCGCGTGGCCCGCTGCGGTGGAAGCCCAGCGTGGCCCTGAGGCTGCCAGCCCGGCCGCGGGAGCTCGAGCGGCTGCCGGCGGCGGAGGCCAGGAGCGGTGCGCAGGGCAGGCGGCTGCCGCTCCCCCGCACGTCTTCGTGGCCCGCGTTCGCTTGCTCTCCACACTGCCTTGTCTTCCATGATTCCTGGTACATGTCAGGGGTGGGGCAGTGGGAGGTGGCGTGCAGCAAATGACTTTTCTCTCCTTTCTTGAGTTCTGAACCAATTATGAGGTAAGACAAGAAGAATTTGAAGCATTTAAGAAAAAAAAAGTCCCTTCTCTTGGAAACCAAAGGTTTGGGGGAGAGCAGTTTCTTTTCTAACAACTTAAAAAAAAAAATCATTGCTTTGTCTTCACTGGGTCTTGGTTGCAGCTTACGGGCTTAGATGCCCTGAGGCTTGTGGGATCACACACGCGTCTCCTGCGTTGCAAGGCGGGTTCTTAACCACCGGGCCACCAGGGAGTTTCCCCCTTCTAACAGCTTGGACGTGGAGAAAATGCTTTCCAGAAGCATTGCAGTTACTTGTTGTGGCATTTCATTAATTGAAGGCATTAATTGTGAATAAACGAGCAAATGCTCCCTTTTGAGGGTCTGTTTGGTGTGCTGTGATTGGCACCTGTGTCTCATTTAACACTGCTGACATGGCTATGAGCCCATTACTGCTGCTTTATGCAAGAGAAAGCTGAGTCCTGGAAAAGGCTCATAGAGAATATATGGGTTTCATGTCTGGGGTTTCATCTTGAATCTGTGTTGACTGCAAAGTCACTTGGCCACACTGTCTTTTCTAAAAGGATGTGGGTAAGGAAAAATATGATATGTGTGCTGAACCCTTTTCCCTTAAAATAAATAAAAAACTCATTTCAGCCAGTTCTTAGGGTTTTACAGATATTTTAGTGAGTGGGCCTGGCAACGTAAGTAAATTTTGTTTCAATTGTGAAATTGGAACATATTTGAAAACCAGGTTAGTGGTAGTGGTGGGGGCTGGTGAATATTAGGGTCAGTTAACCCTGCAGCACCTATTGGTGAGTCAGCTGAGCCTGTCTGCTACATAGAAAACACTAATTTAGGATTTTGGTTAAAGAGCGTGAGTGCTGTGTAGAAGGGGCCAGGAAAGTACTCATTTTATACAAAATCATTTCATGTATGGCATGTGTTTTATGTAGCAGCGTGTGAGTGGGCCCCTGGCTGGAACGGTCACATGACTTAATGTGGGCTCTGTGTTCCAAAGACACATGTGGGCAGAAGAGATTTACCTGTGTAAGACCCTTACAGTTTAGCATTCAGAATTGTGAAAGGGGGATGTCCCTGGTCGTCCAGTGGCTAAAGCTCCGGGCCCCCAATGCAGGGAGCCCAGGTTTGATCCCCGATCAGGGAGCTAGATCCCACATGCCACAACTAAGCGTTGATGCTGCAGATAAAGATCCTGCATGGTGCAACTGAGATGGGGTGCAACCACACAGATAAACATGTTTAAAAAAGCATTAATACGTGTGGGAAAAAACCATGAAAGGGAATCTAAGTAATTGGCGTTTATCCAAGTAATTCTTTTATATTTCATACATCATATTCTTTAAATGAGAAGTTTTCATGTGTGAGCATTAATGGGAACATTATAATTTCAAGTCTCTTGTTCATTCTGTCTGAATTAATGCATTATAGACTCTCCTGTACTTTTGTTCAGGGAATGGTTTATTCTTGTTAATGAAAATCATCTCAAATGACTTAGAACTTCCAACCCATCGTTTTCTTTCCTGTTTGATTGCACACAGCCCCCCAGGATCACCCGGTGCCCCTGGCCTGGTACACAAAGACCAGTTTTTTAAGCAAGTAGAGGGAGGTAATCTTTTTCTCTTTCTTCTCATTCCCTAAGTTTAGACCACTGCTCCACAAAACCTTGGAAATACATGCCATACAAAAGGCATCTTAACAGGGCTATTTTCTCGACAGTTACATTCTCTCTTGGTGTGGTTTTCTAAGACATGTTTTCATGTTGAAGAATTTTTAGGCTTGCAGGTACCTGAGAAATAGACATGACCTGTTCAGATTTACATGGAAAAAGTACTGATGACTTAAAAAAAGAACTGCCTTTATTTTCCCCCTGTTTTTCCACTAGCTAACCTTTGGGGACCTTTGATAAGTCATTTAAGTCCTGCAGACTGCATCTTTTCCCACCTTCTAAAAGGGAATAATACCATACACTTAGGTGAAACCTGGTGAGGAGTTATTGTTTCTTTTAACTGTGAAATTTATGAACTAATCTGTTAAAATAATGTGGGCGGTTTCAAAAGAAAAATAGGCTTTTGTTTTTCTTCTATAACCTGCCTAGGCACACTTCTGCATAAGTGGTCAAAACAAATGTTCTCAGCTGGGGTTCTTTCAGAGAGAATTTATTATCCCAGTGTGCCAGTGCGTGCCCCAAGTGGCTCATGTTTTGGTTATAGTTTCCCTTTTTAAGTCAAGAGTGCAGTACTTTTGTTCTTTTGGGAAAGAGACATGAACATTTAAATTTCTCTTTGAGAAAAGTCTGCATCTTCAAGGGCAGTTTGGAGGTCCTGGCACTCCCCCTTGTGGGGTTCTGAAATATGTTGTGCAGCAAGTAAAACGACATTGTTTTTGTTATGTTTCCAACTGATAGAAGAATCTTATTTAACATGGTAAATTATAAATTCATTCATCCAGAAATTTACCAAGAATGACAAAATAGTGGGCTCTAAAATCACATCAAATCACTGTGCAGGTAGGATTTTTAATCATGCTCAAAGTCATGATTTTGAACTTTTTAACTTTATTTCAACATGTGAAGAAATATTTTAGGCAAGAAAACTGCCTTGTCAGATTAAGACCTATACTTAAAATGTTGTAGGTTAGTTAAACAAAACCCAACCTAGTCGTAAATGTGTTGACATGGGTTTCTCTTTAAACTTTTTTGGGGAAAGTTTCAGATCAGAAGCACGTGCCAAATATCAGGTTTCGATGCACTTTTACTTGAGAGCCATTGTTTGTTTTCAGTGTCTTGCCCCTGGCAGACTTGCACCTTTCAAGCGCGCATTTGTGACTGTGCGCCCACTTCTCTTCCAACATCAGCTTTCTGCTGAGTGCAGATTAAGCGGTAGACACTGTGGTAAAAGCGTCAGACAGGGTGCTTGCGGTCTGCTGGGGAAGGCAGACCTTGAACAGGTTGCTCAAGTGTCATGACCTATGACCTGAGTGTGAGTACTGGCATTTACCCCCGTGGTGGTGTCAAGGACCACCTCCCTAAGAGTACTGTTTTTGCTGGGACATGAAGGATGGATTTGCTTTAGTTAGGTGGAGCAGAGGGTGGGCTGGGAATGAGAGCTCAAGGCAAAGAAACAGCACGTTCAGAGGTTGATGGCAAAGTGGAGCAGAAAGTAGATGAAGCTGAAGCATAAAGACGGAGGTGAGAAGAGGCAGGTGCCCGGGTTTCATAAGCACAGTAAAGGACCTGGGGCTTTGGCTGAGCAGGAAGTCTGATGGGTTCTGAGAAGGTAGTGATGTGACCTGGTTTGTGTGTTAGTGAACTCATTCCTAATGCATTGTGGACGGTGCAGAGGAGAGGACGGACGTAGACGCGCGGAGACTGGGAGGGAGTTACTGTGTCAGCCTGCCCGCCCCCTCCTCCTCCCTCCCACCAGGGCAGAGGGCCATCAGCTTGTTCTGTAAAGGCCCAGACAGGCGTTTTCATTTTGGTTTTGTAGGCTGTAGACTCTACTATGCCGTCCTAGCCTGAAGGCGGCCATAAGCAGAGCGTGGCCATGTTCCAGCAGGACTTTATCTGCAAACGTGGGCTGGCTCTGGCTCTTGGCACAGTGTGCTGACCTGATCCTTAGGGCGTTTGTTAGGAATGGAGGGAAGTGAACGCGTCCCCTTACTGCACCTGGGTGCTGGGTTGTGGGGAGGCTGAGCGAGAAGGCACGGGGAGGTTGGTTTCCAGGTTTCTGGCTTAAACAGTGCTGTGAGGAGTGGGGTGCAGGCGCGGCCCGCAGCCTGGCTCACGTGTGGGCATGCAGAGAAGCCTGCATCAATGGGATAAGCATGGGTGGCTGCGGCGTGTCGGGCGAGAGGGCAGGGGACAGAGACCGAACCTGCAGCGACTGTAGCGTCGGTGCTGGAGGCAGGAGAGCCGGCGGACGTGCCAAAGAGCACAGAGACACGCCGGGACATGGCCAGGTGGGGAACAGGCTCGGGCAGAAGAGGGGCTCCCTTTGGATTGGGACACGAGCGGTCACTTAGAGCTTGGTTAACAGTTTCAGGGAGTAGGTGGGCTTTCTTTGTTTATGTGTTTGGTGTGGGACTTGGCTCACAGAAGGACAAATTAAAAAATCTAGCTCTTCCTTGAGATTTGAGGTTCAGTTTACAGATGATATTACTGTTTAAATCTAACTGATATGAGCAGTTACTTTTTTAAAATTAATTTATTTTAATCGGAGGCTAATTACTTTACAAAATTGTGGTAGTTTTTGCCATATACCGACATGAATCACTCACAGGTGCTCATGTCTTCCCCCAGCCTGCTTCATGCATAGAACTTGCACTGGGCATCTGTTTAACATATGGTAATATACATGTTTCAATGCTTTTCTTTCAAACCATCCCATCCTTGCCTTCTCCCACATAGTCCAAAAGTCTGTTCTTTACATCTCTGTCTCTTTTGCTGTCTTGCATATAGGGTCATCATTACCTTCTTTCTAAATTCCATATATATGCATTAATATACTGTATTGGTGTTTCTCTTGAGCGATTACTTTTTTTTTTCATTTATTTTTATTAGTTGGAGGCTAATTACTTTACAGTATTGTAGTGCTTTTTGCCATACATTGACATGAATCAGCCATGGATTTACGTGTGTTCCCCATCCCGATCCACCCTCCCACCTCTCTCCCCATCCCATCCCTCTGGGTCTTCCCAGTGCACCAGCCCTGAGCACCTGTCTCATGCATCCAACCTGGGCTGGCGATCTGTTTCACACTTGATAATATACATGTTTCAATGCTATTCTCTCAGAACATCCCACCCTCGCCTTCTCCCATAGAGTCCAAAAGTCTGTTCTATACATCTGTGTCTCTTTTTCTGTTTTGCATGTAGGGTTATCGTTACCATCTTTCTAAATTCCATATATATGTGTTAGTATACTGTAATGGTCTTTATCTTTCTGGCTTACTTCACTCTGTATAATGGGCTCCAGTTTCATCCATCTCATTAGAACTGATTCAAATGAGCTCTTTTTAATGGCTGAGTAATATTCCATGGTGTATATGTACCACAGCTTCCTTATCCGTTCGTCTGCTGATGGGCATCTAGGTTGCTTCCATGTCCTGGCTATTATAAACAGTGCTGCGATGAACATTGGGGTGCACGTGTCTCTTTCAGCTCTGGTTTCCTCGGTGTGTATGCCCAGAAGTGGGATTGCTGGGTCATATGGCAGTTCTATTTCCAGTTTTTTAAGAAATCTCCACACTGTTTTCCAAAGCGGCTATACTAGTTTGCATTCCCACCAACAGTGTAAGAGGTTTCCCTTTTCTCCACACCCTCTCCAGCATTTATTGCTTGTAGACTTTTGAATAGCAGCCATCCTGACTGGCGTGTAATGGTACCTCATTGTGGTTTTGATTTGCATTTCTCTGATAATGAGTGATGTTGAGCATCTTTTCATGTGTTTGTTAGCCATCTGTATGTCTTCTTTGGAGAAATGTCTGTTTAGATCTTTGGCCCATTTTTCGATTGGGTCATTTATTTTTCTGGAATTGAGCTGCAGGAGTTGCTTGTATATTTTTGAGATTAATCCTTTGTCTGTTGCTTCATTTGCTATTATTTTCTCCCATTCTGAAGTCTGTCTTTTCACCTTGCTTATAGTTTCCTTTGTTGTGCAAAAGCTTTTAAGTTTCATTAGGTCCCATTTGTTTATTTTTGCTTTTATTTCCAATATTCTGGGAGGTGGGTCATAGAGGATCCTGCTGTGATTTATGTCGGAGAGTGTTTTGCCTATGTTCTCCTCTAGGAGTTTTATAGTTTCTGGTCTTACATTTAGATCTTTAATCTGTTTTGAGTTTATTTTTGTGTGTGGTGTTAGAAAGTGTTCTAATTTCATTCTTTTACAAGTGGTTGACCAGTTTTCCCAGCACCACTTGTTAAAGAGGTTGTCTTTTTTCCGTTGTATAGTCTTGCCTCCTTTGTCGAAGATAAGGTGTCCATAGGTATGTAGATTTATCTCAGGGCTTTCTATTTTGTTCCATTGATCTATGTTTCTGTCTTTGTGCCAGTACCATACTGTCTTGATGACTGTGGCTTTGTGGTAGAGCCTGAAGTCAGGCATGTTGATTCCTCCAGTTCCATTCTTCTTTCTCAAGATTGCTTTGGCTATTTGGGATTTTTTGTATTTCCATACAAATTGTGAAATTATTTGTTCTAGTTCTGTGAAAAATACCATTGGTAGCTTGAGCAATTACTTTTTTTTTTTTTTTTTTTTTTTTGAGCAATTACTTTTTAAAAGAGCCTTTGCTAAATGTTTGGTCCTATTTACAAGATTGGTTAAGTGAAAGTGAAAGTCGCTCAGTCATGTCCGACTTTGCAGCCCCTTGGAAAACTATACAGTCCATGGAATTCTCCAGGCCAGAATACTGGAGTGGGTAGCCTTTCCCTTCTCCAGGGGATCTTCCCAACCCAGGGATCAAACCCAGGTCTCCTGCATTGCAGGTGGATTCCTTACCAGCTGAGCCACAAGGGAAGCCCAGCTTGGTTCAACCCCTTAACTATTTTTACCACACTTTAAAGTGTGATATGGCATGGTCCCTCAGCATCTTCCGGGGGGTGGGATCCAGGAGCCCCCACAGGGACCACACTCTCAAGAATGCTCACGTTCCTTCCAGTCTGCCTCCTCGGAACTGAGGATCAGCTGTGTTTTGTACATTAATTGCTGAATGACAGTTGAGGTAGTTAGAAACGTATTTTTATATTTTTATATAATATACTTAGATAGTTCTTATAAATCTAACAAATTAAACATAATTGTGGTGATTCTATTTAAAACGAAATTCTCCTGGAGTAAACTGACATGTACCCACAGGTGAGTCAGCCAAGGATGTGGAGAATGCCTTCATGCCTTGCTGAGATTTTCTAGTGTTCTGACCGAGACTGCCAAGCCACGTGCCTTCTTTATAATCACTGTGCCAGACATGTCAGACTCAACAAAAGAGGGAATCCTTTAGATTGACGTGCTGCGCTGCCTGACACTGCTGTGTATTCGCTGTTGCTGACCCCACCCTCCTACCCAAATGGCCATATGCCTGGATTGACTTTGCATTTCCTTGATATCATCCCATGTGTTAAGATCTTTGAACTTTATGAAATTCTGCTATCTTTTCATATACTTTTGTTTCTTCCATCCACCTCTCTTCTACCTATTGAAAATGATAGCCAGTTGAATGGTGGACCTTCTATGGTTTTGTCACAGCATCTAAGCTCCTTCTACTGATGAGAGCCAGGCATCAGAACCATTCATTGGCTCTGCAGATGGTGACTGCAGCTATGAAATTAAAAGACGCTTGCCCCTTGGAAGAAAAGCTATGACCAACCTAGACAGCATATTAAAGAGCAGAGACATTACTTTGCCAACAAAGGTCCATCTAGTCAAAGCTATGGTTTTCCCAGTAGTATGGATGTGAGAGTTGGACTGTAAAGAAAGCTGAGCACCAAAGAATTGATGCTTATGAACTGTGGTGTTGGAGAAGACTCTTGAGAGTCTCTTGGACTGCAAGGAGATCCAGCTGGTCAATCCTAAAGGAAATCTGTCCTGCATGTACATTGGAAGGACTGATCCTGAAGCTCCAATCTTTGGCCACCTGACGCGAAGAACTGACTCATTTGAAAAGACCCTGATGCTGGGAAAGATGGAAGGTGGGGGGAGAAGGGGATGACAGAGGATGAGATGGTTGGATGGCATCACCGACTCAATGGACTTTAGTTTGAGCAAGCTCTGGGAGCTGGTGATGGACAGGGAAGCCTGGCTTGCTGCAGTCCATGGGGTTACAAAGAGTTGGACACGACTGAGTGACTGAACTGAACTGAACTGAGTGAACCTACTTTCAAATAAGAGCAGGCTCCTGTGTTGGAGCAGAATGTTCAGAAAATATAAGAAATGCCAAGCGACAGCATTCCTTTGTATATTTAGAACATATTTATCTGCTTATTGCCATAACAGGAATTTTCATGTTGCCCATGGGAGAGCTTGTGATTTCCATTAGATACAAGCTCAGTGACAGAAGAGATTTTTCTGTTTTATTCACTATTGTCTTGCCAGCAAATAGAATTTTACCTAACATTTAACAGAGGCTCAAATACATGTTGAATGAATAAAATGAATGAAGAAATCTGATTTCTGATTAAGTGATAGATTGTTTACTGTTGATAGTAGATTGAGACTTTTGCTTCCTTGTAATTTCTTTCCCCCCTTTTTCTTCTTTTAGGCGGAAACCACGAATTCTAGCCTCTTGCAGGTGCAACTGGAATGCAGTTTACATAATAAAGTGTGTCAGAAACTAAAGGTAAAATTAAAAATTTAGTGTTTTTCTTCCTGCCTTCCTTCCCGCCTCTTTGTTGAGAAATAAAAAATAAAACAGCATGTTTATTTGCAGAAATGCATATGCTTTTCCCTTAAATGCCTCTCCCCCTTAAAATTTGAAATAAAAAAAATTCAGTTGATTTTCCAAGTTTTTCCTTTTTTTCCATCCCCCCAATCTCAGGGTTGTTATATGGAATCGGATGATGTTTTACGGCTGCAGATGAGCATAATCGTAACAATGGAAAACACCTCAAAAGAATTTGAAGAAAACACACAAGATTTGTTAGATCATCTCTCTATTATTTATGTAGCTACAGATAAATCTGAGAGCTCAGGTATGGCAGAATCTTTAAACTTTTCTGTTAAAATATATTTTGATTCACCTGCATCATCTTTCTATATCATTTACTTAGAGATCACGGATTGCGTTGTTGCGATCCAAGACAGAGATTTTGCTTTCATTGTTAATACACCGCAGTAGTGACTCATTTTCAATGTGCGTCTGCTAGTAGGGTGTATTGTTTTACAGTAAATTAAGTGGCAACAGCAAACCATTCTGTGTTTTCCCAAGAAATAATTTTCTTGACATTTTGAATATGGTGAACAAATTAAATGGGCACTACAGTCTTAATATAAATATTCACGCAGGATTTTAAGTCTTGTGTCTTGGTTCTGTTTTATGATTTGCAGACGCTCAGTTGACCAAGTCATGCTGTTTGTATTTTTCATGGTTGATGGTATGTTCCTGGTATGGCTTGATCCTGGATGCCTGACAAGTTAGAGTATTGTAAATTTCAGTGTCCTGTCTATAAATTTCACCTTTGAAATTGTGTGTCCTACGTAGCAAGAATAACCTTGTTTATCAGTTTAAGTTTCTAAGAGATTTTGTAGAGGACATATGGTCCATGAATTTTATCATGTCAGCCTTGCTATTATCCATTGGTTATCAATACTGTTCTGGTACCAATATACAGTCTTACATTGGCAGTCTTAACTGTTGATCAGACATGATTTGCTTTCCCGTCCTCGGAATTGATGATAGTAGTCGCAGGCCAGCAGGAGAGCTTTCCTATGCTGGGGTTCCTAGTTTCTGTTGATTCCCAGAATGGCCAAGTGGACATCAGTGTAGAGAAGACTGCTAGAGCATGGGGAGCATTCCTGTTGGTGACGATTCAAGGGAAGCCTGCATCCTGAGATCCAGGGTTTTATTCTTCCCAAGTGTGGTTGTCAAGTAAGGAAATGAGGGGCTGTCTGGTCAGTAGGAGACCTCAGCTTTATTTGAAGCTCTCCAGTTGGGTAGTTTCATCTAAAGGGAGTCGAGTATGACCCTGCACTCAGACTTTTTCTGCTAGTAGTTCATCATTAGAGAGCCTGTGTTGACAGGTCAGTCTTTTTGCCAGAGACCTTTTTCTTGTGACTTCAAAGAATACCCACCAGAAAACAGCTCCTCATTTCAATTTTAGTGTTGGAAGATGAGTTGCATTTTTTAATAGAAGTGTGTTGTGTGATATTTTAACTTGTGTTAAAATGTGAGAATGAGATGGCCCTTTGTTTTAGTCTCGTTACTTTGATTCTTTTGAACAGATGATTCGGCAGTGAATATGTATATATTACATTCGGGAAACAGCCTTATATGGATACAGGTAATTTAAATACTTGTGTAAAGTATAGTTTAAACTTACAAGAGTATATTTAATTACAGAACGTGAGGATTTGCAAGAGAACACTTGTCTCTGTTACCTTTTGCTTCCATTGAAGCCTGTTTTCCCTTGCTTGAGCCCATATTTAGATGAAGGTTGTGTGCACACCTTCGTGCTGTTACAGAATAGCACGTGTCATTACCCCTTCTGCTGAACAGTTGCTATCTATGCCAGTCTAAGCTACTCAGCCGTTTTAACAGGGTTGATTCTACCTGGATCAGCCTCCACCCCGCTAAGAGCAGTATTGTGGATTATTTTTGTTACAGGATGTACATCATTTCTCCCAGAGAGATGTCCTGTCTCTGCAGTTTGAACCAGTGCTCCTACCTACTTCCACAACGAACTTTACAAAAATTGCTTCTTTTACTTGCAAAGGTACAGATTTTTAAAATGTTGGCGACTGTCTTTTTGTTTTCGTTATTTAGTTCTTGTGACTCTAGTTCTTTCTGTGATGACTCCACTACAGCCTAGGCAAGGCTTTAGGAAATGAATGGGCTTCATTTCAATTCCACAGCCTTAATAGTTCTAAGAGGTAACCTGATGGAAGAACTGGTGGTGTGCAGCTTTTATGATGCCACGTGAGTAGGATTTTGAGTTTATAGATCATAGCTCAGTTGGTTTGAAAGGCCAGGTTGTACATGTGTGGTGGACGGACTGCTTTTACAGGTAGGGTTGTGCATCCCCAGTTTGGTCTCTTTGTATTGAAGCCATGCAGGATATCTAGTGAGTGTCAACCCAGTCCTATCCTAGTCTCGTTTATAGTTCAGAAGGTTTCTACAAAGGAATGAAATGCAGGTTAAATATCTGAAAACAAGACCCAACTCACTTATATTGAAAGAAATGTTAATTTAAAGCAATAAGTGAGATATAACTTAGGACTTAGGTCTATGAAGATTAAAAAGATTGTTAGTATTCTGTGTTAGTAATGACTAGAAAGAAAACAACACTGATTTTTTGATATGAGTATAAATTGATACAGGCTATTTGGGAGGGAAAATTGGCAATTTCTCTGAAAACTTAAGATGTGCATGTATGCTCTCTGATCCTAAATTCTACTTCTCTTGGAGTTTATCCTGGGAGTGTATCTTATGAGAGATACACTTGTATATATTCAGAATTGTAATAACAAAGATATGCATTGTCTGTGGCAACAGAACAGGAGATTGGTTAAATTGTAATTCATCTGCATGGGGATGGGGGACTAGACCTTTTTAGGTGTTCAGAATCATACACAGGCGTGCAGTGTCGGCAGATTTGCATGTGTTAGAGCACTAGAAGGATGCTCGGGAGTCTGCTGCCACTTGTTCCCTTGTCTCGGGAAAGGTAGACTTGTATTTTCACATCTTTTTGTTAGTGTTTGAATTTTAGGAGGGGAACATATATTAACATACAGCTATAAAAAAGTCAGGTATAAAAAAAAAGTCAGGTGTTAGCATCAGAGTTAAGAACTCAGTACCAGTGTGATGGTGTCCTGACCTGGCTCAAGGAACACATATGGGTGATTGATGAATCAGCAGTGTTTTGGCAGCGAGGTCCCACTTTGGTTCTGAGCCTCCTCCGTGATCTTGTTTGACCTGTTCATTTCTGGCTTACACCTCCACACTCATCTCTTCACGCACCCTAGTGGGCTCGACTGTTCACTTTTGTCGTCTCTGCAGACCTAAGGACTTGCCTGTTAGCTCAGATCAGTCGTTCAGTCGTGTCCGACTCTTTGTGACCCCATGAATCGCAACACACCAGGCCTCCCTGTCCATCACCAACTCCCGGAGTTTACTCAAACTCATGTCCATTGAGTCGGTGATGCCATCCAACCGTCTCATCCTCTGTCGTCCCCTTCTCCTCCTGCCTTCAATCTTGCCTCTTAAGATCTTTACAAAAGGAGAGCCACAAAGCATTGAGTCTCTCTTTTCCTCCAAAAGAAGAAATGAGAAGTTGGTTTAGCAAGGAGAGGTAGTACCGTGTTCTGGGTAACTGACAATCAGTCAGTAAGGAGAAAAGATAGTGTTCAAGAAAGGATTTTACCATTTATATCTTATGCACAGTTTTAATGGAGACAAAAGTGTGGAGTAATTAAAATGTTATAAATAAATAAAACAGTTATTTTCATTTGGGCAAATGAAAGAAAAGATACTTACTCTTCACCTTTATTTCCTTCTGCCTCCCAACAGCTCCGTCCTGTGACAGCGGGGTGAGAGAAGACAGAAAGAAAAAAAACACTCCAACACTAAAAGCTTGCCTCTCCTCCCCTGTGGTTCAAGGGTGGGTTTCATTCCTCTTTCCCTGGAATTGTTTGGTTCCCTGCCCCAACCCAGCCCAGGGGTGATTTAACAACATAAGTGATACTTGTGTGATTCTCTCCCTGGACTTGCCTTCCCCAAGTTAGCAATGCTAGCAGGCTGTGAAAGGGTGGTTTGCAGGGTGGGAAAGGGGAAGCTGAATGATGGGGGTGGCGGATTGGATCTGGGCCAGGCAGCCGTGTGTGGAAGGAGGAAAGCATATTCCCACCACATATCTGAGTTACATTCGGGGCCTGGTTTCTGCCTGGTGGCCTCTATGAGCTGTCCTGGTGCTGGCCACACTGCACCCTTGGGCCTTCAGATGCTCCGCTTGTGGGCAGGAAGGCTGGAGAAGGCGCTGACATTCATTCTGTGATGCTTTTATGCAATGATTGTGTTTTGTTTAGGTTAGGTTAGGGTTATATGCGACCGTTGTCTTGCAGTTAGAGGCTCATTTTCATCCTTGGGGTTGTCTCTACCACGGCAATGATGGCATGCCTGGCCTGTGTTCACAGGTATTTTCGAATGGACCCTTCTGCAACCCACTTTCACATAGAGAATCACGAGAATGCTTCAGGGCTTTGGTCAATGTGGTACCTCAACCATTTTGACCATGGTGTTGTATTAAATGATGTGTTTGTTTCCAAGGAGACCAAGCACATTTTAAAGGTACATATGGTATTTTTATTCAAGTTTTAGCCTATTTTAAGCTTTGTTTAAGGTCAAATACTATGAAATTAATTTTTTATAGAAACCTTTCATTTACAAATTTTAAAGCAAGTATGTTTCTTTTAACATTTTCAGAATTACTTTAGGCTCTCTTTATTTTTTCAAACTATTGTTCAAGGAGCTCAAAGGGACCAGGATATATCTCATTAGAGATATTTGTTATTACCATTATTTAAAAATACTGTAAATTATAATTTATCCTAAGAAAATTACATTTAGTAAAAATAAGCCTCATTCATGATAAAATAGTAGGTTTTGGTAAAATACCGGCTATGAACATGTCAAGATTACTTTTGTGAAATTTAAAAACAGCTGCATGTTAAATATTAAATCTATTATTTATAGAAAAATATGTCAATATTTGACCTGGAAATAATTGAGTAACATTTTATTTCTCAAAGTATAGAAGAACTTTAGTATCACACAGTATGATGATTTTAATCATAATTAGCATTAGTTAGGAAAGTAATTTCTCTTACTTCTTTTCTTTTTAGATTCTGAATTTCACTGGCCCTTTATTTCTACCTCCAGGCTGTTGGAAAATATTTTCTTTGAAACTTGCTGTTAAAGACATTGCCATAAATCTATTCACCCATGTATTTTTGACTACAAACATAGGTGCTGTTTTTGCAATACCTCTTCAGATTTACTCACCGCCCAGCAAGGTATTGTTTACACACTCCATATGTGTTATAACTTTTGTAATAATTACTATTTCTTCTTATTAGCTTACCTTATGGTGCTTGGATTTTATTGATGCAGTTGACCTCATATTTTCTAAGGCTGTCTAAGAAATTAATGGATATTACCAGGCCAGTCTTAGATGATAAATTGTTTAGTATGGAAATCTATTTGAAAACAGCTTCTAGTTTTCATAAAGTAATACATGAAGTAATTTTCAAGTGAAATAAGGCATTACAAGTCAATAGATCTCATTTTCACTTATTTCCAAAATGAGCAAGGAATATGTGCTTGCTATAGTAAACACATTTGTGCCATTAGCACATATTTGCAGTGATTTCAAATAAACTAAATTGTTAAATGCTTTATTTAGACCTCTGGTAAGTGACACTCAGCTGCTCATAATCCTTGAATTTCCTTAGTGGGCCATAATCTAAAGCCTGAAAGGGTTCGCGATTAAGCAAATACTTTCTAAAGTCTTTGTATATATTGTATTTAATTTAGGTCTTATCTTAAACATGTCTCATTTTTTCTTAATGTTTATTTCTTTTCATTTAGTTACTGTTATTGCTTCTTTTTGATCCAAGCTCTTCTGTATAATGCTGGGTTCTGATTTTTCACTATGAGACATTCATACAACCATCTTTATGATTTTTCTCACTTATTAGCATTGGTGTTTCATAGATAGAAGTGCCTCATGTTTTGCTAAAAACTTAAATTAGGGCTTCTAAAAGTATGCTAAACAAAATGTAAGGTTAATTTTATTAATCCATATCTTGAGTAGGGGAGGTTTCTTAGAAATTTCCTTTTTCCATCAAGGGCTGCATATGAGAAGAGTGACTGGGAGGGAGCAGGCAGGCTGCAGGCATGTGTGGAAGAGGCGATCTGTGCTTTCCCAACTTAGGAAGTGGGACGTTCATTTAAATGTCCTGAACAGCTTAGGAGTTATGATGGATTAGACTACAGTGTTTTAGAAACCCTGCTGAGAATATCCTGAGACTAATTTAATCTTTAATTTAGAAGGCAGCTTGGTGTCTGTAGGGCCCTGGGGGTGTCGCTGTGGGTGTTGATTATTGCACAGAATCCACTGTAGTTTCCCTGCTGTGAGAGACAGTCAGAGCTCTCAATCAAGGAGAAAGAAGGCCAAGAAATCACTTCCTAGTTGTTTGGCTTCTGGTTAAAGGGAAGTTCGTGGAGGTGGAGGCCCATGTCTGCTATGCGTTTGAGTGCATTAGGATTTTTGTGTTGAGTGTTGTGTTTTAAGTTATTCATATATTACTTTTCAATCTAGGAAGGGAGTCTGGGTTTTGAAGTGATAGCACATTGTGGCATGCATTATTTCATGGGAAAATCAAAAGCAGGTAAGTATTTTGCCCTTAGGCTTTCTGTAGAACTCTAGTTTTGGGTGGGGTGGGAGGTAGTGAGGAAAATTCGCATTTGTAGATGGAATAATTAGTCCTTTAACATCATTGCATCATATTCTATTCTTTAAGAGCATGATCATTAACCGAATGACTTGAAATTATTAAGAATCCTCCAGAACCATCTGAGGTGCCTGTGTAATTAACGCCCCCTTAAGTCTTAATCTCCACTTCTGTAAGGGATTTTTTCAAACTCAATGTTTGATCATCATAGCAACCTTGTCGCCAGGAACAATTGGGCTCTGATTCTTTTATAAAAGGGCTGACTAGAAGTTAGTAAAATAATAATAATAATAACAATTTGAAATTGTGTTTGAGGAGAGTATAAGCATCTTATAGGGAGCACTCATTGTTGTGTGAGACTGGAGGCCCGGGTGTTGAGAAAGCTGTTCCAAGTTCCCTTCCTGCCTGTTGACTTATTAAAATACATAACCTAGGGAGAGAGTTGGAGCACAGCGGTTTCCTTTGGATGACTCCCACTTTCCCACCCTTGTCTTTCAGCACAGACAAGGCAGGCAGACCAGCAGACAGGGCCAGTTCATGAGTGTAAACATGTGCCTTTGGGCTGAGCCCTGCTCACAGCCGTCGTCTCTGAGGGCTGCCGCCTGTTTGCGCGTTGGCCTTCTGAAGCCTGGTGACCCAGCTCAGAGACGTCTAGCACTTATGTGACGCAGTTTAGCCTTTTAGATTTAAAGCTGTTGAACATGGTCTGAGTATGATTTTTACCTTGTTTCAGGCTGTATTCATGAGCCATGTGTCTTTTATGTTACTATCTTCACATAATTCGATTTAGTTTTGTTTTATACATGTTTCTTTGATTTGATATCTCATTTGCCATTGAGTTAGAGGGACTTGTAGTAAAGCAATTAGCGGACAGGAGTCACTGATCACTCTACTGTCCTCTGGGTTTGAGAAGTTTTAGCCCTCAACCCTTGGCATTATTTACCAAGTGAATTATGTTTCCTGTGCATCTAAACAGTAAGTCTGATCTAACTTGTAGAAAATCCTAACTGGGAAGGGAGCCTTTCTCTGGATCAGTCTACCTGGGATGTGGATTCCGAACTTGCAAATACATTATATGAAAGATGGAAGAAATTAAAACATGGTGACGTCTGCAAGTATGTTTTCACCTCTCTTTGTTTCTTTTATTCAGCGCTGGGGGGACACTTTAACATAATCTTTGTTGAAATTTCAATACTGAATTTTTAATATCCAGCCTTTATTTTGACAAATTTCAAACCTCAGAAGAGTTGAAAAGTATAGTATGATGAGTACTCACATATTCCTAATTTGGACTCAGCAGATGTTTACATCTTACCACTTTTGCTTTCTCTCTCTCCATCTGTGTCTATATGCACACAGACATATTGAAAGTAAGCTGTAGATACCATGATACTTCAACCCTTAGTACTTTATTAGGAAAGACTTTCTTTCCTGAGGAACATTCTCCTGCATATAACTTCACTGTCATTACATACCCAAGAAACTTAACACTGATGCAGTTATATGAACTAATAAACAGTCCAGATTCACATTTCCCTAGTGTGAAAGTGAAAGTGTTAGTCACTTAGTCAGGTCCAACTCTTTGTGACCCCATGGACTGTAGCTTCCCAAGCTCCTCTGTCCCTGGAATTCTCTGAAAGAATACTGGAGTGTTAGCTCTTCCTTTCTCCAAGCGATCTTCCCAACCCAGGGTTTGAACCCAGGTCTCCCACGGTGCATGTGGATTCTTTACCATCTGAACCCAGAAAAGCCCCTAGTTGACCCCAAAATATCCATTATAGCTGTTTTTTCCTTTTTTTAAAATCCGGGATGCATTCAAGGATCATGCACTGTATTTAGTCATCATGTTTCCTTAATTTTCTTCAGTGCCCCCACCTTTCCTCATCTTTCATAGTGTAATGTTTTAAAGCATCATAGCCAGCTGTCTTACGGAACATTCAACACTCTGGATTTTTGGGGATTGCTTTTTCAGGTTTGCATTCCTGTTAAACATTTTGGGGAAGAGTACTAATTACTTGGTTGCTCTTGTGTCCTTAACCATTGCGTCACCTGAGGAGGGACATAAATATCAATTTGCCCCATTATTGACATTGTTTGGTTGAGTCATTTGACTCTCTCCATTGGAGACTATGTTTTTTGTTTTACAATTAATAAATAATATGTGCTATGATAGTTTGAGTCTGTACACATTGCCTGTTCCCTGAGGACGTTTCACCATAGGATTTTGGCTCCCACTGATAATCATTGCCTGAGATCAGTTATTGATTGATGGCTGCAAAAATGGTGATATTGCTAATTATTTTGTTCATTCTACACTCTTGAGCATCACCATGAATTCTTTGGTCATTAGCATCATTATTATTTTTGATGTCGATTTGTGCCAGATTTGGCTGATGGGAGCCCATTGAGGCTAGCTTTTGGATCTTTGGTGTGTACCCATCATTCTTTGAGCACTTCCTTGCTTTCTAGTAAGACAGGATGTTCCAAGATCTTGTACTTTGCCTTCCCCGTACCCTGAATAGGCTTTCCAGGTGGCTCAGTGGTTAAGAATCCACCTGCGATACAGGAGAGGCAGGTTTGATCCCTGGGTTGGGAAGATCCTCTGGAGGAGGGCATGGCAACCCACTCCAGTATTCTTGCCTGGGAGATCCTGTGGACAGAGGAGCCTGGCAGACTACAGTCCACGGGGTCGCAAAGAGTCGGACACGACTGAAGTGACTGAGCATGCACGCATACCCTGAATAAGCCATTTTTTCCCAAGGGCCTCTTGTTCCTTTTAGTTGGAGTGATATTTAGTGACTTCTTTTTTATATGTCAACATTATTTCCCGTAATTGCTTTCTTTACCGATTTTGCAGGAGGACTGTTTTGGGAGTGACTCGGTTTGCCCATTCAAGGAAACCCAAGGAGTCAGAGCCATTTGCTGTCTTCCTGCCTCGTCTGGTCCCCGAGCCTGGCCTCGTGTTGAACTTCAGCGCCACCGCCCTGAGGAGCAGCATGGTGAGCCTCCCACGTCTTCTCATTTCTTCGTCTGTGAGACCTCGGCTCTTGAGTGTTCACGTTAACCAAGTATTTCCACCTTGGGATACTGTTCCAGAGTCAGAGTTAGTTGAAATTTAAGTGACACATGTTTGCCATTCAGTGCTTTTAGGAGGGAGGTGTCAGAAGAACAAAATAAGGAATAAACTCATGAGCAGACTGAAATGCTTTAAGCAGGTATGTGCTATGGAGTCTGTGTTCAGTTCAGAATCCACCAGCTAAGACAGTATTCAGCTGCAGCCGCGGAGGGGATCTTGGCTGACACAGGCTTCCGTAGCAGTGAGTGGGCTTGCAGCTCAGGAGGGAGAGGCGTCTGTCTGTCTCTTGTTCCATCCTCAGCTCTCTTCCTGCGTGGAAGCTTCTCCTGAGCTGAGTGGCGGGAGGGGGCAGAGGGAAGGCACTGACGCCAGCCTTGAGGTTTCATCTGGAAAGTCTGCTTACCTGAGAGCCGGATCACTGTGATCCGAGTGATAGTTTATGCTTCCTCAGGCACTCGTTGAGCTTCTTACGGAGGACCTCCTGAGACTGCTGTTTAATAACATTTTATTTTGAAAAAGTTCAACTTATAGAAGAGTTTCATGAGCAGTAACAAGAACTCCCAGGTGCCCTTCATGCAGATTTGTCTCTTTTTAACATTTGCCACGCTTGGCTTGCTGTTTCCCGTCTTCTTCTACACGTGTGTTTTTATCAGCCATGAGAGAGGGTCAGGCATGATGCCCCGACTCCACTTCCATGTGAATTTCTTAAGAACGAGACATCTTACATATCAGAGTCTAACTGTCAAAGTCAGAAGATGTGAACATCAAGCACAGCGGTTTTGTCTGATCCGCAGTCTCCGTCCAGTTCCCACTTGTCCCACTCACACACGTCCGTTACACCTCCAGCCCAGGGCTTCTCCTTGCCCGGCCCGGTGGCCTGTGTATCCTCCTGTCCTCGCAGCTCCTCCACCGCAGGTTACGCAGCTCTTATGACGCGTGCAGGCCGTTCACGCTCTAGACCGTTCCTGGAATGGCCTAGGTGATGGTTCCTGGTGAGATGCAGGTGATGAGTCTTTGCACCTGCGTCTCAGGGGTGCTGTCCTTCTCCGGAACTGACTCTCCTTCCTGCACGTCTAGGTGAAGTACTTCATGGTGAAGAACCCCTCCTCGTGGCCCGTGTCCCTGCAGCTCCTGCCCGTCTCTTTGTACCCGAAGCCTGAGGCCGCCGCGCGCCTGCTGCACAAATGGTAACGCCCAGCCGGTGAAGACCCTTCGGGGGGGTTGCTAGGAGGAGTTGATAGGGCCTGTCCTGTTAAGACCCGCAACTGTTCAGCGTCCTCTGCATTCCCCCCGGTTCTGTGCGTGGATGTGCACGGGCTCAGCCATGGTGCCGACCCTGTCCCTCCGTGCGGACCCGATGGCACGCGCCATCCCGTGTGCTGTGTGGCTCTTCAGTGTCCTGGCTCAAGTGCAGGGCCCGACAGAGCATTCTTTTCTCGTCAGGGAAGCTTTCCCGTTGTGATTTTTCACACTCCTCAAATTTAGACCTGGAATCCGTGACCCCTGGGCAACGCAAGCAGAGAGTTTAGTGGAGGTTTAGTGTATCTTAGCCTAGTGTTGTGATACAGGTGAGATCAGAATTTGTATCTGTTAATCTAATCTTCGTACAGAAGTCATGGTTTCACTTAGAACGTTTTCCCTTCTGGCTTAGTGATGCCTCATCCCCATGTCTCAGCTTCAGCACTGCCAGTGTTTTGGGCACTGACTCTGTTTGATGAGAGATGAGATGTGTTCCGTGCTTTGGAGGTTGTTCAGCAGCATCCCTAGCTTCCACCCAGTAGATTCCGGTAGACTTCACCAGCCTGGGCAATCAAAAGTGTCTCTAGGTGTGGGCAGATGGCCACTGGGAGATAGCATTCTCCTTGGTTGAGAGTCACCTCCTGTCAGGTTCCACAGCTTTGAACCGTTTGGAGGAAAAGAATTGCTTCAGATGGAGCTTTTGTCACCATAGCATTCTTTGCATTCTGTGCTGCCAACATTATTCACTCCACAATGTTTACTGTGCTCTTAAAGCGTGCCGGGTACTGTGTGGGGAGCCGGGCACAGGAGTGACAGGTCGGGGTGAACTGGGTATGTGTAAAAATATGCACGTATGTTTATATGTGTGTGTATGCACACATATGTTCTTTCTTGGTGATCTGAATGCTATTTTAAATGTTTTTTTTTTTCTTTATAGGTTTGGCACCGATATGCAAATGATTAATTTCACAACCAGTGAATTCCAGCTTACCAAATCTTGCCCTTACCTGGTAGGATGTCATCTTTAAACAGAGAAAAGAATGCTGACAAACTTGACTCCTAGCATATGGGCCTCACTGATTTATGTTTCAAGTGGCTTTTCGTAATATACGTGTCTCTCTATTTTTTATTCTAGGAGTTAAGTATACATAGCAGCTTTTTCCAATTAAGTACTACAGCAGGAGCCCAGGGTTCATGTGAGCCTGTAAATCATTTTAATTTGATTATTTAGATTCATGTGAGTGAAGAAATAACAATTGAATCAGACCTCTGTAGAAAACTGTAAAACTTGAGACCCCAGAATTTATAATTCTCTTAAAATTCCTTAGCCCCATCAAGATATCCTGGCAAGATAAAAGTAAACACTGGTTGTTTTTTTTTTAAGTCTTACTAAGCTGACTTCATGTTTTTAGCAGATAACCCAATTTCTGTAATATTGACCTTATCTATATAAAAGGATTTCTCTGAAATTCTTGCACCTCTGGGCCCTCACGAGGTCTTGCATAAGTACTCTGGAGAGGGAGTAAGTAATAAGCATGTCACATGGAGAGGACGTCGCTTGCCTGGAAACTGAGTTTTCACGCAGTCCTTCTGTGGGTCCCTGGTGTAGCTGAGTATTTTACTTACGGGTATTCTGTGCTTGGGGCTTCTCTGGTAGCTCAGCTGGTAAAGAATCCGTGTGCAATGCAGGAGATCCCGGGTCGGGAAGATCCCCTGGAGAAGGGCAAAACAACCCACTCCAGTATTCTTGCCTGGAGAATCCCCTGGACAGAGGAGCCTGGCGGGCTACAGTCCACAGGGTCGCAAAGAGTCAGACACGACTGAGTGCCTAGGCACAGCACACAGCACGGCATTCTGTGCTGGAGGTCAATTAAAAAATGAAGCCTCTCCTACAAAAATACAAACACATGTAGACACACCTGTGCACATCACTGTATTTTTAATGCACGCACATATTTAAATGTCATAGATGTTTTTTCTTCTTTCTCTACTCATGACCCTCCCAAAGATACGCTGTTGGCTCTAGAATAACTTGGAAGAAGGAGGCCACAGATAAGCTCCAGTGTGAGTTAAAACAGAATGAATCAAAGCAAAGCTTTAAATGGATTTTTAGCAGAGACTTATCTGCAGTAAGAGGCACGCAGCAGTAGTGCTCCTTTCCTTTGTCGGTGGTCCAGGCAGCGGAGTCCTGTGCTATTGGGCTGGTCCTGCTTTTTGCCTGTCCACCCAGGCAGCTTCCCAGGAGTGCTAGGAGGTAGAACTAGTGAGTCCTCTATGCTAACAGATATTTCGCCCCACGACCATTTCATCGTATGTAGTTTGAAATTCCAAAAATGATGCCCATTTCTTTTACATGTTGGTATTCTATTCAGACTTAAGCAAATGGTGCAACTCACTTGGAAAAGGTCTTTAACCTGTGATTGAAGATTTTCCATAGGTTATTATACTTTTTGTGACAAAGGAAATTGTCACCATTGTTAATTTATTACATTTACAAAAAGGGATAGTATCAGTGTTCCTTTCTTTCAAAAACTTAAATTGGAGGATAATCGTTTTACAATGTTGTGTTGCTTTCTGCCATAGAACAATGTGAGTCAGTGATGAGGATACATATATCCCCTCCCTCCTGAGCAGTATCAGTGCTTTTGACACCCAAGTTTAACTTAAAATTCTTAATAGAATCATTTGTTGTTTAAGAAAGGCCTGCATTTTTTTTTGTTGTTGGTTTGTTTTTAGAAATGTAGCTCCTTTGGTTAAGAGCATGTGGAATTGGGCATTCAAAGTTCCAAATCCAGGCTCCTCTATGTGGTCCTGGGTAAATAATTTAGCCTCTTCAAGTCTCCTCTTTCTTACTTATAGTGATGTTTGAAAATTTCATAGTTTTATAGAATGCTTAGCATTTTATATACCTAATTATAGTCCAGTGCCTGGCATATAAGAATTACTTAATAGTTAGTGCATTGTTCTTATACTTTTAATACTTAAATTGGCAGCTTTTTTCAGTATCCATATGTGTATAAAGCAGAATTCCTCCCTTCATGAAGTTTATAATTTTAATGAAAATGAATCAAATGCCATTACTGTTTCTTCTTTCAGATAGTATGGAAAATGCTAGTAATAACTGAGGGATAAAACAAATTCAAAAACTAAAAATACAAAAGAGATATTAGGCAGATTACATGGTTATAGCTCTGAAAATTAAGAAATTTCTTTTAGTGAGAAAGAGCTAGGAAAAAACAATGGAAAGTGGGAAAGTCTATCACAATAATGAAGAACTAAATCTTGAATGTTAAATTGAGAATGCAGTTTATTCAGGAGGATGTGAATAAATAAGTTGTTCTCCTGAATGGAGAGACTAAATGTAATAAAGATGGTTTCTTTTTAAACAATAATGCAGGGAATTTAGGGTTGCCCAGAAGTGGGAAGTGCTTGGGTCAGATCCCTGTAGCGTTCAGGCGGAGGCTGTTGTCTGTTTTCCTGGTGATGTTTTACATTCAGGTGAGCTCTCTGATAAAGGTCTGCAGCCCCAGCTCCCGTCCGATCCAGGAGGCCCAGCCCCTTGCCAGCGCCCATGTCGGCCTGTCCTGCAGCCCCTGTCTCTGCTTCCCAGTTGCGCTCAGCAACTGTTGATGGGCGTGAACTGTCGTGATAGACACGTTCCACAGGTTGATTTGGATGGTCAGATCCCGACATTAAAGAAGCAGCGGTCATGTTTATGCATTTAATGAAGATGGAGTCTTGCTCTCCATACATTAATTGCATTTATTAATAACTTTCAGGGTGTGCAGTCTGAAGAATCCAGATTTGGCATCCTCCACTTACATTTGCAGCCTTTGGAAAGAAAAGGGTTGGTGTAGTGTTCACTCCAGCTGATTACGGAAAAGTCAGCTCCCTCATCCTCATCCGGTAGGTGTGTCTGTGTTGCTTTCTTGTTGACTGATTCTTTCTCTCAAGAAGACAGGCCCCCAGTGATGAGCTATGTCTCAGGACAGGAAAGGCAGTGGCTGAGGACAGCAGCTTCCCAAAGTTCCACCTTCAGTCTCCCTGGGTGTCAGGCTCCTCCCTGGTACCAGGGAGAACGTGTGTTCTCCTTCACACAGCATCTCACCCACCATCACAGAGGGCAGAACACACACACACGTGAACGCACACACGTCCGCACTTTTCTTTCCTCAGCTCAGAAGAATGATTGAAGCACTACTGTATACATTTTCACTCCGCAGTGTTTGGATTTATACCAGTATCACACCCATTTGTCTTGCTTCTGTACTTCTTGGTAGCACCAGAAGATAATGAAAAAAGTGCCCAGTTGAGCCCACTGGCTCTTTTTACTTGCCAGCTGATTTAAGCAGCTACGTGTTTCTCATTCTTGAATTTTTTTCCTCTTTAGTCTTTATTGAGAGTCTTGTTTCAAAAATTTACAGTAAATATGGATCTATATTGAACCTCTCTCTGCATTGGTGAGATGTCTAATACAAATTTAATTTTTCATTAATGATATTTTAGATATTTTTTTATTTTATGTTTTATTTTGGCCACACCACGAAGCATGAGGGATATCTTAGTTCCTTGATCGGGGGTTAAACCTGTGCCCCGCCCCTGCAGTGGAAGTGTGGAGTCCCAACCTTAGACTTTCTTATTCTGGACTTTCTTTAATATATAAGTTTATTCTTCTGCAAGTGAATGCTACTAAAAAGAAAATGCACTAAAGTTCTTAAAAGATTCTGTTTTGTTAAGCATTTTAACTATTGCTTAGGGCTTCCCTGGTAGCTCAGTTGGTTACAGACTCTGCCTGCAGTGTGGGAGACCCCAGTTTGATTCCTGGGTCGGGAGTACCCGCTGGAGAAGGGATGGGCTGCCCACCCTGGTGTTCTTGGGCCTCCCTGTGGCTCAGCTGGTGAAGAATCTGCCTGCAGTGCGGGAGACCTGGGTTATCCCGAGGTTGGGAAGATCCCCTTGGAGAAGGGAAAGGCCAGTCACTCCAGTATTCTGGCCTGGAGAATTCCATGGACAGTTTAGTCCTGCTGCTGCTGCTAAGTTACTTCAGTCGTGTCCGACTCTGTGCGACCCGATAGACGGCAGCCCACCAGGCTCCCCTGTCCCTGGGATTCTCCAGGCAAGAACACTGGAGTGGGTTGCCATTTCCTTCTCCAGTGCATGAAAGTGAAAAGTGAAAGTGAAGTTGCTCAGCTGTGTCCAACCCTTAGCGACCCCATGGACTGCGGCTCACCATGTTCCATGGGATTTTCCAGGCAAGATTACGGGAATGGGTTGCCATTGCCTTCTCTGACTGTATAGTCCATGGAGTTGCAAAGAGTTGGACACGACTGAGTGACTTTCACTGTCACTCAACTAATGCTTAGTGGAACGGGTAACTGATGTTCTAGTAAGCACTTTAGTGCTCTGTGACAGGTGTTTCACTTTAAACTCATTCTCTGTTGAAGAACTAAGTTCATGGAAAGTGTAGAGTTAAACTTTACCTTATCCCAGCTTCAACTATCCCAGACTTGAAAGTCTCCGCTTTTTATAGTGGCTAATTTATTCTTGGTACTTTCTGTATTGAGAGACACAGTATTTTTCTGTAAACAGTATCAATCATCCAACATCACTTAAAGGCTTTTAAATGGTTTAGTAAAGGCTTTAGTCCTTTAGATGAAGATGTAAAGATACCTCAGTGTGTTTTGTATAACTAGGAATGAATTCTCTGTCTGCTTCTACTGTTTACATTAATGATAATTGCCTTTCAGTATAGTCTGCATCATTTAAACATCATTTCCACTTCTCCATCCTAGGAATCATGATTTCAGTTAATGGAAAGGCAAAAGCTAATCTGATTTACTGTTTGATTAATAAGAACTTGAGTAGATACTTGCTATTTGAAGGCTGCTCTTTTAAGTCTTTGGTTTAAAAGACAGGGTAGCACTTCATTTCTAGAAATATCCCTAAGGAAGAATTGCTTATAGTCACAGTTACTGTAGAAACTCCTTAATTCACCCTGTGAACAGTTTTATCAGTTTCTCTACACTTACTAGTATTTTTCTGTGGCTCCCAGTTTGCTCACTTTTGTCACCTGAATGTCTGATCACCATCCTGGTGCCTGGTTAGAAAACTGCGGGTTTCCATTCTTGGGTGGAAATTGGAGAGTGATCATGGTCATTTGCTCATTTTTGCCCAGTTGGCTTGCCTTGACTCTGGTGCGTTTAGTGGCCTCTCTGCTCCGAGATGGAGGGAGATGCCATACTATTAAGTTGATTTTTCCCCAAAACTTTAGAAATGTTTTTTTGTTAATTAGGAATATTTAAATTCCTAATTTAAATTGTATCCTGTAACTCTCCTGCGTTGCCTTTTTGTCTGCATCTGCTCGCTCTGTAGGAATAACTTGACTGTTATCGACATGATTGGTGTGGAAGGATTCGGGGCGAGAGAGCTCCTGAAAGTGGGTGGAAGACTGCCTGGCGCCGGGGGCTCGCTGCGGTTTAAGGTGCCCGAGTCCACGCTGATGGACTGCCGGCGACGTGAGTCTGCGCGTGCACGGTCTGTGTGCACGGCGCTCGGGAAGAGGGGCTGGGTGCTGACGCCGAGAGCAAAAGGCGGTTATCAGAGTCAGTAATTCATTGTACGGATGCAAGTAATTAGATCAGGCAGGTATTTGAGCATATGTAGTCTGGTACCACTTGGTTATAAAACAATAGTTTAGATGTTTAACCCAGCTTAAATAATAGGTGGTGGGAGGGGGGAGTATAATGTTAAGTTCCCAATAGCGTTAAAATATAAGCCCAATCGTAGGAAACTATTTAGAGAACCACACCAATGTAAGCGGAGAGAGGCTTCAGGGAGCGCTGACTGATAGTCCCTTGCACGTTGTGCGGTGATGGAAATGCTCTCTGTGTTGTCCAATGCGGCACCCGCATGCCACACGTGGGTGAGGAGTGCTTAAAGTAGAGCTCGCGGGACTGAGAAACTCAGTGTTTAAGTTAGTTTAAAGTGGCCGTATGTGTCTGGTGGCAACTGTGTCAGGCTGTGCAGATTTAGAAATTTAGTTAAGTGTTCCATTAGAAATTTATAAATTTGCATGTATTAAAATTACATGCTTCTAAAGTACTTACATTTTCAAGAACTTCCTCAGGAACTGAGACAAAAGTCAAACTGTAGATATAAAATGTTCTTGGTGAATTCTGTCTTGTTTTCCTACTACTATTTTTAATTTCAGAACACACTGAAAGTATTTTAGTGTAACAGTATATTTCCCACGGAGAAAAGTGATTGGTGAAACCACTGGATAACTTGTAGAACTATCTTAATGCCTGTTTGGATTTTTTTAAATAAGAAAACTGTGTCAAATGAGCACTGTCTGAAAAGATTAGCCATTTTGCATTCAAAATCTTCATCAGAGTGTTCTTTAAATCATTCCTTCACTTACTCATTGAATAGTTTAGAGTTGACCTTAAAAGCTAGAATTAAGGAGGAATATAAAATCTGTGGAACCAGATAAAATGTTAGTCCTAATATGGAATAGATTGTAGATTATTAATATACAGGAATATTTTACAAATTGATACTTCCTCCCTTTTTAAATGCCCAGTATGAAATGTGCTCTCATTTATTTGCAAAGATTTTGCTGCCTCCTGCCCCTCACGTAATGAGAGTTTGAACCATATTTCTCGTGTCTGTGATGCAGTTACGCAGAAGCACACACACCCTCCTGAGTATTGGGTGTGAAAGGATCCTGGGTGCCTGGTGGCTCATGGTAAATCCAAACTCGGAGAATCCTGAGAAGAATGAAATTTTCCACCTTAACCTTTAATAAATAAAAGAACAGAAGAGGCTTTGGTTACTTTTGGTACCTAGGCAGGTCATTTAACTTAAGAAAAATCTTTATGAGTTATGTATTTTTATCTTATCTTGGTAATATAGTAGCATCTAGAACTGTTCTAGGAATTAGGAATCTGCTTTGAGCTTATATTGAATTTTTCTGCGTTTTACTCGTGTAGATCATGGTTTGTGAATTCTGTAAATGTTGATTCAGGAAATTATTTTGAATAAATTTTGCAGTTCATGTGTACTAAAATCTCAGTTTCCATCCTCACTAGAACTGAAAGACAGCAAGCAAATTTTATCAATTACAAAGAGCTTTAAGGTTGAGAATATTGGACCACTTCCTATATCTGTGACAGCTCTGAAAATTAATGGGTATAACTGCCAAGGTTATGGATTCGAAGTGCTGGACTGTCATCAGTTTTCCTTGGGCCCCAACACATCCCGGGACATCAGCATTGTGTAAGCACTGGGTTTCAACTTCATTTCGGGGGTGCGTTTACTGTGTTGTGGGGAAAAACCTTTTGTCACTGGTAAGGCTGTCTTAAGCTGTTCCCATGTGCATAGCTGTCTTGTGGAGGTGAGAACTGCTGTCACTGTGACTGTCTTGTCTTGCGCCTAAAGTGAGAACCATCGGGCCTCACAGAGATGCCTCTTGCTGTCAGGTTTACCCCGGACTTCACGTCTTCCTGGGTCATCCGCGAGCTGACTCTGGTCACGGCGGCGGGCCTGGAGTTCCGCTTCACTCTCAACGTGACCCTGCCGCACCACCTGCTGCCTCTGTGTGCGGACGTGGTCCCGGGCCCGAGCTGGGAGGAGTCGTTCTGGAGGCTCACCGTCTTCTTCGTTAGGTAGGCCGCCCCGCTCCTCTGCGCCTCCTCCCCAAGGGGGACGCCGTCAGCGAGCCGTGTGGGAGTGGGAGCTGCCTGGCAGGTCTCAGCGCGGGGACTGAGTGGGTCACGCTGCTCTGAGAACGCTGACAGGAACTAGACGAAGTGGTCCCTGGTGAGCTGAGGGAGCAGAGAGCTCAGTGCAGGGGAGCTCGAGGATCTGAGAGTGTAACAGACCGTTGCGCTCGTGTATGTTCATTGGCGGTCCCAGGGGAGGGTACAGATGTTGTCTATAACATTTAAGATATAGGAACATCACCTATGGTATATGTGGTATATGGTGTTATTGGCTTAGGGCACTGGCAGTTTGAGATTAGAAGACTAGAATGACCCTTTCGGATGTGATTTTTATCCTGGAAAAATCTATAAAAATTGAATTGAAATGTCAGACTGATAAATAGTCACCTGTTTAGAAATTTTGCTTTTTGAAATTTTGAGACATCAGAAATTTTAATGTTGTACATCTTGTAGAATCTGAATAGTGTCTCTTTAGACCTTGCCCGCCACTCATTCCCTTCTGGTAGAGCTTGTCTTTTTAACGGTAGTCAGAACCGGGCAGTAAAGAACCTGTTGTTTTTGTCCTCAGTTTGTCCCTGTTGGGTGTGATTTTAATCGCCTTCCAACAAGCACAGTACATTCTGATGGAGTTCATGAAGACGAGACAGAGACAAAATGCCAGCTCCCCTCCACAGCAAAGCACTAGTCCAGTGGACGTAATCAGCCCTCAGTCTCACAAGTAAGGATTCTTGTCGTGTGGGTGGGGTAGATGCTGGCGGGTCTCACCTCTGGTATTACTTACTTCTGATTTTATGTTAAGGTGATATGCCTTTAGTTTTGTTCAAGTCAGTGTGTGGCAGCTAAGCCATTCCTCCTAGTCTATGCTAGACTTCATGTGAGGGCTCAGTTTATTCCTCGGTGGAGCTTGAATGAAAGGTGAGAAGTCCTTAGTACACCCCCGCCCCCCACCACGCTGGCTGCGCCCTCTTCCTCCTGGAGTTAGAGAGGAGGGGTTTATTCAGCTTGCCGTTATGTTAAATGTTTTTCTTCTTAAATTCAGAAGCAATTGCAAGAACTTTCTCGATACCTACACCCCCTCCGATAAAGGCCGAGGGAAAAGCTGCCTTCCGGTCAGCAGCCCGCAGAGCAGGATCCAGAATGCGACCAAGAGGAGCCCGGCCACCTACGGCCACTCCCAGAAGAAGCACAAGTGCTCCGTGTACTACGGGAAGCACAAAGGCAGCGCGGCCGCGGCGAGCAGCGCCGGCGGCCCCTCGGAGGACAGGCCAGCCCCGGCCAAGGAGGACGGGTGCCCCGCAGGGGCGGGCGAGGCCTGGGCGGGCCTCAAGTGTGCCGGGGGCCTGGGCGTCAACCTGCAGAGGGGCTTCGCGCTCCCCAAGAGCTTGCTGGGCAAAGACGAGAACACACCCAAAGGCGCAGCTGCTGCCAGTCACCCTTCCTCCGGGTGTCACGCGAGGGAGGGCGTGCAGACGTGTATGTTTCCTAAGGAAACGGACTTTCAGATTGCAGAAGGCGTAGCGGAGCTCCAGGAGCGAGACGTCTGTCCGATGAAGACGCTTAAGAGACTGCCTGAGAATCATGTGCCGAGAAACTCCCCTCAGTGCCCGTCAGACTTGCCAGAGGTTTCCAGGAAAAGTAACGGTAATCTTTTCCTCCTCCTCGGTCATTCTTCCGTCCCGTCTGTCTGCAGCGCGTTCTTCGTGGAATTCGTTTCCCCTGTGACTCTAGTTTGAATTGTGGCTGTGGAATTTTTAGTTCATGCCCTAAGTTTCATTAGCATAGGTATAACTATTGAAATACCGTTTGCATGACGGAAAGCTTTTAGAGCTTTGTGGTTTACTTTTTTAGTACATTCGCTGGAATGATGCAGATATCATGTTTTATTGTTGGACACCTATTCCTAAGTATCTTTTATCTTGGCCTTTCAGGCTGTTTGCAAAGATCACTCAGCCTATGCTTCTGATAGAATGAAACTTGCCAACTTTCTGGGTTTAACAGCTGCACCCATAGCATGCTGCTCATCCGTGCTTCTTCTCTACTTGTGTGCTTATTTTTGTGTATCCATCTTGACCATTTTAATAAGCACGTTTCTGTTCCCTTCAGGAGGCGAATTTTTGACACACTTTTTACTCTGGAAGAATTAGTTACCTCTGATCTTACTTGAAACATCTGAATATAAATAAATTCATATTTTTCCCTCCTTGATATTATAGAGGACGTCATGTTTTCTCTGGTTCTAACGAGCTTTATGCATTTAGCAGGGGGAAAAAAACACCCAGCTGAATGTTAAATGTTCCCTCAAAGGACATTTCTAATTGAGAAGGAAGCCGGGGTGCCCTGAGTAGAACATGGTTTGGGCCGCTTCGCATCGTTCCTGGCGCCCCTTGTCCGCCCCGCTGGCGTGGGCTCCGTGCAGCAGTGTCTGCTTGAAGGAGTCCTGTCCCCGTGGCCTCTCCCCAGCGTGGGAGGGTTTCCTTGGATGACGCGCTCAACTGCGTCTCCATAAAGGCACAGCGTTGCTTGTCTGAGATGCCAGTGTTGGGGCTGTGGGTGCCTGTTCTTCCATTTCTGTCCCAGGTGTTCTCTGCCGCTCGGACTACAAAACTCCTGTGCAAAGGGTGACATTCTGCAGTGAGTCTAGCTGAGTATTTCTCATTTCATGCGTCACATAGGCCTGAGAACAGTATTTGACATAGACTGACTTCACACAAACTTAAGATCAGACCTGTTTCTGAGGGTTGTTGCTCCATAGATGTGTCTTCTGTGGTCCGTTGCGTCTGTCAGACATCTGTGTATATGTGCCTGCTGCATGCACGGGCTGTGGTCTTGCGGGTGGATGGACTTTGAAGGGTGTGGACCCTCAAATGATGTAGTGCCAGGGAGGGTCAGAGGATTCAGATCCATGCTCCTGGATCCTTGTCTACTTCTGGCTGTTCAGTTCCTGTAGTTGAGCCTAGGTGACACCATGTAATATCTAATAGCACTCAGGAAGAGTGAATAAATGAAATAAAGGAGCCCACAAACATAGAATTTGCTTGTATCATTGTAGATTGTAGACAGCTGTTCCCCCACCCCCCACCCCCAAACCTTCCTGCCCTGTGCAGATGACTGGTGTGTTTCAGTTCTGTTCAGTCGCTCAGTCGTGTCTGACCCTTTGTGACCCCATGAATCGCAGCACACCAGGCCTCCCTGTCCATCACCAACTCCCGGAGTTCCCTCAAACTCATGTCCATCAAGTCAGTGATGCCATCCAGCCATCTCATCCTCTGTTGTCCCCTTCTCCTCCTGCCCCTAATCCCTCCCAGAGTCAGGGTCTTTTCCAATGAGTCAACTCTTCGCATGAGGTGGCCAAAGTACTGGGGCTTCAGCTTCAGCATCAGTCCTTCCAATGAACACCCAGGACTAATCTCCTTTAGGATGGACTGGTTGGATCTCCGTGCAGTCCAAGGGACTCTCAAGAGTCTTCTCCAACACCACAGTTCAAAAGCATCAATTCTTCGGTGCTCAGCTTTCTTCACAGTACAACTCTCACATCTATACACGACTACTGGAAAAACCATAGCCTTGACTAGATGGACCTTTGTTGGCAAAGTAACGTCTCTGCTTTTTAATATGCTATCTACGTTGGTCATAACTTTCCTTCCAAGGAGTAAGCGTCCTTTAATTTCATGGCTGCAATCACCATCTGCAGTGATTTTGGAGCCCCCAAAAATAAAGTCAACCAACTGTTTCCACTGTTTCTCCATCTATTTGCCATGAAGTGATGGGACCAGATGCCATGATCTTAGTTTTCTGAATGTTGAGCTCTAAGCCAACTTTTTCACTCTCTTCTTCTTTCACTTTCATCAAGAGGCTTTTTAGTTCCTCTTCACTTTCTGCCATAAGGGTGGTGTCATCTGCATATCTGAGGTTATTGATATTTCTCCTGGCAATCTTGATTCCAGCTTGTGCTTCCTCCAGCCCAGCGTTTCTCATGATGTACTCTGCATATAAGTTAAATAAGCAGGGTGACAATATACAGCCTTGATGTACTCCTTTTCTCTATTTGGAACCAGTCTGTTGTTCCACGTCCAGTTGTAACTGTTGCTTCCTGACCTGCATACAGGTTTTTCAAGAGGCAGGTCAGGTGGTCTGGTATTCCCATCTCTTTCAGAATGTTTCAGAATCCTAAACTGGTATGTTTAGGATGCTTTAAATGGAAACAAATCTCTCACTTCAAGAACTGTTTGAAACTGCTCTTTGGCTGACTTGTCAGCCTGTTAAGCAGTATTAGGGTGATTGTTGGTCAGATCAGATCAGAGATGATGACAAACTTTGGCTTTTCACCGTGTTTGTACCAGCAAAATCAAAGGTGCTAATTCACAGGCCTGTATTTCTCCCCAGAATTAACCTGTCAGTTCCTCACAGGGAAACCCATTCACTGATGTGTATTTGGTTCTGTGTTCTGTTTACATTGCTATTGCAGGAAAATATCAAAGAGGTTAATAAAGTAAAAAAATGACCTCCCATTAATTTGTGATTTAAGCATTTTAAAGAATTGAGAATCTTAAAAGTAAGAAAGGACTGAGAAATCTAGGGCAAGAAAATTGTAGTTTAAAGATAGAATATGGGGTTTATGGTAATACTGAGGGTTCAGTGTTCTTTTGTCAGATATTAAAGGATGGCTTTGTGATAAGCTGGCAGATGGTGACAGGCGGGGAGTCATCATGTATAAAGAACCAAGAATGAGAAAACCAAAAGTGTAAGACCCTTCAGATTTTTCACTTCCAACTTGGAAGCATCAGTTTTTTTTTCCTATCTTGAAAAGGATTTCACTTTGCGTTTCCGTCTGAAGATCCTTTCTGGAATCTGAAGAACAGCTTCAGTCCTGTGAGCGGAACTCAGCCCCCCAGGAGCCTCTTGGGAACTGAGGTGGCGCTCCGCTGGAACCAGTCAGCATCTTGGCCGCGTTCTTGCCGTTGCTCCCAAAGCACATAGACGGACTTAGAAACACGCCCGGTGACAGGGCAGCCTTTGGGAAGAGGGTCTGGGGAGCTGGCCTGTGCCGAGAGCACCTGAAGTGATGCCCTGAACCCGGTGGGGCTCTGGAGCGCCCGAGCGTTGTGCCTTCTCCTCCTCCGAGGCTGTGCTTTCTCTGAGCGTAGCCTGCTGTGTGAGAACGGTCTTCTGAGATGTGTGTTAATGGCTGCGTGCTCACCGTTGTTGTGGAGAGAGTGTTTTCTGAGTAACAAAGTGTGCCGTCCGTCCCTCTCACGCTCTTCCTCCTGCTTCCTCCTGAGAGGGCCGCAGTAAATAACAGATTAAGCTCGGTGATAGACGTGCAGTCTGTTGAGAGACTCCTCAGGGCTCGGTTTCACACGCTTGTCTTTTGCTGTCAGTGGTCAAACAGCTGTGAAACAGTGACACCCTCGAAGTGTGTGCTATATGGTCCAGAGTCTCTTGTCAATCTGACAGGAGCAGGGCTTTATGTGTAATGTAAATAAGTGATCTTTTGAAATATATCTCCTTTCAAATATTTGTGACTATTATTTTTTCATTATATGATCAAAATAATGTAGACTTAAAGCTGGAGACCAGTTGCTCCTGGCCTCAGCATGATGAAAGAGGAATAGTTGGCAAAGTTTTTGTTGTCTCTGCTTGTAATAACGTAAGGGATAATGAACTTCTAAATTTAATACCGTAAAGCCTTGAAATTAACAGTGCATGGAAATTTTTAATGAGTTGGACAGGTATTTAGAAAATTTCTGAAATACCAGTGTTTGCAGAAATAAAAAAAATAATCTCATTTATTTAATACTTAGAGATACCAAGAACAAGAAATGAAAATCTAGTGGTTTACTCAAAATACAGCATACAGTTAGATTTGATACAGTAAAACTCTGAGCAGGATTCTGGCCCATTCACTTGTTTCCTTTCTCTGATTGTTCTTTATTTTTTATCTTCCTTTTTATCTGCTTTTATTTTTCTTTTTTATCTCTGTGGCTCAGACATTCCTGCTGTGGCAGAAGAGCGTATGACCCTGTGAGTCCGCACACGTAGTAGGATGCCTTGGGGTGGCTCCATTTTTAGAACCACATGTATGCTCACGGTTATTTCTGAATTCTTGCGTATTGTCGTGTTAGAGTTTCTGGAAGACTAAATTTGAATTCATTTTATTGTTGGTCCTGATACACTCCATAGGGTTGCAAAGAATCAGACATAGCTGAAGCGACTTAACATGGCTGGTTCTTAATGCCCACAGTAGGTATTAGGAATTTTCTGAGAGTCTGTGCTTTATCCCTTTGGATCCTTTCTCAGAAACTTTGATGACTGATACTTTCAGTACTGTCCTTGGCCTGAAGAAAACTTGAGGAAAATAATTTTCTCATAAATTAAGGTTCTAGGAAATTCATGCACATTTTTAGAGATTAACTGTCTTCTGGGCACACTGATGGCTTCAGGAACCCGAAGTGATGTCTTTGTGACATTATTTTCTGTTTTGACCCTGTCTCCCTTGCTATTGGCTCTTTCTCAACTTCTTCGTGGTGCTGGAATTTTTTTCTTAATTACTTAATTTTAATGGGAGGCTCATTACTTTGCAGTATTGTGGTGGTTTTTTTCCATACATCGACATGAATCCGCCCTGGGTGGACATGTGTCCCCCATCCTGAACCCCCTTCCCACCTCCCTCCACACCCCATCCCTCTGCGTTGTCCCAGAGGGGCTGGATATTTCATCTGTGGGTGTCTCACACCTGATCTGTGTTGCAGAGGATTTCATGTTCCCAGCGTGTTTATAGCTACATAATATTTACATAATTTTCCATTAACAAAATAAAAGAATACTTACCTTGTAAGTGTTATTGATAAAATGTATGCATCTTGCTTTGAGTGAGGTTGATGTGTAGCTTCAAGGTTGCAGAATCTGGAGGGCATTTGACCGCTTTTGTCTGTGTTGAGAGCCTCGCGCTGCCCCGGGCCCCTCAGCAAGCAGATGACAGCCTGTAGCCTGCTCTGCTGTGATGTGTTTGCAGGCGGGCATCTACACTTCCCCAGATGGCCAAGGTGTTATGAGGGCTTCTTCCTTAAAGAAGAAAGGGGAAGGTATGAAATCCTTTCTGAGTCATATTAGTGTCTTGAGGCCAGTTATGGGGTTGAGGTTGGTTTAACTTATTTTGAAGTCAGGGATAGAAGAAGAAATACACTGAGGAATGAGGTTACTTGGAAGAACAGTGGAGAGGTCCCACTTTCGGATGGTTCCTGCTGATGCCGACCTTGCCTCGTGAGTGACTGGAGCTCAGTTCTCCCCCGAGGGTGCTGTTCCCTGGGCAGATGGGCACCTCCTGCAGGAAGACAGCCGGCCCTCCAGCTGTCTGAGTGTCTGTCCATGATGACCCTTAATATTTTTGTCTTTTCTGGTTGCGTCTTTATAACAGTCAATTAGGGCAGGCAGAGAAGGTGTTTCGGTTCATATTTAAGAAAACTGCAATTCCTCCGGCAGCTTGAGACTTATGTCTGATCATAAAACTGATTAGTGTCTGAGTCATGTCCATAACCCAGAATTTTACCTCCTCCTCCAACTTAAAAAAAAATTGCATGTTAGATCCTGGTCGAGGAAGTAAGGTCCCACAAGCCACACAATACCGCCAAAAAAAGCTTTGGTAAAATACACAAGCCGAAAGTTACCATCTTAAATTATGAAGCTCAGTGACATTACATTAAGTCCATTCCATCAATGTACAGCCATCACTGGACACCATTGGTTTCCAGAGCTTTTTTATCATCCCAATAAAGCCATCAAGCAGTAACCACCGAACTCTGTTCCCTCCAGTCCCTGGTAGCACCATTCTTTTTATCTCAGTGAATTTGACATCTCTAGGTCCCTCAGACAAGTAGCTGCTGCTGCTGCTGCTAAGTCGCTTCAGTCGTGTCCGACTCTGTGCGACCCCATAGACGGCAGCCCACCAGGCTCCCCCGTCCCTGGGATTCTCCAGGCAAGAACACTGGAGTGGGTTGCCATTTCCTTCTCCAGTGCATGAAAGTGAAAAGTGAAAGTGAAGTCGCTCAGTCGGGTCTGACTCTTAGCGACCCCATGGACTGCAGCCCGCCAGGCTCCTCTGCCCGTGGGATTTTCCAGGCAAGAGCACTGTAAGGATCACACGGTATTTGTCTTGTGACTGGCTTATTTCACTCAGTATAGTGTCTTCCCTGTGGCTTCCCTGGTGGCTCAGGTGGTGAAGAATCTGCCTGCAATGCAGGAGACCCAGGTTTGATCCCTGGGTCAGGAAGATCCCCTGGAGAAGGAAATGGCAACTCACTCTAGTATTCTTGCTTGGAGAATTCCATGGACATAGGAGCCTGGTGGGCTACAGTCCTTGGGATTGCAAAGAGTCAGACACGACTGAGCGACCAACACTTTGACTTGATAATTATCGTCAGTGTTCGTCCATGTCATGTCATATGTTGGAACTTCATTCCTTTTTTCCCCTACCTTAACCATTTTTGTTTGTATGTTCAGCAGCGCTAGTTATATTTGCATTGTAGTGCGATGAATCATTCCTGTTTAAAGCTAACGGTGTTCCACGGTATTTACCACATTATATTTATCCATCCATTTGTCCGTGCACAAGTTTGGGTTGTTTCTACCTTTTGGCTTTTATGAATAATGCTGCAGTGAATAATGGTGTGTCCCTCCTCTCTCTTCCTCTGAGCTCTCTTACTGTTTGTAGAACTCAGTATGAGTGCCTTTTCACCTGCAAACAAGATAAATTTTTAGAGCGTTCATTGTGGATGTCAGAAACAGCCCTTAAGTCTAAGCCTCATTAAATCAAATGAGATTGTGTGGTGTAGGAAGGAAATGTAACTTTGGGGAATGTGAATGGAAATAATTAGCTAGAAATTGAATCATTTTTATTTATTCAAGGGAATAACCAGCAAGTGCCTGTCAAGAATGAAGTAGACAGTTGTGAAACTTTGAAAAAGGTTGACACAAAGTCTTCTTCAGAGAAGAAGATTCACAAAGCAGCTAAAGAAGACGGATGTTCTGAGAAGCAGGACATAGCTTCAGTCGAGGTCTGTATCCATTTTTTTCTTGGCTTTTAGAACAAAACCCAGTTTTAGGGCTTCAAGTTGCAAATATCTGTGTAATAACTGTACATTTGTATTTCATACTTTTCAAAGAGGATCGTTACATATTTTGATTTCACATGGATAATTGGTGAGGTTGACGTATTCAGAAAGTTTATCTTCTAATTATATAGGAAATACTAAAATAATTTTTGATGACATCAGATAGCTTTTATTTGCAAGAGAAGCTGTTCTTAAGCAAAATGGGTTAACTGCTGGGTAAAAATGGCAGAGTAGAACCAGATCATATCTATCTTCTCTAATTGTTACCCAGCATCCTTTTTTAGGGCAAAACCTTGCTAGTTTAGAAGCACAGGCCAGTGTCGCACAGGAGAGGGATGCCTGTCCAGCTTCAGTGTGTGGGCTCTGGCAGGACAGACTCCAGAAGAAAGAGCAAAGCTTGGGTACTGTCCCACCGTGTGGACCACTGCTTTTTAGGAACCCAGCCTGAATCTGATAGGAACCAAAGTTCCCAGATAAAGGTGGGAAAGGGATTCAGGAGAATTTATCTGCTTTACCTCAGAATAGAGCTGTGCACAAGCACAGTGGAAAAAATAGCGTTGCAACTATGCCGATAAACTGTAGGAAAAATGAAGAGAAGGAATAGAACATGCCAAAAACAGACCAAGGTTCTAATCCAGATGAAAACCTATCCAGAGACATGAAGGGAACTTTGAGAACACCTTACGCAGTAGACTATGAATTCAGTAAAACACAAGCTTTTAAAGGCAGATTAATAGGTGAGAATGTAGTTGGAAGAGGTGTATGACAGTGGCTGAAAATTGATTTACTGAGCTGAAGGAAAGGCTTAGAGATAACCAGAGTGAACGTGGAGGAAAAATTTTAAGAGATTGATTTTAGGGAAAAGATGATAATAGATAGGGGGACAAAGACAAAAATAGTCCAATGTAAAAGAATGATTGTCTCAGTAAGTGGCCCAACAATGGATCAGAAAAGTATTCAGTGATGTAATAGAAGAAAAATTTCCTAATGTGACGGTAAAACTGAGTTTAAAGATTCAGAGTCACACTGTGTACACCAGAAATGCTGATCCGTGATAATAAACATAAGCACATCCTGGTTAAGGTGTTGAACTTAAAGTTTAAAGAATTGTGCAGAAAAGACGGGAAATAAATATACGTATGTCTATGTCTGATCCATGTTGATATATGGCAGAAACCAATACAATATTGTAAAGCAATCATTCTCCATTTAAAAATAAAAAATTTTAAAGAAAAGGCAGGAAAAATCAGACACACACCTAGGTTTGCCTCAGGCTTTGTAGAAGCATCTAACATCTGAGAGCAGAAGAGTTCTCTCCTTGAGACAGTGAAAATGTGAATGCAAACATTATGTCCAGAGAAGCTGGCACTCAGGCTCAGAGGCAGTAAACATGCATCTGCAAATGCACTTGGCAGCCTTGCTTGAAAAATGAAGTTAATGAAATTTAGGCACCCAAGATAAAAGTATAGATAGACTCAGGATCGAGGAAGCTGTGTTAAGGATCTTAGGTTTCTGTCCATTTTATATCCAGAACTAAGGCTGAACAGTTGTCGATTACAATGGTAGAACAGAAATCAAATATTAAAACTTGAATGAAGCAGAAATAGTAATAAAATCTGCAAAAACAGGAGGCGGGATTGAAAGGTGAGTGTAAAGTAAGTTTTAATTTTCTCTTTCTTGGTAGCAAGCCAAATCTGTGCAAAACTGAAGCATGTAGTTGAAAAGGGTGAGAACCTAGAAAAATCTGTTTCTCCGTCTCTCTCTTAACCTGAGAGATACCCTTGAGGAATTAACGTATCGCGAGGAAAAGAAACACTGATTGGAAGTTGGCATTCCTTTGGCTCTGCTTGGTTTTCTTCTGTTAAGTTCAAATAAAATTGAACCTTAAAGTTTTATTTAAAAACAGTGCATGGTCTTAGTTTTCTAAATTACTCCCATCATCTGTCCTGCCACCCTGATGTGAGTATAGGTTTTAAAAAGACATTTAAAAAAATAAGGTTTGCTAAATAATCAATGGGAGAACAGGGTTATTTCTCAGGGGTGGGATTTTTGCATGATTTCTTTTTTTTCCTTCTTTATGTTATTCTGTTTTTGCTTAAACTCTATAAAAAGCATGAATTTTTCACTGAAGTAAATGAGTGTGATATCAAATAAGAAAATCTCAGACATTCCAAACCAGGTATCTGTGGTCTGTTGAGAAAGACAAGGTATTCCCATGTAGTCAAGTGCTCAGGTCAGTGCGTGATCTCAGGGGTTGCAGAGGTGAGCACAGGCCCTGGGAAGGGATGCTTGCCTGCTCAGGAATTCCAGGATCAAATTTTTAAAAGCACTCTGGCCCAAACAAAAAGTCTCTTTGGAGGATTTGGCCTGAGGGTGGCCCGTTTGGGGACCCTGCTGCGAATCTTGGAGAGCTGTTGAAGGGTTCTGCCCTGGGCAGGGGGTGGGGGTGGGATGGGGAGGGAAGGATAACAAATGGAAAACAGCCGGCAGGCTGCTGTCTTCTTGAAGGTCGTGATTGAGTATCTTTAAATTCAGTTTCATAAAGTTGGGCAAAGTGCCTGTAATGAAGAGCCAGTGTGATCGTTTAGCAAGTGCTCAAATGAATGTGTGGATAGGGCATTTCTGCAGGATCTGTCCGGGTGTTTTGGAGGCAGGTTGGGGAGGGCAGGGATGGGTACTGGCTCTGTGCTCACCAGGAGGCTGTTCTCTGCTGGGAGGTGTGATGTAATCAAGGCTGGGCTTGGCAGGAGCAGGGGTACAGGATGGCACAGTGTAGAAGAGAGATCTCAGGACTTCTGAGGACCTGAGTGCTTGAAGGAAAGGAGCCATCTTTTTTGCAGAGCCATTTGCAAAAATAGCTCCAGGGTTTTAAGTCTGGGAAACTAGAATGTGGGGAAATGGGACTTCTCCTTTGCTGCGTTCATGTTCATCTCAGGGCAGTGTTGCCTAGTGGTTTAGCGGCATGGGTTTTTTGTTTTTGTTGGTTTTTTTTTGCAGCTGGTGTGAATCCAGCCCAACTCTTACTCCTTAACGTGGGGCGAGTTACTCAACATCGCAGTTTCCTCATGTGAAACGTGAGAGTAGTGATAGCATTCCTACCTCTTAGGGTCTCGAGGATTGGAGGAGTGGTAAGTGCTTAGGACGGCAGCCCTTGGGAAGCACTGCGCAGTAGTTGGAATCAAGGAGGTGACAGTTGTGACTGTGATCACTGCCAACAGAGGGGGGCCAGACGGGCGTGGCGGTGATTCGTGGCCGGCAGGTACGGAGCTGGAGCCGCCGCTGCGAGGCAGGCCCTGGAGAAGGGAGTGTATTCTGACTGGAGAATACCATGGACTGGAGACTACCCCTGGAGTCCAAGGGGTTGCAAAGAGTCAGACAAGACTGAGCAAGCTTCACTTCACTAGAAAATACCAAACAGTAGAATTGAACCTACTGTATTTTAAGATAACCTGGAAGCATGGTGTAAAGCTGAGAAAATTCTTACTGGCTGAAGTCTGGTATTAGTTTTGTTGCTAAGCAGTGACCCCATGAACTGCAGCATGCTAGGCTTCCCTTGCCTTTGAGTTTGCTCAAAGTTGTGTTCATTGAGTCAGTACAATGAGCTTTCCCAACTTGCACAACTGTATGTTTTGGATCCATTTTTATTTAATATTTACTCTCAAATGGACTTATTTTTATTTGGATCAAACCCTCACTGTAGTGGGATCCAGCCCACTACAGTGCAATGAAACATGTGTCCGGGAGGGACTCTGTCCCCGTGGAGGTTAGCACTGAAGGGTGTTGTGAGCTCTCTGAGGCGGGCGCGGAGGCCAGCGGCCCGAGTCTGCTTGACAGGCGAGCGGAGCAGGCAGACAGCAGGCGAGCTGGCCGGGCCGCGGGGACAGGGCGCACGGGCAAGAGCAGAAGTCGAGTCGGTGGACCTGGGGAAGAATGGACTGGACGCAGCTGGGAACAGGACGCTGTGCTGCCCTGCGGCGAAGCGGAGGCCGACTCCAAGGGCTGCCGACCCCGCTGCCCCCTGGCCGTGTGTCCTGGGTGGTGGTGGGGGGAGCCGATCCCGGCAGGGCCTTGAGTGCACCCGCCAGGCTGGAGGTGTGGCCCTGCCTGCCCGTGGGGGGCACGTGCCCCCTGCCCCGCCCCCAGCCACAGAGCTTCCCCGGCTCCCGTCCAGACTCGCCCTCTGCGTCGGTGCCTGCGTGCACGGAGCCGGATGCTCCATGGACCCCGGTCCAGGGCTTGTGTCTGCTCCGCCTCCCCTCCCTGCTCCGTGCAGGCAGCGGGCTCCGCGGGGGCCGCACTGGGGCCGAGAGTCTGGGGGCTCGGGCCCGGCTCGGGGGTCCGAGGCCCCTCACAGTGGCTGAGCGGCTTTCCGGGGCAGCGGGGCTGGGGGTGGGCTGTGGGCGGTCCTCTCTGCTGGCTCGGGGGCCTGCTCTTTAAACCCCTTGAGTGTACTTTCCATTTCGTTGTTCGCTTGGAGAAAATCATTCTCAGCAAACGCGTCCCCGAGTGCAGCGCTCAATGTTTGTTTTTCTTGCGCATTCTTGGGGCCTAACTTTGCAGCTAAAAGATTGTATAAATCTGTCTATAGCACATGGGGAACATTCCTCCAGATTTATTGGCGAAGGAGGTTGAAGCCCAGATTTGGGAGCCACAAACCAAATTTTAGTCCCAGCCCTGGCTGTTTATTTTCTTGTAAGCAGATCTCCATCCCCTGCTTAGAAAAGGAATTCATGACTATTATAGAAGCGTAAAGAAGGGAGGAAAAGATGTGTCCAGAATGGATCACTTTTCGCATTTTCTGTATTCTCTTGCTTCTCTGTGCAAGCATTGAAAAACGCGGGATAATTATATTATTGTGTATACGGAGCTTTGTTGTAATGTCATAATTTTGAATTTTCTCGTGTTAGAAATTAATGAGGAACTTTGTTTTCAATGGTTACATAACATTCCATCACTTAATTGTGCGGTAATCCAAACCGTTTCCCTGCAGTTGAACATTATAGTTGTTTGCAGCTTTTTATTTTCATAAATAACAGGATGGTGAACTAAGTGGCCTGTGTACCTGGTATATCCTTGCTATAGATTTGTGGAAATAGAGTTAAAGAGCATCAGCTGTCAGGGCCCCTCCTGTGTGCCTCCAGCTTGCTCTCAGAAAGACGGTGCCCGTCTCCCTTCATGCAGGGTACGTGACAATGGTCCTGTACTCCGGTCTCAGCAGCACTGTTCTTTGGCAAAATCTTGGTCAGTGGGATAGGTAAACAAGTGCATTTTTTCATTTCAGTTTGCATCTCTTACTGGAGAAAAGTAAGGATTTTCCTTCATTCTTTTTGTAAAATTCTAAAAAGCACAAGATACCATTATCCAAGATCCTACCACTGACGTTTTTTAAAATATGTACTTTGTCTAAGTTAAGATGTGAATGTCTACGCCAGTCTCGCTTGCCCTGCTGAGAGACACAGGAGAGACACATGCTGTTACAGCGCACTGCCCCATCCCCTAGCCTGCCCCTGTCTTTGCAGGCATAAACACACAGTGTAAACACACTTGTGTTTTTAAAGTCAAAATGGAAAGATGAGATACAAGTTGGTCTGTGATTTGTCTTTTCTAACAACACGCTTTATTGTTAAATATTTTGAAGGCCGTCTTCGTGCTTTTGGCCTTCTGTTGCTTCTGTGAACTTGCGTTTCATGCCGTTTGTCCACTTCCCTGTTGAATGTGTTTTTCTCCCCCTTGTTTTCTTTGAGAACATAGGTGAGGGTGTTAACTCTTTGTCAAATAGTAAAACGATTTTTTCCCTTAGTTTGCCCTTCCCTCCTTTTATTTGACTTACGTACAGTAGCTTTAAGAATGCCTTTGTGCAGTCTGTGATTTCTTTTTTATTTCTCCCCTTGCCTTCATTATTAAAGCTTAGGAAACCTTATTTCCCCACCCTGTGATCAGTTGGTTGTCCCTCATTCAGGAAGATCAGGTAATTCAACAGTGGCGATGATAGCTCAGTCTACATTGCCTGCTTCGTGTTGCGTACTTGACGCCTCACAACAGCCTTTGGAAGACTTGGGAAACTGAGGCCGAGGGAGATAAAGCTACTTGCCCAAGATAACTGAGCCTGTCACACGGAGTGGGGCTCAGGTCGGGCGGTTCAGCCTCAGAGACTCCTAATGTCAGATCTGCACGGACCCTTCAGACCCTGGGTAGCCCTGCCTCCTCACCACCGGAAACCAAAGACCCACTGTCCCTGTCTTCCTCCTGTTTCCCGACACGTCTGTAGCTTTGGTTCCCCTCAGCTCCACCTGTAGCCTCAACTGCTGGCGTGTCCTCCCCTAGCTGCCTCTGGCCACAGCCTCTGCACCACCTGATGCTTCTCTGACACACACACACACAGACAGACAGATAGACAGACACACGTGCCGTCTCCCCAGCCGCTCCTGTGTTTGCTGCACCCTGCTTCTGCGTCGCTCCATCCACACCATGGCCAGCATGTCCCCGCTCTCCTGAAGCTCACAGGCAGCCTCCCCCCGCCCCGGGCTAGCCCTCCGGTGCTCCCCTCTTTGAGCCACGCCACCGCTCACCCTTCTGGCTCCATTAGAAGCTGACCCTTCACGTGTGGGTGACCCTGGGACAGAAAGGCTCAGATCCCTGCTGTGTTGTATATTTCCAACTTATGCTGGGGTAGGGGGAGAGTGAGTTGGGGAGGAGCCGGCTTTTCCCCTACCCCACCAAAAGCTGGAAAGAGCAATACTCAAATAAATGTGGTTTGTATTTGATGTTTAAAATCGCATATTCTCTGACCACACATCTTTAGTGTGTCTATTTAGTTTAGAACTTTCTAGCATTAAGTCCTATAGGATAGGACTTTGTGTGTTTGTCTTGCCATGTTTTAAAAGTACTCTCAGAATCAGGAAAAACACTTACTTGAGGGGGAAAATACAGGTTAAAGATAGCAAAAATACCATAATCCCACCACATATGCAGTTTAAAAATATCATTTTATTTCTAGTGTTCGCTTATGGTAGTGATATCTATCATATTTCTTTGATAGATACATGAGGCTTTCACTGCCCCAGTCATGTAACATGCAGTCATCTAAAACCTTTTATTTTTCTTCTGCTTTAAAGGGGCAGTGTGGTAGAAGGAAGAAGAAAAAGTTTTAGGACATTAAAGGGATGAGCTACTTAAAAAATTGAAAAGGCAAGGGGACCGCTGCTCCCCTTGGGCCTGTAGAAAAATGTGCAGAAAATGTGACCATGCCTCACATTTAAAGGACTTCTCAGGTGGCTCAGTGGTAAAGAATCTGCCTGCCAATGCAGGAGCCTCAGGAAACACGGGTGTGATCCCTGGGTCGAGAAGATCCTCTGGAGGAGGAAATGACAGCTCATTCCAGTATTTTTGTCTGGAAAATCCCATGGGCAGAGGAGCCTGGTGGGCTACGGTCCACGGGGTCACAAAGAGTTGGACACAACTGAGCACGCATGCCCTTCAACATTTGAAAGAGGAAAAAACCCAAATTTTAAAAATTGATATATATTATATAATATATGTATGTGTCATGCTAAATTAAGTTTTTCAGAACATTTAAAAACATCAAGCATATTCTTGGTTTTATTTACTTGAAAAGCTTAAACTAGTTTGGAGTATTCTCTGGAGTTTTGACTGTTCTCCTAAAGTTCATTTATAAACAAATAAAAACATAAATACACAAATTACTCCTCTAAGTTGAGTTTTTACATGACTTTTCTTCAGTAGTAATTCATGTGAATTGCACATACCAAATAAACAGGTGAAGGTCAGAGGATTTATTGCTGCTGAGGTTAACAGCAAGCTGACCATAAATTGCTAACAGATGTTTTTCCTTTATAGCCCCTGAGAAATTTTATAGGCACAGTTTGTGTTTTTTTTTTTTTTTTTTCTTTTCTTTTTGCAGAGGTTGAAGGAAGTAGAAAAAGAAAGGAAATGAAAACAGACTAGAGATTGAGAAATATATGTCCTTAGTTTTCACTAGTTCTGGAATGTTCTGAATTCAGATGGGGGTAGTCTTCAAAAGCTAAAATCACACAGAGGTTTTTCTGTGTATTAGAAAGGTGAAGACTTTACTAACGTTTTCTTTTTTTCCTCTTTAGCAAGAAGATCCTTATAGGAAGAAGGCGCTTCAGGAGAAGAAAGAAGGAAATGTACAAAATTTAAATTGGAATAAAAATCGAATATGCAGGAAAAACAAAAAGAGGACTGCTGCCCAGGTCTTGAGGTGTGTAATTCTTACAGTCCCTTCAAGTTTTCATCCATTATTTACTTTGTAATTTTACACCTAGCTGTTAACCTTCCAATCTTATTTTTGTTGAGTTGGGCACAATAATGTGGGAGTGTAGATATTTGCGTTTTGAGAGGAAAATATATTGTTGAAATTAATATTCTTAAAATTAACGTATCTTCTGGTTACTTTTATTTTTATTGGAAAGCCCCTTAAAATGAACAAATTTTAAAAATTTTAGTTGGTAAAATGCAAAAAGCCATGGAAGGTTTTAGGGGGAAAGCATAGTCATTCCACCTCGCCAGGGCCTTTGTTCTGCCTATGAAGTGACAGGGAGCAGGTGGTAGAGAAAGCCCTGGGCTCACCTTCCCAGCCTGACCCTGAACTGCCTGGGCTGCCTGGGGTCCTGATAATGAGAGAGAACACCGCGTGCATTGGATCTTCTGCTCCGTCTTGCAGAAGGAAGGTTCTTCCTGCAGGAAGGGAGGCTCTGATACTACGAGGTTGGCCTGTGCCAAGAGCCAGATGTGACCCCAGGCAGTCAGACGTTCTTGCTGGTAAACTTTGCTTATCTGCCAGATGAAGGGTCCACTGGGATTTGTGGGAATCCCATTTGAGTTTCCACAAATGGCTCTCTAAACCTAGTTTTGCATTAGTTCCACAGCTCGAGGGTTTTCCCACTAGATCAGTAGTGTGTCCATCCTGACTCCAGGCGCAAAGCACCTCCCGCCCTCTCCCCGTCCCTGGGGCGCCTGCTGAGCCGCCCCGCGCTGACGGGCTCCCTGACCCCTGTCCGGGTGGCCTCGGCCTGCTCTCCCGCGCTGGCCCCACGCTGAAGGGCTCCCTGACCCCTGTCCGGGTGGCCTCGGCCTGCTCTCCCGCGCTGGCCCCACGCTGACGGGCCCCCCGACCCCTGTCCGGGTGGCCTCGGCCTGCTCTCCCAATGCAGAGCCCTCTCGTGGACCCCGGAGCGCCTGCTGAGTGGCCCTGAGCTGACGGGCTCCCTGACCCCTGTCCGGGTGGCCTCGGCCTGCTCTGCCGTGCTGGCCCCACGCTGACGGGCCCCCCGACCCCTGTCCGGGTGGCCTCGGCCTGCTCTCCCAATGCAGAGCCCTCTCGTGGACCCCGGAGCGCCTGCTGAGCGGCCCCGCGCTGACGGGCTCCCCGACCCCTGTCCGGGTGGCCTCGGCCTGCTCTCCCGCGCTGGCCCTCCGCCCTCTGGCTTGTCTTCTCTTGAGCACTGGCTCTTGTGAGCTCAGCAAGGTGTTAAATGTGTCTGTCCCATTGTTCTCGGCAGCTCCACATTCGTGCGGAGAAGACTGCATGTTGGCTGCTCTCGTGGTTGGGAGGGAAATCTGCCAGAACAGCCGCTGTGGCGGCCAGGGGCCCCGGGTGGGGGCATCTGTCCTCTTTGGTTTGCACCCTTGGGATGCAGCCCTGCGACATGCCCCGCCCCCCACCGCCCCTGTGTGTCCTGCTTTACCGGGAGGAGGGCCAAGTGACCCTGGGGGCCTTTTTTTTTTTTTTTTAAAGCTGCTTATTTATTTGGCTGTGCTGGGTCTAAGTTACAGCACACGAGATCTTTAGTTGAGGTATGTGGGGTCTAGTTCCCTGACTAGGGACCGAACCTGGACCCCCTGCCTTGGGAGCTTGAAGTCTTAGCCCCTGGACCACTAGTAGTCCCCTCCCCACCCCCAGGGGGCCTTTAGGCTCTGGTTCTGTGCCCTGCAATCAGCAGCATGCAAATAGGAACAAAAAAACAGAGACCCACTGTTAGATTATTAATGGGTAATTATTGATCTATTAAAATACTGTTTTCATGGGTAATTATTCTTAGGCTACATTATTTGAAAGCTGCAATGTGATCTCCTATAGAAAGGAAAGTCACCCCTTATATTCTCATAAAAAGTTGATGGACTTATGTGGTTCCTTTAAAGTAGTATATTTGCTTGATATGGACACACAAAAAGATAAAAGGTTAGGGTGGAGTTTCATCAATTGAATGTTAAGCTATATTTTTAAAAGCAGATTTCTGACATGAAAGAAACAAAGTTAAGTTATTACAGAATAACTGTGAACTATCTTATAGGTAATCCGAGTTTTCTGAGAATATGATGCTTACGTAGCTGATGGTTCTTGGCCTTTCTGCTCCCTTGGCTCCTGCTTCTGTCTCTGTACTCTTTGCCCTGAGTGCTCAGAATCCAGGGAGGCCACTGACTCCATCTCACGCTCAGATCCCGCAGTCATCCCTGACGTGAGGTACAGAAGTTGGAGTGTGTGAAATAGTCACCGAGGCGTTCCTGTAGTGCTCTCTGGGACAATTTTGTGTCCCCATTTATAAGACCTGTATTTCAGGTCTTCCCTCAAGTTCATGGTCTAGTTAGAGAGATGTAAGTGTTGGACCGTGAAGTCCTTGGGGAAAAAACGTTCTTCTTTGTAGATACTGCACCTTTCCTAACAATACGTGACTCGTGGTGATCACTGCATAAGTGTTTGCTAAATGAATGAATGAGAAAAGATATCAGCTAACACTCAGACCTTCCCTCACACCAAGAAGCAGGGTCATCCACCCAGAGTCATTTTACACTAAATGCAAGAAGACACGCCAACAGTTGTGGGTTTTAGTCCTGCACCTGCCACTTACCAGTTGACCTTGGGTGACTCATTGAACCTGTGCAGTATTACTCCTCTCACTGTAAAATACAAAGCGAGTAAATGAACTCCAACTTAATTCTGGTTCTAAAATGGCAAAAGCTTATCTTTCCTGATCTCTGTCCCTTACTCATCATCACCCCCAGAGAGAAGAGGGCTTGCGTTGTCACAGATTCACATTCTCATGCTGCTGAGAACAGGTATGTGTGTATGCAGGATACGTGCAGATGGGATTTTCTGTGGCTCTTCCAGGCCTTCCGACCAGAGTGAGTTAAAGCTGGTGTGCAGTGAGTTTGAAAGGTCTGAGCTGAGCAGTGACGTCAACGTAACGAACTGGCGTATCCAGGAAAGCCCTGGGGAAGCGTGCAGAGCAGGTGCCAGCACTGGAGGCAGCTTACCTGCCACGCAGGGGGAGGCAGGTACGGAACCGCGTTGAGCTACGAACCACACTTCTGCTGGGCTTGTTTCCTCGGGGAGGGACCGGGGTGAGAGGTTACCACTTCCCAGGCAGAGTGTCCTCACGCCTGAGTGGAGAGCCGTTGGATGGGGCAGGGCGCTGAGGCTCTCCCGAGCCCGCGCGCTGCCCCTCTGACCTCCAACGCCCCTGAAATCTGGATTTTCGAGTGTGTCCTGTAGACGGCTGGAGGGAGGTGGGTGCTTGCTCGAGACAGGACTCCCTTGGATAGAGAGGGGAGCTGGGCAGGAACGGCCATGGGTTTGGCAGCACCAGGGTGGGGTGCAGAGCGGGGAGTCACGATCCTCCTACCAGCACCCACGTTCCCAGCCATATGCCCACCGGGGTGCGCCCAGGACACTGAGCTGATGGGTTTCTGTTCCTGCTCTGCTCACCTGGGTCTGCCTGGAGGGTCTTCCCTCCCACACGTAAACCATATTCTGAAATGCGGGATGAACGTTTTTAAAATGTTTTTATTAGAGTGTAGTCAATTTGTGTCAAGTTTCAGATGTACAGCAAAGTGATTCTTTTTTATTTATTGGTGGACATTTTAATAGAAGCAGTGACCTCCGTGTCTCCAGTCCAAGAGAGTAGTCTTGATTTTCTGGAGGGAAATCCTTGCTGTTCCCAGAACCATTGTTAGGCTGACATCACCCCAGGTGCTGGCGGTCTCACCCCCACGGCATGCATCGCCCAGCTGCTGCGGAGTGAGGGGACGTGTGATCAGCACGCGGCTGCCTCCGGCCGGTCGTCAGTCTCAGGGGGTGTCTGCCTTCTCGAGGAGGCCGAGCCCCGCCTTCCTCCCCACTCGGCCACTCTCCTCTTCCTGGAAGTGGCCTGGCTCCTCTCTTGCTTCCCGCAGAGGGTTACTTTCCGAAACCGGGGAAGAAGGGTGCAGAGAAGTCCTGCTCAGACTCCGGCTCAGACTGTGGCAGCTCCTCGGGCAGCGTGCGCGCCAGCCGGGGCAGTTGGGGCAGCTGGAGCAGCGCCAGCAGCTCTGACGGGGACAGGAAGCCGGCCGTGGGCCCTCCGCGCTGCCTGCTGCCAGGTAAGTCCGTGGCGGGGCCAGGGCCCCACCCGCCCCGAGCAGGGCCCGCCCAGGCGCAGGAGACTGTGTGTCCAGTGTTTGCTTTGCTTTGCTTTCGTTCTAATGCTTATTATTTATTTCACTTATTTTGGGTGTGCTGGGTCTTGCACAACCTTTACTTTAGTTGCGGCAGGTGGGGAGTACTCCCTAATTGCAGTGCCCAAGCTTCTCATCCCGGTGTCTTCTCTTGTTGCAGAGAGCAGGCTCTAGGGCGCAGGGGCTTCAGCAGTTTCGGCTGCTGGGCTCCAGACCACAGGCTCAGTAGTTGTGGCGCTTGGGCTTAATTGCCTTGTGGCAGGTGGGATCTTCCCAGAAGGGGGGATTGAACCTTTGTCTCCTCCGTTGGCAGGCAGATTCTTTACCGCTGAGCCGCCAGGGAAGCCCCGGTGCTTTGGATTTTATTCACTTCCTTTTTCTTTCTTCCTTCCTCCCTCCATTATCATTATTATTAAGTCTGTATCTTGAAAACAGTTCAAAGAATTTCCATGTTTATTTTTTCATCTGTACATGTTTTTATTGTGGTGAGATACATGTAACCCAAAATTTACCATTTTAACCATTTGTAAGTGTGCAGTTCATGGGCATTACATACATTCACATTATCGTGCAGCCGTCACCACCATGCGTTTTCAGACCTTTCCCCCTTCCCGAACAGAGGCTCGGTACCTGTAAGTCCACAGCTCTTCCTTCCCCACCCCCTGCAACCCTGTGAACCTCTCCCCTGCTTTCTGTCTGAATTTGAATACTCTAGTACCTGGTAAGTCAAGTCATACCATACCTGGCCTTCTGTAACTGGCTTATTTCAGTTAGCATGACGTCTTCAGGCTCATCTCCATTGTGATGGACCAGGGTTTCCTTCGTTTTAAGGCTGAGTTTATTATTCATTGTCTTTTCATACCACAGTTTATCTGGCTGTTCATCTGTTGATGGACACCTGGGTTTTTCCATCGTTTGGGTACTATACTAATGTTGCTGTGAACAGTAGTCCTCCTTTATTTTTGAAAAATTTACAGGTACAGGACATGTCAATGAAGCACCTATATTTTTATCACTTAGAATGAATAACTATTTTGTCATATTTACCCTTTTTTTTTTTTTAAGAAGTCATAGTCTGTTCCGCTTGCCCCTCCTTGAGAGGCTTGCTGTCCACTGTGTGTTATTTCACATTCACACATCCATCGACAAAGCAGAGAATTGTCTTTAATGTACATGAAGGAGTCTGTGCTTCAGTAAGCGTGCCACGCTTGTGCCTTCTCCCTCGGCATGGTTTGCTCTAGCTCTGTGTCTGTAAGATGTAGTTCACTTCTTTTCACTGTTATAGTCAGCATGGTACAGGTTGAGCTCTGTTACCAGGACAGGCGGGGAGACAGGGGTTCACCCTTGGGGCACTCACTGTGTGTGTGCCTGGTCATGAGTCGGGGGTCATGACTGGCTCAGAGCAGTCACGTGGCTTGCTGGACGCCCAGAATCCCACGGCTTCCCCAGAGCCCTGCCCCTTTTCCAGCTTCCTGCTCCTTGCAGTGACCTCTGCGCTCTCTCCTGCCAACAGTGATACCTAAACAGAAGCTCTTGTCCGGGGGCCCGGGACCCTAATGCCATAAAAACCGAGACAGCCACCCCCTTGTGATTTCTGTCTTTTTTTTTCAGCCTTTTTCTCATTTTGGCTCCTCCTGCAGGCATATTTTTAGACACTGCTTGCCGAGTGACCCCCCCATAAAATCTCAGTGCCACCCGCATAGAGCAGGCGTCTCTCTGGCTGCCCCGTGCCTTACCCATAGCGATCAGCTATTCTCCTGCCCCGTCCTGAGCAGGCATGACACCACCCCGTGGGGAACGCATGCAGGCTTGGGCACAGGGCAGATCGCAGCATTTTGTTTGGTGGTGGGCCTGGTGTGCTTGGCCATTGAGGGCAGTTTGGCTGTTGATGCCAATGGGAGCATTTTTAAATTGGTGCTTAACATCAGCAAGAACAGAAGAGCGTCTCTCGCCTGTGGGATGCGGCCCACAGTAAGAAAGAGGGAAAGGTGATTGACTGATGATGCCTTACTGTGATGCAGGGCGTTAGATGCAGCCTAGGTGTGTTTGGAGGTTGCATAATAAATGTCGGGAAAGTGTCCCCAGTGTAATAATCATGTAAAAGACCGAAAGCGAAAGTGTTTTTAAAATGTGATCACAATTTTACACATATTTGTACATAAAAGGTTTTTTAATTAAAAAATTACTGAATGTGTGAATACAGTTAAAAGTGAAAAATCACTCATAGAGGTTAATTATGTTAGCAGTCTGCATCTTAAATGCAGAATAGATACAGTTGAATTATGCTTATAAAAAGTTCTGATCATCTTTTTGTTTTTATGCAGGAGACAGTGTTTCACAAAATGACTTTTCCTCTGAAGCTCCCATCTCCTTGAATCTTTCTCGTAATGTCTGCAATCCCACGTAAGTGTTTGGTTTTCCTCTGAAGCTCCCATCTCCTTGAATCTTTCTCATAGCATCTGCAAGCCCATGTGTTTGGTTTTCCAGCTTTGACTCTATGTTTCAAGTACCACTTTTTTTTTTTTCCATTTTGGGTGTTTTTTCTTTGTTTTCAGTTCTGTGGACTAAAAATAGGAAAACCTTTTAATGATATGAGAGTAAAATTGATTTTATTAATAATTTAAAGCATACATTCCTTCCAAGATAACATGTTCGTGCAGGAGCATCTCTGGTATCCCTGGTCCTTTCAGTGATATGGATGTTAGAAAAATTCACTGTCCTGAAAGTAGGAAAAACAGGTAGTTATAATAAGAATGGGAGCCAGATACTCTGCTGGGACTTGAAATAAAACAGCGTTGATGGTTCTTAGAAATGTGCAAGGACCTAGTAGACAGTCAGGTTTATGGCTTCACTGTGCGATGATTTCCACAGCTTCAGACAAAACAAACGAGCCCATTTACTGAGGGGGGAGGGCGGGTTAGGGTATGTGGGTGGATTGAGTTTCAGAGTGAGGGGGCAGTTAGGTTTTAGGTGCCACAGGAGGACAGGAGATGTCACAGAAATAAAATTGGATGAGGGAAGCTCTAGGCGAGCTCTTTCTTTTCAGGGTAGAGAATAAACACGGGGTGGGAGGTTGCTGCCAGCCGCAGGGAGGCCGACTGGAAGCTGCAGACCATCTGAGCTACTCAAGTTAAAGTTGTGCAATTGCTGTTTACTAAGCAAGACTTTGCTGGGTCTTAGGAATCTGATATTCTTCAGCCCTTCTCTGGGTGTATGCCTTCACGTCTGTAGCATCCATCTGTTTTGGTGGGGGAAGCATTATGTCAAACCGTAATCAGACTTGTTTGCAGAGCCTCAGTGGCTCCTCCTCTGCTTGCTCTCCCCCAGGGACGTGAGCAGCCTCCCCGCGCCTGCGGACGCTCCCTGCCCCAGCCTCCCCGCTGGGCCTGCCGCCACTGAAGATCAAGGTGAGGCCCGTGGCTCCTGCTCCTGCTCAGGGTCCACGCCGCCCTGCTGACCGGGGAGCTTGAGGGCGGATGGAGCTGGTCTGGGGGTAAGGGGGGGCGAGGCCCCCCGCCTTGGGCTCCTGAGCATCTCTGCCCTCCATCCTGGCATCCCCAGGGCCTCCTTCCTGGGGGAGCAAGGCGCAGGCGGCCTGTGGCCCCAGAGCGGGGCTGGGGGCCCCTGGACGGGGTCTGCCTCTGCCTTTAGTTCCCCTTCTCATCTGAGATGGCAGAAAAGCAGGGAGCAGACCCAGGGTCCAGTGCCTCCATTGGCCACATCGAACACACCCATGTCTTTGCCCTGCACGAGCCGAGGCCATGTGCCGGCTCTGCGGCCCCTCTGAGCAGGGACGGGGGTGGGGGACAGGTGGGGACAGTGACTGGGGCGTGGACCTGGGGCTGGTGGGAAGGAAGCTGCTCCACCCAGGGCCTGTCCCGGAGGCCTCCCCTCTCTTCTTCCTCCCTTCTCCTTCCTTCCCTTCTCGTTCCCCTGTCTTATGTTTCCTGTTTTCTCCTTGGGCCTCCGTCCTGCCTCGCCAGGCCCCGGCTGCGAGGGCAACTGTCTACCTCTTGCTTTTGCTTGCATTCCTGGTGCAAGTTAAAGGCTGCTCGGCACAGTGGAGCGCGTTAACTTTGAATGCAGGAGGCGGCTCCGGAGCGCGTTAACTTTGAATGCTGGAGGCGGCTCCGGAGCGCATTAACTTTGAATGCAGGAGGCGGCTCCGTGCGGCTTTATGGTTACCTTTTGGAGTTGCTGTCCGATTATAACCAGAAATAAGTTATTTGTGAGTCCAATAAAAATAAGTGGTTTTTTTTTCCATTTATTTTTATTAGTTGGAGGCTAATTACTTTACAATATTGTAGTGCTTTTTGCCATACATTGACATGAATCAGCCATGGATTTACATGTATTTCCCATCCCGATCCCCCCCTCCCACCTCCCTCTCCACCCGATCCCTCTGGGTCTTCCCAGTGCACCAGGCCCGAGCACTTGTCTCATGCATCCAACCTAGGCTGGTGATCTGTTTCACCCTAGATAATATACATGTTTCGATGCTGTTCTCTTGAAACATCCCACCCTCGCCTTCTCCCACGGAGTCCAAAAGTCTGTTCTGTACATCTGTGTCTCTTTTTCTGTTTTGCATATAGGGTTATCATTACCATCTTTCTAAATTCCATATATATGTGTTAGTATGCTGTAACGTTCTTTATCTTTCTGGCTTACTTCACTCGGTATAATGGGCTCCAGTTTCATCCATCTCATTAGAACTGATTCAAATGAATTATTTTTAATGGCTGAGTAATATTTCATGGTGTATATGTACTACAGCTGCCTTATCCATTCGTCTGCTGATGGGCATCTAGGTTGCTTCCATGTCCTGGCTATTATAAACAGTGCTGTGATGAACATTGGGGTGCACGTGTCTCTTTCAGATCTGGTTTCCTCAGTGTGTATGCCCAGAAGTGGTATTGCTGGGTCATATGGCAGTTCTATTTCCAGTTTTATAAGGAATCTCCACACTGTTCTCCATAGCGGCTGTACTAATTTGCATTCCCACCAACAGTGTAAGAGGGTTCCCTTTTCTCCACACCCTCTCCAGCATTTATTGCTTGTAGACTTTTGGATAGCAGCCATCCTGACAGGCATGTAATGATACCTCACTGTGGTTTTGATTTGCATTTCTCTGATAATGAGTGATGTTGAGCATCTTTTCATGTGTTTGTTAGCCATCTGTATGTCTTCTTTGGAGAAATGTCTGTTTAGTTCTTTGGCCCATTTTTTGATTGGGTCATTTATTTTTCTGGAATTGAGCTGCAGTAGTTACTTGTATATTTTTGAGATTAATCCTTTGTCTGTTGCTTCATTTGCTGTTATTTTCTTCCAATCTGAGGGCTGTCTTTTCACCTTGCTTATAGTTTCCTTTGTTGTGCAAAAGCTTTTCAGTTTCATTAGGTCCCATTTGTTTATTTTCGCTTTTATTTCTCAATATTCTGGGATGTGGGTCATAGAGGATCCTGCTGTGATTTTTTTTTTTTTCATTTATTTTTACCTGCTGTGATTTATGTCGGAGAATGTTTTGCCTATGTTCTCCTCTAGGAGTTTTATAGTTTCAGGTCTTACATTTAGATCTTTAATCCATTTTGAGTTTATTTTTATGTATGGTGTTAGAAAGTGTTCTAGTTGCATTCTTTTACAAGTGGTTGACCAGTTGTCCCAGCACCACTTGTTAAAGAGGTTGTCTTTTTTCCATTGTATATCCTTGCCTCCTTTGGTCAAAGATAAGGTGTCCATAGGTATGCGGATTTATCCCTGGGCTTTCTATTCTGTTCCATTGATCTATATTTCTGTCTTTGTGCCAGTACCATACTGTCTTGATGACTGTGGCTTTGTAGTAGAGTCTGAAGTCAGGCAGGTTAATTCCTCCAGTTCCATTCTTCTTTCTCAAGATTGCTTTGGCTATTCGAGGTTTTTTTATTTCCATACAAATTGTGAAATTATTTGTTCTAGTTCTGTGAAAAATACCGTTGGTAGCTTAATAGGGATTGCATTGAATCTGTAGATTGCTTTGGGTAGTATAGTCATTTTGACAATATTGATTCTTCCAATCCATGAACACGGTATGTTTCTCCATCTGTTTGTGTCCTCTTTGATTTCTTTCATCAGTGTTTTATAGTTTTCTATGTATAGGTCTTTTGTTTCTTTAGGTAGATATACTCCTGAGTATTTTATTCTTTTTGTTGCAATGGTGAATGGTATTGTTTCCTTAATTTCTCTTTTCGTTTTCTCATTGTTAGTATATAGGAATGCAAGGGATTTCTGTGTGTTAATTTTATATCCTGCAACTTTACTGTATTCGTTGATTAGCTCTAGTAATTTTCTGGTAGAGTCTTTAGGGTTTTCTATTGTAGAGGATCATGTCATCTGCAAACAGCGAGAGTTTCACTTCTTCCTTTCCTATCTGGATTCCTTTTACTTCTTTTTTTGCTCTGATTGCTGTGTCCAACACTTCCAAAACTATGTTGAATAGTAGTGGTAAGAGTGGACACCCTTGTCTTGTTCCTGATTTTAGGGGAAATGCTTTCAGTTTTTCACCACTGAGGGTAATGCTTGCTGTGGGTTTGTCATATATAGCTTTTATTATGTTGAGGTATGTTCCTTCTATTCCTGCTTTCTGGAGAGTTTTAATCATAAATGAGTGTTGAATTTTGTCAAAGGCTTTCTCTGCATCTTTTGAGATAATCATATGGTTTTTATCTTTCAATTTGTTAATGTGGTGTATTACATTGATTGATTTGCGGATACTAAAGAATCCTTGCATTCCAGGGATAAAGCCCACTCGGTCATGGTGTATGATTTTTTTTAATATGTTGTTGGATTCTGTTTGCTAGAATTTTGTTAAGGATTTTTGCATCTATGTTCATCAGTGATATTGGCCTGTAGTTTTCTTTTTTTGTGGCATCTTTGTCTGGTTTTGAAATTAGGGTGATGTTGGCCTCATAGAATGAGTTTGGAAGTTTACCTTCTTCTGCAATTTTCTGGAAGAGTTTGAGTAAGATAGGTGTTAGCTCTTCTCTAAATTTTTGGTAGAATTCAGCTGTGAAGCCATGTGGTCCTGGGCTTTTAAAATAAGTGTTTTCAATGAGAAAAATACTGTTAAATTTGGTAATTCACTGAGACAAGATTTGGAAAGGTTTAGGAGGTACCCCTTTTTTCTTTGAGGTGATAGAGGGGAGAGAGGACTTAGCTCATGATGTGGAAAAAGAAAACCTGCGTCAAAGCAGGTATACCCCCATGTTCTTGTGTGTTTCTGTCGTCAGCTGGAGAATCTTTTGTCATCTGCTTGTTGTGTGTGTGTTTCAAGTGCGTTTTTACCTCGTCTTTGTTGATAATCTGCAATTTACCTTTGTTGTTGTTCAGTTGCTCAGTCATGTCTGACTCTTTGTGACCCCACGGACTGCAGCACGCCAGGCTTCCCTGTCCATCACCATCTCTCGGAACTTGCTCAAACTCATGTCCATTGAGTCGGTGATGCCATCCAACCATCTCTTCTTCTGTCGTCCCTTTCTTCTCCTGCCCTCAAGAAATCTTTACCAGCATCAGGTCTTTTCCAGCGAATCAATTCTTTGCATCAAGTGGCCAAAGTATTGGAGCTTCAGCTTCAGCATCAGCCTTTCCAGTGAATATTTAGGGTTGATTTCCTTTAAGATAGACTGGCTTGATCTCCTTTCTCTCAAGAGTCTCTTTCTACTCTCAAGAGTCTTCTCCAGCACCAGTTTGAAAGCATCAGTTCTTCAACTCAGCCTTCTTTGTGGTCCAACTCTCACATCCATACACGACCACTGGAAAAACCATAGCTTTGACTAGATGGCCCTTTGTCGGCAAAGTGATGTCTCTGCTTTTTAGTATGTTGTCTAAGTTGGTCATAACTTTCCTTCCAAGGAGCAAGCATCTTTCAATTTCATGGCTGCGAGTCACCATCTGCAGTGATTTTGGAGCCCCCCAAAATAAAGTCAGCCACTGTTTGCACTGTTTCCCCATCTAGTTGCCATGAAGTGATGGGACCAGATGCCACGATCTTCGTTTTTTGACTGTTGAATTAATTTTGCCTGCTTTACGGTGGCCTGTTAAAACCCCTGTTTCGGCCCTAAAGTCCCTGCAGAAACCGCCCTTATCCACAGCCCTTGTCCGCAGGCCTGTCCCCAGCTCCTTCTCCCATCCCGTCCCCTCGCCTCCCGTGCCCCGCTGCCCCGCTGGGCCTTCTCCCCTCTGATGCACGCGCCTCCAGACCACACGCGCGCTTTTGCCGAAGTTTTCCGGCTCCTTTGCCTGTGGCTGAGAGAGTGGAGAACAGCACACGCGAGTGACCGGCCCCAGCGGACCCCACCTCCCCACACCCACACTCGGCGCCTCTGCCCTGGCTTCTCTGCCGAGGCCTCCTGCTCGCCCGGGGCAGAGGGGCTGGTGGGGGCCTTCAGACGCTCTGCCTGCCCGTCCTCCACCCTCTGCTGCGGTCCATCTGTCTCCATGCCGCTGCCAGGCTCTGTCCAAGCGGGCCGCCCCCCCCTGCACAGCAGAAGCGCTGGGAGGCGCCCCCGGCCTGGCCGGAGTGCAGCAGCCTCTCTCCCGTGGCCTCCCTGGCCTGGCAGGCTCCAGGGAGCCACTCAGAGCGGCCTCTGCCTGCTGACGAGCCTCCTTGAGGCCGTGGGCTGGCTGTGCGGTGATGCCTGTGTGTCTGGGTCCCGCCGCTGCTGTGTGCGTGAGCCCCGGTCTGTCCTTGATCTCCACGCCCACCCTGCCTCTTCTGCTCGGGCTGTGACCTAGGGTCCTGGTGCAGTTCCCCTCCACTCCCCCGCTCTTCTGTTTGTCTGGGTCACGCTCCCCTGGCGGGCTGTCCCCCTCCAGCCCCGACGGCCCGCACGTCTGCGCCGTCGGCCTGGACCCCCACCCCCTGCCGTCTGTCCTTGGGGCCGTGGGCGTCGCTCCTCAGCCAGCTCCTCACGGCCGCCCACGCGCTTTCGTGGTGCTCAGGCGGAAGTCTGGGGCTAGTCCTTGACCTCTCGGCCTCTGCCTTTCACATAGACGCAGAGTCTGAGCGCGTCTCCTCAGCCACCATTATTTCTCACGTGGGCATCACCACAGTCTCCTGGCAAGTCTCTGCTTCTGCCCTCAGCTACCCTCACTATCTCGTCTTTTGTTTTTGTTTTTGTTTTTGTTTTTTTAATTTTTATTAGTTGGAGGCTAATTACTTTACATCATTACAGTAGTTTTTGTTATACATTGATATGAATTAGCCATGGATTTACATGTATTCCCCATCCCAGTCCCCCCTCCCACCTCCCTCTCCACCCGATCCCTCTGGGTCTTCCCAGTGCACCAGGCCCGAGCACTTGTCTCATGTACCCAACCTGAGCTGGTGATCTGTTTCACCCTAGATAATATACATGTTTCAATGCTGTTCTCCTGAAACATCCCACCCTCACCTTCTCCCAGAGTCCACAAGTCTGTTCCATACATCTGAGTCTCTTTTTCTGCTTTGCATATAGGGTTATCATTATCATCTTTCTAAAGTCCATATATATGTGTTAGTATACGGTAATGGTCTTTATCTTTTTTAGGTGCAATTGACACATGCATTTTGTTAGATTCTGGCATATGAGTAATGATTCAATGTATGTGTGTGCATGCATGCTAAGTCACTTCAGTCGTGTCCATGGGGTTCTCCAGGCAAGCATAGTGGAGGGGGTGGCTGTGCCCGCCTCCAGGTTTGAGTATACGTACATTTTGCCGAACGGTCACCACAGTGAGTCTGGTTAACATGAGTTGCCACCTCACCATCTGTTTTTAGTACTGCAGCTAGAGGGTGGTGTTGGGCCTGCCTCGGATCGCGTCACCGTGGAGACCGGTGAGGGGTCTGCAGTGTTCACCTGTGCTCAGGTCTGCCTGCCGCGGTTCTGTGGACGCTCCCAGAGGGCAGGAGGCTTGGGTCAGAGGCACAGGATGCTCAGCACAGCGAGCAGCCTGAGAGCCTCCAAAGCACACTTCTGCAGGTCCCCAGGCTTTGGGGAGGGATGCGGGGGGCGCCCAGGACCCCCCGGCAGCTGCAGTGGTCTGTGGTTGTGCTACAGGAAGGGAGCCCCAAGCTTAGGAAACCTACGTGTTTTGGTTTTTAATAATAGGTAGGAGATGACGTCTTTATCACGTTGGATGAAGCAGACTTGCCCCTTGCTCTAGACTGAGACCCTCCCCACATCTCCCGAGCCTGTTCAGTGGCTGTCCTTGGAAACAGGTCAGAATGTGGGTGGCCAGAGCACCCTCTCGGGGGCGTAGAGAAACCTGAGACCCCGAGACAGTCTCACAGCAGCACGCACGCCCCTCGTTTCTCCGCAGTCCTGCCCGCTGGTCCGTTTGCTCATGAGTACGTGACTCTAGAAGCAGTTCTTGGTGAATTTGACCGACAGAAGGGGAACCAGAGCTCCTCTGGTTCCAGCGGCTCTCACGAGGACTCGGGGCAGGATGCGTTGCCCTTCAGGACTGAGCTCAGGGTCTGGGCCCAGCCGCTGAGCCGGCCCCAAAGCACCAGGGCGGCCCTCGGAGGCAGGCCTCATCCTTGAGGCCCTGCTGGGACAGCCACCTGCTCTCCACTGGTGTTTCTTTAAGTGCTGGAGGGTCGCTGTGACCATCTTGAGCTGCACGTCTGCAGGTCTGCAGGCGGGTGATTACCACCAGCTCCCCGAGGGCACACGGGCTGCCTGGAAAGTGAGTGTGTGTGCCCAGGTTGGGCCCCCGCTGTGGACCTGCCTCCGCCAGGAGTACAGGCAGGCGGTGGCCCCGTGTGGCCAGCTGGCTGGTGAATCTTTTGGTCCCTGGTGCGTTTCCAACAGCTGAGTCTAGTCTTCCCTTGTGGAGGCGCGGCCTGTGTGCAGATGGCCAGCTCGTGGTGGGGAAGGTGGCGGCCCACGGAGGTCCTGGCAGGTGCTGGCTGGGAGGGGCAGAGGCCTCGGTCCCTGGGCAGGTTTAGGAGACGGTTCAGACCCGCGTGCCGGGTGTCGGCTGACCTCGCAGGCAGGCCTTCCACAGCACGGGGGAGCCGAGCCGGGACAGGGCCCTCTCTGGGCCGAGGTGGGCTACCCCTCCTCTGCCACAGTAGCGTGTGTCTCGTCAGGGCGCCATTGCCCCAGCTTCTTCCTCCTTCCTGTTTGTCTCTGCTCCCCGGAACATCAGCCTGTTCACGCCAGACCCTGGGACCCTGACAAGGCTTTGCAGGAAGCAGGCCCTCCATGCTGACGGAGTCACTTCCGTGACCTCGTTATCCACGGCGCCGGCGTGGCAGGCCCATGGGTGATATGGGGGCGCTTTCTGGGGGGCGAGGAGGTGCGCTGCCCCTGCATAAAGGGGGGCTGAGAGGCCCGCTCTCTCCCACAGGTCTCTGTGCCCCGGGGGACCTGTGGCCTGCGCAGCCCGTGTGTGTGACCGGCGGCTTCGGCTGCGCCCTGGAGAACGGTGGGCCGGCCGTGCTGCCCCCACCCGCCCCCGTGCCCAGCAGGTACGTGCTCCCGCCCGGGATGGCAACAGCCAGGGACTGGCACGCGGGGCTGGGAGCTGGTCCTCACGGCAGCTCGGCCCCGGCTTCCTCCGCAGCCCCTCGCCGGGGTGTTGCCATCTGCCTTTCAGAGCCTCCAGAAGTGGAGGGAAGCCTGGAAGAAAGAGAGCAATCCAGCCGGTGACCACATCCGTGCTTTCCTTTTTAAATGGAAGAGATGAGCTGTTCATGTATTAGAGGCACAACTGGAAAAACAAAAACAGTCCCTCATAATTCCTCCTCACTAACAGAACAGGAATTTCTGTTTTCCACAGCATTAATCTTGAACACACTTAAAACTTTTAAAGATCGAATAGCCTGCATATTGAAAAATAGTTACACAATGGCCACGTCTTAGACTTGCCATTGGATTTATCACTTGATGATGAGAACTTGAGAAAATGTTAATATCTGTGTTTATCAAAAAACATTCATCAAATGTTTTTATCCATTTGAGGTTTTTTAGGGGTTCCAGCTTATTACAAAGTCGTTGCTTTCTTATTTCTATAATGAAAATCCAGTGTGTGATTGGGATCAAAGCAGCCACCAAGGATCGCATTCTGTATGGCTGCGGTTCACACGAGATGAGTGCGGGCCTGGCCCCGAGTGGAGGTGTTCGTTGGTGTGGGTGTGTGAGAGTCCCAGAGCGGTGCCGGCCCACCAGCGGCATCCCGCCTCCCCCGCTGACAGAGCCACAGCCGTGGGTCCTGCCTCTGGTTTCACTTCACAAACCTGGCTGGGCTGCTTTTTTTTAGAATGTAATAGCTATTAGTTAGAAGGGAGAGCAGTTTTCTTTCAAATATTAGTCCTGCTTACATGGGGCACACCTCACCAGGGGTGGGAACTTTTTGCAGTCTGCGTGAAAGTACTTCTTTGCAAACTGAAAGCCAGGTTTTGATCCATTCCTCTATCCATGCGTAATTTATTTGTTTTGTTTCATTTAATAAGAGCTCCCTTTCACCCAAATACGTGCTGTACTCAAGAGATCAAACTCCACCTCTGACTTTCTTTGGAGTTATAATCAGTGTAAAACATTGTGTTAGTTGCAGGGGTACAGCATGGTGATTTGATATTTTTATACATTACAGAATGATCACCACATACAGACTTAGGTCAGTGTCTCTGACCAGAGCGTTTCAGTGTTGCTGACTGTATTCCCTATGCTGTGCGTCAATTATGTCCCCTTTAAAGGAAGTGGGGATGGGCCTAGAGTCTGTCATGCAGAGTGAAGTAGGTCAGAGAAACACAGATGTATATTCACGCATACATGTAGAATCTAGAACAGTGGTACAGATGAGTCTGTTTGCAGGGCAGGAATAGAGACAGGTGTGAGAACAGACTTGGGGACCCAGTGAGGGAAGGAGAGCGTGGAAGAACCGAGAGGGTAGCGCTGACATGTACACACACCCCACCAAGTGTGAAATCGGCAGGCAGAGAGAACCCGCTGGGGGGCCTCGGAGGCTCAGCTTGGTGCCCCGTGGTGACCGAGGGGTGGGCGGGGGCGTGGGGGGGAGGCCCCCGAGGGAGGGGGCGTGTGTGTACTCGTGGTAGGTTCCTGTCATCGCACAGCAGAAGCTAACATGACGTTGTAAAGCACCTGTATTCCAGTAAGAGAAGGAAGGAAGGAGGGGTATCCGAGCTGTCCATCCTGCCGCACCGTGTTGGTGCTGGTGAGCCTTGAGGTAGTCTTTGATTCCGTGACGATAAAGTGCTTCTTTTATTTTCCAAAACTGAAGAACTGGCAGTGATGAGGATGCTGGGCAGTAAGATCCTTTTCCTCTTTCTTTCCTTGCTCTGTCGACATCCTGTTTCTGAAACTAGACCCCTTGTTTTCTGTAGCAGTTTCATTGATTGGAACGCCACGTGTGAAGGCCAGTTTCCCAGTGTGTACTGCCCCCTGGAATTGAACGACTACAATGCCTTTCCAGAAGGTAAAGCTGTTCGGACAGTCCCAGTGACATCCTTCTATCCTCAGAAAGTCAGAGCCGAAAGGGTGTGTGCTTAAGGCATAGCTGCAGAGAAAGTGCCTTTGAGAGCCGTCTTCAGTTGTGCGCTGAGCCTTCATGTGGCTGCTGCACACTTGCCGTGTGTAATTTTATATGGCCTCAAAAAGCCTGCTAGACCCAGGGGCCTGGGGACACGTACAAATAGCCCTACTCCATTTAGTCCTTCAGATTAGGAAGAACAGGATCTCTCGGACCCACATGAACCTGAGATGTGCATTATCTGTCGGGAGGCTAGGTCTTTACCTCTTAGTTATTCTATTCAGGGAGACAAGTCCCAGGAGAGGTAGAATGATTTACGTGCTTGTTCCTCAGCATGTCCTGACTCTCATGTCCCTGGATAGTGCTGCAGGAGGAAGGGAGAGAGCACGGAGGGGAAGCTGACGGGCTGCAGATGCTTGTGCCCGCCTGTGTGGATGTACAGATGCTTGTCCTTCTCGGGGCTTTGAGCCGTGCAGTGCTCTATGGTAACCGCAAGGGGGCGCTGTGGTAGCTTCTTGCTGTGGTGAGGCTGTGCTTGCGCCTTCTTCCTGCCAGCTGAGAAATGCTTCGTTTCCTCCTGCTTTCATCAATGCATGTGGTGTATGTGCAGATGGCCGACACTGGCATGACAGGCAGTCAGAGAAAAAGGGACTAGTAAGAACCATGACACTCTCAGTCTACAGTAGTACTTACTACTATAAAGTATCACAGTGTACTCTGTGCATGACAGTCCCCCCAGATCATCACATACAGAAGATCAAGCCCAGAGGAAGAACTTCCTCACTGGGGCCTACCAGATGCTGTGTCTCACGGAGTAATTATTTCATGTCTGTCTTTAATTTGTCAGCACAGTAAGTCCTTGAAAGCTTATGGCCTGAGGGTGAGAATTCCAGTCTCTCCTGAAAGATGTTCACCTCTGCTGATGTCTCTGCTCTTTGCAGAAAGCGTGAACTACCCCAGCGGCTTCGCCTGTCCTGCTGAGGTTCAGACGGACTTCGCTGACCACAGCTCCCCGTCTGCCTGGGGCAGCCCCACCAGCGTGCCAACCGCCTGGGGACACGCCAGTCTCATCAGCTCTCCGGTCAGTGCCGCCCAGCCCTGGCATCACGTGGGTTCTTCCCAGTGCCCCCATCATCCCGGGCCTTCGGGCCGGGTTCAGAGGTGCCAGAGCCTGGCTTGCTCCCCTGGGTCACTAGCCACTCTCTGCAGGGGCCTCCCTGGTAGTCAGATGGATGGGAGCCTGCAGACGTTGGCAGCCACGATGCCCTAAAATGCACCAAGGAGAGAGCGTTGTTGGTGACGCTGAACCTGGGCCAGGAAGCCCTCCGGGAGGCAGCTGGGGGCCTGTGGCCCCGCTGACCTTCCCCCTGTGGGAGGAGAGGAGATGAACCTTCCAGGAAGGTCAGGCAGGGTCACCCACGGGTCTGGAGGGCTTCACCTGGTCATACCCTCTCCACCGTGTTTTTACAGATAGAGGGCATTAGACCTGAAATGAGCTTATCTAGTTGGATGGGAATTTCTTGACCTTCTGTTTGAGAAAAATGGAGTTAGGGAAACCAGGGTGGTTGAGAATAGTGTGGTAACATCCAGGCAACCTGGGTTGATTCCACTGTGGTAGCCACGAGGATGCAGTCAACCTTGACATTGCTTTCTAAGGCTTCTTTATTTCTTTAAATATTTCCTTTCCCCCCCCTCCTGTGTATGCCTCAGCCCTACCTCACAAGCGCCCGAAGCTTGTCTCCAATGTCTGGACTTTTTGGTTCCATCTGGGCCCCGCAAAGCGATGTGTATGAGAATTGCTGCGCCATCAGCCCCACCACGGAACACTCGGCTCACCTGGAGAACCGGGCGGTCATGTGCAAGGAGTACTACCCCGGGTTTAACCCGTTCCGTGCCTACATGGACCTGGACATATGGACTAGCACAGCGAACAGGAATGCAGACTTCCCACTGTCGAGAGACTCGAGCTACTGTGGGAACATGTGAAAAGGTTTCGAGTCTAAATGTGAATAAAGAGGCTTGTGTTTGGATTACTAGCGTAAACTGGTTGTTGAAATAGATTGACGTTGGTGGATATTTTGGCACTTTTATATGAAAATAAATTTTTTTATGAAATCTGGGTGCTCTATTTTTTTAACCCTTCACAAATCGGTGATAGAGACAAAGCATCGTGACCCCAGAAACGCATCGACACGCCGACTGTTTACATCGGACCCAGGACAGCATCTAAGAAGGTAAGACTGGGGAGAGAAGGGGCTGCGGCGGGTCCACCTCCATGAGCATTGGCTCCTCGGGAGCTTGCAGAATGCCTCCTTGCTCGGAGAGCATTCCCAGGGATGCTTCCGTAATTGGCCCATGGCTCAGGTGGGGAGGATTTTGTTTCAGGCGCTGCTTTGATTGAAACAAGCCTCCAGTTTGGGGAACCTCACTGCTGGTCACTTGCCTGGACACACCGGTCCTGGTGGGCACGGCCGCTGGGTGGAGCAGAGCCCAGCGCTGTTCTGCTGACACTTGGCAGGGATGTTCCCTCACCTCCGTCAGGCCAGTCCCCACGGGCCGGCAGCAACAGGGGCATGCTGGTAAGCGTGTCAAGGTTCCCTCCGAGTGAGCAGGCTGAGTCCACATGCGAGTTCTGAGCAGGTCATGGAGCCGGTGCGTGTTCACCAGGCCAGCGTGTGTTTGCTTGTCAGTGATTTTAGAGATTCATGTGATGGTGGAATTATGTGATTGCATGTATAAACTTTGAAAGCTTTACAACTTTTAATAAAAATGGCTTATTTTTACATTTTGTTGTGTCTGTTGGAAATTGAGTGGGAGAGATTTTCGAGTGGGATGTCAGGTTCGCTTGCTTTTCCTTTCTCGTGGTCTCGTGTTGCCTGGGTGAGGAGGGTAAGAGGAGTGTAATCTTGAACTGCCCTTCAGGGAGCACCTACTGGCATGCCTGGCTGCTGGAACGCGCTCGGGTTACTGACCCCGTCCTTAACACGGAATAATACTGAAAAGTCGTTTAGGTTCTAGGTGTACACCCAAAGGAATAGAAACAAACACTTGTGCACCGTGTTCGCTGAAGCCAACACTGTTCACAGTAGCCAGAAGGTGGCAACAACGTCAGCGTCCACCGATGGAAGACAGAGGAGCAAAATGTGTGCACAGTGGGGCACGACTCAGCCTTCGGGGGGAAGGGAGTTCTGACACCTGCTGCCACACGGGTGAGCTCAGAAAATAGGCCAAGTGCAGTAGCCAGTTACTAAGGGCCAGGAGTATGTGATTGCACTTTGATGAATTTAGTGTGGTCAGGGTTCGAGTCAGGAAGTGGAATAGAGGTTGCCAGGGGCTTGTGGGTGAGGGGAGTGGGCTGGTTGGGGGCCGGGCACCGGAGGTACATGCTGGCTTTGGGAGGCCTGGTACCCCATGTGCAGATAGCACGGGACTGTGGCCTCAAGAAATCTGAAGGTCGTGGGAGTCTGGGGCTGGAGATAGTGGGGGTGTCCATCCTTGGCCTCCGGACAGTTCTAGAGGGGCCTCTTTGGGAGAAGGGACCAGAGCTCTGAGCCAAGGCCCCTGTTTGGAAGAGGACTCGGCAGCAGAGAAGACGGGAGAAGTTGCTGGGGAGGCGGTGGCCACGATGGCGCCAAGACAGGAAGGTGGTCAGACAAGGAGCCCGAGGGCTGGTCAGGCTGTGACCTGCCCACTGCCCTCAGCCAAGCCGGCCGCAGCCAGCTGACATGAGAGGCGAGCTGGCCGTGGAGAAGGCCCGTGGGGGGAGCTGAGTGTGCGTGTGCGGGGTGCCGGGGGCAGGGACCGCTGGGCAGGAAGGGGGCAGGCAGGCCTGGGGGTCACCCGCAGGCACCTGAACCTTGACACGCAGGGCACTGCATCTCCTGGGGCGGGTGGGCAGTGCAGACCTGAGAAGGGGCAGGATGCCCAGCTGTGGGTGGCACGTCACGGCCTGTAGACTGCTGTGTGGGTCAAGTCGTCCTGGAGCAGGGCAACTCCGCACGCGTCTGCCCAGCAGTGCACAGCCTGAAATGCTCATCCCACCCCTCACAGAACACTGGCTGGCCTTCGCTCTGGTAACAGGAGCCGCCGGAGAGCAGGGGCCTGGGCCTCGCAGTAGCAACACGTCTGCTTGTCCGGCTCCCGCCGCGTGGGTTTGTGTGGCAGCCTCGGAGCCGGCACGGCCCTGCCCTCTCGTCCCGTTTTCCGGCTCCCGCCGCGTGGGTTTGTGTGGCAGCCTCGGAGCCAGCACGGCCCTGCCCTCTCGTCCTGTTTTCTGGCTCCTGGCGCGTGGGTTTGTGTGGCAGCCTCGGAGCCGGCACGGCCCTGCCCTCTCGTCCTGTTTTCCCGCTCCTGCCGCGTGGGTTTGTGTGGCAGCCTCGGAGCCGGCACGGCCCTGCCCTCTCGTCCTGTTTTCCGGCTCCTGCCGTGTGGGTTTGTGTGGCAGCCTCGGAGCCGGCACGGCCCTGCCCTCTCGTCCTGTTTTCCGGCTCCCGCCGCGTGGGTCTGTGTGGCAGCCTCGGAGCCGACACGGCCCTGCCCTCTCGTCCTGTTCACTATCTCTGGCGTAGCGTCTGAATCACAGGAGTGAGTGGAGGGACAGGTGTGAGCACGGTCATCCGGTAGCTAAAGAGGTGAGTCTTAATGATTCGAGAATAATTCCATTGTTCTGTGGCTGACCACAAGCCAAGGCAAGAGAATCACCGCAGTTCTTTGTGGACTAAGTGGACTTCCTTGTTTTACATGCTCACCTCCACGTACAGAGCTCTTCATGGCAGCTGTTTCTGTGCTGAATGCCACTACCACCTGGGAGACTTGTGGACCCTAGAGTAAGCGGAGCAGCACAGGAGGCCAGCCCTGCCTTCCAGGAGCTTTGATTTTAATGGGAGACTCGCCAGCAAACATCCCCTTTGGGACCAGACTTCGTGGGGTCTTAACTCCAGGTTTATCATATATTTCACTTTCTCATTGTTAAGCTTGAGTAAACTCCAGGAGTTGGCAATGGACAGGGAGGCCCGGCATGCTGCAGCCCATGGGGTCGCAAAGAGTCGGACACAACTGGGCAGCTGAACTGAACTAACTTTCCTGTGCCTCGGTTTCCTCTTGGGGATAACAATGGTAACATACTTCATAGAGTTGTGAGGATCTAGTGAAAGTCGCTCAGCCATGTTCCACTCTTTGCAACTTCATGGACTATACATGGAATTCTCCAGGCCAGAATACTGGAGTAGGTAGCCTTTCTCTTCTCCAGGGAATCTTCCCAACCCAGGGATTGAACCCAGGTCTCCTGCATTGTAGGTGGATTCTTTACTAGCTGAGCCACAAGGGAAGCCCAGGAATACTGGAGTGGGTAGCCTATTCTTTCTCCAGGGAAGGATCTTCCTGACCCAGGAATCGAACTGGGGTCTCCTGCATTGCAGGCGGATTCTTTACCAACTGAGCTATCAAGGAGGCCTGAGGATTAAATGAGTTGAGTGTTGAGATAGTGCTTGGCACATAGTAAATCCTCAGCTACCATTAGCGTCCAATATAATTACTATCATCAATTTAAATAAACACTAAATAACAGGATACATAGGAACTTAAATCTCAGGGTGAGTAGCAGCCAGGTGAGGCAGCCTTTATACATTGCTGATGAGATGGTAGCATGTTTGGCAATGTGTATTAGGTACCTTGAAAACTCTTCAAGGAATTGACTCTTAAAGAAAATAGTAAAAAAAAAAAAAATGCATGCACAAAAAGGCATGAGTTTTCTGTTGTTGCTATAAAAAGTTCCCACAAACTTATTGGCTTAAAAAAACATGAATGTATCATCTTACAGCTTTGTAGGTCAGAAGTCCAACACAAGTTCTGCTGGGCTAAAGTCAAGGTGTTGGCAAGGCGGAATTTCTTTAGGAATTACCACCTAGAGCAGGGTGGATGCTCCAGGGAAGAATCTGCTCCTTTCTTGACTTCCCCAGCCTTTAGAAGCGGCTTACATTTCTTGGCTCATGGCCCCCCGTCTGCCTTCTTCAAAGCCAGCAATGTGGCCTCTCTCTGGCTCTGATACCATTGTTACATCTTTTTCTCTGACCACAGTTGGGAAAGGTTCTCTTCTTTCAAAGACCCGTGTGATTAGATTTGGTCCACCCAGAGAATCTCCCCACCTCAAGGTCCTTAACTTAATCATACCTTCAGAGTCACACATTTTCACCGTTGCAGTCACATATTCAAAGCCTCCAGATTTAGGATGTGGACATCTCTGGGGCAGGGGCATTGTTCTGCCTGTGATCTATTAGTATATTTGTTCCAGTGTTTAGAACAGTGCTGAGTTACAAATAAACGCTCTACAACAGGTATATGTTTAAATTACAGTCCATACAGATGTTGGAATACGAGGAAGCCTCTAAAATCACTGGAAGAGAATGAGATAGGCAGTGAAAGGTAGGATGCAGTTTCTGAGCAGAATGAGCCCGTCTGGATGTGGGGAGGAGGGGGCACCATCTGGTGGGCAGGATTGTGAGTATTTTCATTTTCTTTTTTTGGTATTTCCTATTATAAGCATGTATTACTATTATTCCCCTTTCTCTAAAAACTTTTAATTAAATCTTAAGGGAATGTGTATTTTATTTAACCATGTTGAAAGTAAGTATGCTAAAAACAAATGCTAAAGTCAATAAAATTTACATTATGCTATAAAAGAACATAATTTAAAGGCAAAGGCAAAGAGAAACTTTCACTAAACTTTCCCTAATAAAAATCCTATAAAATGAGGTATGTAGTAATTACTTGGGCTAGGATTAAAGGCACATAAGAATGTCTTTAAACACTCTATAGCCAACATACAAAATGTAATGCAGTCTAACTATAATTAGTTAAAATATAACTTAAAATACATATGTTTATGTAAACTCAAATTAACATTTCAAAATAATTATTTCTGTGTGACCCAGACATTTGCATAATTGAATACTCACACTGGAGTACAGAGAAGATGTCAGTAAAACAATGTATTTGTTATTTTGTATGCATAATGCATGTAGTGTATCAAAGGAAAGCTCTTTAGAAACAAAACAAAAACTTTACCCAACGTCATTTCATCTCGACGGACGTTTATTTCAGTTGGGTGTTTATTTATTCACTGTAGATGAAGAACTTATTTACAACCTGTAAAAAATAGAAGGAACAGCAACAACAAAGCTGGAAGGAACAGGCCAAGTGCCACGATCTCAGGACCGTGTGGACAGCGACACTGACACGGCCGCTTGGTCTGTTTTCATCTGAAAAGCAAGTCCTGCCTCAAAGGAGCAAGCAGTGCTGGTGAGGCCCCGTCCCCCAGTCCATCACGTATTCCGGAACCACAGTGCTGCTGAAAAGAAACCAACCACGTGCGCCTGCCTTCTTTATTTAAAAAGGTGATTGAATCACAGTAACGAGTCAGGATCAAGAACTGATTGTGTGTCAGTTGGGATAGGCTAGGTTACACTGCAGAAACGAACGGACCCCACACAGGGCCTCGTGACGCTACAGGACAGGGGTCCCCGGCGGGACTCGGCCTCCAGCCGCTGTGCCCGGGCACTTGGCCCGCTCTGCACGCGGCCTGCCTGCTGACACCCGCAGGAGGGGCAGCAGGACTCAGGTGTTTGCCAGGCTCGGGCCTGGCAGAGACTCACTGTGCTCTGGCTGTCGCTTCTGCCCACAGCCGGCTGGTTGACTGGAGCCAGTGACGTGGTCCCAGTTGAGATGAAATAGAGGCTTCCCTGTGTCAGAGCTGAGGCAAGTGGATGCTGCTGAGCATTCCTACAATTGAACAGCACTGTGCAGTCTTGGAGAAGTGTCTTTCTTTGCCCACTAGTTGGAGAGATCTGTGGTGTCTAAGCCCCTGGCAGCCAACACAGCCTGGGCCGCCTTGTGGGGAAAAGGTCCTGCAGAGCCAGCAGACGTCGCCTTTCGGCCCCACCTTTCCGGGAGCGCCCCAAAGTCACTCACCCAGGGTAGTGGCAGTGCCTGGCCAACGGGCTCCCACGTCCCGGGGGAGCTGGCTGCAGCTCACAGCCCCATGGCAATCTGACTCCTCCAACAGTGTGTGCCCACTGTGGGGCTTCCGCTTCAAAAAATAAGGCCTAAGATCACAGTCACAAATACATGTCAGCTGCGGAGCAGCTATTCAGAAAGAGTCTGCCAGAGTAACTAGCAGGACTGAAGTCCAGGGAGCCATGAAGGGAGGCAGTGCTGGAGGAATTCTGAGGCAGAACTCGGAGAAACAGGTAGTGGCTATACTGGAAGGAACATGTTGGTTTCCTGTGTTTCACTTCTCGATGGGAAGTGAAAGTCTGGTCAGGTTCACTTGGGGATGAGATGAAGGCTGAAGCAGTCTTAAGCTCATGATTTCATGCCCAGCCTGTAATAAGAAGGATGATCAAAACAATGCTGGGATGTTGGTCTAGCTGTCCAATGCAGGACAGCCTCCAGGGCTGGGCAAATGCTCGAAAAGGCAATAGACAGGCAAGTGTGAATAAAAGAATGCTTAGGCTGGTATGGTGGCCAGAAACGAACTTGAAATGTGGGCCCGAGGCCTGTTTCAGAGATGGGGAGTGTAGGGCCGGCAGAGGAGAGGTCGATGCTGCCGAGAGTCAACGCCAAACGCTTTTGCGCTGGCCCAACCAGAAATCTTGCTTTACAGACGCCTAGGGTTTTGCCCACAGCAGCCAAGTCCTCCCCGCTCCCACTCACTGGGTCACTCTCCCACCTGGGTATCGAGCACTTACGTGGTACTGACTGAACACCGCTGTGGGCTCTTGCATCCCTTTTTAAGAATAAGTGGAAACACATTTATTGTTCCTTCTGTCTGTTGTAGAAAATATGGATAAGCAAAAGGATAAAAAAAAGAAAGCCAGTGTAATCCTGCCACCCACCAAGCAGCACTTGCCATTTCGGTCCATTTCCTCCCAGACTTGTGTGTGTGTGTGCGTTTTTACAGAAGTGGGATATGCACACGATTCTGTGAAATACTTTCGCATTTAATGTTCTGTAAAAAGCTAGATTCTTTCTGAATGCCCATCATAAGTTTTACTGATATTTCTCATTCAGTGGGTCGACACCAAACACCTCTTCTTACCTATCCCTGACTTAAATCTATGCCTGAGTTTGTCAGTTACTAACATACTGCTTGCTGCATCTTCTGAGCCCACAATAGGGGCCTGGGCACTCGATAGTCACAGGTGAGTCTGCCCAGGCACTCCCTTCCCAACCCTTCTCATGTTTAATTGGTCACTAAATCACGCGTGCATCCAGCACGTATCTGTCCCATCTGTCCTGGCATGCCTGGGAGCGGTCTGTGCCCCCATGAGGCGCTCATTCTATAAAACTGGGCAGCTGCTGTATTGCAGACTTTGCTTCCTGCTCTGGACGCACCAGAGTAAACAAGACAGGCAGAGTCCCTCCTTCCAGGGCGCTAGTGCCCTACAGGGAGAAATAGACAATACGGCACTGCACTAGTTCTTGATTACTGTGTGGCAAATGACGCCCGAACTTAGTGACTTAAGATAGCAAGTTCTTAGTCACAGTTTCTGCGGGTCAGGAGTCGTGGCTCCACTCGGCACCTTCTGCCTTGGAGTTTCTCCCACAACTGCAGCTGGGGTGTCAGGCAGGGCTGCAGGCGCCTCCAAGGTAAGCAAGCGGCGGGGCGGCGGGGGAGGTGAAGTTCATTTCCGAGCTCGTTCTCATAGTCGTTGGCAGGATTCAGCACCTTGCAGGTTGTTGATGGCAGACTGCTCTCTCCGTTAGGATAGCACAAGCTTCAACAGGACAAGCAAGAGAGGGGTGGAGGCGGGAGAGAGAGAGGGAAGGGAAGAGAACGGGGAGGAAGAAGCCACATCTTCAGGACGTAATCTCAGAAGCGGCGTGCCATCACATTGCACATTCTCTTTGTGAGAAGTGCATCCCTAGGTCTGCCCCCACTGTAGTGGGGCTCTTAGGGAGCCATTCTCAAAGGCTGCCTGCCCCTGTTGCAACAAGGGGTGTCGCAACAAGACACCTCCAGCTCAAGCTCAGCACTAGGAAGGAAACGAAATGGGGAGAAGACGCAGCGTCCCTGGGAGACGCCTTAGTGAGCCGGCAGCAGAGACTCACCAGCAGAGAACGGGTGTGGGGAGCCGGTGGCAAGAAGGGGCCTGTGTGCGAATACCCAGGTTCTCCCGGACAGGAGCAGGAAGCGTGAGCTCTGCATGCTTGAGAAAGCACAGGGCCGGTGACGCAGAGAACATCAGTGACGGGATACTGTGCCTGGTTAGGGAAGAACGTAGACCTTATAACAGATCGCACGACGCAAACATTCCCCCGGCTTTGAAATAGGAAGTAACTTCCCTAAGATCACAGCTTGGAGGTGACAGGGTTTGAACTTGGGTCACCTGATGTTGAGATCCATGTGTTTGCGGTGCCAGCATCCCACAGTTCACTGCAGGATGAACTGCCCAGGACGGAGCAGTTTCCTGGGAACTGAGACTTCCGTGGCTGAAACCAGGACGGTCCAGAGGACACCAGGATAACTATCCTGGTCGGTTGCCCTGAAGTGAAAACATGACCGCTGGGGCTCTTTGATGTGGTATTAAACCCAGGCCCAGCCAGCAGCCGTGAGTCAGCCCGAGAAAGACTCAGCTGTGTCTTTTGTTGCCAAAAGAATAAATTGCGGCATAGCCCCACCTTGTCGTTAAAGTACGATGTTTAAAGACTACAGTTTTGTTGCCTTTTGTTTTTCTCAGGTCATTCCTGGGAGAAAAGCTGACCTAGCACACAGGCATGGGCAGGGAACCTGGGGGCGGGGAGAGACCGAGCCGGCCGCAGCCTGTCCTCAGCCCCTGAGCAGGACCCGGGAGCAGGGCGGGGCCCTGTCCCTCGGACGGCTTCCCTCCGGGCACCTGCCCCCAGCACACGTGCTGCTGCGGGAGCCCTGTGCCCCCGCCTGAATCCCACCCTCCCGCTTCCTCCTCAGCACAGCGCCGGGCCCTGGAGGTGCTCCCGGCCGACCCATGACAATGCCCCGTGCTGTGACGGGACCGAGCAGGCCGCACCAGGGAGAGCTGCAGGCTGAGCTGCGGGCGTGGCTTGGCTTTGCTTGCTTTGCTCGCTTTTCCGTACCCCAGTGACTTGAGGCGGAGAGTTAGTGGCGCAAAGATTGTCCCAGTGGGATTGGTCACCCCTCATTGAGGCAACCAGTCCTGCATTCCCCTGCAGGCCACCTCTCCTTGGTGAGCCTCTTCTCTTGCAAACTCTGTGACCTGGAGGTTCTCCTCTGCTCCTCACGACCCCTCCTCTCCTAATTCCTTTCCTGGCCGCTCTGCCTCGGAGAGGGAGTGATGCCGTGGCGGGGCTCTCAGCCGCCTTGCCCCCTCCCCGGAGAGCCCCACACTGGGTTGGAGCCTGCACCTCTAACCTGGAGACCTCCTGCGGGGATGTCAGACCAGACTGACTTGATTCAGAGACCACGGTAGATCGTACACACTCACTCTGCCAGCAGCCCCTGCGGACGGAACACAGTCCATGCACGCACGCACACTCCATATCGCCAGGCTTGGCCTGACGCCCAGCTTTGGCTGCAGAACGTGGGCAGAAGCGCCAGTGTGCTAGTTTCTAAGAGAAGCTTGAACAGGTGCTGCATGGCCCTTATCTTGCTCTCTTTCCTTCCACCACTGAAGGGCATGCTCAGAAAGAGGCTGCTTTTTCAGCCTGGCATTCCGAAGGAGAAAACCAAATGCCTCTGGTTTTTTCTCTGTTTTCTCTAGAATATCCAAAGCTGATGGTATCATAAAAAGCACATCATTGAAACGTGACTATTTGCAAATGGGATCAATTCTCTGAGAATGACTGAATAGGCAACTTCTTCCCATTCAAGGTGAAATGCAGAATTGCAGAAATTGATACATTCTGAACGAGCATATAAAATAATGCATGAATTGTTAAAAAAAAAAAAAGGCAGAGACATTTCTTTGCCGACAAAGGTCCGACTTGTCAAAGCGGTGGTTTTTCCAGTAGCCATATATGGCTGTGAGAGTTGGACCATAAATAAGGCTGAGCACCGAAGAATTGACACTTTTGAACTGTGGTGCTGGAGAAAACTCTTAAGAGTCCCTTGGGCAGCAAGGAGATCTAAAGGAAATCAACCCTGAATATTCATTGGAAGGACTGATGCTGAAGCTCCAGTACTTTGGCCTCCTGATGCAAAGAACTGACTCATTGGAAGAGACTCTGATGCTGGGAAAGATTGAGGGCAGGAGGAGAAGGAGGTGGCAGAGGGTGAGGTAGATGGTTGGATGGTGTCATCTACTCGAGGGACATGAGTTTGAGCAAACTCTGGGAGTTGGTGAAGGACGGGGGAGCCTGGCATGCTGCAGTCCACGGGGTCGCAGATGCACACACCTGAGCGTCTGAACCGCAGTAACAGCCAATATTAAAAGTTACCTATGAGAGAGCCAGATTCACGAGCACTCTGCCTGCCCCACCGTCCACCGAGCTTGCCTTATGGAGTACGGGGGCTTTTGGTTTGAAAGAGTGGGTGTTGAGACGGTCTGTTCTTAACAGAGCAACTGAAAAGGGTCCTTTCAGCATGCTGGCCCAAATCACACTTCCACTCTCTACCTACTTGGGGCTTCCCATGATGCCCAAGAGCTGTGACACCGCAGATCCTGCAGGGCCTGCGTGCCACCTGCTCGTCTCCTACCCTGGCTGTTCTCACCACCCAGAGCACTCACTCGCTCGACGGCCCCGTGGTACTCCCTCCCTCTGTCGAGGTTTTTATCCAACTATCACCTGATCGCTCGTGGAGATTGTACTTCCTTGCCCATCATTATTGCTTCTGTTAAAATCAAACACAGAGAGACCAGACTTGAACATTTCCTGAGGGGTCATACAAACAACCTTAGTTTAACTTATTTTACAAACAAGTGAGGTTACTAATTTCTACTTAAGTGTCGCATTGGTTTAACTTCCGTGTTTTGTGAACTTTGGAAGCTTCAGACGATGACTTTGAACACAGATCGTGTTACTCCCAGGTTGAAGCACTTCAGAGTCAATGAATAACGTTGACGTCTGCCTTCTTCTGCAGTCACAGGGCAGACCACGTGTTCCAGATGACTTGACCACAGGATGGTGCAACTGACATCAGCTAAATTACTGAGTCACTACCTGGACAAACAATTCCCTGGAGACTAGTCTGGACCCATGGTGGACTCTGTGAACTTGTTACAGCGGCATACCCTAAGCTGTCCTCATTGATGCCCATTCTCACATGCCGTTAGTCTCTCTCCCCATATACTACTCTAATTTTTCCGTAGTATTTATCATCACTCGACACATTGTGGGACTCCCCTGCTGGCTCAGACAGTAAAGCATCTGCCTACAATGTGGGAGACCCAGGTTCGATCCCTGGGTTGGGAAGATCCTCTGGAGAAGGAAATGGCAACCCATTCCAGTACTCTTCCCTGGAAAATCTCATGGACGGAGGAGCCTGGTAGGCTCCAGTCCATGGGGCTGCAAAGAGTTGGACATGACTGAGCAACTAAACTTTCACTTTCTATCAACACATTGCATATTTACACATTTGCTTCTGTAGGTCATTAATTTGTTGCTGTTGTTGTTTACTCGCTCAGACATGTCCAGCTGTTGTGTGACCCCAGGGACTGTAGCCCACCACGCTCCTCTGTCCATGGCATTTCCCAAGCAAGAATACTGGAGTCGGTTGCCATTTCCTTCTCCAAGGGGTCTTCTTGATCCAGGGCTCAAACTCGAGTCTCCTGTATTGCAGGAAGATTCTTTACTGCTGAGTCACTGGGGAAGCGTAGGTCATTAATGCTGCTCACCAAATATTTCCATCTTTCCATCTTCTGGATATGTAGGCTGGTTACATGGGGCCATGTTCCAGAGTCTCCATTGTGCGCAACAACTGGCCCCTTCGGACTCATCCTGGGTCCCAGGATGGCAGACAGAGCTGAGGCTGGTCCCCAGGATACCTGAATCCTGGGGCTCATGCCGTTTATAATGTTCTTCTCTTGAGAATGAGTGAGATCAGTGACTTACTTCTCAACAACAGAATGTGGTGAAGGTGACGATGGGGTGTCAGTCCCCTAATCATGTCACACTGTGTAAGCCCCCTGTCTTGCTAGTGACTCTGTCTCTATTGCCAGCTTTGAAGAACCAGCTGTCGTAAAACAAGTTGTCCTGTTGGAGACACCCAGGTGCACCCTAGGAGACAACAGTGAATCTGAGCAAGAAACTGCAGTCCTCACCCGCAGCTGCAGGAAATGCATTCAGCCAAACACCCGAGAAATATCAGAAGTGACTTTCCCTGGCTTAGGCAACGATGAGAGCCCTGTCAGTCTCTGGGTTTCAAACTAATGAGACTCTGAACACAGGATGCAGTGAAGCCACCGTGTTGGCCTCCCCACCCATCCGAGAAGAAGCTCCATGAGGCCAGAGACTTGTTTTTTCATTGGTTTCTCCAGCTTGCTTGGCACACAGGGCACTCAATAAATATTTGTGGATGAATGAATAAATGGAAAAAAATTGTTTTGTTTAACTCCATAATACATTCATTTAAATACAATGTTAAGTACATTTTGAAAAGTCTAAAGCAATTAAAGTTCTGTCATAGATTATTTGTTGTTATTGTTTAGTTGCTGAATTATGTCTGACTCTTTATGAACCCATGAACTGTAGCCTACCAGGCTCCTCTGTCCATGAGATTCTCTAGGCAAGAATACTGGAGTATGTTGCCAATTCCTTCTCCAGGGGATCTTCCTAACCCAGGGATTGAACCTGTATCTCTGGCATTGACATGTAGATTCTTTAAAACTGAGTCACCTGGGAAGCCCCATAAAATTATTACTGAGTTCCAGTTTTCATTATGCATGAAGATGATATGATTTGATCCGTGGTAGAACTAAATTTATGCTAAAACAAAAAATAGGATAATATAAATCAACTTCCATTGGTCTTAACTGTGTCATGAGAAAATGGCTAATTGTATTTTTGCCAAACTTTGAGAATATGCCTGGATAGTCTGGTTTACAGCATAGGCTACATGATGAAGATGAAGTCACACAGTCCCTCTGGTTGTCAAGTAAGAGCCTTGAAATGAAAGCCACAAGGACAGGCCTCAATTTACAGTAGGGCCATTTCTCAAGCAGGGAACGCCATAACCACATTATACGGATTTATTCCATGGTGACGGTTATAATTCTCCTGAACAATGCAGGAGACTGAGACAGCATGACTCAAATGTGTAGATATTTTGTGGCATTGTTATATTGCAGAGTGGCTTCCCTTTGCCAACTGTCACACTTCTGGATTCCTCTCCTACCGTAACTCGTGATAGGCAAGGTAGTGGCCTCCCAAAGACGTCCATGTTTTAATCCCCGGACCCTGTGAATAAGGTATGTCACATTGCAAGGAGGAATTAAGGCTGCAGATGAAATTAAGGATGCTGTGTGCTGTGTTTACTCACTCAGTTGTGTCTGACTCTGCGACCCCAGGGACTGTAACCTACCAGGCTCCTCTGTCCATAGGGATTCTCCAGGCAAGAATACTGGAGTGGGTAACCTATCCCTACTCCAGGGGAATTTTCCCAACCCAGGAATTGAACTTGGGTCTCCTGCATTGCAGGCAGATTCTTTACCAGCCGAACCACCTGGGAAGCCCTGAAGGATGCTGATCAGCTGGTTCTGAAATGGGGAGCTTATTCCGGATTCTCTGGGTGGGTCCAGTATAAATGGAAGTATCCTTTTAAGTGAAAGCAGGAGGTCAGGGTGTCAGAGTAAGGTCAGAGGAAGGACTTGAAGCTGTAGGATGGAGCCATGGCCTAAGGATGCAGCTGGCCTCTGGAAGGTCAGACAAGGAATGGACTCTTCTCTGGAAAGGATTTCAGCTCAGTGCAACCCATTTTGAGTGCCTGACCTCTAAAACTGTAAGATGAAAAAAAAAATTGCTGTTTTAAGACACTAAGTTTGCAGTAATTTGTTAAAGAAGCAATAGGAAACTATTACAGCACTGTCCTGAAGTGACTGTGTCTGAATTTTCCCCCAACCGCAAGCTAACCAGTTGGCTGTCACAGTCCCACAGATAGAGGAGACCAACTTCTCTCTCGAAGCCATGGCAGCAGCTAGAGCAGCAGCATTCGGCATGGTTCACGGAGCCCAGCTTCCACAGGGCAGCCTGAGGAGGCCGCACACACAGTGGGGTGTGCAATGGAGGAGCCTGAACCGGGGAACCCACAGCTTTCCAACTGGGCAGGCAGCATGCCTGCTCTTTGCTTCCAATTCAGGCACTATCTCTTCCAAAGCTGAAAAGTCGTAGTAAGAATATTAAGCATGGGAACAGTGCTTTTCACTGTTCCTTTTTCACGTCTACTTTTCACCTCTACCATCTAAGTGTATCTAAGTTTTTACCCTGCAAAAATGTAACTTTCCAAAGAAAGAGGCCCAGAAACAATGAAACCCACAAGACCACCGACCCCGTAAGAGTGGGGCCACCGTTTCCTGCCACTTTCTATTCTACTACCCTTGGCAAATCCATCTATTATTTGTGCAGCTTTTCCCCCGTGTAAAGTAAACAGATATTGAAGTGCCCACCCTAGTGACATGCATGTGGTAGAGACCAACTCAGCTAACAGAAAGAACTAGGTGTCTGGAAGTCAGATCCTGACTGTGTTTCTTACTAGATTCTCTGACCTCTATGAGATTCTATTTGCCCATCTGCAAAATGGGGTTCATAATTCTCTCACAGGGATGCTGAGAGACTGCCGCCTCACTAGTAATGTTCACGTTGTTCCTCTTAGAATTACTTGCGCTCACAAGACTGTGAATTTTTGTTCTCGATTGAAGTATATTTGACTTACAGTATTAAATTAGTTTCAGGTGTGGACCGTAGTGGTTTGACACTTTTATAGATTATATTCCATGTCAAGTTACTATGGAATATCGTTGCAATACCTGCGCTGTACATTATGTCTCATGTCTTCTTTGTTATTCCTAGGGGTGTGCACCCCGGAGTCCCCCGCACTCATTTCGCTGCCCTCACCTCTCTCCTTTGGCAGCCATGAGACAGGGGTCTGTATCTGTGAGTCTGTTTTGTTGTATTTGTTCTTTTTTAAAACTGTGAGCCTCTCGAGGGTAGGGGCCACGACTTTGTGCTGTTCACCCTGACCACAAGCTCCATGCCTGATGAAAGGACACGCTGAGTAACTAAGGCTGACAGAAAGCGAAGGCCTGGAAGCCTGGAGGGGCCTGACAGCCCCGCTGTCCTGCCACCCTCCGTTTCGGGTCCCCGCTTTCTGGGCTGGCTTCCTGCACGGCGACTTGTGCCAGCCTGGGGCGGTTTCAACACCGTAGGACGTTCAGGTTCTCCGGAGCAGCCGCTTTCGTTTCCTAAAACTGAAATTTCTGGAAACGTGTGAGGCAAGAGCGGAATTTTAGCGCAGTGACTGCCTGGGTGGCCCGCGGCAGGACAGAGCTTCCTGGCAGAGCTGGGGCGGTCTCGGTTGCCCAACCTCCTGTGATTTCAGCACAGCAGCTTTCCCAGTGTGTCCACGATGCCAGGGGAAGTGTCCTTGGCAGAGCTGGCCACAGCCTTGAGGGTGAGAGGCCCTCGCCTCCCGGAGCCCAGGACTTCCCTCCTCCGACGGGAACAGCAAGCTATTGTTGGGCCTGTGGGTTTGGCCTGGAGCCCTCCCTTGACAGAGACACACACGCTTCCTCAGATGAGGCTTTCCTGGCGTGGGTTCCTCCCCACACCTCTCTCTGCCCCTTCCCTTTTCCTGGACTTTGTTCTCTGCTTCTGCAGAGGGACCCCTTCCTCCCCAGCACTTGGCCTTCACTGTCCCAACTCAACCGCCTAAGGCCACACCCGCTGCTCACAAACTGCACCTCCAGCCATGTCAGCAACACCCTCATTTTCCGAGAGAAGCCGAGCTCATACAGTTGGTAAGAAGGAAGCAGTATTCATCCTAAAGTTGAAAGCCCATAACATTTTTATTCCTTAGTATATTTACTTTTATCCAAGGGCCTTATTCGTCCACGTGAATACTTTCTACGGCACCACTTTCATGGAGACTTTCTGCCCAGTTAGTCCTTTCCAGGTCCCTCAAGGAATAATTCTTGATAGCTTTTTGCCTTTCAGAGTGAAACAAGGGGAGGGTCAGTGACTTGATATTTGGTCAGCTTTGGATAAGGGTTTTCTTTGCCTACTGGGTCTTCTGCTGCCCTCAGTGGACCAGAAAGATAGGTTTGGGATCCAATTATTTGAGCGGCAGCTGTTACATGGTTATTTTCCTGGCAATCAGCTTAAGAACAGAAACAGATACTTTTTTGGAAAGAGTGGGGGGAAATATCTACCCAGATGTCCACGCCATTCACATCATTTAATTTTCTCTCCGAATTTTTATTCTCTGCCAACACAACTTTGCACTCTGCAATTTCACGTGTCTAACTACGAGTTCTTCAGTCAATTGACCTATAATACAACTTCTCTTCTCATTCACCCTATCATTGCGTACTTTCGTAGCTATTATTATTATTCACGTGCTGAATGTGTGTGTACATATACAGACAGGCGGCTTCATTTCTCCAGTTGATTTTCCATAAAATAAATACATTTATTCATTTGGCTTTACTGACAAACAGCTCATAGCACTCTCCAAGGTCAGGCCCTACTTGTGTTTTGCAGAAGGCAAGCTTAATCTTCATAACAATCCTACAAAGTTCCTTCTACAGAGATGATAACCAGTGAGGATCACACACTCTGTGACCTCTGTCTGCCTCTCTACTGCACTGTCATAGCAGGCATGTTTTTAAATCACTTTTAAATGTTGTTTCCCATAACAAACAAGAGTCATGGCATCCTAGCTTTCTAAAAGTCCATCTGGATTGTCCAGCAGATACAGTTAAGGGAGGACCAGACCCCACTGTACACAGAGTGGGTTCATGATTGGTGAGTGATATTCCTGCTGTTCCCTAGTGCCCTGTTCCCCCAGATTCTGGGGGAAGGGGGCGGATTACAGGGAGTGGCCCCTTGAATCAGGAAATGGAAAGGTGGCCGTGGGCAAAGCAAGTGACTATGTGAAGGTCCTTTCCCCCAGGACAGATGTTCTCATTATTTATTTCTGGATCCATCAATAACGATTAGACTGACTGACCTACAGCAAACTAGAGCAGGAACTAAATCCTCACAACTTAAATGCTGCTGGTGGTGATGGTTTAGCCTTGCAAGCCCATGGACTGTATCCCTCCAGGCTCCTCTGCTCATGGGATTTCCCAGGCAAGAATCCTGGAGTGCATTGACATTTCCTTCTTCAGCAGATCTTCTGGACCCAGAGATCAAATCTGGGTCTCCGGTGCTGCAGGCAGACCACCAGCGGAGCCGCCAGGGAAGCCCCTTCAACACTGGGGCCTTTGTTAAAACAGTAGCTAACACTGAGCTCTTACCGGGTTCTGGGCATTGTAACAGACATAAAAACTGAGTCTCGTGATTTTCTCAGTCTTAAAGCTAGCTTGCGGAAGAGGCAAGATTTGAGCCCGCGTCTCTCGGACAAAGCTGCCCTCTCAAGCCGTGCTGCGCGGTCCCCGCAAGGCTGCGGAGGAGGCGTGTGACTGGCTGCGCTGAGTCCGGGAAACCAGTCCACTCGGCTTCGGAGCTGTGTTTGTGCTGCGCGTGGGTCAGGGTTGATGTCTGCCCTAAGTCCGTTCAGAAGCTGACTTAGGCCAGTGATTCCTGTAAGTCCTTTAGAGCCAGAATAGCATCTTTTTATGAACCTCTATTTTAGTATGTATGCAGAAAATAAGTGAAAAGCTGTTGTAAGCCAGGAATTAGTATTGATTCATAAAAATCACGTAACTTCCTTCTCAAAATAGTAAATGGTATCATTTCAGACAAGGTTTGTTTTGCTTAAGAGTCTCATATGAGGCAGTCACACTTGAATTGTGCAATTCATATGGACAATATCGTGTTTGAAGAAATCTTGCAACAAAATAGGAGCATATACATACATACATACTATAAAAACTCTAGCCTTTTCTATTATTTGAGTGTTCATCCTCATTGAATAATATTATTCTTACTAAGACAAGCAAGATTACGAAGCATAGGAAGTTGGCTATGGAGATCTAATGACAGGCGTGGCGTAGGGATTGTGAATCAGACAGACTGAGGTTCTAATCCTAACTATGTAACTTGGCATGTCCTGAACCCTTCTGAGCCACTTTGTATTTAAAATGCAGGTCATATTTGCCTCACAGACTTGTTAAAGCATTAAACAAATACACATTAAACTACAAGGAGAGATAGCAACACAAAATGAGGTCTTAACAGAAGGAATTATCTCCCACTCCTCCATCCTCCTTTTGGAATCTACCTGCCAAGTTTGATAGTGTTTCCTGACTTCTCCATTCTTCAAGCTTCTTTCTATGCTCCATTTTGTAGTTCTTTATCTCCTGAGTATCTTGATTTATGCAAAAGTTTTTATTGAACACATACTATATACAAGTTACTGGGTAAGCATGAAGAATACAATAGTGAGCTAAACAAACAATTCTTTTTATGGCCTCATGAGAGAGATGGGCATTAATCACACACATGGGAGCATCTAGTTGCAATCTAGCTGCAATCTAAGCTAAATTCTATGAAGGAAGGGAACACATATCTAGGTTGAAGAGTAAGGAAGTGAAGGTGAGCGGAGACCTGCAGAAGTGAGTCTCTATGGCAGGTGGAGATGGTGCTGGGGATACTGTGATGATGGAGATGGTACCGATGGTGCAGGTGATACTGTGACGATGGAGATGGTGCAAGTGATACTGTGATGATGGAGACGGTGGAGGTGGTGCAAGGGATAGTGTGATGATGGAGATGGTGGAGGTGGTGCTGGGGATACTGTGACGATGGAGACAGTGGAGGTGGTGCTGGGGATACTGTGATGATGGAGATGGTGGAGGTGGTGCTGGGGATACTGTGATGACGGAGACAGTGGAGGTGGTGCTGGGGATACTGTGACGATGGAGACAGTGGAGGTGGTGCTGGGGATACTGTGATGATGGAGATGGTGGAGGTGGTGCTGGGGATACTGTGATGATGGAGACAGTGGAGGTGGTGCTGGGGATACTGTGACGATGGAGACAGTGGAGGTGGTGCTGGGGATACTGTGATGATGGAGATGGTGCTGATGGTGCAGGTGATACTGTGATGATGGAGATGGTGGAGATGGTGCAAGGGATACTGTGATGATGGAGATGGTGGAGGTGGTGCTGGGGATACTGTGATGATGGAGACAGTGGAGGTGGTGCTGGGGATACTGTGATGATGGAGATGGTGCTGATGGTGCACGTGATACTGTGATGATGGAGATGGTGGAGATGGTGCAAGGGATACTGTGATGATGGAGATGGTGGAGGTGGTGCTGGGGATACTGTGACGATGGAGACAGTGGAAGTGGTGCTGAGGATACTGTGATGATGGAGATGGTGGAGGTGGTGCTGGCAGAGGAGGTGGTGACAGTGCTTCCAGCTGTTCATATGGAAGGGCAGGGAAAATGTTAGTCATTCAGGTGTGTCCGACTCTTTGCGACCCCAGGGACCGTAGACTGCCAGGCTCCCCTGTCCATGAGATTCTCCAGGCAGGAATACTGGAGTGGGCAGCCATTCCCTTCTCCAGGGCATCTTCCTGACTCAGTGATTGAAACTGGTGGTGGTGATGGTGCTTCCAATTGTTCATATGGAAGGACAGGGAAGACTCTGGAGATTAGGGGGAAGGAAAATCCTCTCCTTCAACCCTGTGTTTGGTGACACGATTGACAAAAGAGCCTGTCTGTGTGGGAGGTAAGGGTGATTCAGAGATTCTGAAGTCAGAAAAGCTGCATCATCCCAACTTCCCCAAGGCTTCCTGCTGGCTACCCCGGTGCCCTGTGCAGTGGGTATGCATATTCAGACCATCTGGAGGCCGCACCCAGGCTGGTATTTTCCTTTAAAACAGGGGGAAGAACCTAGTGAACCAGAAATGTGGGGTCAAGTATGACTCTCCATAGAATGCTTAGAGAATAGGAACCCCAGGGTCTGCTGACCCTTCCACTGTGAGCTCCAGCTTGTGCCAAGTGTTGGCCTGAATCTAAAGAAGGAAGAAAGAGAAGGCAAGAAATGACAAGTGAGTTGGAGGAAGAGGCAGGACAAGTGACACTGAGAAAGACGCAGGAGGCCAAGTGAGTCACTGTGAACTTGGACAGCCGTTGGTGATGTCCAGGCTTGGGGAATGACTGAGGTGGTGTGGGGGAGAGGTCTGAGGAGGAGCTGGCGCAGGAGCCCAGAGGAGATGAGGAGGTCATCTTTGTGACCAGTGAATCTGGGCTCCTGGGAGATCTCAAGAAGTCTACGAGCAAGTGCCGAAGCCTTTGCCAAGTGAAAGGAGAGGAACAGGAGGTCAGCAGATGGTGAGACAGAGGAGGCCATGAGGTCAAATGGTGTGTGTGAGCCTGGAACTTCAGAGGAAATGGTTCTCTTAAAAACAGTTGGGGAGATAAGAATCAGTGGCTCTCAAGCTCAGGAAGTGGAGCTCCTGGATCTGATGATGCCTTTTGGGGGACACTGTGGATTTAACCATTTAGATTGAACCCCATCATATAAACCAAGATTTAGTACAAACCATCTCTCAGTGATCTAAGAGGCTGTTAACAGTACACGGTGACTGATGTACACACAGCTGGATCTGTCCCGGTGATGACAGCTCGGGGAAGCCACAGCTGAGGGAAGGGCACTGTCAGGGCACACAGGAGCAGCCCAGAAGACAGGGTCTGAGGTCAGGGCCGCTGACTCAGCCCAGAGGAAGCCGTGGGGACAGGCAGCAGAAAGGGAAGGAAAGGCATGACAAAATAGTTAGTGACTCAAATGTAATTTTGTCAGCGTTGGCTTTTTTAAAAAAGGTCTTCAGAATTTGTCTGCAGTAAGCGAGAATTTGGAAATTTGCTTTGGCTGTATGATTTAATATCTAAATGACTAACTTTGCCAAGTTAAAAACTTTGTCCTTCCTTAACTGTTCAGGTTCCACTATTCATAAATCTACCAAATTTAACCATCACTTTAAAAGGGACCTTGGCTTTTGTTTGATCCCATTTACAAATTTTGCTAATTAGGCCTAAATAATTTTAGCAGCATTTATAAGAGTAATGTATTTGATAGTCTCTTTAAGTATATTAGTTTGACTTAGTAAAACTTTCCTGAGTTCTTAAACAATGCTTATATAACTAATACACTTGTAAGAATGATAAACTTTAAACTCTGTTAAATGTTTCAATGTATGACAAGTACTTCGATACAGGGTTATACAAACAATGAAAAATTTCAGCTTAAAATCACAATAAATGAAATAAACATTTTAAGTTGGAATTACAAGCCTGACCTTGACTCTAATAGGCCAAATTTAAAAAAAAAAGAAAATGTGACAAGTCTTTAAAAACAAATACAGATTCCTTAACACAAAATATTAATGTAAGCACTAATTAAAGTCTTCCAGAGTTTGCATCCAGAAACTTTCTGGGTCAAGCATGACTGTCCATACAATGTCCAAGAAGACAGAAACCTCCAGGCTTTGCGAATACACACATATAAGAAATCATTATATCATCATACACAATTTGTGAATTCCTTTGTAGTTCAGTTCAGTTCAGTCGCTCAGTTGTGTCCGACTCTTTACGACCCCATGAATCACAGCACGCTAGGCCTCCCTGTCCATCACCAACTCCCAGAGTTTACTCAAACTCATGTCCCTTGAGTCGGTGATGCCATCCAGCCATCTCATCCTCTGTCGTCCCCTTATCCTCCTGCCCCCAATCCCTCCCAGCATCAGGGTCTTTTCCAATGAGTCAACTCTTTGCATGAGGTGGCCAAAGTACTGGAGTTTCAGCTTCAGCATCCATCCTTCCAATGAACACCCAGGACTGATCTCCTTCAGGATGGATCTCCTTGCAGTCCAAGGGACTCTCAAAAGTCTTCTCCAACACCACAGTTCAAAAGCATCAATTCTTCGGTGCTCAGCTTTCTTCACAGTCCAACTCTCACATCTAAACATGACTACTGGAAAAACCATAGCCTTGACCAGATGGACCTTAGTTGGCAAAGTAATGTCTCTGCTTTTTACTATGCTGTCTAGGTTGGTCATAACTTTCCTTCCAAGGAGTAAGCGTCTTTTAATTTCATGGCTGCAATCACCATCTGCAGTGATTTTAGAGCCCCCTAAAATAAAGCCAGCCACTGTTTCCAATGTTTCCCCATCTATTTGCCATGAAGTGATGGGACTGGATGCCGTGATCTTAGTTTTCTGAATGTTGAGCTTTAAGCCAACTTTTTCACTCTCCTCTTTCACTCATCAAGAGGCTTTTTAGTTCCTCTTCCCTTTCTGCCGTAAGGGTGGTGTCATCTGCATATCTGAGGTTATTGATATTTCTCCTGGCAATCTTGATTCCAGCTTGTGCTTCTTCCAGCCTAGCGTTTCTCATGATGTACTCTACATATAAGTTAAATAAGCAGGGTGACAATATACAGCCTTGAGGTACCTTTTTTCTTATTTGGAACCAGTCTGCTGTTCCATGTCCAGTTCTAACTGTTGCTTCCTGACCTGCATACAGGTTTCTCAAGAGGCAGGTCAGGTGGTCTGGTATTCCCATCTCCTTCAGAATTTTCCACAGTTTATTGTGATCCACACAGTCAAAGGCTTTGGCGTAGTTAAAGCAGAAATAGATGTTTTTCTGAAACTCTCTTGCTTTTTTGATGATCCAGCGGGTATTGGCAATTTGATCTCTGGTTCCTCTGCCTTTTCTAAAACCAGCTTGGACATCTGGAGGTTCACGGTTCACATATTGCTGAAGCCTGGCTTGGAGAATTTTGAGCATTACTTTACTAGCATGTGAGATGAGTGTAATTGTGAGGTAGTTTGGGCATTCTTTGGGATTGCCTTTCTTAGGGATTGGAATGAAAACTGACTCTTTCCAGTCCTGTGGCCACTGCTGAGTTTTCCAAATTTGCTGGCATATTGAGTGCAGCACTTTCACAGCATCATTTTTCAGGATTTGAAATAGCTCAGCTGGAATTCCATCACCTCCACTAGCTTCGTTCGTAGAGAGGTGGCCAATGATATGGACTATGAAGCTGGCGATATTCTTGTCTGTGACCATGACTGGTACACACTGAGCCCTGTTTGTGCTCTGTAATAGGACTGAAGTTAGAGAAGGCAGTGGTCACACAGTTCATGTCCCTGGGCTTGAGTCGTTATCATGAGCTCAATTTTTCTATCCACACGGAAGGCAGCAACTTCTACGCAGATTGCCGCCTCACATGGTTGGATTTAGCAGCTATCTGATTCTTAAAATAACGTATTTCCCCAGGCGCTCCAAAGAACTGGGAAATTGATAAAATTCTGCCTTCTTTCCATATTCTTCCTGATGGATGAGGCCATGCAGAATTAAAATGATGCCAGCTGCTCACTAGTGGTTTCATCTGACTCTGTGGTTGGAAAGACTACACCAACATTTCTTCATTCTTGTTTTTAAACAAGGTCAGCTATCGCGTGGCAAGGATAGGAAGTTGGTGCAGGAAGGCACTGGTCACACTTCTGTCCCTTGCAGTCTCACTGTGTCTGTACTGTCTACACTGCATTCCTCCAGACTCGACTAATGCTCTGAAAAGGCTCATCAACCCGTCACTCAGCAAGTGACAGCTGATCAGCGCCTCCTGCGTTCTCAGGGCTGGCCAGGCGTCCTGGTTTAGAGGAGCACAAAGGCCACACCCTCACGAAATATACATCCAGCCACAACCAGCTGCTGTGTGTGAATCTGAAATCTCCTTGTCTACTGTCTAGTACATGTCTTGCAACAGAAGATTATTGCCTTGTCTGGATTCTTGTGTATTTGAATCTAACTCGTAACAACTGACCTCATACGTCATCTTCGTGGTTTGGCCCTTTGCATCTGGGATAGTGCATCAGAGAAATTGAAGAAAAGTCTCTTTCCCTCTTTTTTCATCTTCCCAAGTTGTAGATTCCTGAAATATTTACAAAGTCTTCAAACTAAAAAAGAAACACAAACTTTTGTGGGCTTTATGTTCTGAATTAACTTAAGATGATGCTTCTGATCCTTAGAAATATGTACCAACAAGTTTGAAATCAATGTAGATCAGTCACTTGGACTAACAGATGAAACAGTCAATTTTACTCTGAGAAATTTTGTCTTTCTTTCTTTTTTTTAAAGGATGAACATTTAGGCCATCAGGAATGGTCCAGGAATATATTAATTTCTGAAACATTGTAGCCCAATGAGTTTACTCCTGGAATGGAATGGATTTTGTAAAATTTGGGTGATGAATTGCTCTGACTATGCATGGAGTGGTATTGGCAAGACAGAAAGCTGAAAATGAGCATTCCAGAAGGGATAAAGCCATCTGAATATGATATTAGAAGATTTTATGATTTATATTTCTATGTAGTTTAGACTTCCTGAAATAATTTTCTTTCCATCAAGAAATACCTTAGTCATATCTCTTGCAAGTGAGAAGTTAATGTAAACTTATTAAGGTAAAAACATGTTTTATAAGCAAGGCAGAATGACCTGTTGGAGAAATTAGGTGTTTTCTGCTTCTTTCCGTAAAAAGCAGACAAATGGTCCTCTATTTTGGAGGCCTGATATACCCATTCTTTGATCTTGGAGAGAAGAGGATTATTTAAAGTCAGTTTTATTGAGATAATTTATATCAAATAAAATGTATCAATCTAAGAAGTACAATTTGATGAGCTTGACACAGACATACAGTCACGCAACCACTATTGCAATCATGATACAGAACATTTCCATTATGCCCCAAAGTCCCTTTGTGACCCCTTATAGTCAGTTCTCTTCCCTATCCAGTTTCCTGATATCTCTGCTCTCTGTCATGATTTTTCTTTGTGTAGAATTTCACATAAATGGATTCTATACTATGTATTTTCTCGTGTCTGATTTCTTTCACTTAGTGTCATTCTTTTCAGATCATCCAGTTCTTGTATATTTCAGTACCTCTATCTTTTTATTGTTGAGTAGTAGTCTATGGTATAGATATACAATAGTTTGTATATCTAGTCACCAGTTGATAGATATTTGGGTTGTTTCTAGCTCTGAATAAAGTACATGCTTTTTTGTGAACTTATTTTTCATTTCTCATGGGTAAATACCTAGGATTGAGATTACTGAGTCATTGATAAGGTGTTAATACAATTTTACCACAAACTGTCAAACTTTCTTAGAGTGTCATTTCGCATTGCAGCACAATGTATGAAACTTTCATCCTGTATCCTAGCCAACACTTGGTCTTGTCAGTCTTTATTCTTTCAGCCATTCTAGGGAGCATCTGAGCTTCCCTGGTGGCTCAGTGGTAAAGAACCTGCCTGTCAATGCAGGAGATGCAGGTTCGATCCCTGGGTTGGGAAGATGACTTGGAGGAGGAAATGGCAACCCACTGCAGTGTTCTTGACTGGAGAATCCCATGGACAGAGGAGCCTGGTGGGCTACAGTCCATGGGATCACAAAAGTGTCAGACATGACTGGCAACAATAGCAACAGTGAGCATGAAGTGGTATCTCGATGTGTCCCACCTCCCAGTTTTATTGAGATATGATTGGCATGTAATATTGTATTAGTTTAATAATACAACAATAATAATTTTGATATTATTTGTTGGGAGCCGGCGAGAGAAACCCCGCCCGTGACAAGGTCTAGGTTCAAGGAGCTGGCACGCAAAGGCATTCAGACCTCCGGGACCGCTCCACATGCAAAGGCGTCCGGACCTCCGGCGGTTTCTCGGGACAGCCCCACCATCCACTCCCAGGCCTTCGTCCTTTCATCTTCTGATGCTTGGTGTTCTTCTATGTCCCCTAAAAACTAGTCTGACTCTTACCTAAAATCCCTCCTTGAAACCTTTGCATGGCAGCAACACAGTCCCTGGGGGCACATGGGCCCCAACAAACAGGCCAGAGGTAAGGAAAATATTACACAGAACATCCTGCCTCTTCCGGCGCTGCTGGAATTATGATTGCCAGTTTAGAATCTGGAATGCTCATCATTACCTTCTAGCACAAAACCAAATCTGCTAACAACAGGCCTATCTATCCCATAAGCAAAAGTAGATAAGAGTCCGTTACAAGATTGAGAGGATTCCTTAGGGTGTGATCAGGAAGGAATTCATAAGACCTCTGACCCTTAGGATTACATACCAGAGCCAAGTCCGCCCAGGGTGAGCTTCCCAAGATAAGGTTTGTAGATGGCTTTTCACAGTTTACTAGCTGCTGCCATTGAATTGTTTAAAAGTTATGTGTAGGTATTGATTGTTCTGGAAAGTTATTTATGATGTAACCCGTGATTATGCACCTGGTACAATCTTATCATTCCCCCCTCCTTAAACCTCCTTGAAGGATTATTGGTTTTAGGGTATATAAGCACTGATGTAAAAGAATAAAGTAGTTTTGATCCTGCACTCAACCAAGACTGACTCGCTTTCTTTTCTTCGCCGACGCCGCTCATCCGAAGGGAACCCCTGGACTCCGCTGGGGCTGGACCCCGGCAATTATTATTATTAATAATTAGATATCTGTATGTATTGTGAAATAATTATTACAACCTTTTTACATAATATCCATTATGTTAGTAACACCCATCACTTCAGTTACCATTTTTTCTTGTGTTGAGAACTTTTAAGACTTATTCTCTTAGCAATTTTCAAAGTTATAATAACAGTATCATTAATTATAGTCATTATGCTGAACATTACATTCCCAGAGTTTATGTATCTGATAACTGAGAATTTGTACCTTTTGACAACATATGAAGAGGTCAATTTTATTCTGAAGATTTTGGTAAATCTTCCAAGTTTCCAAAATGTTTCAAAGTGAGAAATATTGCTCTTCATATGAGATCATAGGTAACAGAAGAGAATCTTACATTCAGGTCCATAAAAAAACTAATAGTAAGAGAAGCTGTAGTTACTAAACGAGATGATTTGAAAATCTGTCAGAGGATGTAGAACTGGAAGACTGTACTTCAGGAAAATGGAAAATGGATAATTGGATACCTGAAATTCCATGATGAGACCAGGCCAAATAGAAACTGTAATAACGAGAGCTTAGCTATGAGAATTTTCCGCCATGACAGAACTTTAAAGACATGCTTTTTATATTAACTAAAGATATTCACAGTTGAAAATGCCAAAGTCTGCACAATGCCATATCTTCCTTCACAATATTTAAAATCCACAGGATACTTGGATCTCAGTGAAAACTTGATGATTGGAGAATAATTGAAACAGTCAGTTCAAAGGATGCCTCATGCTCCCTACATACTTTGCATTTAAGACAAAATAATATATAAATTCTGAAGAATGTTACTTTCTTTAGAAAAAACTAACATTGAATTTGATCAATGTCCACTTGGTTCTTCATTTAAATCTCATTAGTGGCCAGAAAATTTATCCAATGCAAATATTAAATAGAATCTAACACCCAGTGTTTCCCAGACACTAGGCATATTAGATGTTAGCAATGTTGTTTTTTAGTCGCCAACTTGTGTCCGACTCTTTGCGACCCCATGGACTGCAGCATGTCAGGCCTCCCTATCCCTCACTGTCTCCTGGAGTTTACCCAAGTTCATGTCCATTGAATCAGTGATGTCATCCAACCATCTATTGTCTGCTGTCCTCTTCTCCTTTTGCCTTCAATCTTTCCCAGCTTCAGGATCTTTTCCAATGAGTTTGCTCTTCATAACAGGTGGCCAAAGTGTTGAAGCTCCCGCTTCAGCAACGGTCCTTCCAATGAGTATCCAGAGTTGATTTCCTTTAGGATGGACTGGCTTGATCTCTTTGCTGTCCAAGGGACTCTCAAGAGTCTTCTCCAACACTACAGTTCAAAAGCATCAATTCTTCAGCGCTCTGCCTTCTTTATGGTCGAACTCTCATATCCGTACATAGAAAGACCATAGCTTTGACTATATGGGCCTTTGTCAACAAAGTGATGTCTTTGCTTTTTAATACACTGTCTAGGTTTGTCATAGCTTTCCTGCCAAGAAGCAATCGTCTTCTAACTTCATGGCTGCACTCATCACCCACAGTGATTTCAGAGCCCAAGAAGGGAAATCTGTCACTGCTTCCACATTTTCCCCTCCTATTTGCCATGAAGTGATGGGACTGGATGCCATGATCTTAGTTTTTTGAATGTTGAGTTTTAAGTCAGCTTTTTCACTCTCCTCTATCACCTTCTTCAAGAGGCTCTTTAGTTCCTCTTCACTTTCTTTCATTAGGGTGGTGTCATCTGCATATCTGAAGTTATTGATATTTCTCCCAGCAATCTTGATTCCAGCTTGTGCCTCATTCAGCCCAGCATTTCACATGATGTACTCTGCATATAAATTAAATAAGCAGGGTGACAATATACAGCCTTGACGTCCTCCTTTCCTGTTATGGAACCATTTTGTTGTTCTATGTCTGGTTCTACTTGCTGCTTCCTGACCTGCACACAGGTTTCTCAAGAGGTAGGTCAGGTGGTCTGGTATCCCCATCTCTTGCAGAATTTGCCACAGTTTGTTGTGATCCACACAGTCAAAGACTTTAGTGTAGTCAACGTGCAGAAGTAGATGTTTTTTCTGGAATTCTCTTGCTCTTTCTATGATACAATGAATGTTGGCAATTGGATCTCTGGTTCCTTTGTCTTTTCTGAATCCAGCTTGAACATCTAGAAATTCTTGGTTCATGTACTATTGAAGCCTGGCATGGGGAATTTTGAGCATTACTTTGCTAGTGTGTGAGATGAGTACAATTGTGCAGTAGTTTGAGCATTCTTTGGGATTGCCTTTCTTTGGGATTGGAATGAAAACTGACCTCTTCCAGCCCTGTGGCCACTGCTGAGTTTTCCAAATTTGCTGGTATACTGAGTGCAGCACTTTCACATTATCATCTTTTAGGATTTGACATAGGTCAACTGGAATTCCATCACCTCCACTAGCTTTGTTCATAGTGATGCTTCCTAAGGCCAACTTGACTTCACACTCCAGGATGTCTAGCTCTAGGTGAGTGATCACACCATCATGGTTATCTGGGTCATTAATATCTTTTATGTATAGATCTTTTGTGTATTCTTGCCACCTCTTCTTAATACCTTCTGCTTCTATTAGGTCCATACTGTTTGTGTCCTTTATTGTGCCCATCTTTGCATGAATGTTCCCTTGGTATCTCTAATTTTCTTGAAGAGATCTCTAGTCTTTCCCATTCTATTGTTTTCCTCTATTTCTTTGCATTGATCACCGAGGAAGACTTTCTCTTTTTTTTTTTTTCCATTTATTTTTATTTGTTGGAGGCTAATTACTTTACAACATTGCAGTGGTTTTTGTCATACATTGAAATGAATTAGCCATGGATTTACATGTATTCCCCATCCCGGTCCCCCCTCCCACCTCCCTCTCCACCCCCTCCCTCTGGGTCTTCCCAGTGCACCAGGCCTGAGCACTTGTCTCATGCATCCAACCTGGGCTGGTGATCTGTTTCACCCTAGATATATATGTTTCGATGCTGTTCTCTTGAAACATCCCACCCTCGCCTTCTCCCACAGAGTCCACAAGTCTGTTCTATACATCTGAGTCTCTTTTTCTTTTTTTGCATATAGGGTTATTGTTACCATCTTTCTAAATTCCATATATATGTGTTAGTATACTGTAATGGTCTTTATCTTTCTGGCTTACTTCGCTCTGTATAATGGGCTCCAGTTTCATCCATCTCATTAGAACTGATTCAAATGAATTCTTTTTAATGGCTGAGTAATATTCCATGGTGTATATGTACCACAGCTTCCTTATCCATTCGTCTGCTGATGGGCATCTAGGTTGCTTCCATGTTCTGGCTATTATAAACAGTGCTGCGATGAACATTGGGGTGCACGTGTCTCTTTCAGATCTGGTTGAGGAAGAGTTTCTTATCTCTCCTTGCTATTCTTTGGAACTCTGCATTCAAATGGGTATATCTTTCCTTTTTTCCCTTGCCTTTCCCTTCTCTTCTTTTCTCAGCTATTTGTAAGGCCTCCTCAGACAACCATTTTGCCTTTTTGCATTTCTTTTTCTTGGGGATGTTTTTGATCACCACCTCTTGAACAATATTACATACCTCCATCCATAGCTCTTCAGGCACTCTGTCTATCAGATCTAATCCCTTGAATCTATTTCTCACTTCCACTGTATTCTCATAAGGAATTTTTAAGTCATTTCCCAGTAGCTCAGTGGGTAAAGAATTTGCCTGCAGTCAGGAGACCCAGGTTTGATCCTTGGGTCTGGAAGATCTCCTGGAGAAGGAAATGACTACCCACTCCAGTATTCTTGCCTGGAAAATCCTATGGATAGAGGAACCTGGCGGGCCTCAGTCCATTGGGTTGCAAGAGTTGGACATGACTGAACCACTAACACACATACCTGAATTGCCTAGTAGTTTTGCCTACTTTCTTCCATTTAAGTCTGAATCCACAGTCAACTCTCCGTCTTGTTTTTTGCTGACTGTATAGAGCTTCTCCATCTTCAGCTGCAAAGAATATTATCAATCTGATTATATTCATTTTACATAGGCGCTATTAAATTCTATTCTTCAAAAATTACAGATGTTATTGACATTGTCCAAAGTAGAAAAATTTTGAAGAATGAGTGTTTGTGTACAAAGATCTGTATATTAATTAGTGCAAGGATTACAGCAGATTTTCATTAAGCTATTTTTGACAGATGTTATTTTTTATTATTTTCTTTAGCTAGTACAAAATATTTTATGTGAATAAGACACAGACTGTGTTTTTTGATAACTTCATTTTAGAATTTCAGTCAGATTCTCAAAAATGTGGATGAAATATTTCAATCAAATATCTCAAAAATATAACCATGAAAGTTATATTTAAGTGGATACATTTTCATATTGTGTTCATTTTCTTTTTTTTTTAAATAAGTTTTGTGGTTAAATAAGTTTTGAGTTAGAGAAGGTCTGATATCCTACTGAAAAGAAGCTAAGGTATTTTGGACTCTAACCTGGGTTTTGCCACTTGGCTGTGAGCCATATGACTTGAGTCAAATTCTTTAATCACTTGAACTGGAAGGTGTAATAATATAAAAACTATTTATTTCACCTGCTATTAGGAGACTCAAGTGAAAAGATTCATATGAAAATGCTTTGAAAATGTGAAGAACTATAAAGATGTGCCAGAGTAGAATGTGTGGAGTTTTGCAGCGAGTGTAGGAGAAATCTTCATTGCAAGGAGATAACACTGGTAATACGTTGTGGGTAAATACATGATTTTTACCTAACTTTGTCAGAATATTCTAATTGACTTTGGGATTACAAAGCAATAGCATTGGTCAATCTAGGCAGCTGTACTAGAAAAGATTCACAGAGAAAGAACTGAGGTTTTAGTTTCAGGGCAAAAAAAATGGAAAGAAGTTTTCCCAAGGATCCACTTGAGAAATCATGAGGAAGAGAGGGGCAGATTCTGAAGTAATAAGGAAGTCTTCAGGATGGTCAGGAATGCAGAGAAAAGTCCACAGGTAATCAGTAAACTACAAAAAACCAGATTCCACCCTCTCAAATTCACGTTCATGCCTGTAGATTAAGTCTACCTGAGGTTGGAGCCTTTAATGAGGAGTAGGCATGTAGAATAGGGGAAAGAAAGAAACCTTGGTTTCGGGTAAAATTCTGGTTTCAAATCTCATTTCTGCCACTTAGAATTTGCATGGCATTTCCTCCTGTGTCAAAGGGGAACAAGAACGCTGCCTCAGCCTCCAATCTCAATTTAGGAAGGTCAAATGTAATTACCAAAATAAAATGCAGTTTATGACTATTAAGGTAGTTTGTTTCCCTTACAGACATGCTTCACTAGTTTCTATGGCAAAGAAGAAAGCCAAACTAGGCTGTTTGTTTGGGGAATTACCCACGTTGAGAAATAAGGATGGAATGCACAAAGGAAGAGCTTAGGTTCAAAATCGTAGACCTAAGTGGGAGTCCACATCTTTCCACCATGAGAACAGGGACGGGAGGTGGCAGTCAGCGCACCACAAAGGGACCACCACGGTTGGAAATTTTAAACTCCCCGTCGTCCTTATCTGCTCTTCAGGCAAAAGCTTGCTGCGGTGGTCTGGATAGTGATTGATGAGTTATTTTAAAGAGGAGAGCATAAACTTGGGAGTGGAAGGGGACCGTGTCGATATGCTGACGGGGAAACTGTTGAAGAGGGCGTAGGGGCAGGGGTGAGCCTGAATTTGGGCATCCAAGGGTGCAGAATGGAGAGGTGGAGTTTAAAGACCGAGTGTTTCAGGGTAATAAGAGGCTTTGGGTGCTCGAGGCTTCAGGAAAATACTGGTTGGGTAATAAGCCTTCTCGTAGGTTTCGAAATCTGTGTGGTGGGGGAATCCCACACGGAGGCTTGAAGCGTCTCCCCGCAACCCGGGCCCCAGCGCCTTCCTCCGACCCGGGCAGCACCTGGCAGCTAAGGGGGCTGCACCTGGGGCACGGTTGCCACCGGACCCGCGGGGAAGCGCGGCGGCGCGCTGGGCCGCAGGGGTCACGCGCGCTCCGCGGAACGGGCGGTCCCGCACCCGCGAGGAGGGGGCGCCGGCGGCGCGCGCCGTCCCGCGCGCTCTTCCGGGGCTGCTCCCGGCCGGAGGCTGTGGAGAGCGCTGCCTGGCTGCGGCCGCACAAGTTCCAGGTACGTCGGGCAGGAATTCGCATCCGCGGGCATCCCCGCTCCGCAGCCCTCCCCAGACCGGGCGGGTGGCCAGGCAGGCAGGGCCCCAGGGTGGCCGAGCGCGGACGCGGGCTCCGGGCATCCCCGCTTCCCGGTCGGCGGCACCCAGGACCCCCGTCGGGCCGCGCGGGTCCCGGGGAGAGTGGAGCCCTCGGCCCCGAGGCTCCCGCAGCCCCGCCCGCGCAGCGCCGCGGAGGAGCGGGGGCCGCCCGGAAAGGGACGGGGGCGCGGCCGGGGTTCGCCCAGCCCTCGGCGTCCGGGTGTCCGCGGGGCGCAGGGCCCTCCAGCCTCCTAGGGGGTTCCGCGCTGTGCGCGGCCGCGTTCCCGGAGGCGAGGGGCGGCTGGCTACGGTTCCCCGAAGGGCCGCCCTCTCGCCGGCCGCTGTGCCTGCCCCGGCCGCTCCCGCCTGCTTCACTCGGAGCGGCTGTGACGGGGCTCAGGTGGAAGCGTCTGCGCTGCCTGCTCACCGCAGGGACCCAGCTTCCAGGCCTGGGATTTCCCAACAGGGCTCAGAAGTGGGACAGGGTCAGGACTCGGAGCTGCCCAGGACTCTCGCTCCCCGCACCCCGAGCCTGGCCCCTGTCCCCGGGGTGGGCTTCACGCCCTTTCAACTTCTATAAATGAGAACTTGTCTTTAGAACTTCGATGCCAGGCAGGAAGATATTTTTTCCTGGGGCGGGGCGGAAATCTGGGAGAAGAGAGAGAAATTGTTCCCGGTGTGAGCAGTTCAGGTGGGTGAGATGCTTGTAATCTTGTAGAAGGTCTCGTCTGCCCTGCTTGCAACGTTGTTAACTCAAATCTTCGTCAAAAAGCAACTGGGAGGGAGGATGACCTGACTTGAAAGTAGAGACAAAAAAAAAAGGCAGATATCCTATTTGAAAATGACTTATTCACCAGTATTTTGTTTCTTCCTGTTCTGAGCAGAAAACATTTGTATCTTTAAACTTTTTGTACTGAAGGCGTTTTACAAACATTGACTGAACTTGACAACTTGTTTTGAAAGTTTCTAAGCTGTCAGTTAATTTTTTTTTTTCATTGTGTTAGTTAAAAATTTGACTTGATTGGTTAAATACCTTGTTTTGATTTTGGTGATCGAGCGTAATTAATTATATGTGGCATCTTGGTGTAACCTCTTCATAAATATCTTTAAGTAAATTGCTTGTCATAAAACAATTTTTTATCTCCACAATATCATTTAAAATTTACATCACTGTGTCCTCATACAGCAGCGGCGTGTCTGAGTTTCTGAGTGCTGTCTTCTTCCTTAGCAATCTTTATGTTAAAATCCAGTTGCTTCTTGTTGCCTATTCTTTTTTTTTTTTTGCCTATTCTTACCAGGTTTATTTTCCATGTTGCTAAAGAACGTATGTGTTTGGGTACTTCTTGCAACAACAGTCTATGCATAAAATTCTTCTTTAGGTTTTGAATGGCTGGAAATGTCTTAGCTTTACTCTTGGATGATTATTTAAATGGATATAAATGGCTAACAGGTATGTTTTCTCAGCCCTTTGGGGCTATTATTCCATTGTTTTGAGGCTAGATGAGAAATTTCTATTCTTTTTTTTTTTGCTTGGGATTTAACATACATTTATAATTTGTGAACTTACATCTTTCTTTAATTATGAAAAATTCTTAGTTATTTGAAAAGACCCTGATGCTGGGAAAAATTGAAGGCTGGAGGAGAAGGGGACGACAGAGGATGAGATGGTTGGATGGCATCATCAACACAATGGACATGAGTTTGAGTAAACTCTGGGAGTTGGTGATGGACAGGGAGGCCTGGTGTGCTGCTGTCCATGGGGTCGCAAAGATCAGACACAACTGAGCGACTGAACTGAACTGATACCTTTTAATCTTTGGATCCATACCAGCGTTTGTGGCAGACCTTATGGGAGATTTCTAGGAGGCTAGCTTCTAGCCAGGTGGAGACCGAGGGTCAGAGGGCAGAGATTTGTGAGGGCCCTGTTCACAGAAGGCGTAGCCTCTTCCCTGCGCTTGGCATTATGGAGAGCCCACTTGCACGTCTCTGCCAGGCATCGGGCCACGAGTCTGTCCCTCTCCTGTCCGGCTTCACCTTGGCGTCTCAGCCCTTGCCCTGGAGGGGATGTCTGGTCCTGCTTTCACTCTGAGCCACAGGACTTCAGCTTCCTCTCAGCTCGGTCGCCTCTAACGCCAGGCTTACTCCTCAGACTCCCATCCTATCCTAAGTCTGGGACCAGTAATTCCTCGCCACTCTGGCAACTTTCTGAATTCTTTAAGCATGTACATGATTTTTATACTTTGTGCAGATCCACAACCTTCATTAGATGTGACTCCACTCCATCTAACTTGAGCATTGCCCTTCCCTTTCCTGATGTCTTACATTGAAGAGTTCTCTGCCCCCTGCTATAATGTATTGAGGAAATGTGAGGAGAGACCAGTAATTCTGACCTTAAGCATCAAGTTGTTAATCATAGTTTTAGCATCATCAATAATTATTATTTGTTGAACACTGATCATGCAATAGGTGTCATATAATATTTACATGAAATAGCCCAAGATCTCTACTCATATACATTTCACCTTTTAAAGAGAAAAAACAGCTAGGAAAAATTTTTAAATGGGCATATTTGACCTTAAATCTTAGTATAATAAAAAAAATTTGGTATAAATTCCTTAAGATTTGTGCACTGTCTTACACAGTGGACAAAAATCAAGTAAATTTTGGTTGTTCAGTACACTTACACTAAGAGGATTTTTCTTCCAACAGCTGATTAAGCAGGAAGACAATGGGATGGACATAGACCCAAGCGGTAGTAGTCATCTCCCCTAACGCTGTAGGTTTGCGGCGGGAACAGTGCTGCATCCAGGGCCTCTGTGGGTTAGGGTTTCTTGTCTGCTGTTTCTGCTCTTCCGTGCTTTCACCTTGCTTCCGTTAGCGCCTGGTTGCTTTTTGTTTTATATTGGATGTTGTATCTGAAAAATTGCAGAACGACATCTGGGGCCTAGGATGATGCTGTCTTCTTCCGAAGCAAATTTTTCTTTGCTACCTAGTGCTAGGTACTCGTGAGCACCAGCATTCCAGAAATGATCCTGGTCCTTATTCAGAGAGTGAGGCTGCCTGAGCCATCCGGATAAATCAGAGCTGCAGTGGAGCCTCTGTGAGGCCTTCTGTTCCTCTAAGTTGGCCTTTCCTAGCCAATCCATGACTGTCCCAGACCTTAACACTTAACCCCCTGCCTTCTCAGGCTGTCAGAAGTGTTCTGCAGCTTCTTAGACTGTGATACTGTGCTCACAGTGATAAAAGTCGAGGCTGAAAATTTTGGCAGAGAACTTGGAACTATGACAATGACATAGCAGATGTGAAGAGGAACCAAATAGAAATTATATAGATTAAAACTGTAATAATAAAAAAATTAAAAATCAGTGGATGGATTTAACAGTAAATTAAACATAGTTGAAGAAAGAAAAACAAACTAGAAAATAGATCAGAGGAAAACGTTTAGACTGAAACTTGAAGAGACCAAAGTATGAAAAGAACAGAATAGAAAGAGACGTGGATGATACAGCTAACTAGTGCTTAGATGAAAATTCATGACCTGAAATGGAGATATTAGAAGTGAAGAATGGCTGAAAATTAATAAGGAAACATCTATCTAAGGAAATTCAAATGAGAACATTAAAATAAATCCAGAGAAAGCAGAAGGAAGGAAATAGTAATATAAGAACAGAAATTAATGAAGTAGAAAATCGAGGCTCTGTTGACTGAAAAGTTGGTTTTTTGAAAATGCTGGTAAAGGTGATAAACCTCTGGCAAGACAATCGAGAAAGAAAGCAGGCATGAATAACTCATCTAAGGAATAGAATAGAGGTCCTGTAGACATTAAAATAATAAGAGGATATAAGTAACTATGTCAGTAAGCTTGACAAATTAGGAGAAAATTTGATAAATTCCTTGAAAAGCATAACTGACAAAAGAATAAAAAGAAAATCTGTATCATTCTGTAACTGTTAAATTAATGTATTTAATGTATTCAACAACAAAAACCTTAGGAGATAGGAAATTTAAAGGGCAATTTTATTTCTGTTTCAGAAATTCTAAGCAAAATATTAGAAACAAAATCCAGCAATATGTAAAAAGGATAATACATCCAGGCAAATGTGGGTTTATTTTAAAAATGTGAGGTTGCTTTAACACTAAAGTTTATCCATGTAGTCACCAATATTTATTAACAAAGTAAAGAAGGAAATATCATCTCAATAGTTATAGGAAGGAAAAAAGAATTTGATAAAATTCAGCATTTACTAATAAAGAGAATAAAGTATAAGGATTGAAAAAAGAAATAAAATGATCATTGTACCTGGATGATATGATTGTGTATGTAGCAAATAAACAGGAATTTATAAACTGTGAAAATTGCTGAATTAGTTTTGCAAGGTTGCTCAATGCATGGTAAATATGTAAAATTTAATTGAATCTCTCTGTATCTATAGGTATATGCCACATATAAGTAACACTATTTTCAAAACTTCAAAAGTATCAAATGCCTAGGAATAAATATCACAAAAATATGCTCAAGACCTCTATATGGTATTATTGTGATAAAGAAGACCAAAATAAATAGAAATATATCATGCTCATGAATTGAGAGCTTCAATATTGTAATGATGTCAATAATTCCCAAATTATCTATAGATTCATGGCATTGCCAGTTAAAATCGATGGATTTTGTTTTTGAAACTGCTAAGCTAATTCTGTAGTTTATAAGAATATACAGAGGGCCAAGACTAACCAAGGCTCACTTCGAGAAGAACAAGGAGGAAGGCCTTGCTCTTCTGGATATGAAGATGTGTCACATATTTAGTGTTACCAGTACAAAGATAGATGAGTAGACATCAGATCCGAATAGAGAGCCCTGAGGAGGCACACTCACCCTTAGATGGATGTGTGAGTGTTGGCAAAGGTGGTATTGTTGTTTCCCCAAAATGATCTTTTGAAAAATGTACTGAGTCAAATAGCTTCCTCAGTGATTCATCAGGTAAGGAATCCTCCTGCAATGCAGGAGACATAGGAGACGTGGGTTTGATCCCTGGGTCAGAAAGATCCCCTGGAGGAGGAAATGGCAGCCCACTCCAGTGTTCTTGCCTGGAAAATTCGTGGACAGAGGAGCCTGGTGAACTACAGTCCATGGGCTTGCAAAGAGTCAGACATGACTGAGCAACTGAGTGTGCGCATGCGCGTGCACACACACGCACACACACGCGTGCGCACACACGTGCACACACACGTGCACACACGTGCACACGCATGCACACACATGTGCGTGTGCACACACACACACACACACACTGAGTCAAACACTGCTCCCTGCACTTAGTTTCTCGGGAAGAGAAAGTTCTGATGATCTGATTGTCCCTCAACCCAACAAACCCCCTTGCTCTGCCTGGGATTCTCAGCATCCCTCTTGTCTGCTAGTCATAAGTGCAAAACAGGTTGACAAGCATGGAACCTTTTTCTTTTGGTTAAAGAGCACACTCTTCCTGGAGCTGCTTCTAGTGAAAGGTGGTCAGAGAGAGCTGTGGTTTGGCTTTGTGAGCCCTCTAACACTTGGGGGCATCAGGTCAAACAAGAGGTGTGTTCTAGTGGAAGATCTGAAGGGTACAAATAGGAGGTTGTAAATCCACTTGGTTAAGCCTAGCCCTTTTCTTAAACTGCTTGCTTTTTCATCCTCTATCATTCATTTACTCATTTTCCAATCTGTGATTGGTCCTGCTCTATATTCCCAGGTGGTACTATGCTTTTTATGTCATTGTTCAGTGGCGGTCTTTCTGTGTTAGTGTTGCGGGAGGTGTTAGGGAATTCATTTTTTATCCTATTCATACATTCCATTTCCCTCTTGGTTATTTCTTCGTGTATATGTGTGTGTGTGTGTGAAGAATTGATGCTTTTGAACTGTGGTGTTGGAGAAGACTCTTGAGAGTTCCTTGGACAACAAGGAGATCCTGCTAGTCCATCCTAAAGGAAATCAGTCCTGAATATTCGTTGGAAGGCCTGATGCTGAAGCTGAAACTCCAATACTTTGGCCACCTCATGCGACGAGTTGACTCATTGGAAAAGACCCTGATGCTGGGAAAGATCGAGGGCAGGAGGAGAGGGGGACAACAGAGGATGAGATGGTTGGATGCCATCACCGAACTCAATGGACGTGGGTTTGAGTGAACTCCTGGAGTTGGTGATGGACAGGGAGGCCTGGCGAGCTGCGATTCATGGGGTCACAAAGAGTTCGACACGACTGAGCGACTGAACTGAACTGATATGTGTGTGCGAGTGTGTGTTATATCTTACTCACTTGTGGCTGGCTCGGCCTTTGTTGCTGCGTGTGGTGGCTTCTCTCGTTGTGGAGCGGGGGTCCTGGGGCATGGGCTTCAGTACTTGCAGCACATGGGCTCAGTAGCTGAGATGCAGGCGAGTCCCCTGCGTAGGCAGGTGGCTTCTTAACCACTGGACCCCGGGAAGTCTCATGTTTTATATCTTACAGAACATCTCTCAAGAACTGGAATTAAGCCATGATGTCAAACACAATCATTCATTTCAACCTCTTTTCTTTGTAGGTCAAATCATTGGACAATGCCACGTGCTTTATGGACAGCGTGGGTCTGGGCTGTCATCAGCCTGTCCACAGAAGGAGCCTCTGATAAGGCTTCTTCTCTGTCTTGTGACCCAGTTGGTGTCTGCGATGGCCATTCCAGATCTTTAAACTCCATCCCCTCTGGTCTCACGGCAGGTGTGAAAAGCCTTGACCTGTCCAACAATGAGATCACCTATGTCGGCAACAGAGACCTGCAGAGGTGTGTGAACCTGAAGACTCTGAGGCTGGGGGCCAATGAAATTCATACAGTGGAGGAAGATTCTTTTTTTCACCTGAGGAGTCTTGAATATTTGGACTTATCCTATAATCACTTATCTAACTTATCATCCTCCTGGTTCAGGTCCCTTTATGTCTTGAAATTCTTAAACTTACTGGGAAATTTATACAAAACACTTGGAGAAGCATCTCTTTTTTCTCATCTCCCAAATCTGCGGACCCTGAAAGTAGGAAATAGTAACAGCTTCACTGAGATTCATGAACAGGATTTCGCTGGACTGACTTTTCTTGAGGAGCTTGAGATCAATGCTCAAAATCTGCAGATGTATGCGCCAAAGAGTTTAAAGTCAATCCAGAACATTAGCCGTCTGATTCTTCATCTGAAGCAGCCTGTTTTACTCCTGGACATTCTTGTAGATATTGTAAGTTCCTTAGATTATTTAGAACTGAGCAATACTAATTTGCACACTTTCCATTTTTCAGAAGCATCCATCAGTCAAATGAATACATCAGTTAAAAAGCTTATATTTAGAAATGTGCAATTCACCGACGAAAGTTTTGTTGAAGTTGTCAAACTGTTTAACTATGTTTCTGGGATCTTAGAAGTAGAGTTTGATGACTGTACCCATGATGGAATTGGCGATTTTAGAACACTGGACAGAATTAGATACCTAGGGAACGTGGAAACGCTGACAATACGGAAGTTGCACATTCCACAGTTTTTCTTATTTTATGATCTGAGTAGCATATATTCACTCACAGGCAGAGTTAGAAGAGTCACGATAGAGAACAGCAAGGTGTTTCTGGTTCCCTGTTTACTTTCGCAACATTTAAAGTCATTAGAATATCTGGATCTCAGTGAAAACTTAATGTCTGAAGAAACCTTGAAAAACTCAGCCTGTGAGAATGCCTGGCCCTTCCTTCAAACCTTGGTTTTAAGGCAGAATCGTTTGAAATCACTAGAAAAAACTGGAGAACTTTTGCTTACTCTGAAAAATTTGACTAACCTTGATATCAGTAAGAATAATTTTCTTTCAATGCCTGAAACTTGTCAGTGGCCAGGAAGAATGAAACAGTTGAACTTATCCAGCACAAGGATACATAGTTTAACCCAGTGCCTTCCCCAGACCCTGGAAGTTTTAGATGTTAGCAATAACAATCTCGATTCATTTTCTTTGATTTTGCCGCAACTCAAAGAACTTTATATTTCCAGAAATAAGTTGAAGACTCTACCAGATGCCTCCTTCTTACCCGTGTTATCAATTATGAGAATTAGCAGAAATATAATAAATAGTTTCTCGAAGGAACAACTTGATTCTTTTCAACAACTGAAGACTTTGGAGGCCGGTGGCAACAGCTTCATTTGCTCCTGTGACTTCCTGGCCTTCACGCAGGGGCAGCAGGCACTGGCCCGCGTCCTGGCCGACTGGCCGGATGACTACCGCTGCGACTCTCCCTCCCACGTGCGGGGCCAGCGGGTGCAGGACGCCCGGCTCTCCCTTTCTGAGTGCCACAGGGCGGCCGTGGTGTCCGCCGTGTGCTGTGCCCTCTTCCTGTTGCTCCTGCTCACAGGGGTTCTGTGTCACCGTCTCCACGGACTGTGGTACATGAAGATGATGTGGGCCTGGCTGCAGGCCAAGAGGAAGCCCAGGAAGGCTCCCCGCAGGGACGTCTGCTACGACGCCTTTGTGTCCTACAGTGAGCGGGATTCCTACTGGGTGGAGAACCTCATGGTCCAGGAGCTGGAGCACTTCAACCCTCCCTTTAAGCTGTGTCTTCATAAGCGAGACTTCGTTCCTGGCAAGTGGATTATTGACAACATCATTGACTCCATCGAAAAGAGCCACAAAACCATCTTTGTGCTTTCGGAGAACTTTGTGAAGAGCGAGTGGTGCAAGTATGAGCTGGACTTCTCCCATTTCCGTCTCTTTGATGAGAACAATGATGCTGCCATTCTGATTCTGCTGGAGCCGATTGACAAGAAGGCCATCCCCCAGCGCTTCTGTAAGCTGCGGAAGATCATGAACACCAAGACCTACCTGGAGTGGCCCACGGATGAGACTCAGCAGGAAGGGTTTTGGTTAAATTTGAGAGCTGCAATAAGGTCCTAGGATCCTTCATTAAGCGTCAGTCTTGGTGTGGTGGTGGTCCTTCTATCACTAGTTATAACTGAGTCCATTCTGACTCAATTATATGTGAACCCTCCAATGAATATTCATTGGAAGAACTGATGCTGAAGCTGAAGCTCCAATACTTTGGTCACCTGATGTGAAGAGCTGACTCACTGGAAAAGACCCTGATGCTGGGAAATACTGAAGGCAGGAGGAGGAGGGGATGACAGGATGAGATGGTTGGATGGCATTACTGACTCAATGGACATGAATTTGAGCAATCTCCAGGAAATAGTGAAGGACAGGGAAGACTGGCATGCTACAGTCCATGAGGTTGCAAAGAGTCAGGCAGGATTTAGGGGCCGAACAACAACCATATATAAACTATATAAATGAGGACTTGCTTACTAAAATGACTAAAACTGTTCGAATTTTGTCTAGAGTGCTGTTTTATAAAAACTGCTACCAAATTGGAAAAACATGGTTCTAGGCTTTTATTTATCCTATGAGACAGTCATGATCTCAGTCCATGATTGATATGTGAATTACCTGTAGAAGTTGGCTTAGTTCATTAGGAAACAGCAGAAATGAATAGATTTTAAGTGACTTTCCATCCGCTTTCTGCCAGGGGCTCATCCACGTCTGAAGAGGGTGTTCTTCATCCCCGTTCTCCCTTCTGTGTGTGACTGCTCTCAGGAGCAACAAAACAAAATGTTAAAGTCCTTCAGCCAAATGTATTGCTCTCCTTAGAAAAAAAGTGCTGTTTTGTGTCCCCATAAGCTTTATAGGATACTGAAATACCTCGACAGTGTATTTTAAAATGAACTGTGCCTGTCTTTCTCAGTATTTGATAAGTTTCTCCAGCCATAGTTACTTGAGAGAGGGTATATAACCCAAGATGCAGTAAATTATGTATTTCTCTGGAAATGAAACTAATGAAATAAATACTCAGTTTTGAAGAATTTTAAAGAAGTCTCCTATATCTCTGATTCTGATCTTCAGCCTTTAGTGATGTGCGAAGTTCTCATTAGTGTCTGGTTACTCTGCTCTCAGCTCCCTGAATCATGTTGCTTTTTCCTTCTTTGAAAAAGTCTTGTTTCTAATTCTAAAAAGGGCTCTCTTTTTCTCTCTTTCTCAAATGTTATAGAAGTATGTGTGAGCTAAATAAATCTTTAAGCAAGTATCAACCTAGAAGTTCCTCACAGTGACTCAAAAATATTTGATACACAATGATTTAAAAGAAAGATACTACTTCCATATGTTAATTTTTAGAATCTAGATAATAAGGCATTAAATAAATGCATTAAATTTAAAAGTAAGGAGCGGCTTATGGATTTCGTGCAACTCGCTTGTTCAGCTGGGAACCATGTGTGAAGGAAGTGACCTTGCTTAATTTATAGCCAGAACTGGGTCTGTGTGGTTTACTGGGGTCTGAAGTCAGAAAGCCCTGGGTTAGGACAAGTGTATCTTTGAGTAACTCAGTCTGACCCCAGATATTTTCCTGTCACAAAGACAGGGGTAGCAATGAATCCATCAGAGGGGCCTATGTCGAGATCAATGTGCAGCGGAGTCAGTAAAGCCCTAGGCGTGTGGCCCTGGGTTTCTTTTCGGGCTGAGGAGGCAAGAGGACCATGCCATTCTCAGAGAATGGAAACCACGGGTGCTCACGCAGGCCGACAGGTGCCTGTGGTAGATGTTAGCCATTATTGTTTTCCAAGAAGTGAGTCATCGCCTTATATATTATGGTTTGTAAATGAACATTTTTGTGTTATAGGTACTAGCAGGGATCTCAGGTATATTTTCTGTTGTTTGCAGAAAGTTATACCAAAGAAATAAGTCCATTAAGTGCATAATAGGCTTTAGTCCTTGGGAAACCCGCAGGGTGGGTTCTTCTCTCTTATAAACTCCTGGGAGCATGCAATGGAGGAGACAGTAGCCAGCCTAATAAAAAACAGACAAGTTCAGGAAGAAAAAACTAGAGATTCCACAGAAACCAAATACAAAATGGGCTTTTTGCCTTACTTCTCTATTTCCTACATAAGTATAATGTTAATTGTCATGAGAACCAGACAAATTTAACATAGATGTGATCTGTAGATTTAATTTCAATAATTTAAACAGCAACAGAAACAGCTTCATAGTTAATTGACAGATCTAAAATAATGTTTTGAAAAGAATCTATTTTTCTCATTACAAATGTTAAACTGTAGATATTCTGGAAAAGAAACTATAGCATATAAAAGAAAGAGTCAGCTCTTATCCCTCCACCTTGAGCTAACCGCTGGTAACTGGATAGGTTACTGCTCTCCATAATTTTTTCAATGTGTATATTTTTTTCAATGTGTATATGAAGTTTTACTTCATAAAACAGATTAGATTTTACATGTTTAAACTGTATAAAGAAAATAGCATCTTTTTTTCCCTGATATTGTTTGGTAATTATCTAACACTTCTAAGCTCTGAAGTTCAGTCACAATTCCATGCAGACATCTATTGGTTTACTTGCTCAGAGTTCTAAAGGGTCATCATGTAGCTGTCCATAAAAAATAAGTGGCAAATACCCCAGGGGTTGATACATCAGAGGTCAAATACAACAGAGGTCATCAAGGACTCTTCTACAGAAGAAAAACTAAGTTTTAGTTGGTGTTTATCCAACTGCGAGGTGTTTTGTCAATACCTAGTTCAAGAATCTTGTTTTATCTCTTTTTTTCTTGTTTTATCTCTTTAACCTTGCATATGGCTGGTATGTAATATATATGGAGTTGTTGAAATGCCTGCTGAGTAGGGACATAGAGTTAAACCTTCTAATAATCTGGATGATGAGCCAGTTGTAATACTGAAGCATTGAGTAGTTTCAAGAAGGAAAATTACCAACAGGTAGAGATCTTAATGTGAGGGACTTCCTTGGTGTTCCTGTAGTTTAGAATCCACCTTCCAATGCAAGGGATGTAGGTTTGATTCCTGGTGGGGGGAATTAAGATCCCATATGCCTCGGAGCAACTAAGCTTCTGCCCTGGAACTAGAGAAAGCCTGTGCATTGCAATGAAGACCTGGCGCAGCCAAAAAAACATCTTAATGTGAGATCTCATCATTATAACTATGATGGAATTTTGTATAAAGCACATGGCCAAAATTTTTTTAAAATTTATTAAGTATAATTGATTTATAGTGTTAATTTCTGCTGCACGGCAAAGTGATTCAGTTATACATATATGTACATTCTTTTTCATATTCTTTTCCATAATGATTTATCACAGAATATTGAATATAGTTCCCCGTCCTATACAGTAGGACCTTGTTTATCCTTTCTATATATAATAGTCTGCATCTGCTAATCCCAAACTCCCAGTCCAACAGTTCCCTGGCCCCCATCCCCACTGGCAACTCCAGGTCTGTTCTCTGTGTCTCTGAGTCTGTTTCTGTTTCATAGTCTGTTCATTTGTGTCATATTTTAGATTCCACAGATAAGTGATATCATAGGACATTTGTCTTTCTGATTTACTTCACTCAGGATAATCTAGGTCACCTATATTGTTGCAATGCATTGCCAGTGTTTGGCAATAAATGTGTTTCCTTTTTACTTCATTCAAGTGTAATATCTTCAAGTGTTGCAGATGTCTGGTGTGATGTATATTGGTGACTATTTAGTAAATGACCAGTAATTTAAAATGAATTAATTTGAGGGAGTTCAACATGGTAATACCATTCTTAGGTTAATTTGTTCTGACTTGTCTTCTCAGTTCTGTTAATTTTTTCTTTCTTGTTGGATTGGTTCATTTGTTCAGCAGATACTTATTGGTGCCTCTTATGTGTCAGGTGCTGCCCAACTGCTGCAAAGATAGTAGGGAACAAAACATAAAATCCTCTGTCTTCATGGAGAGGAAGACAGACAGTAGACAAATGAGTCTGTGATGTGATTTCAGGTGTTGGAAAGGGCTGGGATGGAAACAAAAACAGTACGGCCATGGAAAGTGTGTGTGTGTGTGTGTGTGTGTGTGTGTGTGTGTGAGTGTGAACAGAGTGGCCCAGGAGAAGAGAAGGAGGCGCTCCCTCAGTCACCCGTGGGTGGGCTGAGCGAGCAGCAGCCCCAGGGCACCCGCGCGGCTCTGGCCCATTGTGTGGACGGCAGCACCCGGTGCTAGAGGTTTTGAGAGCGATCTCTAATGAAGGGCTCTGTGGTACCAAAGCTGCCACGGGGTAACAAGAACAGAGAACAGAAAAGACCGTGTCCTTAAACCATAGATTTAATGACTCTACTTCTTTGAAGATGTTGAACTGATAAGAGGGCATTTGTTGTAACTCAGTAAAATTGTATGTGAGAAGTACTTTGCAAACCTCTGAAACACATCCCAGGTGAGATCACTGTAAGCCAAACTCGAGATGGGATGTCCACGGTGAAAGTGAAGTAAAGTCGCTCAGTCGTGTCTGACTCTTTGCGACCCCATGGACTGTAGCCTACCAGGCTTCTCCATCCATGGGATTCTCTAGGCAAGAATACTGGAGTGGGTTGCCATTTCCGTGGGTGGTACCATATGCGTCACAAACGAGAATTAGAAAATGGTCGTAATCAGAAAGATGCAAGGCCTCTGTGTTTATTCCATTGCTCAGCTTCTGTTTAAATTCTTTCCACACACAGTGTCAGTTTTTATTCAGTTCTCTAAGTTCTTGGGATCTCTAAAAATTAAAAGAGTATTGGAAAATATTTCAACATGCAGTACATTGCTTCTGGGGTAAGTGTGCCATGCTATTCCAGCCCTAGTGAATAGTTAATGCCTTGAACGATTCCTATTACCACGGGTTGCCAGGCCACCAGATAACGAAGCCAGTCCAGGATCTGTCCATATAAAAAGTGTGTGCGTTCCCAGCTGAATCTCAATTAAGGAGGTTACTCTACATCTAGCCATGTAGCAGAAATAGTCATTGTTATTTATACTACATCTAATTTCTAAAAGTAAAACAGCGTACAATAAACTCCCCAAATATAATCCCAAAGAAGAATAAAAGGTGAGCGTCACATCCTAAAAGAAATAGGAAGTGGGGAATGATGAATGTGGAAAACCAAGGATAATGAAAACTACCGTTAAGTGAGCAAAAACAGCTCTGGGCTATTCTGCCATCAGTTCATCAGCGGGAAGACATTAGTTCACTGATAATACATATCCTATGCTGGTCCCTTGGCTGGACTGTACTGAGGGAACTTCATACATAGTATCTCTATTAGCCATGTCATACATGGAAAGGCAGACTTTTCATACATATCATTTATGTTACACGGAATCTCAATAAGGAGTGCATGTGTTTCTGTAGCTGCCTTAGAGGAATGATGCTTGTTGTTAGGATGTGCCATTCAGAAACACAGTTCTGTATTTCACAGGAAAAAAATTACATGTAATATTCAAAAGTACATGTAATATTCAATATTCAATGGTCTTATTCTCTCAAGACCATTTCATTCTGTCAAAGAAACCAATTGTCTTTTATTATTTAGATGATCGTCAAGGTGACACTTATGATCATGTTATCACCCATTTTATAACAAAGACCTATATACTGAGGTTTCAGAAGTGAGTTATTAACCAAAAGCTGTTCTGGCCTCAGCCTGGTGAGGACAGAAGGTGCACGGCAGCCTTCGGCCGTGGCTGTTCTTGGCCGGGTTCTGAGAGACAAGGCAGCTGGAAGGGGAGCTGGCGGCCGGGAGCAGGCTCTCTGTTGAGACCCAGGGCCCGACTACGCTGCCGCCCCTGCTGTTCTACTGGCAAGTCTTTCCTTGACTTGCAGTTCTCAGCCACGGGGGCGTTTCTGCAGACAGCCATTGGTAAAACGGCACAATTAGGGCTGGTGAAGAGCCAGGGGGGCAGGGATGGGGTATCTGCTTTAGCACTGTGAAACTCAGGTGACTGGAACTCAGAGGAATATGGTAAGTCCCCTGCATATGAGTGAGCTCCGTTCAGAGAGTGCTTTCAGAGTCCAACAAAGTTATCAACTAACATCATCGTCTATATACTGTACTTTTCACACCAATAACACATAAAAATCAAGCAAACAAAAAAATTTTAAATCTTCCAGTACAGTACCATGAAAAGTACAGTAGTACAATACAATAGCTGAACAGACACATGAACTAACTTACATGACTGAACCTGCAAATGCCCGTTCCCATCTCTGAAAGTTCACGACTTGGAGGTCCACACGTAGGGGACGGACTGCAGGGAGGCTGCTACTGAGGAGCTAAGAGGGAGTACTTGGCAGGCTGTGGCCATCCCCTCAGGGCTCTTCTGCTTAAGGGGATGCGTTTTAGTTCTGTTTACTCCCCTGGAGGAGACACCGTGTTCTTGGGCTGGTGGGGTGGAGGGCCAAGGCTTTGCAGTCAGCTCTGAGGGGGGCACTCTCTTCCTGCGACCTAAATGAGAGTGAGTGTATTTGGTCGGGGGTCCCTGCTGTCTATAAACGTCCTGTTGTTGCCATTCACTGACCAAATCTGTAGTAGATGTTCACTCCTTTCAACATTATTATTACTTAGGTTAGCCTAAGAAAAGATGAGATACAGCAAGGAATTAAAGAAGCTAAAGTTCAGGGGGAAAACTCTACTCTTTTCTGGAAATAATACAATTTGGTACACCTTAAAAATACTTTTCTATATTCTAGCTCACAGTTTGGACTTTTAAATTTCTATTCTATTTTTCTCCCCATCCACTCATCTTATCCACCCGTTATTTGTCATCTGTCTGCCTATCTATCATCTATCTATCTGCCTACCTACTTATCCTTCCATATATTCATATTATCCATATTTGCAATGTCCCATCACATTTTCACTAGAGCCCTTATAGTGGAATAAGTGGAATACAAAGAGTAGACTGTATCTTTTTTGGCATTTAACCTCTTAACTAGAATAGTAACGCAGATATGGGTGAGAAAAGGGACAAGTCACTTTGAAATAGGTAGTTAGGGAAAACAGTGTTTTCTGTTGTACCTGTAGTGATGATAAAGAAAGTTTAGATTAAAGAATGTATCACCAGAAAATAATATTTCATAACTTCATAAAAAGGATACGGGTTATTGATCATCCTCTTCAAATCGACCTTCTCTTTGCAGTAAGGGCACGTCTGCTTTTTACCAACAATACACCAACCTCGGATGCAGAATTCATGAAAGCTTAGGGATCTTGTTACGGAAGCTTCTGGACACTGAAGGGCAAGTCTACTTCATGATGATGTGATGGAAGTGACCCCACCTGTTGGGTGGAGTGGTGGAGGCAGGAATGGCTCTCAGTCCTGACTTGGTTGTGTCCATTGCTTTCCTAGAGACTCTGCAGGACCATGCAGCCACCACGGACAGAGAGCTTGAAGTCAAAGCTTATGACCCTGAGGAGTTTACTGATCGTCTTAGCCTTACAGGTTCTGACCTCAGATTCTGTGATTAAATTAGACAAAGAATGTGGATGTGCTTTTTTACAGGATGTCTTATGTAAACATATCCTAACTTTTTGTGCATTTCTCTGCGTTTATTATAGCATCTCCCCATTTGGCTTTTTGGGCACCCACCCGTTACAATCTATGTAATGAGATTAGACAAGGTCAAATTATTTGTGATCAAATATTTGTACAAATATTTCTATTAGCTTCATAAGTTTTTTCTCAAGTTTTTATTCCTGATAAGAAGCCAGGTATTTTGAAACAGAATATATAGAATCTAGGCATTTACAGATTCATTTGTATACAATCCCTTGTCCAGAAAGATCGATGCTTTGTCCCCAGAGTTGACAATGGACCACGCGTTTTCCCTCAGCACCAGGGACTGAGCCCTACAGAGCCCGGGCGACTGTCATGACTTTTTGTGTATTTACCTGTCTCTCCTGGGCAATGTGCTCCCTGTGGGACAGTGCCTCATTCAGCCCTGTGCTCAGCACCTTAGGCGGTGCCTCAGTGCCTATCTGGGGGCTTCCCAGCCGGCGCTATGGCAAAGAATCCGCCTGCCAATGCAGGAGATGCAAGAGACTCAAGTTGGACTCCTGGGACAGGAGGATCCCCTGGAGGAGGAAATGGCAGTCCACTCCAGTATTCTTGCCTGGAGAACTCCATGGACAGAGGAGCCTGGTGGGCTACAGTCCATGGGGCCTCAGACAGTTGGACATGACTAAGCGAGTAAGCGCACGTGTGCACACACACACACACACACGTGCCTATTTATTGAACAAATATTTGAATGAATCATTCAAAACCAATTACTACTGCAAACTTACTTTCCTCAGGTTCCACAGCTTATAGATTTGAGTAAGATCATTAACTGCGGCTTCCCAGGTGGCTCTGTGGTGAAGAACCCCCCTGCCAACGCAGGAGATGCAGGTTCAATCCCTGGGTGGGGGAAGATCCCCTGGAGAAGGAAATGGCAATCCACTCCAGTATTCAGCCTGGGAAATCCCATGGACGGAGGAGCCTGGTGGGCTACAGTCCATGGGGTCACAGAAAGAGTCGCCTATGACTTAGCGACTAAACAACAAACACAATGATTAACTATGGGATTCATCGTGTTGATTGACTTCTATAGTCATTGATCCCAGCGTGGCTTTCCCTGATCTGCTAAGCACCCATGTAGAAGTTCCCTCACTAACGGAGGGCATGGAGGTGGAGCCAATCAAGGCCACTAGATGATTCCTCCGTGTTACCTGTGTGTGCAACCAAGAGTTCCCATTCTTTTATGTTCTTGGAACTGGGGTCATTTTTGCATGTTTGGGTTAACATAAAGTGTATTATAACAAAGATACTGAGTCAAAACCTGCACAGTTCTTCATTCAAAAGAGCTGGAGTGTAGCCCATACCCTCCAGATAGGTATGGATGGAGTTCAGGGGTCACTGAGCAACCATTGAGATGTTCATCTCCTCTTTAATATCCCCTTTTATCTTCAACATCTCATCTGAAAAGCCTTTACCCCAGCAGAATTTCTGCAGAGCAAGACTCAGATTCCCACCCCTTGTTAATATGATTCACGTTTGCCCACTCCTTGCTAATATGACTCATGCTAAAATGGGCCATTAATAATGCTCCCTGCAAAGCAAATTTAAAGGTGCCTACATTTTCGATTACATATGCACACATGTAGAACAGCTCCTAAGGGCTTTTAAAGGTGGAGAGAGAAAATATTTCCACTTGCAAATGGCAGAAGGGGCTCTGTTCCAACATTTGAAAACTAAATCATATTTAAAACTAGGACCAGACTTGGAAAATTTCTACTAAGAATGATAGGTTTTTGGGAAATGTATCACACTGAAAAACCACATAGAATCCCACATGGGATATCTTTGTGTTTCTTACCTTAAAATGTAAAGACTTAAATGTTGGAGTAAAGGCTCCTATTACATGTCAGATGCATTTGGTCCAGTTTTTTACTCTCAGGATTGAATAAATGGCATCTGTCCAGATTAAATAGAATCAAATCATGAGTGCTGCACGTCTATGGTATTACTGACTGAGTTCGGTGGGCTTCAGAGGCAAGAGGCAGATGGTTTGATCAGCTTATAATGCCAGAGCTTTGGACTGACTGAGTGCACAGCAGTATTATAAAATTGATATTGTACTATAAAATAAAGATAAATGATGCCTTCTTTTCCCTGTATTAAGAGAAGAATTAAAATACTGATTGTTGGTCAATGCAAAGACAACTGTGGTATCCAGAGTTACGTGCCAGGCAGTGCAGCCTGCTTGGCCCAGGGCTCTTGATGCCAGCATCTTTCAGCACATGGAGCCCTTTCTCACCAGCCAATAAGGATGCTGGTTTCCAGGGCCAGGCTGGGCTGGTCCCTAAAGATCCCTCTGCTGGTGGATAGTGATTTGGGGCACAAGCCATGGGCCAGGGCATCAAACAGTCCAGAACCATGTACTCCTGTTTTGGTCCCTTCCTGTGTAATTTAAGGTGTCCTCTTTTCAAGACCAAAGCTGATACTTGGCTTTCCCCATCACCACTGTTGACACAAGCAGGTTCCTGAAAATTATTTTCAGGCAAAACACACCACCATTAATACGGTAGATGTGCAGCACTCATGATTTGATTCTGTTTAATCTGGACAGATTCCATTTATTCAGTCCTGAGAGTAAAAAACTGGGCACTGTCGTTCTTGTTCTTGTGAGATTCAGACACGGGCTCCGCCAGGCAAGTCCCGAGTCCTGCCCTGCAGCTGAAACTGCACTCTGTTCTTCGCTCCCCACCCTGTCTCCCCTGGTCCTCACTGGCTACCTGTGTGCTTAAGGCTTCACCAGCTCTTCCAGCCAGCCTCTGCTCAGATGCTGCAGCTCTCCTGTCTGTGCGGCCTGAAGACTCGTTTTAAACAAGAAATTACTGGGGGAGGAGGAGGAAAAGAGGTTTACCGCCTGATAACTAAGAGCAGTTCATTATTCATCAGGGATTCGGAGAAAGTCTCAATAAGAAAATGGACAGGAGCATAAAGGCTTGGGGTTTGGGGAAGGGAACCGAGCAAGGCAGAAGGAAGTAGGGAGAAGGAGGAGACAGAGGAGGAGGGAGGTGATGGGACAGTCTTCCCTGATTTTCTGTCTCCCAGCACTGGCTTGAGGAGGGCCAAATGGCCTCCCATGAAAAGGATACACATGCTTGCATGAAAGCTGGTAGGTGTTTTCAATGAGCCCTTCTTCATCGAGTTCCACAATGATCTTCTGCCCACACACAGCGCAGATGTCGTCCGACAGACTCCTGGTGGGCATCCCGCTGACGCTGTAGAACTATGGGGGACAGGCAGAGAGCACACGTCATTCTCCGAACACAGGGAAGCCACTGCCAGCTTGAAGACATGGAGGCTTTACTGTTTTTCTGCTGGTTTTTCCCATAGGAACAATGCTACTGCGGGGTAAAGGTTTCCCAGGCAAACCCCACTGGGCCCCAAAGCACATTGCTAATTACAACCATCTAACTTCTCCACTGAGGAATCCTTTAGGAGGAACAATTTCATCGAGGGCTGTCGTTCAGAATGACATGGGAAGCTTTTTAAATTCACCCAGAACCTGGCCCTTCCCCTTATTCTCCTGAGACTCTGATTCCTGGATCTCAGGTAATCCCAGACATCTATGTATCTTTTAATTAACTTTAATATAGTTAATATTTTAATCAATTTTAATAAAATCCCATCTGACTATAGGGAGTACAAAGACTAATCCCATTAGAAAGCAGTGCATTTAGAATTCTAACTTGGGACATTGCATCTCCCCAGGGGTGTGGATGAGGAGCGATTCTCAACATTCGCAGCACATTAGAATGTCTAAGAAGCTTTTTTAAAAATAAAATATTTATTTTATAATTGTTTTAGATGTAAAAGATACAAAGATAGAATAGAGTTCCCATACCAAGTTTCCCCAGTGATTAACATTTTACATTTAGGGTGGTACATTTGTTACAATTAATGAACCAACACTGATGTGTTATTATGAAATAAAGTCTATATTTTGTTCAGATTGCTTGGTTTTTCTCAAATGTCCTTATTTTGTTCTAGAATCCCATCCAGGATACCATTAACTGTCTTATCTCTTTAGGCTTCTCTCTTTTTTTATTTTTTAGGCTTCTCTTGGCTTTGGCAGTCTCTCAGACTTTGTTTTTTTCCTTATGATTGACAGTTTGGGGGTGGGGGTGGTGTTTGTAGAATGTCCTTCACTTGGATTTTAGCTAATATTTTTTTCTCTTGATTATGCTGGGCTTATGAGTTTTAGGGAAGAAGAGAACAGAGGTGAAATGCCATTCTTACCACGTCGTGGCAAGGCTACGTGCTGTCAACATGATCCATCATTGCTGATGCTGACCTTGATCACCGAGCTTGAGGTAGTGTTTGTCAACTTTCTCCACTCTAAAACTACCTCTTACTTCTGTCTACACTGTACTCTTTGGAAGGAAGTCGCCATCACCACCAGCAGTTCACACTGAGGGAGTGGGGGGTTAGGAGCTACGGTCCACATCTGTATCGGTCAGGGTTCTCCAGGGAAGTGGAACAGAGGATACACCTGTGTGTGGTCGGGGGAGAGTGGGTAGAGGAGAGGGAGAAAGGGGAAGGGAGAGAGACTCTTAAAGACCTGAGGCTGGCAAGTCTGGGACCTGGAGGGCAGGCTAGCAGGCTGCTCTCTGGAAAGAGTTTTCAGACTTGAGGCAGAACCCCATCTTCTCTGAAAAACTTCAGTTTTTGCCCTTAACATCTTTGACTGATTAGCTAAGATCTATCTATGTTTTCAAGGGTATTTGCTTTCCCTTAAAGTTAATTATAGCTACAAAATACATTCAAAGCAACATGTAGACACATGTTTGGTCAAACAACTGGATACCAGAGCCTAATCAAGTTGACACATAAAAGTTAACCATGCAACCTTCTTAAAGGTGGAATATCTCCATAAATTATGTGGAATTTGTCTGAATAGGAGACGTGTCTATTCTCATTTATTTATATATCTATCTATTCAATCATTCATTTATTTCACTGTGGACTCATGGATATTTACTCTACACTTCAGGTTACGACCCAAAGCTGTTCACCATTAATACTACTGCTACTATTGTGTTACTCAGCCTTGTGTTTCAGCCTTGGCTTCTGCGTCTCTTTGACATACCCTCATCATTGTGGGTTTTTTCTTGTGTAGGGCTTTTTTTTTTTGAGAACTTCCTTACTTTCTGGCACTACAAAATACTCTAGGTTCATATTGTATGTTCCCTAACAAGACCCAGAATCAGCCGTTTTCCCAAGGAACAGTTTCCTTTTATTATAGACTGGTATTAGAAAACAAGATCAAAGTACTTCGTGTGCTCACGGCTACTAAGCTGCCATTGCTTCTAGGGCTTCTTAGTTGACAAAGCAAGGAAATAAATCTGTATATCCTAACCCATGTGTATACACATATCTATAAAATAGTTCTATATGCATCATCTACCTTAAGATACATATAATCTATGTTAAGCTAAACACGAGTTCAGACTGATGTCTTTGACTCTGATCTGTTACTACACAGATCATTCTGGCCTTCCCTCCTTGCTCGCACGCAGCCTCCTGAGAGTAAGAAGCATAGCTTCCATGACCAGCCTTCCATTCACTTGGAGTCCAGTTCCACATACGTGCAGAGAGGTGTCAGGGTGTACCCACAGCCCTGAGGGAAACTTACTTAGTGGAGTGCAGTGCTTGCATATAGTTTCTTTTGCTTTTAATCTCAGATCTCCACTCATTTCAAAGAGACTTAGGTCAGCACTTTTCCCCCCACCCACTTCAGAGAGGTTATTTCACACATTTGTAATACAGCTGAATTCCCTTGTCACAGTCCACATTCTATCCTGGCATTCCCTGACATCCTATATGCCTTGCTTTAGATTTGCACATGTTAAGGTCTAACCTTTCTGCTAAAAAGTACTGCTGATTTTGACAAATGCATAGTGTCATGCATTCACCATTAGAGTATCATAGAGAATAATTTCACCACTCTAACAAATTCCCTGTGCCTCACACACTCAACCCTGCTCCCTCCGTAACCCTCTTGGCAACCACTGGTCTCTTTAGCATCTCCATAGTTGTACATTTTCCAAGTTGTCATATAAGTGGAATCATATAGTACAGACTGGCTTCTTTCACTTAGCACTATATATTTACGATTCATCCAGGTTTTGCATGGCGTAATAGCTTATTCCTTTTCCTAGGGAGCTTTTAAAACAAAGCAGATGCATTGGCTCCACTCCCAGAGTCTGACTTAATTAGTGTGGGGCTGAGGCACTGGTGTGAGAATGGAGATTGTGTCTCCTTTGCTCTCTCTTTACCTCTGTCACAAGCACATGAACAAGTGCACACACACACATATACACACACACACCATCAGCTGAAGTCACTGGTGGCTGTGCTAATGGCTTGAGACAGTACTTGGTGGTTGGAATGAGGATGACAGGAGATGACAAGATGTCATAGACTGGTGGGATGGAATCAGGTGAGGAATCTCTATAAAGCTGGGGCTTAAAGACTTGGTTGTTTTGCCAGGTTTTTTTCTTTTTTTCCTGGTCCACTGGAGGACAGGACATTCAACTCTTCCTCTCCTGTCCATAAGCAGGCACAAGAGGCTTTGCGAATTTTTAAAAGGGGGATGGCTCTGGTTTCTGTTGGAGGAACTGGGAGTGAAAATGCTCCCTTCTGTGCTCACCTTAAACCTTACTAGAAAGGCAGCTGTCTTAGAGATGACACGTGGCTGCCCATCCCAGCATTCCACCACAGAAGTTAGACTCCAGGCTCTAGAGAAACAGTGAGATGGAGTCTACGGAGATGGGGAAGGGAGGCGAGGGGATGAAATCAAGGCCTTGTCTACTCAGTCCTGGCCCATAAGTGGAGAGAGAGAACAGCAGTCCAGAAGTCCAGTCTTCCCTTGCTATTCACAACGGTTTTTCCATTTCATATCTGGCTGTGTGCCAAGACACTGGTAGAGGACAGAGATGTGGAATTTCTGAAACCACTGGGTCCCACCCAGAACCTTTGGTACATAAGTTTTTAAGAGATGCGTGTGTGTTAGACACAGATGGTTACTCCTAATATCTGAATCTGGAATCCATCTAACCAGAAAGTGTGTCCATTCTGAGTTTTAATTTTAAGAGCATTAAAAAAACTATTAGGGATTTTTTTAATTCCAGGGAATAATATACAGTCAGAATACATTTAGTACACTTTTTATCTCTTCTATTTCTTCAAATGCTGTATAATGATAACTGATCTTTATGATGATTATTACCCTGAGGTATTGATTGATTCTAAAGTGCTTTATCAGATAAAGGGTTTTTGTTATTGTTGAATTTTTACTAATCCTTTATTTTTATTTTTTAGATTAATTTTTACTAAACCTTTAAATGTTGGCGATTGGAGTATACTAGATATGGTTACTTCCAGATAATTTGATGCCTGGAGAACCCAGGGAGCAGTTGGGCTGACAGAACCAAAAAACACCTATTTCTGAAAATGGGCACAAATGTGTAAGATGAAAGCATTTTTCTATATACCAAAAATGATTTCAAAGAATGAAAGTAACGCTTACCCCTAGAGTAGAAGCCATGTAGTCCGAACAAATCTCTGCGAAGTCTCTCCCCATTACTCCATAGTATAGGCCATAGAACAAGGACACGATGCCAAAATCCATGGAATCTCTAGCTTTGATTCTATTGAGAACAACAGCCAAGGGAAGTAAGAGTGGGCATCTTGGGGGGCTGGGGGCGGGTCTCAGGAAGGACTGCAGCTTGGAAAGTATTTCTTGCCATGGCATCTAACAGAACTTTGAGTGTATTTCCCCCCATTTGTTTGTTTAATGTTTCTTCTTTTTTTAAATGAATTTAAAATTCTCTTCATTCCTTTAAATTTTACCACTCAGGGCTAAGTGGACGAAATAATTCTTGAAAGAGTGTTTAACGTCTTCTTTGGACTGCAGTGCTGAAACAGGCCAACTCTAACCAGAGGTTCTCAAGCTTGGCTGTAGGTGGGAAAACCTGGGCAGCTTGTAAAGAACCTCCATCTGCAGGCTGTACCCTGGGCCAATTACATCAGCTCTCTAGAGGTGGGGCCCATACGACAATATTTTTGGAGGCTCTCCAGACAACGATGATTGCAGTGGGCAGCTAACATTATTAGGAACCTCTTTAATAGTGCAATGGTTCTCAGCCCTAACTGTATGTTAGGATTACGTGGGAGAGATTTAAAATATATACTAATACATGAGCCTATCTTCCAGGGCTCTAATTTAAGTGGCTTGGGGTGGGGTCTGGACAGTAGCTCAGGCTAAGAAGTTTGATCCCTGTGATCAAACTTAGATTTTATAGAATGCTTTCAAATACTTAATCTTACCTAAAAATATTGGAGATAGATATCATTAGCCCTACTTTGGTTTGAAAAATGGAGACTTAGGAAAAATGATTGCTTAACCTGGCAATTGGTACTAGGAATCAAGCTCACATTTTGAGGTCATTTGTTACTATGCCATAGTTGCCATGTGTTAATAAAAAATTTTTTTCTTTGCAAGTTGGATATTTCAAATACACTAGGATTCTCTACAACCCCTATTTCTTTTTTTATTTTTAAATTTATTTTTAATTGGAGGATAATTGCTTTACAATGTTGTGTTGGTTTCTGCCATATAACAAAGATGAATCAGCCCCTTCCCCCATACCCCACCTTCTTTTTTTAAAGGTAAAGTTTTCTTTAAAAAGTGAATGGTTAGCTCCTGATGTAATATCTGAATCTTAATGATCATACTTTCTATTTGCTCCCTCTGTAAAAGAGTCTCTAATACTAGCAATGGAAGTAGGTGGATCTGACTGAGTCAGGAAGGAAGTGGAGAGAGGAGAGGAGTTGGTAGTCTCTCTCTCTCTGAAAAGTTCTACTGGTTGTTTTTTTACTCTGTTAATTTGAGGAGGAAATGGTAAAAGCTGTGTAGACCTGGAGGGCAGAGATCTTTTGGTGTTGTGAACTGGGAATTCCAGCACAGTGGGTAGCTTCATCCGTCCAAGATCTGAACATTGGGGCAGTGATGAAGAATGAAGATGACCTTCCCTCCATGCCCAGGGGAGCATGGATTTATAATCTAAGTGATAAAAAGTGGAGCAACAAAGTTGTAGTTCCACAGAAAAGAATCTCAATACAATTGTGCTCAATGACAATTAGTGGTGAAAAAAATAGTTCCTTCCCACCGGAGGGCTTCCCTGGTAGCTCAGCTGGTAAAGAATGCGCCCGCAATGTGGGAGACCTGGGCCCTGCGTTGGGAAGGTCCCCTGGAGAAGGGAAAGGCTACAAACTCCAGTATTCTGGCCTGGAGAATTCCATGGATAGAGGAGCCTGGCAGGCTACATACAGTCCATGGGTTCGCAAAGTCGGACACGACTGATGATTCTCACTTCATTTCCCATCTGAAGGGTTATGTTCTTTATACACCTCATTATAGGAGAATTCCTGGATAAGAATCTTAAAATCATACAGATAATAATTTGGGGGTAACTACAGTCCCAAGTGACTTCATAAAAGTACAAAAATATTTTACATACATTAAAGTAATATAGACAATATGCTGAAAGAATAATTCAGTGTCTTTCTATAGCTTAAACAAATAATAATAGATCTTTTCAGTTATATTCTATCCCCTTCCTCCTAGGGAATGGCAGGAGCTCCCTCTCTGAAAATTGCATGAGATATCTATGAAATCAGATTGCTGTGTTACCACAGTAAGAGCCCTCCCCCCGGGGCTGGGTCTGCATCCAGTTTTCTTCCTTATTTTATGACTTATGGGCAGCTAACTTCTGCCTTTCAAATTTCTAAGGTTCAGAGATTTAGAGTAATTTTTTTTTTGTCATGTGGCTTGTGGGATCTTAGTTCACTGACCAGAGATTGAATTTGCATCCCCAGCTTGGAGTTCCAACCACAGGGTCCCCAAGGAGGTCCCAGAGTTAGAGGAATTTTGACGTGAGAGATATTCCAGGGATCTTCCTTTGAGCTGCTTTCCACGGCTGGTATGTCCACCATCCATGAGAGATATTCCAGGGATCTTCCTTTGAGCTGCTTTCCACGGCTGGTATGTCCACCGTCCACGGGGGTGTGTCTCGCGCTCCCCCTCCAACACACGGGCCTAGGACACGGCCTCCGCTCTGCCTGAGTGCCTCGCTCACGGCACATCTCAGTGGCCAGCTTCCCAGTGGGAACATGATTCTGAGTCACGGATATTATTATCCCAGTTTCCTTCGCTTCTCCCTAGACTTTCTTGCTCTGTTACTGCTTCACTTCTCTCTCAATGTCTAAGCGCTCAGTTTCCTCTTTTACTAAATGCCTCCAGCAGAAGAGATTTAGAGCAGAAACAAAATTCTAGAGCAGTGCTGTCCAATGGAAATACAGATTGGACATAATTAAAAATTTTCTTGTAGCCACAAATAAAAGGTAAAAAGAAACAGAAAAAATAATTTCACTAAAACATCCAGAGTACTGTCATCTCATGTAATCATAAAATTATTTTCTTATACTGTCTTTGAAACTCAATGTGTATTTTAGACTTACAGCACCTCTTATTTCATATTTTAAGTTACATGGGTTGGCAGCTACTGTATTGGATAGCATAGTTCTAGGGGTTTTAAAGAAGAAAGATATATAGAAGGATATGACACTTAAGAATTTTGTAGAAGGGAACTTTTTAGTTCAATAAGAATTGCTCTAACAAATATAAGCCAACTTTTAATGGTGTTCTTCTCTTTAAAGCTTATAATTTTTTAAAAACTTTTAAGTCTGAGTGTCCTCTTCCGTTTGCTAGTCTCCTGCAGTGGCATCTGATACCAGTGATAGTACTATGAACAATGTGTCCCTGGAAAACTGCAGGGCCAAATGTGGCTTCCAGACACTGAGAACTTGACTGGGTTAATGCTACAAGTAAGTGCTCAGAGATACCAATATCTTAACTGGAGATACTTACCTGAAAAATAAATTGAATCCACACATTGTAAATATGATAGCCAAATAACCCACAACACCAAATGCATAGCTGAGCTTGTAGATTAGAAGAAACCATTTGTAAACCAATCTGTGGAGTGAAAAATGGGGAGAAGCACCAAACATGATATGTTAGAAAATATTCTCTTTTTCAAATGTTGTTATAAGTCAGTCTTTAGTTTCTAAAATGCTATTCATTTTGCAATACACAGAACATGAATATATCATATCAGCTAAACTCCACGTAATCTAGAGTTTTAATACACAATCAACAAGCAATGTATAGACAGTGCTATCATGCACGTGTGTTTCTATGCATATATGCACATATAAATTCGTTGTGACTTACGTCCTCATGTAAAGGTGACCTTCAGGACTGGTTATTCTACAGGGAGCCCTGTCTACCTTCCTCTCTTCCTTTTCTCATTTGGCCCCAGATTGGCTTACAGTGGTTTTGGCAGGGGTCCCTTGGAGGCAAGCCAGAGATGGGAGATGTCCTCCCCGAGTCTCCCGTCCCGCTCCTGCTGCCCCGGCGCTCGGACGGCCTCTCACTGCCGCAGCCCCTGCCGCAGGCCTGGAGCGGAGCCTGGCAGACTTGCCTCCTGTGCTACGTGGACGGGCCCTGTGTGTGTCCCACGCTCCCCACGATGGCTTCAGGGCCTTTCCCTCGGCCCACATGGAGAAGTGAGCGGGTGGGGATGCAGGCGAGGATGGAGCTGATCTGGAAGGAACCGTGGGCTCTGTCTGCTTCCCTCACTCCAGGCAGTAAAAGCGCTTACCGCCGAAAGGCTGCCTCCTGCCTGGGAGAGCCTGGGCCGGGGACGGGGCGCGGCTCCACCCCTGGTTCGGGGCAAGGGCCCCTTGGAAGACAGAGGGGTGGGAGGAGGGGGCCTGCGGGCCAGCCTTGGTGCCGAGGAGCAGAGGGGGCCGCCCGTTTGCCCTCAGCCCTTTCCCGCCTCCTTCTCTGGATCCCCTCTCCTGCACATCACCCCAAACTCATTCAGAATTTCCCTCTGGAGACAGGGCCCCACGCTTCGCCTCTGACCCCTGGAGTCCTGTCCCCAAACCTCACCTTCCAGGGATTCCTCCCTGTTGGAGCCGTTGCACCAAATGCTTATGTTCTATATTATTACTGAGGCAATGTTTCAGCGTTATTTTATTTACTCATGAAAATTTTTATTGAAGTATAGTTGACTTATGATATTTTATTTCTTTCAGGTGTACAACATAGTGATTTGATATTTCTATGTGTTAGGAAATCACCACCACTGTGAATCTAGTTACCATCTATTACCATACAGTTATTATGATTTTATCAACCATACAGGCAGACCTATAGCTTTATCACACTTTGCAAACACTGCATTATTATTATTAAACGGAAGGTTTGTGTTAACCCTTTGTGGAGCAAGTCTGTAGGCACCACTTTTTCCAGCAGCATTTGCTCACTTGTGTCTCTGTGTCCCATTTTGGTAATTCTTAGAAGATTTCAGACTTTGGCGTTGTGATCATATTTGTTGTGGTGACCTGTGATCAGTGATCTTTGGTGTTACTATTATAACTGTTTTGGGGCACCACACACCACACCCAGGGAACGTGGCAAACGTGACTATGAACGTTATGTGTTCTGACTTCCCCACTCTTGGTCTTTTGCCCACCTCTCTTCCTCTTCTCAGGCCTCCCTATTCCCTGGGGCACAGAAATATTGAAGTCAGGCCAGTTAATAATCCTACAGTGGCCCCATTGTTCAAGTGAAAGGAAGAGTTGCATCTCTCTCCCTTTAAATCAAAAGCTAGAAATGATTAAGCTTAGTGAGCAAGGCATGTCAAAAGCAGAAATTGGCTGAAAACTTAGGCCTCTTGCATCAGTGAGCCAAGTTATGGATGTGAAGGAAAGTGCTTGAAGGAAATGAAAAGTGCTGCTCCAGTGAATATACAAATGAAAGTGAAACAGTTTTACTGCTGATGTGGAGAAAGTTGTAGTGGTCTGGACAGAAGATCAAACCAGCCACAACATTCATTCTCTAAGCCAAAGTCTAATGCAGAGCAAGGCCCTAACTCTCTTCAATTCCCTGAAGGCTGAGAGGTGAGGAAGCTGCAGAAGAAAAGTTTGAAGCTAGCAGAGGTTGGTTCATGAGACATAAGGAAAGACCCTGTCTCCGTAACAAAAGTGCAAGGTGAAGGAGGTAGTGCTGATGTGGAAGCTGCAGAAAGTTGCGCAGAAGATCTAGCTAAGATAATTAACGATGGTGGCAGCAGGAAATAAGGGCTTCTCTAGTGGCTCTGTGGCAAAGAATCCACCTGCCAAGCAGGAGACAGAGGTTCAGTCCTTGGGTTGGGAACATCCCCTGGAGAAGGAAATGGGAGTCCACTCCAGTATTCTTGTCTGGAAAATCCCATGGACAGAGGAGCCTGGTGGGGTACAGTCCATGGGGTCGCAAAGAGTCAGAAATGAATTAGTGACTAAACAACACTAAACAACAGATTTTCAACACAGACAAAACAGCCTTCTATTGGAAGATGTCATCTAGGACTTTCATACTTAGAGAGGAGAAGACAATGCCTGGCTTCAAAGCTTCAAATGACAGGCTGACTCTCTTGTTAGGGTCTAATGCGGCTGGTGACTTTCAGGAGAAGCCTAAGATTTGAATATCTTAGGGTCCTGAAGAATTATGCTCGGTCTACTCTGCTTTTGCTATATAAATGGAACAACAAAGCCTGGATGGCCGCTCATCTGTTTGCAACATGGCTTACTGAATGCTTACTAACCCTCAGGGAAAAAGATTCATAATACTGCTGCTCATTCACAATGCACCTGGCCATTCAAGAGCTCTGATGGAGATGTAAAATGAGATGAGTGCTTTTATGCCTGTAACACAACATCCATTCTTCAGCCCATGAATCAAGGACCGATTTTGAATTTCAATTCTTATTAGTTAAGAAGTACATTTCATAAGGCTGCAGCTGTCATAAATAGTGATTCCTCTGATGGATCTGGGCAAAGTAAATAAAAAGCCTTCTGGGAAGGATTCACCATTCTAGATGCCATTAAGAACACTTGTGATTCATGGGAAGAGGTCAGAATATCAACATTGACAGGGGTTTGGAAGAAGTTGATTCCATCCCTCATGAGTGACTTGGAGGAATTAAGCCTTTAGTGGAGGAAGGAGTTGCAGATGTGGTGGAAACAGCAAGGCAGCAAGAATTCAAAGTGGAGCCTGAAGAATTGCTGCAGTCTCATGATAAAACAAATGAGGAGTTGCTTCTTATGGATAAGTAAAGGAAGTGGTTTATTGGGATGGAATCTCCTCCTGGTGAAGATGCTGTGAAGACTGTTGAAATAACAAAGGGTTTAGAATATTACATAAACTTAGTTGCTAAAGAAACAGCAGGGTGTGAGAAGACTGACTCCAATTTTGAAAGGAGTTCTATGTGGATAAAATGCTATCAAACAGCACCACATGCTACAGAGAAATCGTTCATGATAGAAAAATGCAGCAGACTTCACTGTCTTGTTTGAAGAAATTGCCGCAGCCACCCCGACATTCAGCGACCACCAATCTGATCAGTTAGCAGCCACCAACTTGGAGGCAAGACCTTCCACCAGGAATAAGATTACAACTCCTTGAAGGCTCAGGTGATGGCTAGCATTTTTTAACAACAGATACTTTAAAATAAAGAAATGTACATAATTTCTTGGATATAATTCTGTCACACACTTAACAGGCTACAGTGTAGTATAAACATACATAGTATAAACTTTTATATGTACTGAGAAACCAAACAACTTGTGACTTGCTCTGTTGTGATAGTCACTTTATTGCAGTGGTCTGGAACCTGACCCAAAAGGTATGCCTATATATTACATCCCTGAAACTTCCTTTTTTTATAACTTGATGTTTGTGCTTCTTAATCCCTTTCACCTATTTCATTCCCCCACTCCCTTCCCCTGTGGCAACATCTGTTTTATTCTCTGTATCTCTGACTCTGTTTCTATTCATTTGCCTTTTTTTTATATTCTATATGTAAGTGGTGTATGATATTTGTCTTTGTCTGACTTCTAAACTTAGCATAACCTTCTAGGTCCATCCATGTCCTCAAGATATGCAAACTTTGGTTCTTTTAATGGCTGAGTAATATTCCATTTTACATATATACCCCGTCTTCTTCATCCATTCATCTATTAAGGAACACCTAGGCTTCTTCCATATTTTGGCTATTGTAAATAATGCTTCAATGAACAGGGGGTGCACACATGTTTTTAAGTTGGTGTTTTTACCCAAGTCATACCCTAAAGAAGAACTGCTAGATGGTGAGGTAATTGTATTTGAACACTGTTTTTCATTGTTGTTGTTGTTGCTGTTTTTTAGGAATCTCCATTCTGTTTTCCATAGTGGCTCCAACCATTTACAGTCCCATCCGCAGGGCACAAAGGCTCCCTTTTCTTCACATTCTTGCCAGCACTAATTATTTCTTGTCTTTTTGATAACCACAGTTCTGACAGATGTGAGATAATATTTCATTGTGGTTTTGATTTCCATGTGATTTGATTTCCCTGGATGACTGATGAGCATCCTTCATGTGCCTGCTGGCCATTTGTATGCCTTCTTTGGGAAAATGTCTATTCAGGTCCTTGGCCCATTTTTACAATGAATTGTTTGTTTTTTTAATACAGAGTTGTATGAGTTCATCATGTATTTGGAGATAAACCCCTTGTTGAACATATCATTTTCAAATATCTTCTCCCATTCAGTCAGTTACATTTTCATTTTTGTTGATGGTTTCTATTGCCATGTAAAAACTTTTTAGCTTGATGTGGTCCCTTTGTTTATTTTTGCTTTTGTTGTCCTTGCCTGAGAAGACAGATAAAAAAATATTGCACAGACTGATGCCAAAAAGTGTCCTGACTGTTTTCTCCTAGGATTTTTATGGTTTCAGGTCTTACACTTAAGCCGTCAATCCATTTTGAGTTTATTTTTGTATCTAGTATAAGAAAATGGTGTAGTTTCATTCTTTTATATGTAGCTGTCTGGTTTTCCCAACACCATTTACCAAAGAGACTGTCTTTTCTTCACTGTATTTTCTTGCCTCCTTTATTGTAGATTAATTGATCACATTAGTGTGGGTTTATTTCTGCACACTCTATTTCATTGATCTAAATGTCTGTTTCTGCCAGTACCATACTGTTTTGATTACTATAGCTTTGTAGTATGGCTTGAAATCAGAGAATGTGATACCTTCAGCTCTGTTCTTTCTCAAAACTTCTTTAGCTGTCTGGAGTCTTTTGTGGTTCCATACAAATTTTAGGACTATTTGGTATTTTAATAGGGATTGGTATTGAAATGCCATTGGTATTTTAATACGGATTGCATTGAATTCATCGGTTGTCTTGGGTAGTATGGATTTTTAACAATATAAATACTTCTAGTTCATAATACTGGTATATTTTTCTATTTATTTGTGTCATCTTCAACTTATTTTATCATTGTCTTAGAATTTTCCAAGTACAAGTCTTTTACTTCCTTAGGTAGGTTATTCCTAGATATTTTATTCTTTTTGATGCTATGATAAATGGGACTGTTTCCTTAATTTCTATGTTTCATAGTTCATTGTTAGTATATAGAAATGCAACATGTTTCTTTGTATTCATTTTATATCCTGCAACTTCACCAAATTTATTAATGAGTTCTTGTAGTTTTCCAGTGGCATCTTTAGCATTTTCTATTTATAGTACTATGTCATCTGCAAACAGTGGCAGTTTTACTTCTTCCTTTCCAATTTAGATTCCTTTTCTTTTTCTTCTCTGATTGCTATGGCTAGGACTTCCAAAACTAAATTGAATAAAAATGATGAGAGTGTGTATCCTTGCCTTGTTCCTGATCTTAGAAGATAATTGTTCAGCTTTTCACTGTTGAATATGAGGTTAACTGTGGGTTTGTCATAGTGTTTATTATGTTGAGGTGTGTTCCCCCTATGCCCACTTTGTTGAGAATTTTTATCATAAATGGATGTAAATTTTGTCAAGTGCTTTTTCTGAACCAATTGAGATGATCATGTGATTTTTATCATTTGTTTAGTTAATGTTATCATGTTGATTGATTTGTGGATGTTGAACTGTTCTTGCATTCCTGGAGTAAATCCCACTTGATCATCATCTTGTATGATTTTTTTCAATGTATTGTTGAATTGATTTCCTAATATTTTTTGAGGATATTTGCATCTATGATCATCAGGGATACTGACCTGTAATTTTCTTTTTTTGTAGTGTTTTTGTTTGGTTTTGGTATCAGGGTAATACTAGCCTTATAGATTGAGTTTGAGAGTGTTCCCTTCTCTCTTTCTTTTTTTAAAAATAATTTGAGAAGTTTAACTCTTCTTTAAATGTTTGGTAGAATTCCCTGTGAAGCCATCTTGTCCTGGATTTTTGTTTGTTGGAAGTTTTTTGATTACTGATTCAATTTCATTACTAGTAACTGGTCTATTCAGATTCTCTATTTTATGTTGATTCAGTCTTGGAAGACTATATGTTTCTAGCTATTTATCCATTTCTTCTAGGTTGTCTAATTTGTTGGCATGTAATTGTTTGTAGTAGTCTCTTATGACTGTATGTTTATGGTTGTAATTTCTCCTGTTTCATTTCTGATTTTATTTGGGCCCTCTCTTTTTTCTTGATGAGACTGGCTAAAGATTCATCAATTTTGTCTCTTTTCAAAGAAACAGCTTTTGGTTTTGTTGATCTCTTATATCTTTAAAAGTCTCTATTGCATTCATTTTCACTTTGCTTTTTATTATTTCCATTCTTCGACTAACTTTTGGCTTTGTCTGTTCTTCTTTTTTCTGGTTCCTTTAGATTTAAATTTAAGTTGTTTATTTGAGATTTTTCTTGTTTCTTGAGGTACACCTGTATTGCTATAAACTTTCCTCTTAAAACTGATTTGCTGCATCCTGTAAGTTTTGGACCTTTGTGTTTCCATTTTCATTTGTCCTGAGGTGTTTTTTTATTTCCTTTTTTTTTTTATTGCTTTGTTAATCCATTGGTTTTTAGTAGCACATTGTTTAGTATCTATATGTTTGTATTTTTTCCAGATTTCTTCCTGTAGTTGATTTCTACTTTTATACTATTATGATTAGAAAAGATATTTGACATAATGTTGATATTCTTAATTTATTGACACTTGTTTGACATATGGTCTAGCATGTTATCTATCCTGGAGAATGTTCCATGTGCACTTGAAAAGAATGTGTATTCTGCAGTTTTTGGATGCACTGTTGTATATACATCTATTAAGTTTATCTGATCTAATCATTTAAGGCCCATATTTCCTGATTGATTTTCTATCTGGGTGATCTATCTATTGATATAAATGAAATATTAAAGTCCCCTGCTAATACAGTATTGCTGTCAATCTCTCCCTTTATGTCTGTTAATATGTGCCATATGTATTTAGGTGCTCCTATCTTAGGTGCATAAACATTGCCAAATGTTATATTCTTTTCTTGGACTGACCCCTTTATCATTTTGTAGTCTTTGTCTTTTGTTTTAGTCTTTGTTTTAAAGTCTACCATTTCTGATGTAAATATTGCTCTCCTAGCTTTCTTTCAGTTTCCACTTAGAAGGAATATATTTTCCATCTTATCACTTTCAGTCTCCGTGTGTTTTTGGATCTGATGTGTCTCTTGAAGCTAGCATATAGATGGGTTTGAGTTTTTAATCCATTCGGTCACCCTATGTCCTCTGATTGAGTATTTAGTCTATTTACACTTAAAGTTCTCATATATATACTTACTGCCATTTTGTTCATTGTTTTTTGGTTGTTTTTATAGTTCCTTTCTCCTTCTTTTATTCTCTTCCCTTATAGTTTAGTGACTTTCTTCAGTGTTTGCTTAGAGTTCTTTTCACTTTATTTTTTTGGTATATCTATTGTGGGTTTTTGGTTTGTGGTTCATGAGTTTCATATATATGGACACACACACATATTATATATATATATACACACAGGGATTTGTTTTGAACTGATGGTCACTTATTTGAATGCATTCTAAAAGTATTACGTTCCTACTCCTCTCCAGCCCATGTTTTATGGGTTTGACATCATATTTTATATCTTTTTGCTTTGTGTAGCCCTTAACTACTTATTGTAGTTATAATTTATTTTACAGATTTTGTCCTTTAATCTTCATATTGGTGGTTGACCCACTGCCTTCACCAGTGGATTTACCTTTACCAGTGAGTTTTTTTCCTTTCATATATTTTCTTATTTCTAGTTATGGCTAGTTGTTTTCCACTTACAGAAAACCCTTCAACATTTCTTGTGAGGCTGGTTTAGTGGTGATGACTCTTAGTTTTAGCTTATCTGGAAACCTCTTTATTTCTCCTTTGATTCTGAAGGAGAAATTACCTTTGTTGGGAAGAGTATTCTTGTTTGCACCTTAAAAAAAAAATTCTTTTAGCACTTTAAATATATCCTGACACTCTCTTTTGGCTTGTAAAGTTTCTGCTGAAAAATCAGTTTATAGCTTTAGGGGGGTTCCCTGGCATGTCATTCATTTTTTCTTGTTGTCTTCCAAATTTTGTCATCATCTCTAACTTTTGCCATTTTAACTCTGGTTTGTGTTGATGTGGATCACATGCTTTGGGTTCACCATGCTTTGGATTCTCTGTCCTTCCTGGACCTGTATGTGTTTCCTTTCCCCGGCTTAGGGAATTTTTCTTCAAAGAAGTTTTCTGGCATTTCTTTCTCGCTTCTCCTTCTCAGACTCCCAAAATGTGAATGTTAGTATACTTGAGCTTGTCCCAGAGGCCGCTTAATGTATCCTCATTTTTAAAAGTTCTTTTTGTTGTTGTTGTGATTCAGTGACTTCTACTGTCTTCCAGGCCCTGATCCATTCTTCTGTATCATCTAATCTGCTGTTGATTCCCTCTAGTGTATTTTTTGTTTCAGATATTATATCCTTCAGCTCTGATTGGTTCTTTTATATTTTCTAAGTATTTGTTGACGTTCTCACTGTGTTAATCCATTTTTCTCCTGAGATTTGTGAGCATCTTTATGACCATCACTGAGCTCTTTATCAGATAAATTGCTTACCTTTGTTTCATTATTTTTTTTTTCCTGGAGTTTTATCTTGTTCTGTTCTTTTGAAAAAAATTCCTTTGTCTCGTCTTATTTGACACTTTGTGCTTGTTTCTATGAATCAGGTATAACAACTCCCCGCAGTCTTACAGGCGTGGCTTTGTGCACCAGATTGCTTTGTGGACATGTTTTCCAGGCAACTTGGCAAGCTGGCTTGGACTGGAGTGGGCATGGGCTGGGGATTTCCCAGGGTGTGCCTGGAGCCAGGGTTATTTTAAAAGACGCCGTGCTTCACTGAGTCCCAGTTAAAAGGGATCTTAGGAAACATTATGATTTAAACGAGGATTTGTGACCTTGTCTGAGAAATGACTTGTCATTTACATTATTTCTATGGTGAAATGCTTTCTCTGCTTCAGGCAATTGACATACCACCATTATCGAGACAGCATTTTCTATAGGTGTAATCCTGTCCCATCAGGGGATCAGCAATGGGGAGTCGCCTGGAGCAGGAAACTCCCAGGGGCTGTAGAAGGTGTCTCAAATGACGGTGAGGTTGTGTCGTCTATAAGAGGGCAGAGAGGACTTCGGGGGTCTTCCTGCCGCAGTGACTCCTTGGGCCACTGGTCCTTATGACGTAGTGCTGAGCACTGCGGAACACTGGTCAGCGCAAGAGATGAAGGCAGAAGTTAATGCTGCCAAAAATGGCGATGCTGGGAAAAGTGGCTGCTCTAAGAGGACCTTCCCTCCACCTGCACAGCACCGTTAGCACCAGCGTGGGCTTCCTTCAACTCCCCACATGCTCTCTGCCTTGAGGGTCTCTGCTCAAGGTTGTGCCAGCATTAGAGGTGTGTCTGCTTACTAACTGAACTTCAGGGTTTCTCTATGCAAAGCAGCTGGTTACCATAATTAGGCCGCGACATGCTCTTGGGGCAGGGGCTTTGCACTCCAATAGTCTGTGGCTTGATTCTGGGCTCCCTGGTTTACTGCCTGCGGGACCATGGCCCCCTGCCTAGCTTTTCTTCCTACAATTTCTTCGTTTATGAAGTGGAGGAGGGGGACAGGTAACACCAGCTCCTAAAGCCATCCTAAAGATTATGGGAAAAAATGTAGTAACATTTAAACGAACTGACATGTTAAACGTTCAATATGTCATATCATTGTAATAGAAGTGTTATGTTTTCCGAGCTTACCCTTCCCTGCCCCCATTCAAGTCTTCCTGTTTGTTGGCAGTATGACTTTGTAGAACCCAGAACTCCCTTGCTATTCAAATTACACTGGAAACAGATTTGCCAGATTAGAAACTGTGTTCGTGTCAGAGCGGCCTCCACAAAGGGAAGCTTGGCTTTGGGCTGGAATTGATGTGATCGGTCCCAGCTCTTTGTGGCTGGCCTGTGGCCTGTTTTTGAGCCTGAATATTGCTTGACAGAAACCTGACTGTAGTAGAGAGGAAACCCACTTCCCTTCCTCTGTTCTCTCTCCCACAGAGGGGCCTTGGCGTACTCTGGGAGAGGAATACCCAGTTTTTAAACTGCACTGGTACAAGAAATGCCTCTCGGGTCTGCCCTCTGCACCACGCGAACTGCTCTGACCAGCTTTCCTCACTTGCCATGAAGCCTGCCACTCCCAGATGGAACACAGTGAGTCTCACCTATAATGTGAGGAGTAAGGAAGCACCCACAAAGACCCGTAGGGCCCTTTCTCAGACCCGGAACTCTCTGTCCAGGTTGCTTTTCTGGAAGGAACAGAGCCCACATATGATACCCCCGTTGTCTCCGAGAATGTTAGTGGAGCATCTTGGTTCTCACACTGTGCCAAGGCGAGGAGCTGAGGGGCAGGAAGAAGCTGGAGGAGGAGCAGCGGAGGGCATGGGGCTCTGGCCATCTGAGATATAGGAGCAATGAAGCACCAGGAGGCAGCATTTGGGTATTTTAGGCATTGGAGTTCCTCTTCACCAGCAGAGAAATAACTCTGTGTGTAGCTCAGGCAATTCATTAAACAGTAGAAAAATGAAGTGCTCTCATTGAAACAGAATGTGAATTGCATTCAGGAGATAAAAACTAGTACATTTAAATTCATCCAAAATGTAGATCTCTTTCACAAGCCTTAAACAATTTATAAAATGTATAGCATTTTATAAGAAGGAGAAAGGGTACTGTATGTCCATTTACTGCTGGGTAAGCCAGGCCCTACAAAGGCTGTGTAAAACCCTAAACTGGCCAGCTTAGAAGGTTTCTTAATATCACCCTAAAGCTGTTTCCGAAGTGCGGTTAAACTAAAATACTCATAAACCTGGAATTCATTTACTTGAATGTCAGCTTTCATCATTACATTTATTTATCTGGTTTCTCTCACTGAATATATTTTCCTTTCTCCAAAGCAGAAGTAAAAGTTGATATCTGCCTCCCCCACTTCTCTATAGAATTACAAATGAGCATGCGAATGGCTTAATAATCATAACAATGTTTCATGGATACTTCTGATTTATTCTCCAACACAGATCAAAATCTGACATTGTCTTATTACCACTGAACACTACACATTTTCTCTTTATCTCATCAGTTTTATCTGAATTGGATTCAGATCTTGTCTATAGAACACAGGCAGCAAGAACAAACTTGTGGACACATTATGAGATTATGAGATTATAAACACTTTGGAAAGATTAGTGAATGATCCGATGGAACTATATACATTTCAAGAGGTTGGCAGTGGTAACTAAAGTGAGCGTTGGAATATTAAATCCTCATTTGTTATGTGAGTAATAGCTTGTCCGTTGCTTATGATTTATCAGACGTGAAATACGTACATAGTTGTTAGAAGTGCAAACTTCTAACTCTTATTTTATGATAAAATGTCTGTGACCTGACTTAGCATAGAACCCTATAAAATGCTGAGCTAAAAATCAACATGCAAATAGTGCTCTAGAAAATTTAAACAATGGTTTCACTTCTCTTCCTCCTGGCCTTCACTAGCTATTGTCTAAAACAATAAGATTTACAGGCATGTCTGAATCTCCATTAAATATGAATGTGAACGCACAGCGGTAGAGCAAGTCTCCAAACAGTTTTGCAACGAAGGGTCAAAGAGGTGTAACACCCTACTCCCCATCAGGAAAAAGGAAATGAAATATACTTTCTCATGGTTGAACTGAAGGGTGTGCTGGGGAAGGAATGAACGGAATACATACCGTGGTGTTCTCCCTGAGAGGGGTTTTCGGGTGGCTCTGAAGAGGATGTAGCTGGTAATAACTGAGAACATTCCCCACATAGACAGAAATCGCCACCAGTAAAGTTTTATCGTGAAATACAAAGGGACAACCCACATCTGCAACAGGGTCACCAGCTGTCAGAAAGATGAACAGAAAGTCTCCTTCAGTGACTGAGGATCAGGCAGCATGTCTACTATTGACGATTCGGAAGCTATTCTGGGTTAGGTGTTGGGGGAGCCACCTTCACCACCCTGCCTGGGACATGGCGCCCGGTCACCACCCCACTGCAAGCTGTTCTGTACATGCAAAGCCCTGAAGGGCACAGTTATTTGAACATTCAGATGGGAAATAACCCAAAACATCCATCTTCCATCGCCTCTTGCAGATATTTCAGAGGAAAGGAACTTTAGGCTGCGACAGCTCTACGATGTTGGACAAAAGATTGCACTTTGGCTGTAAAGTTGGGGACCACAATGCCTGCTTTCCTGCGCTGACTCTGAGTGAGAGTGTTAGTCGCTTCGTCGTGTCTGACTCTTTGTGACTCCGTGGACTGTAGTCCAGCAGGCTCCTCTGTCCATGGTATTTCCCAAGCAAAATTACCAGAGTGGGCTGCCATTCCCTTCTCCAGGGGATCTTCCTGATCCAGGGATCGAACCTGGGGCTCCCGCATTGCAGGAAGATTCTCTGCTTTCTGAGCCACCAGGGTGGGAAACAAATGATATTACAGCTGTAAAGGCTCTGGAAACATGCTGGGCTGCAGGGAGCAGGGGCTATAGTTGCTCTCACGGCACAGATACACACGCACAGCGATGGCAAGGGAGGAGGTGGTGTCAGGGAACGTCCCGTCTGTCCCAGAGCGCTCCGTGGGGCTAACCCTCGCATCCTGACTGTGCGGTGACCTTGCCCCTGCTGACTGGGCCTATAAACCACCGTTTGCTTCTTGCCTTTTCTCTTCATTACTGGTGCCCTTTCCAGGCGGTCCCAGGTGGGAATCAAACTCTTTCCTCCTTCTGTGTCACCCCTTGGGGCCTGTACCGCTGACCTGAGTCCCAGCAGCCTTCAGAAGGTCCCTCAAGTTGGCTGGCCTCAGTTCTGCACGGCAGGAAGCAGGACAGACTGAACTGATGGGCTGTGGGTCAGTGACTGCATACAGCTACCACAGTGATACTTTACTCTACAGACCAGGCCTAATGCCAGCTACTCACCTCCTGGTAAAAAGCAGATTGGTCGGGGAAGGGAAAGGCTACCCACTGCAGTATTCTGGCCTGGAGAATTCCATGGACGAAGCCCATGGCGTCGCAAAAGAGTCAGACACGACTGAGCAACTTTCACTTTCACTTTTTTCACTGGAACAGTAGCAATAACCCTTGGTCTTTTATGTTTTAGAACATGCGACTAACTCCCTACATTTGCTCAGCATTAATATATGAGGTGGATGGCAAAGATGGTTGTCTCACGTGTGGAGTTAAATTGGTAATACTCTGTTCAGGGAGATTCTGAGCCTGGCTTCTGTCTGATCAATTGATCACGCCTGCCAGTGATGTGGAAAGACTCATCAGAGCATGCATGTCACATGTCTGTCATCTGAGTATAAACAAGACTTATGTTGTTAGTTTCTTCATCTTTGTGATTAAAAATAGGCTGCTGAGAAAAAAGTTTCTGGGTATACTTTTGGGTCCTTAAATAAGAATTTCGTTACAATAGTCTCAAGGTCAATAATCAGAATTATTTGATAGAACTTCAAGATGTAAATGAACTGCAGCCTTTCTTCTTTCCATGTCAAATAAGAAGACATTTTCCAGGCTTTTTATTCTTTTTAATTCTTCTTGAATGGGCTGGATCTGAAGTCTTCTAAGAGTCGCTCTAAATTTTCTTTCAAATTACACACAAGACGGCAGAGTAGAAGGATGTGAGCTCATCTTCTCCTGTGAGAACTCGAAAATTGCAACTCGCTGCTGAACAACCATTGACAGGAAAATTTTAGATCCTTTCTTTGGATCCCACCGAGAAAAGATACACCACATCCAAGGGTAAAGGAGAAACCCCAGCAAGATGGTAGGAGTGGCAAAATCACGTTTAGAATCAAAACCCCATACCGGCCAGAGATGCCCAGAGGGCTCAAACAAAACCTTGTGCACACCAGGACCCAGAGACCCCCCAGAGACTGATCTGCTCAGTCTCTGGCTGAGGAGGCCTTACCAATAGCTGAGAAAAGAAGGGAAGCGAAAGGCAAAGGAGAAAAGGAAAGATATACCCATCTGAATGCAGAGTTCCAAAGAATAGCAAGGAGAGATAAGAAATCTTTCCTAAGTAATCAATGCAAAGAAATAGAGGAAGACAATAGGATGGGAAAGACTGGAGATCTCTTCAAGAAAATTAGAGATACCAAGGGAATATCTCATGCAAAGATGGGCACAAAAAAGGACAGAAATGGTATGGACCTAATAGAAGCAGAAGATATTAATTAAGAAGAGGTGGCAAGAATAAACAGAAGATCTTCATGGCCCAGATAACCATGATGGTGTGATCACTCACCTAGAGCCAGACATCCTGGAGTGCAAAGTCAAGTGGGCCTTAGGAAGCATCACTACAAACAAAGCTAGTGGAGATGATGGAATTCCAGCTGAACTATTTCAAATCCTAAAAGATGATGCTGTTAAAGTGCTGCACTCAATATGCCAGCAAATTTGGAAAACTCAGCAGTGGCCACAGGACTGGAAAAGGTCAGTTTTCATTCCAATCTCAAAGAAAGGCAATACCAAAGAATGTTCAAACTACTACACAATCACACTCATTTCACATGCTAGCAAACTAATGCTCAAAATTCTCCAAGCTAGGTTTCAACAGTAACATGAACCAAGAACTTCCAGATGTTCAAGCTGGATTTAGAAAAGGCAGAGGAACCAGAGATCGAATTGCCAACATTAGTTAGCAATAGAAAAAGAAGGAGAATTTCAGAAAAACATCTTCTGCTTTATTGACTATGCCAAAGCCTTTGACTGTGTGGATCACAACAAACTGGAAAATTCTTCAAGAGATGGGAATACCAGACTACCTTACCTGCCTCCTGAGAAATGTGTATGCAGGTCAAGAAGCAATAGTTAGAACCAGACATGGAACAATAGTTAGAACAGACTGGTTCCAAATTGAGAAAGGAGTAGGACAGGAATGTATATTGTCACCCTGCTTGTTCAACTTATACACAGAGACTGGACTGGTTAGCACTGAAGAACTGATGCTTTTGAACTATGGTGTTGGAGAAAATTCTTGAGAGTCCCTTGGACTGTAAGGAGATCCAACCAGTCAATCCTAAAGGAAATCAGTCCTGAATATTCATTGGAAGGATTGATGCTGAAGTTGAAACTCCAATACTTTGGCCAGCTGATGTGAAGAACTGATTCCTTAGAAAAGACCCTGATGCTGGGAAAGATTGAAGGTAGGAGGAGAAGGGGACAAGAGGATGAGATGGTTGGATGGCATCACAAACTCTGAGCAAGCTGAGAGTTGGTGATGGACAGGGAAGCCTGGTGTGCTGCCGTCCTGAGTCGTAAAGAGTCAGACACGACTGAGTGACTGAACTGAACTGAAATTGTCTTTCAGAGAACACTACAATTGTTATTATGTATATGAATTTGAGAAGAAGGCATGGCAACCCGCTCCAGTATTCCTGCATGGAGAATCCCCATGGACAGCGGGAGCTTAGTGGGTTACAATCCATGGGGTTGCAGGGTCAGACACGACTGAGTGAGTAAGCATAGCACAACATAGCATATGCATTTGAACAAAAATATACATGGTGAAGGGCTTTCCCGGTGGCTCAGATGGTAAAGCGTCTGCCTGTAATGCAGAAGACCCGGGTTCGATCCCTGGGTTGGGAAGATCCCCTGGAGAAGGAAGTGGCAACCCACTCTAGTACCCTTGACTGGAAAATCCTATGGATGGAGGAGCCTGGTAGGCTACAGTCCATGGGGTCGCAAAGAGTTGGACATGACTGAGCGACTTCACTTTACATTGCTTTTTTTATACATGGAGAAAATCTGAAGTAACTGTTTGGAGAGTTCAGGAAAAGATATCTTACAACATACTTTTTTTTTGTTTATCAGGCAGTACTTTCAGGGAAGAGTAAATATTCATTACTTCTGCCTGAATTAATCAGATCATTGCTTTCATTTTCCATCTTATTTTGTAGGTATGGCCAAAGCTAATGAATGAGTTTGCACCTTTATTTGTGAAACTGAGATAAACATGTATATGTGTATCCAAACAGGTAAAACAAGTTTTACTGAAGGAAGCAGAATAGTTTTCATGTGGGCCAGAAACCACATGCTAGGTAACCAGGACCTAAGATGTTTCATTTAGCACTTAGCATCAACAACTTTTAAGATTTTTATGTGGACCATTTTAAAAGTCTTTCTTGTGTTTGTTACAGTATTGCTTCTGTTTTATATTTTGGTTTTTTGAGTGAGGTCTGTGGGATCTTAGCTTCCAACCAAGGATTGAAACCACACTCCCTGAACTGGAAAGGGAACTCTTAGCCACTGGATTGCCAGGGAAGTCTCTGACTCTACTATTGATAATGACAGTGTGCGGTCCCTCAAAAAAGTCTCCTCAGTATTTAGGTCATTCATTTCTTATAACTGATCACCAAGATTGTTATCTATGATAAATTATAACCTCTGGCTTTTTGAAGTTCATTACTCTGGCATTAAAGAAGGAAACGGACATGAACCCCATCTTTCCAAATCTGATCATCTGTCACTTGGCATTTTTCATTTTTTTGCTTTAAGTTATGATTCACTTTTACATTTACCCTGTAAAATGCTGAATTTTTAAAAAAATGAATAAGATTCAGTTCATTTTAATTTAGAGAAACTCTCATGCTTCTATATTTTATACTTTAGATTATAAGTAAAAATTTATAAAACTAATCTATTTCCTCTAATCAGTGGTGCTATGTTCTAACTATAGTTTGAAGCAATGACTGGATTACATTTTCATAAAGCTAATTCTTTCCCTGTAGAGCTATAAGTCTGACCCATTTCTTGAAGATGCCAAATTTCTCTTACTTGATGCCTGGGTTTAATGAACAATAAATAACAATGTTCAATTTATAGACATGCTACTTTTAAAAAATAGGCCTTGGAGATGGGAAATAAAAGGAAAGTAAAAAATCATTATGATGTATTATGTATGCAAATATTAATTTCTTGACTATCTTTAAAGTGGAATACTCAGAGTCATGTTTTCTCAACATGCAAGGGGAAAGGTCAGAAGTTTGCATTATGAATTCAATAACTGCATGAGAAGTCATTTCGAAATGATGGCCACATTTCAAAGCAATTTAAAAGATTCTTTATCAATTTCCAGAAGAGTTAGAACTGCTCATTTTTAATAGTAACTGCCACATGTGAAATGTAGGAATGTTGTGCCTCGTAAGTAAGCACATGAAATATGTGAAACTGAGGCGCGTACATGCGGAGGAGGAAGCCTGGCAGCTGGGACACATTAATAATGCCAGAGGGGTCAGCATCTGGGCATGTGTGGATAAAACACATCTGCATTCCTGGCGAAGGGCAGGATCCAGATCCCATGCATCTGGATCACATCACCCTGCCTTCCCCGCCCACACATCATGGCAGGAGGAACTTCCTGACTAAGATGCTGCTGAAAGGTACCATGTTTGTTATTGTAGCCATGCACATAATGAAAATGAAAAGAGCTGCTAATTGTGTCAAAACAAAGGAATCTTCTCATTTGTCTAGTTGTACAGAATGTTGAATGAGTCACACAATATGAAAGGAGAGAAAAAAAGGAAAGTTATGTGATGCTCTTTGCACTGCAAATCCCAAACTATCTGCAACCATTTCTACATGTGTCTGTATGTGTTTATATGGGTGGGGCTGGATGCAGGGCAGAGGTATGCTCAAAGGGAAGGTGAAAATTATCATGAGAATACCTGATGCCGGGAAATACTGCTGCTACCAGTTCAAACAAGTAAAAGTATGGAATCCTGGCATATGAAGGGCTCTCAGAAATTCACTAGGTCCATATTTCTACCTTCAAGTCAATTGACTTGATTTTGCTGTTTAAACTCTTAAAGGCAATTCTGCAGACGCATACATACATACATATATATATAGCGCTAATGGTAAAGAACATGGCTGCCAATGCAGGAGATATAAGAGACACAGATTCAATCCCTGGGTCAGGAAGATCCCTGGAGGAGGGCACAGAAACCCACTTCAGTGTTCTTGCCTGAAGAATCCTATGGACAGAGGAGCCTGGCGGGCCACAGTCCACGGGGTCTCAAAGAGTCAGACATGACTGAAGTGACTTAGCACACATGCAAATGCAACTATGGATATATTAGCGTCTTGTCTCATTTTAAAAAGATTCAAACAGATAATACTTTATTGGTACAATAATATGTTCTAGTGTTTCACAGCTATTATTAATAGGCAGTACATTTGATTTAAATAGAGCAAATTTTCAGTCTGTGGCAAAGTATTTGCCTGTGTATTGAGGCAAGTTAATGGTATGTTTGAAGACAAAATTCTGTGTATTTAGTCATCAGGCTTTCTACTGATTTGAAGAGCAGTAGAAAAATTCTTTTTTGGTGCCCCACCCCCATTTCTTACAGATATGAAAAATAGGATACATAAAAGAAGGTGGCGAGGGTGTTGCTGAATGAAACTTTATTTTTTTATATTGAAATAAATTGCTTTTATTAACAGTGTAGAGAAAGATGAATACTTCTGAAAATGAATACATAAATTTAAATATATTTTCAAAACATCAAATATTTAGCATTTCCCACTATTTCACTATGGTGTTATGAAGTCAATTTGATTTCCCAACTGAATGAACACTCTCACACCTTCTTTTTCATGCAATGAACTGAATGGACTGTAATTTATGGTTACACTGTGTATTGTCACCAGGGGAAGAAATAGAGTATATAAAAGTATACATTTTTTCTTTCCTTAAAACTCCATCCCAGTCACCTTCAATGAACATTAGATTCAGGCTATGTTACTATTCCTTGGGCTGCATGAATGCAATGTGGAACTCTATCAGTTGCATGAATGGAAAGACAAAACTTCTTTTAAAATAAAGTTAAAAGGAAATCATTTAGGTTAAATGAAGAATGACAATATCATCTTGAAGAACAAAATCAAATTGTCCTAATGCACATTACTTGAAATGAAGGTTTATAAACTATCAATTTGTTTATACCCTAAATACTATCTGCAGTAATGACATTATTAAAAAGAATATATATTCATGGTTATGTTGTCAGAAATGGGAAGAACTACCTCTCAAGAAGAACTCCTCAGAAGTGTTACCAATACAAGCATGTACTACTATCCAACAGCAGGCCAATAAACTGAGAGATGGGATGTTGGAGCAAGGAATAGTAACTTTATTTGGAAAGCCAGAGAAGATGGTAGATTAGTGTTCCAAAGAATCATTTTATCTGAGTTATAATTCAGGCTTCTTTTACACACAAAGGAGAAGGGTGTGGCTGCTTATTGCAAATTTCATGGTGCTGGCCAGACCCAGGAAGAAATGTGATAATCCTTTGTTCTTGCCGTTGACCGGTGTAGGTCAGGACATTCCTGTAAACCTCCAACAAGACAAATGTTACTCTTTGTTTTGCAGTTTTTATCTTTGTATGAATGGAAATGTGTTATTTTTTCAGTCAAGCCTTGCAGGCATAGCCTTGAGAAAGTGCTACTATGTATATTTCAGGTTATCAGCAACAACATTCTTTCATTATTTGAAGAGACAAAGTTGAAGAGTCAGCAGGACTAAGCAACAGAACACAAAGGTTAGAGCTAAAGGGATAGATCCAATAGGAGTCAGGTTGTTTTCTGTTAAGAGAGGTATCTTGCAAACACCAATTCCTCAACCATCTAGCAGATGACTACTTAATATGTTTGAATTTTAGGTCATCACCCAATAAAAAATGAGACCTTTTTTCCTTCTCCAAAGAACATATACAAAATGCTTTAAAACTTGTTCTCTTTAGGCATAAAATCTAGTCTGAAATTATGAGTATACTATTTTGGTCATTAAGCAAAGTTATCTGGGTTACTAATACATTTATTCCATATTTAAAGTACCAGAAAATATTCCAATTTTGGTAAAATATCATGATGGAGAGATGAAGTCACAGGAACAACAAACTGAGGCTCTGTGGTACTATGACTGGTGTTTCAAACTTTCAGTTCTTATTTTGCATGACCCAAGACTGATTCTCACTGCCAAGAAGTTAAAACCAATGTTTACCAAGTAGATGTGCAATTTGATATAAAAATTTATGAATATTTTGCTATGTGCAAAATTTTAAATCATAATGCTGCTGCTGCTAAGTCGCTTCAGTTGTGTCCGCTCTTTGCGACCCCATAGACGGCAGCCTGCTAGGCTTTCCCGTCCCTGGGATTCTCCAGGCAAGAACACTGGAGTGGGCTGCCGTTTCCTTCTCCAATGCATGAAAGTGAAAAGCGAAAGTGAAGTCGCTCAGTTGTGTCCGACTCTTAGCGACCCCATGGACTGTAGCCTACTAGGCTCCTCAGTCCATGGGAGTTTCCATGCAAGAGTACTGGAGTGGGTTGCCATTTTAAACTTTACTTTTAATTAAATGCTGTTAAAAGCATTTGGAAGTAATTTAACTTTGAGGCTTTGCCTATGTTTCCACCATATCAACACTAGCAGATGGAAATAGAAAAATTCAAACATCCAGATGCTCAGTCAATACTGTGCTAAAAATGCATCTAAAACTTTCAGATATTAAGCAGTATCTCAAACAAAATATCAAAACTTTTCTACTTTCTACTCACATGTTTTGGCATCACCTAGGAGCAGTTAATGGTATATTTTCTTTTTTAAAAAATTTATTTGTTTTAGTTGGAGGACAACTACTTTACAATATTGCAATGGTTTCTGCCACATGTCAGTATGAATTGGCTGTAGGCATACCTGTGTCCCGCCATCCTGAACACCCCCACTTCCCTCCCCACCCCGTCACTCCAGGTCATCACACAGCACCAGCTCTGGGTGCCCGGAGTCACACACCAAACTCACACTGCTTACTGTTTTATACATGGGAATGCATATGTTTCAATGCTATTCTCTCAAACCAGCCCACTCTCTCCCTCGCCCACAGAGTCCAAAAGAATGTTCTTTACATCTGTGTCTCCTTTGGCTGCCTTGCACATAGGATCATTGGTACCATCTTTCTAGATTCTGTATATATGCATTAATATACGGTATTTGTCCTTCTCCTTCTGTGAATAGACACGGCCTATTCACTCTGTGTAATAGGCTCAAGGTTCATCCACTTCATTGGAACTGACCTAAACGTGTTCCCTTTTATGGCTGAGTAAAGTTTCATTGTGTGTATGTACAGCTTCCTTATCCATTCAATCTGTCAAGGTAGCTTCCACGTCCTGGCTGTTGTAAATAGTGTTGCAATGAATACTGGGGTACATGTGTCTTTTTCAATTCTGGATTCCTCAGGGTATATGCCCAGTAGTGGGATTGCTGGGTCATATGGTAGTTTTATTCCTAATTTTTAAAGGAATCTCCACACTGTTCTCCATAGTGGCTGTATCAGTTTGCATTCCCACTAAAAGTGTAAGAGGGTTCCCTTTTCTCCACATTCACTCCAGCATTTATTGTTTGTAGACTTCTTGATGATGGTCAACTATGTGTAAAAGAATAAAATTAGAACACTTCTAACACCATACACAAAAATAAACTCAAATGGATTAAAGACTTAAATCTCGGACCAGAACCTATAAAACTCTTAGAGGAAAACATCAACAGGACACTCTCTGACATAAATCACAGCAAGATCCTCTGTGACCTACCTCCTAGAGTAATGGAAATAAAAAAAAATAATAAACAAATGGGACCTAATTAAACTTAAAAGCTTTTGCACAATGAAGGAAACTATAAGCAAGGTGAAAATACAACCCCCAGAATGGGAGAAAAGAATAGCAAACAAACAACTGATGAAGAATTAATCTCTAAAATCTACAAGCAGCTCATACAACTCAATACCAGAAAAACAAACAATACAATCAAAAAGTGGGCAGAAGACCTAAACAGACATTTCTCCAAAGAAGACATACAGATGGCTAATCAACTTTATTTTCTTAATAACCTACTTCCTTTGCTTTAGGTATTTATGATAAGTAGCTCTGATGTACACAGCTCCTACAGACAACACAACTGAGCCTGTCTAGAGAAATTAAATGAGCACTTCAGAAGACAGACAAATTTGTTAAAAACTGCATCTGAAAAAGTTCTGAGCTTTTGGATTTGTCTCTTGCTGCTGAAGAACATGGTTCAAATTATGCAGGAAATAATGTGAAAGTAATAATACTTTATGAATAATAAATAATACCATCAGGGCATAAATTTATGTAAAATAATAATACCTTCTGGGCACAAAGCTGTTCACACATATTATGTGTGAACTTCCTGCTTTTTCCCTAACTTCCTCCCCTTTTAAAAACAATCTCTAAACTCCCACTCCTGCCATTTTTCACCGATTTACAGAGTTGTCCATCCCAGTACACGTAAATGGGACCATCAGAATTTTTAACCCATAGCCCACGGGAAACAACCTTGTCAACAAGGGATCATGTGCAGCTCCTCCTGCCTTCATCTCATGGACACCTCCAGTTTCCAGAGGCAGGGTGATCTCGGTTGGTTTCCAAGACAAACCATCCAACATCACAGTGGTCCAAGTCTATGCCCCGACCACTGATGCCAAAGAAGCTGAAGTAGAACGATTCTATGAAGACCTACAAGACCTTCTAGAACTAACACCAAAAAAAAAAAAAAAAAAAAAAGATGCCCTTTCATCACAGGTTATTGGAATACAAAAGTAAGAAGTCAAGAGATACCTGGAGTAACAGGCAAGTTTGGCCTTGGAGTACAAAATGAAGCAGGACAAAGGTTAACAGAATTTTGCCAAGAGAACACACTGGTCATAGCAAATGTCCACTTCCAACAACACAAGAGACAACTCTATACCTGGACATCACCAGATGGTCAATACTGAAATCAGATTGATTATATTCTTTGCAGCCAAAGATGGAGAAGCTCCACAGTCAGCAAAAACAAGACCTGGAGCTGACTGTGACTCAGATCATCGGCTCCTTATTGCAAAATTCAAGCATAAATTGAAGAAAGTAGGGAAAAACATTAGACCTTTCAGGTATGACTGAAATCAAATCATTTATAATTACACATTGGAAGTAACAAGTAATAAATCGATTCAAGGCATTAAATCTGGTAGACAGAATGCCTGAAGAACTATGGATGGAGGTTTGTAACACTGTACAGGAGGTAGTGACCAAAACCATTCCCAAGAAAAAGAAATGCAAGAAGGCAAAGTGGTTGTCCAAGGAGTGTGAAGTAAAGCGGCCCTTAGGAAGCATTACTAAGAACAAAGCTAGTGGGGGTGATGGAATTCCAGCTGAGCTATTTCAAATCCTAAAAGATGATGCTGTAAAAGTGCTGCACTCAATATGCCAGCAAATTTGGAAAACTCAGCAGTGGCCACAGGACTGGAAAAGGTCAGTTATCATTCCAATCTCAAAGAAAGGCAATACCAAAGAATATTCAAACTACTGCACAGTCGCACTCATTTCACATGCTAGCAAACTAATGCTCAAAATTCTCCAAGCTAGGCTTCAACAGTACATGAACTGAGAACTTCCAGATGTGTACAAGATGGTATCTTGTAAGCTGAATTTAGAAAAGGCAGGTAAACCAGAGATCAAATTGCCAGCATCTGATGGATCACAGAAAAGACAAGGGAATTCCAGAAAAATATCTACTTCTGCTTCATTGACTATGCTAAAGCCTTTGATTGTGTGGATCACTACAAACTATGGAAAATTCTTCAAGAGATGGGAATACCAGACCACCTTACTTGCCTCCTGAGAAACCTGTATGAAGGTCAAGAAGCAACAGTTAGAACTGGAAATGGATCAATGGACTGGTTCAAAATTGGGAAATAAGTACATCAAGGCTGTATACTGTCACCCTGCTCATTTAACTTATATGCAGAGAACATCATGTGAAATGCTGGGCTAGATGCATCACAAGCTGGAATCAAGATTGCCAGGAGAAATATCATCAAACTCTGATATGCAGATGATAACACTTTAATGGCAGAAAGTGAAGAGGAACTAAAAAGCCTCTTGATGAGAGTGTAGGAGGACAGGGGAAAAGCTGGCTTAAAACTTAACATTCAAAAAACTAAGATCATGGCATCCAGTCCCATTACTTCATGGCTAATACATGGGTAAAAAGTAGAAACAGTGGCAGATTTTATCTTTGGTGGCTCCAAAATCACTGTGGACAGTGATTGCAGGAATGAAATTAAGATGCCTCTTCCTTAGAAGGAAAGCTATGACAAAACTAGACAGGGTATTAAAAAGCAGAGACATTAGTTTACCGACAAAGTTCGGTATAGTCAAAGCTGTGGTTTTTTCAGTAGTTATGTATGGATGTGAGAGCTGGACCATAAAGAAGGCTGAGCACCGAAGAACTGTTGCTTTTGAAATCTGGTGCTGGAGAAGGCTCTTGAGAGTCCCTTGGACAGCAAGGAGATCAAACCTGTCAATCCTAAAGGAAATCAACCCTGAATATTCATTGGAAGGACTGATGCTGAAGCTGAAGCTCTAATACTTTGGCCACCTGATGGGAAGAGCTGACTCATTGGAAAAGACTCTGATGCAGGAGAAGGGGGTGACAGAGGATGAGAGGGTTGGATGGCATCACCGACTTGATGGACATGAGTTTGAGCTAATTCCGGGAGACAGAGAAGGACAGGGAAGCCTGGCATGCTACAGTCCATGGGGGTCACAAACAATCAGACATGACTTAGTGACTGAACAAACAAGCAAAAGTTTCCAAAGGTACCCAGAGCAGCACATTTCCCCCTAATTTCCTTCAAGGAGGTTGTTTCATAAACTTGTGATGCACTTTCTCTTCACCATCTGCATTTCTTCCTGGGATTCCCCAACCTCCAAAATGACTGTTTTACATTTACATCTTTAAGCTCTGCTCTTTGTGCTGCACAGTTCAATGGGATTTGACAAATGCATCATGTCCTGAATCCAAAATTACAGTAAACACAGATCACTTCTGTGGCCTTAAAGTTCCCATTTCACTTGCTTAGTCTTATCCTTTTCCTTCCCTGAGCAGTTTATTTTCTGTGCTTTTGCATTTGGATGTCTTGTAACTGGAATCAGTATGTAGCCTTTTCATATTGGCTTGTTCCTCAGTGTCTCTTTGGGACTTGAAGACTTAAATCTTTTTTCTGCTGACCAACATTCCATTGTATGGAGGTGCCACAGTTTGCTCATTTAGTCATATTTTAAAGCAGCAGTGCCCAGGATTTTTGGTACCAGGGACTGGTTTTGTGTAAGAGAATTTTTCCATGGATAGAAGGTGGGATGGGGTGGTGATGATCTCAGGATGATGCAAGAGCATTACATTTATTGTGCAAGTTATTTCTTTATTATTTCATCAGTTCCACCTCAGATCATCAGACATTAGACCATGGGAGCCAAGGATCCCTGTTTTAAAGGACATCTTGATTGTTTCCAGTTTGGGGTGATTATGAATAAAGGTGCTATAAATCTTTTCATGCAGCTTTTTGTGTGAGGGTAGGTTTTCAGTTCAATCGGGTAAATACCTAGTAGTTCGATGACTGAATAATACTGCATTTAGCTTCGTGGAAGACTGTCCAACCGCTTTCCACAATGGTTCTACCATTTTGCATTCCCACTCAGCAAGAGTTCCTGCTGCTTCACATCCTTGTCAGCATTTGGTATTGTTGGATTTCAGCCATTATAATACCCTTATATTGGTAACTAATTGCAAGTTATTGTTTTAACTTGCAATTCCCTAAGGACAAATGATGATGAGCTTCTTTTCACATGCTTATTTGCCATCTGTATATCTTTCCCTGATGAGCTGTCTTTTTAAGATATTTTGCCATTTAACTGAGTTGCTTTCTTATGATTGAGCTCTAAGTATATTTTGGATAGCAGCCCTTTATTAAGCATGTGTTTCATAATTACCTTCTCCCAGCTTGTAGCTTGTCTTCTCATTCTCTTAACAGTATCTTTCACAGAACACTTTTCACTTTAAATAAAATCCAGCTTATCAGTATTTTTTTCCCTGGATCTTGCTTTTGGTGTTATACCTAAAAACTCATCAATTTCTCCATTTTATCTTCTGAAAGTTTTACAGTTTCACATTTAGGTCCATGATCCACTTTGGGTTTATTTTTGTGAAATATGTAAGTTCTATGTCTAGATTATTATTATTTTTTGCATATGAATGATCAATTTTTTTCAGTACCATTTAAAGTAAAAATATCCTTGTACCAAGTAAAAATATCCTTGCTCCAGTGAATTGCCTTCACTCCTTTATCGTGGATCAGTTGACTATATCTATGGGGGTCTATTTATGGGCTCTCTACTCTTTTCCATTGATCTATGTGTTCTTCCTTTCACCGAAACCACACTGTATTCATCACTACAGTTTTACAGTAAGCCTTGAAGTAGGGTATTGTCAGTCCTCCAACACTGTTCTTCGCTGTTGTGCTGTCTATTTTAGGTCATTTGCCTTTCCACATAAAGTGTAGAATCAGTTTGTCAATGTTCACAAAACAGTTTGCTGGGATTTTGAATGGGATTATAGAACCTATAGATCAAGTTGGAATGAATCAACATCTTGAAAGTATTGAACTTTCCAATTCAGGAACACTGATTATATTTGCATTTACTTGAGACCTTCTCAGTTTTTGCATATAGCTCGTGAATATTTTGCTGGATTTATACATAAGTATTTCCTTCTTTGGGTGCTATTGCAAATGATGTTGTGTTTTAATTTCAAATTCCAATTATTCATTGCTAGCATATAAGAAAGTAATTGACTTTTGTATACTGACCTTGAATCCTGCAACCTTGCTATAATCACTTATTAGTTCCAGGAAATTTCTGTTGATTTTTTGGGGAGTTTTCCATATAGACAATCATGTCATCCACAAACAGAGATGGTTTTATTTCTTCCTTTCCAATCTATATACCTTTTATTTCCTCTTTTTTTTATCTTATTGCACTAAAGCTAGGACTTCTAGTACAATGTCGAACTGGGATGGTGAGAGGAGACATTCTCACCTTCTTCCATATCTTAAGAGGAAATTATCCAGTTTCTTACCATTAAGTATAATGTTAGGACAGGTTTTTGTAGATATTCTTATCAAGTTGAGAAAGTTCCCCTCTATTCCTAGTTTGCTAAGAGTTTTTATATGAATGAGTGTTGGACCTTGTCAGACGCTTCTTCTACATCTATTGGATATAATCATGTAAATTTTCTTCCTTACCCTCTTGATGTGGTTGCTTACATAAATCGATTTTTAATTGCTGAACCAACCTTACCTACCTGGGACAAATTCCACTTGGTAATGGTGTATAATTCTGTTCACGCATGGTTTAATTCAATTTGCTGATATTTTGTTTAGGACTTTTATATTTATGTTCATGAGAGATGCTGGTCTAGAGTTTCTCTTTCTCATAGCATCTTTATCTGGTTGAAGTGTCAGGTTGAAGTGCTGGCCTCAATGAATGAATTCTGGCGTATTCCCTCTGCTGCTTATGTCTGGAGAGACTGTAGAGAACTGGTATCATTTCTTCCTTACACAGTTGGAAGAATGCATCAGTGAAACCATCTGGACTTGGTGCTTTTTGTTTTGGAAGGTTATTAATTGCTGATTCACTTTTTAAAAACAGATATTGTTCAGATGATTTATTTCTCCTTGTGTGAGTTCTGGTATAGTTTGAGTCTTTCAAGGAATTAGTCTATATGTGGGCATAGAGTTGTTCATAATATTAATTTATTTTCTTTTTATGTCCATGAGATCAGTAATAATGATCCTTTCTTCTGTTCTGATATTAGTAATATATATTCTCTCTCTTACTTTTCTTGGTTAACTGGCTAGAGGTTTATTAAATTTATTGATCTCCTCAAAGAACTAGCTTTTGAACCAGTCTTGAACTCTTCTCCTCTCAGCATGACTTGTAATTTTTCATTGAGAAGTTCTTATTGAGGCTCTTATTTGGGTATTAAGAACCTTTAGTGTGAGCTTTTGTGTTAATTTGGCTAGGAGTTGGACTATGTTTGATATTTGCTCTGTGTCAGAGTCTTCGATTTCCATTAGTACACTTGTTTGTGTCTCTTTTTGTCTTTGGTTTCCCTAAAAACTCATTGTAATTTGGGTAGCTTGCAGCCCTTTTAGCCATAATGCACTGTTATACTGGACACCATGAGGTGGTCCAATAGGAGGCAGTGGAAGTATTTTATTATTCTATGTTTATCTTTCAGGGAGCTCTATCCCTGGAATATGACCTTCACAGGTGTTTTGTTTTCCCATTAGGTGAGACAGGAAGGCTAGAAGGGCCTGGGGTTGGGTCATTTCCCTTTCTCTCCATCAGCTAAGGTCTGATAAATTCTTTTCCTTTGCCGTGTAGTTCTTTGTGGTGGCGAACACATATTCAGAATGATTAACTTTCCTCTGCAAGCCTGTTGGAAGCACAAAAATTTTCCTTGGCTTTTAACCATGAGAAGACCTGTTAGGGATCCAGGAGGTAAAATCTACAAAAATACGAGGGGTCCCTAAGACTGTGGCCCCTGGAGGTCTCGCTCTCACACTGGCCAAAACTCTGCTCCCAGGATTTCTTCTAAGTTATCCATTGAGCATTTCCTCCAGCCTATGGCTCTGGCAGCTTCTGTTCTCAATAAGCAGATCTTGGTTATGATTCCCTACATGCATCTGTTTTTCCAGATTTAGGGGTGATGACTTTTCCTGGGAAACAATGGAAACAGGGACAGATTTTATTTTGGGGGGCTCCAAAATCACTGCAGATGGTGACTGCATCCATGAAATTAAAAGATGCTTGCTCCTTGGAAGAAAAGTTATGACAAACCTAGACAGCATATTAAAAAGAAGAGATATTACTTTGCCAAAAAATGTGTGTATAATCATAGTCAAAGCTATGATTTTTTCAGTAGTCATGTATAGATGTGAGTTGGACATAAGGCTGAGCACTGAAGAATTGATGTGTTTGAACTGTGGGGCTGGAGAAGGCTCTTGAGAGTCCCCTGAACTGCAAGGAGATCAAACCAGTCCATCCTAAAGGAAATCAACCCTGAATATTCATTGGAAGGACTGATGCTGAAGTTGAAGCTCCAATACTTTGGCCACCTGATGTGAAGAACTGACTCATTGGAAAAGACCCTGATGCTGGGAAAGATTGAAGGCAGGAGGAGAAGGGGACGACAGAAGAAGAGGTAGTTGGATTGCATCACCGATTCAATGGACATGAGTTTGAGCAAGTTCCGAGAGATAGTGGACAGGGAAGCCTGGCATGATGCAGTTCATGGGGTCGCAGAGTGGGATACGACTGAGCGACTAGATAACAACAATTTTTCCCATGACCTCAGTTCTCTGATAGGTCCAGGAAAAGTCACTGATACTCAGCTTGTTCAGCTTTTCCCCTTGTAGCGAGTGATAACTTTCAAGTTTTTTACGTATCAGAGCTGAAACCAGAAGGCCTTCCTATTTTTAAAAATGCCATCTTTTTAAAGATCAGAAAACAGGCTCACTGTGCTAAGCTGAGCAGCTAGAGTTGTCTAACTTCTAAGCCAGGCTCTTCTCTTCACAGCCTGCCCCTCATTCCCATAACACATCTCATAGAACCAGCCCAGGGAACACTCCCAGACAAAGCAGATGGCAGAGCAGGAGGGTGTGGCAAGGCAGGATAGACAGATGTGATATTTGAAAAAACAATACATTCAAGTCTCCTAATGGAGAATGTAGATTAATGGTGTGTGTGGGGGGGTGGTATTCACTTTAGCTTTACAAAAGCATTCAGAAGAGCATTCTTTTATTAGTAAACTGCTTTTACAGTGTATGGTTAAATTTACACAAATGTTGTTTACAAGTCGTATCCCTTGAATGCATTCAGAGCCAACTGTTGGGACTGAACATTCAGTGTGTGTCTAGAAATTCTCACAGGGAAACGCTCTGAGTCCCAGGTCAGGAAGGTGGGCTCTCATCTGCATGCCTATGTGCCAAGTCGCTTCAGTTGTGTCTGACTCTTGGCAACCTGCCAGGCTTCTCTGTCCATGGGATTTTCGGAACAATAATGCTGGAGTGGGTTGCTGTGCCCTTCTCCAGGGGATCTTCTTGACCCAGGGATCCAATTTGAGTCTCTTATGTCTCCTGCATTGGCATAAGTGTTCTTTGCCACTATCGCCACCTGGGAAGCCCCTCTTATTTGCGGTGCTTACATTTTGCAGATAAGGAAAGCGTGATTCAGAGATACTGAAGGAATATCAATATCCTTGATATAAGAGAAAATAACAAATGAGGTTGGATTTTGGTTTCCTCTCTGCAACTAATTAGTTATGTGACCTTGACCAAGTTATTTAATTTCTCTGAACTATATTTCACAAAGGGAGTAAAAAATTATTACCTCCCAGGGTAAGTTAGATAATGTACCAAAAGCACTTAATCACAACTGTAGTAATATGTAATAGTTACATATAAATTTATATATGGTATTTCATATATATTTTATAGTAATATAATAATTCTTATGGAGTAACTGTTATAGTATATTATATTACACTATATTATAGTAATGATAGTTAATATGTTATATGTAATGATATATTATTAATGTATTGGTGAAGGTTATAGCATCAGTTCGCGAAGTTTCATCAAAAATTTCACTATACTTGTAAAACTTTCCTTGTAAAAAGAGCCGGGAGCTTCCTGAACCTTATGAACATGTTAAAAGCTCTAGCTCTGGTGGGTCCTACATAATCTTAAATGCCAAGAGAAACAAGTTAAAAGTGCTGTGCTGTGCTTAGTCGCTCAGCGATGTCTGACTCTTCACGACCCTGTGGACTGCATTCCGCCAGGCTCCTCTGTCCATGGGATTCTCCAGGCAAGAACACTGGAGTGGGTTGCCATGCCCCCCTCCAGGGAATCTTCCCAACCCAGGGATCGAGCCCAGGTCTCCCGCATTGCAGGCAGATTCTTTACCATTTGAGCCACCAGGAAAGCCCAAGTTAAAAGTTAGGTTATATGTTAAAAAAAAGTTGCGTTATTTTTGGATGATAAGGCTGTTTAGCTCAGGTTTTATGGAAACATGTCCATCAAATTTCATACCAAAGATGTTGACCTGAATAGGGCGTTAGATCCAGGTTTTTGGCTACAGTTCATGCAAACCACATTAAAAGAGCTGGAAACCAGTGCTGGAGTCAGCTACAGGCGCTCTGGGAACCACTTCCAGCCCCAGTATTTGCAGATGTCACCCAGAGCTCCTGAGACAGCTGAGGTCTGATGACGGCTCTGGCAGTGAAACTCCAAGAAGGTACACACAGCAAGGGGTAATGCCAAAGCAGCGGCATGGGAATGGTCAGCCTCACACGCCGGATCTTACCTTGAGCCAAAGACTGTCATCAGAGACACACAGGGTCTCTCCACCTGTTCCTTTGGGGCCATGCAATAACAGTAGATGGACTATGATGGGCAAAGAAGTAGAGAATATTCTAGAGGCCAGCTGTATCTTTGTGCTAACACAGAACAGTTCCTTTGAGACCACCACAAGACCCATATCTGTGCTTGACCACTGAAGGCATCCTTAGGCTTCTGTGTCATCTGTGGAAACTGAACTCAGACAAACTCAGAGCTAATTATCAGTTATCAAGGAAGGATGGAACAGGGCTACAAACCCTTTCCTGAAGAATCCAGGTTTCTTTTTAAGGACTCTAGGAATTCTATGCTAGGTATTTCCATTTTGAAGATAAGGAAACCATATATTTAAGGGGCTTTTTCTTTGCTATGAGAGAGAATAACTAATGAGGTTTGATCCTACTCTCCTTCATTGAAGAAAATTGGTCCAAGTGGAATACAGAGGGTGTTCATTTTAATTTACAAGACAGTGGTGACAGGGCAGCACAAGGATGCATCTGCTTAAAAAACAAACAAAAGTCTCCCAAGATTCCCCTTTCTAAATAGAATGCTCAAAATTAACTTAGATTTACATATTAGAGGAAACTTAGAAGAATCCTTTTCAGTCCCATGCTATGTAGGAAATAATTTTTATGATGGGCGAGAAGAAAATAAAATACTCATCTAAGCCAGCACTTCATCTGTCACAGGCAAATTTTCTCACACAACGAGCAGCCCGGGACCCAGAGCCGCGGAGAGCGTGAGCTGCGGGGCGTTCTCTGCAGCGTCTCCCCACTCGGCCCATCTCAGGTCTGCATCGGTTCAGAGCGCCATCCCTGCACCAGTAACTCTGCGCCACTCGGGAACTCGTTCAACGCGCAAACTATTTGGCCTACGTGGAGTGAAAGAACTCTAGGGGTGGGACCTGGGAGTCTCATTTAGCAGGTACCCCGATGACGCTGCTGCGCCCGGAGCTGTGAGCAGCACTGCCCTCAGCATGGCAGCGGCTGGCTCAGGCCCCACAAGCCCAGGCCAGGACCGAGGCTGAGGTGGGAGGTTCCCGAGGACGTGCTGGGTGAGAGGGGTCTGTGAAACAGGGTCCTGCTCCCTGTGGAAAAGGTCAGCTCAGAGTCTGCTCTACCACGCCCCGCTGGGGACAGAAACCATCCACGCCAAGACCGTTGAATGCTGATGAAGCCAAGTTAGACAGCCTCAGCCTTTTGTTTCTGCCATTCCTAATCCTCCTGTCCTGGGCCATTGGCAGAAATAGTTCATGCCCAAAAGGAAAGGAGGTTTACTTAAGCCTGGGTTTCCCGGCCTTGGCACCATTGGTGTTTCTGTCATGAGGAGCCGTCCTGTGCGTGTGGAGCGGCATCCCTGGCCTCTGCCACTGCATGCCAGTAGCTGCTCCCCTCCCCACTTCCCTCCTGCTGAGGCGTGACAATCACAAACGTTTCCAGATGTTGCTCAGAGTCTCCCGGGGGCAAAACTGCACGGGGCTGAGAGCCACTGACTCAAACCAAACCATTTCCTTCAAAGTGCTAACAAAGGAGGGATGTGTTGGGAAGCGGAGCAAGCTCGCAGCGGCCCGGGGGGTGACTCACGTTGTAGGAGCGGCCGTGCCGCTGTCTCCACCGCACCAGCACTACCTGGGCGACGACCAGGGCGCAGAGGAAGACCACGATCATCTCCAGGTGCATGGACTCGTGTCCCCGGTGCAGCCTGTACATCCTCTCCTGCTGCAGGCTGCAACCGGCAAAGGTCAGCGGAACAAGCCCTCAACTCGGACGGTTAGCAAAACAAGAAAAACAGGCAGGGCTCATGAGAAGCCATTGGGAATTTCAAACGCAGGGTTTTCGAAGCTTTGATTACAAAGTTTTCCCAAGTTCTCAGTTCCCCCCTTCCCCCTGGGCTTGGGGGAAGGACAGCAGAGAAGGGGAGCCCGAGTCTGTCAGTGAAACCAGCTCCTCTCTGTCCTTAGCTTGCCCACATGCTTTTGGCCTCAGCCTTGTCCTTTCAAGGTGATCAATGGGGACGAAAGCTCATTGGTGGGCTCTGAAGACCTGGGTCCCAACCTCCCATCTGCCACGTCATCCCCTTGGGAAAGTCAGTTATTCTCTCTGCACCTCAGTTTCCTCATTTTCACTTCTAAAATAATGATCTCTCTGTACCTTACAGATAGGTGCTCTATAACTGTAGAACACATATATATGATATTTTATTTGTGTCTGTATGAACAATAGTCTTCCCTGGCGGTTCAAAGAATCTGCCTGCAATGTGGAAGACCCAGGTTCGAGACCTGGGTTGGGAAGATCCTCTGGAGAAATAAATGGTAACCCACTCCAGTATTCTTGTCTGGAAAATCCCATGGACAGAGGAGTCTGGTGGGCTACAGTCCATGGGGTCACAAAGAGTCAGACATGACTGAGCAACTAACACTTTCACTTTCCTATGAAGAATAATACTATTAGGTTGTATCATATGAAATTGCCATTTTTGAAAGTAAAAAAAACCTCCAATGAAATACTGGCAATTCCAAGTAATTTCTAATATTCTTAAGTAAAAGGATATCTGGCAGATGGTGTCTATGGAGAGAATATTACGTGTGGGGCTAGGAAAACCTCTGAGTTGTAGAAATTATTTTCATTATAAGCAGGAAGAAGAGGCCTAAGTATTACCTTAGGCACAAACATTCAGAGGATGACTAAACGCTTTCGTGTTTAGTTGGACTTTTAATTTTATACAGTGGTAGACAAAACCACTGAAGTATGTATGTCACCTGGTTTAACCTCCTGCAGAAGAAGTGGCCTCCAAGAGAATCTAGAGCAGAGCTGCTTGACCTGGACTGTGACCTGGAAATCACCGAGAAGCTTTTAACAATCAGTGTCCAGGCTGGACCCCAGATAAATGAAGTGACCATTGCTCGGTGTTCTAGGCTGAACTGGATTCCCTCAAAATTCATAATTCACAAGCTGAAGTGCTAACCCCTGGACCACAGAATGTGACTGTGTTTGGAGAAAGGGTCTTTAAAGAGGTAATTAAGGTAAATGGGGTCATTAGGACGGGTCCTAACCAACATGACTGGTGTCCTTATGAGAAGAGGAGGTGAGGACATAGACTCCCCCAGGGAAGATCATCTGGATACACAGGCGGAAGCCAAGGAGACAGGCTTCAGAAAAAACGAAGCCTGCGGCCCCTGGATCTTGGACTTGCAGCCTCTAGATCTGTGAGAAAATAGATTTTTGTTGTTTTAGCACCCAGTCTGGGTGATCTGCTACTGTAGCCTGAGCAAACGCATAGAGATTTCCAGGATGCGAGAGAGGCATCAGTAATTTTTACAGTTCCTCTTATGATTCTAAAGTGCAGACTAAATTGGGATCTACTGGCCCAGAGGAAGAGAGAATGGTTCAGGAATTAGGTAAAAGTGGGATAGTATTTAATATGAACCTTGACAATTACTTTATAAATATTGGTTAGCATTATCTTCTACCCCAAGTGAGGCACTATCAGTCACAAAATCTCTTAGTTTGCATTTAGTTAGGGCACTGATCAGAAAGCACTCTAGGGTAACATCCTGTGACCTTTTAAAGCCACTTACTGGGTTTGGGTCTCTCCCAACATTTCTACACAGCTTCCTCAGCAAGGGCTCCATCCAAATCCCAGGGGTGCCCCCTGCTGGAAAATGCGCAGAAATGAGCCCACAGAGCCTCCTAAATATTTCTGCTTGCTGCTGCTGCTGCTAAGTCGCTTCAGTCGTGTCCGACTCTGTGCGACCCCATAGACGGCAGCCCACCAGGCTCCTCCGTCCCTGGGATTCTCCAGGCAAGAGCACTGGAGTGGGTTGCCATTTCCTTCTCCAATGCATGCATGCATGCTAAGTCGCTTCAGTCGTGTCCGACTCTGTGCGACCCTGTGAACTGCAGCCCACCAGGCTCCCCTGTCCCTGGGATTCTCCAGGCAAGAGTACTGGAGTGGGGTGCATTTCCTTCTCCATTGACTTACTAACTTATGCTGTTAAAGCAATGCACTGGTTGAACCTCGTGTGCCCCCAGCATTTCCATGAATAATTAATAATTTCTCAACTATTCTCAAACTTCTCAAAAATCTATCTTCTTAGATAGAATCTGAGACTGTCACTGCTGGGAGGTACCATAAATGTGCTGAGACCCCTTCACTGATCAAATGGAGAAGCTGAAGCCTACATCAGGTAAACAACCGGAATAAAATTATGTGGCTATTGGTCTCTGTACTGGAAGCTGAGCTTAGGAGTCGAGAATGATTTCTAGAAGCTCTTTAAAAAATACATTCATTCTTCTGAAGAAATGGGAAGTGAAAAAAATAAAAGGGTACAAGCACTTAGTTATAGTTTTTACATTCCAGGTCCAAAATAACTATTTAACACTCTGTGTAATACATAGATAGAAGAGTGGGTTTGTCATCAGTTTAAAATAGGACTTGCATGATATCAAACAAAATATACTTTATGACATTAATGATTTTGTGAATATAGGGTGAAAATGCATCTCAGATGGTTAACCTATGTGGTAGTACTTTGGAAAGTATAAACCAGTGTAGAATGTAACAGATATCTTCTATTTTGATTAGGAATACATTCATAATCGGTGACCATAATGCAAAAAAAGGAGGAACAGTTTTATTTTATTTCATTTGGTGCCCATAGGGGTCCAATGGCCCCAGAGTAGGTACCATAACACAGAAGAAATAGCCTAAAAGGAAAGCCAGATGTATCTTGTGCCTGAAAGGACAAGGACATATAAGGACATATAATGAGGGACATATACATTCGTGAAACAGCATGGAACCCATTGTAGAAGGCAAATGAAACCCCTGCAGTTTGGTCTATACAATCACTGTGCATATATGGCTTTACTAACCCACCTTCTATGCTGGGGAATTTATAAGTAAAATGATGGCTGCATTTAATTTCTCAAACTATTAAGATGGAAATCTAATTTTTAGTATACCAGCTATTAAAAAAATACAAGTCACTTACTTCCACTCATCATCCGCAGAAAGCTTTGTGTGAGAGATCTGAAAAACATAAGAAGATCCCTTCTCAAAATTTTCTTGTTTCCTTAGCTTCCACTTTACAGCATTATATGAGAAACTCAAACCATGAAAAATGCTGATGTTTCCTAGTACCGTAATAACTTAGAATGAAAGCTCTAACAAAATATTTAATTACAGAACTAAACATACACACACATACACACAAACAAAACAGTAATCAGATCACTATTAATAAACACTTGATTCTGCTCTCTAAGGTCAGGAAACCAAATGAGGCTCTATTCCGGTGGTTTTGTTTGGCAATTCAGTCAAAGTTGTAGGAAGTGGCCTCCCAACAGGCAGTGTCATCCTGGCTTCTGGTGTAATCTATGAATTGGAGAACTTGTGAAAAACATTTGATTTGCTGGTGTCTTAAACGATGTCAGTGAGAACTTGGAGATGACATTCTCCAAGTTCAAGGATTTAGAGTCAGAGCTGACCAGCTTCTCGTTTGGAGCATTGTTGTGTCCTCCTGTTCGTTTAACTTAAACCCTGATCACAGGGAAGGGGGTAATCTGGCCCAGCCGGTGGGCTGGGTGGGAGAGCTTAGAGACTGTTCCCAGGAAAGTGCCTGAGACTGACCTACAGAGTGATCCACTACATTGGGTCATTTGAAGCTTCTAAGGCTAATCTTTGGAAAGACATTGTACAACTTTCATGGAGAACACAGACAGCTTAACCTCTAGTCCAGTAGCATCAAAAGCTAAAATCCCCAATGATGACAAAGAAGAAAAGGCCAATAAAGCCTTTATTACACAAATCAGACATTAAACAGGTTTTTTCCCCCTTTGTTTTCTTGAAATCAGTTCAGTTGCTCAGTCGTGTCCAACTCTTGGCGACCCCATGGACCGCAGCATGTCAGGCTTCCCTGTCCATCACCAACTCCCTGAGCCTACTCAGACTCATTGTCTTGAGATGGCAGAAGCAGTTCCTGTGTGTGTGTGTGTGTGAGAGAGAGAGAGAGAGAGAGAGAAGCAATTCTGACAGATGGAAAGAAACAACACTAGCCATAGTTCAGCTAGGGTTCCTCTGATTCAAGGTCAACAGTTTCCGTAAGACATGTATGCCTTCCTTGGTCAGAAACTGGAGGGGTCCCCTTAAAAGGGGGATGAAATCTCCAGGAGACAGCTTGGCTGAGGTTTAGGCAGGTTTAGGACTTTCTGGGTGATGGTGGAGAGGAAGTGGGTGGGGCAGCAGCTACCACCTGCAGCTTCCCTGGGGCTCTCTGCCACTGGCTGATCCTACCTGGTGGTCCCTGATATCCAAATGAAGGTTGCGGCACTTGGGCTCAAGGCTGCCTGCTAGGAGCAAAACCTTAGTGGCAGCCCTCAGGGAAGAGCAGCGCCAAGTCCCCTCCTTAGTGGGATGTGGCCAACTCCACTGACTTCTGCTTTGGGAATGAGCCTTGCACGGGTACTGAACACAGCTGATGGAGCTCCGGGTGACCCAGGCACATCACCAACCCGTGTCTGTCTCCATTTCCTTCTCAGAGGCTGGAGACTGACGTGAAAACTGCTCTTGTCCACTTCACTGCAATATTGCAAATGTAAATAAGACGCTAGATGAGAGTTTTCTAAGAAGGTGCTTCATCCAAGGGCCAGTCATCTCAGTAAAAGTTGCAACCAAGACTCCATGGGTCCCCTTTTCGCTGCTCAAGATCTTTGGCTTCACAGTGCTTTTTGTTCAAATTAGCTCAAAACAGGGAATTGGGTTTTTAGTTGAGAAGATATGCTTCCTTTGACTTTTACAAGTAATGTAGCTCTGGGTATAAATGTGTAACTACCCACCAGATTCCAAGTCTTTTTTTTTTTTTACTGAAGTATAGTTGATTTACCATATTATATTAGTTTCAGGTATACAGCATAATGATTCAGTATTTTACAGATTATCCTCCATAAAAGTTATTACAAGATAATAGCTGTAATTCCCTGTGCTATACAATATAGCCTTGTTGCTTATCTATTTTATACATAGCAGTTTGTATCTCTTAATCCATACCCCTAATCTGCCCCTCCCTACAACCATCAGTTTGTTCCCTATATCTGTGAGTCTGTTTCTGAAGTCATTTTAAATGAAGTGTGATAAATTGTTCTACTGAAGAGGAGGAAAGCTTAGGAAGTGGAAATTGCAGCTGAAAAGATTTCTGCTAAATACAATTAAGAACTTCCTTAGATCAAGTGATATTGAAACAACATTCTTATTCCTGGGGAAAAAGCAAACTATGATGATGATACAATCAGAGATATCTCTTTCCTAGTAATAGTTTCCTATAGTACAATTTTTTTTTTCCCTAGGGTGGAATCTATTTTTTGAAAGATTTTTTTTTTTTTTGTGGTATGTTATTATGTAAGCCCATCCAGAGGCTTAAGAGGATTTATTTTGGAAACTGAAATGACACAAAAATTCATCTGAAGGATAAGCATAAGAATATCCAGGAAAATTCAGAAGATGAGTGAAGACTAGGGATGTGGTCTGTCAGCCACTGAAACCTACAGTATAGCCACGGAAATTACCTGATAGCCTCGTGGGCCCAGGAGCAGGAAGACAGCAGGTGAACAGAAGACAGAGTCTAGGAACAGACCTAGCTACAAATGATAAGTGAGCTACTTCAGATCGGTGAGAAAGAAAGGGATCGTTCAATAAATGGTGCTGAGACATGGAACTCTACTCAATACCCTGTGCCAGCCTGGATGGGAGGCGGACTAGGGGGAGAGTGATATTTATCATGTATGGCTGAACTCCTTTGCCGCTCACCTGAAATTATCACACTGTTGTGAAATGGCTGTACCCCAATACAAAATTAATGAAGAAAAAGCGGTGCTGAGACCATTAGCTAGTCATCTGAGAAAAATGTAAAGCTGGATCCACACCCGGCTTCAAAATAGATTCCAAGAGGATCAAATATTTAAATGTGAAAAGGAAAACCTGAAAAGTGCTAGAAGAAATAGTTAAGCATTTTAATAATACTTCAGTGAAGAAGGCATTTCTAAGTATGACATGGAACTCAGAAACTGTAAAGTAAAATATCGACGAATTCTGAGGACACAAAAATCAAATAGATTAAAATCACCTGTACTTGAAAGAGAAACTGGAGAAAATATATGTGAAGGCAAGAAGTGACTAACCTGAATAGAAAAAGAGCTTTTACAATTTAATCCAAAAGAGATAAAGCATTTGTAAAGGGCAAAGCACATGAACAAGAAATTCATAAAAGAGGAAATACAAATGGCTCATTTACGCAAAGATGGTTCAACTCACAGGTGATAACTTTGGAAAAGCCTTCCTGAAAGCAGACATTCCATGCTGAAGACCTCAGGAGGGCGGAGGGGAGGCGGGAACCTAGCGCTTCTAGGAGTGTGGGTGCAGCTGTGTTGAAAATAGAAGGTTCAGTCAGTGTGAGACTTTGTGTCATTCTCCACCCCACCCCACCCTGGGGGGGTTCCATGGGGCTCAGAGACAGAGGCACTGGCAGGGAGGGGTGAAGCATTTAAAGTCTTCGTCTGCAGGGGAGATTCCAGCCTGGCCTTCCATCAGGCCCCACGGGCACTGCCTTGCTCTAGAAGCCTTCCCCCTACCTCCCATGCATCTCAAATTTGGAAACACAAAGGCTTTTTCCCCCCTCTTTTCTAACTCAAGAAGATATTTTGAGGGAATTCCCTGGGGGCCCAGTGGTTAGGACTCTGTGCTTTCACTTTGGAGGGCGCCAGTTCAATCCCTGGTTGGGGAACTAGTATCCTGAAAAAATAGAGAAAATATTTTGAAAGCCTGAGTAAAAACTGACTGAAGATGGCTGGTGTAGGGCTGATATTCTCAGGTGAACTGGGGGCAAAGGGGAGGGATAAAGAACAGTCTGAGCCCTGGAAAATCAGAGATAGAGTTTTTAATTTGCACTCCCCTCTCCACCCCAGGCCATCCAAAGCTGGTGTCTCAGTGGACCAGGCCCCCGTCATAACCACACTGCCTCTCTCTCCATCCAGTGGGTAGTCTGGAAGCAGCCATGAACTGCCTGGAAGTTCTGAGTCTGAAGAGTGAGGAGGTGAGGTTGCCTCCTATCAAGAGACCTTGGGGCATCTGATGGGACCAGTCCTAGCCTTGGTTTCTGTTCTGCAGGGGGATGAACCTGTCCGTCCCTACCCAAGCCCCAAAGATATGACCTATTTCTAATCTCTGGTCCCTACAACTGTGATCTTACTTGGAAAAAGAGTCTTTACAAATGTGATTAAGTTAAGGATTTGGGGATGGGATCATCCAGGATTTAGGGTGGGCCCTGAACCCAGTGGCTGGAGTCGATAGAAGAGAAAGTCAAAGGGAGATCTGACACCTGGAGACACACAGGCGTAGAGATGGAAGCCACGCTGAGACGGAGGCAGTGACTGCAGGGAGGCAGCTACAAGCCCAAGACACCTGGCGTCCCCTGAAGTTGGGAGAGGCAAGGAAGGTTCGCCTTAGAGTCTCTGGAGGAACCATAGCTCTGCCTACACACAGGTGTTAGACTTCTGGCCCCCAGAACTGTGAAAGAGTAAGGTTCTATTTTTTTTCTTGTTTTTAAAGATTGACATATTTATTCTTGGCTGTGCTTAGCGTTCACTGCTGAGCGTGGGCCTTCCGGGCTCGTGGTGAGCAGGGCTGCTCTTTGCCACTGTGCATGGGCGTCTCCTCACACTGGCTTCTCGGAACACGCGCTCCAGGCATCCTGGCTCCAGCAGTTGTGGCGAGAAGGCTTAGTTGCTCCTGGGCATGCAGAATCTTCCCAGACCAGGCATGGAACCCCTGTCCCCTGCATTGGCAGGTGGATTCTTATCCACTAGACTACCAGGGAAGCCCTATTTTTTTGTTTCTATTGTTTTCTTTTCTATCAATATTTTAAAAATTTTCTCTACTTAAAAAAATTAATTTTTATTGGACTAGGGTTGATTTACAATGTTGTGTTAGTTTCAGGTGTACAGCAAAGTGAGTCAGTTATGCATACACATATTCTTTTTCAGATTCTTTTATCATATAGGTTATCCCAGAATGTGGGCTTTCCTGGTGGCTCAGATGGTAAAGAATCTGCCTGCAATGCAGAAGACCTGGATTCGATCCCTAGGCTGGGAAGATCTCTTGGAGAAAAGAACAGCAACCCACTCCAGTATTCTTGCCTGGAGAATCCCATGGAAAGAGGAGCCTGGAGTGCTACAACCCATGGGGTGGCAGATTCAGACACCCCTGAGCGACGAACATTTCATTTTCATTTATTCTTCAGGATGTGGAGTTCCCTATGCTATACAGTAGGTCCTTATTAGTTATTGATTTTTATATAGTGCTGTGTATAAGCCAATCCCAATCTCCCAGTTTATCCCTTCAGTAAACTCCTATTGTTATGGCAGCTCCAGGAAATGGACACCTGCCCGTCCAGCCCCAGCAGATAGCTACCACACTCAGGGTGGGGAGGGGGTGACTCCTGCAGGCTCTGGGTCAGGGAGGCGGCACAGGTCCTGGGTGGACCTGCAGGCAGGCCTGTAAGAGCAGCTTGGCTTATAGTCTTTAGACACAAGGCCTGTGGGCCTTCATCTGTACTCTTGCTCCAGGCCTGCCACTTGGCTGAGGATGCTGGCTGCCAGGTAGCATGGAGAAGAGGACTTCTCTGTGTGATATCATCCAAGCCAAGAAAAAAGACTTACAGATAGGGACCGGCATCATCCTTCCTGTGAAAAGGCCTAGCTAGGTCCTCCTCCAGTGCAGCCTACCCTTCCACAAGCTCTCCCTGCTTCCAAGAACTTCCAAACAGTGTTTTAGTGTCTCCCCTTAAATACAGGCAGACGGCCAAAGATGACAGGAGTGGGGTCTGCATCCAAAGGACAAGGAACCCAGGCTGTAGAAATGGAAACAAACAAAAATCTTAGAAGTGAAAAATTTGAGAACTGAAAATGAAAAATCTAACGGAAATCTTGAAGATAAATAATGAAACTGCTTCAGAAAGGAAAAAAAAAAAAAAAAAAAAACCCAAAGGAGGTAGAAAAGAAGAAAGAAAATATAAAAAAATTAGAGAATCTGTCCAGGAAATCTCATATCCAAATAGAGGATTTCCAGAATAAGAGAGCAGAGATGGCTAAAGGCAAGAAATTTAAAAGAAATTATACAGGAAAATTCCCACAGCTTGAAAGACACCTGTTTTCGAAGGAAAGGACTCACCAGGTGCCCAGTAGAGTAGATGACAAAAGAGCCACATGAAATTACATCAGTAGGAAGTCTGAACATTGTGGTTCAGAAGGAAGAACCTATGCAGAGAGAAGGCAGAGGTCAAATGCGAAGGATCCAAGCTCAGGAGTTACAGGAGAGATCCGCTGACATGCTCCAGCATGTTGAGAAGAGCCTGGCAAGCGAGTTTGGGGATAAGTCCCAGTCTGGCAGTGAGTTTGGGGATGAATGGGTGACTGGTGCACAGAAAGTGAAGGAACCAGAGCATGGAACTGAAAGGATGCAGAGTAGCTCAGGGTGTACACGTAGTGTCCGGCTGCGAGTGACGAGCGTTCGCTCAGAGCCCCTGACACAGGCAGTGAATGAAGACTTAGCTAACGTGTGATGTAACTAACGTGAGAGGCTGGAAGAAAGCAAGTCACAGGCATGCGGTGGGGTGGACAGGTTGGTGGGAGAGAGTGTAGTTCTTATCCTCCATAGCAGGGACTCGATTCAGTAGCACTAGTTACTAAAAATCAAGAAGTGTTATATGACTGCATTGTTGAAAATATGGAGCATAGACCAGAAAAAAATGACTGAAAAAGATGAAAATCATTGCCTCTGTGGAAATCAGAAGTGGGGAAGGGTGAGTGGAGTGGAGCTACTGTTTTTGTGTTTTAAGTCTACAGAATTATCTGACTCTTTAAATTTTGGATGTATAAAACATTAATAATAGGAAGATTAATAAAAGCCCACCGACCGTATTATCCTGCCCCTGGCCACCATGGTTAATGTCCCTCCTGAAGTCCCATGTCCCTTTTCAGCCTCACCTCCCTCCATTGCCTCAGCACACCCTCTGCTCCAACCAAGCAGAACTGTTTGTCCCCCAGTGCTTTTCCTGCACCCCCAGCCTCTCTTCTGGGCTGCCCTGGGCCCACCTCCTCCAGGGAGCCCTGCAGGATAGGCCCCTCCATTGGAGGAAGTTGAGACACTGGACATCTTGAGGGACATGCAGTTTCCTTAGAGCTTCTTCATTTTGGACACTAACTCCCAGAAGAGTACCTAACTCTTTCCCTTATCTTTCTCCCTTCTGAATTTCTACCAGGGTCACAGTGAGTGTTGGTCCCTCGCTCCTTTCCCCATGCTCACCACTCCCCAACAATTTTCTTCACCTCCAAAAAGCTGGTCCTGCTGTTCCCTCCATCTGGAATTCCTATCCTCCCTAGTAATCACAAGGTCAGCTCTCACCCACTCTCCAAGGCCAAGCTCAATGTCATGCCCCTCACTAGCCTTGCGCATCCCCGCTGTCTATTGCAATCCCTTGCTTCTTAGAAATCTTACAAAGCTTCACTTGAACCTGTTTTGGGGACAGTGATTTCTTCCTACTCTCTGAGTTCTTTTTTCACTGCTCTTCCAGAATATGAACTCCCAGAGGAAAGGCCCTCCTCTAATTGCATGGTTACTCCCTCCCCTACCCCAGTCCCCAGTACCTGGTCGTGGCCTAAGAGCTGTCAGATGAATGAAAAATAAATGAATGATAGGGTTTGAAGCCACCACCAGGAGGAGGAAGACGAGGCAGCCCCGTGATTCTCAGAGCTCAAGCAGCAGCACCCCCTGGGAGCTGGTTAGACTGCAGATGATCAGGGTCTACCCCATAGGTGAGGCTTGGAGACCCTGGGGGTAGAAAGCCACATCGACGGCCAGAGCCCTCGAGGTGGCTCTGCCCCAGCCTCCTGAGTGAGAACCACAGAGTCGAGCCTGATGTACCCCCAGCATCCCTCAGCTGTCCGCCTCAAGGCCCCGGCCTTCACCGGGCCGTGGGGGCTTCTGCCAGCGAGCGCGGAGTGTGGAGGGCAGGGAGCGGGCAGGGCCGAGCAGGATAAGGTTCATCCGAGAAGAGACAGAGGTGGGGGAGAGGCAGAGGAAGGAGCGGGGGAGGACGCAGAGAGGGGAAAAGGAGGGGAGGAAGGGGAGAGGGAGAGGAGAGACCGAGGGAAACGGAGAGGAACTCTGCCTCCCGGAGCCGGGAGGAGCGCGGACAAGCCACAGCATCTTCCAGAAGGTCGTTCGCCCCTCCGTCCCCGGCGGGTGCACACCCGGGTGCGCGGCGGGAGGGGGCCTTGGAGACCGCTGTGTGAAACGGGCAGCCCCTGCGCGGGCCTCGGGACCCCGACCCCGTGACCCCCGCCCGCGCCCGTACCTGCTCTTGCTGGGGGGGCCCCTCCAGGCCCGGGGCCGCCCCCGCGTCCATGCCTCCGGCGCTCACCGCCCGCTGCTGCTCCGGGTCTCCGCGTCCGCGGGCAGGGGCCTCCCCGCCGCCCCGCCCCAGGGCCGTGCGGGCCGGATACCCCCGCGGGGACCTCCTGCGGAGCGGGGACGGTCATGCGGGTCCCCGTCGCCGCTGAGGAGCCCCACTGGGCCTCGGGACACTCTGCAGGGAAGCCATGTCGTCAGCCACTGCCGCCGGGAAGCCCGGCGCTTCCCCCACCGCGCACCCCGCACCCCACCAGCCATGCGCGGGCTGGACCCAGCGGCTCCGCTGCCGGGAGACGAGGCGGAGGAGGTGGGAGTCTGAGAGCGAGACGCGGAGGTGAGAGGGGAGCCCTTGCTTTCTCTTCAGTTCTCTCCCTCAGCGGAGACAAGAGGTCAGGCGCCGGGCCCCATGCGGGGAGACCCAGCCTCTGCGGCGCCCAGTGCCGAGGCTCTCCCCGGCCTGGCCGATTCTCGCTCAGCTCTCTGCAGCCTCAGGCACGCGGACAGCTCCTGGGCAGAGTCCCATCGGCCCCTCCACAGCCTCTCCGAAGAAGAAGACGTCCCTGTGGGAGAACGTGCGCCCCCTTAGCCCCGTGTTGCTGCAGGCCCCCCCCCCCCCGGGAGGACCCCCCACTTGTGTTTGTCCCCTTCACCTTCTCGGAGACCCTCCTTTCCGCTCAGCGTGAGGCTCGCAGCCTGGACTCACGCAGGGACAGCCGGAATGCTTCCACAGGCTTTAGGGACGCTTGGGTGTCCATTCAGGGCGAAGAGAGGACACCCGAGGGGATAGTGTGGCTTACAAAATGGGACATGCTCGATTCCAGCTGGTGATGGCTCCGGTTTTGTGTGATGGCACGTCCAAGGAGCTGCCAGGGACACTGACCACAAGTTATGGACCCGTGCTGGCCACTGTGGACCGACAGCCAGCCCGGGGAAGAGACAAGCATGCAGCACAGTTGACCGCCAGAAGTGCGTCAGCGCTCCAGCCTGGGCGCCTCAGGGCCCTGGAGGGGTCGCTAAAACTCTGTGGCAGCGCTGGACCCCCTTTCTGGTGGGTCTGGGCGGGGGCCTCAGAATCTCCTTCCTCACAAGTTTCCTGTGCTGGCTGCACACACCCGCAGGCTGCTTCGTAGTGTGGTCCCGGTGATGCAAAGGCCTGGAGGCTGGAGAAAACTTTGTGCGCTGGAGAATCTGAAATAAAAGTAACTGCTGAAACGGCTGTAAGGTGACTAGGCACCAGGCCCTCTTCTGAGGACTTTACTGCGTTAACTCATTCAGTCCTCACAACATCCCCTGAGGAAGGCGATGTTATCTCCAGATGGATCAAGTCGCCTGTAAACGGTGGTGAGGACATTTATACACAGGGAGGGGCAGGCGTTTGCTCAGCTTTCAAAGCTAGTAGGCAGTGCGGTGGGGGTTTGGACCCAGAGAAGACTGACTGACTCCGTGGCTGAGGCCCACAACCACTCAAGGAAGGTCCTGGGGAACCAGCCCAAATATGTAATTCATATTAAACAGGGTGAGCTGTAGCCCAAGGAGCATGGGAAGCCATTTTAGAGTAGTAAGAATGTGACGTTTCTAGATCAGCCTTTTGGCTTCAAGGGTGGGGAAGGGAGCTTAACTAGGACCCAATGCAGGACAAACCAGGAACCTGTTGCTGTAGTTCTAGCTAAAGGTGGCAGGGGCCTTGGTGGCATATGGGAGTCTGTGCAGGGCCTGGGTGAGGAGAGACAGAGGCCCGTGGGTAGAGCTGAATGATTCCAGTTCAGTCACTCAGTCGTGTCCGACTCTTTGTGACCCCATGAATCGCAGCCCGCCAGGCCTCCCTGTCCATGACCAACTCCCGGAGTTCACTCAAACCCATGTCCATCAAGTCGCTGATGCCATCCAACCATCTCATCCTCTGTCATCCCCTTCTCCTGCCCCCAATCCCTCCTAGCATCAGGGTCTTTTCCAATGAGTCAACTCTTTGCATGAGGTGGCCAAAATACTGGAGTTTCAGCTTCAGCATCAGTCCTTCCAGTGAACACCCAGGACTGATCTCCTTTAGGATGGACTGGTTCGATCTCCTTGCAGTCCAACGGACTCTCAAAAGTCTTCTCCAACACCACAGTTCAAAAGCATCAATTCTTGGGCACTCAGCTTTCTTTATAGTCCAACTCACATCCATACATGACCACTGGAAAAACCATAGCCTTGACCAGTCGGACCTTTGTTGGCAAAGTAATGTCTTCTTTTTAATATGCTATCTAGGTTGGTTGTAACTTTCCTTCCAAGGAGTAAGAGTCTTTTAATTTCATGGCTACAATCACCATCTGCACTGATTTTGGAGCCCAAAAAGATAAAGTCTGACACTGTTTCCGTTGTTTCCCCATCTATTTCCCATGAAGTGTCAGACCAGATGCCATGATCTTAGTTTTCTGAATGTTAAGCTTTAAGCCAACTTTTTCACTCTCCTCTTTCACTTTCATCAAGAGGCTTTTTAGCTGTTCACTTTCTGCCATAAGGGTGGTACCATCTGCATATCTGAGGTTATTGATATTTCTCCCGGCAATCTTGATTCCAGCTTGTGCTTCTTCCAGCCCAGTGTTTCTCATGATGTACTCTGCATAGAAGTTAAATAAGCAGGGTGACAATATACAGCCTTGACGTACTCCTTTTCCTATTTGGAACCAGTCTGTTGTTCCATGTCCAGTTCTAACTGTTGCTTCCTGACCTGCATAAAGGTTTCTCAAGGGGCAGGTCAGGTGGTCTGGTATTCCCATCTCTTTCTGAATGATTTAGGCAATCAATTCTCTAGAGCTTAACTGATTTTCAAGGACGGTGCCCAGGCAAGTGGTTTGAGCAGCAGGGCACCTGGGGAGACAGGGCTGCCATCTCTGACAATGGAAATGTGGAAAGTGCAGCAGATTTGGGGGAACAAAGATGTGATCATTTGCACGTGTTGTCTCTCTATCTGGCTCCTGGCCTCTCTTCAAGTGGCAAAGGCCACTTTTTCTCTCTAGCCCAGCAGGTCCTCAAATTCTAGATTCTTCTAAATCTGCTCCCCTCCCACCTCCAAAAAAGACCAGAATTTCCTGTCCCTATAGAATTCTGGCCCATTATCATAAGTCTTGGCTCTCTGCTGTGAGACTGTCTTCCCTGGTTGATTGACACCAGAAATACCCACCTATTTCACTGGTGACACAGGTAAGCACAAAGGCATTCATCTTTCTGGCTTCAGCTCCATCATCAAAAAGTCTTGTTTCTCACCCTCTGGCAGGTAGTGGCAGATTTGCTGTGATTTATTCTGTCATTGGACCCTCCCTGGGGGCTCAGATGGTAAAGAATCTGCCTGCAATGCAAGAGGCCTGGGTTTGATCCCTGGGTGGGGAAGATGCCCTGGAGAAGGGAATGGCAACCCACTCCAGTATTCTTGCCTGGAGAATCCCATGCACAGAGGAGCCTGGCGGGCTACAGTCCATGGGGTCGCAAAGAGTTGGACATGACTAAGTGAGTGACACTTTCACTCTTCTTCATTCTCCTGTCTTACTGGGTTCCCTCTGTGGCTGAATTCCTGGTGGCCAGAACCAATCTCTTGTTGCTCAGCCAGTGAACACTCTGGAGTTGTTCACCTGATCAAATTATGTGATTTGCACCTTTGTTTCCCAGAGCAAATGGTTGGCAGCTGACTCTGTCATCACTGAGGAAAAGAGGAATCTGTTGTTTAGCTGTAATCTCTCCAGCTTGTTAGCCCTAGTTTGCCATCTCCTGTCATCTTCTGGTCTAGAATGTGGAGGTGAGTGTAATGATGTAGAGGAAATGAGCTAATATCATAAAGGTGATTGGAAAACAAAGTGGAGTCAAGACTAGCTATACAAATATGGTATATGGTGTAGAAAGAGGCAAACAGAGCCATGGAACAGAGTAGAAAGACTCCAAGGGGCCACACTAGAATGATGAATCAGCAGGGAAAGGATGGACTAGTTACTCATTAGCTTATCCATCTGAGAAAAAGTGACCACATATCAAGACAAAGCAGATAGTTTAAAAGCAAAACTTTAAGATGATTTAAAAAATTATCTTTGTCATCTCAGTGTAAAGACTCAAAAAAAAAAAAAAAACAAAAAAAAAAACAAAAAAACCCATAAGACTCAAAAAGAACAAACCATAAAAGAAAAGATTCACAAATTAGCTTATACTAAAATGTAAAATTTCCATATGTGCATTTATCTAGCTGCTAAAGATTAGTGCACAGAATAAACAACACTGTTAGAAATAAATTTTAAAAAATATTTTAATAGAAAATGGTCAAAGGATGTAAACCAATTGGAAGAGATAAAGTTATGAGATACTTTTGTAATTTAAAGAAAACTATCGCATTTATGTATATGAGTTAAACTAGAGTGTATGGTTCACAGGAATGCCTTGTATAGGTTAAATTACCAAATGCAAAGTGGCTCCCTTCAGCTTTTTACCCACTCTGTGTGTGTGTGGTCAGTTCTGTCTGTCTCTTTGTGAACCCATAGACTGTATCCCCCCAGGCTTCTCTGTCCGTGGGATTTTCCAGGCACGGATACTGGAGTGGGTCGTCATTTCCTCCTCCAGGGGGTCTTCCTCATCCAGGGATGGGGGTCTCCTGCATTGGCAGGAGGGTTCTCTATCATTGAGCCAGGGAAGTCCTCCACCCACGCTGTGTGAGGGCGTGCTCAGTCCTGTTGGACTCTTCCACCCCATAGACTGTAGCCCACCAGGCTCCTCTGCCCATAGGATTTTTCACTGGCCACCTGTTCATTTCCCCCTTCTCAGCTGAGACCAACCAAACTGCCTTAGGCTGATGGTGCCACCTGGTGGCATGATCTTGCAAAAGACCTCTGCATTGCTTTATAAATGATCTTTTCCAAGTCAGTCTCTGTTCCCCTGGTGCTCCTTTTCCTCTTCCTCATACCCTCTCCATATGTATGGATAGGACCCACGCTTCACCCTTATTACTACAGCTAAGACGGGCGGCTCAGGGTGTCTAACCAGATGCAGTGTGCCGTGTGGAGGACGGAAATGGACGGGTGGAGTCTGGGCACCTATTGGGGCTCTCCTCTGTGCTAGGCTGGTAAAAGCAGATTCAGTCTAAATGGGGGGTCAGGTTCAAAACCCTCCAGGCATTGTGAGTAATCAGCAGCTTACCTGGCCTCAAAAATCAGTATTAAAAGAGGCACCAAAAATTCTGCCTTTCAGCGATTCTTGGGGTCAGAGGTAGCCTGAGGAATTCATGGGGGCAATCATTCCTTAAAGGAGAGGGACCCCAAAGTGAGGCTCTACCTTGAAAAATGGAGTGGCTGCCTAGAGAGAATTAAGCTAACTCCCCAACCCAGCACTTCAACCTATGTTCCCCCAGCTCCCTCTGGATGATAGGTTAGTCTTCAGGTGTAGACATTGGCCCCTTAGAATTGGCAGAAATCATGCAATTTCATCTGATTGCCCACTGCCTATGTTCCTAACTCTAGTCAGTGTTTCCTAGTCCCTTGCAGGGTAACCTTTACTTTCTCCTGTAATTAAATCTGCTTTTGCTTAATCATTGTCCTCAAGACAAATGAAAGAGACTCAACTTTATTGTTTATCTCACTCTTTAATTATTAGTATTGAACATTATTGACTTCTACTTTTTTTTTTTTTTTTTGGCTAAAATGTGGAGTATCTAGCTATATCATGGTTAAATGGAGTTTTATGAGCTGGCCTGTGGCCCTAATCACCATTTATAACATCTTTTCTTTGGGAAAGTGTATTCTGCCTTTCAAACCACAGCCTTCCAAATGCACATTTGGAACACAATCCATTTGTGAGTTGGGAACTCTGTACTGATGTCTCTTGGCCCAGGGCAGCCCCACCACCAAACACATGTGGTTTAAAGTTCATGTAACAGCTGGTTCATTTAAATAATGTTAGCTGGAGCTCAGCTTTCAGGTTCTCAGGTTTCTGGTTAATTTAAAATCGAGCAGGCAGCAGAGTGGCAGTGCTCAGACGACAGCATGTATGGGGCTCCCGCTCCCCGTAGAGAGATGGCACATCCCCCCTTTTCATGGTTTTCCCTGCAGGCTTTAGAACTCAGCCTCTTCCGAGGGCAAGCTTTTCAGTTCTGCTGAACAATTGATCCTGAAATAGAAGAACTCCTTTTAAAAACTAACTATACTTCCGAGCCTGGAAGTTCAGCTAGGGTCATTCTGGTTTATTGAGTGCAGGAGCCCTCTCAGCAGGAAGAAAAACCACATTTAAATCCTTGATGGGGCTCCTCCCCCAGCCCTCCTTGTTTTCCTTTCCTGGTGCCTCTGCTAAGAAGTCTCGTCTTTACTAATTTAGAAGCCAGACAGCCTGTCCCAGGCAAGCCAGCCTCTCCACTGTCCTATGTAAAGAGTTAATATCTATCAAACACCTCCAGTGTGCCAGGCACAGGGCTAAGCAGGCTACTTGCCTAATATCATTTAATCCCCAAAATGACCTCCAGTGGAGGGCATCGCATCTCTATTTTGCCAATGAACCCATTTATAGTAGAAGAGGGTAATTGTTTTATCTAAGAAGGCAGAGCTGTTGATATTACCCCACCAGTGCACTCATCCCTGGGTGGGGCGTGAGGCCCCCTGCTTCATGGGGGTACTCCAGGAAACCCCATCCTGGGGTGGAAATTGTATTTGTCATTTCTAGTTAAAATCCAGGTATTGCCATCATAATTCCTCTGCGTATGTGTGTTAGTCACTCAGTCATGTCTGACTCTTTGCAACCCCATGGACTGTAGCCCACCAGGCTCCTCTGTCAATGGAACTCTCCAGATAAGAATACTGGAGTGGATAGCCATTCCCTTCTCCAGGGGATCTTTCTGATCCAGGGATTGAACCTGGGTCCCTTGCATTGCAGGCAGATTATTTACTCTCTGAGCCACCAGGGAAGCCTCATAATTCCTCTACTTCAGGTTAACTGCCAAGATTGTGTTGTACCTTTGTTCCACAAAAGTCACATTCCCGTGAAAGAAAAGCAGTAACATTCCTGTTTTCTCTTGACTTCAGATATTTGTCCTATTTGGAAGTTTGGAGCAAGATCAGTTATAGAAGCAATGCCAAGTGAAAAGAGTTGTTATTTTCTGGAAAACAAAGATTTCCAGTGTGCCTTCTGGCCTTTATATACTTTGCTGTCTACCTGCCCTAATAGCTAAGATTCTAGTGCCTACCAGTGCAAGGAACTTTACATATATTTAATCCTCAAAACTGCCGTGTGAGATAGGTGTCCTATTCTTTACTGTCACTTGCAATTAAGGACAAATAAGGGCTTTTAGGAAGATCCCCTGGAGAAGGAAAGGCTATCCACTCCAGTATTCTGGCCTGGAGAATTCCATGGACTACAGTCCATGGGGTTGCAAAGAGTTGGACACAACTGAGCGACTTTCGCTTTCGCTTTTCAAGGGCTTCTGGGTCATCCCTTCTGTTTACAGTGCCTGTACCTTTCCTCAGTTGGATCTGCCCAAGTGCTACCCCTCAGCCAAGGGACAACACTGTTCTCTCACCAGGCATGCCCAGATCCCGAGGCAGCCGGGTGGAGGGAACACAGCTTTCTCAACCCTGTGCTCTCAGGGCGTGTTTGCATCTGCCTCTTCCAGACAGCTTTGTTTTCAAGGTGCTGGCTTGAATGTCTCTGTCAGTCACTGACTGCAAAGGCTTGAAGAGTAGAGACCCATTCTCATCATCTTTATTCCACCTTTGTATCTAGTACCATGCCTGCCCTGGAGCCACGTGGAATTAGTGGTTTGGTCACGTTTCCAGGACAGATGTTTTCCCTTAGCCCATCGCCTGCAGAGGCTCCTTCAGGAAGGGGACGAGCTGTTGACATTGTGGCCATAGACTTTGGCCATCTCCGCATCATAGACTTTGGCCATCTCCCCATCATAGGCTTTGGCCATCTCCCCATCATAGGACATTGACATGATATAAAGTAAAAGGCCTGAATTGTGCCCTTTTCATATCTCCATGCAGTTCAGAATATGTGCCTGCTACTTCTTGTTTAATGACGAGGCATTTTTCGCCAGATGGGGACACACTTCTGCCATCACTTAGAGATGCTACATGAGATTGGAAGAAGGAAAGTTGTGTCAAGGTTAAGGCTTGAGTCTGTTCCATCCTGCCTGTTATTGTATTTTATGCTTGTCTTGAAGGAATGTAAGTTTTGGTGTTTAGCCACATAACTGCTGAAAATATGTGGCATGTGAGTGTTGGTGATATAGTTGCTTTTTTAATTTATTCCATAAATTCGGTAATCCTAGCACATCATATAATAGTTGGAGTAGTGCATAGATGAAAATAAAACACACATTTACAATATTTTAGAGTATCAGAGAAATGGAATATCGGTATTTTTGGTTGGTTGTTGTTGATTTCACCTTTCTTTTGGTTGGAGGAGGAAGGATTTCAATTATACCAAGTAACTAGATGGTTATAAACAAACATTAGGGGCTGGGCCTGTTGTCCAATTATGGCTATTTTAAAATTTTAATATCTTGGCATGAAATTACTTATGTATGTTTAATTTTTATGGCAAACACATTTTGCTGGGTTCTCAAAAAAAGGAAAATTTTAGAAGCTGCCCTAGATACAATAGTTAGTGGGTTATTTGGGGTTTGGTTAAACTTTCCCAGTTCAGGATTTTCCTGAAGATGTGGACCAGAATGACTGTTGCCGTGGGCTGTGGTCTTCCAAGGCAGTTTCACGTGGAGAAGGGCATGTGTGAGTTTAGTGCACACCAAGACTCGAGTCCAGGTCCAGCTGCCACTACTGGCACTCTGGAAATGTTTGGAGGCAGGGTCTTTCTCACTGCCCCTTATCCCAGGTAAATATTTAAGGCATTATTAGTGTGAAATGGGCATGAAAAATCTCTTGGGCAGATGTCATCTGAGGGAAGAGTCAGCAAAGACAATGGTCAGAACTGGTAACCTGAGCCTGAAAAACTTGATCATTTATTGGATTTGGGGGAGGTTAATTATCCCTTTTTTCTGAATAGCCCGAGGAATGGCAAGGATAGCAGCCAATGGGGAACAACTCCCAGGGAGAGCTGTTCGTAAAAGGAAGAGGAAGTTGCGGAAGGTGAAATTCAGTTGGTTTAACACATGTTGATTCTGAGGCCTCGCTAAACCATGCAGGCAGTGAGACCCAGGCTGCCTCAGAAGAGCTGAGGTTAGAGACAGAGAGCTGGTGTCTGGCCAAGGTCACTCTGTAGGGTGAGTGGCATTGTCTAGAAAGTCTGTGATGTGAACAAAGAACATGGCCTGGGAGGATAGTTGATAGTTAAGACAGTGGGATTTAGAATAAAAAAATGCTTCAAGTGTTGCTTGTAACATACTTGCTGTATTGCCTTAAGTCTTGACATATCTGACTTAAAAAAAAAATAATAGACTTGAGGTGTAATTCACATACTGTATTTATCCTTTTAAAGGATATGATTTGCCAGTGTGCCTGCCACCACTATATAATTGCAGCACATTTTCATCACTTCCGAAAGAAAACCCGTATTCCTTAGATGCCACTCCCTATTCCCCTCTCCTCGATCCCTAGCAGCCACTCATCTGGTTTCTGTCCATATCACATTGCCTGTTCTGGATGTTTCATGCAAATGGAATCATACAATGTGTGGCCTTTTGTGTACAATTCATTTAGCGTAATGTTTGCAAGGTTCAGTGCTTTATTTCTTTTCATGGCTAAATGATATTCCCTCATACAGTTATACCGTATTTTGCTACCCACTCATCAACTGATGGACTTTTGGGTTGTCTCCACTTTTGGGCTCTTTTGACTATCACTGCTATGAAAATTCAGATACCAGTGCTTTTGTGAATGTATGTTCTCAATTCTTTTGATTATAGACATCTAGTGGTATTAATACAACTGCTCTGTCATTTGATAACTCTCTGTTTAAGCTTTTGAGAAACTACCAAATTGTTTTTCAAGTTATCAGTGCCATTTTACAATCCCACTAGCAAGAGGGTCTGACTTCACGTCTTCTGACTTTTTGATTCTAGCCATTCCTGGTGGGTATGAAGTGGGATCTTATTGTGATTTCGATTTGTATTTCTGGGTTGGGAAGATTCCCTGGAGAAGGGACAGGCTACCCACTCCAGTATTCTGGCCTAGAGAATTCCATAGACTGTGTAGTCCATGGGGTCGAAAAGAGTCGGACATGACTGAGCAACTTTCACTTTCACTGTGAATTAACAATAAGGGCTTCCCAGGTGGCTCATGTGGTAAAGAATCTGCCTGCAGGGTGGGAGACTCAGGTTCAATCCCTGGGTTGGGAAGATTCCCCGGAGAAGGCACAGGCTACCCACTCCAGTATTCTGGCCTAGAGAATTCCATGGGCAGAGGAACCTGGCGGGCTACAGTCCATGGGATCATCAAGAGTCAGACTAACACACACAAGACACACAGTGACTAATAACATCAAATATCTTTTCTTGTGATCACTGTCCATTTGTATATCTTGTCTGGAGAAGTGTCTAGATCTTTTGCCCATTTTAAAGTGAGTCGTTAGTCTTTTTTTGTTGAGTTTTAAGAATTCTTTATATATTTTGGATATTAGTCTTTAGCAGACATGTGACTTACAAATATTTTCTCCCATTCTGTGGGTTTCTTTTTAGATATTTTGATGGTATGCTTTGAAGTGCAGAAGTTCTTAAATTTACCTATTTTTTTCTTTTGTGTTATGTTTTGGTGTCATGATAAGCAATGGTCATATGTAAGAAATCATTGCTTATTTTCAGATTGTGAAGGTTTATTCCTATGTTTTCTTCTGAGGGTTTCATAGCTTTAATTATTTTATTTAAGTCTTTGATCTATTTTAATTTTTGTGTATAGTGTGAAGTAAAGGTCCAACTTTATTTTTCTTTTTTTCATGCAGATATCCAGTGTTCCGGGTACCATTTGTTGGGAAGACTATTATTTTCCCATTGAATCATTGTCTTGGCACCCTTGTCAAAAATAAATTGACCATAAATATAATGGTTTATTTTTGGATTCTCAGTTCTATTCTTTTGATCTACATGTTTATCCTTATGCCAGTACCACACTGTCTTGATTGCTATAGCTTTGTATTAAGATTTATTTTTTAAAAAATTTATTTATTTTTTAATTGAAGGATAATTGCTTTACAGAATTTTGTTGTTTTCTGTCAAATCTCAACATGAGTCAGATAGGTATACATATATCCCCTCTCTTCTGAACCTCCTTACCATGTCCCTCCCCATCCCACCCCTCTAGCGCCTGTTTGAATTTCCTGAGCCATACAGCAAATTCCTGATGGCTATCTATTTTACATATGGTAATGTAAGTTTCCATGTTACTCTTTTCATATATCTCACCCTCTCCCCCACTCTCCCCATGTCCATAAGTCTATTCTCTATGTCTGTTTCTCCATTGCTGCCCTGTAAATAAATTCTTCAGTACCATTTTTCTAGATTCTGTATATATGTGTTAGAATATGATATTCTTTCCCTTTCTGAGTTACTTTGCTCTGTATAATAGGCTCTAGGTTCATCCACCTCATTAGAACTGACTCAAATGCATCCCTTTATATGGCTGAGTAATATTGCATTGTGTATATGTACCAGGACTTCTTTATCCATTCATCTGTCAGATATCTAGGTTGCTTCTATGTTCTAGCTATTGTAAATAGTGCTGCAGTGAACAGTGAGATACACGTTTTATCAATTTTGGCTTCCTCAGGGTATATACCTAGGAATGGGATTGCTGGGTCTTTTGGTGGTTTTGGAAGGACTGATGCTAAAGCTGAAGCTCCAATACTTTGGCCACCTCATGCGAAGAGTTGACTCATTGGAAAAGACCCTGATGCTGGGAGGGATTAGGGGCAGGAGGAGAAGGGGACGAGGATGAGATGGCTGGATGGTATCACCGACTCGTTGAGCATGAGTTTGAGTAAACTCTGGGAGCTGGTGATGGACAAGGAGGCCTGGCGTGCTGCAATTCATGGGGTCGCAAAGAGTCGGACATGACTGAGCGACTGAACTGAACTGATGGTGGTTTTATCCCTAGTTTTTAAGGAATCTCCATCCTGTCTTCCATAGTGGCTGTATCAGCTTACATTCCCACCAACAGTGCAAGAGGGTTCCCTTTACACCCTCTCCAGCATTTATTATTTGTGAACTTCTTGATGATGGCCATTCTAACCAGTGTGAGGTGAAATCTCATTGTAGTTTTGATTTGCATGTCTCTAATAATGAGTGATGTTGAGCATCTTTTCATGTGTGTGTTAGCTGTCTGTATGTCTTCTTTGGAGAAATGTCTGTTTAGATCTTTTCCTCACTTTTTGATTGGGTTTTTGTTTTTTTTGGTATTGAGTTGTATGAGCTGCTTGTATATTTTGGAAATTAATCCTTTGTCAGTTGTTTCATTTGCTATTATTTTCTCCCATTCTGAGGGTTGTCTTTTCATCTTGCTTATAGTTTCCTTTGCTGTGAAGAAGCTTTTTAGTCAGGTCCTACTTGTTTACTTTTGTTTTTATTTCCATTACTCTAGGAGGTGGGTCATAGGGGATCTTGCTTTGATTTATGTCATCAAGTGTTCTGCCTATGTTTTCCTCTAGTTTTATAGTTTCTGGTCTTACATTTAGGTCTTTAATCCATTTTGAGTTTATCTTTGTGTATGGTATTAAGAAGTGTTCTAATTTCATTCTTTTACATGTAGCTGCACCATTTATTGAAGAGGCTCTCTTTGCCCCATTGTATATTCTTCACTCCACTGTCAAAAATAAGGTACCCGTATGTTCATGGGTTTATTTCTGGGCTTTCTATCTTGTTCCATTGGTCTGTATTTCTGTTTTGTGCCAGTACCATACTGTCTTGATGACTGTAGCTTTGTAGTATAATATGAAGTCAGGCAGGTTGATTCCTCCAGCTCCATTCTTCTTTCTCAACACTGCTTTGGCTATTCAGGGTCTTTTGTGTTTTCATATGAATTGTGAAATTCTTTGTTCTAGTTCTGTGGAAAATGCCATTGGTAATTTGATAGGGATCACAATGAATCTGTAGATTGCATTTAGTAGTATAGTCATTTTCACAATATTGATTCTTCCTACCCAGGAACATGGAGTATCTCTCCATCTGTTTATGTTGTCTTTGGTTTCTTTCATCAGTGTCTTATAATTTTCTGTGTACAGTTTTTTTGTCTCCTTAGGTAAGTTTATTCCTAGATATTTCAATTCTTTTTGTTGCAATGGTGAGTAAGATTGATTTCTTAATTTCTCTTTCTGATTTTTCATTGTTAATATATAGAAATGCAAGTGATTTCTGTGCATTGATTTTGTATCCTGCAACTTTGCTAAATGCACTGATTAGCTCTAGTTATTTTCTGATACTATCTTTGAAGTAAGTGAAGTGTAGCCTGCTCAGTCATGTCTGACTCTTTGTGACCCTGTGGACTGTAGCCTACTAGGCTCCTCTGTCCATGAGATTCTCCAGGCAAGAATACTGGAGCAGGTTGCCATTTCCTTCTCCAGGGGATCTTCCTGAACCAGGGATCGAACCCAGGTCTCCCACATTGCAGGCAGATGCTTTAATCTCTGGGCCACCAAGGAAGCCCTATTTATCTTTAGGGTTTTCTATGTACAGTATCATGTCATCTGCAAACAGTGAGAGCTTTACTTCTTTTCTGATCTGGATTCCTTTTATTTCTTTTCTTCTCTGAGTGCTGTAGCTAGGATTTCCAGAACTATGTTGAATAATGGTGAAAGTGTACACCCTTGTCTTGTTCCTAATCTTAGGGGGGATGCTTTCAATTTTTCACCATTGAGAATAATGTTTGCTATAGGCTTATCATATATGGCCTTTACTACATTGAGATAGGTTCCTTCTATGCCCATGTTTTGAAGAGTTTTAATCAAAATTGGGTGCTGAATTTTGTCAAAGGCTTTACCTGCATCTATTGAAATTATCATGTGGTTTTTAATTTTTCAGTTTGTTAATATGATGTATCACATTAATTGATTCACGTGTATTGAAGAATCCATGCATCCCTGGAATAAACCCAACTTGATCATGGTGTATGAGCTTTTTGATGCGTTGCTGAATTCTGTTTGCTAAAATTTTGGTGAGGATTTTTGCATATATGTTCATCAGTGATATTGGCTTGTAGTTTTCTTTTTTCATGTTGTCTTTGTCTGGTTTTGGTATCAGGGTGATGGTGGCCTTGTAGAATGAATTTGGGAGTGTTCCTTCCTCTGCAATTTTTTGAAAGAGTTTTAGAAGGATAGGCATTAATTCTTCTCTAAATGTTTGATAGAATTCTCCTGTGAAGCCATCTGGTCCTGGGCTCTTGTTTTTGGGAGATTTTTGATCACAGCTTCAATTTCAGTGCTTGTAATTGGGTTGTTCATAATTTCTATTTCTTCCTTGTTCAGTCATGGAAGATTGAACTATTCTAAGAATCTGTCCATTTATTCCAGGTTATCCATTTTATTGCCATATAGTTGTTCATAATAGTCTCTTGTAACCTTTGTATTTCTGCATTGTCTGTTGTAACCTCTCCTTTCTCATTTCTAATTTTGTTGATTTGATTCTTCTCTCTTTTTTCTTGATGAACCTGGCTAAAGGTTTGTCAATTTTGTTTATCTTCTCTAAGAACCAGCCTTTAGTTTTATTAATCTTTCCTATTGTTTCTTTAATTTCTTTTGCATTTCTTTCTGCTCTGATATTTATGATTTTTTTTCCTTCTACTAATTTTGGGGATTTTTTTTTGTTCTTCTTTTTCCAGTTGTTTTGGGTGTAAAGTTAGGTTGTCTATTTGATGTTTTTCTTGTTTCTTGAGGTAGGACTATATTGCTATAAACTTCCCTCTTAGAACTGTTTGCTGCATCCCATAGGTTTTGAGTTGTCATGTTTTCATTGTCATTTGTTTCTAAATTCCCCCCTTCTTTGATTTCTTCAGTAAGCTGTTGGTTATTTAGAAATGTATTGTTTAATCTCCATGTGTTTGTGTTTTTTACAATTTTTTTCTTGTAATTGATAGATATTTAGTCTCATAGTGTTGTGGTTGGAGAAGATGCTTGATATGATTTCAATTTTCTTAAATTTACTGAGGTTTGATTTGTGACCCAAGATGTGGTCTATCCTGGAGAATGTTCCATGTGCACTTGAGAAGAAGGTGTATTCTTCTGCATTTGGATGGAATGTCCTGAAGATATCAGTGAGATCCATCTCATCTAATGTATCATTTAAGACTTGTGTTTCCTTATTAATTTTCTGTTTTGATGATCTGTCCATTGATGTGAGCAGGGTGTTAAAGTCTCCTGCTATTATTGTGTTACTGTCAATTTCTCCTTTTATATCTGTTAGTGTTTGTCTTATGTATTGAGGTGCTCCTATGTTGGGTGCATAGATATTTACAATTGTTATGTCTTCCTCTTGGATTGATCCCTTGATCATTATGTAGTGTCCTTCCTTATCTCTTGTAATCTTCTTTATTTTATGTCTATTTTGTCTATATAAGGATTGCTACTCAAACTTTCTTTTCTTCTCATTTGCATGGAATATATTTTTCCATCCTCTCACTTTTAGTCTGTGTGTATCTTGAGGTCTGAAGTGGGTTTCTTATAGACAGCATATATATGGATCTTGCTTTTGTATCCATTCAGCCAGCCTGTGTCTTTTGGTTGGTGCATTTAATCCATTTACATTTAAAATAATTATTGATATATATGTTCCTATTGCCATTTTCTTAATTGTCTGGGGTTGATTTTGTAGATGTTTTTCTTCTCTTGTATTTCTTGACTATATAAGTCCCTTTAACACTTACTGTAAACCTGGTTTGGTGGTACTGAATTCTCTTAATTTTTGCTTGTCTGAAAAGCTTTTTATTTCTCCATCAATTTTGAATGAGATCCTTGCTGGGTACAGTAATCTTGGTTGTAGATTTTTTTCCTTTCAATGCTTTAAACATATCCTTCCATTCCCTTCTTCAGAAACTCTGCAAGCTGGCTTGCAGAGTTTCTGCTGAAAGATCAGCTGTTAAACATATGAGGTTTCCCTTGTATGTTATGTGTTGCTTCTTTTAATATTCTTTCTTTGTGTTTAGTCTTTGTTAGTTTGATTAGTGTGTGTCTTGGCATATTTTTACCTGGGTTTATCCTGTATGGGACTCTCTGAGCCTCTTGAACTTGATTGACTATTTCCTTTTCCATGTTGGGGAATTTTTCAGCTATAATCTCTTCAAAAATTTTCTCATACCCTTTCTTTTTCTCTTCTTCTTCTGGGACCCCTATAGTTTGAATATTTGTGTGTTTGATATTGTCCCAGATGTCTCTGACTAAGCTCAGTTCTTTTCATTTTTTTTTTAGTTTATCCTGCTATTCACAAGTTATTTCCACCATTTTATCTTCCAGCTAACTGATTCATTCTTTTGCTTCAGATATTCTGTTATTGATTCCTTCTAGAGTATTTTTAATTTCAGTAATTGTGTTGTTTGTCTCTGTATGTTTATTCTTTAATTTTTCTAGGTCTTTGTTAATTGATTCTTGCATTTTCTCCATTCTGTTTTCAAGGTTTTTGATCATCTTTACTATCATTATTCTGAATTCTTTTTCAGGTAGTTTGCCTATTTCCTCTTCATTTATTTGGACTTCTGTGTTTCTAGTTTGTTCCTTCATTTGTGTAGTATTTCTCTGCATTTTCTTTCTTTATTATTTTTTTTAACTTATTGTGTTTGAGGTCCCCTTTTCCCAGGCTTCAAGGTTGAATTCCTTCTTACTTTTGGTTTCTGCCCTCCTATGGTTGCTCCAGTGGTTTGTGTGAGCTTCATATAGGGTGAGATTTGTGCTGAGTTTTTGTTTGTTTGTTTTTCCTCTGACGGGCGAGGCTGAGTGAGGTGGGAATCCTGTCTGCTGATGACTGAGTTTGTATTTCTGTTTTGTTTGTTGTTTAGATGAGGCGTCCTGCACAGGGTGCTACTGGTGGTTGGGTGACGCTGGGTCTTGTATTCAGGTGGTTTCCTCTGTGTGAGTTCTCACTATCTGATCCTCCCCAGGGTTAGTTCTCTGTAGTCTAGGGTCTTGGAGCCGGTGCTCCCACTCCAAAGGCTCAGGGCTTGCTCTCTGGTCAGGAACGAAGATTCCACAAATGGTTTGTTAATGGCATTAAGAGAGATTAAAACAAATATCCCAAAACAAGAAACCAAAGATGAACCCCAGACAAATGACAGTTACAAAATCAGGCACATAATAATTAAAATAATGGAATATACACACATATATATACACCAATAAGCAAAATCAAAACAGTCCAACAAAAATAAAGTACAATAGATTGACCCAGCAAACAAAGGAAACCAAAAATTATACCTACCAGTTAAGAACAAAACTAAAGCACAAACTGGAAACCAAAACTAAAGCAAGGTGCTAAGTGGGGAATAAAGCAAAGAAAATAAAACTAACAGATATGTTGAGAGGAAAAGACAGAAAGGAAAGAAAAACAAGAAAGAAAGAATAGATATGCAAAGTTAAATGGAGGTAGATGAAGAAGATTTATATACATTAAAGATTAACTGCAAGAGGAAAAGAACAATAGGAAAAGCAAACAAAGGAATAAATGTAGAAAAAAATAATAGGTTTAAAAAAATTAAAAATTAAAATTAAAAAAGAGAAAAGAAAAAAAAGGAAGAAGAAAGAAAAAAAAAAAAGGAAAACTCCACAGAACTGCAAAAGCCCTACATAGAGGTAGAGGTTTATAACAACAATAAAAAAATGTGACTGAGAGAAAAAAAAAGCAAGCTCAAAAGCTTAATTAGATTTCGTAGTTCCAATAAAATTGACAAATACAACAGAGGGTGGGGGAAAAGGAAAAAAAAAAGAAAAAATCCAAAAGAATCTACAGAACAAGTCAAAACATAAGAATCAAAAATGTTTTTCTTGAGTCACTGCTGTCAGAGTCCTTTCACTCACTGTCAGTCACAGCCCACCTCACCTCGCTAGGATGCCCTCCAACACTGTGCTGGTCTCTGGACCTGCTGTGGGGGCAGCTCAGACCCTAATCTGGTCCTTCTCCTGTGTGTTCTTGCCTCCTGTGTCCACAGCTATCAGAACTACTGTGTTCCCTTTTGTGGGAGCTTCAGTGACCTTTTATATATTCCATAGACACAGTCTGCCTAGTTGATTGTGTGGATTTAATCTGCAGCTTGTGCAGCTGGTGGGGAGGTTTGGGTCTTCTTCCTTAGCCATCTGCCCCTGGGTTTCAATTGTGGTTTTATTTCCACCTCTGCATGTGGGTCGTCCACTGGGGTTTGAGGCTGTGCTGGAGGACTTGGGTCTGCCCCAGTGAGGGCCAGGTGTGGAGCTGGTGCAGCTACTTGGGTCACAGGGGTTCTGGCAGCACCAGGTACTCAGGGGGGTTGGTGGCCAGGGCAGCAGGAAATATAATGCTCTAGAAGGGTATGGCAACCAGTGTTGACCAATACACTCCAGTATTCTTGCCTGGAGGACCCCACTGACAGAGAAGCCAGGCAGGCCACAGTCCACAGGGTCGCAAAGAGTTGGACACGACCGAAGCGACCCTGTGCGCATAGATGCAAGACTTTTTGCCTGTGGCAGCCCTGCCCCAGTGACAGTTGAGTGTGAAGGTGGCACAGCTGCTTGGCTTGCGGGGACCCTGGTGGCACCAAGTGTGCATGGACATGGACGGCCTCCACTGCAGGAGTTATGGTCATATCAGAGTCTTTTTTTGAGCCTCTTGTAGCTGGTGATCAGACGACGTCGTTGAGCAGTCTTTCTCCATAGCTCCACCTGTTTAGGCACTTAGAGGGCTCCCTTGCCTGGGGTCCTTCTCGGTTGTTTGGCGCGTCAGGCACATAGAGGGAACCTCCCCCCAGACTGGGGTCCTACTCTGTAGACTGGCACGTCAGACACTTAAAGGGGCACCCTGGGTGGGGTCATATTCTGTAGTTCACTGCATCAGGTGTTTGATGGGCCAGCCTCTCTATTGTTCAGCTGCCCATGCTGGGGTGTGGGGAGAGAGAGGCTATGGTGATGGCTCCACCCCCTATGCATGACTCAGCAGTATTGCCTGGCTTCCATGGCTGCCTGGCTTTCCTCCACAGGGATTTCCCACCACAATCTCCTCCCTCACATCCCCTCCATCTGTCTCCCCACAATCAACAGGAGCCCTCGCCCTGGGATTGCTCCACAATCCCTAAACTCCAGCTCCACCACTCAGCCTTCTAGGGGACCTGCATCCCTGTCCAGGGTATGTATGGGTGCGGCAAGGACTGTCTGAGTCTCATTCCATTTAGGCTGCCACAGATCAGCTGTTTCACTCTCAGCCTTAAATGTTTCTCCTCTGACTCAGACAGTTGCCCTGATGTGGGGATTGGACCCCTGCTTCAGTTCCCCCACCTGCCAAGGACAGGTCCAGTCCTTCTAACACTCCTGTCTTCCCCCCTAGTTCCTTCATCCTACCGAGTTTTGCGTGGGCCTATATGCTCTTTTCTGCTGGTCAGGTCCTCCTGTCCGCTCTCAGCTGGTGTTCTGCATGCACTTCTGTGTCTGAAGGTGTGTTTCTGATGTATCCGTGGAGAGAGATGTACTCCACATCCACCTACTCCTCCACCATCTTGTTCCTCTCTGTATGAAGTTTTGAGATTGAGTCCTCCAACTTTATACTTCTTTTCCAAGATTCTGTCAGCTATTCTTGGTCCTTTGCATTTTCATGAGAATTTTAGAATCAGTTTGTCATTTTCCACAAAATAGTGGCTGGAATATTGATAGAGGTTTTATTGAGTCTGTAGACCAATTTGGGGGAGTATTGCCATCCAAGCAATATTATGTCTCCCTATTCATGAACATGGATGTCTTTTCATGTATTTAGTTCTTTCGTTTCTTTCAATGATTTTTTAAATCATTTTCAGTGGAGAAATCTCACCCTTCATTTATTAAATTTATTCCTAAATATTTTATTTTTAAAATCCTTTGGTAAAATGGAATTGTTTTCTTAATTTCATTTTTGGATTGTTTAATGCTAGAGTATAGAATTACAACAATGAAATTAAAAGATTCTTGCTCCTTGGAAGAAAAGCTATGACCAACCTAGACAGCATATTAAAAAGCAGAGACATTACTTTGCCAACAAAGGTCTGTCTAGTCAAGGCTATGGTTTTTCCAGTAGTCATGTATGGATGTGAGAATTGGACTATAAAGAAAGCTGAGTGCCAAAGAATTGATGCTTTTGAACTGTGGTGTTGGAGAAGACTCTTGAGAGTCCCTTGGACTGCAAGGAGATCAGTCCTGAGTGTTCATTGGAAGGACTGATGTTGAAGCTGAAACTCCAGTACTTTGGCCACCTGATGCAAAGAACTGACTCATTGGAAAAGACCTTGATGCTGGGAAAGACTGAAGGTGGGAGGAGAAGAGAACGACAGAGGGTGAGATGGTTAGATGGCATCACCGACTCAGTGGAGATGAGTTTGGGTAAACTCTGGGAGTCGATGATGGACAGGGAAGCCTGGTGTGCTTCAGTCCATGGGGTAGCAAAGAGTAGGACATGACTGAGTGACTGAACTGAACTGAACTATAGAATTACAATAGATTTTTGAATGTTGATCTTGTATTTTGCAATCTTATTGCACTCACTTATTAGTTCCAATAGTTTTTACTGGATTTCTTGGGTTTTCTGTATACAGGGTCATGTCATCTGCTGAGAGAGGCAGCTGTTTTTACTTATTCCCTCTGACCTGGACTGTTTTGCTCTTTCACCCTCTTCTTTTCCCTTCCCTCCACTCCATCTTTCTTCCTTCCTGCCCCACTTCTTTTTTTTCCCCTTTTTTGCCTTGTTATGCTATCTAGAATTTTCAGTAATATGTTGAATAAGATTGCTTAGGGTGTATATTACTTTTTTTCCTGATCCCAAAGAGAAAGCATTCATTTTTTCCCGTTAAGTATGAAGCTAACTGTGGTGTATGTAGATGATTTTACAAGGTTGAGGAAGCTCTCTCCTACACCTAATTTATTGAGTGCTTTTATCCAAAAAGGTGTTGAGTTTTGTCAAGTGCCTGCTTGCATTTATTGATAATATCATGTGGTTTTTGTCCTTCAGTAGAGTGTATTACATTAATTGATCTTTGTATGTTAAACCAAGCTAGCATTCCTGGGATGTGTCTTGCTTGATCACAGTGTATAATCCTCTCAGTATAGTGCTAGATTGTTGAGACGTTTTGCATCTATATTCATACAGAACATTGTTTGGTAACATTTTTTACTGAGATTTCTTTGGTTGTGGTATCAGGGTAATACTGGCCTCATAGTATGAGTTGAGAGGTATTCCCCTCCTCTTCTGTTTTTTTTTTTGGATGAATTTGTAAATGACTGACATTAGTTTTTCTTTAACAGTGTTAGCATTATCTAATTTATTGGCATAACATTGTTCATAGTATTCCCACATAATCACTTTTACTTTCGAAAGGTTGGTGGTAATAGCTGTTTCATTCCTGATTTTAGTAATGTGGGTCTCTCTCTTTTTGTTGGCTCCCCTGGTGGCTCAGTGGTAAAGAATCTGTCTGCAGTGCAGGAGGTCTGGGTTTGATCCCTGGGTTGGGAAGATCCCCTGGAGAAGGGAATGGCTACCCACTCCAGTATTCTTGTCTGAGAATTCCATGGACAGAGGAGCCTGGCAGGCTACAGTCCATGGGCTCGCAAAGAGTTGGACATGACTGAGCAACTAACACACACACACACACACACACGCACACACAGCTAAAATTTTGTCAATTTTGTTGATTTCTTTAAACAATCAACTTTATTTTCATTTATTTTCTGTTATTTTTCTGTTCTCAATATTGTTGATTTCTCCTCTGATCTGTTTCCTGCTGAGTATTTCTTTAACTGCATCTTATACATTTTGGTATGCTGAGCTTTCATTTTCATTCACCTAAATTTCAAACACACTTAGAGATGCAGTGTTTAGTTTTCAACATATTTGTGAATTTCCCAAATTTCCTTCTGCTATTTATTTCTAATTTCATTCCTTTGTGGTTGGAGAACATACTTGGCATGATTTTGGCCCTTCCAAATGTACTGAGGCTTGTTATATGGCCTAACATATGGTCTGTCCTGGAGAACATTCCATGTGCATTTGTATTTCGAGTTTGGGGATTTGGGGGCTGATCAGGGAAAGACGAAACATGGGATGGCCATGGTGTACAGTGAGCTTTGGGGAGAGTATTTGGACTTGTTTCCATCTGGAAGAGTCTTACAGCAGAAGGCCTTCCAGACACAAGGGCCACCAGCCAGAAGGGGAAGAAAGGACGTGAATTCCCAGGGAAGAGGGAGATGGAGAGAGGGCTTGTGTGTCCAGATGCTGTCCGTCAGCAGCAGTGGCAGGGCTCAGGTGCAGAGAGCTCTGCAGGGCCGCAGTAGTTTGCAGTTTTTTACACCCAGTGTTCGTCTTCTCCATGGCTTGCAGATACTGCGTGCAACTTTGCAGGGTGTGCAAAGCAGACAGGCTCTAAATGGCTAAATACACACTTACTTTAGATATAGTCAAAGTAATTGGATATGTAAAAATTTGAGTTTGGCATTGAGTTGATGGTGCCAGCCTCCTGTGAAAAAGTAAATAATGTAAGGGCCAATATACAGCAGCCATCTTTGGGCCACATGCAGAATAATTTGAGAAAAATGTGTATGCTGCTATTGTTTGATGGAAAGTCCTATAGACGTTTATTTGTCTAGTTGACTTATAGTGTATTGGGATCTTCTACTTGCTTTCAATCCTCTAGCTCTTTGTCCACCCCCTTGCTGAAAGTGGGTTTTGCAGCTTCTATTATTTTTGAGTTGTCCATCCACTTACTCCATCCCCCTTTCTCCATTGCCTAGATACCTCCTTCCTATACCATAAACAGTTGTTCAGGATTCATGTCAATGGTCTGATCTGCTAAGCAGGGGTCACTTTACTGAAGTTTCAGTTGGTAATTTTAGTTCAAATTTTACTGTCTAGTCTCTCATCATAGAGCAGTGCACACATTCTAATCCTCTGAAGAGCAAGAATTTAAAGGAACGAGGCCAGGAAATATGAAGGGAGCATGCTCCACTTAGAATCTGTCCACTTTCTATATCAGCAGTGGGTGTTCAGATTGTTAGAAGCCCAACACACTAAAAATATTGTTAATGGTTTCCCCACATCACCCCCAGTTCTTATTCTGAAAACAAGCAATCACTAACTTTATTTATTTTATTGGAGTGTAGTTGCTTTACACTGTTGTGTTAGTTTATGCTGTATAACAAAGTGAATCAGCTTTATGTGTAGGTATGTGCCTCTGTTTTGGATTCCTTTCCCATTCAGGTCACCACAGAGCATTGATTAGAGTTCCCTGTGCTGTCCTAGAGGTTCTCATTTGTTATCTGTTTTATACACAGTAAGACACTAACATATTTTAAAAGCTGTGAGTAAGCACATAATGGTTTGGCTTTCTTTTGTGGGGACTACTTTAATGCTCTATTAAAAAATAAAACCCCAAAGCTTTCCCCCCATTGTCCTGTTTTAGGAACCCTTGCTTGTCTGGTACCCTGAACACAATGTGTTGCCCATCATAGGATTAAGCACTAACATCATAGGATTAAGCACTTTGCCCCCTGGGACCTGAGTGTCAAGCGTCTGAGACTTGGCTACTGCTCTGTCCTCTGACACCCAGAGCAGATACTGTCAAGACCATGTGTATATCCTCTTAGGCCAAATGTCTGTTAATGTCTTTCACCCATTTTCTAAATTCCTTGTTTGATTCTTTTTTTTACTGTTGAGTTTTTAGAGTATTTTTGGTGGGGGCAGCCAGACCACGAGGCATGCAGAATCTTCCCTGACCAGGCATGAAACCCCTACCCCATGCACTGGGAGTGGGATCGTAATCCCTGGTCAGACATGTGGTTTTTAATTATTTAATCTCGAATTTACCTTTTCATTCTCGTAACAGGGTCTCCCATCACCCCTATGTTGAGGTATGATTGACAATATAATTGTATAATATTGAAACTGTACAATGTGATGATTTGATATACATTTAACAGGGTCTTTTGAATAGCAAAACTTTTACATTTTGAAGAGGTTCCATTTATCAGTTTTTCCTTTTATGGACTGTGCATTGGGTATCAAATTTAAGAACTCTTTGCCAAGTCCTAGGTCTTTACATAATAAATTTTCTATTTATTCAAAAACTTCAATGGCTTTACATTTAAGTTGATGATCCACTTTGACTTAGTTTTTGTATACCATGGGAGGTTTATATTCTTTCTGTTTTACCTATGGAATATTCAGTTTCTCCAGCACCATTTACTGAAAAGGCCATTTCTACTCCACTGAGCTGCTTTTACATCTTTGCAAAAAAACTAGCTGGGTTCATTTATGGGTTCTGTGTTCCATTTTATCAATCTATATGTCTGCGCACAGCCCCACCCCCCCCCACCCCCCACCGGCCCCAGTACCATAGTGTGTTGATTGCTGAAGCTCTATAGTAAGCCTTGGGGCTTCCCTGGTAGCTCAGCTGGTAAAGAATCTGCCTGCAATGCAGGAGACCCTGGTTCAATTCCTGGGTTGGGAAGAGCCCCTGTAGAAGGGATAGGCTACCCACTCCAGTATTCTTGGGATTCCCTGTGGCTCAGATGATAAAGAATATGCCTGCAATGCAGGAGACCTGGGTTCAGTCCCTAGGTTGGGAAGATCCTCTGGAAGAAGGCAGAGCAACCCACTCCAGTATTTTTGTCTGGAGACGCCCCATAGACAAGAGGAGCCTGGCAGGCTACAGTCTATGGGATTGCAAATCATCAGACACAACTGAGCAAAATGATAGGCATAATGATTTTTCTTGCTTTATTCTTTTTTATAATCATTCTGGATACTCTATGGTCTTTGCCTTTCTATACCAATTTTAGAATAATGTCCATATTTACAAAAAAGCTTCCTGAGATCTTGATAGAAATTGTATTAAACATATAGATCAGTTTGAAGAGAGCTGACATCTTCACCATGATGAATTATTCAATTAATGAAAATGGTATGTCTCCAATTATTTAGGTCTTTTTTGATGTCATTCATCAGCATTTTGTAATTTTCAGCATACAGAATATTTATACCTAAATATTTTATTTTCTTTGGAGCAGTTGTAAATGGTATTATTTTGTTTTCATTTCTTCTTGTTTGCTCTTAGTATATATAATACAGTTGATTTTGTATGTCACTCTTATATTCCAGGGCTTCCCAGGTGATGCAGTGATAAAGAATCTGCCTGCTAATGCAGGAGATGCAAGAGACACAGATTCAATTCCTGGGTGGGGATGATCCCCTGGAGAAGGCAATGGCAACCCACACCAGTACTCTTGCCTGGAAAATTCCATGGACAGAGGAGCCTGGTGGGCTACAGTGCAGGGGGTTGAAAAGAGTCGGACATGACTGATCACGGGTGCATGAGAGCGCGCGCGCGCACACACACACACACACACACACGTATCCTAGCTCCTATCCATTCTTAGTTTGCCAGTAGATTTTATTATAAGTTTTGTCAAATGCTTTTTTTTTTTGGCATCGGCTGACATGACTATATGATTTTTTTCTTTCACCTGTTAGTATGGTGGATTACATTGATTGATTTTTGAATATTGAAACAGTCTTGCATAACTTAGATAAACCCAGTGTGGTTGTAACGTGTTATTGTTTTCACACATGGCTGGATTCAATTTGCTAATATTTTATAGAGGATTTCTGTGTCTAAATTCATGGGAGATGTTGGTCTATAGTTTTCTTTGTCCTTTATTTGGTTTTGGTATTAGGGCAATATTAGCCTCATAATGAGTCAAGAAACATCCCCTCCTCTTCTATTTTTTGGAAGAGATTGTGTAAAACTGGTGTCAGTTATTCTTTAAGTGTTTGGTAAAATTCTCTAGTGACACTTTCTGGCTCTAGAGATTTTGATTCTTAATATTATTTTAGTGTGAATTTATCTGTGCCCATAAGGACAAATGGAAGGCTGTGTTTAAGAAGGTCTGGAGAGTTTGGGGTCTCAGTTCACATTATATGTCACATGTGTGTGTCACATTAGACTGCCGTCACACGAGAGAAGCCACTGTGTGCTGGTCACTGTTGGGACCTCAGCCCTGACGACAGCACCTGGCATGTAGTAGGTGCTCAAGGTAAGCTTGCTGAATAACTGAATTGACTCAGCACTCTGCTGTAGATTGGAAGCCTGATGCTGTTAGAGGGCAGCGTGGAGGCTCCTGAATCCTCTTTGTGCGAGGTGGAAAAATCTTTTGGGAGGAGTGGAAGAGTACCTAGTCCTTATGGTTCCACGTATCCCTCTTTGCTTAAACTACTTCCGATCAGGCAGTGGTTGGCTCTACCACCTGGAGCAACCCGGTGAGACAGAGGGGTGTGTTGGGGTAAGACAGGTTGCTGCAGGCAGCTGCAGACTGATGCGCCTTCCTAATCTGGGTGCCTCCTCACACAGAAACAAGCTCTGAGAATCACACTTTAAAGTAGAGGATACACAGGAAATGAGAATGGATTGAGCTTAAGCATAATTTATAGAGTAGTAATCTTGATTATGCATAGGTAGTGTCAGGCTTGCAGAAACTATTGACTTCTTAGGTGTCTCTGAACTTCGAAAGCTACACCAAGGTACTTGCCACTAGGACTGTAGTTTCTAGTCGGCTGAGTTGTTTTAGACTAGAAGATTTTCCGTCAGAGCTACATTTGTGTGTGGTGAACAAGAAAGCATGTTCATGCATGAGAGAGTGCATAGGCTTTTAGGCGAATTTCTACTGGGGAGCCAGTTAGTGACGCTAGGTTCTCATGCTTTGCTCATTTCATAGCATAACAGACTATTTTGGTTGTTAAATTAGTGATTATTATAACTGTATTCTGGGACATCTCGTGACAGCTAAACTCATTGATTTGTTCTTCTAACACTATATTAATTGCTATCTTTATCAATAGAGCTTTTTTTTTTTTTTTAAAGCAGTATTTTATCTGCATTATTCTCTGGACAATTTGTGAACAGCTTCAAAAATATTTTATTATGTTGAAGGCTATTTATTTCTGAGCCAAATGTGAATTCGTTTGTTTGTAATTTGAGAATATGGGGCATTTATTGATTATAAAGGCAATGTGCCTTATGCTAGGTTTATTTGTAGTGTCTGGAAATCACCATCAGCATGGTAGTTGTGCAGTGTTGATTGGTCAACACGTTAAACTGATGATAAACACTCTCTCCTCTATGCCATCCCTGGGCTTGTCTATACTCCCTTTTAACACAGCATGTTGGGATGATTTGTCTGCATGTCTCGCTCCCTCACTGGATTCCAAGTTCCTTTGGGGGATGAACCATCTCTCTTTCTAGAGCACCGAGGACAATTCCTGACTCTAGTCTAGAAGCTGAGGGAGGGCAGGTCACTGTGCATCCACCACCTGGAACAACACCTGGGCATGCAGGTGAGCACTCAACACCTATTGAATGAATACATCAATGGTGGTAGTTGGTGCACAGAAAAATCTTTGCTGAGTTAATAAATCAATTTGTATTTGTGCAGTGAGTTTCAGGGGCAGAAATCACATTGCTCCATAACCCAGAAGCAGTGATTGCACCCTGAGATACATATGCTTGACTTGCTTTCCAAGATGATCCTTCCCCCATCAAGAACATTGAAAACCAAGTAGTAAGCAAGATTTGAAAGGCAAAAATTAAAATTATCATTTGATAAGAGAATGGAGAATGAAGACTGGAGGGTACTGTTAGATAAAATGGGTTCCTCTGTCCTTTTTAACACTATGAATTTCACTGCACATAGACAGGACCTTCAAACACTTAGGAAATGTTGCCCCACAACTCTTATAGATGTGTTCCTGTAGAACAACTCATTTCTCAAATTATGTAGGAAAGGGAGGAGGAATTACATGTGCAGTAGATATGTAGCTTTTATATCTTTAAAGTTTTCTGATCTCCTATGTGGGATATCTTGGCAGTTTATTAACAGGTGATGAATCATCTTAGGAAACTCAAAAATCCAATGTCTTTTGATTCCTTGCTTTCTTCCCCAGTAATGGATGAACATTCATGTTTTCACCTGTCTACAAAAGAAATCTGATAGTTGAAAAACTAAGAAAGAATACAAGTCATGATTATTTCAAAGCCATATCTATATTTGAATCATCATGCAAAAGAAAACAATGAAACAAAATGAAAGATGAACCAAAAATCTACGTGCTCTTCCAAGCATGTCTTGTTGGCTCATAGCCTTGGCAAAGATGGGAACAAGAGGTGTGGGGGGATTGGGAAATCCACAGAGAGGTGTGTATGTGGCAAGCAGGCACCGGAGTGCCTACTACCTCCTCACATCACGACCTAAGGAGGCGATATCTGCCAACAACTAGCTCTCCGGAGCGCCAGGCCCTGCGTCCTTTAACATGGGCAGGAGACTTCTGTTCTGATTGGAGAGGGAGCATTCAGATAGGTCAGCATCTTCCAATTGTTTCTTTCCACTATTTTTGGATGTGTTGTACCTATTTCCACTTTCTAATTCCTAAAGCGTCTGCTTACTGTCCTTTTGTGTTTTATCTTCTCTCTCTCTCTTGCCTTTCCCAGGGGCCCAAGTTTCTGGTTTCAAATATTTACAATGAGTCATGGCCTTAGTCATGAGTGTCCCTCATTTAGACCATGGGTGCCTTGTAGGAAGAGGGTGATGTTAGGAGTCTGTAGACTCGGATGAGAAGCAGAGTCAAGTGGTAACCCAGAAGACGAGGAAAGAGATTGCCCGAATTGTGCAGCTCAGGTAGGCAGTGGGGCTCTGTTGCCTTTTGGTGCCACCAGAGCTTGAAGCGCTATAGAGAGATCATGGCTGAGTGTGCAGCAAACTTTTCAACTAAATCAACAAAATGCTGTCACATAAAGGTTGCGCAGGAACACCACTCAAAATTTCAGATTTGTTGAGGACACTGTTGATCTCATGTATTACCTGTCCTTATATTCATGTAACTTATGTTGTAAATATGTCATTGTGATTATTTCTCTTTTACTCTGTCATGTCAGCTCCGTAAGGACAAGGAGCTGATAGATGTGTCCCCAGCACTTAGAATGGGGCCAGACATGTAACAGATGTGCAGTGCATATTTGTTGAATAGACATGTGGCACCCTGCTCCTATAATCCACCCTGGATTGAACAGAAGACAGAATTTGTCATCTGAAAGGCCTGAATTTCAGCTCTGAATCAGTCTCATGTTAGCCATGGTGCCTAACCCCTTTGAGCCTTAGTTTCTTCATGTGTTTACTAGAGTTTCTCTGGAGCTTCCTAAAATAAAACAAGGAAGCATTTGGATGGATGTTTTATGGATGGATGCCCTGCTCATCTTCCTGTTCTCTTTTCACCATCCCCTCCCTACCCACTGCCTTTCAATGGCTGCTCTTCAAACCATGGCTCTGTTTATCTGAGGGTTAGAGTTTAAGTGGGGAAAGAATGAACATTTTTGCAATAGTGACTCTTTTTCATTATAAAAATCTGCAGAAATGAAAAGCACAACCGCCAAGCTCATGAACCTTAGGTTCAGGCTTCTGTTGCCCCCAAGCTGCCACTGGATGGCTGAAACCAGACCACAGCAGGCACCTCTGCCTCCCTGCAGGGTCTGCGGTGGTAAAATCTGTGTGGGGTGTGAGACACAAGCAGGAGCCAGGAGATGGGTGGTGGAGAGGTGAGGTGCTTTCGGAGTCACATAGGAAATTGACACTTCAAACCGCAGGAAGGCTGGGCCTCGGGAGGAAGGAGGTGATGCCTCTCATTCAGCTCCCTTCCCAGTTCCTTCCACTAAGAAGACAAGACAGAAGACAGGGGTTTGGTAAAACAGGATGTCAAGTTTATATACAAGAATATAATGTTTATCTGAAATATTTACAGTGTTGGTTAAAGCAATATTTTTACAACTTTTTGGGGTCAACTACTATGTATATTACAGGTAAGCTACAATGGTTTAATCTGCAAAATTAAGTAAAAAAGTGTTTTAAACAAAGTTTAAAGTACTCGGGTCAATCATAAAATTGGTCTGTTTTGCCTTTTATTTGAAGAACTCATGCTATGGTGGTTAATGTGGTTTTTATAAATGGAAGTACTCTACCTGGAAATGCAAAATGCAATATATGCTACAGTTGTTAAGTTCCCAACAGGGATGTAAAATGCAAATGACTTGTTACACGATTCAGGAGCTGAGTTTCAGGCTGCAGCTGAGAGAGGTGCTGAGATAACAGCCAGCTTTATCTCAACGGGGTTTTGGACCCACAACAGAAAAGGGGAAGTTCGGGCCACACAGAAAAGTGAAGCTGTTTGCACGCTAAGGCAACCTCAGTGGAAACGGACCCAAACCAAACCACCAAACAAATCAAGCCAGAGTCACAGTTGCAGCTATTTGAAATAGCTCTTAAGTGACCTTTTTAAAAGCTTCATAAAAATCCTTGTGATTTTATTAGTTGGAATATTTCTACAAGATTTGGGTGGGTTTTTCCTTTATGTGAAGACACCTATCTGTTCCTGAGGCCTCCTGGGGCCTTATAACTCAGGAAATGCTGGGGGTGCAAACGTGCAAAAGGCAGGGGAAGCTGCTCCAGGCTGGAGCCAGAGCCGAGGGACTGTGCTTGGGAACCCGCGCTGAGGCCCCAGAGCAGCGGGGGAGGGTCGGTGGGGCCCTGGGAGGGGCCGGCAGCGAGGCCGGCCTGGGACTAGCACTGCAGCTTGCGGATGCTGCGGGAGATGCGCTTGAACTCTCGCTGGCCTTTCTGCCACCGCTTCACGGAGGTGATGACCAGCTCCCCACCGAGCTTCTGCCCCATGACCAGGTAGGGCGCGTTGATGTCGTTCATCTCCTCGCACGTGCACTGCAGGCTGTCTTTGAGCCACAGCACCGACTTCTTCAGGTCCCTCTCGGACACTCCGTTCAGCTTGTAGATGGTCTTGCTCTTGGTCTCCAGGATGATTTTGGTGTCTCTATTGATGTAGGTGATCTCCTTCACTTTTATCTTCAGTGCTGTGAACACAAAAGGGGGCAGGGTCACACCAGCGATGAGGAGGGCACAAATCCCCCTGCGAGTCCTAGACTCGCCTGGGAGAGGGAGAGGAGACCCCGGGGTTGACCGGACTGTGGGGGGCCGCAGGCAGGGGGTTGGGAGCTGAGGGCAGCAGGTGGCTCCATTGCTAAAGCCTCAAAGGTTTGACCAGGCACTTTGTTTCAAACCAACCATCCTGTAAAAACTGCCCCTGTGGACTCAATTGATTTTCCCTCCTTGCCCTGTGTTCCTACGAAGGCTGCATGTGGCGTGTGCTCTCGAAAAATGACTTCCCCTATTGGAAAATTCACCATGAAAAGAAATGCCTGACTCTTAGGTGAAACACGATCCTTCTGTGGCTGTAAACTTTAAACTCAATTTATGACGTCGGAGAGGTTTTTGGACAAACCTGTAAGGAAATTATATCACACAATCATTGTTTTCTAAAGAGCAGACTACAGGGATGGAGAATTGATCTTACAGCTGCATTTGATTTGGTAAAGTAACTTGGAGAAAAAATATCCAAGACTCTTTTTAAGAGCACAACATGTTTAGCTGTAAAAGTGTTTTTCTGAAGACCTCATCCTTATATGCTATCATTTGCCTGTCCAAGGCCAAGGCATTCACAGATCATATATGTACTGCTTCCAAGATGGGTATGTAGACTCATTAGAATGCTAAGACCCAAAGTAAGTGATTTACTATAAAAGACACATTTTATAGTCATGAACAGTATGCTTTGGGAATGAAAACCCTGCAAACATACATGCTGGATTTAAATTTCAAGACTCTGTGAAGTCAGGGAAGGGATAGAATTTTAAGGTTGAAAGGGATCATCTAGCTAAAATCTCTTATTGGTACACCAAGAATCGAAATCCAGAGAAATTCAGTGATTTATAAGAGGTCACCCAGTTATGCTGTGCCCTAGCTGAGCCTAATTCTCAGAACTCGAGTCCCCGAACCTCCACCTGTAACACCACTGGGATCTCAGCTACAGTATCAAATTTCTTGTCACATGCCCAACTATAATGTGTTAACAATTGTTCCTTATATATTATATGCAGGTGTGATTTCCTGACTCTAAAGGAGTTTAGTGCATTGTTTAAGTTAGTAATAGAGGAAGAGGTTTTTTGGTGAGAAATCTCTGCTCTGGAGATTTCTTTCTTTCTTTCTTTCTCTGTCAGAAAGGGAATTCTACTAAGTATGGCTTTTCCAGTCAACCAGGAAACGACCGAAGGTCAGCCAGGTAAATCAAGGGTGCTGGGACTTGGCCAACCACTGTTTGTCTAAGGTGCATCTGGGTCATAATATCGGGTGCTCAGGGTTTATCGTGAGATGAGTCACATGGCAATGTTACACGTTCCTACGGGCTCTGCCTAAGGGCTGGGAGTGGGGAAGGTATATGGTGGGAGAAGTGATTATCATGCTACCTGGGACCCTCATCAACAGCACAGAGAGAGCATGAGATTTTGCCTGGTCATACTAAACATTCTTGAGCCCAAAACATCAGAAAAATCATCACTTTTAATCAGAGGGAAGACTTATGACTTATCTTTCTCTAGCTATGAAATAACTGACTTTGTAAGAACTTATCATGGGAAAACCTCTGATGTTTCCTCCCTGAGTTTTCTGCTGGGACCAAATATAGGGAATCAAAGCTCTTAAATAACTTTTCCTGCCCCTGGATGGAAGATATGAGGGGGGATGCAGGGTGTGGTAGAAGGCAGAGGTGATGATATTGTGTTGGCTAAAAAATTTGTTCAGATTTTTTCCATAATATGTTATAGACAAATCTGAATGAAGTTTTTAGCCAACCCAATACTGTCTGGTCCAACAAAAGGTTGCATACAGAGGCAGGCAGTTCTGATCTTTTCTTTCTTCACCAGCATGTTCCTGACTAAAATCAGGAGGTCTTCTCCATCTTTCTCGTCCTTCAGAAGTGCAGTGGGGAGACTGTCATACTTTCATGGATGATTCAAGTTAAATACGTCAGATTTCTACCCTGTTCCTTCTACCCTTTCATTACTCCCCCAAACTACATAGGCGATGTGGAAAACCACTTATAAACCACTATAGAACTCACCCCATACAATTTACGTTTACTATCCCCCTTGGGACAAAATGAACATGAAGAAAGAGAAAACAAACTTGTGAGGTGTCTGCATGCGTGATACGTTAAGTGTAATGACTTCAAGTTGTTCTGAAAGGCTTTCTCCTCTAAGGAAAGAGAACACTGGGACAGACGGACAGACAGACACCCACTTTTTTCACACAGGTCTGGATGCAGCATCTTTAGGAAAGAGATCTTATGTAAGGTGAACCACTAAGCAAGCAGGTGATGTGTGTGTGTGTGTGTGTGTGTGTGTGCGCGCGCATAGGCCTGAGCCCTAATTTCAATTTTTTTGGAGCTTCACTATATCATGGAAGTCAGGAGAGAGATCTGTACTAAAGCTAGTGCAAAGGCTATAAGCTGCCAGAATAAAATGATATACATTTTTATATAAACTTTATTTAAATTATATTAAAAAAATTTGCCCTTAAATCCTGAGCATGAAAGCTAAGAACCATGTTTTGGGTAAGGCTCTGGAGCTTTGGCATTGCTGCTGCCAACATGCCTGGCCATCTCCTACTCTGAGAGTTTTTTGCCTTTGAGTATAGACATGGGAAACCCTATCATCCACTTGTGGCTCTTGCTGAGGAGGAGCAGTGGCTCAAACTGAGTTGTCTTCTTCTTCCCCCTCCTCAGCTGTGTGAAGCTTCTCCTGTAGCTCCGGATGTCCTAGGAGCAGCTAAGGTTATGCAACAACACTTCCTGGAAGTGACCCAGGGTTGTAAGGGGCAGTGGTTGGTGGTCCTCAGAGTTTTGGACCTGGCCAGGTCTGAGACTTCTGGCTGGAAGTTGTAAGGGGAGGGTGGGATGTTATTCCTCCACACCATGCACTGGAGTGGTTTCTGTCCTCAGGGTTTAGCTGAGTATGTAAAAGTGTTCCTAGAGGTCTGTTAGAGTCTGTTATTGTTTGCTAGGACAGAGACCACATCTGTTTACCAGTAAGTTCCACCTTCTGCTTGAATAAATACTTTTAAAGGGCACCAACCCTTCAAACACACCAGGAGGTGCCTGCTCTTGGAAGTGGGGGGAAAGCATGAGTGTCTCAGGAATCTGGGTGCAGCTCTCTGCCACCCAGCTCTGAATTTACTGCTGATCTTATGTCCCGCTGGCTCCTTCGCTACCCACAGAAGCTGGAGGACTCAGATGAGGTGCTGCTGAAGCTCTGGGTGGACAGTCTCCTCTTTCCTCTTAGACTTCTCCCTTAAGGGAAGTGATCTCCACGCCATGGAGCTTGGGATTTCCTGAGCACTCTGTCATCTCAGCACCTTGAATGGATCTTGCCAAAGTCAATTCCTAGCTTTTTTTTCCCCCTTCAATTCAAGGAAACTCTTTCCACCAAATTATTAACTAGTACCTTGGATATACTCACTGACAGTGGAATATGAGAAGCGGAGCATCATGTTTGGCACTGTACTAAATTTCTATCTGGGGCCAACTTAATGTCTTGAATCTGTTTTACTGAGGCTAATATTTACATGTTTCGATCCCTGGGACATATGTTTAAGTGACTAAAAGAGAACATCGGCCAGGATTATGCTTGCTGGCAAGAAAAAGCCAAAGTGAAGTGAAAAATGTGCCATTTGAAATTCATGATATGAACAATTCTCATTATTTGATTATTGCTTAACAGAGCAATGACTCTCACCTAAGAAAAGATACAATTCAATACAAGATAGTTAATGTAGAGAGGAAACTAAGATAACCTGTTAGATGATTAACTCAAGGAAAGATGAGCTGTGATGCTATGTTACCCAAACTTTATCTAGTAAAGGGCTGCCCTTGGGGCTCAGCTGGTAAAAAATCCTCCTGCAATGCGGGAGACCTGGGTTGGATCCCTGGGTTGGGAAGATCCCCTGGAGAAAGGAAAGGCTACCCACTCCAGTATTCTGGCCTAGAGAATTACATGGACTGTATAGTCCATGGGGTCGAAAAGAGTCAGACACGGCTGAGAGACTTTCACTTTATCCAGTAATAGTAACATCTTATGAATTGTATCTTTAAGCTGTACTGGAAAATAAAACACTTGGTGGTGGTGTTTACTTACCAAAATCATTTTTACAAAGAGTTTCCATTATGTCGTTGTCATCTTCGTTTTTAGTTTTGCAGGCTTCACATACCTTTGGAGCTAGAAACGTGAAAAATTAGTAACTTTGCTTGAAAGGAAACAGCAGGTGGCATTTGTAAACAACTCACTCGCAGGGGCTTCTTCAGGCAAGAAGAATTGTCCTGTAAGATCCCTAACTCTGCCTCATCTATAAAAGAAGGACCACTCATGCCTAAGGAAGTGTCCCATGCCTCCCATTTTTTTTGACAGGCAAAAATGCCCGCATACTGTGTACAGGTATTCCCAGCGGTGGGGTGTGGGGGTGCGGCTGCAGGTAGCTGAGACAGGCTGTAGCTCTGCTTTCCCTCTCACTCCTGGGACACAGTCTCGGAAGAAGTTAGCCCCAAGGCCTCTCTGAGGACAAAACACTAAAAGACCCTTGAAGGATTTTGGAGAGCTAGCAACCACCACCGATGGCCCAAAGACCATCTTTTTCAGCTGCAGGCCATCATTGCAGCATGGCCCCGGCTGGCTCTTCAGCCAAGCTGCTTCTGGGGGGCGGGGAGGTCATTTCAAGGGAGTTTCAAGTCTGAGCTGGGCGAGGTGGCCAGTGGTAAGGCTCACATCTGAGCGCTTCCCCTTTGGAAGCACACCTGGCTAGCAGCTCCAGCCTGCTCTAACTGGGCCTGCATCACCTCGTGCTTTCTGCCAAGCTTGTGCTTAAGTTAGGCAGCATTTACTTCACTCTTATCTTCCTCCCTGGTGCAGCTTCTTCTTTGCTCTCTTTGCCTGTTTCAGTCGCTCGAAGACAGACAGACAAAACAACAACAAAACGGAAACAAACAAAAACCCAAAGGTTTTCCAGAAGCCAAAGAAAGTTGAAGCAAACTGTCTCTGGGGTCTGACCAAACCCAGGAATGTGCACTAGCTCAATTATGAGAGACCTGGCTAACGGCTCTTCTAAAAGAGTCTGATTCCTTGGGAAAGTGGAAAGAAGAAAACATTCATTTTCTCTCACTTATAAATATACTAATACTGTCTTTAAAATTTAGGTGAAAGTTCAGTAATATGAAACTGCATTTTCACAGGAAAGAAAACCTGTATGACTTATTTTGGAAGTTATTTATCAATGTGGAGAAAGTGCAGAGCAGATTTTGAAAAATGCAAACTTTTATTGTGAAGGGGGAAATGATTTTTTTTTGAGAAATGTAGTATATAAAGTTGGTGCAGATTGTGAAAAATAAAAACAAAAGCAACATACATAAAACTGCCCTTAACTTCCCTCTCTCAAACAAAATGAAACTTTTCCAATTAGGAGCTCTAAGAATGTATATAAAATGTTACTAACCTGTATTGGTTGGTCTGTGGTATATGTTGGACAAATGTTTGAAATATGCCAAACATTTGCAATAAATTATAAATCTAACCAATAAGATGATTGCAGACTCATGGTGCCTGCCAGGAAAGATTGCTAAGCAACTTTGCATTTTCTTTAACTAATGATGGCTGTAGGAAAACAATTAGAGATTGAAAGGGAGATGCTGCTGGAGCCCTGAAAGGGATTAGGAAGCCCCCTTTCTGTCCCTGGGGACCTAAATCAGCTCAGACACATTGTATATGTTTTCCTTTCAGGAAGAATATCAAGAGCCCATGAGGTTTTCATTGCTTTGATGGTTTTTGCGCAGGAACTCCCCCTCTGTTTTCTAAAAAAACTTGGGAAACTCTCTTTTGCACGATTTTCTCCAGTTAATTAAAACCACTCCTAAGATAAAAGCTGATTAGTGATAGAAAAATGAGTTCTAGAGATTCCCTTTGTGCTTCTTTCTTGGACACCTGGGCACTTAGAACCAAAGCTGAATTTTCAACACACATGAGCCAGTTCTACTTTTTATTTTCAAAGCCTGAAAGGCAAACAGAGAGTGCCTTAAAAGACTATCTGTTTGCACATTTTGGCGATCGTGGCTGTAGGGAATGTCCCTGCGTCTAGAATCCTGCCCAGTGGTAAAAACGTGCTGCGTGAGATTCAGGCCAGGGTGCTCTGGCCAGGGTGCTCACCGGCCAACTCCTCCACGGAGGGCCACTTCCAACTCTCTCAGTTGCGGCCCCCGTGGTAGCATCTTTTAAAAGAATTATGCATGTATCTACAAAGGAAAGACCTCTTTCAGTTTTACATTTTCTCCGCTCCCCCCGACCCCGCCCCGCGCCTCCCTTTCCAACTGTTCCTATGAAAGAGCAATTGGCAAGGGAAGGGAATGAAAGACTTGGGTGTGTATTTTTTTTTGGTGGCGGCGGCGGAGGTGATTATCTCAGTTTTGTCACGCTGACACATCAGGGCAAGGAGAGCGTCTGCCCCGCCTGGGACTGGCACCCCGGCGGGGACGCAACGGGATGTGGGGTCTTCGTGGAGCTGGTGGTGGGGGTGTAGTAAGGAGGAGGCCTTACCTTCCTCGGTGGCCGGCAGGAGGTGGTCGCTGCTAGCGAGGGGGATGCAAAGGTCGTTGTCCTGGGGGAAGCGGTCGCACTCGAGCATGTCGGGCCAGGGGAAGCCGAAGGCAGACATGACCGGAGCGCAGCGGTCCTTCACCTGCACGCAGAGCGAGTGGCAGGGCTGGATGGTTTCGTCCAGGTCGTCGAGGCAAACGGGCGCGAAGAGCGAGCACAGGAACTTCTTGGTGTCCGGGTGGCACTGCTTCATGACCAGCGGGATCCAGGCGCCCGCCTGCTCCAGCACCTCCTTCATGGTCTCGTGGCCCAGCAGGTTGGGCAGCCGCATGTTCTGGTATTCTATGCCGTGGCACAGCTGCAGGTTGGCCGGGATGGGCTTGCAGTTGCTGCGTTTGTAGGAGAAGTCGGGTTGGCCGAAGAAGAGCCCGCGCGCCGAGCCCAAGCAGCAGTGGGAGGCGAGGACGATCAGCAGCAGGGAGCCGGGGCCCTGCGGCATCGTGGGTGCGCGACCCCCGGGGGGCGGAGGGAACCGAGCCGGGGAAGCGCGAGGCGGCGGGGGCCGGAGCTCTTCCCGGGTCCGCTCGCAGCGCTTGGCGCGGCTCCGGGGCCTGGAAATCGAGCGACGCGAGCGCCGAGACGCCGGGCGCGCGGGGACTGCGCGGGCGAGGTGTTCTGCGCTGGGCTCGGCGCTGCAAGCCCGCGCGCAGCTCCAGGTGGGCTCCGACCGGGGGCAGCAGAGTGAGCCGCGGCTGGGGCCCCGCCAGAGTTTTCTTGGCCTTTTTTATGCAAATCTGGAGGTGGGGGGGGGGGGGAGCAAGGGAGGAGCCAGTGGAGAGTAATCCGAGGAGGGTTGGTCACTGCTCTCTGGGTCTGGTTTTCCGTTGAGAATGCCCCTCACGCGCTCCCTGGAAGGAAATTCTGGCGGCGCCCCATCGACCCCGGCCCCCCCGCCCCCTAGGACGCTGCCAAGCGCGCGCGCTAGGACTGCTGTAAACAACAAACAAAAACGAATAGAAGAGCCTGGCAGTGGCGCCCCAACAGTGAGCGTGCAGGGAGCGGGCTGCGGGAGATGGAGGGACGCGAACGGCGGCCTCGCAGCCGAGTCCCGAGGGAACGCGCACTGCCCCCGCGAGGCCCAGGCGGGGGCTTGTCTGACCCCAGCCTGAAGTTTCTGCTGGGCCCGGGGCTGCGGGGCGGAACTGCATTCCCGGCGGCCGCGAGCCAGCTGCCGGCCCTCTCTTTGTGCCCGCGGTCCACGCCAGGGTCCGGCCCGCCCGAGGCCGCTCGGCGAGGCTGCTTTCCTCTCGGATCGGGTCCTGGTCTGGCCCACACGTGCAGAGCGCTCCCGCCTGCCCTTTCACAGGCAGAGAATTTATACAAGTAGAGTCGTCGGAGCAAAACTTTTGCATGAAAAAGGGAAATGTCAATAAAACGTTGGGGGTGTTGTGTTGGGGGTAAATCTAGAAAAGTTTGTCACTGTGGAAGCGCCTCTACAGAGTCTCATCAGAATCACACATGACTGCCCACCATTTCCCGGTTTGGGAGAAGAGACCTGCCTCCCCTTCCGAAACGAACCGGAAGACTCAAGGCCCGAAAGCACCGCGCGCTCTAACCCACTCTGTGCCTGGCGGCGGGCACCCAGGGCTATGTGCCTTCAGGGTACAGTTTGGGAAGGCTGGTGCTGGGCACAGGGGGCTGGCAGAAAGTGCGCTGGTGGGCAGGCAGGGAAGGGGTAGGGGGCAGAGGAAGAAACCCTGCCTAGACACCCACGAAGCCTTGGCAGAGGTCGCTCCTTCGTCCTACACAATGCCAGCGGGCACCGTGCAGGGCGCCAGGTGTACGGAGGAGAACCAAGAGGTCGGGCTGTGCGCCCACGGAGCTGGGGCTCCAGCTCGTGGAGGACTCCAAACAGTAAGTTCACAGCTGTAACCGGGACTAGGGGCCTTAGGAGGAAGGTGTGTGTGTGTGTGTGTGTGTATGGGGGGGGGGGGGGCTCCTTTCTCCTAATCGCCCCAAGTTTCTCCTTGGGGCTGGTTGATGGTCTCCGCACCCTAAGCCCCCCTGGCAGTTTGGCGGTGCAGGTCCAAAGAGAGAATCCCCGGAGAGCGGGCCGCCACGGTTCTTTCATGTGGAAGGCGGGCGCATTGTTATTCCTTCCCAGCCACCTAGAGCCATCAGCAGGCTCCTTCCTCGCCTCTCTATTTCCCTCCTTCCGGAAGATGCTTTGGCGGCCTCCCAGGCCCAAGTCGCCCGCCACTGCTTAGAGGAGGGGGTTAATGTGTGGGTGGCGAAAGCCCACTTAGTATTTTCTCCTAGCCGTGAATACAGCAGGAAAATCGTCACCTGTAAGGAGAATATCTTTTGATTCTGACCCAAACAACTGGGTCCCTAAAAGACCAGCTTGCATCTTTTCTCCTTTGCACCGGTGCTCTGCAGGGGAAGAGCCAGCCGCGGCAGCAAAAGTCTCCCCTCCGCGGGAAGGGCCCAGGGTCTTTTCGAGTCTATCTAAAAGACCCGCTCCCCAATACAAAGTACTTAAAAAAAATAAACCTTAATAGAACAGAAGCACACTGAACCTAGCAGCTGATCGAAGCCTCAGTTCTAAGAGATGTTAGGACTTGGGCCCGGGGCTGGGATGATGGCCCTCCCACCTCCACCGCCCCAAGCCCCAACGCCCTCCCCTGGATCGCCTCCGCTTCTCAGACGCCCTCGGCGGTCAAGAGCCTGGGAAACAAGGAGCTGGAAGCCAGTGGGGGTGGTTCGGGGCGGTGAGCGGCCGAGTGCGGGAGAGGCTGGGGACCCAGGCTCCCCTCGGCCCGCGCGGTCGGAGGCATTGTTTCGAGAGCCCGCGCGGCCCCACTGGCCGCCAGGGGGCGCCGGGAGCCGCCGGAGGGTCTGCATCGCGGCGCGCCTAGCGTCGCGCTCAGGCCTGCCGGGTCCGGGTCGCGGCCCCTTCGCGCATTCCGCCACCCCGCCCATACCTCACCCTCGCGGGCTTCCTCTCCCGCGTCGGGTGGCGCCCCGCTCCCTTTCCCTTCGGCCACTAGTTCGCGCCCGGCCTCGCGCGTGTGCGCGTGCCAGTGGAGCTCGCCGGACCAGCAGATTGCTGGCGATCTGGGAATAACCTCTCAGCAAGGCCGGGCCGCGGGCGCTGCCCATTGTGTGAAAAACGCACGAACACGGACGCTCGGTGACCGTGGCGGCGCGCTTCCCCAGCCCGGGTCTCTGTGCCGCCGCAGAGAGAGGGGCGCACGGGGGCAGCCCGGCGGCGCCTTCCGGGCCCCGGACTCCTCTGTGCCCCGTGCTGTCCCTGGGGCCTCGGGTCTCCTATCCATGCAATTTATCAAAACACGTCAAAGGCTTTTCTTTTCTTCTTCACACGGAGAGTCAATGTTACCTTCCTCACCAATCCACAACCCTCCGGGGTCCAATAAGTAGCTGTCGGTTTTAGGAACGGAAACTCTTCGCCCAAACTCAGGGTAAGTAGTGGTGGATATCCACTCCTCAGAGGGGTCCCCACCCCCGCCACACACCCACCCACCCACCCTAATGGGTGGGTGTAGGCCTGAGAACCTGGACACACACACACACACACACGCACCCACCCTAATGCTGTAGGCCTGAGAACCTGGACACACACACACACACCCACCCATCCACCCTAATGCTGTAGGCCTGAGAACCTGGACACACACACACACACACACACCCATCCACCCTAATGCTGTAGGCCTGAGAACCTGGACACACACACACACACACCCATCCACCCTAATGCTGTAGGCCTGATAACCTGGACACACATACACACACACACACACATCCACCCTAATGCTGTAGGCCTGAGAACCTGGACACACACACACACACACACACACACCCATCCACCCTAATGCTGTAGGCCTGAGAACCTGGACACACACACACACCCATCCACCCTAATGCTGTAGGCCTGAGAACCTGGACACACACACACACACACACACACACACACACCCATCCACACTAATGCTGTAGGCCTGAGAACCTGGACACACACACACACACACACCCATCCACCCTAATGCTGTAGGCCTGAGAACCTGCACACACACACACACACACACACCCATCCACCCTAATGCTGTAGGCCTGAGAACCTGGACACACACACACACACCCACCCACCCACCCTAATGCTGTAGGCCTGAGAACCTGGACACACACACACACACACACCCATCCACCCTAATGCTGTAGGCCTGAGAACCTGGACACACACACACACACCCACCCATCACCACCCTAATGCTGTAGGCCTGAGAACCTGGACACACACACACACACACACACACACCCCCATCCACCCTAATGCTGTAGGCCTGAGAACCTGGACACACACACACACACACACACACACACACCCATCCACCCTAATGCTGTAGGCCTGAGAACCTGGACACACACACACACACACACACACACACACACACCCATCCACCCTAATGCTGTAGGCCTGAGAACCTGGACACACACACACACACACCCACCCACCCACCCACCCTAATGCTGTAGGCCTGAGAACCTGGACAACCCTGTGTTCTGGACTTGGCCCTCTTTTTCCTCTAGTTTTTTGTTGTCGAGGCACTGAAGAATGTTGAGGCACAAAAAAAATTAATCCTGTCAGTCTTGCCAGAACAATTCGGCTGCTTGGTTCAGCCTGTGATGGCTGGAAGAGTTTCTGGGCAAGCAGGACCCTCACTCTGTTGCTCAGAGCTTCTGCGCTGGGGCGAGGGGCGGCGGAGGCTTTCTTCGGGACCCCTGCGTCTGCTGTGCCTCGGCGGGGAACCCGGGAAAATGAGCCCTCCCACCCCAGCCCCTCGAGAATAGGAGAGTAAAGGTGTTCGGACGAGAGGGGGTGCAGGCAAGAAGCGGGAGAACGAATACTTGTAACAAGCCGACGTCTTAGTTTCTCCTGCTCTAGCATCGGTGGAGGGGAACCTCGAGTTCAAAACAAGCTTCTCTGCCCCCAGTGTCCACACCACTGACCTGCTCTTCCTCAACACTGGGGAGCTTGGCTTTCGACTCTCCTTGTTAAAATGCACGGCGTCTTGGGACTTTAACCCTTACACCCATTCGAGAGCGGGGCAGAATGCAGTTACAGAGGACAAGCCCGGAGGGCCCTGGAGAAGCACGAAAAAGGACTCCCCGCGCCGACGCCCTAACAGGCCGGCTGAGTGCCACCCCGTACCCGGAAATCTCATGGCCACTCGGCAGGTGGGTGTGACTCGTATCATTTTGAAAATGAGTAGTCACGAGGGAACTGAGGCACGGAGGGGTGAAGTAACCAGAACCGGGTCACACAGCTCGTGGCCCGGCTGCTGGAGCTGCAGGGGCCCCGGCGCCTGTGGGGATGCGCGCGGACCGATCGGGCGTCCGGGGCTGCGCGGAGGTTTGGCTTCGGCCGCGCGCCTGCCGGCCGTGTGGGTGACGTCACCTTCTCCGGGGACCCGGTCCCCGGGTGGGGTTCGCGGCGGCCACGTGGGGGCGCCATTTCCAAAACAGATGGTTTCCCCTTGAGGGTTGCGAATCGCCTTCCTTTCCTCGGCTCAGCTGAGAGCTATTTTATATTTTTCCACGTTGGGCGTGACGTTGTTTTCTCTTTTAAAAAAATTGTGCAGCAGGAACCGGAATTATTGGGTTCTTTCGCCTTTGGGGCTCCCTTGCACCCACCGTTGGGACGCCGACGGCCGCGGGACTGGGAAGTGCCGGGCGCAAACGCGCGCGGGGCCAGTACCCGCGGCTCGACTCCCGCGCTCGGAGCCCAGCGGGTCACTGCGGATTTCCGATACCGAGGTCCCGGTCTGCGACAGCAAAGCCTTCCCTCTCGCCTTTTAAGAAAAGTCAAGGCTGAGGGCGAACAGTTTACCAACTGCTAACCCGAGCTCTCGCGCGTATCTCTTTCTTTAGGGTCTAAGGGGCCAGCGGGCCCCAGATCGGAGCTGCAAGAGCTAGCCAAAGGCCTAGGGAGGCTCTGACCCGGCGAGCTGGCAGTGGAAGGCAGCTGGAGGGGCGGCGGATACCAAGACTGCGTTGGCGCTCTGCTGGGGCCCTGGCGCAGGGCTCGGGTGACGGTACTTTGGGGATGAAACAGGAGTTGTCCCCCGGCCCTACTGGGCCGCGAAGCGAGACATGTAATTGCTGGGATCTGCGTGAAGTCTCTGTTTTAGGGGAGGGGGTCCAAAGCCAGTGCAACCCCTGGTTTCCGAGGTCTCTTGGTATCAAGTACAGCGATCTCGTTCTTTGAGAATCTGAAGGCAATGTGGATGGATGCTTTTGGAGCTCCATAGAAAACGATTGAAAAACATTCGCTCCAAAATGGTAAAAAAAAAAAAAAAAAAAAAAAATTACACCTACAGTGATCATCTACTAATGCAACAGATACTTTTCTTGCTCTTCCCCAGTCCTGGAGGGGAAAGCCGACTTGGGATGAACTGAGAAAGCTGTTTGACTCTATGCTTTTTCCAAGAACAGCTAGAGGCTCATTACTGAGACTGCTCTGGGAGAGACCACTTTCCATTTTCCTTCTCTTCTTTGCTCAATGGGAAAATGAGTCTAGACATTTTGGGTATTCTAAAAATGGAATTAGCACATGGTCTGTCCTACTTGCATCCCCGGTCTGCCTCAAAACACAACAAAACAAAATCAAAACAAATGTAACCGATGAAACCAAAAGCGCCTGGGTGTTTCAGTGGCTGGGCCTCTGGGAAGGAGGTTCTGTTTCTGTTCAGGGCAGGTGTCCTCCCCAGAAACTTTTTGTTTACAGTAGGAAGTCTCACATTTGCTGGACCAGTAGTAATTCCTTGGTCTTGGGGCTTCAGAAACTTGGAATTTGTGTCGCTAGTGTACACCTAGTCCACTGGGTATTCCTACTTAAAGAAATACTGAGCACCGCTGGTCTGCAAGGAACCTTGTGGATACTTTCCCTTGCCTCTCCCTTGTCTCTTTCTTCCCAATTTTCCCCTCTCTTCCTGGGGTCCCAGTAGTTTATCATTCACTGATGTGTTGCAACTGCGGATGAGACTCTTGGAATGAAGCCTCTCTTAACTGCTCACATTAGGGAATCCTGAATGGAAAGTGCAAAACCCCAAGGTCACTCGTAGAGGGCGGCCCAGAAGCCACAGGGTGTTTCTGTTAAGAAAGGCTTGCTCCATAGTCTGATTTGAACAGCAGGGGTCACTGGCTAAGCTGGTGTTCACTCTGGTGGGAATTTATTGCCATCGGATAAGAGCACAAAGTCAATACAATAAAGTCTGTTGAGGCTAAAGCAACAGATGGAATCTGAGTTCCTGCATGCATGCACGATCTTTCCAGGGACAAATCCCCCAATCAAAGGCCCTTTGTCATTCTTACTGAAATTACTTTTAGGGACACCTTTTCATACTCTCTGTGTGTTTGTTAGGGTCTTACTCTATGAGGTAGATTTTTATGTTTCCCCAAATAAGACATTTGTCAGACTCATTAGAGTGATTCATTCCTTTATGACATACTTAGTAAGTCATAGGTATTCACAATGATAAATCTGTAAATTAGAGAAAAAAACACTTGTTTTTAGTTGATTTAGGGTTGATAGTGTAACCTAAAACTTCAGACTACAATATCCAGCATACACAGATTCAGCACTGACTGAATTTGTTAGCACTGAATGTTAACAAACTTTCATTAGCAAGCCTAGGATTTCTTAATAGCTTGTAAATCTCCAGTGATCGGGGTCTTCCCTGGTGGCTCAGACAGGAAAGCGTCCGGCTGCAATGTGGGAGACTCTGGTTTGATTCCTGGGTTGGGAAGACCCCCTGGAGAAGGCAATGGCAGCCCACTCCAGGACTCTTGCCTGGAAAATCCCATGGACGGAGGAGCCTGGAGGGCTACAGTCCATGGGGTCTCAAAGAGTCAAACATGACTGAGCGACTTCACTTTCCTTTCCTGTAAATTTCCAGTGGTACAATGGGGAGTGAAATATTACATAAAAATAACATTTCCAAATGTTAAATTGGGTTTTTGAGAGATGGCCAGTCTGTGGAGTGTCTAGTGATCATCTTAGCCATGTTGTCCAGAGCTTTGCTGTTTTCTCTTAGTTTCCTTGAAATCTTAATTAAAGAAATTCATGACAAGTTTTCTTCTGGAAGAAAATAAAGAAAAAAGAGTTCTTTTATGAGGACAGCTTATTATTTGTACTATTTCAGAACCCTTTCCATGTCCAAGTTTGTATTAGAGCTTCAAAATGAGCAAGATTATGATATTTTATCAGTTCTCCCCTGGAATAAATACTGAAAACATGTCTTTATGCTCTTTGGTATTTTGAGACTTCTACTTCTCATGCTAGTTACTGCTGCTGCTGCTGCTAAGTCACGTCAGTCGTGTCCGACTCTGTGCGACCCCATAGACGGCAGCCACCAGGCTCCCCCGTCCCTGGGATTCTCCAGGCAAAAACACTGGAGTGGGTTGCCATTTCCTTCTCCAATGCATGAAAGTGAAAAGTGAAAGTGAAGTTGCTCAGTCGTGTCCGACTCTTAGCAACCCCATGGACTGCAGCCTACCAGGCTCCTCCGTCCATGGGATTCTCCAGGGGAGAGTACTGGGGTGGGTGCCATTGCCTTCTGCTGCTAGTTACTATTCCATTCGAAACAGTTGAATGTGCTGGAAGAGTGGAATGGTGGGGGTGGTTATCAATCATGCTTATACCCTGCTTCAAAACAGATTTCTTTTATTTTTGGTGAGAGAATTTATTATTCCCTAGGATATTCTCCTGGTATATGGAAGACTTGGGCAGGTAGTCACTGAATTATTTCCATGGAATGTTACCATGTCATCAGAGGCAGGACAAATCCTCTTGTTCTTCTCTTTAACCATGCATGATGTAATCAGCAGCCTAACATCTTAAAGAAGGAATTCCTCAAGTTCCTTGGGATTTAATTCCATTCATCCAACCAAAAGATTAGTGGGCCTCTACTACATACTGTGGGAGTAATCAAGAGGTCCCCACCTTCAAAGAGTTTATGGTTTTGTATTAGTAGGTAAAAGTAAAATTTCCACTTCCTTGTACTTCCACTTACTTTAAAGGTGAAGATGGCACCTATTTCTGAGGATAAACACGTTCCCCACTGCATTTGGATAAAAAGCTGTGAGGATGACAGAGTTTCTCACAGAGGGAAATATGTGCTGTGGGTCATGTTTGAGAACCTGAGTTCCCTTTTGTGACAGAATGTAGTCATAAACCTTGTTATAAAGCCTCCTGTAAAAGATCTTGAGAGGAACGGATGTTCTTTGTCCTTACATAGGGCCAACTCAAACTATTAATAATAAAAGGAGGTTGCATTCTGTGTAGTTTATGAGCTTACTATCAGAAGAATATTCAATGTCTAAAAAAGCCCTGAATTATAATAGGTACATGGGAAATTCTCATTAACCACCAGATAAATAATGTATCTTTCACAGTTGCATTTCCCAAATCGATAGCAGACAACTGAATGGACGACTGAAGGAATGAATTGAAAATTAAATCAAGTTAACATGAAACTTACCCATAAACTGCTCCCCCACTCTGACCAATGCCTGTGGTTTGTAAAGGTAATACATGTAAAAAATACAGGCAACACAGAGAATAATAAAAAGGAAAGTGGAAATCTTTTAACTTCGCTGCCCAGATTTACCAAATAAAGGAAATGTAAATTTTGTTTTCCTAACAGATATTTTGTTTTCCTAACAGAAATTTTGTTTTCCTATCTTTCCTAAAGATAAAATGAATACACACAAAGCTTTATAAAGATGCAATCATACATGCATACTGTTTGTAACAACTTTCCATAGGTCAACAAATGCTGATCTATGTCACAGTAAGTTACCTTTGAATATAGTATTTGGACCATGTTCAGTTTCATGAGGGAGTTCCTCTGCACTGAGGTTTCCTCTCCAGTTTCTTACCAGCTCGTATATGGCACTGCTTTTATAGTGGCTGAACTGTGCTTGTCATGAAAAACATGGGTCTGGGTAAGCTCCTCACTGTCTAGATTTTTTTCAACTTAGAAGTTTGATCATAATGTCTTCTGGCATTTGGACAGGTTGGCCACAACTCAGAAACTGTTTTTCTCATATTTCCCAATGATATGTCCCTTATCAACTTGGTTGAAAAGAGGAATTTTAGATTTGCAGTGAAAAAAAAAAAAGCAATTGATCTTTTCTCTTAACCTCAACAATTGCAGAATTCTTAGAATTTTAGAAGGCTTAGCTCTTTTCTTCTGAGCTATTTTACACATTCACATATTCCAAATATCTCTGTGCAGAGAAATGTACTTTGGGAACCAGAACTTTTCTTGGAGAACATCCTTGGAAGGCTTAGTTCTGCCTACCACGAGGGTGATACACAGGGAAGATGAGGGGAAGGTGAGTCCTGGTTGAGAGTTTCTGTTCCATGAATTCATGCTTTTGGGAGAGGAACATGTTCACTCTTTTAAATTGAAGTATAGCTGATTTACAATGTTGTATTAGTTACTGTTGTACAGCAAAGTGATTCAGCTATACATTTATATATACATGTTCAGTTATACATATATGTATAATGTGTATATATATATATACATTCTTTTAAAAATATTCTTTCCATTATACCTTATCATAGGATATTGAACGTGGTTCTCTGTTATACAGCAGGATCTTGTTGTTTATCCATTCTACATGTAAAAGCTTGCATCTGCAGACCCCCACCTCCCACTCCATCCCTTCTCCAGGCCCTGTCCCTTGGCAACCATTGGCCTGTTCTGTTTCAATTTCATAGGTAGGCTCATTTGTGTCATATTTTAGATTCCACATATAAGTGATATTAGAAAGCATTTGTCTTTCTCTTTCTGATTTAATTCACTTAGTATGATTACCTCTAGTTGCATGTATGGTGCTGCAAATGACATTATTTCACTCTTTTATGGCTGAGTATTATTCCATTATATCTATCTATATATATCATATCTTCTTTGTCCATTCATCTGCTAATGGATATTTAGGCTGTTTCCATGTCTTGGCTATTGCGAATAGTGCTGCTGTGAACATAAGGGTGCGTGTATCTTTTTGAACTAGAATTTGTCTGGATGAATGCCCAGGAGTGGGATTACTGGATCATATGGTAATTCTGTTTTTAGCTTTCTGAGGCACCTCCGTATTGTTTTCCACAGTGGCTAACTTACATTCCCACCAACAGTGTAGGAGGGCTTCCTTTGCTCCTCTTGGGCGGGTGTGGTTTCGGAAGGAAACAGTGTCAGAATAAGTCTGACACGCACGAGTTCGCACAGCGTGGGCCCACAAGTCCTCTAATCAGGCTCTTGATGCTGGCATGAAATAGCTGGACACTGGTATGTTGTGTCTATCTGTGTTCTACTTCTAGAATCAATTTAGCTAAAATAGGTTTTTGATTTATGAGATATTATGAACTGTCCTTTATGGTCAAGAATGGTCCTATTGAGTATTAATTAGTAAGATATGTGTCATCACTCGCTTTTATAGAAGTCAAGGAAATGTACACTTATTTATGCAAATTATCTTTCTCAGTTTTCCTTGTAAACACACATTAGTACTTATTTTCAAGAAGGTGGGGTTAAAATGATGTTTGGCCACTGACAAAGCAAATTGACCAGTTCACTCAGGAATTACACATACAGCTCTGGCTTCAGTATGATGCAAATCATGAATCACATACAATGCTATATTAGTCAGAATGAGCTACATTTTACTACTGTAAAAATCATCACCAAAAACAGAAGTTTGTCTTTCTCTAATGCAGTTTGTTGTGGGTCCGGGACCTTTCAGGGAAGCTGTATTGCCAGATGCTTTAGTTTACGGTATTTCCATATCAAGATGTGCTCTTAGAATCACTTAACAAGCAAAGGGCTGGTGAATCCATTCCTGAAAGTTAAATGCTTCCATTGGGAAGTGATCCATGTTGCTTTGATTCACATTCCATTGGCCAAAATGAGGACAAAGATCATCCCTCACTTTAGAGGGGTTGAACGTGGCCTTCTGTTCTGTGGCTGGAAGTGGAAAACTGTGTGTTAGGGAATGGTAGCAACACTGATCACATGTATGTACGCATTCCACGTCTAATTCCATGCTTTGTACTGTGCTTAGGCCTCTACTGTTGATCAGTAAATGTCAAGGATGAGTACTGGCAAGGTTTATAGACTGATATCTGTAAAGTTGGGGTGCTGCAGGCCATGGGGTGGCAAAGACGTGGACACTACTGGGCAACTGAACGACAACAAAAGCTGGGCTTAGTGAAAAAACTGACAACTGGAAAATGTCACATGAACTCTTTTCTGTGTTATGTTTTCATATGATTTAGAGCAGAATCTACATGACTGCAAGTTAGGTTATGATCTGAGTCCTTTGCATTTGTAACTGCCATTGTTAACTTACATGAAGAAATAAAAATAGGCCACTGTTTGGAGGACTAGGGAAATATAAACCTACTCCCCGGGACTGAGAGGCCTGAGTTGATGGGTGCTACATTTACTACATCTCTAATTGGCCATTTTAATGAACTCCTATGACTTCCCTGGTGGCTTAGATGGTAAAGCATCTGCCTACAATGTGGGAGACCTGGGTTCAATCCCTGGGTCGGGAAGATCCCCTGGAGAAGGAAATGGCAACCCACTCCAGTAGTCTTGCCTGGAAAATCCCATGGATGGAGGAGCCTGGTGGGCTACAGTCCCTGGGGTCACAAAGAGTCAGACACAACTGAGTGACTTCACTTTCACTTCCTTTCAATGAACTCCTGTAGATGTTTCCCATAGTAACATCTATAGGAAATAAGAGCATTACCTAATGGACCTATTTATGGAAAATTGCTTTTTTCCCCTGTATTAACATTTTATTTATTTATTTACTAGTTTTTGGGGAGAATAGTTGCTTTATAATGTTGTGGTAGTTTCTACTGTACAGCAAAGTGAATCAGCTCTAAGTTTACATATAACCCCTGTTTTAAAAGAATTTCCTTTCCATTTAGGTCACCACAGAGTATTGAGTGGAGTTCTCTGTGCTGCACCGTAGGTTCTCGTTAGTTATCTATCTAATACATAGTATCAATAGTATATGTGTATATATAGATATATATCTATACATCTATATACACACACACACACACATATGTCAATCCCAACCTCCCAGTTCCTCCCATCCTTCTTTCCTCTTTGGTATCCATACATGTGTTCTCTACATCTGTATCTATACTTCTGCATTGCAAATAAGATCATCTATGCCATTTTTCTAGATTCTACATATATGTGTTAAGAAATCTGCCTTAATAATATGCTTCCATTATGTAGCTTAGAGAATGCTTTCTCTGAGAGAATGTAACCTTAAAAAATTAAAACTCTTTTAAAGAAATAAAATGGTTTCGTGAATTAATTTCTTTTAATAAAACAAAATCGTTGAGCAAATCGAAATGTGTCAGGACTATAGCCAGCAATACATATGATGATGCATTTTGTGCAACACGCATTACTGGTCTTCATGAAGTAGATTCTTTTGGTAGCATTTTGAGGTGATCTGGCTAAAATATGTACAATGAAATGTAAATTGCCAGGAAATTAGATAAAGATGGCAGATTGAGGGAAGACAGAGAAAGGAACCCTCCGCGCTATTTTGATGCTCTTGTTTTCCAGGGACTGAGGAATGCCAAAAAGAAGAATAGGCTTTGAGACTCCCCAGGGGAGGGGAGTCAGTGTCTTTCCTGTCACAGAAAGGGAATGAGGATTGCAGATGTTTTCTTAGAGACTCTAGCAACAGGGTTGCAACCCAAGAAAGCAACTCCTGCGGCTTAATTTGAGCTATCCATTTGGTACTGGGAGAGAGCAACTTCTCTCAGGGTGATTCCTGGGGCAGGCTAATGGTCAAAATGCAGACTGTGTTCACATCTAACCTCACTGTTTTCTAGCTGAGAGGTCCTGGGCAGGTTACCTGAACGCTCCATGCCTCAGTTTCATGGGATACTAATGCTCATTTGTATCAACGTGCACCAGTTGAATGGATACTAACGCTCCTGGTGAAGGAATAAAGCACTTAGCCATGCAATTAAGTACTTTACGTAAGTCCTATTTATTATTTTTGTTCTATTTGGTAGTCATTAGTGCATGATGTCAGCCAGCTCTAGCCACAGAGGCTTCCTCTGGGAACTTATCATGTGGACGTAATGAAGTGTTAAGAGACTTGCCCAGGTCACAAAGAAAGCCCTGGATCATTAGGAAAGTTGGAGCGCCACTCAGCTGTGAAAGGCCAGGTCAGGGGCGACCTTCACACTGCACCCTGGGAAGGGGCAGGCAAATCCAACTTACACTTTACACAGGTTCAAAAGGAAATCAGACTGACTAAGCTGGAAAGGGAACTAATTATTTTAAAAATGCTGTCACTGTTGTTGGAATTTGAAGTCAAAATTGTATTCCAAGCTAGATGACAAGCAGTTGAAATATTAACTGAGGGAAATGGTTTTGGCACTTCAAGAAAAACCCTTGTAATTAATCTTCACTGGTAATCTCCTCAGGGTAACCATTAAGAATTAGAAACATGCTCTGTCAGCCCGTCCAGAGTCTAGGCGTGGGGATGGCAGGAGTGTATTTTTTGGGTATTGCCATAGCCCCAAGACTAAGTGGTATGTTTTGTATACAGCAAGTGTATAATCAGTGTAGTTTGTTACTGCTCTGTAGTGATCCTAGGACTTAAAATCCTGGACTTTAGGCAACTACAGAACAGAAGGGTGTCCTGGAACGCAGCCATTCCCTTTTCCAATTGCCTCCCTTTGTTGAGAGACGATCCGGGTGGAGAGTGAGCTTGGGTCTGGCAGGGTGAACTGCATGCCGGCCCTTCACGCTGGGCCTTCCCCTGCTTCCAAAACAACAGACAGTGCTCAAAGCAAAATGATTCAGACAGCCTAAGACGGTAACCCTGTACAATCCGCCAGGGCAAGGCAACTAGTATTTTGCAAAGTTCATACTGAGTATTACTCTTAGCACAGAGACTTCAAGTAGCTGTGTGTACAGATAATACAGTTTCCAACTCTCCATTCCTGTCCGCATACCCCCGTGTGAACCAGCACCATTCTACTCACCAGCCACCTACCCTCTTAGAGGACTAACAGGCTTAGACATAGAATTTTATTACGTGACTCTAATCTAAACTTTACCATTTAATCCTCTTTAAAGTACACAGTTCAGTGACATTAAGGACATGTATCAGCTATTTAATCAAAGTGCCATTCCACATTTTGGGGAATGTACTGTTATCAGCATTTTTACCAAAGAGAGGGTACAGAAGAGCAAGAACAACCTTGTTAGTTAAAGGGTTCTCTCAGCAACAACTTTGTGAAACACTCTGTTGGTATAGGAAATAGAATTTACTGACCACGATGAAAATATTATCGTAGCAATAGCCACTGTTCTTGGAATTCTTTTCTCACAACAGAATTAGATAGCCTGGCTAATAACTTAACACAGGTCACAGTCCCCTAAGGCAAGTTGACTCTTCACAATTGAGAAGAGTGGACACAGATCTGCTGACTCTTGAGTCTTGTGGAAGATTCTAGAATATGTGTAACTGCAGCTGATCAAGGACCATCTCACTTGTGTGTGACCCTGACAGTAAACACCCAGGTTCATCCCCCTCTTTCCTCTTGTCTGGGAAGACAACGGCATCCTTTCCCTCTCACTTGGTAAGGTCCCATCGGTCCCTCAAGCTCCGTTTCAAACACTCATCTCCAAAAAGTGGGAGAAAGATGGTGTCAGCAGTAAGACACTGTGTGTTTGAGGAATTAAAGAGTCAAATGAAGGAGAGGCCACAAAGGATTGAAATGTGTTTTTATTTTGTTTTAAATTTCTAAATAGGAGACCCCAAATATATATGATGATGAAAGGGATAATTGTCTTCCATGAATAAGATGAAGCTTATAGAGAAACATGATAGAGACATGATATCATGTTTCTCAAACCTGGTCCATTTTCCCGCCCAGTGTGATGTCCCTGATGGGACTCACCCAGTTTCTCCTTGAACACACACAGAGATGAACTTTTTCAAGGTCATCTGTCTCCCTTCACTGTCCCTTGGGGACATCAAGTGACCCTGGTCCAGGGAAGGATGTGGTACTGGTCCGCCAGGGCTGTCATAACAAAATACTATAGGTTGGGGGCACTTAACCCACACAAACTTACTTTCTCACAGTTTTGGAGGCTGTAAGCCCAAGATCAAGGAGTTAGTAGGCTTGGTTTCTAGACGCCTCTCTTCTTGGCTTGCCGATGCCACTCTCTTGCTGCCTGCTTACACGGTTACCCCTCTGGGCATGCCCACCCCTGCTCTCTGTTGCTCTGCCTATGGCATTAGTCATATTGGATTAGGGCGCCACCCCAGTGGCCTAATTTTATCACCTCTTGAATGACCGTATTTGACTGGGAGCTCCTGAATGGCGAGAATCCTGCCTTCTTCCTCTTGGGCTGCCAGCTTCTAGCAGGGTACCTGGTACTAGTAAGCACTCAATTCTCAAATGAACCCCAAGGAAGTTAACTGAGATGCATCTCTTTATTCTTTGGGCTCTTCTTTTGGAAGACGAAGCAGGATTAGACTAAAAAGATGGGAGAGATGTGAGAGAACAGCCTCACGGGGGCGCCTGCGCTCATCAGTACTGGTGCTGCTTTGGAAGCGAGATGCTTTTCTGCATGATTGCCCACCTGATGCCTTCAGGTGGGTCTTAGGTGCATGGTGTCTTTTGAGATTTCATGCTAATCTCATTAATGCAATATAAGTAATGATATATATATATAACATATAATAATATATATATCTCATTAATGCATACTTATCTCAGTGACACAATGAGTTTTTATTACAGCTGAAGGACATTCGTATTGGAAATAGGTGCTGATTATACTGTGATTTCTTATTTCTCAATGGCTAGTGGCAGATAATTGCAGCTATATGCTAAAGCCAATAGATTCTCTCTACATGCTTTAGTGAGCTGCTCTTTCTAGTCTGTGTAGACAAATGATATTTATTTACAAACTTCAGGCCGGTTATTATATCCTAGATTACTTATATTCAATGACATATCCTTGTTTATTATTTCTTTGATCTTCTCATTTAAAGATATTTACAAACTCTTGGGTGTAATACGTTTTTATTTAGCAGCAGCTTTGTCCTGGCGGAACACATTGCTCAGTTTCACCCATCACTGACTGCTCAGTGGCTGGAGACTGCATCTGGCTTCCTTGTTTCTTGTATTGCACATTACTTCTTAATGTCACAAATGTCCTTATGTGGTGGGCACTTATATTCCGTTTGTGCTTCTGGCTTGATGTTCCTTCCTTTATTTCAAGTTGCTATTAATTTGGAAGGTCAGTTGTTAAAAGTACATCTACCTCCATAAAATAAATATTTCAATGATTGTGTTATTTTCCTGTCCAGCACCAATTTTTGCATTTGGACCTACTTAGATGAATGTGGAGGATAAAGGTTGTCTTTATTTGGCAAAATATAGGGGTGATTACTCTCCTTGGCCTTTGAATATCACACATCTGAGGATAACGGATTAAACCTGTAGAATGGAGAAAAAGGCACAAGTACAGTCACAAACTGTATTGTTGCTTCAAAGCTGTAAGAAATTATGTTAATGATCAAAAGAAAGGGGAAAATGGCACCTATTATTTATGCAAAATAGAACAGTTTCAGTATTATATCCTGTGTGGCTTGTGGTTCATAGATCACACTGCCTAATCCCTGGAGCCACAAAGGACATCTGTGAATCCACTGTTCGGTTCCTAAGCTAGAGCCACAGGTAAAGAGACCATTTGTTGATGGACAGATCATTACACAAATTCAGTTCAGTTGCTCAGTCATGTCTGACTCTTTGCAACCCCATGGCTACCCTGTCCATCACCAACTCCCAGAGCTTGCTCAAACTCATGTCCATAAAGTCGGTGATGCCATCAAACCATCTCATCCTCTGTTGTCCCCTTCTCCTCCTGCCTTCAATCTTTCCCAGAATCAGGGTATTTTCCAATGAGTCAGTTCTTTGCATCAGGTGGCCAAAGTATTGGAGCTTCAGCTTCAGCATCAGCCCTTCCAAAGAATATTCAGGACTGATTTCCTTTAGGATTGACTGTTTTGATCTCCTTACAGTCCAAGGGACTCTCAAGAGTTTTCTCCAACACCACAGCTCAAAAGCATCAATTCTTCTACACTCAGCTTTCTTTATAGTCCAACTCTCACATCCATACATGATTACTGGAAAAACCATAGCTTTGACTAGACAGACCTTTATTGGCAAAGTAATGTCTCTGCTTTTTAATATGCTGTCTAGGTTGGTCACAGCTTTTCTTCCAAAGAGCAAGCATCTTTTAATTTCATGGCTGCTGTCACCATCTGCAGTGATGTTGGAGCCCAAGAAAATAAAGTCTGTCACTGTTTCCATTGTTTCCCCATCTATTTGCTATGAAGTGATGGGACTGGATGCCATGATCTTTGTTTTTGAATGTTGGGTTTTAAGCCAGCTTTTTCACTCTCCTCTTTCACCTTCATCAAGAGGCTCTTTAATTCTTCTTCACTTTCTGCCATAAGGCATCTGCATATATGAGGTTATTGGCATTTCTCCCCACAATCTTGATTCCAGCTTGTGCTTCATCCAGCCTGGCATTTCGCATGATGGACTCTGCATAGAAGTTAAATAAGCAAGATCACAGTATACAGCCTTGACACATTCCTTTCCCAATTTGGAACCAGCCCATTGTTCCATGTCTGGTTCTAACTGTTGCTTCTTGACCTGCATACAGATTTCTCAGGAAGCAGATAGGTGGTCTGGTATTCCCATCTCTTGAAGACTTTTCCACAGTTTGTTGTGATCCACACAGTCAAAGGCTTTAGCGTAGTCAATGAAGTAGATGTTTTTCTGGAACTCTCTTGCTTTTTCTATGATCCAGTGGATGTTGGCAATTTGATCTCTGGTTCCTCTGCCTTTTCTAAATCCAGCTATAACATATGGAAGTTCTCGATTCACGTACTGTTGAAGCCTGGCTTGGAGAATTTTGAGCATTACTTTGCTAGTGTGTGAGATGAGTGCAATGGTACGGTAGTTTGAATATTCTTTGGTATTGCCTTTCTTTGGGATTGGAATGAAAACTGACCTTTTCCAGTCCTGTGGCCACTGCTGAGTTTTCCAAATTTGTTGTCATATTGAGTGCATCACTTTAACAGCATCATCTTTTAGGATTTGAAATAGCTCAGCTGGAATTCCATCACCTCCAATAGGTTTTTTCTCAGTGATGCTCCCTAAGGCCCACTTGTGAAATTTACTCTCATGTAGAGAAAGTTTAATGTTGGGGTATCCAAAAGTGACAGTAATTCCCATAAACACTTTATGAGATTAAAAAAATGAGACAAACCTCACACTGGGTATGAAAATAAAATAATTATGAAAAATAAAAGGAGTCACAAGCTGGCAAAGTTATAACAGTGAAATACTTTTGTCAAAGGAATAAGAAATGCTTGATAGAAATATTAGAAAAGATCATAAGCAATCTTACTTTAGGGAATAATTAATGATGACCAATGTTTTATAACATACAACTAAATAGGGTTAGGATGATTATTTGAAACTTCTCCATATGGAACCTACCTATCAAACTTTCAGAAAATACTCTGCAGAATACCTTGCTAATCTTTTTTCTAGACTTGTGCATTTATGACTTTTTATACTTTTATCTACCATATAAAATACGGGTGCAAAATGTGTATACTTTTCTTAGAACTGATAACATGATAGTTTTCATATGGGAAGGGTGATTTTGTGAAATTTGGAACCCTGTTGCGTTTATTTAGCTGTTGGCATAGGTGAGATATATGGTTGATGGTGGGGAGGCTGTCATTGAAAGAAAGGATAGAGATTCTCTGCCTGTAATCTCCTTGTTGAATTTTGTTTTGGTTATATAACTGAGTATTGACATTCAAACCCTGTGTTCCTAAAACTGGCTGTGGATTACCAGGCTCCTGTGAGGAGTTTTCTTTGGGGCCCAGAACTTTGCTGTGATAGTTAAATGATGGCAGCAATACCATCAACCCATGAAGCCTGTAAGAAACTTGTGGCGCCCCCTCACGGACAGATACATGAGTTCTCACACTCTGTCCTTTAGGTGATGATTTGGGGACATTTTCAAAGAGGGGTAGGCTGCCAAGACTAAGCCTTCCAGTGAGTTACTTCACTCTTAAGAAATTTCAGCAAGTTATTAAGCAATTTCATTTTTTTAACAAGGAAAGTTTCAATTCTCCATTCCTAGGCTGTTACATGTTACTTGGCAACATCATTTTTTGCTTAGACTCAAGAGTGCTGTCACTGTACTGGTGACAGGCTGAGCTGAGCGGCAGTCTGGAGCGATAGTGCACACATAGATCCAACCAGTTTGGCTTCAGGGCCTACAAAATATTTCACTGACATGAGTTTTCCAAGAGAAGCCAGTATTCAGATTAACTGAATACCTGAAAAGATCTGTGCATCACCTAGCGTCCTTCCAGTTGGCACTGGAGGTTGGGGAGGTGACCAGATGGCCGTATTGTGCAAAGCATTTATGTTCTTCTCCGATGACCAGCTTGCCTCTGGGCTCCTGGGAGCAGTTTCCACTGGAATGGAGCAGAGAGAATCATAATTATGTCTCAGCCCTAGTTCATCACCCAATAGGGACCTGTATTTCTCCATGTGCCCTTATAAATCTTTTAGCTAAATCAGGACTCAAATGTAAAACCCAGTTCCCAAGGGAACTTTTTAATATAAACTAAAGTCTGGTTTAGGCTGATTTTATTTTAACCTTTGTGAAAAGTATTTACTCATGATAGTTCCAGATTTAGTACAAAGTCTTACTTATTTTGCATGACACTAAAAACAAAAACTCCAAATCAATGAAAAGCAGAAACATCCCTCGAACACTGTACAACATATAGATAACATTCATTTAAATTATGAAAATACAGTTTAGAAGCTGGTAGAATATTCAGAGGAAGCATAATATTTTGGACAATGCTGCCAATGCTATTTTGCTTGGTTTTTCTTTTCAACTAAATAATGTTTCTATCTTCTTATAGTAGAGCCCCATAAAGGGATAAAGTAGTGGAAATATGACAAACTTACCCTTTCTGTTTTTTCAAATCTAGTTGTTTTTACGTCCTGTGATAATCATAGAACCTCATCCTGGTTCTAGAGGGTTAAGCACAGGTTAAATCCTGAGTAAGTAGTTTTCTAGAGTAATCTCCTAAGAAGCACTATTCTGAGCATCCTTGAAAGAGGAGATTCTGTCTGGTCAGCACTCCGGGAGCCAAGTACTCTTTTAAAATCTGGATTTGTTGATGTTACATGTCAAAATCTAGACAGAGTGATAAATTACTCATAAATGAAAAGAGAGGCAATTATTGCAGTGATGGTCACTGGCTATGATCTTGGTAACTCCAGTTCTATAGCTTTTCTTTTAGCTACAGATATTTTTTATCCTGAACATCTGATTCCCAGTTTGAACCTGTGAATAAGTTACTGGAAGCTATTAGGAAAAAAATTATGCTGTCTGGAAATGAACCTTGGTGTTTTTTAGAATCCTTCGAAGAAATAATAGAAAACCCAGGGACCACTAAATGCCCTGTGAACTGCTGGGAAAAAAATAGCTTATATTTTCTGGAGGAAAAGTGACTCTCTATATTTATGTAATCATTTCAGTTATGATTCTGCTTATTAGCTATAAACCCCAGAAGTCACGAGGTTAATAGGAACCTTTCCAAAGACACACACATTAAACTTGGGGAATAAGGTCATACATTTGTAGAATTCAGGGTTTATTGGGACGGGTATCTGTCTCACATTAGAGATTTTGCAGAGAACACTGGCTCCTGGCACACACTCTCTTGGCATTTGTATTCCTTTTGTCTGCATCAAGTTCTGCTTGTTCCTCAAACCGTCAGAAGCTATTTAAGCCAAAAGGGGTGGATGCCTCCTATACCCGGAATCATGTAAGCAGTAAGACATGTGTTCTACGTACCCAGTTAAGAGAGGACTTCAACAGGAAGGCTTGTCGTATTAGTGATACCTTTTTATATTTTAGTACATTACTTAGATTGGAGTCACTTTTGAGTTTTTTGTTGACTTGCTTTGAATTTCTATCTTTTTTGTTAAATTCAGTTCAAAATTTCTTTGCTGTTTTCAGTATGTGCTGAGTACCATGTGCAAATGCTATAGAGGATGCTGTAAATAAGACAGAAGAAATACAGTAAGATAATTAGCATATGAAAAATTTCAATCTCATGAGTAATCGGCAAATATCGAAGTAATACTTTTCACCCCATCAAATGATCCAAGATTAAGAAAAAAAGAAAGTTGGTGTGATGATGAAGCCAGGGCATTTTTTTGTGCTGTACTGGTAGTGAGTGTTGTAAGAGAGATACAAACCACAAGCCCCCTGGGAAGGATCACAGTTGGAAACATCAGGGAAAGTTTCTGGAAGGATTTTGGAAGAGAAATGGAATTTAAACAGATGGAGGATGGAAATGAATGCAGGGCACAGAGCTTGATGAAGGTTGGTGTTTTTCGTTTCCAAAATGGAAATTTTTCTATCTTGAAACATGAGCTCTAGCTCATTTAATGTTTTCATAGTATTCCAATGGATGAATACGTAATTTATGCACCCATTCTCCTACTGATGGACAATTAAACTGCTTCCAAATTGCTGTTGTCACAAACAAAGCTATCATGACCATCTTAGTTTCTATTATCTCTTGCGTGCTGAGAAGATTTTTTGCAGGACGTGTGCTGGGGGAGAGGATTGCTGAGGCTTGAGATGCACTAGACAGTCCAAATCGCCCTCCGAGTGTCTGTGCCAGCTGAAACTCCCACCAGCAACGTTGGAGGGCTCCAGCTTTCCTTCACCCGTGCGTTTAGTATATTTAAAAAATATTTATTTATTTATTTGGCTGCATTGGCTTGCAGGACCTTGGTTACTGCTTTTGGGATCTTCTTGGCAGCATGCAGGAACTTTCTTTCTTTTTAGTTGCGGCATGTGGGATCTAGGTCCCTGGACAGAGATCAAACCTGGGCCCCCTGCATTGGAAGCATGGAATCTTAGTCACTGGACCACCAGGGAAGTCTCTACATTTAGTATTGACAGGCATATGTTTTTCCTGATTTAATGTATGTGAGTGAGCATTGTATTAATTTTTTCAATTCTCTGATTACAAGGGAGGGTCAGCATTTATTTTGTATATTTATGGGCTGTTCAGATTTCTTCTTGAGTCTATTACACATTTCCCCCATTTTTGTCTTTTCTATTTCTTTAGTTCACTTATAGATCTTTATATTTTATTCTGGATGTCATTCATGTTTTTAACAAAATCAGTGCAATGAACTGCAAGCATTTTCACTTTCTCTGGGTCTTGTCTTTTAAATTTTTATTATTGTCTCATTTCATCTAGAAGTAATTTTAATGTAGGCAAAGTTATACTTTTTTATGTTTTATATTTTCTATGGCGTGTTTAAGAAATCGTTTCTTAACATACTTCATAAGTGTGTATCTTAACATTAAGTCTAGAAGTTTTGTTTTTCATAGTTTCTAAATGACCTGAAATTGATTTTTATATATAATTTGAGACTGGGTTATAATATTTTTTTTCAACTCTCCAAGTCCATGAATAATTCTTCTCATATTTTATTTTTATGTGTTTACCACATACCAGGCAACCTTATATGGACTTGAGTGAGCAGACATTGTGAGCAAATCATCTTGGTGGCAAAATGTGCCCAGGTGTCTCCCTGGGACACAGGATTCCAGAAGCAGCTAAGAAGTGGCAACTACAGATCTGATTGAGTTTGAATTCAAGCTCTCTCCCTTATAAACAAGGCAGGGTACAAAGAATGTCAACAAAATGAATCAGTTTGAAAAAAGTTGGTCTTGAAATAAATAGAACTGGACAGAAGTTTGGGATAGAAATCTGAACTGTCCATATCAATTCGAAATGATTGGAAGAACTGGACTCTAAGGCTCTCACTGGACTCTAAGGATACTGGAGTGAAATGAAGAGGACCCTTCATTACACCCATCTCAAGAGCCTGGACTAAATAAATGGAACAAAACAGTATTAGTGAGGCGTAAGTTTCATGAAAACCATTTATTCTTGGGAAAAGAGCTGTCAGCATATAACCCCAGGGCTCGGCCATTCAACCCCATCCCCACCTGGCTGTCCCTTGTGTCTCCTCTTGAAAGAGGCCAGGCTGCTCACACTCACTGTTCTCGAACACACTCTGCCTGGGGTGGCCACATGGCTCAGTGCTGACCTGGGATGCAGGTGCCCAGCTTGCCTTCCCAGGCAAAGAGACCAAGCTGCCGGGGGAGAAGGTCGGTAGCCCTCACTCCTTGCTTCCTGTAAACTGGACGTGGCGTCTGGAAGTATGGCGGCTGCCTTGTGACCCAGAGCACAGAGACTTCTGGCATTCTGAGCTCCTCTGCCAGCCTGGTGTTCCTACCCTTAGATTCTAAGTGGTCAGAGACTAAGTAAACCCATATCTGTGTAAAGGCATTGTAGTGAAAGTTTTTATTTTTTACATTCATGTATAGCTAAACATCGGAGAAGGCAATGGCACCCCACTCCAGTGCTCTTGCCTGGAAACTCCCATGGACAGAGGAGCCTGGTAGGCTGCAGCCCATGGGGTCGCTTAGAGTCGGTCACGACTGAGCGACTTCACTTTCACGCGTTGGAGAAGGAAATGGCAACCCACTCCAGTGTTCCTGCCTGGAGAATCCCAGGGATGGGGTCGCACAGAGTCGGACACGACTGAAGCGACTTAGCAGCAGCAGCAACATAGCTAAACATATGTCTGATACAGCTTTGATAACTCATTCATTCATTCACTTATTCATTTTTTCATTCAATATTGGTTATCACTGAAAACTTTTATGGTAATGGGTGTGTGTTAATGAGGTTAGAGAGAATCTAACAGAGGAAGGGAAAAGACAAGATGTCACATATTTCTTGTGTTCCAAGAATTTAATTTCTAGTAGGAGGAATAAAATATGATGGACTGAAAGGCAGTTTATGATTGGTATGTGCCCCGTGTGCCAACAATTGGTCCCAAGTTTTCATCAGATTATCCTTCTACAAGCATCTGGGATTCACTGTGGTGGCTTGGGTACCACATGGACAAATTTTTGTTCTAAGAGAATATGTCATGTGCTGGTAAAGTCACATTATGAGTAGTCACAGGACTGGTTTTAGTATGAGATGTCCAATCATGTATTTTCTGCTACAAAACAATCCGTAAAAAGTTTCTTTTGGAACCCTAAGACATTTGGTTCGAGGGACACAAGCATTCCAATCCACCTATTGCAGACACTGGATGGTCTCCATTCTGTTGGCATGGCTTTGAAAGAGACAAGCATTCTGTTACCATTCTGGGTCACCATCCCATGCCGCCACACAGGAGACCAGGAGCTGGAGAAGGCACTTTTACAACCAGGGGTCAGAGTTAGGATGTAAACTCCTGGCAGCTTGTTGTTTTGCATCTTGGTATCCCTCATCATAAATAATTCCTTGTTTGCATGTTTCAGGGGATCAAAGCATGTTTGCTCTTTCTGACTGCATGTAGTTTTATTTTCTGGCCATAATTGAACTTAGAGTATACAAAGTTATCATCTGACTTCTTGCATTACTGACCAGTCGCTAGGTTTAGATTTTGCAGTAAACATTTGAACCATTTTCTGGTTGCCTCACCCAGATGACTGAATTCCCAGCAAAGAGAGGTCAGGCCACCTGCCTTTCCACAGAGTGTCCTTTGGTTCATTTCAGATCAAGCACTGAAGACAGGGTGGCAGGGAAAGTGGCATGGATAAAGGCATGAAATAACCTCCAGGAGGATCTTATGATTGGGGGAGCACTTAGAATCGGCAGTCCTCCTCAGATTTCACAGTGTTCCTGTGAGGCTGGTATCAAGGGCTTTGTGGTGATCCTGATCATGGCCTTGAATGTGTGGCTCATGACTCAGGCTGCGCTATGGTTTACCCCTGGCACTGTATGTCTGACCAGGCATAGGACAAGGCTGTAGAAGAAGCAATTGAAAGTATCAGGGTGCAGGGTTGAGGTTAGGGGAGGTTTGCCAACTCATTTCTATGGCACTGAAATGTCTTCCCTTGGAAAATCCTGCAACTAAGATTTCAATGCCATACTCTCCTAGGCTTCTCATACCAAAATGGTTTAACTATGGGGATAGGATGCTATGAGGCTTGAGGCTTTGATCTCTAGCTTTTGGAAACACATTTTGGGATGATGTGGTTTTAGCGTATTTGGCTTTTCCACCTTTTTTTAAAGAAAAAAATGCCATGTTTGTAAGATTGAAAGCTGGTGATAAAGACTGTTAGTCCATATAAAGTCATTTAAACTGTTTTTGTTTTTTTCAGAGATGGCTGAGTCCATCTGTGACTGCCTCAGTGCAGCTTTCCTTGATATAAACAGAGGCTTTAAAAAACTGGATGAATGCCAGTGTTGGTTAGCATTAGAATTGGCTCATGTTGAAGTTCACGTTGACCTCAAAGTGAAAGTTTATCTTTTGAGGTCATTTTGACCGTGGGGAGGTTAGATACTGTAAATTTCCACGAAGTGTCTTGGTTGACTGGATTTTCTTCTCCGTGATGTTTGAAAGAAAATCCCCACAACCAGAAGGCTTACTTCCTCAGCCGAAGTGGTGGTCCATCTGCGGAATTGCTGGCTGTATGATCCCAAGATCAATTCCCTGTAGCACCCAGTCCTAGACTAGGAATTTTTTGTGTTAGCTGTTTTACAAGTGTTGTTCCTGAGGTGCCAAGGGGGTCAAGCAGCTGAACTAAATCAGTAGGAAATGAGGTTGATGGCAGTGTGGTGATGCAGTGGATGTGAGATGGGGGCAGGTCCTAGGATTCCTGACTCGAATCCACGAATCCATGGAAAGCTGGCCTCGTCAGCTTGTCCAGCGCTCCCCGGGCTGCTCTGTGAGAGTCTGAGACTGAGGACCAGTCAGGATGGTGAGGGAGGCAGAACTGGTCTTTTCTCAAGCCCCCCCTTGTCTTTCAAAGTCTTATTAAAATATGAAAAAGTAAGTCCCTATATTTTTGTATTGCTCTTCATCCTGTTTGTGATGCCAGTTGTCTCGCTGGTCACACTGCGCGCACTGTTCACTGACCCCAGGGTCGGCAAGGCACGGGCTAAGAGGTTGGAAGGAGACTTGAGGAGCCGCAGGAACTGCAGAGACATGTTCCCTCCTGGCGGACACGGCGGCCGTAACACAGCCTCTCTCCTGGCTGAGGCAGCGGCTGCAGCATCCCCATGATACAGTAATAACAGAGCCACGATGCCACTCCAGCGCATCCCGACGCCCCAGCAGCCAGGGCCTTGTGGTGGAGCTCTTTCAGACGTGCGGCTCAGAGCGCCTCGGGGCCGGCGAGGACCTCGGGACACGCATGCGCAGTGCGGGAAGTGCGCTCAGCCGCTCCAGAGGCGTATTCACAAAACGTGGGGCGAGGGCGCGACGCTGTGCGCGAGGCAGCCCGACGGCGCCATCTTGGCCAATTTCCTCTTTCCCGACAATTTTCCTCTAAGGCGTGGTTCAGTCATCTTCCATGGCTTCTCCACTGACCCGTTCTTTAGTAATCTTCTCTCTTTTCAGTATTTCTAATCTCTCCTTTTCTGCTGGGTCTTCCCTTCTGTTTACAAACAGGTTCAAGTCCTTTCTATATTAAGAAGACTCTCTCTCTGCATCCCCCACTGTTCTTTTTTTCTTTCACAGTTTAGCTTCTTGAAAGAATTGTCTATGCTTCTTTTTGTATTTAAAAAAATGGAGATATATTTAACATACCACATTGTATAAATTAAATGGTGTATATATTGATTTGAGACATTTATATTTTGCAAAATGATTGCCATTCTGGTGTTAGCTTCTACACTTATTTTCCACTTCTTTATCGTTAATTCATGTTAAAGCCCACTCTAGTCCTTGCCTAGAGGGTTTCACTTAACTGTCTGTCAAAAGTCACCATGATATCCTAACTATCAAGTTGAGTAGATTCACTTTTGGATCTCCTTATTTGCCTTCTCTGTGACATTTAACAATGGCAGCCCACTCCAGTACTCTTGCCTGGAAAATCCCATGGACAGAGGAGCCTGGTAGGCTGCAGTCCATGGGGTCGCTAAGAGTCAGACACGACTGAGCGACTTCACTTTCACTTTTCACTTTCATGCATTGGAGAAGGAAATGGCAACCCACTCTAGTGTTCTTGCCTGGAGGATCCCAGGGACGGAGGAGCCTGGTGGGCTGCGTCTATGGGGCCGCACAGAGTCGGACACGACTGAAGCGACTTAGCAGCAGCAGCATGATATTTAAGTCTTTTTTTTTTTTTGAGGGTTGTGGTTCATGCAGATAAATTATAAATTATAGCGTTTAAGGTGTGTGCTGTGTGCTAAGTTGCTTCAACTCTTGTCCGACTCTTTGTGACCCTGTGGACTGAAGCCCTCCAGGCTCCTCTGTCCATGGAATTCTCCAGGCAAGAAGACTGGAGTGAGTTGCCATGCCTTCCTCCAGGGGATCTTCCTGACCCAGGGATTGAACCTGCGTCTCTTAAGTCTCCTGCATTGGCAAGCGAGTTCTTTATCACTAGTGCCACCTGGAAAGCCCATAAATTACAATATTTAAAGTAATGTTTAATATCGTTTTCTGTTTATCTTCATTCATTAGCAAGCATATTAACTGAAGTTAAGTTACTAAGTCTTAGTTTTACAAATACAATTAATAGATTTTATTTTTTAGAGCAGTTTCGGCTTACAGAAAAATTGAGCGGAAAGTACAGAGGGAGTTCCCATATACCTGTTCTTTCTCCTCTCACAGTTTTCACATCTTGCATTAGTGTGGTGTATTTGTCACAACTGAGAAGCCAATATTGATACTGAAGTGCATAGCTTACATTAGGGCTTGCTCTTTGTGTTGTATATTTGTATGGGTTTTTTTTTTTTTTTGAAGGGATATCTACTTTTTAATTATATATACATATGGTATTATTTATCATGAAACACTGTTTAACATATATAACATTGATTTGATACATTTGTATATGGTAATAGCACCCTATCATGTCATATAATTGTCATTTCTTTTTTGTGATGGAAATTATTAAGATCTAGTCTCTTACCACTTTTTATGACTATAATAAAATATTTTTGTCTATATTTACTATATTGTGCAACAGATTTCAGCACTTAATTATCTATTAGTTGCAAGGTTGTGGGGTTTTCCTGGTGGCTTAGACGGTAAAGAATCCACCTGGCAATTTAGTAAACACAAGAGATGTGGGTTTGATCCCTTGGTTGGGAAGATCCCCTGGAGAAACTAATGGCTACCCATTCCAGTATTCTTGACTGGGAAGTCCCATGGACAGAGGAGCCTGGCGGGCTATAGTCCATGGGGTCTCAAAGAGTCAAACTCGACTGAGTGACTAACTCAAGTATGTACCCTTAAACAACTTAACTCCTTTTCTCTCAGTCCCTGTCCCTTGGTAACTACCATTTGATTCTGTTTTATGAGTTTGGCTTTTTCAGATCCACATGTGAGTTATACAGTATTTGTTTTCCTCAATCTGACATCTCACTTAGCATTGATAACTGTACAGTGTTACATATCCACTATTACGGTACCACACAGAGCAGTTTCACTGCCCAAAGATCTGCATTCCTCCTCTCGATCCCTTCTGCGACCCCCAGACCCTGGCAATGATTGATCTTTTTTACTGTCCCCATAATTTTGCCTTTTTCCAGAATGTTATATACTTTGAGTCACACAGGATGAGCATTTTCTGGTTGGCTTCTTTCACTTAACAACATGGATTTAAGCTTCCTCCATGTCTTTCTGTGGCTTAATGAGTCTTTTCTTTGTTATCACTCAGTAGTACTCCATGTGTGGGTGTGCTCAGTCTGTCTGACCACGCTCCTGTTGCAGGACACTGTGGTTGTTTCACATTTTGGCAGTTGTGAATACAGTTGCTAACACCCGTGTGCAAGTTTTCTGCTCAATGAATTGGATCCTGGTACCTCAGTTTGAAAGCCTGTCCTCCCCGCCTGCCACGGTGCCCTTCTCCTTTGATCCTCTCTGGTTCCTCTTTGCTGTTGTTGCTGCTGCGTGCCTGTTTCCCCAGGGCTCTGTGTCAGACCCTCTTCTCTTTTCAGTATCTCACACTTGTTTCCTGCACGATCTCATTCACTCCCAGGACCTCAGTCATCACCTCCTTGATGTGCCCTAAACTTGCATGTCCATTGTAGGTCTTTCTTTTGAACCCTGGACCCGTGTGTGAATTTCCCTTCTTGAATGTCTCCTGCAGGGAGCTGTGGGCAACACCCCAGAGAAGAAGGCCATCCAGTCCTGGGGACTGTTTCTCATGTGGAAGGAAAAGTGTTTTGAGCTTCTTTCATACATACATGACCACCTAGACTTTTCTATCATATTTCCTCTAGTGCAGGCTTTTTCAACCTCAGCCTTGTTGACATTTTGGATCAGGTAATTGTTCACTGTGAGAGGCCGCCTGTGTTCTGTAGGCTGTTTAGCAGCATCTCTGTCCTCTACCCACTCGATGCCGGTAGCACCCCCTGCCCCTCCAAGTTGTGACAATCAAAAATGTCTCCAGAAGTTGTCAACTACTTCTCCAATGGATGACGCTTTCACTGCTCTGTCTTTGCTCACATTTCTGTGGCTTTCTTCATTGCCTTTCCTCAGAGTGAAGTTGCTACTTACTTTTTAAGGCTGGGCCCACCTCGTCTGGGGGCTTTCTTGATGACTGAGATGGTAAAAAATATGCCTGCAATGCAGCAGACCTGGGTTTGATCCCTGGGTTGGGAGGATCCTCTGGAGAAGGGAATGGCACCCGACTCCAGTATTCTTGCCTGGAGAATTCCATGGACAGAGGAGCCTGGCAGGCTACAGTCCATGGGGTCGCAAAGAGTCAGACACGACTGAACGACTCACATGCACACACTACCTCATTTACAAAAAGGTTTTCTCATCTCCCTTTCCCTTCCTTTCTCTGTAGAATGCCCTCTTGCTGGTGTCCTGCTGGCCTCCTGTGGGCAGGTGCTTGCTTGCTTACCCACGTGAGCCTGCCTCTGCACAGTGAGCTGACAGGATTGACATCATGCTTGGGTCTTTGAATCCTTGGCACTTTCACAGTGTGTGGCAATTCATGTGCCCAATTAATACTGTCAAATAAATGAACCGTAACGGCCCCTCCTGGTCAAAATCCTCTAAGATGAATTCTTATAACACTATATATATCACCTTCAAAGCACTTATTACAGTTTCAATTTTTCTTCTTTAAAGTGTGATTATTAAATTAATGTCTTTCCCCCTCACTAGGCAAAACTTTTGAGGGCAGAAGCCATGGTTGTTTTGGTCATCACTGAATCACGCAGTGCTTGGCACTTCATAAGGGCTCAGAATATATTTGTAGAGTGAATATATGATCTCTGAAAAGAGTAGCATTGGAAGGTTCTATCTGGGCTTATTAACAACCACAACAACTACTACTAATGTTAGTTTAAAAAATGTTTTCATTTTTATTATTCTCACTTAACAGTCACAAAAACCCTGGTAAAAAGGTACTGTTTCTATATTACAGATGAGAAAACTGGGGAAGATTGGAAAAATTAAACAACTTAAGGTCTCATATGCTATGATCATTGTATTACAAATTTTAGGCCCCATTATTTCTCATTCATACAGCCAGATTTGGGGTGATGAGTAAATGCTTTAATAGCATATTAAGTAAAAGAGTAACTATGTGATTGGTTTGTATTTTTTGTGTACTGGTTCAGAGAACAAGCATGTTTACATCTAGATGAGAAAACATTGCTGAAATTTATATTAACTGTTCATGGCCCCTACCAGCCCTGGAGTAACACAAACATTGTCTTTAATTTGTATTCCAGAGGCAGCCAGACAGAGTCAATACAGGGAGTTTTATAGGTCCAGTGGTTGCAAATACCAAATGGGAGAAGCATTTTGATGTTTGAAAAATAAAACACTTTCCCTGTATTAACATTAATATGAATAATTGACCATCTGAATGAGATAAAGGAAACTTGATGGAACCAAGATTAATACTCTTCATGCCATTTTTTTCTTACCACCAGAAACATGGGGATTATAACCTTTATCCCCACTAATATAGAAATAGTGGAAATAACGGGATTTATAAGTCTGAGAGACTATTATGGGTAAATTATTAATATATCCCTGAAATCAAGTAGAGAAATGAGTACATTATGAGCTTGAATGCTATAGAACTCTTGCAAAACACTGAAATTCCCAGGCCGCATCTAAATGTCCCTGACTAATCATCCCAGACTTTTTACTCAAGAATGATGTGTTAAGCCTTGAAAATGTATGTACATAGAAAAGGTAAAAACAGATGACAAATTTGTACTAATGCCCTTTAGAAGATGTATTAGAAATGAGAATGCATTCTTCATGGGGTGGATAATCATTACTACCAAGGAACACTGCTTGCATCACCATGCCGGTTCAATGGAGGCATTCACCAGTTACTGGTTGAATAAAACAGTGACTCTATCCTATCGTATGCATGTCTGACTAGAGAAAAATTTCACAGGCCATTACTTGGAATAGCCTCTATTCCAAGTAATGTGTTCTGGGGTGTATAGGGGGTTGTCTTGATGATACGAACGCATCATCTATACTGCATCACTTTACATGTGACAGAAGAAGAATGGTATCAGGGGGCATGGGGAAAGACATGTGGGATTCCAGTGGAACTTTCTTGACATTTGGCCCACCTTTGAGACAAATGGAAAGACTGAAGGTAAATGAGAGTGAAGGGAGGTGATTCTAATGATAACAATCTGGAAACAGGAGGTATTGATCTTTGGGGTACTGATCATTGATTGAGTTTTTGGTGAAATCCTTATCAAGAAATGATCTTGCAGCTGAAAGCTATAATATTGGGGAAATACACAACCACTGATAAGAGCATGTGAGATTTGCTTTATGTGAATGTATGTGTCTATTAGTTAGGAGGAGCTATTGTCACTCTAGCAAGGCAACCATTTCTTGTTCTTGAGTCAAGAATATAGTGGAAACCCAAGGGAATTTTTCCTTAGCCAGAAGAGACTTTTATGTTTTCTTTTCTTTTTTTTTTTTAATTTTTATTAGTTGGAGGCTAATTACTTTACATCATTACAGTAGTTTTTGTTATACATTGAAATGAATTAGCCATGGATTTACATGTATTCCCCATCCCAGTCCCCCCTCCCACCTCCCTCTCCACCCGATCCCTCTGGGTCTTCCCAGTGCACCAGGCCCGAGAGAAGAGACTTTTATGTTTTCTCTTGTGAACTTGTTTTCACACTTTTGACCACCCACGGGTGAATCCAAGACAACTAGAGATAAGTTTCATAGACTGGAAAACCAGAATGAGTTTGTGTACATTTCAATTTAAAAGATCCTTTTTAAGGGAATTAACATTGTGATGTTGGAAGGTGTTATTTAAATCACAGAACATTTTTAAGATCTATTATGTGTGAGATAATCGCATGTAAATATTTGGTAGAAGTAAAGCAAAATGGACCCAGTGGTGGGAATGAACCCAATGAGGAGAAGCCATGTTTCACTTTTCTAAGCATCATCAACAGAGCTGCTTATTCTCTGAGTTTGGAAGAGATCCAGTGGGATTTAGTTTTATGAGGTTTAATGTAAAGGTGTTGTATTTCATGAGATGAAATCATAACACAGTGGGTTGCAAGAATTTTGAGAGATTATTTTTTTCAGAGTGTTGGCAAGCACTATCCTCTAGAGAATTTTGTGTCTAAAAGAGAAATGCAGATCTTCTTTCACAGGATTGAAATGATAACTAATCTTTAATCCTTTTTGGATGGCCAGGGTTCGACTGGTTAGGCTGATTTAAAATGTATGTAGCAGGTCTGGCCTCTCCAATCAACCTTTTTGAATCTATGACTTCCAATGCATCTTAAAATTTCAGGGTACATGGACAATGAATTTTGGGGGCCCCACTTCTAACTCATGATTAAGAATTTTTGTATTATTTACAGCGCATTCTTTACCTTTAGGCTTTGCACACAGTTTGAGTCTCTATGACTTTTGACAATCCAAATGAACATTTGGCCAAGTAAAAAGAGAATGCTATTAAGCTCCCTCTCAGGTTTCTTTCCTCTCCTGCAATTATTATGTTTTCAGCTCAGAAAAGTTCTCTGTCTCCATTTTAGAGAGAAAGCTGAGCCATTCCCCTGACTTAGGTTTGACCTTTTTTTTTACTTTGTTCTGGAACACATATAACTGTCCTTAGCTAAAAATCTCTTCTTTTGTGACCATTTCATCTCCAATTTCCTTGCAAGGCAACATCTTGGACCAGGTTTTTCATGAATGGCAAGAGAGAAACAAGAGAAACACTGTGGGGGGGAAATCTCGTGCCTCTTCTGATTTCCTGATTTCGGTGTGTATGGAGGGAGTTTTTGTTCTCCGTAGCTGAGAGACTTCTTGAAATGTGCATGGTTTAGGCAAGAGTGTTTTGGAAGTGCAGTTAATTCAGCATGGGCATCTAGCAGAAGTCACATATGCCCCATTCTGTGCAGCTCTTTTCCCAGGGAGATTTCTTCCTCACTTGTTTCAGGAATAATAGATGCAATCTTAAGACTTTAAAAACGTTCTGCAGCGGCCTGCATATCATCTGTAATGATACAAAACTGTATGCATCAGCACAGATGTGTTTGTATCAAATCGTGTGGGTGATGAACCTCATGTGAGCCTCCAGTGACTTATCACAGCCACACGGATGGAATTAGTGTTATGAAGGAGGGAGGGGAGGTTTTGAGTTATTACCATCAAGGAACAAATGTTACATTCCTTATCTTTCTCAAATGCTTTCCTGCAAATGCACGTCTGTGCGGGCTGTCATCCGGAGAGAGGCCAGCTGAGGGAGGTTACTGCGGGGCCGTAATCAACCCGAGGGGCAGGCTCATCTGCACCTGTTTCCCAGGCTTGTCTGCTCACCTAAGGAGGGTGTTCACTGTGGTGATTCCTGCAGACTCATCAAATCGGAGTCTCCAGCCCAGGGGCCTGGGAAATGGACGGCTGATGGCTCTTATCAGGCAAGTCTGGGAATTACTCACCTCTTATAACTAGGATGGGCATTGTAAAAGAGGTGGGTTTTGTGGCTCGATGTGTGTGGAGTTGGGGGAGTGGGGATGGTAAACAGCAGTCAGAATGATCATCCTGCCTCTGTTGAAACTATGCTGGAGAAACTTGTCTTCCTGTTTTTTGAAGGTCTCTGTCATGCCTCACCCTGTGTATTTCTCTCACAGTTGGTCCAAGAAAAACCTTTGTCTTTCCTAAGGAACTTTTATTTTTTTCTATCAGGATTTTCCTACTGAATTCCCTCTTTTCTTCCCTTCCCAAGTCTCAGTTGCAAGGAAAGGTGATGCTGGTTCTATGCTTGGTCATGGTTACTGAATCCATTACAATGATTGGCCTTCAGATTTCCTCTTGCTGCTGTCATGTTACCTTCTTTTTCATCCCTATTTTGAGGGATTTTAAGATATTTGTTTTATAAGTGACCTCTTATCTTTTTTTCCCTGAAAAACAGCAGAATATGAATATACTAAATGGAACTACTAATTACCAGTTGGACTACAAGGAGATCCAACCAGTCCATCCTAAAGGAGATCAGTCCTGGGTGTTCACTGGAAGGACTGATGCTGAAGCTGAAACTCCAACACTTTGGCCACCTGATGCAAAGAGTTGACTAATTGGAAAAAGACCCTGATGCTGGGAAAGATTGAAGGCAGGAGGAGAAGGGGACGACAAAGGATGAGATGGTTGGATGGCATCACCGACTCAATGGACATGGGTTTGGGTGGACTCCAGGAGTTGGTGATGGACAGGGAGGCCTGGTGTGCTCTGGTTCGTGGGGTCGCAAAGAGCTGGACACGACTAAGTGACTGAACTGAACTGAATGGGGGGAAGAAAGATGATGATTTAAATAGTTCCCAACTTAAACCACTTTCCTTTGAACTCTGATTGCAGTTCAGACATTACCACACAGATAACACATTTCATGGGCTTCATCCCCATTCCTACCAACAATAAGGTGGGTTAGTGAGAGAATCATAGAGGCCAAGGCCCATTGTGGATATTCAGGAGAACGTATGCCACATTAATTGACGGACTTTGCTTATGCAGATAAGAGCTCTCTAAAGACCTCTTATTCATAATTCACAGATATGGGTTTGACTAGAAATATGGTACATGGCACTTCCACTTCTTTTGTTTTCAAATTAAAATAAAAGTGAATCAAGATGATACACGAAACAGGAAACACAAAGTAGATAGAGCAGTTCTAACGTAAAGTGAGTCCCCACCCCACCCCTCCCAGCAACAGTCCCTATTGGAGGCAGTTTTCAGTTTTGTGGGCGGCTACCTTGATGATTCACCATCTGAACCCATCTTCTTGTACTCTGTGCAAGAGAATTTCATGATGCTGTCTTAGCCCACTTAGGTTTTCTGTGTGTACTCCATGGGCCCTTAACAATCAGAATGTGCCCTTTCTTCAGTTTGGGGGTGTTTGATTATTATTTCTCTAATTTCCTGCTCTCCATGTTCTCTATATAGGAAATCCTATAGGATTCCTCTTAGTGCCTTACTCATTTTTCCTTTTGCTGTTTCGGGAAGAGATTGTTTTTTTCCTGGAGGGTAAACACTGGCTGCCCTGTCACTGGGAGCCGGGTAGGTGGACCAGCTTTCCCCCTCATAGATGTCCGCCCAGTTCCTTGTTTTCAGCTCCATTTCCCAGACCTGTCCCCCATCCTCCCTGAAATCCTGTCTAGGTTTTGGTGGGAAGACCCTCCCCCAACCGCAGCCTCATCTTGCGTGTCCCTGGGGCTGTGGCTCTTCTGTTTCTCTATCAGATGGCCTCAGCCTTCTCTTTTTCAAAATGTGTTTATGGGTTAATTCCTATATAGACTCCTTTACATTCACTAAGGCCTTGGTATATTAGGCAGAGTGGGTTACACTGTGCTCTAATAACAAACAAACCCTGACATCTCTGTGGCTTAATGTTACGAAGGTGTATTTCTGCTCATTCCGAGTCTAGTTGGGTGCTCCTGTTGGGCATGTCTTCTGGTCAGCTGTCCTCCAAGCTGAGTCCTTCACTTCCAGCCATACAGGCAGGAAGAGACAGATAGCTAGAGGTAGAAAGTTTTATAGAGAGGCCTCGAAGTGTGGTATCATCTCGGCCAATGTGAAGTGGCTGGATGCATGAGGAAAAGCTGAGAAATGAGGTTTAGCTGTGTGACAAAGCCTAGGAGAACTGGATATGATAGCCTGGATCAGTTTCTATTACATTCTGTCAGCACAAAAGGCAGGTGTGTGTGTGCATGAGTGTATGTTCAATTTATTGTCTTGAACTAGGGTTACTTTCTATCTTTTAACTGATTTTCTCCCCAGTGAGAATCAGAAGGCTATCTTCAAGAAGTAGGCAAGGATGAACCTGGTGAGCAGACTTCTCCAGACATTTTTTGATTTCTAGATTTATTAGGCTGAAAATAGGTATAGCTTATAAATGATTTCTTTTTAAGTATACTTAAAAGGTCTATAAATAGAATACCTATTCATCATGGATAATATCAATTAAAAAGAAGCAATCACTATTAGCTTCAACTCCCAGAGAAAACAGTGCTAACTTTTTAATGTATTTCCTTCCATTTCTTCTATGCATAATACATGTATATATAAACTTTTCATTCTGTTTTACCATTCTATTAAGTGTATATATCATATTTCTCTAAAGTGTTCTTTTTATTGAATCTTTGGATTAGTCAAACATTTTGCTGTTATAAGCATTGCTGCTATAAACTTTAAAAATCTTATTTTTATCTGTATTTAGAATTTTTCCCTTAGAAATATAATTACTTATTAGACAGTGTAACTTCTTATGGCTATTAGATATGTTTTACAAAATTGCTTTCTAAAAGAATTTCTTAATTTACTCTAGCACAACATTGAGTATTATGGTTTTGTTCCTCTAATTTTGTGCACAAACTATGTTAATTTCATTAAACCATTAACTATGTAGAGAGAGATCTCTTTTTGTGACCAATTACATTTCCTATTTTTATACTGTTTATTCATATAACTTTTACATTTTCCTATGGAAAATCACTGATTTAAAAAAATGAGTTTTCTATATATTAAACCTAGTACTCTTTCACTAACTGAATTTAGCCTGTACTAGAGGCTTGTTTGAAAACACATTGACTTGGTTTCAATTAACCAATATTTGACGGGTACTTTGTTTTCTCTCCTTTGCTTTTTTGTTGTAATGGAGGAATAAGCTATGAACTCACTTTAGGGAACTTACAGTTTCTCTGTTCTCTTTCAAGAGGTTTCAGGCAAGAGATAGCTTAGAAAGTTTGCTTAACAATTTTGCTTATAGCTAGAGGAGTGAGTGGAGAGTATAGTTTAACGAGGGAAGATAAGGCAGTTTTAGGGTTGAGCCATGGTGTGTGTGCATGTGTTGGGGACAAGCAAAGTAGCTGGCAGAGCATAAAAGGAGAATCTTTTTAGATATTTAGAAGTGAAATGGCTGGGGGATGGAGGAGGGGAAAGGCTGTGCTGGGCCAGATGAGAAGATTGGGAAGCTGGTTTTGAAGGAATGACCACGAGAGTTTATTGCAGACAGAGGCTGGCAGAGGTCTGCCACAATCAGAGCTTCAGCTAAAACCAAACAAAAGATTTAATGACTGTTAAACTCATTAAGGAAAAGTACAACCTTGTCAGTCATTTGCACTTCAGTCTCAGTGAACTAATAATAATGACTGGTCCTGATTACTGCTTAGAATAGACTCTGAGAGGAAGGAGGGAGCAAGCTCACAGCCCCTGGGCTCTGGGGGGTGACGATTCAGGGCCATGACTGGGGACAGGAGGAGAGGGGCGAGTGTCAAGGATAGGGTTTCTGCGGAGGCTGTAAGCTGAGGAAGCGCTGGGGAACGCACCCAGGCTCTGGGAGAAGCAGCGGTTTCTGGGGCAGACGGGATGCAGGTGTGTAGGAAGGCCACGCCGGGTGGAACGGGCTGCCTGAGCTGCTTTCTTTGGCCAACGGCATCTCAACAAAACCTGTGGTTGTCCTGCACTTCTGACGTGAAGACTGCAGGGAGCTGTCAACAGTGGGACGGTCAGGGATGCCTCTGCTCTGAGGCCTTTCTGTGTCGAAACTTGCCAGCTCTGACAAAAGAGTCCCAGCAGAAGATACAGCTGATTTACCGCATCTAGGTTCAGAGGAGAAGTTTGTATATTGGTCAGTGATCCAGAGAGAGCCAAAAATATGACAGCAGGGATTAAATGTCAAGCCAATGTGACCATTTCTGGATGATGTTAAATAGTGCTATATCTTTGGTTTGGAAGCATATTAACTTATTTGGACTTTTAAAAACTTAAGTGATAAACTCTGGTATTGAGGATTACATTATAAATTGAGAATTCAACTTAACAACTAGGCCCCATGCAGGATGAATCTTTTTTTTTTTAGTTTTTGACTGTGCTGGGTCTTGTTGCTGTGAGTGGGCTTTCTCTGGGTGAGGTGCACAGGCGCTTCATCCAGGGGAGGCTTCTCTTGTTGTGGGTGTGAGCACTAGTGTGCCTGGGCTTCAGGGTCTATGGCCCATGAGCTTAGTTTCCCCGTGGCATGTGGGATCTTCCTGGACCAGGGATCAAATTCATGTCTCCTGCATTGGCAGGCAGAATTCTTTACCACTCAGCCACCAGGGAAGCACCAGGGTCAATCTGCCTTTTAATATATGACATAATATATGACAGCAAATAGTAATTTTTTACACTAATTTCCTGATTTCCAAGTTCTGTAGACTTCGTATAGCAATCAGTATTATTACCCCCTGGAAGAGGCTTGGTGAGTCACTGGATTTGAAAGAAGTGAAACAATCAATATTAAATACCTCCATGTTGGATTTCTTCCTTATTCTTTTAAAGCTCCAGTAAATCTTTGTAATTTCTTTTCTATGTGTTAAAATTGTGAGTATACTCTTGAAAGGATCTCATCATGAAGCAGATATAATACTGTGTAATTTATATTAAAAACTTTTAGGAACCATTCCTTTTCAACAACTGTTACTCGTATCAATAATTTGTACTCAATAACCTAAGTTCAGTTCAGTCCCTCAGTCATGTTTGACTCTTTGCGACCCCATGGACTGCAGCACGCCAGGCTTACCTGTCCATCACCGACTCCTGGAGCCTGCTCAAACCCATGTCCATAGAGTCGGTCATGCCATCCAACCATCTCATCCTCTGTCATCCCCTTCTCTTCCTGCCTTCAACCTTTCCCAGCATCAGGGTCTTTTCAAATGAGTCAGTTCTTTGCATCAGGTGGCCAAAATATTGGACTTTCAGCTTCAGCATCAGTCCTTCCAATAAACACCCAGGACTGATCTCCTTTAGGATGGACTGGTTGGATCTCCTTGCAGTCCAAGGGACTCTCAAGAGTCTTCTCCAACACCACAGTTCAAAAAAATCAATTCTTCGGCGCTCAGCATTCGTTATGGTCCAACTCTCATATCCATACATGACTACTAGAAAAACCATAGCTTTGAATAGATGGACCTTTGTTGGCAAAGTAATGTCTCTGCTTTTTAATATGCTGTGTAGATTGGTCATAACTTCTTCCGAGGAGCAAGTGTCTTTTAATTTCATGGCTGCAGTCACCATATGCAGTGATTGTGGAGTGAGTCCCCCCAAATAAAGTCTGTCACTGTTTCCTAGTTTTCCCATCTATTTGCCATGAAGTGATGGGACCAAATGCCATGATCTTAATTTTCTGAATGTTGAGTTTTAAGCCAGCTTTTTCACTCTCCACTTTCATCAAGAGGCTCTTTAGCTCTTCTTTGCTTTCTGCCATAAGGGTGGTGTCATCTGCATATCTGGGATTATTGATATTTCTCCCGGCAGTCTTGATTCCAGCTTGTGCCTCATCCAGCCCAGTGTTTCTCATGATGTACTCTGCGTATAAGTTAAATAAGCAGGGTGACAATATACAGCCTCGACGTACTCTTTTCCTGATTTGGAACCAGTCTGTTGGTCCATGTCCAGTTCTAACTGTTGCTTCTTGACCTTTGTACAGGTTTCTCAGGAGGCAGGTCAGGTGGTCTGGTATTCCCATCTCTTTAAGATAGGAAAAGGAGAAAAGGAAAGATATGCCCATTTGAATGCAGAGTTCCAAAGAATAGTAAGGAGAGATAAGAAAGCCTTCCTCAGTGATCAATGCAAAGAAATAGAGGAAAACAATAGAATGGGAAAGACTAGAGATCTCTTCAAGAAAATTAGAGATACCAAGGGAACATTTCATGCAAAGATGGGCACAATAAAGGACAGAAATGGTATGGACCAACAGAAGCAGAAGATATTAAAAAGAGGCAAGAATACACAGAGTTCAGTGTTCAGTTCAGTCACTTAGTCCTGTCTGACTCTTTGCGACCCCATGGACTGCAGCACACCAGGTCTCCCTGTCCATCACCAACTCCTGGAATTTACTCAAACTCGTGTCCATTGAGTTGGTGATGCCATCCAACCATCTCATCCTCTGTTGGAGTGGGTAGCCTTTCCCTTCTCCAGGGGGTCTTCTCAACCCAGGGATTGAACCCAGGTCTCCTGCATTGCAGATGGATTCTTTACCAGCTGAGCCACAAGGGAAGGCCAAGAATACACAGAAGAACTATACAAAAAAGATCTTCATGACCCAGGTAACTATGATGGTATGATTACTCACCTAGAGCCAGATATCCTGGAGTGCAAAGTCAAGTGGGCCTTAGGAAGCATCACTCATCCCACTCCAGTACTCTTGCCTGGAAAATCCCATGGACGGAGGAGCCTGGTAGGCTGCAGTCCATGGGGTCCCTAAGAGTCGGACACAACTGAGCGACTTCACTTTCACTTCTCACTTTCATGCATTGGAGAAGGAAATGGCAACCCACTCCAGTGTTCTTGCCTGGAGAATTCCAGGGACATGGGAGCCTGTTGGGCTGCCATCTATGGGGTCACACAGAGTCGGACACGACTGAAGTGACTTAGCAGCAGCAGCTGGAAGCATCACTACGAACAAAGCTAGTGGAGCTGATGGAGTTCCAGTTGAGCTATTTCAAATCCTAAAAGATGATGCTGTGAAAGTGCTAAACTTAATATGGCAGCAAATTTGGAAAACTCAGCAGTGGCCACAGGATTGGAAAAGGTCTGTTTTCATTCTAATCCCAAAGAAAGGAACAGCCAACGAATGCTCAAACTACCACACAGTTGCACTCATCTCACATGCTAGCAAAGTAATGCTCAAGATTCTCTAAGCCAGGCTTCATGTACTCATGAACCATGGATTTCCAGATGTTCAAGCTGGATTTAGAAAAGGCAGAGGAGCCAGAGATCAAATTGCCAACATCCACTGGATCATCGAGAAAGCAAGAGAGTTCCAGAAAAACAACTACTTCTGCCTTACTGACTACGCTAAAGCCTTTGACTGTGTGGATCACAACAATAAACTTTAAACACTTAGGTAAACACATAATATCATATTGTTCTAATTTTAGGTGTTAGCCTAAACCTGAGAACAAAGGAGTAACTCCTACTTTCCAAAGAGGGGGCCAGAAACATCTCTGCTGGATTGAGTAAGGGGCCCGCAGAGCCAGCCGTGAAGCCCTGTCACCTGCTCAGCCTACCCAGGATAAGACTAGACCACTGGAAGATGGGTTGAAAAGAACCATCAAAGTAAAGCGTAAGGAGTTAAACACAGAGTCGTGTCAGCCTAGGAGGTAGTGTCTGTGTGAGTGTATGTGCTTGTGCACGCGTGTACCTGTTTCAGGGCGGCACTTCAAGAGAACTGCTCATGGATCCTCTTAAAGAAGGAGAATCTGCCATTTCACTTCCTACCTGGATGTTTGCTGGGCCACAGAGTTCACAGCCCCCTGAGTGTGCTGGCAGGGACTCTGGGTGAGCATTCTCAGAAGCTGTCTGCTGATGGGCAAAGGACAGCAGCAGGGCCTGTCCTTACTCTGGAGGAAGTGGCAAGAAGATGAGTTTTCCTAGGCTTGAGTCATTTTGTGGGACCTTTCTGAAAGAATGAGCTGCAGACCAGAGGCCCAGAAACCCTTTAAGAAGGTTCAAAACCTCATTCGCAACTGATGTTCAGACGTCTCCTGACATGATGGACTGACTACACTATCTGAGTATCTATCTGTGCTATCTGAGTAACTCTTACTGTCCCTGGAAGAGTTTCCTCACTCCTACCCCTTGGAAACCTGCTCCAGAGAAGACTGGGAGCAGGGTCCCTAGAAGAAAACCACTAGGAGGAATGAATTTGAGCAGGTAGGTCAGACCCAGCCTGAGACCTGCTGTCAGAAGGGTAAGGGACTCAGGACCGCTAGAGCGCTCCCTTCCACCCTCTCACATGCAGTAATAGAGGGCTGCAGCGGAGGGCAAAGCCCTCCATCCCACAGCTGGCCTGTCCTTCACTTTTCTGGACAAGGAGGACATTACAAATGCTGTTCCTCGTCAGCCAGAGGAAGGGAGTGTGGCCATCACATGGCGGAGACCATGAGGAGTGCCGAGGCTGGTCCACAGGAAGGGCTGAAGCCGGGGGCAGCTGGGGTCGGTCACGAGCTGTTCAGCACAGGCTAGGGTGGGCTTGGCAACCAAACGGGAATGGTGCAGACCCCCGGCGGCCCAGAACTGCGTGCTGGGGAAGCTGCTGGAGCGGGGGCCAGGCTGAGAAGACATCTCAGCACCCTGCCTCCCCTTTCAGGTCCTCCCAGAAACCTCAGAGTAGGGAGCCTGGAGGGAACCAGGCTCTAGTGGATGAGGGCCACTCACAGAGCCAACACATACCATGCTCACATGTCCTTCTGGGGCCTGAAAACTGGATGGGGTCCTGGGAACCCCCAGTTGTCCAACAGATACAAGTGTGACCCACCCCAAGGCATATGTTGCTTCATCATGCCGAGGGGATGCACTCTGTAAAGTGTTTACATTAGACAGCACTTTACAACACCAGTAAGGGTTGACAAGCTTGGTGACTTTCTGCATTTACTAGACTTTGGGCATTTACTAGTTTTGGGCTTCCCAGGTGGCACTAATGGTGAAGAACCCACTTGCCATTGCAGACAGACCTAGCAGATGTGGGTTCGATCCCTGGGTGGGGAAGATCCTCTGGAAGAGGGCATGGCAACCCCCTCCAGTATTCTTGTCTAGGAAATCTCATGGACAGAGGAGGCTGGTGAGCCACAGTCCATGGGGTCACGAGGAGTGGGACCTGACTGAAGCGACTTAGAATGCTTGCGTGCAGAGCAGTTTTGCCCAGGTTCTTATCTAAGTAGAAACCTTTTAAAATTTGTGAATTCCCCCCAGAGCAAGTCTCTGGTGAAGTAGAAAATGAAAAGCAGCCCACCCCGCATGCTTCTAGGCGTTGCTGCTTCTCTGGAGGGCTGCGCTCTGCCGGCGGGCTGGACACAGCCCGGCAGCTGGTTTTACGGGCCACAGTGGCGCGGCACCATGAGGCTCCTCCATCAGATAGATTTCCTGGCCGGTGCGGGGTCAGCGCACAGGCTCCGATGTGTGCCCCCGAATGGTGGAACCCAAACAGAAACATGCAATGATTTCTTTGTCCAGGGGAAGTTCAGCGGCACAAACTCCATGACCCTCTCACCTCCCAATCCCTTTCCTCTTGTGTGTCCTCTTTCCTCTTGCCTTGTTTTGTTGAGGGGTTTTCTTTTGTCTTCGGCTTCTGCTTCATTTAGCCGGCCCTCTGTGGGTCTCTGGCACCTGAGAAGGTCTGAATGTGGCCTTTGTGTTCACTGGACTGTGCTGTGCCCAGCCAGGCAGACGTGATCCTGGAGCTTTGCTCTGGCTTCATAACTGCAAATTGCTCAGCCTTTTGTCCTTTAATCCTCATAAGCCTTTGTGCTGGAGGCAGAGCCCCATTATCATCGCCTTCATTTTCCAGTCCAGGGGGCGTGTGATATGTGACTTGTTCAAGAACAAGGGTTGAGTTGAGAATGGGCCTGCTTTGGGCCACAGGCACCTTGAAAGTGAAGGTAACAGTGGTGAGGTCACGCTGGGCAGGGGGCGAAAGCCAGGGCAGTGGCGGCGTGTAGACTTCTGCAGAGCTCCTGACACTCTACGTGGAAGGTGGGATCTACTTACCCTGTAAAACCTCACCTTGTTTCTGGGTGGCAGAACTCACAGGAGACCACCTGGAGGTGGGTGCTGGCTGGGTTCCTTGGTCCCTCCGGGCATCTGTCTGTCTCAGGACGGGTCCACGGTGGTGCTCTGCCTGTCCCCGCTGTGCACACTTGTCCGCCCTCCGTGCTCCCTAATCTTCCAGCTTTCAAAGGCCTCGCACTAGGAAAACCTTGGTCATCAGGCTTTCAAGCTCCCTAGTTCTTCTCCTTTCCCCGTCTGCTGAGCTGTTCTTTCATGAATCTCCTCTCCTTTCCTCCTGTTTCAAAGAAAAAGATGACCCAGCCTTCATTCCTGGGAAGGGCTGCATTTTGACCGACCTTCTGAGTGAGCCCTCACCCTCTCCCCAGCGCCCCTTACCCTCAAGCATCTGACCTCCCCTATTGCCCTGGAGCCCACCAGTGTCCACATTCATGGAGCTCCTTTAGCAATTTCAGTTGCTCCGCACACTCATCTGGGTGCTTCCATCTCCCACCCCGCACACTCTCTAAATTAGTGGACCTGACTTCATGGCATGGGTGCTTCCATCTCCCACCCTGCACACTGTCTAAATTAGTGGACCTGACTTCATGGCGTCACTTTCTGCCCCCTCCCCCAACTTTTAGCTCCCAGTCATCTGGCTCTTACCCCACCTGTTAGGATGCTGCCTTCATCCTAATATTTTATTGTTGGTTGCCAATGATCTGTGAATGACTGTGCCCTGGTTTTTTCCTATCTTAATTGTGATTGTTTCCCCCTGTAACATTTGCCATTATAGATTATCCCGTGCTCTTGGACTCTCTTTATCTCACCGAGTCCTGTGACACAGCCTGGCCTTGTCCCTTCCCGTGTTTACCTGCCCCCGTCCCCTTCACAAGCCCTCGCAGGCATCGCCAAGGCTGTTCTCATCTTTCTCATGTCCCCTGTAGACCTCACGTGCTGACGACCCACAGCAGCATGACACCAACATTTCTGCTTCTACCTTGAAATTCTCCACTGTGTTCCCACTCCAAATTTCAAACGTGTCCCTGGGCTTTCCCAAGTTGATGACATGATGACCAGCTGAAGAGAAATGTGTATAAAATGGAATTCATCGTTTGCTTCTTCCTCCCATCTCCCCACCTCTGTTAATTATGTCACCGGCACTACACCTTCCGGCATCGCCGACCCCTTTCTTTCTTGTCTCCTGCCGTCCACTTACGCCCTGTCGCTGCCTCACGCACTGGGTGCCTGGAACCTGTCCTTTGCCCTCCCGCTGCCTTGGCCCTGCTCCGGTGCCCCTGACCTTTGCCTCCCTCATCTCCATCACCTCTTCCCTGGGCTCCCTGGGATCTCTTTCTCTCTAGACTCTTCCCTGCAGCCCACACTGCACTTTCTAGAGATGAATTTTCCTGAATTTCCAGTTGCAGATTTATAGTTATTTGGTCCCATCACTTCCTGGCTCAGATGTTATCAGTGGATTCTTACTGCTTCTGAAGTCAGCTTCAAACTCAACTGCCATGGGTCCCTCTGCCTCAGGACCCTGACCCACGTTTCTAGCTTATTCTCACCTCTGATTTCCCAGAAGACTCTGCTTCATTCAAAATTAAAATCCCCAAAGTGTTCCTTGTTATTTTTTTCATCCTTGGTTTTTAGCATTTCTGTCCCCTCTGACACCCTTTTTCTGCTTTACATCTCCAGTGCTTCAAGACTCCCCATTCTTCATGGCCCTGAGTATATACTGCCGCCACTTCAAGGGGTCAATTTAGGGAGGAAAGAAAGAAGGAAGGAAGGGGATTCCGACAATGTGGCACAGCTATTGAACCGATACCCTCAACATTCAGACCCCTTCGGGCTCCCATCACTGCGGTGCTGTGAGCTTCTCAGACTCAGCACCACACAGAATCATCTGGGAGCTTTTAAAAGCACTAATGTTGGGCTGCATCCCAGACCAATTAAATCAAAATCACTGTGGCTGTGACCCAGTTATTAGTATTTTTTAAAGCTCACCAAGTGATTTCTATATGCAGCCAAGAATTTGTGTCTGCTAATATGTGACATTTTTGTAGATTATTTTAGGGGTACTGCATTTTTTATTTTGTCAAACTATTGGTCCTTGAGGAATTCTTTGTTTTTGTAGCCTTCATGATGTCTAGCCCCGTTTCTTATCCTCAGTGGACCTTCAGAGAAAAAAACACTTTGAATGAATTTAAGAATGGAAAACAAAAGAGTCATTTTTTTAGGGAGGAAGGCAGATTGGCTCAGTGGCTAGCCCACACTGGAAATGGTGAACTGAGAGTCTCTTGTACGTAAAACAACTCATTTCAAATATTTCATATAATCCTTTTGTATCCAAGCAGTTAATATGCCAATTAAGTATTTATTTATATTTGTCTAGTGAGGCTATACCTTGCCCATATTATAATAGCAACTAATAAAATAGGTGAGTAGCTTCCTACCCATGGATTGTTATCAAGATTAAATGAGTAGAACTTCTGGGGAAAAAAAAAACTTTAAAAAGAACGGTTGAAATGTTATTTTCAACGAAGCTGCATTTCTGAAAGAATTGAACATAAAGAGCTCATATGTGATGCAGCCTTCCTTTTATGAACCCCATTGCCTGGATTAAGTCAAATGGAAAACTAGCATTATCTAGGGTATTTCCACGTCTTTCCACACGCTGCATTTCTGGTAACAACGTGTGGATGCTGCAGCTTACTTTATTCTGTGGGGTGAGAAAGGAATATGTTTGTGACTAATTGTTGCTATACTTAGGCTGAGGTGGTCCCTTATAGAAAAAATAATAGAGAGCAAAGAAGGAAAATTGATGGGGTAATCCTAAAGGAAACCAGTCCTGAATATTCATTGGAAGGACTGATGCTGAAGCTGAAACTCCAATACTTTGGCCACCTGGTGTGAAGAACTGACTCATTGGAAAAGACTGGTGCTGGGAAAGATTGAAGGTGGGAGGGACAGAGGATGAGATGTTGGATGGCATCACTGACTCTATGGACTTGAGTTTGAGTAAGCTCCGGTAGTTGGTGATGGACAGGGAAGCCTGGAGTGCTACAGTCCATGGGGTCGCAAGGAGTCAGATACAACTGAGCAACTTAACTGAACGGAACTGAATTCTTTTTTCTAGTTTATAAAATCACAGGGTATTGCATGGAGTGTGACTAAATGGCCTGGATTCTGGAGACAGATTTGTGTTCAAATTCTGGCTTGGTTTACCAGCTGGGCTGTCTTGGGACAAAGTGCCCAGCTTCTCTAAGCTTGGTGGCTCAGTCGCGAGACAGGAGTAACACATTTCAGTGTCGTAGGGAGGGTTGACTTATATAATGTACTGAAGGCAGTCGACACTTCATAGGACCTTGTGAAAAGTTCTCATTTCCTTAAAGCCTGGATATCATGGGTTTTCTTACCTCCTTGACTTAGTATGGGCTTCCCAGGTGGCACAGTGGTAAAGAATCGGCTGCCAAAGCAGGAGACACAGAAGTGGGTTTGCAAAGAGTTGGACACGACTGAGCGACTGAGCACACACATAGCTTTGTGTACTTCCTCTTACTGTTTTTCAGGGCATGCAATTTTTCATGAGTTTTCAGACAGAAATGTGCATTTTCATTTTGGATCTGAGAATTTTTCATCCTTTAAACCCTATAATCATTTCCTTTGTTTTTTCTCCCGTAAATTCATTGGGCATTTGAATTCCTTTGCAGTGTCTTTGCTGTAAATTTTACTCAACACATAAAATTTAAGTCAACTAGGAGAAATGTATTGGTATAACAGATATCCTTTGGTAAGTTTATGGAGAATGTAGGGTAGTATACTAATTTTGCTTCCAAGGGACCCACATTTTCATCTGAAAAAATTATGAAACTGAGTCTCCTTTGTAGAAGTTTCTGGAAACTCAAATTAAGCTGTCTCTATACTTCTGTAAGAAATAAGTCTTTGGTGGGCTTTTGTGTAGTTTATTGCATTGTATGTAGAGGGACTGAACTAGTTACAATAGTCTCTTATAAATCATAGAGAGGACTCTCAGTCCAGTTACAAGTCCTACATACCAGTCAAATCTTATCAAAGAACATCATAGAAACCTTGAAAAAAGCCTGACATTTTGTTAAAACAACTGGCAAATAGATTTTTCCTTCCTCTCTTCTGCATTCCTTTCCTTATCCACAACAGTGCAATTTGTATAATACTATATCCAGTCTTCCTCATTTTTCCTTACCCAAGTACCATCTATGCAACCCAAAATTAATTTTTCAGGTATGACAGTGGGCACTTTGCTGCCCAACACAGAAAGCTTTTACAAATCCAGCTGGCCTAGAGTGGAAGGGCAGACCAGACTGATGTCAAGGCCTGCTTACATGGAAGTAAAATTAAATTTATGGATTGGAGAGGGAAGCTTAATTTTTACGTGCCTCCTCCCTAAGAGCCAACTAAAATCTAGGAAGATGGAAACTATCTGAGCTGGTTTGAGTGGACCAAACCCATTTCATTTTTAAAGGCTGCTTTTGGTTCATTCCTTATGAAGTGAAGGCAGAAACTAGTTCCTGTGGGATTAAGAACAACCAAGAGAGCCTCTAATACTAGACTATAACTGTATTAGCATTTTTTAGTTGCTTGCCCAGATAGCCTAGCCTATGTCTTTCTAAAAAACAATTTTTTTAAAGAAAGAGATAAAATACATTCTCTGTTCACTGAAATTTTAATTCTATGAATTTCATTCACTGCTAAGCACTTTCAATTCCTGGAAAACTCATTAGATTGTTTCCTTAGCTTCCTCCACGGCAAAGCTGTTCTTCCCCAGTGGACCACCTCATCTTTGAATTTCTAGTCCTTGGAATTTCGCTTCTCAGTTCCAAATCTAAGGAGCTATCAGGCATTCCTTCCTTGTCTCAAAGTCCTTTTCCTTATTTTGAATACCCCAACTTGTCTAAATTTACCAAGGGAGAAAAGGAATGTATCACTTTGGCCTGAAAAATTTCTTGCTGAGTCCATATTCCATGAAAATAACATAATGATAGTTGGAATAAGTTGCCATTCCCAATTAAAAAACCCCAAACCTAAACAGACCAGATAATTTCAGAGAGAATCTTCCTGTGATTGTTCTTGCATCAGTGATTGAAACAGTTCAGGCTTAACTATAAACAGTTTTACAGAAGGTAGAGCTAGTGATCATGCTGAACTGAATTTTCCCCGTCCTAACCTGTTTCAGATAATAGAGTCAGAGTAGAGGATGAGTTCTTAGACAAAGTTTTTCAACTGCTAGGCAAGATGTGTTTTTTTTTCTGAATACCTGAGAAATCGCAAAGTTTCCTCTTTAATCATATAGGTTTGACTACAGTTTTTATGTATATTCTGTGGTTGGAGTCTATGCCATAGTCGTTGAATTTTGGAATTAGGAGCAACCTTAGAGGTATCTAGTTATGTGCCCTCCTCCACATTCTACAAGTGAGAAAATGCAATTTGTATGAGATCTCACAGCTGAATACATTTGAGATATTTTTAGTTTAACTTCCCTCCCAAGGAATCAGTATTTAATTCTTTTTATATCCAAATAATATTTCATTGTATGGATATGCCATATTTTGTTTATGCATTTGATTCATTTCCACCTGTTGGCTATTATATATAATGCTGCTATGAACATTTGGGTATAAATTTTTTTGTGTGTGTGTATTATGTATATTACTTCTCTTGGCTGTATACTTGGGAGTGGAGTTGCTAGGTCAAATAGTAACCCTATGTTTAACTTTTTAAGAAGCTGCCTTATTGTTTTCCATAGTGGCTATAGCATTTTGCATTCCTACCAGTGCTGTATGAAGGTTTCAGTTTCTCCACATCCTCAACAAAACTTGTTATTATGTCTTTTTGATTAAATAATCTCATTGTGGTTTTGATTTCCATTTCTATGATTATTAATGATGTTGGGGACTTTTTCATGTGTTTATTATCCATTTGCATTTCTCTGATGAAATCTGTTTCAGATAATAATAATATCTTTAGGGAGAAAAATGTGTACATTGGTAAATCAGATAGAAAAAGATTTGGAAAAAGAAAAAATTTCATTCCTAAGTGTTACTATGACTATTGTGATTGACAAAGACACCAGAAGAAACAAAAATGTGTATTTAATCATATATGCATATTTATACACACAGATATAATACAGGTCAAGAAGCAGCAGTTAGAACTGGACATGGAACAATAGACTGGTTCCAAATCGGGAAAGGAGTACATCAAGGCTGTATATTGTCACCCTGCTTATTTAACTTATATGCAGAATACATCATGAGAAATGCTGGGCCGGGTGAAGCACAAGCTGGAATCAAGATTGCCGAAGAAATATCAGTAACCTCAGATATACAGATGACATCACCCTTATGGCAGAAAGCGAAGAAGAGCTAAAGAGTCTCTTGATGAAAGTGAAAGAGGAGAGTGAAAAAGCTGGCTTAAAGCTCAACATTCAGAAAACTAAGATCATGGCATTCGGTCCCGTCTCTTCATGGCAAATAGATAGGGAAACAATGGAAACAGTAAGAGACTTTGTCTTTTTGGGCTCCAAAATCACTGCAGATGGTGACTGCAGCCATGAAATTAGAAGATGCTTGCTCCTTGGAAGAAAAGTTATGACCAACCAAGACAGTATATTAAAAAGCAGAGGTATTACTTTGCCAACAAAGGTCCATCTAGTTAAAGCTTGGTTTTTCCAGTAGTTATGTATGGATGTGAGAGTTGGACTATAAAGAAAGCTGAGTGGGACTATAAAGAAAGCTGAACGCTGAAGAATTGATGCTTTTGAACTGTGGTGTTGAAGAAGACTCTTGAGAGTCCCTTGGACTGCAAGGAGATCCAACCAGTTCATCTTAAAGGCAATCAATCCTGAATATTCATTGGAAGGACTGATGCTGAAGCTGAAAGTCCAATATTTTGGCCACCTGATGCAAAGAACTGACTCATTGGAAAAGACCCTGATGCTGGGAAAGATTGAAGGTGGGAGGAGAAGGGGATGACAGAGGATGAGATGGTTGGATGGCATGACTGACTCTATGGACATGGTTTTGAGTATGCTCTGAGAGTTGGTGATGGATAGGGAAGCCTCGAGTGCTGCAGTCCATGGGGTAGCAAAGAGTTGGACTTGACTGAGAGACTGAACTGAACTGAACTGATATAATACACACAATTCTATCTAAAACTATATGTAAATATAGTTATATATTTCCTACCTTCCATGAAGTGCCCTTAGAGGAATCTAGTTCCAAAAGAGGAATTAGGTTCATTTACTTTTTCACATTGACTATGCAAAGCCTTTGACTATGTGGATTACAACAAACTGTAGAAAATTCTTTAAGAAATGGGAATACCAGACCACCTTACCTGCCTCCTGAGAAATCTGGATGCAGGTCAAGAAGCAACAGTTAGAACTGGACATAGACCAACAGAATGGTTCCAAATCGGGAAAGGAGTACATCAAGGCTGTATATAGTCACCCTACTTATTCAACTTATATGCAGAGTACATCATGCGAAATGCCAGGCTGGATGAAGCACAAGCTGGAATCAAGATTGTGGGGAGAAATATCACTAGCCTTAGATATGCAGATGGCACCACCCTTATGGCAGAAAGAGAAGAACTAAAGAGCCTCTTGATGAAAGTGAAAGAGGAGAGTGAAAAAGCTGGCTTAAAACTCAGCATTTAAAAAAAGAAGATCATGGCATCCAGCCCCATCACTTCATGGCAAATAGATTTGGAAACAATGGAAACAGTGACAGACTTTGTTTTTTTCGCTCCAACATCACTGCAGATGGTGACTGCAGTCATGAAATTAAAAGACACTTGCTCCTTGGAAGAAAAGCTATGATGAACCTAGACAGCATATTATAAAGCAGAAGTATTACCTAGCTGACAAAGGTCCGTTTAGTCAAAGCTATGGTTTTTCCAGTAGTCATGTATGGATGTGAGAGTTGGACTATAAAGAAAGCTTAGTGCTGAAGAATTGATCCTTTTAAACTGATAGTGTTGGAGAAGACTCTTGAGAGTCCCTTGAACTGCAAGGAGAGAAAACCAGTCAACCCTAATGGAAATCAGTCCTGAATATTCATTGGAAGGACTGATGTTGAAGCTGAAACTCCAACACTTTGGCCACCTGATGCGAAGAACTGACTCACTAGAAAAGACTCTGATCCTGGGAAAGATTGAAGGCAGGAGGAGAAGGGGCCAACAGAGGCTGAGATGGTTGGATAGCATCACCGACTCAATGGACATGAATTTGAGTAAGCTCCAGGAGTTGGTGAAGAACAGGGAAGCCTGGTGTACTGCAGTCCATGGAGTAGCAAAGAGTTGGACATGAGTGAGTGACTGAACTGATTGAACTGACCTGTTCAGTTGGCACCTGCTATATTCAAGACATCATGCTCAGTTAAAAGGACATATTCAAAGAATAAAACAATAAAACAGGTTAAATATCTTTTAGGCAAGTAATCAAAGCTCTTATAGCATACATGTCATCTTAGAGTTTGTAAACAGTCTTTTACATATGGAATACGCAATCCTGTAGTAGATGGATTTATTTTGACTTATCCATGTACTCAGCCCACATAACGAACGGGTCTTTCAGAAAGTCTTGTTGATATTCTTTTTTTTCAAAATACGATGTCAGTTCTACCACTTCAACCCTAGATAAGATATTTGTTAACTTTATGCTTGTATTATTGCTTTAATTAGCCTCAAAACTCTAGTCTCTGTACTTCATTTTGTTCCAAAGTCATGGCAAAATGAATTTTATAAAACAAAACAGCAAACCCCTCAGATTTTATCATTTCATCTTTTTGCTCAAAACCTTCAACGATTCCTCTTATTTCATTGTCTGAATTCTTTGTCAAGTTAAGTTTAGTCTTAGAAGGGAGGAAGGAAGGATGGAAGGATGGGATGTGATTTTACAGGAAGAAAGGTGATGGGAAACAGCCCGTTGCTATCTTTTTTGATGGCTCTTATTTTTCCTGTGAAGCAGGAATTGAGGGGCTTAGCTTTGGGTGGGAGGCGGTGGTTAGAAGTGGGAGGTCTGAGGAGAATGAACATTCGGAATGGCTTCTATCTTAGGAGGGATACAGCACTGTAAGGCAGTGTAGGGCCAGTGGAGATGGAAAACAGTGACTGTCCCCTGTGGTGGTAAGGAGCATGGGCTCTGAGATAAGACATGCTTGGATTCAAGCCACAGTGAGTCCCTATTCTGACACATTGTGTGTGACTTTTTGGGCAGTTATATAAAGTCTCTGATGGGGTTTCCTGGGTAAGCTGGTTAAGTATCATACATTATATAATATATTATATATAAAAAATATACATTTTATATATATTGTTATATAAAAATAAAAATATATCATATATAATATATATTATAGGTTAGGTTAGGGTTAGGGTCTATATATATCATATATGATATATACATATATATGTGATTATATATATATAATGCATATATGATATATATTATAATCAATTTATAATTAAGGATACAAATAATATGAATATAATATATAATTATATCATCTATAAAATCACACATATATAATATTAATATTATATATTATATAATATATGGTATATATTAAATGCATATATATATTCATTTATTTTATTTTATTATTTTTTTTTTTATTAGTTGGAGGCTAATTACTTTACAATATTGTAGTGTTTTTTGTCATACATTGACATGAATTAGCCATGGATTTACATGTATTCCCCATCCCGGTCCCCCCTCCCACCTCCCTCTCAACCCGATCCCTTTGGCTCTTCCCAGTGCACCAGGCCCAAGCACTTGTCTCATGCATCCAACCTGGGCTGGTGATCTGTTTCACCCTAGATAATATACATGTTTCGATGCTATTCTCTTGAAACATCCCACCCTCGCCTTCTCCCACAGAGTCCAAAAGTCTGTTCTATACATCTGTGTCTCTTTTTCTGTTTTGCATATAGGGTTATCGTTACCATCTTTCTAAATTCCATATATATGTGTTAGTATACTGTAATGGTCTTTATCTTTCTGGCTTACTTCACTCTGTATGATGGGCTCCAGTTTCATCCATCTCATTAGAACTGATTCAAATGAATTCTTTTTAATGGCTGAGTAATATCCCATGGTGTATATGTACCACAGTTTCCTCATCCATTCGTCTGCTGATGGGCATCTAGGTTGCTTCCATGTCCTGGCTATTATAAACAGTGCTGCGATGAACATTGGGGTGCACGTGTCTCTTTCAGATCTGGTTTCCTCGGTGTGTATGCCCAGAAGTGGGATTGCTGGGTCATATGGCAGTTCTATTTCCAGCTTTTTAAGAAATCTCCACGCTGTTTTCCATAGTGGCTGTACTAATTTGCATTCCCACCAACAGTGTAAGAGGGTTCCCTTTTCTCCACACCCTCTCCAGCATTTATTGCTTGTAGACTTTTGGATAGCAGCCATCCTGACTGGCATGTAATGGTACCTCATTGTGGTTTTGATTTGCATTTCTCTGATAATGAGTGATGTTGAGCATCTTTTCATGTGTTTGTTAGCCATCTGTATGTCTTCCTTGGAGAAATGTCTGTTTAGTTCTTTGGCCCATTTTTTTGATTGGGTCATTTATTTTTCTGGAGTTGAGCTGGAGGAGTTGCTTGTATATTTTAGAGATTAATCCTTTGTCTGTTGCTTCATTTGCTATTGTTTTCTCCCAATCTGAGGGCTGTCTTTTCACCTTGCTTATAGTTTCCTTTGTTGTGCAAAAGCTTTTAAGTTTCATTAGGTCCCATTTGTTAATTTTTGCTTTTGTTTTTAATATTCAGGGATGTGGGTCATAGAGGATCCTGCTGTGATTTATGTCAGAGTGTTTTGCCTATGTTCTCCTCTAGGAGTTTTATAGTTTCTGGTCTTACGTTTAGATCTTTAATCCATTTTTAGTTTATTTTTGTGTATGGTGTTAGAAAGTGTTCTAGTTTCATTCTTTTACTGGTGGTTGACCAGTTTTCCCAGCACCACTTGTTAAAGAGGTTGTCTTTTTTCCATTGTATATTCTTGCCTCCTTTGTTGAAGATAAGGTGTCCATAGGTATGTGGATTTATCTCTGGGCTTTCCATTCTGTTCAATTGATCTATATTTCTGTCTTTGTGCCAGTACCATACTGTCTTGATGACTGTGGCTTTGTAGTAGAGCCTGAAGTCAGGCAGGTTGATTCCTCCAGTTCCATTCTTCTTTCTCAAGATTACTTTGGCTATTCGAGGTTTTTTGTATTTCCATACAAATTGTGAAATTATTTGTTCTAGTTCTGTGAAAAATACCGTTGGTAATTTGATAGGGATTGCATTGAATCTATAGATTGCTTTGGGTAGTATAGCCATTTTGACAATATTGATTCTTCTGATCCATGAACACGGTATGTTTCTCCATCTGTTTGTGTCCTCTTTGATTTCTTTCATCAGTGATTTATAGTTTTCTATATATAGGTCTTTTGTTTCTTTAGGTAGATATACTCCTAAGTATTTTATTCTTTTTGTTGCAATGGTGAATGGTATTGTTTCCTTAATTTCTCTTTCTGTTTTCTCATTGTTAGTGTATAGGAATGCAAGAGATTTCTGTGTGTTAATTTTGTATCCTGCAACTTTGCTATATTCGTTGATTAGCTCTAGTAATTTTCTGGTAGAGTCTTTAGGGTTTTCTATGTAGAGGATCATGTCATCTGCAAACAGAAAGAGTTTCACTTCTTCTTTTCCTATCTGGATTCCTTTTACTTCTTTTTCTGCCCTGATTGCTATGGCCAACACTTCCAAAACTATGTTGAATAGTAGTGGTGAGAGTGGGCACCCTTGTCTTGTTCCTGATTTTAGGGGAAATGCTTTCAATTTTTCACCATTGAGGGTGATGCTTGCTGTGGGTTTTTCATATATAGCTTTTATTATGTTGAGGTATGTTCCTTCTATTCCTGCTTTCTGGAGAGTTTTGATCATAAATATATATTAAATATTATATATATATAATATATAAATGTGTATATTAAATGTATATTATATCTTAACATATATTATTATATATTATTATTATTCTATATATTTATATATTATATATTTTATATTACATATATTATGTTTTATATAATATAAATATAAATATAACATATAATATTTATAGTATATATTGTATATATTATATAATATATAATATGTTTATAATATATAATAATAAATATGCATTATATATAATCATATATAGTATTTAATTTATAATATAATATGTTATAATATATATGATAATATATAACATATATTATTTATTATAATATAAATTATTTATACATTATTATTATATATATCATATGCATTATATATAATATATATATCATATATATTACATGTGTTATTATATATAATATGATATATATTTATATATTATATATTGATTATATATAATATATATTAAATATAATACATAAATATACAATTGTATACAATATATTATATAAATAAATATATTATATAGTATTATATAATTATATATAATATTATAAATATATTAAAATACATAATATTAAATAATTATATAAAATAAGAATTATATACTTATATAAATTATCTTATATATTTATATAATATATTATACAATATATAATATATATATTTATATAAATTCTATATTAATTATATATAAATATATGATATATATATTTGTAAATGCATTTAATAATAAATAAAACAATATATAATTATATAATTATTTATATATATGATTATATTATATATATTATATATAATTTATAGTATATTATATATTATCACATATTATTATATAGTATATATTATTATTATATATTATAGATTATAATATATTATATTATTATATATTATATAGTGTATATGATTTTATGTATTATATATTATTATGTTATTTATGATAATATATTAAATATTATGTTATAATATATATATTGTTAATATATTAGCAATATATAAATACTTAATATATTAAGGATTTTGTATATTATGTATATTATATATAATATATTATAGACTATAATTATATATATTATATTATATATTATATGTATTATATTATATGTAGTTAATATATTAACAACATATTAAAACTTAATATATTAAGCATTTTATATGTTATATATAATATATATAATATATAGTATTACATAATATATATTGTTAATTTATTAACCATATATTTTTCTTAATATATTAAGGAAAATATGTTGTTATTTTATATTATATTATTATATATTATATTAGGTTATATATTATATATAATATATGATTGTATATTATATATCATTACATATTATATATTATATTATATATATGATTACTATATATTATTATATATTATATTATTAGATTATATATGATTATATATTATAATATAATATATATTGTTAATATCTTAATGATATATTAATACTTAACATATTAAGGATTTTATATAGTATATATTATATATAGTATTACATAATATATATGATTACTATATTAACAACATAGTAATCCTTAATATATTTAGGATTTTATATATTATATATACTATATGTTATATAGAATATATTATAATATGTTGTATATAATATATAATTATAATATTGTATTATAATGTATTATGTTATATATAAATATGTATCATTATATTTAGAATATAGTTATATATCATACTAGGTGAGCAGTATACTGCTTTGCAGTTTTTAGTGGTTACACCCGTTCACAGTTACTATAATGGTGCTGTATTCCCCACACTGTGCAATGTGTCCGTGTAGCTTATTTATACATAGTTTGTACCTCTTAATCCCCAACCCCTTTATTTCCCTTACCTGCTTCCCTCTCTCCACTGGTAACCATTAGTTTGTTCTCTATTATCTGTTGTTGAATATTTTAGATTCCACATATAAATGATATACCATATTTGCCTTGTCTGACATTTCTTTTTTAAAAAAATTAAAAAATATTAATTTTATTTAAAGTTCTTTTTGAGGGGCTTTCTTAGGCCTCACTGTGATGCGCAGGCTCTTCATTTCAGAGTGTGGGCTTCCTCTCGTTGTGCACATTGGTTTCCCTACTTGTGATGCATGGGTTCTAGTTGTGACGCATTGGTTTCCCTACTTGTGATGCATGGGTTCTAGTTGTGACGCATTGCTTTCCCTACTTGTGATGCATGGGTTCTAGTTGTGACGCATTGGTTTCCCTACTTGTGATGCATGGGTTCTAGTTGTGGCACATCGGTTTCCCTACTTGTGATGCATGGGTTCTAGTTGTGACTCATCCGTTTCCCCTACTTGTGATGCATGGGTTCTAGTTGTGACGCATTGGTTTCCCTACTTGTGATGCATGAGTTCTAGTTGTGATGCATCTATTTCCCCTACTTGTGATGCATGGATTCTAGTTGTGATGCATTGGTTTCCCTACTTGTGATGTGTGGGTTGGTTTCCCTACTTGTGATGCATGGGTTCTAGTTGTGACGCATTGGTTTCCCTACTTGTGATGCATGGGTTCTAGTTGTGGCACATCGGTTTCCCCTACTTGTGATGCATGGGTTCTAGTTGTGACGCATTGGTTTCCCTACTTGTGATGCATGGGTTCTAGTTGTGATGCATCAGTTTCCCTACTTGTGATGTGTGGGTTGGTTTCCCTACTTGTGATGCATGGGTTCTAGTTGTGATGCATTGCTTTCCCTACTTGTGATGCATGGGTTCTAGTTGTGATGCATCCGTTTCCCCTACTTGTGATGCATGGGTTCTAGTTGTGATGCATTGGTTTCCCTACTTGTGATGCATGGGTTCTAGTTGTGGCACATCGGTTTCCCTACGTATTTCTCTAGTTGTGATGCATGGGTTCTGTAGTTCCAGTGCTTGGACTTAGTTGCCCCACAGAATGTTGGGCTCTTAATTCCCTGGCCAGGGATTGAACCTGCATCACCTGCATTGGAAGGTGGATTCTTAACCACTGGACCACCAGGGAAGTCCCTGTCTGACTTATTTCACGTAGCATAATGCTCAACAAATCTGTCTACGTTGCTACAAATGATAAAATTTCATTCTTTTTAATGGTTGAGTAGTATTCCATTACATATATATATATATCTCACATCTTCTTCTTTATCTTTTCATTTGTTTATGGGCACTTAAGTTGCTTCCATATCTTGGCTATTGTAAATAATATGGCTACGAACATTGGGGTTCATGTGTCTTTTTGAATTAGTGTTTTTGTTTTTTTTCAGATATATACACAAGAGTAGCATTGTTGCATCATAGCATAGTTCTATTTATAGGTTTTTGAGAAATCTTCATACTATTTTCCACAGTGACTGCACCAGTTATAATCCCACCAGCAATGTAGGAGGGTTCCCTTTTCTATGCAGCTTCACCAACATTTATTATTTGTATCTTTTTTTGATGATAGTGATTCTGACAGGTGTGAGGTAGTATCTCATTGTGGTTTTGATTTGCATTTCTGTAATGATTAGTGATATTGAGCATCTTTTCATGTGCCTGTTAACTATCTGCATTTCCTGTTTGAAAAATGTCTATTAGGTTCTTTTGCCCATTTTAAAAATTGGGTTATTTGTTTCTTTGATGTCAAGCTATATGAGCTGCTTGTATATGTTAGATATTAATTGCTTATTGGTTGTATTATTTGCAAATATTTTCTCCCATTCAGTAGGTTGCCTTTTCTTTTTGTCAGTGGTTTTTTTTTGCTGTGCAAAAGCTTTTAAGTTTAATTAGGTACATTTGTTTATTTTTGCTTTTATTTCCTTTGCTTTAGGAGGTGGATCCAAGAAAGTATTGCTATAATGTATGCCAAAGAGTGTTCTGCCTATGTTTTCCTCTAGCTTTATGGTATCTGATCTTATATTTAGAACTTTAAGCCATTTTGCCTATTGAGTTTATTTTTGTGTATGGTGTTAGAGAATGTTCTAATTTCACTCTTCTATACATAGTTGCCCAGTTTTCACAGCATGGCTTGTTGAAGGGACTGCCTTTTCTCTATGGCATAGTCTCGCCTCCTGTGTCATAGTTGGACATAAATGTATGTATTTACTTCTTGGCTGTCTGTTCTGTCCCTGTGACTGTGTCTGCTTTTGTGCCAGGACCGTACTGTCCTGATTACTGAGGCTTTATAGTATAGTCTGAAGTCAGGGAGCAGGATTCCTTCAGCTCTGTTCCTCTTTCTCAAGATTGTTTTGGCTACTTGGAGACTTTTGTTTGACATACAAAATTTAAAATTATTTTTTCTAGGTCTGTGAAAAATGCCATTGGCATTTTGATAGGGATTGCACTGAATTTGTAGAAAGAAATTCAAGAAGAAAAGGGAGAGAACATGAATTAACAAACACAGGAGTGAAAAGGAGAAATTACAACTGATACCACAAAAATGCAAAGGATCATAAGAGACTACCACAAACAATAAAATGGATAATCTAGAAAATTACAATCTTGACTAAACCAGGAAGAAATAGAAAATGTGAACAGACCAATTACCAGTAACAAAATTGAGTCAGTAATTTAAAAACTTCAAACAACACAGGTGAATTATACAGAACATTTAGAGAACAGTTAAAACCTATCCTCAAACTATTCTAAAAAATTGCAGAGGAAGGAACACATCTGAATTCATTATGGGAGACAAGTATCATCTTGATGCCAAAACCAGACAAAGATCACAAAGAAAGAAAATTACAGGCCAGTATCACTAATGAATATAGGTGCAAAAATCCACAACAAAATATTAACAAACTGAATCTGACATGCATTAAAAGGATCATGCACCGTGCTCAAGGTGGATATATCCTCAGGGCTGCAAGGATTTTTCAATATCTGCAGGTCAGTCAATGTGATACACCACATTAACAAACTGAAGAATAAAACCATATGACCATCTCAGTTGATGCAGAAAAAGCTCTTAACAAAATTCAATATCCATTTATGACAAAAACTCTCCAGAAACTGGGCATAGAGGGAGCATACCTCAACATAATAAAGGCCATGTATGATAAGCCCATAGCTAACATACTCAATGGTGAAAAGCTGAAAGCATTTCCTAAGATCAGGAACCAGACAGGGGTGTCTACTGTTGTCACTTTTATTCAGCATGGTTTTAGAAGTCCTACCATAGAAGTCAGAGAAGTAAAAGAAATAACAGAAATCTAAATTGGAAAGAAAGAAGTAAAACTGTCTGTCGCTGTTTGCAGATGACATGATACTACACACAGGAAATCTTAAACATACCACTAGGAAAACTACTAGAGCTCATCAACAAATTCAGTAAAGTTGTAGGATACAAAATTAATATACAGAAATCTGTTGCATTTCTATACACTAGCAACGAAACTATCAGAAATGGAAATTAAGAAAACAATCCATATACCATTCATCAAAAAGAATAAAATACCTAGAAATAAACTTACCTAAGGAGGTAAAATACTTGTACTTGGAAAATTATGAGACTGATGAAAGAAACTGAAGATGACCTAAACAGATGGAAAGACATACCAGCTGTTCTTGGACTGAAAAATTAATATTGTTAAGTATTTTCTATTATTGATGTTGTTACTGTTGTTTTTATTATTCTAATAGTAATTTACCAGTCTTCTCCTTAGCTAGTGCTAACAGTTTATGTGTATGCCATGGAGAAGGTGGAAAGTTGAATGTGCATAGATCTAGGGGGACATGATGGAAGGCCAATTAGGCAAATGACTTGAAGAGAGCGGTCAGATGATAGAATTGAAGCTGGCTGTGTGTAGCCCCAGTTGGATGGGGCTGATAGATATGAGGACTAACTCAGTGAGAGAACTCGGGCAGGAGATTATAATGAGAGAGCAGGAAGTCTGGGCTTAATATTTCAGGGGTGGCCATGGTCACAGATGAAAATAATTAATCTGTGTTAGTATGTCTGCCTACTCAAGATGATCAGATATGGTAATTTGTCTAGTAAAATATCTTGTTACTTCTTAATCCCCACAGACAGATCAAGGAACTGAGAAACTTGGAGGTGAGTATTTGTAGATTGGAACGAAGTCAGTGAACAGGTACTAAAGAGTTACAAGAATGAGGGGTGACTGGAAGTATGGTGGATAAAGATGACAATGTTGAAGAGGAGTGTAGTTTTCCTAGAAAACTAGAAGAAGAATGATCTGGAAGGCATATTGGAGAAATAAGGTAGATGGCTCATGCCATCTCCCAGTCCTGACCTGAAGGCTCTGAAAGAATGTGGCCTCTAGAGGGGAGAGGGGCGCTGAGGAAGCCATGCCCCCCAGGTCAGCCAGACTTCTGTTTAGATGATGAGGAGGAGGGGCCGCTCAGCTGGCTGAGGATGGGGGCCGTTGTGGTCCCAAGAGAAAGTTGCGAAGGTCGCATGGGGAGCTGGTTAGTGAAGAGGCAACGGATGAAGTGCTGGGGAAGGGAGAAGCTGGGTCCCCCTCCAAATGGATTTCACTTCCTTCCTTGGGATTTTCCATGTGAAATGAGCAGCATATCCATAAAGCCGAAGAACTGTGCTGTGGTACTGTTTATTATAACTTTGTGGTTGACAGTAACAAAGCTTTTCAAAAGGTAAAAAGTACTTGCCTCTTATTACTAGATCATTAAAGTCATATTTGGATTTGAATTTTCTTTATTTTTAAAAAATTACTGCTATACCTTTTCAACTTACTAATAATCAATGAAGTTTTAGCTAGATCCACCCGAAGAGAGAAGTTACTGTCAGCCATTCTGGTGACTTGACTTGGAAATGGTCATGATAATTTAGCATTGCATCAATTAGCACCCCAGAGATTTCCACAATTCATAAAACTAATTACATAAGTTTCAGCAGTTAACAAATATGCTTTTCTCTCAGATGAGAAACAGTAAAAGAGCAGGTTAACTTACTTGATATCTTAATTTTTGAGCGATCCCTGTTAATTTTTGAGAGCACCCTTCCCCAGTACTTTATACTATTGCTTTTTTACTAACCAGCTTCCTATGCTACCTTCAAAACCTCTTTTTTATATACTCTATCTTCATGAGAGAAATACTAATAATTACTTTATGTCTTCTGTTTACAACTGTGATACATGCTCACTGTAGAAAAATTTAAAGATCTGATAGGTAAGATAGATAAAAGGTAAAATAAGAAAGCAAATATTCCCTCAAACTCTGCCATGGAGAGGAGGTGAGTGGTGGCAGAGTGAGACTGAACATTTTAATGAATAGCCTAAAAAATATTGTTGCAGAACTCAAAAAAGGTTATGATATTTAAGATTTCTCTGAGGGTGAGTGCTATTGTCTCATTTTTGTCCTCAAAACTTAGTCTTTTTACCCAGAAGTGCAGTGGCAGCCACCCAGCTTTCAGAGACCAGACAGCTTGCCAGGTGGCCTCTGGCCATTTGCTGCCAGTCCATTGTGGAGGGCAGCTGTTTAGCGCTGGACAACCGTATAGTCAGGAAAGTCTTTTTTTTTTTTTAAAGTGTTAGTTGCCCAGTCATGTCCGACTCTTTGCGACCCCATGGACCATAGCCCCCCAGACTCCTCTGTCCACAGGATTCTCCAGGCGAGAACACTGGAGTGGGTTGCCATGCTCTCCTCCAGGGGGTCTTCCCAACCCAGGAGTCGAACCAGCATCTCTTGCATTGTAGGCAGACTCTTTACAGAAAATACTTGTTTTATTGTTTTTCTGGCTGCGGCACGCAGGGCCTTTGCTGCGTCGTGTGGGATCTTTCATTGCAGGGCACGGACTTCTAGTTGTGGCGTGTGGGCTTGGTTGCTCTAAGGCATCTTAGATCTTAGTTCTCTGACTAGGGATCAAACCCACATTCCCTGCGTTGCAAGGCAGATTCTTAACCACTGGACCACCAGGGAAGTCCCAGGAAAGGCTTATTTATATGCTTTGTGCTTGTTAGAAAACATTTACTTGTGGTCAGATTTATGATTTTTTAAAAAGCCTGATAAATGCCAGAGGCTCCGGATCCAGTGTTTCCCGGTTTAGGGACTATATTTGAGGAACCTCTGTGGGATGTTGCAGACTCAGAACATGATTTACTAATAAATTGTTGCCTCAATGCACTAAACGTCATCCAGATTGCACAGATTGGTTTTCTTTCTTTGAATAATGCCTGGAGTTTTTTTCAAGGATGTTTAAAAAAAGCCAGGCACTGCCTGGCTTACTCTCACAGCTGGAGTAAGCTATGAGAATGCTACAGAAGTCCCTGTCCCGTTCAAGAGGCTTTCTCTGTGGCTGTGAGGAGAAAGCTCTGAGAAATACATTCCGCAATAGAACTTCTTAGAGTGAGATGTGCTACCTTCCTTTGAACTGAGATCTTTTGAAACACTTCCATTTGCTATGTGGGAACTGATCAGAAAAGATCAGAGTGTGGAATACAGTGTGGTGACACCTACGGCCAGTTACTACAAAGCAAGGGTGGGGGGCAGGATTGGTTCACCTAAACTTATTTGTCTCAATGGTCTGCATGAGTACCACTGTCACTTTTTACAGTTTAAAAATCTCTTGGCTAACAATCATCCTCTTGGTTGGAGACCCAGAATTGTATGAAGGAAGGAGCTTGGGGTTTTAGGTCAAGCAAGTGTCATCCTAATCCCGATTTTATCAGTTACTCAATCTTAGAGACAGGAAAAGATGCACTAATTAGCATTCCCTTTTTCTTCATTCACTGAAAAGATGCGGCTGTTGCTGTGTGTTTATTTCTGTAAAACGTACCAGCAGCCTCCTTACTGAAGCTTTTGTCTGTGTTCCTAGCCTGCAAGGGCACTGCATTTGTAGCTCAGACTGTAAGTTCCATGAGACTAGGGCCATTTCTGTTGAGTAGGCAGAGGGATAAATATCAGTGAGATAAAGGCTGCAAGGAGATCCAACCAGTCCATCCTAAAGCAAATCAGTCCTGAGTATTCATTGGAAGGACTGATGCTGAAGCTCCAATACTTTGGCCACCTGATGCAAAGAACTGACTCATTGGAAAAGGTCCTGATTCTGGGAAAGATTGAAGGCAGGAGGAGAAGGGGACAACAGAGGATGAGATGGCTGGATGGCATCACTGACTTGATGGACATGAGTTTGAGCAAGCTCCAGGAGTTGGTGACGGACAGGGAAGCCTGGCATGTTGCAAAGAGTGGGACACGGCTGAGCAACTGAACTGAACTGAAAGTCTAGGAAGATGGATGCAGCTTTTTGGAATGACATTGCCTGGCTCTATAAAATGTCATTGTTTCCTGAGGTGAGGTGGTGAGATAAGTTTATTTGCAGCTTATGTAAACAACCCAGAATATCTTATCCACAGCTATGGCATATATTTCCATAAGATTCTATATTTTCTTTTTTTTCATGAAACATTTAATTTTTTTCATCCCTTGAAAATTTATTTTATTTTATATTAAAGCATAATTTATTTACAGGGTTGTGTTAATTTCAGGTATATAGCAAAGTGGTTCAGTTATACATATATTTATATCTACTCCTTTTCAGATTCTTTTCCCACTTAGGTTATTACAGAATGTTGAGCAAAGTTCCCTGTGCTATAGAATAGGTCCTTGTTGGTTATCTGTTTTAAATACTGTAGTGTGTGTGTGTCAATCTCAAGCTCTAATTTATCCCTCCTCTTCCCCACACAAGGATTCTGTATTTTTTACATGCATGGCCTCATTTGAGCCACACTTCCTCCTGAAAGTTAGATAGGGAAGGGTAGGTATTAATTGGTTCCCATGCATAGGACCTGTTTAAATAGCAAGTTTAAAGCATCCCTTAGCATGCACACAATATATTTTCCTCACTTTCAACAATTCCCACAGTTTTACAAAATGAATTTTGCCAGAATAGGTGATGGGAGGACTTGTGGGTGAAGGGAAATTTTCATGATGTTCTGGGGTAAATTTTTCAAGTGACTGTAAAGAGAATGCTTTATAGCTCAGCACTGCAAGTGAATGTCTGAAGCTGACCAGGTAGAGTCTTTTATGATATTTTGCTTAAGGACTTGCTGTCCCCTGAAGATGCTTCTGTTCTTCCTTCTGACCTCTGGTTCCCCACATAGCAAGACAGGGCTGTGTGATGGCATCTGGCCAACGGGCTCTTGCAGAAGAGACGCAGGCCCTTCCTGACTGAAGAGTCTGTGTGAGCATATCCCCCAGTGTTCACTGCAGCACTATTTACAATATCTGGGACATGGATGTAACCTAGATGTCCACTGAAAGATGAATGGATAAAGAAACTGCTGTATATACATTCAATGAAATATTACTCAGCCGTAAAAAGGAGCACATTTGAGTCAGTGGTGATGAGGTGGATGAACCTAGAGCCTATTATAAGCAATGATGTAAGTCAGAAAGAGAAAAACACATATCATATATTAAAGCATATATACGGAATCGAAAAAGATGGTACTGATGAACCTATTTGCAGGGCAACAATGGAGACGCAGACATAGAGATCAGATTTATGGACACTGGAGTGGGTAGGAAGGAGAGGATGGGACGAATGGAGAGAGTAGCATGGAAACATATGCACTAACATGCATAAGATGTATAGTGGGAATCTGCTGATCCCTCAGGGAACTCACACTGGGGCTCTGTGACAACCTAGAGGAGTGGGATGGGGTGGGGGTGAGAGCGGGCTCAAGACGGGGTGACGCATGTGTTCCCATGGCTGAGTCATGTTGATGTACGGCAGAAACCATAACAGTGTTGTAATTACCCTTCAATTAAAAATAAATTAAGAAAACAAAGGGTCTGGGTGAAGCCCACCAGTTATCTCCAGCTTTGCTGAGTCACCTGGAAGATATGGAGCTGCCAGCATCTGTCCGTCTAGCTTCCTGAGTTGCTGTGTGAGCAGATCCTTCCACCCTTCCACAACCCCCCTCACATCCTGCAAGCAAGAGGGGAAAATGAACCTCGAGCATGTTTAGCTTCTGAAGTCTCAATTTGTTAACATCTGTCTTGATTCAAACACCATTAGACTGTCCTCCTTGAGTGAGTGAGTGTGTGTGTGTGTATGTGTGCTTTAAAGATCTTTACATAGTGGGCACCTCACATGTGAGCAATGCTTGGCAAGTGCTTATTGAGGAAATGAATTCACAGAAAAAAATTTCTGAATGAACCTGTATTTGGCCAAGTTAGGCATCCACACTGAGCACAGCATGAGCTGGCCCCTCTACTTCTGGGATTGTGCATTGTCCCCTGAGTCCTTTGGAGCTCCTGGTCTATACATCCCCTCCTTGGACATGTTACTAACTGGGAGAGTTCAGTGCTGACTGGCCCACTGGGCCTTCCAGGGAAGAAAAGGGTGGAAAACCCTTGGCATGTAATGGAGTCACTGTCCCTGCCCGCCCGTTCTGTCTCCCCCTCTGATGTCTTCATTTTCATCCTTCTGCCTCCGACTGTGGCGGGAGACCAAACTCCAGCTTTGACTCGGCGTTTTTGTCCACCTGAAAACTTGAAAACAAATCATAATTCTGACAACTGACCTCTTATCCTTTGCCATGCATTGTGGTAAGCACTTTACCTGAATTACACCAGTTAATTTTTTTTAATTAAACTTTTAATTTTATATTGTTCAGTTCAGTTCAGTTGCTCAGTCATGTCTGACTCCTTTCAACCCCATGGACTGCAGCACACCAGGCTTCCCTGTCCATCACCAACTCCCAGAGCTTACTCAAACTCATGTCCATTGAGTCGGTGATGCCATCCAACTATCTCATCCTCTGTCATCCCCTTCTCCTGCCTTCAGTCTTTCCCAGCATCAGGGTTTTTTCCAATAAGTCAGCTCTTAATATCAGGTGGCCAAAGTATTGGAGTTTCAGCTTCAGCATCAGTCCTTCCAAAGAATATTTAGGACTGATTTGCTTTAGGATGGACTGGTTGGATCTCCTTGCAGTCCAAGGGACTTTCAAAAGTCTTCTCCAATGTCACAGTTCAAAAGCACCAATTCTTCAATGCTCAGCTTCCTTCATAGTCCAACTCTCACATCCACACATGACCACTGGAAAAGCCATACCTTGACTAGACGGACCTTTGTTGGCAAAGTAATGTCTCTGTTTTTTACTATGCTGTCTAGGTTGGTCATAACTTTCCTTCCAAGGAGTAAGCATCTTTTAATTTCATGGCTGCAATCACCATCTGCAATGATGTTGGAGCCCCCCAAAATAAAGTCTGTCACTGTCTCCACTGTTTCCCCATCTATTTGTCATGAAGTGATGGGACTGGATGCCATGATCTTAATTTTCTGAATGTTGAGTTTTAAGCCAACTTTTTCACTCTCCTCTTTCACTTTCATCAAGAGGCTCTTTAATTCTTCACTTTCTGCCATAAGGGTGGTGTCATCTCCATATCTGAGGTTATTGCTATTTCTCCCCGCAATCTTGATTCCAGCTGTGCTTCATCCAGCCCAGAATTTCACATGATGTAGTCTGCACATAGGTTAAATAAGCAGGGTGACAGTATACAGCCTTGGCGTTCTCCTTTCCCAGTTGGGAACCAATTGGAAACATTTACATTGAAGTGCAGTCATTTACAGTGCGCATCCGTGTCAGGCGTACGGCACAGTGACTCAGTTATACACACACACGCATCTGTGCTTTCACAGATCCTTCCCAGTGTAGTTTATTACAGAGTGCTGAGTACAGTTCCCTGTGCTATGTGGTAGGTCCTTCTTAGTTATCTATTTTACATATAGCTGTGTGTGTATGTTAATCCAAAACTGCTCATCTATCCCTGCAACCCACGTTTCCCTTTTGGTAACTGTAAGCTTGTTTGTGAAGTCTGTGAGTCTGTTTCTGTTTTATAAATAAGTTCATTTGTATCATTTTTTTAAGTTAGTTCTCACAACAGTCTGTAAAATTACTACTAATAGGTCTATTTTATGGGAAAGGAAATTGAGGCACCATGAATTTCTCTTGCTCCGGGTGTCACAGCACGTGTGAGGCGTGGGGTGGACCTGGAGCCCCTGTCCGGGGTGTCTGCGGTCAGAGCTGACCCCACCCCGTGTCCCTCCCTGAAACCTTTCTTGGAGCTTCCCCACTGCAGGATCCAGGGTTTGGACTTCCAGTGGGCTGTCCCCAGGGCTTCCCCGCTGGTTCAGTGGTAAAGAGTCTTCCTGCAGGGCAGGAGACCCGGGCTCCATCCCTGGGTAGGGAAGATCCCCTGGAGGAGGGCATGGCAACCCGCTCCAGTGTTCTTGCCTGGAGAATCCCATGGCCAGAGGAGCCTCGAGGGCTGCAGTCCGTGGGGTCACAGAGAGTCAGACACGCCTGCCTGACTGAGTGGCAGCAGCCTGTCCCCTCTTTGCCCCACTGGTTGGGGCTTGCAGTCCCACGTCTTCAGGCCCCTGTGCTAGAGGGGTCCTTCCATACGGTTCCTTCTGGGCACTGTGCTAACTGTCCCTGCGGCCGCTCAGCCCTCAGGATCCTTGAGGCTGAATCATTCCACTACCCAGGCTTCCGTGAGACCTCCCGCTCCGCTGCCTGGTTTCTCCTGGATGTCTCAGCTGCTTTTGGGCCTTCGCCCTCCAGGAGGATGCTCTGAGGCAGGTTTCCGACTTAGTCCTCACCTGTCTGCACTGGGCCTCTTGGCCCATCTGGTCCATCTGAAGGGCAGCACAAGTGCAAGTTGCTCGGCTTGAATCTGAGCGGACACTGTCCTCAGACTAGAGGCTTCACAGGCGTGCTCGAAGTGTGCGCACGACTCCCGTCTGACGGGTGTGCCTGCACAGGGTGCTGAGGGTCCTGTGTGCTGCCTCCAAGATGTTCAAGTCCAGAGAAGCCCCAGGCAACCAGTCTTCCCTCTGTTATTTTCCCAACACAAATTTCTTTTTTTTTTTTTTCATTTATTTTTATTAGTTGGAGGCTAATTACTTTACAACATTGCAGTGGTTTTTGTCATACATTGAAATGAATTTCTTTATCAGTTTATTCTTAAAAAAATTTTTTTTAATGCTGAGACCAAACTTGGCATCATCGACTTGACTTGGGTTTGAGCAAACTCTGGGAGATGGTGAAGGACAGGGAAGCCTGGCCTGCTGCAGTCCCTGGGGTCGCAAAGAGTCACAGGACTGAGGGACTGAACAGCAACAAACTTGCAAATGGTGAATGTGCATATCTCAGGCAGTTTTCAGGAGGCCCTGGTTGAGCAAGTTGAGTTTCTAGAAGTGAATTCCTTAAAATTTCCATGAGTCTATGAGTGGCATGATAGGTCTTCACATACCTCCAGAGTTCCCAGATGGCAGGGTCTCAAAAAGAAGGACCTAGCTTCCTCTTGATTTTATTGCTTTTTCAGTTTAAAAAACATAATGCCAGTTCATTGTAGAAAATGCAGAGAAGTTATGTCCCAGTCCAAGTTTGAGTTCTTTCTGAAATTTTTGATGGAGCCTCTGTATGTAAATCTCTGCTCCTCATGGAAATCAGACTGACATTTAAAGTCGGGCCACTAGACAGTAGGTTTTGGGTGGCAACCAGGGGCTCTGCTCGGGCTGAGTGTTCAGGAGCAGGTCAAAAGTGCAGCTGCGAGCTGAGAGCCAGGGGGCCCGTGGAGGCAGAGAGGCCCCCCAAAGAGTGTGACTGTGCCATCTCAGAAAGCTCTCACCCGACCAGCAGCAGTGTGAGCAGCGCTCAGATCGGAAATGCCAGGAAGCCGCACACATCAACTGTGAAGTGGCGCTGCTCACAGTACTTCTGAAATTACATCCTATTTCATTAGTTGCAAAGGCTAATTGCATCCGGAAAATTCCCTATGTAGATGGAAGCTACAGAGATAATGTACATGTCACTCTGAGAAAACCACATGGTAGCGAGGCTTCCAGTATACTCAGAGACTCTGCACCACTCATCACTGCTGAGGGGCCACGAGGGTGGGAACAGTGCCTCAGCTCTCTGCCCCCAAGTGTCTCGAGGGAGGGGAAGGCTTTGGAAAACAGCAGGCAAGCGGTCATGTTCCTGGGACTAGACGTTTAGGCAGGGCAGCTGGCTTTGGCAGCTGAGAGTTAGGCTTGCCCTGACACTTACGCCCTTAGCAGAGTGGTCATGACAATGTGCCCTTTCAGGACAACCTACTGAACTCAGCAAGGGCATTGCATGCCACGCCTTTCCCCATCTGAGGAATCTGAACGTCTAAGGACTGTGTGCCTGTGTTCAGTAGCTAACTTGTGTCTGACTGTTTGTGACCCCATGGACTGCAGCACACCAGGCTTCTCTGTCCTTCACCATCTCCCAGAGTTTGCTCAAACGCATGTCCGTGGAGTCAATGATGCCATCCAACCATCTCATCCTCTGTCGTCCCCTTCTCCTCCTGCCCTCAATCCCTCCCAGCATCAGGGTCTTTTCTAATGAGTCAGCTCTTCACATCAGGTAGCTGAAATATTGGAACTTCAGCTTCAGTCCTTCCAAAGAATCTAAGCACTAAGAGTGGTGATTCATATACTCTTTTTAAGCCCTGGTATTTAGGAGCTGAGAGATACTGAAGATGAAGCTCTATATCATCAAATACTATACTTATATTAGGATTAACAGAATTATGTTTATTACTAAGGTAGGTATCAAATAGAAAACAGGGGGCATTGTGCTTTACATAGAGATGCTCAGAAAATGTTAATGATGAAATTATCTAGAAACTTAAAATACTCATATCTCTAGTAGAAAAATCCTTAAAAAAAGATACAAATGAATTTATTTTCAAAACAGAAAGAGACTCACAAACATAGAAAACAAATTTATGGTTACCAAAGGGAAAAGAGGTTGGGGGAAGGATAAAATAGGAGCTTGGGGTTAACATACACACTACTATGTATAAAATAGATAATCAACAAGGAACTACTATATAGCATAGGGAACTCGACTCAATAATCTGTAGTGACCTATATGGGAAAAGAATCTGAAAAAGAATACATATATGTATATATATAACTGAATCAGTTTGCTGTATAACTGAAACTAACACAAGATTGTATACCAACTATACTCCAACATAACATAAAAATTAAAAATATAAGAAAACCGGAGGCATAGTACTTTAGATAGAGATGCTCAGAAAAAGTTGTTAATGATGAAATTATCTAGAAGCTTAAAATACTCATATCTCTAGTAGAAAAATTCTTTGTAGCTTTCAAATAGTTTTTACATAAAACAGCAGTCTTAGTTATCATAGCGTCCATTTTTATTTACTTTTTGGCTTAGGGTTCATCACCTTGAAAAAGCTGTTGTTAATCTGAGGAATGATGGGCTATTCTCAGAGCCAATAGTAATTTGAGATAGTCAAAATTGTGTTTTTTAATATATCTGATAACAATTGCCTGGAGATTGCATGATGTGTATATCAGTTGATCAGTGAAATAGCTTTCAGTTTTAGTTTCCACCAGTCTTTTTTAGAGGGTTGCTGTGGATGGATGAGGCAAGTCACTTGAGCTGGAGAAAGGCATGCATGGAATTAGTATTTTTTCTTTTCACTTTGTTCTGTGGAGAATCTAAAGACTGCTGCTCCTTTCTTTTACTGTGTTTGGTCAACTGGCAGTGTCAGAAAGAAAGAGCGAGGGGGAGGTGAGGCCCCTCTTCACCAAGGAGCTGGAATATGGGGTCTCCATGGCCCCGGGGTGCTGCTCTTCATATACTGGAAAGTGGCTTAGTGAGGGGCCTAGAGAGTCCCAGGGCCTATGGCGAGTGTATCCAGCCAATTCTGATGTCTCTAGATACACAAGGAGGGATGTAGACGTGAGCCTGATGGGGGGTTCTAGTTGCTTAATGGGAATGAAAAATGCTTGGACATTTTGGGGTGGGCATCCAGTCCCAGCACCAAGGCCCTCCAGCCATTGCTAAAGGTTGAAATTCTACGATGTCGACCTGGATGCCAGGAGCCACATGAGGAAGTGGCTGTCAGCAGCACAGGAGATTTCCTTTGCTCTTGGAGTCAGACTTGAGAGTATGTGTGTGCGTGTGTGCGAAGTTGCCTTGGTCGTGTCTGACTCTGTGACTCTATGGACTGTAGGCTGCCGGGCTCCTCTGTCCATACGATTCTTCAGGCAAGAAGACTGGAGTGGGTTGCCATGCCCTCCTCCAGGGGATCTTTCTGACCCAGGGATCAAAAACACGTCTCCTGCAGCTCCTGCATTGAAGGCAGATTCTTTACCTCTGAGCCACTGGAGAGGCCCCATGTATGTGCGTATCTGTATCGTATCTATGTCCATGTCTGTCTATCATCTAGCTGTCTATCTGTCATAAACATGGCTAAAGACAGCCTGCCGCACTGCGTGAAGGGCCAGGTGGGAGGGCAGCTCTTGTCCAGTGTGAGATGGCCACAGTGAACCGACTTCTTTTCCTGCTCCCACAGACTGACCTCCCAGCACCACCGTCTCTCCTTGCCAACACAGGTAGACTGTCCGTGCCTGAGACCTCAAACCTCATGCCTTACTGTCCTCTCCGCCTCTCTGCCAGCCGGAGTGGAGCTGGTGACCACAGAACTCTGGAAGGAAGGAGCGATGGGGGGAGTAACTCTCTAGCCTTGTTAATACATGCATGCTGCTTCTGTGTGATGATGTCAACAAATGATTTACTAAAGGACTTTGAGGCATGCTTATTTCATTCTTAACTTGTTATCCCTTTATATAATTTCTATTACTCCAAATCTCTAGATGTCATGGTTAGGGTAGTTTTCCTCTCTCTCTCAACGCAGGGTCTTTGTGAGTATACTTCTATCATTGTGCACTGGGAGGTATAAAGCACTTGGGAGTGGTACCTTCTTAAGATCCCTGGTAGATACTGAAGGACATTACTATGCCAAATTTTTAAATGTACAGCGGGGAAGGGAGATAAACGTATACTTTTTTTCCCCTACACTTGATTTAATTTGCTTTATGTAGGGTGGCCTCCCAGACAAAGCCAAGTTTGGGAACAAAATGCTTCTCCTGGAGGAATTTCAGACCTTCCTACTCCTAACAAACTGAAAAGCTATTTTAATTCTTGGTTCATTCAATCATTCATCCGTTCATTTCTTTATTAATAGGTGTCTATCAAACCACTTCCTGTATTCAGTCACTGTACATACAAAGGTGAATGAGGCAGCGTCTTTAACTGGCTGTGGGGAAGACAGATTCATAAGCAAGAGTTGTGGTACAATGTCTCGAGTGGGATGACGAGACAAAACAGGTTCAGAGAGGTGTTCAGCCCAGCTGAGGCCCCTGGGGAGGCTCCAAGGAGGCTGAACTGATGCTTGAAGAATGAAGAAGATTCAGAAAGGACCTCAAGTAGAGATGGAGGCAGGATACAGAGTGAAACGACTTTACTGGATCTGGCGGCTGCGAGGCCATGAGTGACATCAGCCAGATATATTACAATCAGTGGTGGGGCAGGAGCTGGACTGCAGCAGACTGGGGACTAACCAGGGAACAAGGAATCAGGCAGGAAAGAGAAAGGGTGGGTGTGAAATAGGCTGGATGGTGCCTTCAAGTTAGTCTTGGGCTCAAGGAGGTGTTTCATGTTTTAATTTCAGGGCTTTTTGAAAAATCTGTGCCATGTTCCAATAGGAAAAGAAAGGGGAAAGGGCCAGGAGGGGTGAGAGGGAGGGCACTCAGGTGGGGCAGAGGAGGGGATGAGAGCCGAGGGTCCAGGTAGGTGGGCCAGCCTTCCACAAACAATGGATGTGAAATGAAAATCGCTCAGCTATGTCTGCCTCTTTGTGACCGATTGGACTATATAGCCCACCAGGCTCCTCTGTCCATGGAATTCTCCAGGCAAGGATACTGGAGTGGTTTGCCATTTCCTTCTCCAGGAGATCTTCCCAACCACAAATGGTGGATGTCACTCCAAAAAAGCAATTTCAGTGGACCTGGTCTATAAAGTGAAACTTTCTTTTTTGTGTTTAAAGGGACAGAGGACACCATGCTCCCAATCTAGAAATACTTGGAGTAGGATATAAGGTAGAAATCAGAAAGGTTGGTGTGCGTGGAGTGCGGTAGGCAGGCGGGGACTCTGGAGAGTCTGTCTGCACTTCCAGCACCGCGGCTACTGCAGGCCTCCCACTACTATGTGATGAGTGGAGGTCCGGAGGGTGCAGATCAAGAGAGGCTGAAATTCTGCATTTTTATGTAAAATCTCTCAGTCTTAAAAGATTGGAAGGCGCTTCCCTGATGGCACACTGATATAGAATCTGCCTGCCAATGCAGTAGACGTGGGTTCGATCCCGGATCTGGGAAGATATCACATGACATGGAGCAGCTAAGCCTGTATGCCACAACTGTTAAGCATGAGCTCTCGGGCCCAGGAGCGACAACCACTGAAGACCAGGTGCCCTCGAGCCCGTGCTCTGAAGCCGCCAGTGAGCAGCCCAAGCATGAACCAGACAGTCAAAAGTCTTGGTTGCTCTTTGTGACCCCATGCACTGCAGCCCGCCAGGCTCCTCTGTCCATGGGATTCTCCAGGCCAGAATGCTAGAGTGGGTAGCCATTCCCTTCTCCAGGGGATCTTCCTGACCCAGGGATCGAACCCAGGTCTCCCTCATTGCAGGCAGACTCTTTACCGCCTGAGCCACCAGGGAAGCCCCTGCTCATTGCAACCAAAGAAAACCCCGCACAGCAAGGAAAACCTAGCGCCGCCAAAAATAAAATCAATAAGTAAGTGAAATGAAAGAGGTGGGCAAATTTTACGCAAACAAACCAGCGTACGGGTCAAATACAGTATGTCTGTCAGCTTAACCAGGCCCCGTGGCCCCAAGTGTGCAAACTGTTTTAGAAAACCTCTTTGGGGTTAACTTAATACTCTCATTTTCATGTGTCAAATCTATGCTTTCCTGTATAACTATGGAGAAAAACAGTAATATGGAAAAAGCATGGATAGTTGGAGAAAAGAAGCACAGTAATGAGTTTAATTCTTCTCAGTCTGGTTATATGCTGTGACCTCTCCAGGACTTTAATTTTAGGAAGTTGATTTGCTTATGTCTGTGCCTATTAACTGGATTTTCTTTGTTTATTTTAAAGGTTTCTGAAAAGTTGGATTGCTCAGGGAACCAGGAAAAGCTTCATTACTTAGTATATTACTAAAACTAAAATGGAAAATAGTACCTTTTTTTTTTTTTTTTAAATTGGACCCTTACACTACAGGGCAAATCTAAAAAAATTATAGATACCAACAGGCAAGATATTTGAATACGACAGAAGAAACAGAGAACTTTTATAATTTATGCTTTGCTAGTAATCAGTCATTTGTAACAGGAAAATGACTGATGACAGATGAGAGCTAGAGAAGGTACATCAGGGAGCGGGTAAGTAGAGACACTTCAATTCAGAAATTTGATGAATTAAGCTAGAAGAGTGGATCACAAACTGTAGATTGGAATCACCTGGAAGGCTTGTTCAAACATGGGTTGCTGGGTCCTATCTCCAGAGTTTCATATTTAGTGGGTCTGGGACTGGGGGCAAGAATTCACATTTTTGATAAATTCCCAGGTGAAGCTGATGTTGCTACTCCAGGGACCGACATTTGAGAAGCACTGTGCTAGAATATCTCTAAGCTTTACTGTTTATAGACATTACATCTGGACCATATTGTGTTTAAATCTACTTAAATTCACCCAGTCTTTAGGTTTATAAATGGCTGAAGTTGCTACATGCTTTTGGACTACTGAACTGAAGGTCTGGTGTTAGTTGTATAAAAACAGGAGTTGTGCTGGTCCAAGCCAGAGAGATTCTTTATTATATACAGCCCAGGTTGTCTATTTTCCTTTGGATGCTGTTGTTTTCATTTGGGATGGTCTGGTGTTGTGTTTACTTGGTAAGGTCAGTATCTTAATTATCAAGCTATTGACTGTCAGCGTCAAAACTCGACTGTGCTCCGGGGCGCAGAGGCTGGGATTTAGCGGGGCATCTCTGCTCTGCCAGCCGGCTCACCGCTAGGTTCTGCTGATAGGGGGCGCTAGAGGGAGAGTGCAAGGATGGAAGAGGAAGATCAGCTCCTGTTGGTTCATTTCTTGTCCTGACAGCGTCGCCCCAGAAGTTGTTCATCTGGCAGCGGCAGCTGGGTCCAGTCCTTCTCCACTCTCAGAATCAGACTCACTGCACTCCCCCAGGGATATACCTGCAGACAGCTCATGTCCTTTCCTTCAGAGACCTGGGTTCTACCTCCATGGGGTTCTTCCTCCAAGCTCCAAAAACGCCGGTGCCTATCAAGTAGCCTACTTCCTTGGAGGTCAGGGTCCTCACTCTGCAGGGTTGCTATTCCAGGCTCCCAATCTCTAATATTTCCAGTTGCTTCCTTTTGTTCCCCTAGCCTGCAGGAGGAAGGCTGCTACCTCCTCCAGTAATTATATCTGGGTTACCTAAGGGGTCCCTTTGCCTTTTCAGTACAATTCCCTGCATTAAATTCTCTTTGCTGAAAGAGCAACTGGTGGTTGCTTGCTTTTCTGACTGAACCCTGATACCAACCATGTCTGTCTTTCTGTGACATTTGTAGTATCAGTGGTGTTAGCCATGTTAGTGATATCAACACTCCATACTACTGCTTTCAAATTCCAGAATGTGGGTAATATCATGCACTCCAAAAGCTTACTCAGGAAGCATATAAACTGTTTTCTTTCTCTGGCTGTAGTTCCATAGATCACTTGAATCAGAATCACCTGGGGTGCTTGTTAAAAATACACATCCCTGAGCCCCACCTCCAGATAAACTTTCATTTTAGACAAACTTTTCAGGGTGAGTATGATAATTAATTTTATGTGTCAGCTTGGCAAGGTTATAGCGGTCAGTTGTCTGGTCAACTGAGATGTTGGATGTGAAGGTATTTTCAAGATGAGATTCACATTCAAATCAATAGACGTTGAGTAAAGGAGATAACCCTCCATAATGTGGATGGACCTCATGCAGTAAGTTGAAGGTCTTAAGGACAAAGACTGAGGTTTCTGAAAGAAAAAGAATTTGGCCTCATGACTGCAACAGAGAAACCCTGCCTGGGTTTCCAGTCTGCTGACCTGCTCTGTGGATTTAACTCTTACTTGAATTTCCTGTCTTCTGGGTTTCTGGACTTGCAAACCATCATAACCATGCCAGCCAACTCCTCTAAATAAGCAGCTTTCTCTCCCTAGCCCCTCTCTCTGTATGTATACATAGATATGGGCCTCCCAGGTGGTGCTAGTGGTAAAAAACCTGCCTGCCAATGCAGGTAGATGCTAGAGACAAGGATTTGATCCTGGAGTCGGGAAGATTCCCTGGAGGAGGGCATGGCAACCCACCCCAGTGTTCTTGCCTGGAGAATCCCCTGGACAGAGGAGCCTGGTGGGTTACAGTCCATGGTATCGAAAAGAGTCAGACACGACTGAAGCGACCTCTCTTTCTCTCTCTCTCTCTCTCTCACACACACACACATTTAATTGGTTCTATTTTTTTTTGGAGAACCCTGAGGTGGGCTTAGGAATCTGCATTTTGACCAGCACCCCAGGTGATTATGTGATTATGAGGGGTTGGACTCTGCAGCTTTCTAGTGAGAATTTTAGAGAGTACTGGAGAAATGGTAACTGAGTGCTTTGTGACAATTATTTTATTTGTACATTCATTTGATGACCATTTATCTTGGATGTACCATGGGTCTAGGAAACATTCTAGTATGCACTGGGCATATTGTAGTGTATTGGACAAATCTCAGCAACTCTCCAAGATGCTAAGGACCCTTTAGATGGGTCTTCTTGGGCAATTAAAAAAAAGGGTTACAAAATTTTAAAGGTCTATATCTATCCTCTCCCCACTTTACATTCAAATTTTGACTTGAATCATAATATTGTGAATTCATGACTTAAGAATATATTTTTTAACCTTAGATTTGGGTCTTTTGGCATTTTATTTTATTTTTGTAAAAGTATTTTAAATTCAGAAGTACTTACTATGTGCCAGGCGTTATAGTAAATATTGCGTTGATCAAAAACTTGGTTGGAATTTTTCCATGCAATATAATGGGAAACCTGAACAAACTTTTGGCCAACCCTATGGGGAGACAGTGGAAACAGTGTCAGACTTTATTTTTTTGGGCTCCAAAATCACTGCAGATGGTGACTGCAGCCATGAAATTAAAAGACGCTTACTCCTTGGAAGGAAAGTGATGAGAAACCTAGAGAGCATATTAAAAAGCAGAGACATTACTTTGCCAACAAAGGTCCGTCTAGTCAAAGCTATGGTTTTTCCAGTGGTCATGTATGGACGTGAGAGTTGGACTATAAAGAAAGCTGAGCGCCGAAAAATTGATGCTTTTGAACTATGGTTTTGGAGAAGACTCTTGAGAGTCCCTTGAACTGCAAGGAGATCCAACCAGTCCATCCTAAAGAAGATCAGTCCTGGGTGTTCATTGGAAGGACTGATGTTGAAGATGAAGCTCTAATACTTTGGCCACCTCATGTGAAGAGCTGACTCATTGGAAAAGACCCTGATGCTGGGAGGGATTGGGGGCAGGAGGAGAAGGGGACGACAGAGGACGAGATGGCTGGATGGCATCACTGACTCAACGGGCATGAGTTTGAGTAAACTCCGGGAGTTGGTGATGGACAGGGAGGCCCGGCATGCTGTGATTCATGGGGTCGCAAAGAGTCGGACACGACTGAGGGACTGAACTGAACTGAACTGATACTTTCCCCTTCAGGGGTTCCCAGTTTAAGTAGGAAAAGACTGATACTAAACTAGCCATTAAAATACAGCAGAATTGTTCTCAAGGCATGTATGCAGTGTCTTGGGAGGACAAGAAGGACTCCACCCCAGAGTTGGCTGTGGGGAGTCACCTCTTCTCTATCTAATGGGCGTGACTTAAGTAAGGTAAGACTTCCCTTGAACTGATAGAGTTATGTTTTGTGTAAGAATTGCAGACTCAGTCAGCACCATAGGTTCTGAACTTAGTTTCTATTGGCTTCTGTTTATTTTGTGCCAGATGTGTGGCTGGGGGTTGTGTGTGTGTGGAGAGGAGGAGGAGGTATTGAAAATGAAGTTGTTTGAGGAAGATAATGCTGAGTCTTGACCTCACATTTTTTTGATCCTCCATTATCTCCTGGGTTTCTTTTGGCTCTTTCGTTGCAATACTCTAGACATTTGAAAATGTATTTTAATCACTGTATGAAATAAAATTAAGGTAATAATGATTCTTATTGATAATAGGCTTTTTTTCTTTGAATGTTATATTTGGCAAATGCTAGTCTCCAAGTTTCTCATAAGGAACAGATTTTCCAAGCAATCCCAAAGGAATATGCTGCATGTTTCATGTGCAGATAGGGAAGAGCTGGAGTAGATTAGTATCTAAGGAGTACATGTGTCCTGAAATACAGATTCATCCACATGCTCAAACAGTTTTAAGTTACTCCATCCGACTTCAAAATATGCTTCTGAAGATAATTTTTGAAATTACACGGTCAACATTCCAATTAATTAAGGTGAAAGGAAAGATAATGTTTGATTTATTCACCAATGAAAACAGGAGAATTTATGCCTCATAAGTCTTTTATGCCACAGTGTTTGAGTTACTTACGTTTTATGAAGATCATGCCATTTTATATCCAAAGTTTTGATCTTTAAATCATTTTATTTTACTAAAGAAAGAATCCCAAGTCTTTATGTATTCTTTAACTCTTTATTGAAGTTGTATATATATGCAGAGATACAATGCGCATATAAAGATTTACATGCACACACACACACACACACACAGGAATCACATATCATAAATGAACAGCTAAATGAATTTTCACTAGCTGAGCTCATCTGTGTAGCCAGCATCTGGAGACATAGAATTTTACCAATATTAACCTAGAAGGCCCTTCACACCTCTTTCAAATCTTACCCCTCCCCCAAGTGTAAGCCCTATTTTTCTACTTTGTATAAATAGAACCATATGTTGTGCTCTATTTTGCTTATATGTTATTTAATTACTTTGATTTGGATGTATACATTGACTCATGTTGACCAACATTTGAAGAAAATAACATGGAGGCCTTTTCAAACATTGCAAAGCATGTTTTTTTGAGAAGCATCTAGTAAACACATGTTAATCTCTGTTTCTCAAAAACTCTGAATTCTTTTTGGATTTTTCTTTAAACTCTAGTGGGTCATAGCCAGTAAGAGCTGGGAGGTATGAAAAACAGGATATATATAAAATGTCCATTCATAAGTTTTATATTGCTTAATGTAAAAATGATAATATTTTGGGTACATTAGGTTAAATAAAATATATTATTAAAATAGCTGTATCTATATCTTTTTAAAATGTGGACTATGAGATGTGTGTTGCATTTCCGTGGGTAGCACTGATGTGAAGTGTTAGCCCAGTGGACTGCGCAGTAAAGGTTCTGGGTAACATCCTCTCAATGACATCATAAGACATTTCCGTTTTCTCATCAGAATCTCTGAGATGAAAGGCTAGCACATCTATAGTTCCTCGATTTGGGGGAGATGTAGACTTGCTCACCTCACTCTACTTCTGCCGTGTCTTCTGAACAAAGTCACTTCATAAATGCATCAGTTTAACCAGCAATTTCTGAATTTTTATCTTGCCTCACCTCTAAGTTCAAATCGCTCCACTCACTGGAAAGGCCTCCTTTCTCCTCTTGGGACAATACGGTAACTCCCGTCTCTCATGTTCTCGATGCCTCACGTTTGCAAGCTTGTTGCATGTCAGGATTCGGTTTACATTGTATGTGTCAAGCCAGGATAGTGGCTGAGGGCCTCGGTCACCTGATGGGAGCTGTTTGACTCAGTGTACCTGAAGCGTAGTGGTGACTTTCTGTTTCCTATATGCTAATAGGGATGGCAAGGGATGCAGTAGCTTCTAAATATGTGTCAGGAAGCACAGACCCTGTCATAGAGTTGGGGGTGTGGCGAAGTGCTCACTGATGATTATTGATAATCTATATAATAAAAGACACTTTAATCATCTCCTGTGCAATCAAATTAGGTGAAATAGAGAGTTGATGCTCTGTTATAGAATCGATGAACATGTTAGCTTAGTAATTGGCAAGGGCCATTTTGTAGTTTACAGGCAAGTGTCAATTTGTAGTTGACAAGCCCTAAGACCAAAGGGCTTCATAACGGATATGGTGTCTGAACTGGGTCTTGGAGAAGGATGAGATTTAGAAAATGCGTATGGAGGCTGGCATTTCAGGCAGGCCTGGGAGGGGCTGGTGTGGGCAATGGCAGGGTCTAAACTGTATTCAGGTCAGAAGTGTAGGGTCCGGGACCTCTGTGATTCCAGGCCTGCCCTTCCGGGTACTCTTTCTTTTCGGTTTCCCCCTTGACAATACAAGAAATGGGATTTGGGGAAAACACTCTCCTTGGGGCAACAGAGCTTTGTAAGCTTTGTCCTGTGCAAGGAAGGATGTTTTTAGCGCCAAACATTCAAAGGCCTTTTCGTTGGTGCTTCTTTGGTAATGCAGATATCTTAAACACTGCATAAACTTCTATTTACTTCTTGTCAGTTCTGCCAGTCAGTAGCCACACCTAAGTTCTTTGTGAGGCACAGTTTTCAAATGCACTTGATGGCTTTGCTTCTCATTTGTATCTCACCTCTGTCAGCCTAAGGGGCACCTCCAGGCCAGCTGGGAGACAGACGCAAGGTCGCGTCCTTAATGCACTGAGCTTTACCCTCAGTTTGTTTCTTTCCTTTGTTTCTTTCTTTCCCTCCCTTCCTTTCTTTTTTTTTCTGCTGAAAGATTTTATAAAGTTCCACAAGAAGAAGAGGGAACCCTCTTACACTGTTGGTGGGAATGTAAATTGATACAGCCACTATGGAGAACAGTATGGAGATTTCTTAAAAAACTAGGAATAAAACTGCCATATAACCCAGGAAACCCAGTTTAGGCATATACCCTGGAAAGGCCATAATTGACAGAGCGACATGTTTCCCAGTGTTCATTGCAGCACTGTTTACAATAGCCAGGACATGGAAGCAACCTACATGTCCATCAACAGGCAGATGGATGAAGTCATGGTGCTTGTGTACAAGGGAATATTACTCAACCATAGAAAGGAATGAAATTGAATCAGTCATAAGGATGTGGATGAACCTACAGCTTGTCATACAGAGTGAAGGAAGTCAGAAAGAGAAAAACAGGTATTGTATAGTAACACATATGTATGGAATGATGCACCTATTTGCAGGGCAAGAGTAGAGACAAATAGATGGTTAGCAGGAAGCTGCTGTCTAACACGGGGAGCTCAGCTTGGTGCTCTGTGCTGATCTAGAGGGTTAGGATGGGGGAATGGGTGGGAGGGAGGCTCAAGAGGGAGATAATATATAAGCAACTTAGCACACACACATATATATAAAGAACATGCCTGTCAATGTGGGAGACATCAGACTCGATCCCTGGGTTGGGAAGAGTCCCTAAGTAGGGCATGGCAACCCAGTTTGGTATTCTTGTCTGGAGAATCCTGACCTGCTACAGTCTGTAAGGTTGCAGAGAGTCAGACATGACCGAGGTGATTTAGCATGCAGGCATGCACACACACACACACACACACACACACACACATATTATGTATGTATATAAAAACTGATTTACACTGGTGTACAGCAGAAACTATCACAACATTTATACTCCAGTTAAAAAAAGAAGAAAATAAAGCACCACACTCTTAGGTTGATCTTTGTTCTGTATCACTTAGGGTCCTTATTCCTCAAAAGCCTTCTCCATCTCTTTAAGTTCCGGCATCAGGCAAACTGTAGGTCTTTCCAACTTTGTAACACTGCCTAAATTTCTGGAGCATCTGTTTGTAAACTAGGCCATCTCTTTATTTTTAGTTCTTTGCCGAACAGTTAATAACAGCCAACAGGCATTACTAAGGTTCTGTTTCCCAGCCCTTCCCTTAGAGCTACAAGTTCATTAGGTACGAGGGGTCTATGTCCCAGGTCACTGCAAGCAGCAGTTAACCAAACATAATAAGCGTCACCATCTTTTCAGCCTTTCTAACAATTTTCTCAGTGCCTGCTCCGTGACCATCAGTGTCACATATTTGTTTATTTGTTTTAAGCACCAGTGCCCCATATTGTATCAATCTACGGGTTTAGTCAGGAGAGACAAAATCATGGTTTATTTGCAAACCTCAGTGGCTTAACACACTGAATACTGTCAGGTCGCTCTCCAGAAGAGCTGTTTCCACTGAGGGTTCATGAAAGGTTGCTTTGTTCAGCCTCATATTCTCTACAGTCTCCTGTTATCCAGCTTTCAAATGCTGTCAGTCTAATGAGCGTGAAGTGAATGCTCATTGCTGTTTCAATTTGCATTCACCTAATGACTGAGTTTGCACATGTCTTTAAAAACCTGTGTAGTTTGTTGTGTTTCTTCTTATAGAAATTGTTTAATCACAGCCTTTCCCATTTTTTCCTATTGGTGTTCTTCCTTGGTTTGTTATTGTTGGTTTTTAGGGGTTTCCAGTATATTCTAGAGGGGCCTGGTGGGCTACAGTTCATGGGGTTGCAAAGAGTCTGACATGACTAAGCAACTAAGCAATCACAACAGCGACAACAGTGTATTCGAACTTTTAGCTCCTAATTGGTTTTAGACACACATGTTTTCCCTATAATTGACCATCTGTTAACTTTATCAATGGTATACTTTAAAATTTTTGATATAAGCAAATTGTTAATGTTACTACTGTTATTACTGCTTTGGTTTGTGCTTTAGGATTTTCTTTAATACTTCTGCCTCACTTTTAGTTTACAAAGGTATTTTATTTTTTCTTCTGTCAAGTTTCTGGAACTTTCCATTAGGTCTTTGTTCATCTTGAGGATATCTTTGTTGTAATATTGGATAGGAATTTAATTTTATTTTTATCTACAAGGTGAGTCAGTTTTGTCAGAAGCAGGGTCTTATCTTACACATGTTTCTGTATATACTTTCCATGATTATGAAAAGGATATATATATATATATGGTTCATTGAATTAAAAAAATTATTCTCCCAAATTGCTGTCTCAGTTGAGATTTTATGGGAATTATTTATCTTATATTTTCTCACTCTAAGGTGTGGTTGACCCCAAGAAAGTAGAGTACCTTCAAAATTGATGTGATGACCTTGATGACTGAAGTTTAACTTTTCAAGCTTTAGAGCTTAAATTGGAGGTTTCTTGTTTCCTGTTAAAATGTACCTACACCTGGGGGAGAAGAAAGATGTTGAGAGGAGTTGAGGAGTGCAAAAATGTTGGAATATGGCCATCTTTGATGTCGGCATCCATTAAGCCTTATCAGTTCAAATGGTGGACTGGCAAAAATCCCAATATTTTGGCTTTTATGAAATACTGGAATCCACACACAGGAACACACATATCTTCTCTCACGTATCTGTAATCAACTGTCAATTAAGTTCCCACATTTCTAAACATTCCCACTTCACTCAAACCCTCCAGCCTCATCACCCACGGGTGGCAGATGACTCTACCTCCTGTTTCACCGAAGATGCTGAGGTCATCTGGCAGGATGCCCCTCTGGTTTACCCTGATGCTCTTGTGCATCTTCCTCTGTTATTCTGGAGATGCAAGTGCCCTTCCTTGTTTATAAGGCTTGAACTTAACCTATGTGTAGCTCTCACCTCTTTCTTCTCTTTTTATGATTTTTCTGGGTCAGTTATCCTCTCCTTTGTGTCCCTTTTGTTCTCCTCTGAATGTATTCACATGATGCCTAAAGTGAGCAAACTGTACTCTGAAACCATTGCTCTGGGTGGTGGCTAACAACTGGCTGTCCTACCATCTACTGTAGCCTCTGCCTGAGGTCCTCACTGTTCTGTAGAGTTTGGGAGACTGCAAGCTACATTTGTCTGAATATCTTGACGCCAGGGTTTTTTTTTTTTGATGTACTTTAGGTTCAGTCAACTACAGGTGCTTGCATGAGATTTGGAAAATGAAAATAAACTGAAACATGGGGAGAGACGCACATTTCTGTTTCTTGCCCGGGAAGCCACAGTCCTGGAGGTGTTTGCTCCTTCTGTGGCAGCTGCTGCCGAGGCTGCATGCCTTGCACCCAGCCTTCTTGCTGTGGGAGGGTGAGGACAGCAGGCCCGTTTTGCTGGAGCGCGCTGTGGCGGGCATGGAGCGCTCCTGCACCCTGCCGCTGCAGCAGCGGCTTCTGCTCTCATCTGGGGCCTCCCGGCTATATTGCATCTTGGTCATGGCAGGCACAGCAGCTTCCTTGGTGGCCTGGTTTTGGGTCGTGGCTTTGGGAGCCATTTCTGGAAACTTAGACTTGAATCTGTCTTTTTGGACTTCGCATTTTTTCTGGCAAGTCATTTCATAGCTTATCATGAAAATGCTGGAGTGTGGGTGGTTGCAGCACTACAGCTCCCCTCCTGGGGGCCCCGTGGGGACTGTGCTAAAGGGAGGGCCTTCTCAGGGACTGAGCCCTGACTGCCAGTCAAGGTTGCACATCTGACCTGGAAGAAGAGATGTCCTGATTCACAGACCTGACGGCTCAGCTATCCTAGATGCTCAAGCATCTGAAAGGAGCATGATGGATTAATGACAAAGAAATTTGAGGAAGAGGTGGGTGACTAGACCTTTCCAAATAGGCAGAGCGCCCATACATTTGTGTCCTACTTGAATGTTTACCAGAGAGCTACCTCAGTAAGAATGAGCTAAACAATCGGGTGGGTGAGGTGACTGGTTCTGTAGAATCCAGCCTGTTTCTTTCCCCAGGGACCTTGTCCTTAGTCAATGAGCCCATGGATAAGGCGGCTGAAGCACCAGGGCTGGAGGTTATGCTTGGTCTTAGCAAGTGGATCCAATGCAACAAGGGGATGGGGCCAGAGCACAACTGATTCCACAGCCTGCCAGGAGTAAAGACCAACACCTGGCCTTGAATGTGGCATCCTCTCCCCGGGCTCACCAGCCACTGTGGGCAGACTGATTACACCAGGCCACTTCTGTTAGAGAAGGGGCGGCATTTGTTCTTATGGAAGTATGCACTTACTCTGGGATACAAATTTCACAGTCTCTGAACTTTAAGAAGACCTTATTCATCATCACAGCAGCCCACACAGCATGACTTCTGACCAAATCACTCATCTGATAGCAGTGAAGCCTGGGAATAGGGTCCCTCACACAGATTACCGGTCTTCCCAATATCCTCAACACTTTGAAGCATCTGACCTTCTGAAGATTCATTTGTGGTGCCAGTTGGATGGAAACATCTTGCATGGTCTAGGGAATGTCCTCAAAATGTTGTATATGCCCTGATTTAGCAACTAATATACGGTATGTTCTCTCCCATAAACAGGACCAGGAAATCAAGGAGAAGAAATGGGAGGGGCTCCTTTCATTACTATCCCTGAAAGTTTTCTGGCAAAATTTTTGCTTCCCGTCTCTGTGACTTTGGGTTCTATTAGTGTAAGAAGACTCAGCTCCCAAAGGAAGAAGTTTTCCACTGGGGGCTGCAGTAAGTGTTCTATTAAACTGGCAGATGCACTTGCCACCTTGTCCCTGGGGCTTCTCATGCCAGTGAATCAGGAAGCACTATTGTAAGGATTACTGTCCTGAGGGGGGCAGGGGAGTGGTGCTGATCACTGAGGGCTGCCACTAAACGATGGGGGCAAGGATGAAGATGTCTGGAATTCAGGTGACCCCCTGGGGAACCTCCTTGTACTCTTACGTTCTATGATAAAAGCCAGTGGGCAACAGGACAACTCAGTTCAGACAAAATAGGCCAGATGCTGCAGGAACGAAGCTTTGGGTCACCTCACCAGGCAAAGAACTAGGACAGATAAGGGGCCTGCTCAGGGCAGAGGGAATGTGGAAGGGGTTATGGAAGAAGTTATAAATATCAGCTAAGACCACAAGACTAGTTCAGTAAAAATACTTATGAGTATTTTTCCTTATTTTGCTACATATAAATTTATGTATAAACATATATATGTATAGAAATTCTTCCAATTTCCTACTGTGTAACCTTATATCTCAGTAAAGTAATAGGACATTAAAGGGGAAGTGTGACTTAGCTAGAAGTATGAGTGTCATCAAAAGATGGACAAAGTGGCTTTGTGTCTTTTGGGGAGAGAGGGTTAGTTAGTGTTTTACATTGGACAAGGGTGGCATAGTGTTAGGTAGAGGCATGCTTTTGAAATTATTTGTATTTGCAAGTTGTGTGCATGCATGCTTAGTTGCTCAGTCGTGTCCAATTCTTTGCGACCCTATGAACTGTAGCCCTCTAGGCTCCTCTGTTCTTGGGATTTTTTAGGTCAAAATGACTGGAGTGGGTTGCCATTTCCTCCTCCAGGGGATCTTCCCAACCCAGGGGTCAAACCACTGTCTCCTGCATTGGCAGGCAGGTTCTTTTGCTGCTGAGCCACCTGGAAAGCAGGTTATGGATAGTTAAAAATGTTTGTAGGCAAGGGGAAGGCTGTGGTGGCTTTGTCCTGTGTCAAAATGTCATGTGTCTACATCTGAGATGCAGAGTCACTTTGGTCTGTTCTCCAATGCAGGTTGTAATACCAATGGTCATACTAATTTACTAATTTCCCCAGAATTCATTTCCTCTGTGATTTGGTGTTAAGATCATCAAATCTACAGGCTACAACTGACCGTAGAAGAAATATGCATGAGATTTGGAGGGCAAAAGTGAAGCACTCTGAGATTCGTGGGGAAACAAGAGTACCTGCTGCTCCCACCCAGGGAGGCTGATCTCTGGCTCACCTTAGACTGACATTCCCCCAGCTTCTATCAGATCCTCCTTCAGTCTCTGGGACTGTAGGTCAGGTGTTTGCACAGCTTCATGGTGAAGGACACCAACTCCTTCTTTAAAACAGCAATGTCACAGAGGTTGGAATTGTTGAGAGACAAGTCCATATTCCAGTTTGTCTTTGCCCCTACATCATAGCCTGTCAATCCTAAAGGAAATAAATCCTGAATATTCATTGGAAGGACTGATGCTGAAATTCCAATCCTTTGGCCACCTGATGGGAAGAGTCGACTCACTGGAGAAGACCCTGATGCTGGAAAGATTGAAGACAGGAGTAGAAAGAGATGACATGGCTGGATGTCATCACTGACTCCCTGGAGATGAGATGGTTGGATGGCTACACCGATTCAATAGACATGAGTCTGAGCAGGCTCTGGGAGGTGGTAAATGACAGGGAAGCCTGGCATGCTGCAGTCTGTGGGGTCGCAAACAGTGAGAACATGCCTGAGTGGCTGGAAAGCAGCAACATCACAGCCGTCTTTGCTTTGCCTGCTAGTCTTCAGACCTGTGGCAACTTTGGGCCTGCACCAGGTATATGGAAGTGGTAGCCTCTCAGTGGTTCTTTTATGACTTCCACAATTGCACAGAGTCTATTCCTAACATTCCCATCCCTTCTCCATGTCACTCAGAGAGGTCTTGCTTCTCTGTTAAGCCATGATTAATACAAATAGATTCTATTTTTCTTTTATCAAACCAAACCCTGACCAATAAAAATTGCATGATAATGCTTCATCTTTCCACTCATTTAACAGACAGATGTTAAATGGATTAATTCACTTAAGAGTTTATTCTGTGCTTTGCCTTTATCACCAAACACTTGTTTCCTAATCCCTTGTTGTGAATTCATATTTACTGCATCCAACCAGGGCTTGTCAGACCTTGTATGACTATAGGAACAGATGAGGTTGGTCCCTGCCCTCTGGAGCTTGTGGGAAAAAAACCCAGACATGTAAGTTGTAAATCTGACTTTTATTGCCACAGCTCCACTAAACTGCTCTTTAAAAGTCATTGAAGATCGACAGCTGAAGACTCTAATTGCCAATGCATGGCTTGCTTATCCACATCCACTTATCTTCAGCAGAAATGGGCATCAGGCACTGCTGATGGTTCTCTAGAAACAGGTCTGTAGGAGTAGGACTCTTGTTTGCCCTGTTTTGTGCCCTGTCCTGAACACACAGCATAGTATCTGGCATGAGGAGGTTATTGTTAAATATTTGTTGAAAAACGATTGGATATATTTGCTTCTTACAATCTGCTCTGTCACCGACTCCTGAGAGGTTGTAGTCTTCTTGTCAGTCAGTTCAGTCACTCAGTCGTGTCTGACCCTTTGCAACCCCATGGACTGCAGCACGCCAGGCTTCCCTGTCCATCACCAACTCCAAGAGCTTGCTCAAACTCATGTCCATCAAGTTGGTGATGCCATCTAACCGTCTCATCCTCTGTCGGCCCCTTCTCCTGCCTTCAATCTTTCCCAGCATCAGGGTCTTTTCTAGTGAGTCAGTTCTTTGCATCAGGTGGCCAAAGTATTGGATTTTCAGCTTCAGCATCAGTCCTTCCAATGAATATACAGGACTGAGGTCCTTTTAGGATACACTGGTTGGCTCTCCTTAAAGTCCAAGGGACTCTCAAGAGTCTTCTCCAACACCACAGTTCAAAAGCATCAATTCTTTGGCACTCAGCTTTATAGTCCAACTCTCACATCCACACATGACTGCTGGAAAAACCATAGCTTTGACTAGATGGACCTTTGTTGGCAAAGAAATGTCTCTGCTTTTCAATATGCTGTCTAGGTTGATCATAGCTTTCCTTCCAAGGAGCAAGTGTCTTTTAATTTCAAGGCTGCAGTCACCATCTGCATTGATTTTGGAGCCCAGAAAACTAAAGTCAGCCACTGTTTCCATTGTATCCCCATCTATTTGCCATGAAGTGATGGGACCAGATGCCATGATCTTAGTTTTCTAAATGTTGAGTTTTAAGCCAAACTTTTCACGCTCCTCTTTTACTTTCATCAAGAGGCTCTTTAGTTCTTTGCTTTCTGCCTTAAGGATGATGTCATCTGCATATCTGAGGTTGTTGATATTTCTCCCAGCAATCTTGATTCCAGCTGTGCTTCATCCAGTCTGGCATTTCGCATGATGTACTCTGTATGTAAGTTAAATAAGCAGGGTGATAATATACATTCTTGATGTACTCCTTTGCCGATTTGGAACCAGTCTGTTGTTCCATGTCCAGTTCTAACTGTTGCTTCTTCAACCTGCATACAGATTTCTCAGGAAGCAGATCAGGTGGTCTGGTATTCCCATCTCTTTCAGAATTTTCCACAGTTTATTGTGATCCACACAGTCAAAGGCTTTGGCGTAGTCAATAAAGCAGAAATAGATGTTTTTCTGGAACTCTCTTGCTTTTTTGATGATCCAATGGATGTTGGCAATTTGATGTCTGGTTCCTCTGCCTTTTCTAAATGCAGCTTGAACATCTGGAAGTTCATGGTTCAAGTACTGTTGAAGCCTGGCTTGGAGAATTTTGAGCATTACTTTACTAACATGTGAGATGAGTGCAACTGTGTGGTAGTTTGAACATTCTTTGGCATTGCCTTTCTTTGGGATTGGAATGAAAACTGACATTTTTCAGTCCTGTGGCCACTGCTGAGTTTTCCAAATGTGAAGTCAAGTGGGTCTTAGGAAACATCACCATGAATAAAGCTAGCGGAGTGATGGAATATCAGTTGAGCTATTTCAAATCCTAAAAGAGGTCTTGTATTTCTTACTAATTTCCCTACTGTTTTCACTGGTATCTCCTCTGTAAATATAGGCCTTTCTCCATATTCATTTCATGCTTAATTCTTCTCTCTGGATTATATTTATTTAACAAATATTTAATGGGTACTTAAAATGCACTGGAAATTACGCTAGTTACTTATAATCCAACAACAGTGAACAAGTCAGGGCTGCTTTTGCTCTGATTTCATCCAACAAACTTCAAATGCTATCTCCATGAAGATGAATTCCAACATGTTGGCTGCTTGCTGTGCCTTTCTTAATGGCTGTCCTCAGCTCAGGTTCAATATCTGCACAATAGAATTTGCCATCATTCACCAAAATATTCTTACTTATAGGTGACCCCAAATCTCACCTCTGTACATTGACACTGAATTAAATTGCAGAGACAGAGTTTTGGGTGAAATAGAAAAGAATAGCTTTATTGATTTGCCAGACAAAGAGTGCCACAGTGGGCTAATGCTCTCAAAGCTGTATGTCCAGACCTGGAGTGTATAGTGAGGAGTTTTATAATGATAGTTCAAAGAGGAAGGTGTGATCCGCTTGTGGGCTTTCTTCTGATTGGTTGATGAGGAGGTAAGTATGAGTCAGCATTATCAACCTTCTGGTTCCAAACCATCTGGAGTCTGTGTGCTTGTGGGCAGCTCCCTTCTCTCACCTGATGGGAATTTCAGTATCTATAGAAGAGCTCAGAGATACTGTTATGTGTACCTCTTGAGTGGGAACCAGGACCTGTCCCCAAACTGCACTATTGATTCTTGACTGCTCCTCCTTTGTCTCTGCATCCTTTCCCTTCCCTAATTAGCCACTGTTTGAACCTGCCTGTTGGAACTCAGGGAAAGTCATGGAGGCTGAATGAAGCCTAGTTCCTGTAATCAAGAAACAGGGGACACAGAAAGGCTTTTGTGCCCAGGACCCCCACAGGATTCTGCTCAGTTTCACAGGCACTCTTTATCTGGCCACCCTTTATCTTTCACAGCTCGCCAATCATTTGGTCATGTTGCTTCTTTCGCATTCCCATCCCTTTCACTGCTCCTGACCTAGTTTGGCCCTCATCAGCCCTCACCTCCTGAGTACTGTCAGCCATCCAATTCTATTCCCTGGGAGGCCTCTTCATGCCCTCTTGCCCATCGTTGCAGGGAGAATCTGCCTCAAAAGCATTCAGTGGCCCTGTATCTCTTGAGCACAGCACCTGAGGCTTTCCACTTTCCCTAAATCTCCTGATTGACGTTTATCCAAAAATTGAACTCTTTACCTCCCTTCCTGTACTTGTGACCATTTCCTGGCACTTAGATGCTGAGGGCTGATGCTTCTTCCTCAGTCCGGAGTGTTCTTCATTACTTCTCCAATTGAAATCCTCTTGATCACTCGAGTTTTGGCTAATCACCACCCAGGAAATGCCCAAATTAACCCAGTTGGGAATAAGCATTTTTGTCATTCTCTGCTGGCAATTTTTCGGTCTTGGACTATGATAATTCTTTCCTTGTTTACTGCTCCTGGTAGACTGTCAGCTCCTTCACATGCTTTATTTATTTTTAGGTCTCTGACAGCAGCATCTAATGCAGAAACAGTAGAAACATTACTGATGACAGTAGGTGCTCTATAGATAGTTATTTAAGGGTATTCAGAGGTGAGAAGCAAAGCACTTTCTCTGGGAAGAAGAATGAGTATAAAGTAAGCTAAGAAGACATACCAGCAAGTGGGGCCAATCATGGTGCCTAGAGACTGGGAGTGTCAGAGGCTAACTTGTATAAGGTTTAGTCGGGCAAGGTCAGGAGTGATGGGGAGTTTGTATGAGGAAGGGAATGGAGTTCAGCGACAGAAGGTTTGAAATAATTTTGAGCCCAGAAATCGTTCTCATATTGGAGCTCATGGAAGTTATCACTTTTTAAGAGATTCTAGTCTTGACTAGTCCTAGCATCAGCCAGCTCAACATCTATCTTTATTTCCTCTTGATGCTAGAGGCTTTTAAGTATCTATGAACAAGGTAGTTGACTTGAGAAGAGATGACAAAAGTTGGAAGGACTTATTAATACTTGATGCCTAGCTTTCTCTTTCTCTATAGACTTTCTCTCTGCATCTTCTCCATCAATAAAGGTGTGCAGCAGAATGACTTGGTTATCCAAATACATATATTCATTCTTTTCCGTATTCTTTCCCCATACAGGTTGTTACAGAATATTGAGAAGGGTTCCCTGTGCTATATAGTAGGTCCTCTTTGGTTATCTATCTTTTATATAATAGTTTCTGTATGTTAATCCCAAGATCCTGATTTATCCCTTCCCCCACATTTCCTCTGTGGTAATTATAAGTTTGCTTAAAAAATCTTTGAATCTGCTTCTCTTTTGTATACAAGTTCACTTACATCATTAAAAAAATTAGATTCCACGTATGAGTGATATCATGTATTTATCTTTCACTGTATGACTTACTTTACTTAGTATGATCATCTCTATGTCCATTCATGTTACTGCAAGTGGCATTATTTCATTCCTTTTTGTGGCTGAGTAATATTCCATTGTATATATGTACCACATCTTCTTCATCCATTCCTCCATCAGTGGATATTTAGGTATCTTCCATGTCTTGACTGTTGTAAATAGAGCTTCAGTGAACATTGGGGGACATGTGCCTTTCTGAATTATGGTTTTCTCCAGATATATGCTCAGGAGTGGGATTGCTGGATCATATGGTAGATCTATTTTTAGCTTGGCAAGGGACATCCATACTATTCTCCATAGTGGTCATACCAATTTACATTCCCACCAATACAGGAAGGCTCCAGAAGTCAAGAATCTTAAGTGTTATTATCTTCTAAAGGTCGTGCATTTGGCTGAATATAATCTCCTTTTCTGTCTGCACACATGCATGCATACACACACAGAGAAGACTTGAGCCGACGAGCATGGGTCTAAACTGTGTTGTGCGGCATCTGTGGAAAAGGACACTCGTGTCTATTCAGGACCAGTGACTCAGTGAGGAGTGACTTTCCTGGGCTTGTATACATGTTCAGACCTCTTTGATTTGGTGACTCTGTCATTCTGAAAAACTTAAGTTTTTTCCAAAACAGAAGAAAAATGCAGTTTACTTTTTAGAGCAGAGATAGTGGTGAAGCAAGTTATTTATGAGTTGTTGCAAAATACCACAAGGAATAGCAGCCCAGGAAGGACAGGGCAACTATGGGCAACCTGTTGACAACTTCTGAACAAACTGGAAAAGTGTGTTCCAGTGAGACTTGGGATTGACAAAGGGTAAAACCACATCCTTCACAGAAAATATTAAACTTGGGTATGGAAGAGATTTCATTTCCTCATTGAGTCATCAGGATTTCAGAGCTTGCAACCCAAATGATTGTGGTGAAATGTTTGGTGCTGGAAGACATATTATTTGTATTCTGGTCTGCTCATCATGGGGTGGGGGTGGGGCTAGTGCACTTTAATTTAATTTAATTATTAGCACTAGTTGATCTTTGCAAAGGAAGGCAATTTTTACTGTACCTATTGTAAAGGGCATTCTGTGGTCCTTTTTTTTTTTTTTTAATAACAAATGATTCTGAACAAAGTTTACTTACAGCAGGACAGGTAAAATGCCCCCACCACCATTTCAGAGATCTCTGCACTTGGTGATAAAGGTTTGGATATCCAGTAGGGATGGGGGCTTCTCAGGCTCAGTGGTAAAAATCTGCCTGCCAATTCAGGAGAGGTGGGTTCAATCCTTCAGTGGGGAAGATCCCCTGAAGTAGGGAATGGCAACGCACTCCAGTATTCTTGCCTGGGAAATCCCATGGACAGAGGCAATTGGCAGGGCTACAGTCCATGGTGTCGCAGAGAATTGGACATGACTGAGCATACACACATCCAGTAGGGATATTCCATTTTTTGTCCAGAGTCTGTGGCAGAATCTACTCGCGTTTTGTTTTGGGGTTTGCTGCACCTAGCTACTTGGATTTGAGGTCTGAGATCACACACACACACACACACACACACACACACACCACGTGCTGAGACGCAGTCACTTTGGTCTGGTCTCAAGTGCAGGTTGTAATCCTTTGCAGCAGGACTCAGCCCTGAGTGAAATCTAGTCTGGTTCCCTGAAGCCTATGTCCTTCCCTAGAGATGTTGGTAAGGACACTTCATATATTTTCATCCATAATCTAGAATGATTATTCACTTGAATCACGTTTTGGGTCCCCATGGTGCTCTTGGTAAAGAATCTGCCTACCAACGCAGGAGACATGAGATCCAGGTTCAATCATAGGTCGGGAAGATCCCCTGGAGGAGGAAATGGCAACCCACTCCAGTATTCTTGCCTGGAGAATCCCATGGACAGGGCAGCCTGGTGGGCTACTGTCCACGGGATTGGAAAGCGTTGGACATGACTGAAGAGAATTAGCACTCAAACATCTAGAAGAAATGGACTGTTCTTCAAAGATGACTAAGAAGAAAGAGTTAGCTCATGTGGGCATGTTTGTCCGTCTGACAGCCTAAGGGCTTTGATTTATGTTTCAGTGTTATCTCCACTCTGACCACCAGCCATGGTCAACATTACCTTCATTTCAGTGGGGAAACTAGATGCTCAGAAACATGAGCATCTTCCTCCACAGCCAGACCTGGCCCTTCAGCCTGTGGAAGGGGTTGACCTGTAGGTCTTATTCTTTAATCATGAACCATGTACCCTTTCTGTCTCCTTCAGGCCATTCTCCACAAGCTGCTTAGGCGCTCAGTCGTGTCTGACTCTCTGCGACCCCATGGACTGTAGCCCTGCCAATTGCCTCTGTCCATGGGATTTCCCAGGCAAGAGTACTGGAGTGTGTGGCCTAGACCTTCTCCAGGGGGTCTTCCTGACCCAGGAATCCAACTGAGGTCTCCTGCATTGCAGCTGGATTCCACACGCTTTAGCCAGGTTACAAACAGAAAACTGGAGTTTGAAGACTCCCCCCCACCCCCAATCAAAACCACATGCTTTTCGGCACATCCAGTTCTCACAGAGGGAAAACAGCTTTCCAAGAGTATCTCCAGGTCAAAATGAACTGCTAATTAGGACAAGAAAGTATTTCTATTTACTTTTTTAGGTGCCTGTAATGTCAAACTTGAGAGTTTTATATAAAAGCTTTGAAAAAGAAAGAACCAGTATAATAAAAGTGCTAAACATTGGCTGGTAATGTCACCAGTGAACCCCTCTGTTGACAAGGAGGATGAAGCAGGCACTGGGCTGATTATGTCAGACACTGAGTCATGAGAGGGAGAGAAGAGAAAAATAAGGTAAAAACTCATTTTTATGTGTTTTGTTTTTTTCCCCAATCTTGGCAAAAACCATGGTTAGCTGTGCCCTGGGCCTGTCTTAAATCATAGGAAGAAGGTTTTACGGGGATCACTCTGATTGTCAGGAGTGAACAGCTGACCCTTGAGATGTCATGTGAAATCAGGGGTCTCCTTTCTTTGGCTCTCGTCTCTCACATCTCCCTGCTCACTTGGGGTGACTTGTGGGCAACCTCTGTGTCCCAAGAGCTAACAAACAGTGGGGTACAGGGGAGGCAGACTTCATACTGATTCCTGGGGTTTGTGAACAACCAATTTGATTGCTAATTTGTAAGTGTCTTCACTCAGTTCATGAATACCCATTTTTTTTTCTTATTTTAAAGATGTTTCATTCATTTTGATAATGGTAGAAAATCATTTGCCATGTGGCACTGAACTTACCTTTTTTGGGTCTTAGTTTCCTCAACTGTAAAAGAAGGATTTCATGTTTTTTTTCCTCTACCATCCTAGAATACATGAATGTCCTTTCAGTATACTGTTAATCCAAACAAATGAGCATATTTTCTCTTGTAAACAGGCAGACTGATTCTGCTGCTTCTTTGCTCCTATCTCAAGCATTGAGTTGTCATTTGGAGCTTACTTCTAACTCACTGTCTTTAAGTGAGTTTTAATGGGTATGTCTGTATATGTGACTGTATGTATTTTTCTCATTACTCATGCCTTTATGAACAATACTTAATAGTTTCTAAGAAGTGTTGGAGGGAGTCATGAGATGCTCCTAAAATTCTGCATGATTTTCAGACCAAAGGCAGTAAAGTTTGGTTGTTTTTAGCAGCTTGCAAATCAGGACCATGCTCTTGATGGCAACTGCTTTTGGAGGGGGAAAGTAGAATGAGCTATTTCTCAGTGTTTTTTTCTTTTCCCCCAGCTTGAGAGCTTTAAGGGAGTGTTATGTTTGGTCCTTGAAGAATACAGTGTGAGCTCTCCCTGGTGACTGACAGGGCCCTGTGAGCCTGGGGTGCGTCTCTCCACGCTGACTTCCTCCTTCCCGGCAGGTGTTCCCAGAGGTTCCTATGTGAGGGCCTGCGTTCTTCCGCTTGCTCTGGACTGGAATGCTCTGTCCTCAGGTTTCTTTGGCTGCCTCTTGCTTGTCTTTTGAAAGAGGCTAATGACAAGATTTGCCTCTGTTTAGATGTCATCTCCTCAGAGAGCATTTCAGTGGCCACTGGTTTCAGCCCCTGCCCAGTCTTTGTCTGCCTGGATAAACTGATCTCACTCATTTACTTGATTGACTGTTCATTGTCTGCCTCTCCCTGGTAGGATGTTATTTCCTTGAGAGCACAAAATTTATTTTGGTTACTACCGTATTCAACCAATGTTTACTTAGGAACACATGAGTGAATACTCTGTGCCATTGCTGTCCAATTTAACAACTTTCTGCAAGAATGAAAATGTTCCATAATTTCCACTATCCAATATGGTAGCCACAAATTCACATGTGCCTATTACCCACCTGAAATGTGGCTTCTGAGAAACTGAATTTTAAGTTTTGCTTAATTTTAATTTAAATTTTAACTCACCCATCACATGTGGCTAGTGGTTACCAAATTGGACAGTGCAATTTTATTCTTCCTTTGGGACTTGAATGATCAAATAAATAGCAAGATATCAATAGTGATGTTAACAGCAAGAGCACTAGCAATGTTTGGAGTGTTTTACTTTATGATGTTTTCTCTTTTTATCCTTTAATGGGATCAGTAGAATGACATCATGCAGCAAACCCACACAAACCTGTATTTTGAAATTCAGTTTTTAGCATCCGTCAGTGGGAGCTGCAGAGAAAGTTCTACTAGCTGCCCTATGTTTTTCTGGACTGGCCTCTTTATTATGTGTTTTCCTTCTGTTAATAACCTATTAGTAAGTTGCATGGAGCTATATATCTTACAGCTTCTTAAAAGATAGGATATCAAATGACTTTAAATTGAAAATGCCCAAATGCATGACTGAGCTTAAAAAACTATGCATTTTTTCAGAGAGAGACATTCACTGTTACATGGAACTCTTACTTCAAGGTGCAATTTATTCAGGGAAAGCAAGGAGAACCCACACCCCATTTATAGTTAAGTCAGAACAAAGCTCTTTTGTAAGGAAATTGTTTATGTACTCTCAACACTTTCAAGGCACCATTTGGGGTGTATTACCTCACAGGTGATTTACATTTTCTGTTTAGTATCACTTCTTTTCCTAAGTCTGTGAAAGGAGGTTGAATGAAGAATTTTTTCCAGGTTTGCAGCTTTCCACTGTTTAAGTCTGGAGAAATACTCCATGTATTTGGAAGTGTGCTGCTAGGGGAATAACAGTTTTAAGACTGCAGACTTGTCCATCGTTTATCATCATTATATGGTGTCTGTCAACAGAAAACCATTTCCCAGAATTCCATAAGGAGTTGCTCCATATAGAAGCATGGAGTCTTGTGACAAGAAAAGGCATTGCAGTGAAGAGTAATAGGAAAAGGGGTGGGGGATAAACAGAAGCTTTTAGAGCTAATTCATGGCTGGCGTCATCTCCATTAGCATTGGGACTGTTTGACGTTGAGTTCAGAGAACATGACCAGGGCTGGTTTCCATCTGTCATGGTGATTAATGGGAGTATTGTTAGGTAATAATAGTTTAATAACAGAGCTGGAGCCAAGGAGGCACACGAAATGTGTATATGTAATTCTAAAACCAAGAGAAACTGTGGATAAAACCACAAGAGCCAGGAAATTGAGGTCCTAGTCTCAGCTCTACCACTAAGCAAAGGGCAGCTGGGAGAAACTCTTCTCAAAGTTGAGGAGGGTTAAAATAGTCTACTATTGGGGTGAAGAGGGCAGCCTTCGTTCTGAGGAAGGATAGCATCTTGGTGAGTTTCATGTACCCGTATCTTAAGGGCTAAAAATTTTGTTACAACATAATTCTTCTGATAAATAAGAGTTGGGATAACACAGCCAATGCATTAAAGAGGGAAAAGAGGCATTTCCTTATGTTGATAGACTGGATTTGTCTTTTCCAAAAATTACCTAGATTACTTTATATGATATGATCCCATACCCAACTCAGTGACTATCTACCATTGATATGAAACCTAAAGAGTCAAAATTGTCTGGATCTGCAAGAGGGAAAATCTGCTTAACTTGTAACAACACATTTCAATGAAGTTGTCCTTTCTCTCAGATGGCAGCCAGAGACCCAACAAGAGCCCCATACACTCAGAGCCCAGGCAGTAAGGGCTTTTACTCTAGACTGTTGCAACTTTTCAAGGTAGAAATCTCTTTCCATACAGAAAATTGGCAACAAGAGACTATTTATGTGTTGGTTTTCCTTCCTGACAAGAAAAGAGACATCTGACCTAACAAGGTTCTATCCAAGTTTTACTTAAAAAATTTCCACCAAATGGATCTCAGCATGAATAGAAAAAGCTTTCAGAAAGTAGGAGTGGTCTTATGGGCGATGGGAGGACAGGAGCTGGCCACAAGCCCTTCTGGACGGTGACACACCTTGACCCTGTGGGTTATTGCTCAGTGTTTAGTTCATCATAGTATTAAGACAACTTGAACCCCACTGAGAGAGAGGCTAAGATGCTCTGAAGCTAACAAAAGATGCTTGAATGTAGCTAAAGGATTGCAATCCAGGAGAAGTAATGAGAGCTTTGGGAACTTATTTTTGTCCTCAGTGGTTTAGACTATATATCTTTCCCACTTTCAAATGGATATCCTGTGACTCAAGGAACTAGAGCCAAGTTTAAATGTTCCAGGCCAGGTATAGGCTGATTACATGTTTGGAGAGATGATGAATGCTCTTCATCATCTCCGCCTGAGCCCAAGCAAGTGGCTGTTTGAGAATGGTAGAGGGGTCATTTCTGCTGACCGACTCTAGGGGTGGGGGATGCTGGTGTCTGCTGTGCAAGCTTCTGTTTAGGGCTGGTCTCAGCTGGACTGTGTCTGCACTGCCCAGAGGTGGGAGCTTGGTGGGAGCACTAGGTTTTGTGTTTGCATTTTCTTCTTCTGCACCTAGCCAAGGGAAGGAATTCTGATCAAAATACATCAAGGTCAAGGCTATTTCTTGTCCACAGGACATGGCTGTGGAGATTTAGTGTAATTAGACGAGCTCAAGGTCTGGGCTTGTGCAGCGGCTCATTTTGGACTGTCCTTTCCTGGGAAGCTAGGCGTGCCCTAGGGAGGCTTGACCAACCTAGGCCCGGTAGGGAAACTCTTCTTTCCCCTTCATTTCCCTTGGACATTTTCTTCAACTAAGCTTTGCTTGTCATCAGTGATAAGATGAAGAAAAGCCTTCAATGTGGGCTGGGGATCAGCCTTGACGTGAACAGAACTATCCTGGGGTATGGGGCGGACCTTGACCTGGTCCTCCTCTCTGAACATGCATTGCTCTCGGAAACAGAACGAGGTGGCTGGGTTGAAGGACTGTAACTCCCCAGCCATCCCCCAATTTTAACTTAGCAAGACATGATTTATAAAGTAAACACTTCCAGTGTCTATTTTGAGGTTGCTCATATTGTGCCAGCCAACTGCCTCATATCCTGTACTCCAAGATGCAGGGACGCAGATGGATCTGTCTGGGATCTTAGACCCCTAAACTGTGAGAGGCTAAGATGACATTCTTAGGGTAGTCAAGTCAGAAGGATGGGCACTTTCTCTCTCTCCTGTTAACTCTCTTTTGTCAGATGATTAAGCCGTGAATCGCCTTACACCGCCTGGAGTAGAACAATGAGTGCTAGCCTGGATTTCAGATGCTGTCTCAGCTCCCGGCCCTCTGATCAAAGTGCACGGCCATCAGGGCTTTTAATTCCTAACCGACGGGGCTGGAGTGGGTAACCTCCACCCTCCCTCCCACCAAAGATGTGCCGAGATAACCAAGTGGAGACCTGAGGCAATTCCAACAGAACGTGTGACCAGAGACTCTTTTGCTTGAAATAACAAACGTTAGCGTGCTCACACACACGCCTCTCTAATAGTTTAGTTGAAAAAGTTAAGGTTTAGATTCCTTATTAATTAAGTAATTGCAAATTTCCTATCTGCTGTTAGTTGAGGGAAAGGCATTTTGGGACTGTGTGTGTGTTTTACTTGATATTGCTAGACAGCACTTTAATTCTTGACTTATTTTTGACCATACCATTCATGGAACTAGTATTATATATATATATATATATTTTTTTTTTCTAATATATTTATTTCATTGTCATGTTTTTGTCCAAAGGCATGCTTTGGTATTTTCTTATTTTATATTGTTTGTTTATTTATTTTTGTTGAAGTACAGTTGATTTACAATATTACATGTTTCAGTTATACAACATAGTGATCCACAATTTTTAAAGGTTATGTTTCATTTATGATTTTTTATTAATTTATTTTTTAATTGGAGGAAAGTTACTCTACAATGTGGGGATGATTTCTGCCACACAACAGTGCAAATCAGCCTAATTTTATATGTATATATATAAAACCTCTCTCCTCTCTCCCTGACCTCCACCCAGACTTAAAAGCATCTGCACAGCAAAGGTAACAATAAGCAAGATTAAAAGCCACCCCTCGGAATGGGAGAACACAATCGTCAGTCTTCACATCAGGCCTCTGTTCGCGGGTGCTCACCCCGCCCCGCTGTGTCCCGACACCCGCGGTCATCACTGTGGCCTCGAATCCGGCTTTAGGAGGGGCCGCTGAGAGCGGGTGCTGCAGGACGCTGGGTCTGATCGCTGTGCAGCCCGGTCCTCTGGCCGGAGTGTATTCCCTTTCTCCACCAGTGGTCACAAGTGAGTCCAGGAGAACGTGGATGGCTCTACACAAATCCACGGCCGCTGTTGGAAACGACAGTTTGATGTGGGCTTCCTCCTTCTTACGATGGATCAGCAATAATGAAATCCTTGTTGTCAGGCTAAGAAAATAGCGTTTGCCAGCAGAAGTCATCTTGGCAGCCCCCAGTGGGGGCTGATTCCCTTGCCTGTTTCCCTGCAGACCCACCCTGATTTTTATCCCCGGCGCTGCGGAGAGACGATGTTTCATGGCTAGTGTACTGAGCTGACGATTTCCGAATCCCAGATACTCTTACAGAGGAATCTGCTAGCTAGCCAGGGTAGCAGCGCCAGAAAAAAGAGGTCGGGGTCGGACCTCTGTTTACAGTTACGATGTATTATTTTACTTTGCACCCCTGCAATTTCTTGACTGAAGAAATTCTCTTCTTTGTATGTGATACCATGAAACTGAGTTTTCAGGTTTCCAGGGCTTTCTTTTTTTCTGAGCAGGAGTTTCCTCAGACTTTTCATCTAGAATTTTCTTTGGTGAGCAATTGGTAGAAGAACCTGTCATGGGGGCGAGGGTTCTGGCACTCTACCATTAAAATCTTTCCCAGAGAGAAAAGTAACAAGCCTAAATTAGAGAATATGGTGAGGTATTTTTAAAGCTGTGAAAGTCTAGAGGTATGTGATTAGAAAAAACTTCCCCCTCCTTTTTTTTTTTTTGTATATTGATTTTTTTAGTTTTAGCCCAGCCACTATTAAATTTTCCTTAGGTCAAATTGCCCTCCCTTGAAGCGATTTTAACTGAAGCAGAGAACTGAGGTAACCACTTTGTCCTTAGCAGAAACATTTGAGTCTTAGAATTTTCCCCTCCTATAACCAGTGACTTCTTGTGCAGAGAGTCCATGGAAATGAGCATGAATACTTTGCTAAGAAATTTTCGAACCCCACTTTTACTCATTTTTGTTGTTGATTGTATACTCCAGTCGCTGTTCGGCAAAACACAGACACCATAAAACATACAGGGTAGATAGCCTGGCTGAACGCACGTGCTGTTTAAAACTCTAATAAGCAGAGAGTTTTATATTTTGTTTGTCTTTGCATTCTCTGTGGGAAAAAACCCCAAACTTCAAACCTTGGTCTGGTCACCATCGCCCTCAGTCAGATCTGCTGAGAATCTGGGCTGCACCTTTTTCACTGCTGAAGCTTTTTATAACCTGGCTAGGTATTAGGCAGCTTTTAAAATTGGCAGGTCTCTGGGTTCCATTAAGAACTCATTTAAATCGTTTCTCACTTGAGCCTGAATTTTAACTAAGCCCTGGTGGCTTTCAATTAGGATTGTTACAAAATGAGATGAGGCTGGAAATTAGATTAATGTGAAGAAACAATGGAAGAGATAGCATATCAGATAATTTACGACTCACATGTCAAGATTTTATTGTAGTCATCAAACTGCTACTAATATAGAAATGGATTGTTAACCTGATAAATTATGTCACAGATGATGAAATTAGGGCAGACTTTGGAAAACTCTAGTAACAATAAAAACACACATAGTTTTGTGGCTCTGAAACAAATTGCCTGCATGCCCTGAAGCCAGGTTTAGTTGAAATAACTAAGCTAATTAGATAAGAAATAATGAGTGAAAATAAATATAAAGGTCTAGGTCAGGTGAAGAAAAGCCATACATAACAATTGGTATGTGATATTTGTATGAAAGTCTTCTTTTAAGGTATGTGGGAAAGGAAATTGCAAATTAACTGGTTCTACATACACCAAGGCCAAAGTTTGCAAACTGTGCAGTATTGTTTCCACAAAACATTCTCTTTCCTCAGTTGCCTCCCCTCAGCCCAGACACAAAGCCAGTGCTGTTTATCATCTTGGAGCAGGGCTCATGCCAAAAGTAGGGCGTTAACTAGATCCTGCTTGACAGCTGTTTTCAGAAAAATAATGACTGATTATTAATGTATACTTTTCTAGTAGAACACTTACAGTTTTAAAAAAGACCATCATATAGGAAAGTTGCTTCTGGTATTCTGTTCTATGAATTTGCCACATTCAGAGGTTTGTGTTGCCACTGCTACCATCAGGTTACAGAACAATTTGCTCACAGCTGAAACTCCTGTGCTGTCCCTCTGGGCTCACATCCTTCCTCCACACAGTAGGAGATTTGTAAAGCGTTTGCTCAGAGAGTTGTGTGTCATGGAACCTGTCCCTAAGTCATCACTTGTGGATCACTGGAGAAGTGTGTTCTTTCTTTTTCTCTCATCTTGGCCGTTTGCTCATATGATCAGTGCCTCTTCCTGAGTGTGTTATACAGGTGACAAATGTCTCCAAAACTCACTGGCCTTGGATTGAGTATGACTATCTGACCCCAAAGGTTAGGTGTGCCAAAATTTTGCTGGAATAGCACTTCAGATCTAGTCACTTGGAGGTGGCAGTAGGGAATAGTAGTAGGCTTCTCTAGGGAGGAGCCTGAGATCTGGGATAGATGGGATTTCAACCCAGGGAACGGAAGTGGGGAAAAGGACACCCCAGGCTGAGGAAGTGCGTGAGCAAAGCATGAAGGTGCAAAATTTCAAGACACTGGGGAAAGACACGGCCATCCACAGGGCTGGTGTGGAAGCTACAGTGGAGCATGAGACCCACTGGGATTTTATTTTTTATTAAGTGATGGTGGGAGGACTCATTGACTCATTTCTGAGCTGGTGCAAATCTGAAACGTGCATCCAGAAGAATCACCGTGCAGAACAAACCAGACTTCTGGAATAAGAATAGGAGGGACATTCAGGAAAGGACCCTGATGACTCCACAGCTGCTCCGTCAGATGCTCTGTAGTGAGGAGGAGCTGGATGCTGGTATCTACCATAGCGATATCACTTACATGTGGAATCTAATAAAAATGATACAAATGGACTTATTTACAAAACAGAAACACACTCTCATCTCGAAATCAAACTCATGGACACCAAAGGGGAAATATGGGGGGAATAAACTGGGAGATTGGGATTAACATAGTCTTGTATTCTAGTTTAGTTATAGATGAATAATTAGAAAACCAGATCTAGATAGTTTCAAGAAAGCTAAAAAATAGAAAAAAGAAGAAGAAATTTTGTCTAAAACTTGGTTTAAAATGCATTTAGTTTTGGGGCCAGGGAATTAGAATGGTTTCTCCTGGTTTTAGATTCATGATATTAACATACTATATATAAAAACAGGTAACTAACAAGGACTTCCTGCACAGCACAGGGAACTCTACTCAATCCTCTGTGGTGACCTATATGGAAAAAGAATCTGAAAGAGAATGGATATATATTTACATATACCTGATTCACTTTGCTGTACAATGGAAACTAACACAACATTGTAAATCAACTCCACATCAATAACAATTTAAAAAAATTAAAAAAGGGTGGTTGGCATACTGTCCTTAAACAATTCTTTAGTCACTTTGAAGTTTAGAATTAAAAAAACCCTCTAGATAGTGTTGAAGATGAATACCAGGCGGCATTTACCTGATTATTAGATTTAAGTGTCCAGTGCCTACAGTGAGAAAAACTGTTATCTTCACAAGATTTATTCTTATTGAGTGGGCTATGCACTGTACATATAAGAAAAACTAACAAACTCATAGCAGAGATCTGCAGGAGCCTGTGCTTCCCTTCATTCGTTCTTTTGTTGATTCAGAAAGCACGCTTCAGGTCCATGTGTTATATGTAGGATGTGGCCTCTTGAAATCCAGTGTGCAGCTCGGGCTAGCTTCCAGGAAACCACGGCCACCTCCTGGCCATCTCAGCTTAAGCCAGCCTGGCTAGGCTGATCATCTCTCCTCTTTTTGGTAACCGAGAGCTTTCCACTGTTGTCAGTGTTTTGGGGGGCATTGATCCTTTTCATTGATCTTTTTATATTTCTTACATGCTTCCAGCCTCCATTCCCTGCTACTCTCTAGGCTCCTGACCTTGATTCTTGAACTTTGCCCCAGTTGATCTACTGCGTGATCCTGCCTACCCAGCCCCGCACTTGTGCTGGTCCTTCCTCTTGTCTGTGTCTGGGTTCTGATGCACTTCCCTGGTGCCGACACAAGGCTTCCTTTAGGGATGTTACTGAGTGGGGCGTACTCCTACTATGGACCTGTGGTCTTGTTTATTTCAGGCCACTGACCTAGCCTTGGCTAGTGGCTTCAAGTTGCATCTTCCACCACTGTTGGCACTTGTCACTTGGCTAACATCACACTGTCTTTGGGCCTCCACACCCTACCCCACTCAGACAGAAGAATACGACACCCATTTTACTTAACTGGCAGCAAATGCTGGTTTTTGGTGTATTTGGTTCAATGAATAGTTTTGTATTCTAGTTTAGTTACAGATGAATAATTAGAAAATCAGATCTAGATAGTTTCGAGAAAGCTAGAAAAAAGAAAAAGAAACTTTGTCTGAAACTCGGTTTAAAATGCATTCAGTTTTAGGGCCAGGAAATTAGAATGGTTTCTTCTGGTTTTAGGTTCATGATATTATTTGAGTTTTTGCTTGGATCGGAGAGAGAGTAGACATGATGGATGTTTGCTGTTATGACTACGTAATGTGTCACCTGAGGGGCTGGACAATTGTAAAAGTAAAATTAAATTTCTAGCGATCGACTGTGACACTGTGGGATAGAAATGTTTTACAAGCTGACAGTCCCACAGCCAAGCACAGGAGGACAAGGAAGACGCTAACACATGTGGTCTGATACCACAAACAACTATTCTCCTCTGGGACGAAGAAGACAGTTAACTGTTGTCCCACACGGGAAATTCAAGAAATCTGTGCAGCATGTAGTTTTCTCTTTCCTCTGAGGATTACTAAGAAGAGAGGGACCTTGTTTAGGAAAACACCCAGGCTTGGATGCTTGGGTCAGAGATGTCTTTAAAAGGCTACCATTCTTCCATGTGACCTCCTCAAAACTGTTTAATGAGACTACTTGAAACTCCCTTGACCCCAGACACACCCCTCACCCCTTAGCAGGATTGAGCAGGCTTCCTTTCCCTTTCTGAGAAGAGTGACTGTTTGAGGGTCTCCTGATGGTTGTAGGGGACCATTGTCCACTTTAGGTCTTCTTTCTACGAGTTGAGCCTTTTCCAGAATAGTCTACAAATATGGGGCTGGGAGGAGAGCAGTGCTGTTTGCGGTTGGATTTCTCCACGGTCCCTGCACACGGAGAACATCACCACTCACTGGACACACGCAGCCACTCAAGTGCCATCGCTTTTTCTGCTGGCATCTGTTCACCCTGCACAGTGATGGTACAGGGCTGGCAAAAGTTGGGCGCTCCCAGGAGGGCCGTGGGGGCGGGGCTTGGGCTTCGGGGGCGGGGCTAGGAAAGAGGCGTGTCTTACACAGAAGTAGCTCTGTTCCCTGTGCAGTCACATCTCTGCACAGAAAGGACCTGGTAAAAGGCGGGTGTGCTTGGAGACCTCGGAGGGAGGGCGATGCCTTGGCGAGCCGGGCTCTATGACAGGCCACATCTGTGCCCCTCCACTGTCACCCAGCCCGGCTCTCACTCCCTTCCAGGCTCTGAGCAAGCGCGGGCTTCCCGCTCTCATTCTAGTCCAGCCTGGCTCTCTCTTGTCTACGCCTGTTTTCCCTCGTGTCTCCACAGCACTTGGAGCTGTCCCAGGGCCGCGTTCCTGGCTCCTTTTCTGACAGCCTCGGTTTTTTAAGGGCTTTGTGCCGATGCTGCCTGTCGCGCTGTTCTTGAAGGTGCTGCTGCTGCTAAGTCGCTTCAGTCGTGTCCGACTCTGTGCGACCCCAGAGACGGCAGCCCACCAGACTCCGCCGTCCCTGGGATTCTCCAGGCAAGAACGCTGGAGTGGGTTGCCGTTACCTTCTCCCTTGAAGGTGCTAGGAGGTTGGAAGATGAAAGGTTGGAGCTGGGTGAAGAGTCCAGTGTTGTGGCTGGAGGTGGGCTGAGGTATTAAGCAGGAGAGTCAGATGGGCCTCCTTGGGGCTAGGGTATTTGAGCACAGGTTGGAAGGGTGTGGGGAGAGAGCCAATCAGCCAAGATGGCCTGTTCAGGCTCTCCGGCCCCAAGTTTGTAAGTAGTGACTATGTAACAGCTGAGATTCATTTGTAGCACTGCGCCTGTGCCTTCATGAGGTTTATGTAACAGCTGAGATCACTTGTAGCACTGCGCATGTGTGTCACGAGGTACTTGCTTGGCCATGGGCTGCTTTGTGTGGTAGACCTGTATGCTGCCGCTGCTGCTGCTAAGTCGCTTCAGTTGTGTCCGACGCTGTGTGACCCCATAGACAGCAGCCCACCAGGCTCCCCCATCCATGGGATTTTCCAGGTAAGAGTACTGGAGTGGGTTGCCATTGCCTTCTCCGAGGCCTATATGAACTTCACCTAAAAAAGCGGTGAGGTGACTGCTGCCCATGGATGTGTCTGTTGGGTCCCCCATGAGAGGAGAGAATGTGGCATGTCTGTTGCTAAGGCTCCTGTGCCAGCCAGGAGAGAGGTTGGCTGGGGTCGGGGTGGGGGACACCAGGGGCCCCAGCAGGTGGGAGGCCGCGTGGTAGGGGCGCCTGGGCAGCTACCCTTTCTTGACCCTGGTCCAGGCTGTGCTGGGGGACCCAGCTCACCACAGCCCTGGGTGCACTGTCTGTGGTTTTCTACCTTCTTTTCACACGCATGACATGAGGACAGCATCATTGCAGGTCTTTTAACTAAGTTTGTAACTCCAAAGTTATTTTGATCTTGTATATTTAGTTTAAGGGGCTACAAACATCAATTTTAAAATGTTGAAATGTTTTACACACCCCCTTTTTTGGGAAAAGCAACCAAAAGGATCCTGCCTTTTGTCAGCTGGCTGGACTCTCCTGTGGTCCAGCGGTGAGGTCTCTGAGCTTTCACTGAGGAGGGTTCAGTTTCGCTACGTGGGGGAATTAAGACCCCCTGAACAGCGGTAGGGCTTTTCCTTTCTACAAAGCTGATTTGTTCCCCCCGGCCCTTTGGTTAGGTCTCTGACCTTTCACTGAGGAGGGTTCAGGTTCGATACGTGGGGGAATTAAGACCCCCTGAACAGCGGTAGGACTTTTCCTTTCTACAAAGCTGATTTGTTCCCCCCGGCCCTTTATTGATTCTCTCTGACATCTGTCATTGGGTATGGGTCTCTGGAGACCCCCTTGAGGTGGATGGCCTAGCTGCCTGTTAGCGAGTGGTTTTGCCCATCTTTTGACTTTATTGTGATAAGTTTTGGCCACACCGTGTGGCTTGTGGGATTTTAGTTCCCCAACCAAGGATTGAACCTGTGCCCCCCTGCAGTAGAAGCACAGAGGCTTAACCTCTGGACTGCCAGAAATACATCCACCCCTGCCCCACCGGCGTTTTAGGTCAGGAAACCGGAGCAGGACCGTGGCGCTGCCTGTCGTCAGCTGACAGTGTCCATGGCGCGCTTGCCTCCGTGTGGCAGCTGCTGGCCGCCCATGCAGACTTCTGAGCGCCAGGACATTTAGGGAGGAATAGATGACAGGAGCAAAGTAAACTCACTTGAGAGGCCGCGGATCCTGGTTGCTTCTGAGCCGAAGCTGCGGGACCATGGGGTGTGTGGTGAAGATGTTCTGCAGGGGGGTGAGGACTGGGCGCCTTCCCCTCGGCTGTCCTCCTGTCCAGCGAGTCTCATCACAGCTGCTGCTGCCAGGACCCAGTCTGTTGCCTAAAGTCAAAAGACGAATACACACGTAACTGAGCAGCCCCACAGAAGGAAATTGGGTCCCCCTAATGTGGACTATCCAAGCACACTGCCCGGCCCCATGCATTTCCCAAGATTAAAAACATCTCCAGTCACAGAAAGAGATGTAGGATGGTGAACACAGACTGACTTTATTATGTGGGTTTTGAAATTAATCCAATTGTTTGGAGCAGAGGCGCTGACGTTCTACAGATTAAAAGGGTGAATTAAATGTATTTATTCAATAAACATTTATTGACCGTTCAGGAGATGCCAGGCACTGGGCCAGGTGCCAAAGACAGACTGAGTCCCACAGCCATAGAGCTTCCATGGCACTTCTGGAGGCGACAGTCAAGTGGAGGGAAAGCAAGGAGGTTACATTTCTGCATTTCATAAATGTGCTGGGGAGTGTGCAGTTATTTCTCACTGAAACACCAATTTTATTCATTTTATGTCTTGAGATGCTTCTGTATAGAACAGACTCCCCCCGCCGCCAGAAGTCCAGAGTGCTCATGTACTTACAAGTGTATCACACACACTGCAATACATTGTTACGCTTTGAATCCTCCAAGAGAAACAGCTTTCAACATACTGAGATGTTTAGAGTTGGAGCAGTACTTATGAAAACCGCGGAAAGACACATGCATTATCATATGTGGAGAAAGAAAAAAATTACATCTTCAGAGAGATGCCATTTTGGTTGTATCCCTTCCCACAGGGTGAGGAACCTGAGGAACTAAAAGGATGTGGTTCAGATGCTCACCTCCAGACCACATCCTGAGTACCCAGCATCTCAGAATTTGGTGCTCAGTGGCCCTGAACCACTGCCAGCACCTGCAAGGCTTTTCCATCATTGAGAAAGGTGACTGCACTGTCACTGTATGCTGGTGAACACACAAGAGCATATAAAAACCCCTCCAAGTATGGGATGGCAGTGGGGGAAGAGAAGGTGGCTGGACCCCTCAGATGCTAGATCTGAGCCTGCAGATAGCATGGTGAGTTTTTCATTTGGCTGAAGAAAATGATAAGGCAAGATGATTTGTGTGTGTTTGCACAAATCCTTTTTATGCACACACTTAATCCTCTCTTTTTCCATTACTGTTAATACCTGAGGTTACCCTCTGCTAATTTGGAAGAGAGATACCTTTTGTTGGAGAAAAATTCTGTTTATTGATGTATCCTATACAGTTAAAGAAGAGGAAAAATCAATCAGAGCATTTATTTTGTGTATTATTGTATTCTTTGAAATAGTGGATTACATCTTAATCCTACACACATTCTTCAAATAAGGACTCCATCTGGAAAGCTAACCTTCCATGGAAATGTCTGGGTCACACATGTCCATCCAGTCCTTCGCCAAGTGCTTAATGGAGCATTCAGTTGCTGGTAAGATACTCTGGGGTCCCTTGGAGAGACCTAAAAGACAGAGTGGGTTGCTCAGGGTAGCCTGGTATGCATGACATTTGGGTCCAGCCTTGATCATTGAAGTCATTTGCTTTAAATAATTACAATTAGGCACTCTTCTCTTTTTTCTTTTCTACTTTTAATGCCATTTTAAGTTTAACATAATTGAGAGTATTTTGCTCTGTTTTACAGTTTTCCTTTGGGTTTATTACTGTCATAAAAGCTAAAATTAGACAAGAGTTGCAGAATCTTTAAATCAATAATCTAATGAATCTGTCCTCAGGTTGCTCTGGGGAATATAGGAAATGCACTGCAGTAAATCCTTCTTCCTGAGTCTTACGCCGTCTTAATGTCACAATGGATGGCAGTGTCTCTTGCTTTGGGACTGGCTACAGAATCATGAGCTGTCAGAACTGATAAGGATCTGAGGTGTCACTGCCGGGTTTCATGGGTGAGGCATGAAAATTCAGAGAGAGCAAAGCCTTGTCTGTGATCAAGAGCAAATACCAGGGAGGATGGGACCCTGGACTCCATGATGTGCTTCTGCAGGATGGGACCCTGGACTCCATGATGCGCTTCTGCAGGATGGGATCCTGGACTCCATGATGCGCTTCTGCAGGACGGGATCCTGGACTCCATGATGCGCTTCTGCAGGATGGGACCCTGGACTCCATGACGCTCTTCTTCAGTTCACGTGACAGCAACCAGTGACCAGATGATTCGAAGAGAAAGTCTACCCTCAATCCTGCCCCATCTTCAGAAACCCAAATAAAAACAAAAACAGTACCTTACCCTGAACCTTAGGTGAGTGTATAGTGAGCTCTTTTAAGTAAATTAGGAGCTTCATTTAGGACTGATGTGGCTCTTGGCTCATTCTAGACTTCTGCATGTACGGTTAATCCTTGTTATTTGCAGTAATTATACCCTACACAGTCACTGTGAACACTGGGTTAATGAACAGCAAACCACTGCTGGTGGCTCAGTGGTGAAGAATCTGCCTGCCAGTCAAAGATGCGGATTTAGTTCCTGGGTCAAAAGGGTCCCTTGGAGGAGGAAATGGCAACCTGCTTCAGTATTCTTGCCTGGAAAGTTCAATGGGCAGAGGAGCTTGGTGGGCTACAGTCTATGGGACCACAGAGAGTTGCACATAACTGAGTAACTGAGCATCCATAATCCTAGGGAAAATATGCGGTTGGGTTCTTGCAAGCCTCTGGTCACACTTTCATAAATCAGTCAATACATAATCTTGTTTTGTGTGTGTTTCTATTTAAAGACAACTTATTTAATATATATTATTGATTCATTAACGTTGGACTCACAGCCAACAGCACTATATAGCTCATGCCTGAACGAAGCTTATCGAACACCTACCTGTATTTTCTCTATAAGGCACATTATAGCCTTGTGTTTAGAACAGTAGACCACACTTCACCACTATGCTGGACCATTTTTAAACAGCTAAATTACCAGCCAGTGGTGCAAAAGTGTAAAAATTATGATACCAACTGCCTTGAAAAGGACACTCATGTATCACATGAGAATAGAAACAAGAAGGCAGAATATCAGCTTGTCCAACCTCAACTGGCATTGTGTGCGTCAGGGACTCGAGTTTCCGACACTCTGTGCATGTTCACAGATGACCACAAAAATATTGTGAGTGTTCACTTTGGGGTTATGAATTTGAGTAAGTGAATCTGCGAATAAAGAATCTGGAGTGATGAGGATTGACTGTATACAAAAGCTCGCATGTGTCACTGGAGACCATAATTCAGGCTTCACGTGGAGCGGTTTCGACTATACACTGGTGGTGCAGCTATGCTGCTGGCCATTACACGGGAAGCCTCCACTCTAGAGGCTTCCTTAGAGTGCACCTGCTTCCTATGAGCCATGTTGCCGAAAAGCTCCTTAAGGCAGATCCAGACTCCTGCCCTCCTAGCCACAGAGCTCTATCAAGGGTAGGGACCCCCTCTCAGGCATGTACCTTCCAATTAGGCTTCCTTCTTATGGGTGAAGAGGGGTCTCCATGCATGCATGCTCCAAAGAGGCTGTGTCATATCTTTTGACCTTGGCCTCACTTAGAAGTACTCACTATTTCCACAGCTAACTGCAGGCCTATAACTCCCAAATCTTTATCTCCTGTAAGGTATTTCTTCTGAGCTCCAGATATGTCTCTCTAGTTTCCTCCTTAGCATATCTACTAGAATGATTCACTGGGATGTCAGCAAGTCTAAAAGAGTTCTCACTGACTTCTGCCCGAAAGCCAGTCCTTCTTTGTCTCTACTGGGTACTTGGCTACTTGGGTCACTGTCCAACTGGTCACCTGAGCTTGAAATCTAAGAGTGATTCTTAATTTCTTCTTCCCCTTTACTCCTCTCGTGAGGTATCCAATGAAGTCCCACAAAATCTACCTTTGTGCTGTCTCTACCATCTGCCTATGCCTCTTCAATGGCGTCGCCATAGCTCTAGCCCAGTACTCACTGGGGTTGGCTGTCGGTCTCCCACGTCTGCATCCACTGTCCACACTGCTCCTAGAGGGATCTCTGGAAAATGCAAATATGACTATCTCACTCCCTTTGAATATTTCAGTATTTCCCTAATGACCGCTGGATACATATAATTTTAATAAGATCCTTTTATATTTGGACACCTGTTTCCTCCACTCTTTCATCTCCCATCACCCCCTTTATACCAATGTGATCTTGTGATATAATAAGAAATATGTATTTTAGTCTTTGTTCCTGGTTCTTGAGGCAGGACTATCCCTAAACCTTGGAATTTCCTGAGTGAAAGGGAAAGTGATAGGGGTGGGAGGAGTGTTTTTTGTTTTCACAATAAACCACTTTCAACCACACCTAGTTTATGCTAATTAGATGCCCCTTGTTGTTGTTCAGTTGCTAAGTTGTGTCTCTTTGCAACTTCATCGACTGCAGCATGCCAGGCTTCCCTGTCCTTCATTATCTCTCGGGGTTTGCTCAGATTCATGTCCATTGAGTCGGTCATGCCATGTATCCCATCCTCTGCTGCCTGCTTCTCCTCCCGCCTTCAATCCTTCCCAGCTTCAGGGTCTTTTCCAATGAGTCAGCTCTTCACATCAGGTGGCCAAAGTACTGGAGCTTCAGCATCAGTTCTTCTAATGCATATTTAGTGTTGATTTCTTTTAGGATTGACTGGTTTGATCTCCTTGCAGTCCAAGGGACTCTCAAGAGCCTTCTCCAGCACCGCTATTTGAAAGCATCAGTTCTTCGACACTCAGTATTCCTTGTGGTCCAACTCTGGCATCCATACATGACTACTGGAAAAAGCAGAGCTTTGACTATAGGGACTTTTGTTGGCAAAGTGATGTCTCTGCTTTCTAATATGCTGTCTATGTTTGTCATAGCTTTCCCTCCAAGGAGCAATTGTCTTTTTATCTCATGGCTGCAGTCACTGTCCGAAGTGATTTCAGAGCCCAGGAAAATAAAATCTGTCACTGCTTCCACTTCTTCCCCATCTATTTGTCATAAAGTGATGAGACTGGGTGCCATAATTTTAATTTTTTTGAATGTTGAATTTTAACCCAGATTTTTCTCTCCTCTTTCACCTTCATCAAGAGGCTCTTTAGTTCCTCTTCGTTTTTGGTCATTAGAGTGGATCATCTGTATATCTGAGGTTGTTGAAATTTTTCCTGGCAATCTTGTTCTCAGCTTGTGATTCATCCAGCCAGGCATTTCACATGATGTATTCTGCATATAAGTTAAAATAAGAGGGTGACAGTATACAGCCTTGTCATACTCCTTTCCTAATTTTGAACCAGCCGGTTGTTCCATGTAAGGCTCAAACTCATGCTTCTTGACCTGCATACAGATTTCTCAGGAGGCAGATAAGGTGGTCTGGTATTCCCATCTCTTTTAAGAATTTTCCACAGTTTGTTGGTACCTATACAGTCAAAGGCTTTTGCATAGTCAATGAAGCAGAAGTAGATATTTTTCTGGAATTCCCTTGCTTTCTCTATTATCCAATGAATGTTGGCAAAAAGTCTCTGGTTCCTCAGCCTTTTCTAAAGCCAGTTTGTGCATTTGGAAGTTCTCATTTCACATACTCTTGAAGTCTAGCTTGAAGGATTTTGAGCATCAACTTACTAGCATGTGAATTGAGCACAATTGTCTGGTAATTTGTACTTTCATTGGCATCACCCTTCTTTGGGACTGGAATGAAAACTGACCTTTTTGAGTCCTGTGAGTTTTCCAAGTTTGCTGCCATATTGAGTACAGCACTTTAATAATAGCATCATCTTTTAGGATTCTAAATAGCTCTGCTGGAATTCTATCACCTCCACCAGCCTTGTTTGTAGTAATGCTTCCCAAGGTCTACTTGACTTTAGACTCCAGGATATTAGACTCTAGGTGAGTGACCACACCACTGTAGTTATCTGGGTCATTTATACCTTTTTTGTATAGTTCTTCTGTGTATTCTTGCCATCTCTTTTTAATCTCTTCTGCTTGTGTTAGAAGCATTTCTCACCATTTCTGTCCTTTATTGTGCTCATCCTTGGATAAAATGTTCCCTTGATATCCCCAATTTTCTTGAAGAGATCTCTAGTCTTTCCTATTCTATTGTTTTCCTATACTTCTTTGCACTGTTCATTTAAGAAGGCCTTCTTATCTCTCCATGATATTCTTCAGAACTCTTCAGTTGTTCAGTTCAGTTTAGTTGTTCAGTCATGTCTGACTCTTTGCAACCCCATGGACTGCAGCATGGCAGGCTTCCCTGTCCATCACCAACTCCGGGAGCTTGCTCAAACTCATGTCCATTGAGCTGATGATGCCACCCAACCATCTCATCCTCTGTCATCCCTTTCTCCTCCTGCCCTCAGTCTTTCTCAGCATCAGGGTCTTTTCCAGTGATTTGACTCTTCGCATCAGGTGGCCAAAGAATTGGAGCTTCAGCTTCAGCATCAGTCCTTCCAGTGAATATTCAGGGTTGATTTCCTTTAGGATTGACTGGTTTGATCTCCTTGCTGTCAAAGTAACTCTAAAGAGTCTTTTCCATCACCACAGTTCAAAAGCATCCATTCTTTGGTGCTCACCCATCTTTATGGTCCAGCTCTCACATCCATACATGAATACTGGAAAAACTGATATCCATAAAGAATAAAATAATTCTTTTCAAGACTCTTTTTTCATTCTATACATTTAGTTAGTACATGCCTTTCTAAAGTTCTGTTTAATCTAGAATGGTTCTCTTACCTTCAACTCCCTGTCTTTTCCTATTTTAGGCAATATTTAAAAAAATCCTATAATCAATCATTTTCTGATTCCCTTAGTTCTGTTTACTCAGCAAAATTTCATCGTGAAGTGAAATTAAGTAAAATTTACAGGCACTGCCAAATTCTAAACCTACTGACCTGGCCAAATGGACTTATAAACTATAATTGTAAACTATAAATTATAGTTAAACTATAGTTATATAATTATATATATATAAGTATTATAATATATAATACTATATAACATATAATTAATGTATATACACATATACATCACATATTACATATATTACATACATATATACATTGTATATTAATTATATTAATATATTATTATATAATATATAATTTATAATAATATGTAATATATGACTATATAATTAATAACACATATATTATAATATATAATATTATTATATATTATATATCTCATAAGGAGGAAGTGAGACATATATGAAAATATAGCTAGCTAACACAGCATTCTCAAACTACCACACGATTGCACTCATCTCACATGCTAGTAAAGTAATGCTCAAAATTCTCCAAGCCAGGCTTCAGCAATACATGAACAGTGAACTTCTAGATGTTCAAGCTGGTTTTAGAAAAGGCAGAGGAACCAGAGATCAAATTGCTAAAATCCGCTGGATCATCAAAAAAGCAAGAGAATTCCAGAAAAACATCTATTTCTGCTTTATTGACTATACCAAAGCCTTTGATTGTGTGGATCACAATAAACTGTGGAAAATTCTTTAAGAGATGGGAATACCAGACCACTTGACCTGCCTCTTGAGAAACCTGTATCCAGGCAAGGAAGCGACAGTTAGAACTGGACATGGAACAACAGACTGGTTCCAAATCAGGAAAGGAGTATGTCAAGGCTACATAATGTCACCCTGCTTATTTAACTTCTATGCAGAGTACATCATGAGAAACGCTGGGCTGGAAGAAGCACAAGCTGGACTCAAGGTTGCTGGGAGAAATATCAATAACCTCAGATATGCAGATGACATCATCCTTACGGCAGAAAATGAAGAAGAACTAAAGAGCCTCTTGATGAAAGTGAAAGAGGAGAGTGAAAAAGTTGGCTTAAAGTTCAACATTCAGAAAACTAAGATCATGGCATCTGGTCCCATCACTTTATGGCAGATAGATGGGGAAACAGTGGAAACAGTGGAAGACTTTATTTTTCTGGGCTCCAAAATCACTGCAGATGGTGACTGCAGCCATGAAATTAAAAGATGCTTACTCCTTGGAAGGAAAGTTATGACCAACCTAGACAGCATATTAAAAAGCAGAGACATTACTTTGCCAACAAAGGTCTGTCTAGTCAAGGCTATGGTTTTTCCAGTGGTCATGTATGGATGTGAGAGTTGGGCTATAAAGAAAGCTGAGCGCTGAAGAATTGATGCTTTTGAACTGTGGTGTTGGAGAAGACTCTTGAGAGTCCCTTGGACTGCAAGGAGATCCAACCAGTCCATCCTAAAGGAGATCAGTCCTGGGTGTTCATTGGAAGGACTGATGCTGAAGCTGAAACTCCAATACTTTGGCCACCTGATGCGAAGAGCCAACTCATTTGAAAAGACCCTGATGCTGGGAAAGATTGAGGGCAGGAGGAGAAGGGGACTGCAGAGGATGAGATGGTTGGATGAAATCACTTTCTCAATGGACATGGGCTTGGGTGGACTCCAGCAGTTGGTGATGGACAGGGAGGCCTGGTGTGCTGTGGTTTTGGGGTCACAAAGAGTTGGACATGACTGAGCAACTGAAGTGAACTCAACAGAGCATTTGATCAGAGCTCAATCAGTCTTGATCTGCTATCAGTTTACATTGAAATGAGACAGTCTTAACTGTGAGTTTGGTTTTGAAATAACCAATTTGAAATAAATAGGATGTTTTAGTAGAATTTCCAACTGTAAAAAAACTTGGCTGGAACTTCTAGAAAGTTGGTTATATTCTTTTTCAAATGTTATTGTTAAAAGTGCAGTACATTATACCTTGTTAGTGAATATCAGGAGAAAGTTTGAACTTAATAATAGCAAATCACTTTTTGGGTTTAATTTCCTTGTATTTGAAATGAGATGAGCAACTAGATGATTTACAAGATTCCTTTCAGCTATATGAGTTTAAGATGGAGCTGTACTTGAGAAAAGAAAGCAAAACTAGGAGAATCTCCAAAGGAACAGAGGATTTAAAAGACAATTTGCTCCAAGTAGAAAAAAAAGGAAACGAGCTACAAGCAGATTAAAGGAATTAAAGATATAGATCATTGTTAGCAAAGTAAGTGACACAGGATTCTATGTGTGCCAATATTCCATCATATGAATTAAATATGACTAAAAGACAGGCTGGATTTTGTTGTCTCTATGGCCCCAAACACAAGGGATTGGAGAGTTCCATGGTTGCTGCTTTTTTAAGGCCAATCTTGATATTATAGTTAATTGCAGTGACCACATCCTTTGCTCAAATATACTGCAGTTGATAGAGACATAGCCTCTGTCAACTAATAAGTTTAAAATGTAATGCCAAGAGAGAGACATTATTTGTTAGGTCTTCAGGATAAATTACTGAAGTAACGGTGCTCCATTAAAGAGATAACGCTAGTTCAGAAATCCTGAAACAATGGAAGCAATGGCCCAAAGGGTTTTTTTTCACACTCCCTCTCTCCAGCCTCATTAATCAGAAAAGAAGGAACCAAGTCTGAAACCTTGGTCTAAGTTTATATTAAGAGGAAGAATCCTAGTTTTTCCATCTTTAATTTCTATGATTGTGCAAATCTGAATTAAAAACACTGAGAACACACAGTAACAGCTCAATATAGTACATTATGTACAGAGGAAAGAAAATGAATAGTTTAACACCAGCTTTATGAAATTAACTGGCTCCAAATAGGAAACTGGCCACTAGGTCAGGTTTCAACTTTTTTTCTTAGGTATTGAGTCCTTTAAAAAAATAAAACTTTTTTTTTTTTAAGAGTCTAAAGAAACCAAGGATTCTGCAAGCATATGCAGATTTTACAAAGACAACCCATTCTTTACAACATGAAAATTTTACTTATGTCTACTTAATGAAGTGCTTGTTGGAAACAGTTTTATTTCTTTCTTAGTGTCCTATTATGTCCAATCTATTCTCAAACATCTCTTTCTCATTTTTTTTTCCTCTTTCTCTCTCCCTCTCTGTTTTTAGCAATAAGCTATTTCCTGGTTTTACTGTCTGGACCAGTATTAACCCCGAATTTGATTTTACATTCAGAAATTCCAAAGTACCTATTTTTTAAATGAGAAATATGCCTTTTTAAAAATCACAAAATGTGATGATAATGTCTTGAGATGTTTAAAAGCAGCAAACATTCAGAAATTCAATAGCTAAATGAATGGCGCTTCCATCAAAGTAGTTACCTTCAGAGACTAGGTATTTGGAATATGCTATAAACAATTTTTGAACTTCTGTTTTGGAAAGTACTTCAGAGCCAATGAATGAGTGATTCCAAAAACTACTCTCATGATTATATAGTCTATCTTTTGTGCTAAAAGACATGTCACCTAGCTTGATCACCCTCTTTGTTCAGCAGACTTGACTCCTTCATTAATTAGAGTTTGGGCAGGAAACATATTACCAACTCACGTTGTGTGTGTATGTGTGTATGCGCTTGAGGAATTTTTATTTTTTTTAATTTATTTATTTTAATTTTTTTAATTTTTTTTCTTCCATTTATTTTTATTAGTTGGAGGCTAATTACTTTACATCATTACATTAGTTTTTGTCATACATTGAAATGAATTAGCCATGGATTTACATGTATTCCCCATCCCGGTCCCCCCTCCCACCTCCCTCTCCACCCGATCCCTCTGGGTCTTCCCAGTGCACCAGGCCCGAGCACCTGTCTCATGCACCCAACCTGGGCTGGTGATCTGTTTCACCCTAGATAATATAAATGTTTCAATGCTGTTCTCTTGAAACATCCCACCCTCGCCTTCTCCCAGAGTCCACAAGTCTGTTCTATACATCTGAGTCTCTTTTTCTGTTTTGCATATAGGGTTATCGTTACCATCTTTCTAAAGTCCATATATATGTGTTAGTATACTGTAATGGTCTTTATCTTTCTGGCTTACTTCGCTCTGTATAATGGGCTCCAGTTTCATCCATCTCATTAGAACTGATTCAAATGAATTCTTTTTAATGGCTGAGTAATATTCCATGGTGTATATGTACCATAGCTTTGAGGAATTTTTAATAAAGGGTATATTTACAAGATATGTGAGAAGGATTTGGGAAATCAACAAGGGATGGGGGAGCCCTTACACTCTCTGGAGCTGGGGACCTTGGAAGAGGAAGACAACCACATCTCTGAGCTCGTTCTCTTTACCATCCAGTTTGCTAAAAATTTAATATATTTTGACTGTGCTGTGCAGTATGTGGGATCTTAGTTTCTCGACCAAGAATTGAACCTTTGCCCCCTGCACCGGAAGCTCAGAGTCTTGACCACTGGGAAGTCCCCGCCTTTCAGTTTCTGACAGTACTTCCCTTTGGCCAAACTTGAGAGAAAACTAGACAACCTGGGAGCCTTAATACAGCCCACACAGACCAGCCTTCCAGGACAAAGGCTGAGTGGGGAGGTACGGAGAGTAGTTCTGGGGGGGCAAATGGAGAATATCCAACACAGCCAGTAATGGCTCTCATCTGTTAGTGTGTTAGCCACTTGGTCGTGTCCGACTCTTTGCGACCCCATGAACTGTAGCTCTCCAGGCTTCTCTGTCCATGGAATTCTCCAGGCAAGAATACTGGAGTAGATTGCCATTCCCTTCTCCAGAGGAACTTCCCAATCCAGGGATCGAACCCTGGTCTCCTGCATCATAGGCAGACTCTTTGCCATTTGAGCTACAAGTGCTGCCTCTCATCTTTAACTGTGGCCCAAATCACTCCACTGAGGACTGTCAGGAGAATGGGTGCAGCTTCTGAAGGCATTCTAAGAGTAGAGTTCCTTACTTAAAATAAGACTGTATACTCACTGGAATAAGTATGCACCTAACAGAAGAAATGAAAATATTTTGTTTATTTATTACAATTCAATCTTATTTCTTTATAGCCATGTTTCATCCTTTGGTTGGAACACCTTTGAGTGGCTTTTGATACATTCAATCTAATGCATTTTATAGTCCTTTAGGTAGACCAAGTCTATGGTATTTCCAGTAGTCTTGTACAGATGTGAGAGCTGAACCATGAAGAAGGAAGAGTACCAAAGAATTGATGCTTGGAGAAGACTCTTGAGAGTCCCTTGAACAGCAAGGAGATCAAACCAGTCAATCTTAAAGGAAATCAACCTGAATATTCACTGGAAGGACTGATGCTGAAGCTGAAACTCCAGTACTTTGGCCACCTGATGTGAAGAACTGACTCATTGGGAAAGACCCTGATGCTGGGAAAGATTGATGGCAGAAGGAGAAGGGGATGATAGAGGATGAGATGGTTGGATGGCATCACTGATTCAATGGACAAGAATTTGTGCAAACTCTGAGAGATGCTGAGAGACATGGAAGCCTGGTGTGCTGCAGTCCGTGGGGTCAGGTAGAATCAGAAACAACTTGGAGACTGAACAACAGGTAGACCAAATGTTTTGTTTGTTGAGACTTATAATTGAGGATGGAAAAATATACAAAATGATACATTGAAAGTATACATAATCTCTTTTTATGGAGTCATCTGCATTCATTGGCTATGTGGGCAAGTGAAATAGAGTCCTGAAAATCTGACTTGGATTTGGGAATAGGGAGTTAAAACCAGAAATTATATATACACCTAATACAAATCTGCCTGCTCTTGGCAGTTTTTACTTCACTGAACTGATTTCAATGCACTGAATGACTCGGTGATGTTTTATTTTTTGCTAGAAATTAGGAACATGGGCAGTAATCAGAGTGCCAGGGACAAAAAGACAAACCTATACTGTGTGTACTTTGAAAATCATTGGAAGTGTTGGTCACCCAAGTTTGGGTTTGAATTACCTAACTGGGCTTTTAATTCTCTGGTCTAATCAGGTCATCTTTCATCCAAAATAGAAAATGGAGCATTTTTTCCCCTATGAACATCATATCTATTTGGTCCCAGTAATTCAAAAGTTGTTATTCCTGGTCACCATCACTGATGATTGAATAACAGTGGCTCAAAAGTTAAATGAGATGCCAAGAGAAGATGTTTATTATTCATTCTCTCAGGTGAGTTGGGTAAGAGTATAATGTGTTCTCAAAACTGACCTTTGACTCTAAGAAAACTCTAGGTCCAGAGGATTTCAGTGCTGAATTTTAGTACATATTTGAGAAAGAAAGACCAGTCTTATACAGACTTTCTCAGAAAATAAAGGAGATGGGAATATATCCATACCTGCTTTATGAGCCAGCATGCCCCTGATGCTAAAACCTGTCTAAAATACTACAAAACAGGGAAGAAGATTGCAAACCAATATTTCTCATGAATACAGATACCAAATTCTTCATAAGACATCAGCATATTAAATCCAATAACATGTAAAAACATATTACATAGTAACAAAGTAGGAGTTATCCCAGAAATGCAAGTTTGCTTTAATTCTTGAGAGCCAATAACTCACCATTTTACCAAATATAAAAAAGAAAAATTGCTTAAATACATGCAAAATTTACCTTTTGCTTTTCTTCACATTCTTCTGAACTTATGTTCTTTTATTTTAAAAAAGGAAGGACAGAAAGTGAAGACCAGCTCCATACTTCAGTTTAAAACTCTAAGATTATCAGCCTATAAATAATTGACTTAATTTTAAAATAGCAGATAGAGTAAAATTTATAAAATCCTGATAACTCACATTTTAGTGGTAAAGTGGACTTCAACTTAGATCAGAAATCAATGTCACATTTCCATGGAGCAAGCCACACAGTTGTGTTTTCCATCCTCAGCCTGCAGGAGGTGGCCTTCACAGCATCCTTCCAAACCAAGATACTGGAATCTCAGGGGCTTTGGATGTGGCTGGTATCAACCTAAAAGGGACAGGAGAGGCATCGAAGCCAAGGGTGCAGTTCAATGGTAAGCAACTTTATCCATCCATCCATCCATCCATCCTGGGGACCTATGTCATACAAGGCACAAAATCAATGAAAGTCACTGCCGTCATGAAATATATATCTAGAGGAATTACATATAGTAATGATAAGCTCATAGTTCTCTTCTGTATCAGAAGCATAAGGACTCACTGTGGAGGTGATTCTTGGTCAGCTACAGGACTGACGGCTTATGAGTGAGCCAAAACATAACTCCTGCTCTTGCTCATTTCACTTCTGGCCAGAGACAGTCTACTTTATTATTTTCTCCTTTCTGTGCAGGGCTTTGCGTGTTTCAGGAGCTGGCCCTGCCTTTCCTCTTGGCCTGTTTGATCACAAAGCAAGCTTGATAGAACATCTGTTTCTCCATCACAGGGCAATTGATTCCAGATGGTAAAGTCTGATCATTTAAGAACTATTGATGGAGATATTTTTGTGACTAGTTTTGATTTTTTTTTTTTTTTTTTGGTTTTCCACTGCCTTCTCAGAGTTTTAAGCAAAACTTTTAGGCCTACTTTTCCTTAAGTCTTTACATAGTCAACAGATCTTCTGATTAATCTCAGTGTCATGAAAAAACATGGATTTTTTTAAATTGGAGGATTATTGCTTTACAATGTTGCAGTGGACTCTGCTGCACATTGACACAAATCAGTCATAATTTTATATATATATATCCTCTCCCCTTGAACCTCCCTCCCCCTCAATCCTACCCCTCTAGTTCATCACAGAGCCCCAGGCTGGGCTCCCTGTGTTATACGGCCGCTTCCTGCTAACTGTTTTACCCCTGATACTGTATGTATACCAAGGCGACTTTCTCAGTTTGACCTACCCTTTCCTTCCCCTGCTGTGTCCATTAGACCATTCTCGATGTCTGCATCTCTGCTTCTTCTCTGTAAATAGGTTCATCAGTACTACTTTTCTAGATGCCATATGTATGTGTTAATATATGGTATTTGTTTTTCTCTTTTTAACTTACTTTACTCTGTATAACAGGCTCTGGGTTCATCCTCCTCTCCGCAACTGACTCAAGTTCAGGAACATGGAATTTCTTTGTTATTCTCTCAGAAAAGTTACAAAGAAAGATTTGAGGTCCTGTTAAGGTAGCATGACTATGAAAGCAAGAGTAGTAAAGGAAATTAAGCTAAATTTCCTGGTAATTTCTGAGGGCATGTTATTAGTTTGGACCTCGGGGGTTGTGGGTGATGTGACATGATGTATAGAATGTGGTAAGTATATGACTTGCTGGAGTGGGTGCCCAGGGGAAATGTTTCTTCTGATTCCTCCTAAGAATAATGACAGTTTTTACTTCTTCTGTTCTAGTTGGTAATTCCAGGGTTCTTCTGTGATTTCCTGAAGCTTTTTAAGGTTAAAATCTGAAGCACTGTCATTTCTAAGATTTTTGAGTTTCAACTAAATATGTGTTGTGCTTGATACCTACTTACTCCTGCATACATGTTCATAATGATTATTAGGCTTCATCTTATCTCAAGGTTTTTTACTGAATGAAAATTTCTCTTTATAACACAATACCATATTAATTATTTAACAAGCAGCCATCTATCAATATTGCCTGTTATGCTGAATACTGACTTTATATTAATCACTGCCACCCAACATTCATTTTTTGGATCATATTTTGGATTAGAGTCTCCTCCGTATTCAAGAGAGTGATTAGATAGATAGAGATAGAACATTTTGTTGGGTGGATACTCTCTTGGGTTCAGTCAGTTCAGTTCAGTTGCTCAGTTGTGTCTGAATCTTTGCAACCCAATGGACTGCAGCATGAAAGGCTTCCCTGTCCATCACCAACTCCTGGAACTTACTCAAACTCATGTCCATCAAGTCGGTGATGCCATCCAACCATCTCATCCTCTGTTGTCCCCTACTCCTCCTGCCTTCAATCTTTCCCAGCATCAGGGCCTTTTCAAATGAGTCAGTTCTTCGCATCAGGTGGCCAAAGTATTGCAGTTTCAGCTTTAGCATCAATTCTTCCAATGAATATTCAGGACTGATTTCCTTTAGGATGGACTAGTTGGATCTCCTTGCAGTCCAAGGGACTCTCAACAGTCTTCTCCAACACCACAGTTCAAAAGCATCAATTCTTCCATGCTCAGCCGCCTTCTTAGTCCAACTTTCACATCCCTACATGACCACTGAAAAAACCATAGTTTTGACTAGACAGACCTTTGTTGGCAAAGTAATGTCTCTGTTTTTTAATATGCTGTCTAGGTTGGTCATTACTTTCCTTCCAAGGAGAAAAGAAGAGAAGAAAAGAGAAAAGAAGAGAAGCAAAAGGCAAAGGAGAAAAGGAAAAATATACACATTTGAATACAGAGTTCCAAAGAATAGCAAGGAGAGATAAGAAAGACTTCCTCAGTGATCAATGCAAAGAAAGAGGAAAACAGCAGAAGTGGAAAGACTAGAGATCTCTTCAAGAAAATTAGAGATACCAAAGGAATATTTCATGCAAAGATGGGCACAATAAAAGACAGAAATGGTATGGACCTAACAGAAGCAGAAGATATTAAGAAGAGGTGGCAAGAATACACAGAAGAACTATACAAAAAGATCTTCATGACCCAGATAATCACAATGGTGTGATCACTTACCTAGAGCCAGACATCCTGGAATGTGAAGTCGGGTGGGCCTTAGAAAGCATCACTATGAACAAAGCTAGTGGAGGTGATGGAATTCTAGCTGAGCTATTTCAAATCCTAAAAGATGATGCTGTGAAAGTGCTGCACTCAGTATGTCAGCAAATTCAGAAAACTCAGCAGTGGCAAGAGGACTGGAAAAGGTCAGTTTTCATTCCAATCCCAAAGAAAGGCAATGCCAAAGAATGTTCAAACTACCGCACAATTCCACTCATCTCACACGCTAGTAAAGTAATGCTCAAAATTCTCCATGCCAGGCTTCAACAGTATGTGAACTGTGAACTTCCAGATGTTCAAGCTGGATTTAGAAAAGGCAGAGGAACCAGAGATCAAATTACCAACATCTGTTGGATCATCGAAAAAGCAAGAGAGTTCTAGAAAAACATCTACTTCTGCTTTATTGACTACACCAAAGCCTTTGACTGTCTGGATCTCAACAAACTGGAAAATTCTTCAAGAAATGGTCATACCAGACCACTTGACCTGCTTCCTGACAAATCTGCATGCAGGTCAAGAAGCAACAGTTAGAACTGGACATGGAACAACAGGCTGGTTCAAAATCGGGAAAGTAGCATATCAAGGCTGTATATTGTCACCCTGCTTATTTAACTTATATGCAGAGTACATCATGAGAAACGCTGGGCTGGAGGAAGCACAAGCTGGAATCAAGATTGCCGGGAGAGATATCAATAACCTCAGATATGCAGATGACACCACCCTTATGGCAGAGAGTGAAGAAGAACTAGAGAGCCTCTTGATGAAAGTGAAAGAGGAGAGTGAAAAAGTTGGCTTAAAACTCAACATTCAGAAAACTAAGATCATGGCATCTGGTCCCATCACTTCATGCAAATAGATGAGGAAACAATGAAACAGTGAGAGACTTTATTTTGAGGGGCTCCAAAATCACTGCAGATGGTGACTGCAGCCATGAAATTAAAAGACACTTGCTCCTTGGAAGAAAAGCTGTGACTCTCTTAGGTAGTCAGTATAATTTAATCCTTAGTTATATGCTTATGTCTCATCCATAAAATATGAAAATCAACTATCCTCTGATAATATTCAATTTTTATTCTGGAAATACTTAATATAGTGGTCCCTTAGGATTTTTCTGGAGGCCTACTCTTCCCTGTATGTCTGGCTGGTCAAACTACAACTCACCCAGGTTTTAATAACAGGCAGTATGATAAAATAACTGAGGACTGAGGGAGTCCAAGGAGACTGTGCAGACTCATCAGCTCTGTCATGTATTTCTGGCTACTTATTATTAATTTATTGAAGTATAGTTGATTTGTATCATTATTTTCAGGTGTACAGCATAGTGATTCAATGTCTTTGTAGTTTAAATTCCATTAAAAGTTATTACAAGATAATAACTGTAATTCCCTGTGTTATATAATATATCCTTGTTGCTTATCTATTTTCTACATAGTAGTTTATATCTTTTATTCCCATACCCTAAATTTTCCCCTCCTTTCTTTTCTGTCCCTTTTGTTAACCACTAGTTTGTTTTCTGTATCTGTGACTCTGTTCTGTTTTGCTGTATGCCTTCTTTTGTACTAATTTTTAGATTCCACATGTAAGTGATCTCATACAATATTGGCATTTCTTTGGCTAACTTATTTCACTAAGAATGATATTCTCTAGGTCCATCTACATTTCTGCAAATGGCAGAATTTCCTTTTAATGGCTGAGTAATATTCTGTTGTACATATTTAGCACATCTTCTTTATCCATTTGTTTATTGATGGACACTGGAATTGTGCCCTGTTGCTGCAGCTGCTGTTTAGCTGCTAGGTCACGTCCGACTCTTTGTGACTCCATGGACTGTAGCCCGCCAGGTTCCTCCGTCCATCGGATTCTCCAGGCGAGTATTGGAGTGGGCTGCCATTCTCTTCTCCAGGGGGTCTTCCTGACCCAGGGATCAAAACTGTGTCTCCTGCTTGGCAGGTGGATTCTTTAACTCTGAGCTGCCTGAGAAGCCCTGGTTTGTGTCCGTATCTTGGCTAATTGCAAATAGTGCTGCGATGAACATTGACATGCATCTATCTTCTCGAATTAGGTTTTCATTTTTTCTGGATATATATACAGAAGTGGAATTGCTTGGTTTGACTATTCTTTAGATGAAAAACAGTTCATGATTCACAGATGAACCAAGCCAGAGTGACACAGGATTATTGATTGAAAGCTGATAGGCAGGTAAGAAACCAGCATTCACTGAGATGACCCTATCATTTAATCTTCCAACAACCTTTAGGAATGACACTCCTGGATCTACTTAGAGGATTTCTTTCTACTTTGAAGATTACCAGAAACAAGGGAAAGAGAAAACTACTTGGTAATCATGATTTGAAAAAAACCTTATAGAGTTTATCCGTTCTGGAAAAAATTACAACAGAGAAGTAATTTTACTAGAGGGGAAGAGCTGAGAATCAAAATTCTCCCCAAGGTCTCTTGTTTCACCTTTGGAAGAGGATTAAAGCTGGTACATGGCAAATAAAACTTCCAGTCTGAAGCTTGCCAAGAAGTCAAAGAAGATTAGATTGTCTTTTTATTCTTGTCAGTGCAATCTTTCTAGCTTGAGGAAAAAGACCACTGAACCATATGTGGTTCAACATAATTCCTGATGTCACTTGCATGAATAACAGCATTTCCTGATGTGGGTATTTCACTCTCTGAAAGCAAAGTGTGCATTCAGGCCAGCCACGTGAGCGCCTGTCATACAGCGTGCTTCCCCAGAGCTGGGCTCTGCCCTCCCCTCTCGCCTTGGATGGGACAGTGCTCTCAGCCTGGAGACGGTGCTGCTGCTGCTTGTCCGCGCTTTCTCTTTTTGAAGATTGCAAACATTTATTTCCAACACTTTTCCAAATGGACTCATTTTCCCCAGTCCTTGAGATGCCAGTTCTGTCCTTGTTTGGTGGTTTGTTCCTCTTGTGATGGGTCACGATGAGCTGTTAGCGCATCTGCGGCGGAGCTTGCCTTGGGGGTGTCATTTCCCCTGGGCTGCTGGGTCCCCGTTGAGCCACTTGGGGTTGGTGTGAGTCAGGACCTTACGATTTCAGTGTCTCAGACCACTGTCTAGGCTACTGTGTCACTCTTGGATTTCTGGGCCCTTGAGAGGAGAGTTAAGACTCCACACTTGAGCGTGGGCTAGGATGAAGGCTTTGATGGCTCACAAACACTCTTCTTTCGTCCATTGCCTCAGAAAAAAAGGTATGATACTATTTTTTTAATTGTTCATTTATTTAATTGGAGGATCATTACAGTACCGGGATGGGTTTAGCGTCAACATGAATGGGCACACATGTTTTCTTCATCCCGCCCCTCTGCCTTCCTCCGGATCGTCACAGAGCGCTTGCTTTGGGTGCCCCGTGCCATACACCAAACTCCCACCGGTCATCTATTCTACATCTGGTAAAGAATACGCTTCAGTGCTATTCTCTTAAATCACCCCACTCTCTCTTTCGTAGGAATCTTAACGTGAGCCCAGGCTAGTGGGCCGAGGCATTTTTTATTCCTTATCTTGCATATTGTTGGGGCAGCCCTTTATGCTCCCAGCTTTATTCAGAAAACCCAGTTCAATCCCCTCATTTTTCTTGGGCCTGGATTTTTATGTTTTGCCTCTCTGAGTATGTTAAACCCAGACTTGTTGGGTCCCTATCTGAGTCTTTCCATGTGTGATTATTTGCTTTCAGCTTATCTTTCTGGTTTTGAGTTGTCTCTTTTTTTAGGTATGTAGAAGTTTCTCTTTCCTGTTTTTACTCAGTTTCATTTTCTTTTGTTATGATTAGTATTTATTTTTATTAGCATTTCTGTTTGTTTGTGGTGGAATGGAGGTTTCCTCTGTGTCACCTCAGTCTACCGTACTCATGGGAAGTGTCCCATGACTGAATATGTAATATCTTTATTCTGTTTTAAACAGTCTAGTTACCTGTTGGCTTTCCTAAACATATGTTATGCTAACCTCTCAATTAACTTACGAGATGACTGTATAAATACTGATAGCAAAGTATGTGTGCAATGTGCTGGCTCATTAAGAAATAACTTATTTAATCACTGTTGTAATTAAACAGATATTAATTCAGAAACAATTTTAGCCTAAAAAATGATGGGAAGTGTATTTAAGCTCCAAATTTACAAGAAGGCTTTTGGAAAGTTTGAAATCACAGTTTGTAGAGTGCCTCAGGCTTTAAAGTTACATCTACTCTTTTGAGTAATGAAACTTTGGCAAATAATGTGTTTTAATGAGTCTTTTTTATACTAGCAAAGTGAAGACTGGAGTTCTACTTGCTGTATATAAACCCCCTATAACCTGTTAACAGGTGCTCCAAGAATTTAAAGACACTACTGTTCTGCTCTCCTTTGAGACTTCTTACATGTCATACTGGTTCAGATCCAACCACAAGGGCAGGGTAGGAAATTGCACAATTAAATTGGTCCTTTTCTTCAATTTCTAAGTCAGGAAAGAAAGTATATTCCCATTTTGGATCTGGAAGCCAATGGCTTTGAAAAGATTTTTTACAATTTAGTCCTTGTCCCTTTATTCTTACATGGGTCTTGGGAGGAAGATTCTAGAATTTCTTATACATGACTCAGGTTGTCTACTTAAACTTAGCTCTTTAAGGTTGTGCCCAGTGAAAAGCTTCTTTGGTGAATTTTCTAGAAATACAGTGCTAACAATTGAGGAGGATCAGAAAGCTGAAATTCTTTGGAGCAAATTATTCCATCACAGAACTGAAACCACGTGCCTGTTTCAAGGATATTTGAAAAGATCATGTGGAACACATCACATTTTGACCCATCTTGGGTTTAATGTCAGTGGGATGGAAAAGAAAGGCTAAAATAACCGTCTAAACCTGACTATGATTTTTGACCTGTTAAGAAGTTTTATTATGATGCAGGAAATGAGATTATCATCTTTTCAGAGGGGTCAACATGGGGGCACGGGTTAGAAGAGTGTGTGGCAATCAAAATAAAAATGAAACACACCCCCTTTCTGTTCTAACACCTCATTAAAGTAAAACCCCAATCTAAATAATGAGAGCCTAAGAGCTCTAAACAGATCTGTGTACAGTGAAAGAGCCCAAAGAAATACGTAGTATTACATAAAATAATTATCAAGATGCTTTGAAAGCTGTGGGGCCTCTAGCTAGGTGAGGCTAGGATATGAAAAGGTAGAAAGAATAAGATTCTGTTGTAATCATAAGGCGTTTCCCAAAACCTCTGGGAGAAAACCTTTAGGGCAGTATCTGTGAATTCACACAATAAGGTATCTTTGCCAGTTTCAATTCCTTCACTCTCAGGGCTCATCAGTGAACCTCCTCTACATTAAGACCTTATTTTAACACTTTATGAAATCCTTAAAGAGCCAGAAAAAAATACATAAATTTTTTCTGATTCAGTATATATATATTTACTGAAATAAATATAAATATTTATTTGTATATATATTTATATATATTCAGTAAATACATATATTTACTTTGCTATACACCTGAAACTAACACAACATTGTGAATCAACTATACTTCAAAAAAAAGATTAAAGTTGCCCACTATCTATGACATGATAATAAAGAATATAGCAGAAAAAGTAGCCATAAACCTCACCGTGTTAGCCTTTCCAATGTTACCATTGTTAGTAACAATTTAAAAAGCTTGGATAAAATTCTGTGCTCTTTGGGGAAAAAACATTCTTTGGGGAAAAATCTTTGTACAGGGAAATAAAAACTACGTTTGGGCGATGCTGTGGGGCGGAGACCACAGTTTTCACCTTTTAAGCTTGGGAAGAATTTTCATTTTTAGCAGAGGTTTTTCTCCAATCAGCTGGTCTGTTTCCAAGGAGAAGAAATCTGAGTAATAATCTCTTTTACATGCACAAAATCATTTTATTGTAAAGAAAGACAGTTACTGATGTTTTGGCCAAAATGATGACCAAAATGACATTACGGGTTTGTGTTTGGGTATAGCTGTAGTCCAGGAGATTATAACAGTAGTAGCACAGTCTGCCAAAGCTGACCACCTTGAGAAGAAGTGGTTTGTGTAGAGTCTTCTAGTTTTTCCGATTTGGGAAGTTTCCTCTTTTCAGAGTCAGTATTTTCTATGCACCAACTATTATGGAAATTTGGATGATCAGGTATATATTCTTGTCTCTCTCTCCTTCAAAAATTCAATTGATTATTAAACTCTTCTTGGTTCTAGACTCAATTTATCTGTACCTCAATTTCTCATTGTTAATTCTTGGAGCTTGGTTACCTTATCTCTACAGCCCCTTCCCATGCTGACAGTACACACATTTTATTTTTTAAATTCAAGAAAGCAAATAAAAAAATATTAAGAGTGGAGAGAATTCTTGAAACAGTGTGTCCCACTTTGATACTTACATATTCAGATTCATATTTGCCTAGACTTTGTAAAAGCATTACATTCTGCTTCAGACAGAACAGCTAAAACCTCTCTCAGGAAGTCTCAGGAAGTCTTGGGTCGTATAGTATGTGACTCCTATCACAGTACCGGGGAATGTCTTTTCTCTCATTATGACAAGTCTATGAGTTTGTTACTCTGCGGGAAAAAAGAGGATTTAGTCAAGCTAAAGGGAATCCCAAGCCTCTAGCCTGGGGAATTGTGGAAAGAAGATATGAGATAGAGTTAGTTCAGTTTTGCTAAAAACCTTCCATTTCCCCAAGGAACTGCATTTCTGGTTTTTTCTGTTGTTGTGGTTTTAGCTGTTCTGTCTGAAGCAGAATGTAATGCTTTTACAAAGTCTAGGCAAATATGAATCTGAATATGTAAGTATCAAAGTGGGACACACTGTTTCAAGAATTCTCTCCACTCTTAATATTTTTTTATTTGGTTTCTTGAATTTAAAAAATAAAATGTGTGTATTGTCAGCATAGGAAGGGGCTGTAGAGATAAGGTAACCAAGCTCCAAGAATTAACAATGAGAAGTTGAGGTACAGATAAATTGAGTCTAGAACCAAGAAGTCTAATGGCTTCTGTTACAAATTCTCCTAGTTTCTATATCTGATTAGTTTTTTTTGATTCGTTTTATTTTGTGTTTTCTTTGTGAATGAATCCAAAGAATTATTACTACAAGGCAGAAAGGGATTAAGTGTCAGTCATCCGTAATTTTTGTGAATCCCAACACCACACAGAGATCTAAGATCTTCATTTCAAAAACAAAGTATAAAGTGATTATCTACTTAATGACTTTGGCTGTTCTTTGGAAAAAATTGTGCATGTTGATTTCTTTAGCAACTACTCTATAGATAAAAGTAGACTTAATAAGATTCATCTTTATAAGCTTTGCCTCATAACTCCTGTTCCACAGTTCAAATTCTGTGTGTAGAATTTGGGTTCTTTAGATAACATAAATTGAATGTTAGGGCAGGGTATTTCAAAACTTAACAAAATGACTGGGGTTTGGTAAGAAACAGTCTGCATGAATCTCTTGATGGCATTAGGAATGGGAAATCTTCCAGGACTTTTGCTCTGCTTGGTGACTAAACACAGAGAGACTTTCTCCAACCTGGGGAATATTGAGAAGTTTGGATTTTCACAGTTTAGGAAAACCTCTTTTTCTTTGTTAAAAGAGAAGAATCCCCCCCCCCCCCAAATACTCTGATGAAACAGAAATATCAAGTGATCATCTATGAGTTTGTTTTTATATTTTACTGGTTCATAGCCTGAAGCAAGTTTAGATGTCTGACACATTTTTGTTGTCATGATTGGGGAGAATTAAGAAGGTCTTTGTGAATGATGTCGTATTTGAGGCAAAGCTCAACAAATAGAGAGATTTCAGTGGTCTGTGTGTCTGCAGGAGTCAGGGCAGAATGGGTGAAATCCATGGGATGTGTTTGGAGATTGACAAGCAGTTTAATTTGCTTGGTGTCAGAAGAGCTGAGATGCACATGCACAAAACCCAGGATGAAATGGAGAATATTGGATGGATTTTGAACAAGCAGGTGACATGATCAGAATATGATCACATGAAGGATATTCTGGTAAAAACATGTAAGATGGACCAAAATAGTGAGCCAAAGGGGCAGGAAGAGTTGAAAGGTGTCCTTATGGTGGATGCAGAAGTGGTTGAAGGGAATGAAAGGAGAGCACACTGATCATAGAACATTGCAGAATTAGACTCAGCTGCATGTGAGTTGATCGTTTATTGACTGTGGGGGACAATTAAATGAGGGGAAGGTGAAGAGGACACCAAGGTTTTGAACCTGAGGGCATGGAGGGCATAGAGTTATTCAAGATACAGGAACATTAAAGGGAGAAACTGATTTCAATGGAAAGATGAGTTCTCTTTGAGCATGCTGAATTAATGATGCTTGAGGACATCCACGTGAAGTCATCTAGCAGCCAGTTGGAGCTGTGGGATCAGAGATGGGGACAGTACATGGGGCAAGAAGGCAGAAATGTGACTGTCTTCTTCATACAGGAGTGATTGATATGGATACAGTATGATAGTAAACTTTGGCTAGAAAAAACTAGTGGATAGAACCTAAGAATGCTGCTAAGCATCGCACTGTACATGGGGATAGCTTCTTCCCCTTTTCACAGAATGACATTTATCTGCCTTAAATGTCAATGTTTATGAGGTTAAGAAACTTGTTATAATGCTTCCTCCTTCCTTATTGATTCACCTGTCTGGGTGATTTGTGATGCCTGGCATCCTGACATGGTTAACGCCCAGCACACGCCAAGCTCATCTCTTCAGTCTGTGCCAAAGTATGACTTTCTAGATCAGAGAGGGTCGTGCTAGGCCAGCGCTCTGTCTCTGCCTGATTTTAAAGTACCTTCCTGTGAGATCAGTTCTCTAGCAGTACGTTACAAACATTGAAATTGTGCTTGGTATGCAAACAGCAAAAACAGGACATAAGAAGTACTTAAGAAACAAAATCAAATGGCTGAACTTTTATCCCTTATCTCACCCCCATAAATATACTGGAGTTAGCCTGCACTATCCCTAGCCTTTTAATCATTAAAAACAATTAAACAAGAATGAGCAGGAAACAGACCCCATTCTCCTTCCTGACTTAAGCCTGTAAAACTACAGTGCATTTGGGATCAAGTGTTTTGCATTTTATGACCACTTTAGTTTTCTGTAGAATAGAAAATCAAACACCTTTATATAATTTAATGTGATACTTTGTCCATGTTTTGCTGATAATTGGAGCATATTTACCTTTCCCCACACACTTGAGTAGAGAAAGAACAGGTGTCTTTACCTCCTTGCTGCATTCTGAAATGTTCTTTTGTACTTGTTGGTACCATCTTCATAGGTCTGCAAGGTGCTCATTTCCATGGTAAACATGGAAGCGTCTCTAAAAGGTGATCTTTCTTTTCAGCAAATTAGAATTTCTTGCTTTTGTACTCTGTACTCTTCTTTCTTAAAAAAAGTCCTTGGCTTGAGAGTGAAAGCATCAGGTTGAAGGGTGGCACACGTTAAATGAATTGTACCTTTAACCTATGAGAAGTAACATGGGCTTCCTTTGTATTATACAGCTGAGATTACTTTTGAATCTATGCAGTGTAATGACCTAAGTGGAACGTCCAAGTGTTTAGCCCATTTGGAACAATGAACATTATTATGGTCAATGTTTTTGTACCTAAGTGTGTGTGTTTGGTCACTCAGTTGTGTCCGACTCTTTGTGGCCCCATGGACTGTAACCTGCCAGGCTCTTCTGCCCATGGAATTTTCCAGGCAAGAATACTGGAGTGGGGTGCCATTTCCTGCTTCAGAGGATCTTCCTGACCCAGGGATCAAAACTGTGTCCCTTGTTCTCCTGCATTGTCAGGTGGATTCTTTACTGGTAGTGCCACCTGGGAAGCCCTATTATAGCTAAGGTCCCTGGAAAAATCCTATATTTTTACAGATGAGGAGGATAAGGCTTGTCTTATATAAGGTCTCCTTATATGAGGAAGAAAGCTTGACTTGCTTGGTCAAGAGCTTTTAACTCTTCAAAAGAGCAGGGGTTTGAACTTATGCAAACTGAAGACACACTCAAGGCTCTCAATCACAGGCTGACATCTTGTTCTTGAAACACAGTGAGACATACTACATTGGATGATTCACAATGGTGTGTTTTCTTGGTCCTAAGTTTTCCTCATTGTCCCACTAACTGGCAAACCCAACATTTTGTTTTGATTTCTTATTTATATCTGTGTCTTCCAGTGTTTGGTGTTGTTGATGTTATTGAATACCCCTCCTTCATGAAACCTTCCTTCTGACTGTTGTTGCCAATTCTTCCACATCTTTCTCCATCAGTTTTTTTCCTAAGCAAAGTTCTGTTACCACACTATATCCATATTATCTACCCCTTGGTGGCTCACGGGTAAAGAATCTGCCTGCAACACAGGAGACTCGAGTCTGAGTCCTGGGCCAGGAATCTAATTCCTGGAAAAGGGCATGGCAACCCACTCCAGTATTCTTGCCTGGAGAGTTCTGTGGACAGAGCAGCCTGGTGGGCTACAGTCCAAGGGGTTGAAAAGAGTTGGACTTGACCGAGCGAATAGCATTTTCACTTACACTTTGTGAAAAAGACAGCCACATTTTTTGCCTCCTTGCCCCTGTCTGCTGTCCCAATCTTGAATCCCACAGTTTCAACTGGCTGGTAGATGACTTCACTTGGATGTCCTCAAGCATCAGTAATTCAGCATGTTCAAAGAGAAATCATCTTTCCATTGAAACCACCTACTCCCTTTAACATTTTTATATCTGTGAATAACTGTCCTCCAAGTCATCAGGTTCAAAACCTTGGTGTAGTCTCCAACTCCTCCTCATTTAATTGTCCCCCACAGTCAATAAATGATCAACTCAAACGCGATTGAATCAAGTCAAATCCTGCAATATTCTGCAGTCAGTGTTCTGTCTTCCATTCCCTTCAACCACTATTGTGTCCACCATGAGGACACCTTCCAATTCTTCCTGCCCTTCCAGTTCACTTTTCCAGTCTGTCTTATGTGCTTTATTAGAATATCTTTCATTTGGTCATGATCTCACCATGTCACCTGCTTGTTCAAAATCCATCCGTATTCTTGATTTCATCCTGGGTTTTGTGCATTTCAGCTCTTCTTAAACCAAGCAAATTAAGCTGCTTGTCAATCTCCAAACACGTCCCTTGAATTTCAGCCCTTGTGTCTTAACTCGTGCAGACACACAGACTGTTGAAATCTATTTGTCAAGCTCCTCCTCAAATATAACATCATTCATAAAGACCTTATTAATTTCCACCCCCACAAACTTTTGGTCCTTACAGTTTTCTCATCATCCTCATGCTATTTTGTGTCTGGGTTATCCCACGTTTCCTGCTCTCTGTTTTTATAATTTTTGTTAATTTTGTCTTGGTCCTCCTTCCTCCTCTTAGTCTGTGACCCTTTTGTAGGCAGGGAGCGTGTTTTACTCAGCTCAATACCGTTGCCTCTCTAGCAGTGGGACAGTGCAGGAGATGTGATAGGAACTCAGTAACTATTTGCTGAACCAACCACAGCAGTGCTGATGGGGTGTCTGGCACAGAGAGCAGGAGACCTGTTTATGGAAAGGATAACTGTCTCTGACTTCCTGGTGCTTCTGTAAAGCCTCCTGCAATGTATCATTCCCCACTGGTACATATCTGACATCTCGCCCATGTCACCATACCAGTTTCTTTCTTCTGCTTAGAAGCCAAGGAAATCTCTAGAGATATCTGTTGACATATTCCTGAGGCCTCATTTAGTAAAAATCAGTCTGGTTGGAAAGCAGACAAAGCAGAAGTCCACCTGAGAAAAATAGAACAAGAAAACTGGCAATTCCATGTTGGTGAGAGGTGCCCACTGGTGTGAGCTATTGAACTATGTACACATTCCCAGTGAAGTTTTACCAGCATTGTACTCTGCTTCCTCCCTTCACATCTTTTCAGGTGACTCCTTGTAGTCCTTAACTCAAAAAATCCTCTAACTTCAGTAAGACCAACAAGTCATTGATGTCCTTTTAAAATAAACTAGTTTTAGAGCAGTTTCAAGTCCAGAGCAACATTAAGTAGATGATACACAAGTTTTTTATTTTTTTAAATATACTTCCTGCCTCTATACATGCATAGCTTCTACTATTATTGATATCCTCCAGCAGAGTGGTGCATTTGTTACAATGGATAAACTTACTCTAACACATTACAATCATTATACAATTAGAAAGCTGTAACATTCTAGGGGTTTGGACAAATATATAATGATACACATTCATCATTATAATATCATTTTATTGCCCTGAAATTCCTCTGTGCTCCGCCTACTCATCTCCCTGCCATCAACCTCTGGCAACCACTGATCTTTTTACTGTTTCTCTGTTTTTGCTTTTTCCACAATTTCATACAATTGGGATAAAAAAGTATGTTGCCTTTTCAGATTGGCTTCATTCACTTGGTAATATGCACTCAAGTTTTCCTCCATGTCATTTCATGGTTTGACAGCTTATTTTTAAATTTGTAGGATAATATTTCACAGCCTGGAAGTAGCACAGTTTATTGATTCTTTTACCTACCGAAGGACATCTTGGTTGCCTCCAAGATTTGGCAATTTCTAATAAACGTACTATAAACATCCACATGTAGGTTTTTGTGTAGACATGTCTGTTTTTAGCTTCTTGGGTAAATGCACAAGGAGTGCAAGTGCTGATTTGTACGGTAAGAAAATGTTCAGTTGTATAACAAACTTTCAAACTATGTTCCACATTGGTTGTACCATTGTACATTCCCATCAACAATGAATGAGAGTTCTGGTTGCTCCATATCCTTACCAGCATTTGATGTTATTTGTGCTCCAGACTTCATTTTTCTGGGCTCCCAAATCACTGCAGATGGTGATTGCAGCCATGAAATTAAAAGACACTTGCTCCTTGGAAGGAAAGTAATGACCAACCTAGACAGCATATTAAAAGCAGAGACATTACTTTGTCAACAAAGTTCCGTCTAGTCAAGGCTATGGTTTTTCCAGTGGTCATGTATGGATGTGAGAGTTGGACTATAAAGAAAGCTGAATGCCAAAGAATTGATGGTTTTGAACTGTGGTGTTGGAGAAGACTCTTGAGAGTCCCATGAACTGCAAGGAGATCCAACCAGTCCATCCTAAAGGAGATCAGTCCTGGGTGTTCATTGGAAGGACTGATGCTGAAGCTGAAAGTCCAATACTTTGGCCACCTGATGCAAAGAACTGGCTCGTTGGAAAAGACAGTGATGCTGGGAAAGATTGAGGGCAGAAAGGAGAAGGGGACGACAGAGGATGAGATGGTTGAATGACATCGCCGACTCAATGGACATGGGTTTGGGTGGACTCTGAGAGTTGGTGGTGGACAGAGAGGCCTGGCGTGCTGCAGTTCATGGGGTCGCCAAGAGTCGGACACGACTGAGCGACTGAACTGTACTGAAGTAGCCCTGCCATAGAGTGTGTAGTCTCTAGGACTGGGTCTCCTGAGGCCACACAACTAACAGCAAAGGAGCACAACCCCACCCCTCAGCAGAAAATTGGATTAAAGATTTACTAAGCATGGCCTTACCCACTAGAGAGTGACCTAGTATTCCCCACAGCCAATCTCCCCCCATCAGGAAGCTTGCACAAGTTTTTTATCCTCATCCATCAGAGGGCAGACAGAAGAAGTAAGAGCTATAATCCCACAGTCTCCAGAACAAAAACCACAGTCACAGAAAGCTAACCAAAATGATCTCATGGATCACAGTCTTGTGTAACTCAGTGAAGCTATGAGTCATGCCATGCAGGGCCACCGAGACAGAAGGGTCAACGTGGTCTACTGGAGATGGGAATGGCAAACCACTTCAGCATTCCCCCCTTGAGAACCCCATGAACAGTATGAAAAGGCATAAAGATGTGACACCAGAAGATGAGCTCCCTAGGTTGGAAGGTGTCCAGTAGATTTCTGGGGAAGAGTGGAGAAATAGCTCCAGAAAGAATGAAGAGGCTGGGCCAAAGCAGAAACAGTGCTCAGTTGTGGATGTGTCTGGTGGTGAAAGTAAACTCTGATGCTGTAAAGAACAATATTGCATAAGAACCTGGAATGTCAGGTCAATGAATCAAGAAAGATTGGATGTTGTCAAGCAGGAGATAGCAACTGTGAACACTGACATCTTAGAAGTCAGTGAAGTCAAATGGACAGGATAGGGCAAATTTAATTGGGATGACCAGAGAAGAAATGAAGTAGCCTTCAAGTCAACAAGAGTCTAAAATGCAGTACTTGGGCACAGTCTCAAAAATGACAGAATGATCTTGGTTCATTTTCAAGCAAACCATTCAACATCACTGTAATCCAAGTCTATGCCCCAACCACTAATGCCAAAGAAGCTGAAGTTGAGTGGTTCTATGAAGACCTACAAGACCTTCTGGAACTAACACTGAAAACAAACAAACAAAAAGTCCTTTTCATCATAGGGGATTGGAATACAGAAGTAGGGAATCAAGAGATCCCTGGATTTTTAACAGGCAAGTTTGGCCTTGGCATACAGAATGAAGCAGGGCAAAGGCTAACAGAATTTTGCCAAGAGAACACACTGGTCAAAGCAGACACCCTCTTCCAACAACACGAAAGATGACTCTACACATGGACATCACCAGATGGTCAATACTGAAATCAGATTGATTATATTCTTTGCAGCCAAAGATGGAGAAGCTCTATAGTCAGTAAAACAAGACCTGGTTCTGACTGTGGCTCAGATCATGAACTCCTTATTGCAAAATTCAGGCTTAAATTTAAGAAAGTAGGGAAAATCAATAGACCATTCAGGTAGGACCTAAATCAAATCCCATATGATTACACATGGATGTGATGAGTAGATTCAAGGGTTTCGATCTGGTAGACAGAGTGCCTGAAGAATTATGGACAGGGTTTCATGACATTGTACAGGAAGTGGTTACCAAAACCATCCTTCCCCAAAGAAATGCAAGAAAGCAAAGTGCTTGTCTGAAGAGGCCTCACAAATAGCTGAGAAAAGAGTAGAAAAAGGCAAAGAGAAAGGGAAAGATATACCCAACTGAGAGATAAGAAAGCCTTGAGTGAACAATGCAAAGAAATATAGGAAAACAATAGAATGGGAAAGACTAGAGACCTCTTAAAGAAAACTGGAAATACCAAGGGAATATTTCATGCAAAGATGAGCACAATACAAGACAGAGACAGCAAGGACCTAACAGAAGCAGAAGATATTAAGAAGAGGTGGCAAGAATACATAAAAGAACTGTACAAAAAAGGTCTTACCCAGATAACCATGATGGTATGGTCAACTCATCTAGAGCCAGGTATCCTGGAGTGTGAAGTCAAGTGGGCCTTAGGAAGCATTACTACAAATAAAGCTAGTGGAGGTAATGGAATTCCAACGGAGCTATTTCAAGTCCTGAAAGCTGAAGCTGTTAAAGTGCTGCACTCAGCAGCAAAGTTGCAAGCAAAGTTGGCAAACTCAGCAGTGGTCACAGGACTGGAAAAGGTCAATTTTCATTCCCATCCCAAAGAAAGGCAAGGCCAAAGAATGTTCCAACTACTATACAGTTGTGCTTATTTTACATGCTAGCAAGGTAAAGTTCAAAATTCTTTAAGCTAGACTTCAACAGTACAGGGCTTCCTGACAGTTCAGTTGGTAAATAATCTACCGGCAATGCAGGAGACCCCATTTTGATTCCTGGGTCAGGAAGATCCCCTGGAGAAAGGGTAGGCTACCCATTCCCATATCCTTGGGTTTCCCTTGTGGCTCAGCTGGTAAAGAATCCACCTGCAATTCAGGAGACCTGGGTTCGATCCCTGGGTTGGGAAGATCCCTTGGAGAAGGGAAAGGTTACCCACTCCAGTATTCTGGCTAGAGAATTCCATGGACTGTTTAGTCCATGGGGTTGCAAAGAGTCGGACATGACTGAACAACTTCACTTTCACTTTCAACAGTACATGAACTGAGAACTTCCAGATACATAAGCTGGATTTAGAAAAGGCAGAGGAGCCAGAGATCAAATTGCCAACATCTCTGGATCATAGAAAAAGCAAGGGAATTCCAAAAACATCTATGTCTGCTTCACTGATTACACTAAAGCATTTGACTTCTGGATCACAACAAACGTGGAAAATTCTTAAAGAGATGGGAATACCAAGCCACCTTACCTGTCTCCTGAGAAACTTGTATACAGGTCAAGAAACAACAATTAGAACTGGACATGGAAATACAGACTGGTTCAAAATTTGGAAAGGAGTATGTTAGGCTGTATACTGTCACTCTGTTTATTTAACTTATATGCAGACTACATCATGTTAATGCCGGGCTGGATGAGGCACAAGCTGGATCAAGATTTCCGGGAGAAATATCCATAACCTCTGATATGGAGATGATACCACTCTAATGGCAGAAAGAGAAGAGGAGCTAAAGAGCCTCTTGATGAGGGTGGAAGAGGGAAATGAAAAACTGGCTTAAAGCTCAACATTAAAAAAACTAAGATCATTACATCTGGTCCCATCCCTTCATGGCAAATAGATGGGTAAAAGGGGAAAACAGTGACAGATTTCATTTTCTTGGGCTCCAAAATCATTATGGATGATGACTGCAGTCATGAGATTAAAAGACGCTTGCTCCTTGGAAGAAACTGAGACAGAGTATTAAATAGCAGAGGCATCATTTTGCTGACCAAGGTCCATATAGTCAAAGCTATGGTTTTTCTAGTAGTCATGTACAGCTATAAGAATTGGGCCATAAAGAAGATTGAGCACCAAAGAATTGATGCTTTCAAGCTGTGGTGCTGGAGAAGACTCTTGAAAATCCCTTGGATAGCAAGAAGATCAAACCAGTCAATCCTAACAGAAATCAACCCTGAATATTCATTGCAAGGACTGATGCTGAAGCTGAAGCTCCAATACTTTGGCCACCTGATCGTGTGGAGCTGATTAGTTAGAAAAGACCCTCTTGCTGGGAAGGATAGAGGGCAAGAGGAGAAGGGGGCAACAGAGGATGAGATGGTTTGATTGCATCACTAATTCAATGGACATGAGGTTGAGCAGGAGATAGTGAAGGACACAGAAGCCTGGCGTGCTGCTCTTCTTGGGGTTGTAAAGAGTTGGACACGACTTTGTGACAGAACAACAATAGCAACAGTACTGAACAGTGGTTAAAGGTTTGAGCTCTCTAGCTATATTGTTTAGAAACAAATTTTTTATCCACTTGTACCAACTGTGTGACCATTGGCAGATTACTCAACATTTCTGTTCCTAAATATCTTCACTCACTTTTGGAGTGAGAATAATAGTGCCTCTTTAATATGTAGTTTTGTGGCACAGATGCAATAATACACAGAAAGGCTTTTTCAAAAGACTTGCACAGTAAGCACTTAATGAATGTTAGCTCTTATTTGTGATGGATTCAGTGTCACTGAAGCCTTGATGTACCAACACTATTAATTCTCCAGGTTTTACAGCACAGTCTGACCTGTGTGAGCCTTTTGGCTAGCAAACTGGATGGTAAGAGCCTGAATAATAAGTCACAGTCATGGATTTAGCTCATTCTGCTCATAACATGCACATGCTTAATACTAATCTGAATTTTTCCCACCCTGGCTAATCATTACTTCTCAAAAATGCTGACCAAATCTGAAAATAATCTTCAGATCTGTCATTAATTTAAGAAGTAATGCTTTCCAGTGTGGCTAGCTTTCTCAAGCCACTCTCCCACTGAATTACATTCATTACTGTGGTGGGTATTCATTTTCCCTAAATTAATCTTTTAAGAGTGAGTAATGACCATAAGAGTTGGAATATTTTTCTTCTCTGAGTGGAGGATGCAGTCTAGAAATTCAACATGGCCTGACCGGAATAGCAGAGATCTGTGGAACAGCTCATGGGGTGTGATGAGGGTTGTCACCACTGTTACTTTTATTTTTAAAATTTTTTGTATTTTTGTCATTCCCCCAGTTTATTTCAGAACAGTTTTTTCTGACATATATTCATATGAATTTTAGATCAGTTATTTTGAAGTGTGCACGAGTTATGTATATTTCCCTATAACCAGGCACTGACAAAAGAATACTTAATATGTCAATATTTAAGTATTCCAACATAAAAGGACTTTTTCCAACTTAATACTTTTTCCCATACGAGGTGATCTATAATTGACATTCAGGCAATTATATGCATGTAGAAGCAGACACAGTCCCCAAACTGACCATAAGATAAACCAGCACACATGTCCTTCTCCTGGATATAATCACATTTCCAGAGGCGAAGGGGTTCAAATGGGAACAAATAAGTTGACTTCCTCATTAAATAAACTACGCAGACAGAAACTAAGAAGGAGTGAAGGTGCTGAAGGTGAATCCCACAAATCTCCCTCCTTCCTGTCCTGAAAACGTACGCGCGGGCACTGTGAGCGTGTGACACTCAACCAACGTCACTGGACGCCAGGCCCTGGCATCGCGAGGTGGTGCAGGCAGGGGCCCGTCTGGAGGGAGGGGTGATGCGGGTTCCTGGAGGGACGTCTTATTTCACTTCATTATGTTCTACTGTGCTGCCCCACTATTTCGACTGTCCCACTGTTTTTTGTAACTGGGGCAAAGTGGGAGGTCCAGCTAGTCTAAGGAACTCTTACTCCATAAACTATCTGAATCAAAGATTTAAAAAAAATTTTTTTAAATTTTTTAAAATTAGTTGGAGGCTAATTACATCATTGCAGTGGTTTTTGTCATACATTGACATGAATCAGCCGTGGATTTACATGTATTCCCCATCCCGATCCCCCCTCCCACCTCCCTCTCCACCCGATCCCTCTGGGTCTTCCCAGTGCACCAGGCCCGAGCACTTGTCTCATGCACCCAACCTGGGCTGGTGATCTGTTTCACCCTAGATAATATACATGTTTCGATGCTGTTCTCTTGAAACATCCCACCCTCGCCTTCTCCCACAGAGTCCACAAGTCTGTTCTATACATCTGAGTCTCTTTTTCTGTTTTGCATATAGGGTCATCGTTACCATCTTTCTAAATTCCATATATATGTGTTAGTATACTGTAATGGTCTTTATCTTTCTGGCTTACTTCACTCTGTATGATGGGCTCCAGTTTCATCCATCTCATTAGAACTGATTCAAATGAATTCTTTTTGACAGCTGAGTAATATTCCATGGTGTATATGTACCACAGCTTCCTCATCCATTCGTCTGCTGATGGGCATCTAGGTTGCTTCCATGACCTGGCTATTATAAACAGTGCTGCGATGAACATTGGGGTGCACGTGTCTCTTTCAGATCTGGTTTCCTCGGTATGTATGCCCAGAAGTGGGATTGCTGGGTCATATGGCAGTTCTATTTCCAGTTTTTTAAGAAACCTCCACACTGTTCTCCATAGCGGCTGTACTAGTTTGCATTCCCACCAACAGTGTAAGAGGGTTCCCTTTTCTCCACACCCTCTCCAGCATTTATTGCTTGTAGACTTTTGGATAGCAGCCATCCTGACTGGTGTGTAATGGTACCTCATTGTGGTTTTGATTTGCATTTCTCTGATAATGAGTGATGTTGAGCATCTTTTCATGTGTTTTTTAGCCATCTGTATGTCTTCCTTGGAGAAATGTCTGTTTAGTTCTTTGGCCCATTTTTGGATTGGGTCATTTATTTTTCTGGAGTTGAGCTGGAGGAGTTGCTTGTATATTTTTGAGATTAATCCTTTGAATCAAAGATTTTTTATTTACTCTTTTGCCAAACACAAAGACTGGTTTCCATCTACAATTATTTTGTCAGGTGAGAAACAGTGAGTCAGTTGAAGAGAGGGCTGCGACCTTCGCTTGGGAGGTGACACTGTTGACATTTGACACACGGCCTGGGGGGACAAGCCTGGGCCATAGCGGGACAGCCGGGTCAGCGGACCTTCTCCAGGAAGGCCCTGCAGCACCGCACACACTGCTGGTAGATGGTCTCAAAGTCAGCATCGTTGCCATAATAGGGATCTTGAATGCTATGTTGTTTTTGTGGATCATAGCTCCCGAGTAGTTAGATTTTCGCTCTGCAGTTTTTAACTTGATTACTTTTTTTATTCAAATCTCTCAGATTGCTCTCATCCATACATAGTATATAATCAAAAGTGGCAAAGTCTTCTTTGGTAACCTGTCGGGCAACGTGACTCATGGGGATACCATGCTTCTTCATGCAAGCCTGCCCCCGATAATCAGGAGGGTTTCCTAGTTCATACGCGCATGTTGCTGCACTGTCTATCCTCCAATTATCTGAAATGTTTTGATCAGTTACAAGTTTCCTGAAAACTGCTTCTGCGATGGGTGATTGACAGATGTTACCCAGACACACGAACAGCACCGACTTGGTCACCTGCTCAGCCGTCTTCCTGTGCGTGCAAAGACCATCACTGTTAACTTTAAAGCATTAGTTGTGTTACATGATGTGACCTCCTGGTGTCACTGATTACACAGAATCCCCAAGTGCTTCACTGAAACTGATGATAAACTTTGGCTGCTAACTCGGTCTTACTTGGTCTTAAACTGAGATTTGTTAAAGGCTAACATGTAGTGTGTGTGTGTGTGTGTGTGTGTGTGTGTGCGCGCGCGCGCAACTGAGGACAAAATCACTCACTTCAAAAAAGTCATTTACAGTTTCCAGCTTTATTTCTAGAACTATACATTAATACTTAATCTATTTTCCTTAGAGATGCTTCTCTAACAGATGTGCTTACTTTTATATGCAGGGGATTTGATTGAAATATTAATTTGTGTTTCATTTCTGTTACTATAATGTTTCGATTTTGTTTCCATAATGTAGCCAGGCATTTATGTTCTTTTCAGAAGGCTTTGGGTTCAGGGGTTCAGGAGGTTCAGGGGTTTGGGGTTACAGATAAAAGATGTCACCAGAGAACTGCCTGTCTCATCTTTGGCTTCTGCAAGTCTGACTCATTGAAAGGAATGATACTGGGTTTTCATTGAGGGGGAGGATGGAGGAGAGTGTTTGCAGAGGTGGAAGCTGTCACAGGGGAGAAGAGGGAGAATAGGATTGGGCTGAGGGGATCCGTGATCGGGAGGCCAGTAAAGAGTCCACGGTGTGCTCTACAACCTTGAAAGGAGTGGAGAGACTCTCCGAGGACCAGTACCCACTGAGAGGGCAGCTCTGCATTTCCTGAGAGCCAAGAGGCATTGACTCGGAGAAAGGACAAGAAGAATGATGGCAGGCCTTCCCTGGTGGCTCAGGCGTAAAGTTTCTGCCTGCCAATGCAGGAGACATGGGTCTGATCCCTGATCTGGGAAGACTCCACATGTCTCAGAGCAACTAAACCCATGGGCTACAGCTGTGGAGCTTGTGCTCCAGAGCCGGGGAACCGCAGCTGCGACTTCTGAGCCCACGTGCTGCAAGCCCTGCAGCCTGGGGACCCTGGAGGGCGCGCTCGGCAGTAGGAGGAGCCGCTGCATCAGGAGCCTGAGCACCGTGGCTAGGAGCAGCCCGAGAAATGCCCGGGCAGCAGCAAAGACCCCACACAGCCACAAATAAATACATGAAATTATCTTAAAAAAATGATGGCAGTACCAGAAATGACACTTCATTCTTTTTTCTGGCAGTGGGAGAACCCCACATTGGAGCAGGACTCCTCTGAGGGTAGGGAGGGCTTCTCAATACAGACCAGAGTTTGCCATGGATTTCACTGAGTGAGTGCTCACATCAGATTTAATGGTTTAGAGAAATAAATGAATCTAAGATTTCCTGTATCCAAGTGTTGTGAAAGGAAATCCATACCTCCCACGTTTATAAGCCTGTAGAAGACAGGTGCTGATGGTGGCTGTGACCCAGCACATCCCATGATATGTCCTGGGTGGGTGTTCACTGTGGAGCCTGTCCCTGGTACTTAGATAGCAAGGCGGTCCCCTCGGAGAGCGTGGACCTAGCCATTTCTGTGAGACGCCATGCAGGAGAAAGGCTCTTAAGTGACCTCAGGCCAGGGGAGCGCACGCTCTCCTAGTTTTCTGCTAGAGAACCGGGAGATATGTGGAGAAAGAGGCATTGTTTAAAGTGACTGTGCAGGCTAGGGCAGGGTTCCTCAGGTGAATCTTGAAGCATTTGCTTTAAGAAAGCTATTTCTTACTCCAAACTCAGGAAACACCAGCCTACTTTTTGTCTCTGTAGTTCACCAGAAAAGATGGAACTTGGGTAGAAAATGCAACATTCTTTGGACAATACAGAATACCATTTAAAGGAAAAGAGATTAAGTGAAAGCAATGGTTCACACTCAACCATATGAGCATCCATTTAAACCAGGAGTAAACTTTATCTAAAACCTTTACTGCCAGGGATCCTTGCTTTTTGCAAATAGAATCACAGACCCTTTTGGCGGTCTGGTGAAGCCTGTAGATTCTTTATCAGAATGACGTTTTAAAATACCTAAATTAAAAGCAAATTGTATTAAAACAGAATTTTTAAAGTATTAAGAAAAGCAGTACTAGGCTATGTTAACATTTTTGCTTCTTAAGACGTCAGATGCTAACATGCAGCAGTGGGTCTAACAATCACCATAATTTTGAAGCAGTGATGAGCAAAAGGTAAATTTTGAGAAATGAAAATAACTGCACTCTTTTTTGATGACCAAGTCAAGGAACTCTGCTAATAATGAAAGGAAATAATGAATTTTTATTAGAAATTAGTGAAAATAAGGATTAATTTTTCCCTTTCAAATTTACAGATCTCCCAAATTTTATCAGATTAAGAAGCTTTTGGTAGCATTTTGATGGAAGCAGATAAATCCATTATGAGGCGTGTGTGTGTGTGTGTGTGTGTGTGTGTATGGTATGGGAGATTTGATCCAGTGTAGACAAAATTTAGATTTTCTTCTACGGTAGGACTGTTTATTTGCCTCCTCTCGTGAGCTGTTTTTTGGTATTAGATTTTCTGCGTTCTTTCCAAATAAAACTACAGGCTATAAATACTTCAGTGAGAAAAGATTTTGGAGACATGTTGTGTCGCAGAAAGAAACTTCTCTTGGTCTAGAGAAGCTTCAGGCTTTTTCCTGGAGCTATTGGATTTGGCAACAAGCTCATCCACTCCGGAGTCAGAAGAAATGGATGCAGTGATCCAGGATACAAGTGAAAAGAAATGTCAAAAAAAAAAGCCTCTGACTGGGAGAAGGGAAGGGGGTCAAGGGTCAGGCTGCTAAAGAGAAAAGACCCAAGCCTTCGGATTTATTCACTTTTAGAGAGGGTTGGATCTCTTCTGAGAGGACGGCAGTTTCTTAATCAGAGCAAGCAGCAGTATTGGCAAGCTAAAATATTGCTTTCATAATATTTTTTTCTCAAAAGGAGAATTAGATATCTCTTAAAATTCTCTTTGAAGTTCCTCCGAGTAGTGGTCCTGCTTATTATTTTGCATGAAGATCAAGCACTGCAGACTTAGCTATTTTTCTGTGATAGGAATAGAATTCCACTGGACATGCAGAACAGTATCACAGACTGTTGTCTAGGCTTTCCAGTCAGGCTCCCTCAGTACAGGCACTCTGCTTAGATACTTGTGTGAAATGTGTTTTCGTCTCCACGTCCACCAAGCATTTACACAAAAACACATAAACCTGTTTTTTTTGTCTGGTGCACATAGTTCTATTATTTCTGTCTATGACACTTGAAAGGCTTCACTGGTAGCTCAGACACTTAAGAATCTGCTTGCATAGCAGGAGACCCAGGTTTGATCCCTAAGTTGGGAAGATCCTCTGGAATAGGAAATGGCAACCCACTCTAGTGTTCTTGCCTGGAGAATCCCATGGACAGAGGAGCCTGGCGGGCTACAGTCCACGGGGGTAGCAGAGAGTTAGGCACAACTGAGCAACTAACACTCTCATGAAACTTGAATTTCATATTTTTAGGTTGGGGAAACATTTTTGGAGAAAGCAAATGTCAGATATTTTTAGATGATCAGCGCTGTTTTATTGCAAAGCATGATTCCAAGGTGGCCATTTTTAAAGCATAAAATGACAGTAACTGCACAGTACGCACAAATAGGAAAATCCTACGGTATGCAGCATTAGGGAAAACAAGCTTTTAAAAGTCTGAATAGTTCAACTTGGTACCAAGAAATAAAGGAAAAGGTTTATTTTAGCTTAGATTCTAAGTAATACCTCTGTTTCCAAATACTCTGGACAGTTCTCTACTGAAACATTTAAATTATTGATTCCAAGCAGTCTGATTTCAAGCATAAACAACATCATTTGATGTATCCAACAAACTTGTGGCCAGAAGAACTTCCTTCTGATAAAGACCTTGGATGTCAGTATACAACAAGGCCATGGGTACCTCATCTTAGAGGCACATAGCAGTGGGTTTAGGGTCACAGAAGGTCTTTGAGGGTTCTTTCCTGGAAAGATGTGTGATATCAAGTCTCAGGTCTACAATTCTCTCCTCTTCTCTAGAAAATTCCTTTCAGATGAAAGGTCAGCTCGAAAATGTCTATTATGGACCAGTCACTCAATACATCTTTATTTTGCTGAGAATAAATTGCTGGCTAGCAAAGCTAACTTCATTCAGTTGATCTTCAAGTTCTGCATTCCAGATATTTTCCTTGTATTTTATCAAGTCTAGAAATTCCAGTTTTCTTCTACTAATTGGGATTGTGAAAGATAGAAGTCTCCTTCTTCTTTAATTGACCTTTATTCCTTTTGAATATCTGGATATTTTATTTTTTAATGATTGCTTGCTTTAACCACAGGATAAAATGCTTGAAACTGTCATTAATTTGAAGACAGTCTAGTGGGAATCTGAACTCAGATCATCAATGTGGCTGCTTTTTTTCCATATGGAAAAGCAGATATAAAGCTAGCTTGCATTTCCTTCCTAAGTAGACTCCAAACAACTTTGAATCAGGGTGTACAAATATCCTCAGTCAGTTAGGAGTTAGATTTTGCTGGAAAATGAGATAATAGTAAACTAGAGCAAGAGTTTCCCTTACTGAGCTTATTGTACAAAGAGCAACAGGAGGAACAGAGAATTTTCTGATTCACAAAAAGGTGCCCACTCTTTATAGACTTGTGAATAGCATTTTTCCAGACACAATCTCAACAATATTCATTCTTCTGGGTCAAAACAAGTAGAATTCTGAGGATTATTCATCCTACTTTTGGAACAGGAAAGCTGGGACCAAACTAGGGAGAGCAAAAGTGCTCAGTGGTGCTCAAAATGGGACACTGATTTCCCCATCCTGGGTTTGAAATCATGCACAAGTCCCTTTGTATTTTGAAGTAAAGCGCTGACTCAAGAGTTAATGATTGGGAGATATGAAGGTGTAGAAACAAAGAATAGCTCTTGGGCTGGGGAACTGGTAACAATCTAGACTATAAATCTGTGATGTAGCAGAATCACCAAACTCCCAGTTCCCCGAAAGATACAGATAAAGGCCTGACACACATTTCAAGTTGTTTTTATAGGAAGCAGACCCCCACACAGATGAAAACTGCTGAGGGCAAGAACATGACCCTAGACTAGTCAAAACCAGAAGGTTGATGATGCTTAAAACTTTATGTTGATGCCAACCAGTTCAAGAATTGTGCATGAGCTGATCACACACACCCTGTAGCACCCTTCCTCACAGTGACTTTAAAAACCCTTCCCTGAAAACCATCAAGGAATTTGAGTCTTTTGAGCATGAGCCTCCCATTCTGCTTGTTTGGCATCCTGCAGTAAATGCTGTGATTTCCTTCACCACGACCTGGCTTTACTGTGTGTGGGCAAACCAACCCGAGTTTGGACTGGTAACAGGCTCATACAGGGAGATGCTGCATGTCTGTTACACTGTCAGATGTCCTTTCACTTGATGAAAAAAAAGCAGAACACAATCTTCTACATTTGGCGGGTCACGTGACCACTTCTGAGCAACATGTGTAGAGTCCTTTGCAATGAAGGCGAATTATATTTTTTATTAAGCCGCTCGGTGGTCTTGAAAAAGCACATAATTCTGAGTGTGTGATGGTGGTTATTTCAGACAGTGAAGCACCAGGAATAAAAGACTAGTTCTGCTGCAGGATGAAGCTGGTTGTGGTCCACTTAACAACTCGTATGTGCTGATACAGCCCGCTGGACCAGGTATGCCTCTGGGAGACTTCAGTGCTCTCCTCATGTTAAATCATGCATCTCTTTTCCATTTAGTGTGCATAACATTTTTCACTTTCTGATCCAAGTTACATTTTACTCAAGTTAGATTTTAGGGGGCAGTGAATTTGGATGGCCACAGGCAGGGCTTCTTCATGTTGTATATTATTGTCTTTAAAAACAAATACGATTTTATTATTATTGCCACAAAAGTGGCATATAATTATTGTAGAGGATTGCACCCAGTTACAGTCCACCAGCCATGTGATGCTGGTTTTTCCTTTATTTTACCTCCAACTGGTTTACTGCTTCTCCCTTTTGACTTGATGTTACTTCACAAAATTGCAAACTTAGGTTTTAAGTGAAGTGATATGTTTTCCATGCTTTTCCTTGAATGCAGATACATCCTCAGAATCCTTCGTAACACAGAGGTTTAGGCATAAAAAGCTAAATGGTTAGAATTACCCCACAAGAGGAAACGTACTTGCCATCACTGCTTTATGGCTAAAATAAGACAACAGATATTAATAGTTAGAGACCGGTCAACCTATCATATCACGTGTCACTCTCCACCGTCTAGTCTTGGCCATACAAAGGGTAGGACAGGACTTGAGCAGGAGACCAGCGTTAGTGGTTTTGTGTGCATACCAAGGAATCAGACCTACTAATACGGGGAAGGTCTCAGAGCACTGATTATGGTCTTCCTTTCAGATTCAAGGTTTGGCTACAGCATGAGGATCTGTGGGAGGTAGAAGAAAAACTAGACAGATTCTTCAAGGATTAGGTTGCCAAAGAGGGCTTGGTTAAAGAAGCCTCCCAGTCTGTTAGCTAATAGAACATGTACCGAGTTCTAAGATGACAGTGATTTTTAAAATCCAGGTTAAGCTGCTGTATCTTTTCCCATGTCTAGTTTGCTGTTGCAGCTCGCCTGGAGGGATTATTTAGGAGCTGCTGGGGGTGCCACTAACTGTTTGTGGTTGTGAGTGATCAGCGCTGGGCCAGCGGCAGAGGTTATCAGGTCAGATGTAAGCCCTTGCTGGTGCTGTCTGAATGAGCATCTCCCGGTTGGGCCTCTCATCGCTCTTGGCTGCTGACCAGTCGCCTGGAGAAGCAGATCTTTTAACCTCTGCACCCGGCTCTCTGTGTCACCGCTGAGCATGACCCTGAGGACAGCTTCTCAGGCCAGGACTGCACATGGAAAGCGGGAAAGGGGTGGGGTTGTGAGGGTCTGCTTGTGATTTAGAACAAAAGCAAACCACTTTGAAAATCAATTTTTAGCTGCCTTAGCTCTTACTTTGTAAAGTATTTCTCAACAGAATTTTCTTTATTGTGACAGTGACATGTTTCTTCTGCCAGCATTAAAGAATCCTGTTAATTTTAGTGGTTTGCTTTATTTTTCTAAAAAACATTATGTGCACACAATAATTGAGGGAAAAAAAGCCAAACAGAACCTTGATGCTTTGGACCTTCTTCAGCTAGATTGCTGGCAGACTTCTAAAAGCCTTGTTTGTAACTGTAAAATGTGCCGAAAAGCAGAGAATGTTTTCATTTTCAATTCGAATATTATTCTTGAGAGAAAACTTGGTTTCCCAGATAACCTCTTTCCTCTACCTGCGCACTGATACTGACCCTCTGGCAAGAGTCTGGCCTGTGCTCAGGGTGATTCCTCTGGCCGCCCGCCCTGCCCCTGCCTTCTTCCCCTTCCCTTCTCCTTCCTCTTGGTCTTCTCCATCCCTACCCTTGCTCCTCAGTTCTTCAAACTTCTGCTGCTGTCATTGCGACATAACACGGCACGATGATATTACTGCTTAATCAGTAAAAACAAAGATACAGTTTGTGCTGTGTGTGTGTGAGGTTTGTATGTGTGTGTGTGTAAATGGCCTTCCCTGTGCCAATAACAGTATAGTCTCGTAAGTGCGTTCGCTCTTACTTGCCCATTTATGTTAACTGAAAACTGAAATGTGGGAAGAAGTGAATTTCATGTTCCCATAAGTGGGTCCGTTGCCTAAAACTGGAATCCTTCCTGTCTCTTCAGAATGAAATCAGGCGGCCTTTAGGAGAGTATTTTGACATACATACACCTTCTATTGCATCCCCTGGACTTAGTTGTTTTGTAACTGGGAGACTGGACCTTTTATTACCTTCACCCATCTCACGCACCCGCCTGCCTGCCACTTCCACACACCCCCTCTGACAAACAACAATCTGTTCTTGGTATGTTTGAGTTCAGTTCCATCCCCCCACACCCCAGATTCCACTTGTAAGTAAGAGCATACAATATTTGTATTTCTCTATCTGACTTATTTTGCTCAACACAATACCCTCAAGGTCCATTCATTCTGTCACAGATGGCAAGATTTCCTTCTTTTGTATGGCTAAATAGTATTTCATTGTATTAGATTCCACTTTTCTTACCCATTCATCTTTTGATGGATACTATTGACAACCTAGACAGCATATTAAAAAGCAGAGACATTACTTTGTCAACAAAGGTCCATCTAGTCAAGGCTATCGTTTTTCCAGTAGTCGTGTTTGGATATGAGAGTTGGACTATAAAGAAAGCTGAGCGCCGAGGAATTGGTACTTTTGAACTGTGGTGTTGGAGAAGACTCATGAGAGTCCCTTGGACTGCAAGGAGATCCAACCAGTCCACCCTAAAGGAAATCAGTCCTGGGTGTTCATTGGAAGGACTGATGTTGAAGCTGAAACTCCAATACTTTGGCCACCTGATGAGAAGAACTGACTCATTTAAAAAGACCCTGATGTTGGGAAAGATTGAGGGCGGGAGGAAAATGGGATGACAGAGGATGAGATGGTTGGATGGCATCACTGACTCAATAGGCATGAGTTTGGGTGGACTCCAGGAGTTAGTGACGGACAGGGCCTGGTGTGCTGCGGTTCATGGGGTCGCAAAGAGTCAGACACGACTGAGCGACTGAACTGAATTGATTGATAACACATTTTTGTGCATTTCATCTTCACTCTGTTTTTGTCTTCTGTCTACACACACACACACACACACACACACACACACACACACACACACACACACACACACCAGCCAATTTCATAGCAGTAAATAGCATCCTTTTTTGTATGTGTTTTGTGTGATCTATGAATTTAGGTCATTGTCATGCTTTGTTCTCTTACTTTGGTTCCCATTCTTGATTCTGGATGGAAATTTATGGGCATCTAGGGAGGGAGACTGGGGGCCATGACTGACAATATTTATTTGTCCTGTCTAGGATGTCTGTTTTTCTGATATCTAGTAAATGAGTTGGGCTTATTTGAATGACGCCAATTATTAATGGAGTTGAAAGCAAGACAGGCTACCATGTTAATGTGGATGGGCATCATTTACCCTGTGGTTTTAGTTTCATGAAAGCCAACATGTATGCCAACTGTTGTCTTTTCTACTATGTGAGCAGGAAGCAGAGAAATCTCCAAGGAAGTAAACTACAGTGAATTTTTATTAAGTAAGAAAAGGGTAGTCGGAAACTGGTATTATTCAATTAAATCAAGTTAAAGCTTTTATTTGTACTATCTGTGGAAGATTGTTGAACAAGAAAATAGTGTACACAAGATAAAACATCCATTTCCCTTGAAACCATATTATAAGCAGATCAGAAGCACTCTTTTTTTTTTAAACAAATAATTGTTGGAACTACAACAACTTTTATATAATCATGATCTTACAAAAATCTTAGAAAAGTGAAATTTCTTACAATGTATGAGTAATAACAAGAGTAGGCCTTCCATCTATGTAAGAAAGAGTTAACGAATACTTATCTCAATATTCTTATTTGATTATCATAATGACCTAATGTAGCATGGTAGAAGTTGTTATCTCCCTGTGTTAGTGAGGTTAATTAACGTTAGTTGCCATAGCAGGTAAACCCTGAAATCTCAGTGATTTAACCCAACAAAGATTTCTTTCTCACTCAGAAAAACTCTTATGCAACTGGGTACCCCTCTCAATCCTGCAGCTGCACCAAATAAGACATGTAGAACATGTGGCCTTTAGAGTAGCTTCTGATGAGAAAGAAGGAGAGGGAGGTGGTGCACTGGCTTTTCCTGCTTTGATCTAGAGTGACCCAAGTCTCAAGTTCTCACTGGCTTAGTCACTACAGGGAGGCTGGGAGTGCACCTGGAGATCTCTACCTTCTGTCACACACATTTCACAAGTAAGGAGACTCTTAATAGTCAGTTACTTGCTGAAATTCACACAGATATTAAATGTAGAAGCTGCATCTTTACTTAGGTCATTTGACCCCAATTCCAGTGAATTTATACAATGGTATTCTCTACATAGATAGATATTATCAGTCCTTAACGCACTGAGACAGTTATATTTGTCCACATTTTGGGGGAAATATAAGGAAGGACCCTGATTATTTCTGTTATAAATATTACATGGAATTCTTTTTAATGATGATATTAGTACATGAGTCACTTCGCAGACTCATTACGTTTCCTCCATCCTCTACACACCCAGATCTGTGATGAGGTAGTGGTGGAGTGGAAAGACCACAGCTGTGGGGTCAGATAGATCTCCATTCTTATTCCTGTATCACCATTTACAAGCTGTGGAATATTTTGAGCAAGTTATTTAACTTCTATTACTTTCATTCTCTTCATCCATATGATAGGAGTAATAACATCCATCATGTAGACTCCTTTTTGTTTTGTTTTTGAAATTAAGACAACATTCATGTAGACTTTTGAAAGATATAAATACAATAATATTTATTAAATGCCTGGAAATAGTAAATAGTTAAATCCTTTGTATCCTTTTTTTTTTTTGTATCCTTTAAAAATCAGCAAGTTCAAAAGTAAAATATCTTAGATTTAGAGGATGAAATACAAATAAACCTTACTGCAAAGAAATTTCAACAAATCTTTAAAAATGTATAAATACTTAAACAGTGGAAAAAACTGCCCAAGTCAGCAATAAAAAGCAATGTGACAAAATCCAGCGTTAGAGTCTCTGGTTGGACTTGTGAGGTTAGGCTGCTGAAATGCGGCTGATCCTTACTTCTTGAAGTTGATAAGTGTAGGGTTTGATGGCCCATCTGGTCCTGTTTGTCTCTGCAGGATCCCATGCTTTATTTTACACAGGAAGAAACGATGAGATGATAAAATCTAATTGCAACAGCGATAAGCTGTTGTCAGTGGAACTAACCAGAGGACTTCCCGGGAAATGTTAGAGATGAGTTGGGGAAGAGTGGAAATGGAACTTTGTGTGTGTTTGACTTGCAGGTCATAACCAGCTCTCCCCACATCCCAAAGTCTTTATCACCCGAGGACCTGGTTTTCTAGGACAATGAAAACAGTGCTAGATTTTAAGCATACTGTGGCAGAATATCTTCATAGCCATATGATGAATGTATATTTGACTTTGAATCCAGTGGAGAGATACATACACTTTCAGATTTCCCTGATTTGAACAACTGTCCAAGTCTTGAGAGTAATACACATCCTCACTGTAGAGGGTTTTAACTTTATCCTTTCCTTTTTGGAGGAGTGAGGTCACCTTGGTTAGTTTTGTTATAAAGTGAACTGTGAAAACAGAATTGCGTGGAAGTTGAAATTCAGCATCTCCCAGAACGACTTTTCATAGAGATTGCCAACAACAGATCTGAAATGCCCTGGGTGATTTGTTCTGAGGTCTTGTAACACTTCTGATTGGAGGAGTCTGGGATGTAATAGTCAAAGGGGCTTTCTCAGTGAAGGGTGGTGTGGACTATAAAACCCAGAGCAGGAAAAGTGCTAGAGACATAAATTGCTGCTTTTTGTTCTCAGAACTTCCTCTTACAGTTTTTAAAAGCAATTTTTGAAGGTTCTGATTTTTGCTTAAGACTTACCCTGAGCATTCTGGATATATGAGAAAATAGTATTTTGTGAGCTGAGGTGGATTTGTTGTTGTTGTGCCTTAACATTTCCCTCTAAAATGTTGAGTGATGGTAACATTTCCTGTTTGCTTTTTAGTTTATTGAGCCCCAACTCTTTCGAGGCACTGTTTTAGGATTTGGAGACACAGAGGTAAAAAGACAGAGGAGTGCTCTGTGCTCATGGTGCTCACATCAGGCCCTCAAACTAGACTGTGAGACCTGAGTCACAAGCGTCTGTCATTGGGTCCCTGGCCTCTCTTATGTCATGGCCACTTCTACATGACTTATGATCTTTCCTACATTCATTCATTCATTTTTTTGATGTTTCCATTCATTTTACAGAAGGTCTAGAACTCCCCCAGGACTCCTGAGCAAATATCTTTTATAATCAATAAAAAAAGAGGTCACAGTAGCTTTCTCAAGATTTCTGTGTTCCATGGAATACACTTTTTAATCAATCTGTGGTTCTAATTTAGGGATGTTGGAACCTGGAGATGATGAAGGTTCACTAACAATAACAAAGTCCAAATTCATTGTTCTGAGGATCATGCTATTATAAGGAGTTTAAAAATTGGAAAATGGCTTTATGGAAAATAAAAATAACACCGAAATGGATACAAGTTATTGAAAATGACTTAACCAGAATATATTCACGTTATTAAACTTGGAGATGGGAACTTGAGAGACCTCCTGCCCTTCCAACATTCCAATGTCCTGCTCTTCCAACATGTTCCAAAGCACAATAAAGAGAAAAACCCCACTGGTTAAGGAAAATATTGCCTAGCTGTGCTGTAATTCAAAGCAGATTTCTAAATCTTCCTCCTGAAAATTTCTTGAGTCTCAGAACTGAAGGCAAAACCGCAGGCTGTGAGCATGAATGATCCTGCCAGCACAAAGACTGGGAATCCAGCACCTCTAAACAAATACTCTGTCAAGTCAAATACAATAGAAATCAGACCAACTTCCTGTAGCTTCCTTCTCTCTTAGCCTGCCCATGAACTTGTGCCCATGTGTTCCATGAGCTTAAGAACTCTCTGCTGAGTAGATGTATAGACAGAAAGAGGACAAAGTGGTCAGGTGGAATACAAGCTGACCTTCCATCCTTCACACCTACTTAAAAAAAATTATTTATTTTTCCACACCCACTTCTGCTTTTCTGATTTTGTTAAAGGCACCTCTCATTTTTGGGTCATGTGTCCAGGAGTCATCTATTGAATACCCTCTTTATTTGTTCCTAATATCCACTGATTTTTTTTATTCTGTTGCCAAAATAATCTTTTCTCCTGCTCTATTTACTAACTTTATTTCTACTTCCTAAAGTCCTAATATTTTAGTCTACTGAGATCCTACTCTATTTACTAACTTTATTTCTACTTCCTAAAGTCCTAATGTTTTAGTCTACTGAGATCCTGTTCTATTTACTAACTTTATTTCTACTTCCTAAAGTCCTAACATTTTAGTCTACTGAGATTGCTTTTGCCAAATGACCAATGATCCCCAGGCTGCTAAAGCCCGAAGTCTTTTTCCAGTTTCATCCCTAGCCCTGCTTTCAGCCTGCTTCAGCACTGCAGTTGAGGGCACCCCCTCCCTCTGGGACATGCTCACCCCTCGGCTGCTACATGCCACTGTCTCCTGGCTCTTTCCCTTTGGTGTGGGTCGTGGGTCACTCTGGGTCTCCATTGCTGATGCTTCCAACTCTTCCTGGCCTCTAATGGGCCCCCTCCTTACAGTTTCCTGGTGACCCAATCCATTCTCAAGTAGTTATTAGTTTATTATTAAGGTTATTTGCTTGATTGACTGAACCTTTTTTTTTTTTGAAGTATACTTGATTTATGATGTGTTAGTTTCAGGTATACAAGAAAGTGTTTCAGTTATACATACTGAATTATTTTTCATATTCTTTTCCACTATGGTTTGTTATAAGATATTGAATATAGTTCCCTGTGCTATACAGTATGACCTTGCTTATTTTATATATAATAGTTTGTATCTGCTAATCCCAAACTCTTAATTTACCCCCTCCCCCTCCCCGTCCTCTTTAGTAACTGTAAGTTTGTTTCTGAAGCCTGAGAGTCTGTTTCTGTTTTATAAATAAGCTCATTTGCATAATGTTTTAGATTCCACATATAAGTGATATCATAAAGTAATTGTCTTTATTTTTCTGACTTATTTCATCTAGTGTAATAATCTCTAGGTTCATCCATTGATGGACCTCCTATATCCTATATCATCCAAGTGATATGATGCAAATGGCATTATATCATCCTTTTTATGGTTGAGCAATATTCCATTGTGTGTGTGTGTGTGTGTGTTTATATGTGTATATATATATATACACACATACACCACATCTTCTTATCTGTTCATCTGTTGATAGACATTTAGGTAGCTTCCATGTCTTGGCTATAGTAAATGAATATTGGGGTGCCTGTATAATATTGGGGTGCCTATATTTCCAAATTAGAGTTTTCAAATATATGCTCAAGAGTGGGATAAAAAACTTATCAAAGTGGTGTAGAGGGAACGTATCTCAGCATATTAAAAGCTATTTGTGACAAATTTACAGCTAACATATTACTCAAAGGTGAAATGTTGAAAGCCTTCTTGCTACAATCTGGGACAAGACAAGGATGCCCACTTTCACCACTTCTACTCAATGTAGTATTGAAAAGCCTAGTCATAGCAATCATACAAAAAAATATAAATAAAAGATATCCAAATTGGCAGGGAAAACAGTAAAACAGTTTTTATATGCAGATAATATGATATTATATACAGAAAAATCTAAAGACCCACACAAAAACTACTAGAACTGATAAAGAAATTCAGCAAAGTAGCAGGATACAAGATAAACATACAGAAATCTGTGCATTTCTTTATACTAAAAATGAGATAGAAAAGGAAAGCAAAAAAAAAAAAAAACTTTTTAAAAATTGCATCAAAAAATGTCTTAAGAATACACTTAACCAAGGAAGTGAAAGACTTATACAGTAAGTCCCACACATATGACCTTCATGTTGCAAACTTTCAAAGATGTGAACATGTTCACACATCCAACCACCTGTTTGTTCGTGTGTTTGGCATACATTGTCACCTGCCTGTATTCTCTACAAGTCCTTGAGCTTTTGTGTACTTCACTGCATAGTGCTGTATAGAGTACAAGAGTACAGCATCTTTACTTCAAGCCCAGGATGTCTAGAAGTAAGTGTAAAAGCAACAGTGATAAAGCCAGTAGTTGCCAAGAAGTGCCAGGAAATGGAGTATCAGAGAACGGACAAAAAGAGACAAAAGGAAGAAATAACTGAAGAACCAAAGAGGTTTGTGATGTAGGAAATGGCAGGGAATTTTCTTTATTTGAGGAAGCACTCGTTAGTTTTGGAGACACAGGACCCGAATGTAGAATGGTACACAAATGTTGAAACAACTGTTCAGAGTGCAATCCAGTGCTACCATGTCATCTGTGAAGAGAAAGAAAGAGCTACTATCCAGACATTGTTGGATCATTTTTTCAAGAGGGTAGATAGACTTGAATCCAGCAAAGAGCCAGAACCTGTGCCGTCAACATTAGGCATGCGTGAGATTGCAGCCTGCCCGCTGTCCCCTGTTGCTGATGAGTCTTCAGCTCTACCACCTTCTCCTCCTTTCTCTCCTCCAGTCAGCAACTCTTCTTGCTTGTTCATTCAGAGCTAGACATATATGCCAGTGTTGTGATGTATGACTGTAATTTTCAAGGACATATATCATATGACTAAAAATGTTTTATTTATTTTTTGTTTGTTTTCTGTGTATTATTGCGTGAAAAGTATTGTAAATGTGTTGTACAGTACTATATAGCCAATTGTATTAGTTGGGTACCTAGGCTAACTTTGTTAGACCTACAAAAAAAATTGAACTTATGAACAACTTGGACTTATGAACTTGCTCTCAGAATGGGATTCATTCATACGTAGGGGACCTGCTGTATGCTGAGAACCGTAAAGCACTGACACAGGAAACTGAAGATGATTCACAGAAATGGAACGATAACTCATACTCTTGGATTGGAAAACTTAATATGTTTAAAATGACCATCCTACCCAAAGCAATCTAAAGATTTAGTGCAATCCTCATAAAATTATCCATAACATTTTCCACAGAACTAGAACAAATAATCCTAAAATTTATATCGAACCAGAACTGCCAAAGCAATCCTGAGGATAAAGAACAAAGCTGGAACCCTCCCAGACTTCAGACAATACTACAAAGTGACAGTAATCAAAACAGTGTGGTATTGGTCATGGACATATGGATCAATGGAATAGAGAGTGCAGAAATAAACCCACACGTCTATGGTCAGTTAATCTTCGACAAAGGAGGCAAGAATATACCATGGAGTAAAGATAGTCTCTGCCACAAGTGGTATTGGGAAAGCTGGACAGCTTCATTTAAATCAAAGTTAGAACACACACTCACACCATACACAAAAATAAACTTGGCTGATCATTTAAAAACATAGATATATGAAAAGTGAATGTGACTGTTTACCTTCACTCCCACATACTCAGTAGTTTCTCAGGCTCAATTACTTCGAATAATTTGTATTTGAACTCTTTTGTTTTATTCCTGGTGGTCTAAAAATATATTTATACCTCTGTTAATTGATTTGTTAACTTTAGATAGCAGCTATTAATTCCTCACTATGAAAGAGGCATTAGCTTACTTACACTTTTCTCCAAACTTTTTGTTGTATTTTATCTGTCATTGTTCTATTGCTTACCTTTATAAAATAATTGCATCACCATAGATGTTACCAGCTGTAGATGGTAAGGTTTGCCTTTTTACTATGACAGATAGGAAGTGATCATGTGTATGGTTTCCCCCTCTATCCTTGCCCTGCCCCCACCTGCTCCTCTGAGTTGTGCATTGCTTTCTTTTCTTTCTTTTTTATGGAAGTATAGTTGCTTCACAGTGCTGTGTTAGTTTCTGCTGTAAAAAAAAGTGAATCAGTTATATGATCACATATATCCCCTCTTCCTTAGATTTCCATTCCATTTAGAGGGCTTTTCTGTTGGCTCAGTGGTAAAGAATCCAATCGCCAATGAAGTAGATGTGGGTTTTATCCCTAGATCAAGAAGATCCCTGAAGAAAGAAATGGAAGCCCCTTCAGTATTTTTGCCTGGGAAATCCCATGGACAGAGGACCTGGAGGGCTACAGTCCATGGGGTCACAAAAGAGTCAGACACTTCAGTTCAGTTCAGTTGCTCAGTCGTGTCTGACTCTGCAACCCCATGAACCACAGTACTCTAGGCCTCCCTGTTCATCACTAACTCCTGGAGTGTACCCAAACCCATGTCCATTGAGTCAGTGATGCCATCCAACCATCTCATCCTCTGTTGTCCCCTTCTCCTCCTGCCCTCAATCTTTCCCAGCATCAGGGTCTTTTCAAATGAGTCAGCTCTTCGCGTCAGGTGGCCAAAGTATTGTAGTTTCAGCTTCAGCATCAGTCCTTCCAATGAACACCCAGGACTGATCTCCTTTAGGATGGACTGGTTGGATCTCCTTGCAGTCCAAGGGACTCTCAAGAGTCTTCTCCAACACCACAGTTCAAAAGCATCAGTTCTTCAGTGCTCAGCTTTCTTTATAGTCCAACACTCACATCCATACATGACTACTGGAAAACCATAGCCTTGACTAGATGGACCTTTGTTGACAAAGTAATGTCTCTGCTTTTTAATATGCTGTCTAGGTTGGTCATAACTTTCCTTCCAAGGAGTAAGCGTCTTTTAATTTCATGGCTGCAGTCACCATCTGCAGTGATTTTGGAGCCCAGGAAAATAAAGTCTGCCACTGTGTCCACTATTTCCCAATCTATTTCCCATGAAGTGATGGAACCAGATGCCATGATCTTAGTTTTCTGAATGTTGAGCTTTAAGCCAACTTTTTCCACTGTCCTCTTTCACTTTCATCAAGAGGCTCTTTAGTTCTTCTTCATTTTCTGCTATAAGGGTGGTGTCATCTGCATTTCTGAGGTCATTGATATTTCTCCCGGCAATCTTGATTCCAGCTTGTGCTTCCTCCAGACCAGCGTTTCTCATGATGTATTCTGCATATAAGTTAAATAAGCAGGGTGACAATATATAGCCTTGACGTACTCCTTTTCCTATTTGGAATTAGTCTGTTGTTCCATGTCCAGTACTAACTGTTGCTTCCTGACCTGCATACAGGTATCTCAAGAGGCAGGTCAGGTGGTCTGGTATTCCCATCTCTTTCAGAATTTTCCCCAGTTTATTGTGATCCACACAGTCAAAGGCTTTGGCTTAGTCGGGCATAGTCAGACACTACTTAGTGATAAAACAACAACCACCCCTTTAGAACACCACAGAGCAGTCAGTAGAGTTTGCTGTGCTGTAAATCAATTCTCATTAGTTATTTCTTTAATACATGGTATCAATAGTGTATGTATATAAATCCCAATCTCTCAGTCATCTCCTCTTCTGCCCTTGGTATACATACATTTGTTCTCTACATCTGTGTCTGTATTTCTGCTTTGTAAGTAAGTTCATCTACATTTTTCTAGATTCCACTTGTGTACATTAAAATGTTACTTGTTTTTCTCTTTGTGACTTACTTTACTAGTATGACGGTCTCTAGGTTCATCCACATCTCTGAAAGTCACAATTTCATTCCTTTTTATGGCTGAGTAATATTACATTGTATATATGTACCATTTATTCATTTTTCTGTTAATAGACATTTAGGTTGCTTCTATGTTCTGACTAGTGTAAACAGTGCTGCAGTGAACACTGGAGTGCATTTATCTTTTTGAATTATGGTTTTCTCTGGGTTTATGCCTAAGAATTCAATTGCTAGGTCATATCGTAGTTCTATTTTCAGTTTTTTAAGGAACTTCCATGCTGTTCTCCAAGTGGCTGTACCAACTTACATTCCCATCCACAGTGTAGGAGGGCTCCCTTTTCTTCTTATCCTCTCCAGCATTTATTGTTTGTGGAATTTTTGATGATGGCCATTCTGACTGGTGTTAGGTGATATGTCAGTGTAGTTTTGACTTGCATTTTTCTAATATTCAGTGATGTTGAGCATCTTTTCATGTGTTTGTTGGCCATGTGTATGTCTTCTTTGGAGACATGTCTAGGTCTGTCCATTTTTGATTGGGTTGTTTGTTTTTTGGATATTGAGTTACATAAGCTGTTTGTTATTTTGGAGAATAATTTGTTGTCAGTTGGTTCATTTACAAATATTTTCTCTCATTTTGTAGGTTATCTTTTTGCCTCATTTATGGTTTTCTTTGCTGTGTAAAAGCTTTTAAGTTTCATTAGGTCCCATTTGCTTATTTTTGTTTATATTATCATAACTCTAGGAAGTGGATTAAAAAAGATCTTTCTGTGATTAATGTCAGAGTGTTCTGCCTAAGGTTTTCCTCTAAGAGTTTTACAGTGTCTGGCCTTACATTTAGCTCTTTAATCCATTTGAGTTTATTTTCGTGCATGGTGTTAGCGAGTGTTCTAATTTCATTCTTTTACATATAGCTGTCCAGTTTTCCCTGCCCCCCCTTATTGAGAAGATGGTCTTTTCTCCATGCATATTCTTGCCTCCTTTGTCATAGATTGGGTGACCACAGGTGCATGTGTCTATCTCTGGGCTTTCTATCCTATTCCATTGATATGTATTTCTGTTTATGTGCCAGTACTATGCTGTCTTGCTTAAGTAGCTTTGTTGTATAGTCTGAAGCCAGGGAGCCTGATTCCTTCAGCTCCACTTTTATTTCTCAGTATTGCTTTGTGTTTTGGTTTCTATACAAATTGTAAATTATTTTGTTTTAATTCTGTGAAAAATGTCATTTGTAATTTAGTAAGGATTGCATTGAATCTGCAGATTTAGTCATTTTCACAATATCGATTCTTCCAAATTCAAGAACATGGTATGTCTCTCCATCAGTTTGTGTCATCTTTGATTTCTTTCAAAGAAGAAATTTGGCTTCTTTTTTCCATTGGGAATACGGACTCTTCATTGCAGTGCGCATGCTTTCTCTGGTTGCAGTGCATAGGCTTAGTTATGCCACAGCATGTGGGATCTTAGTTCCCTGAACAGCAATTAAACCTATGTCCCCTGCATTGAAACATGGACTCTTTACTGCTGGACCACCAGGGGAATCTATTAGTATCTTATGGTTTTCTGAGTACAGGTATTTTGCCTTCTTAGGTGGGTATGTTCCTAAGTATTTTATTCTTTTTGTTGTGTTGATAAACAGGATTGTTTCCTTAATTTCTCTTTCTAATTTTTTGTTGTTAGTTTACAGGAATGCAAGGGATTACCATGTATTAATTTTGTAACCTGTAAATTTACCAAATTCATTGATGGGCTCTAGTAGTTTTCTGGTAGTATCTTTAGGATTGTCTATGTATAGTGTCATGTCATCTACAAACAGACAGTTTTACATCTTCTTTTCCAATTTGGATTCCTTTTATTTCTTTATTTTCTCTGATTGTCATGCTAGGATTTCCAAAACAATGTTGAATAATAGTGGTGGCAGTGGACATCCTTGTCTTGTTCCTGATCTTAGAGGAAATGCTTTTAGTTTCCACCACTGAGAATGATGTTTGCTGTGAATTTGTCATTTATCACCTTTGTTATGTTGAGGTATGGTCCGTCTATGCCCACTTTCTGGAGAGACTTTTTTAAAAATCATAAATGGGTCTTGAATTTTAGGGTTGCCATTAAAAATTACCACAAAGGTGGATTAAAACACATCAAATTTATTTTATCACAGTTCTGGAGGCCAGAAATTGAAAGTTGGGGTGTCAGCAGGGTCATGTGCCCTCTGAGGTCTGCAGGGAAGAATGCTCCTGTCTCTTCCTAGCTTCTGGAGGCCTCAGTAGTTGTCAGCATTCTTTGACTTGCAGCTGCATCATTCCAACCTCTGCCTCTGTGGTCATGTGGCCTGCTCCCACATATCTCTCTGTCTCCATGCGTCTTCCCTTTTCTTATAAGGATACCAGTAATCTTGGATTCAGGGACCATCCTACTCCAGTGGGACCTTATCTTAGCTAATTATATCCGTGAAGACCCTGTTTCCAAATAAGCTTACATTCTGAGGTTCCAGGTGGACATAAAGTTTTTAAGGGACACTATTCAACCTAGTACAACCCTGAACTCCAGTTTTGTCCCTCTAGCCTTGTGAGAGTTCTGAAAGGTTGGCTCAAGTTCTCACTTTTAGCCATCACTTCAGAATAAGCAAGTGCCTTGAGGACAGATGTGGCACCAGAAGTCTGCCTTATCTTCTGTGTTCCCTTTCTTAAGGCTTTTGTTTCTCGTAGCTGTTTTAGTTATGTATTCTTGATAAGGGAAAGTTGATCTGATACAGGTTTGTTTATCACGGCCCAAAATGAATGTATGTTCTAATATTTTGATGTAAATATTTCCCCATCATTTCCATTGCTCTTTATGTCACTTAAAGTGTTTGATTTCCTTGGTATTTTCCCACTTAGCTTGGAGAACTTTTTTTAGAATTCCTTGTAGTATGAGCTTTCTAGTGATAAATCTCTTAGTTTTTTCTTAAATTGAAAATATCATCATTTTTTATTTGTTATTGAAGGATATTTTTGCTGGCTATCGTATTCTGGATTGATTTTTTTTTCCTGTCATCACTTTAAAAATGTTCTACTCTCTTTTGACCTCCATAGTTTCTAATGAGAAGCCAGTCAACAATTGAATTTTTGTTCTCCTGTATGAAATATATCATTTTCTTTTTCTGCTTTCCAAATTTACTCATTATATTTAGCTTCTGATTCTGACTCTGGCTCCTGACTTCTGAGTCTGACTCTAATGTTTGGCTGTCCTTCTTGATGTTCATAGAGTAGGCTGAATCTGTAAATTTATGTATTTCATCAAATTTGGAAAATGTTTGGTTATCACTTCTTTAAATAGTTCCTGCCTATTTTTTCTCTCTCCTCTTTCTGGGACCCTAATTACAATCATATTCTACCACTTGACATTCTCTAACAGATCCCTGACACTCTATTCCTTTTTCTTCATTTTTCCCCTTCTTCTCTGTGTCTGAACTAGGTTAGAAATTCAAGAAATATTCGAGAAACGATTTGCAAATGGGAAATAGAATGTGCACCAGTGAAATGAATAGACATATATGTGTAGCAACAAGGAAGAAGATACATAGCCATGTGTGGAGCAGGTGGGTCTTCCCAATGTACCTTCTGAATGTCCAGATTTCCCAGAGAGAATATTTATTGTAGTTGACAAAAACAAGAAACATGCAACTAATAGCATGTTAAACAGTTTTATAAAATATAGCATGTAAGCCATAGTTCAGTGTGTTCTGTGAGGGTGTAAATGAAGACTTTTTCCATCATCACAGAAATCAGGGGAAAAATTCTGATTTCCATCTTGTGGAGACACCTAGTTGTATGGCATCTGTTTGTGAGTTCTTTCCACCCACCTCCCCTATCTATTTAAATTATGTACTTTTCCATGGGGGAAGATTTCAGATAGTACTATGTTTATTTGGGGAAAACTACAATGAGGAGTGAGAGATGGGGAGAAACCTGGAGATAATGCATTTTTACAGAGCTCACAGAAAAACCAAAGGGAAGTAGACTAGGAGGTTCTTGTCTTGCTACCCAGAACAGAAAGGTGAAAATGATAACATTTCAGTGGAAATCAACGATTTTGTTATCTCAGGATTTTATATATATGTAATTGCATAATTAGAAAATATGCAATTGGCATTTCTCTATTTTATGTTTTTAAATTAATCCTTATAGCTTTTCTTGTGAATTTTTTTTATAAATCATGTTTTATTATTATGACTCTGTTAATATGTATTTGGTTAAAGGCAGGAAATCAAAGCTTTAAAATATCTGAAGGCAATGCTTAAATAACTGTGATAATATTCACATACATTTACCCACACAAGATAGCAAGATGCACTTGAATATACAAGAGCATTTATCTGAAGGGGAAAATGTTGTTAAAAATGTTTGAACCTTTTTTGGGTAAAAATATTAATTTTTAATTTACTAGAGTGGCTTGGTTATAGAATATAAACAAATAAATCTATTCTCTACCTCCAATCCATTAATGCTCAATTTAAATTTAAGAATTTCAAGATAAACTAATCAGTAACAGTTTTTCTCAACCATCAAACTCCTTTAAAAATACATTTTCCTCTCTGTTTTGAGAATAATCATTGATCTTTTGTTGGTTGTTTTACTTACGGGCGAATGAAAGCATGAAAGGGGCAGGGAATCCCATGGAATAAAGGCATTTCACTAACGCTAAAACCTTCAAGTGGGGTCATAGACCTCTTGAGATGGTGCTCAGCTATGAAGCGTGGCTCCGATTCCCCTTCCTTGGAGCGCTGACCGCTGAAGGGGCACGTGACCGGAAGTGGAGCCAACAGGAGAGGGATGGCGGTCCTTGGAGATCTTGCGGAGAGTATCTCTGACAAACTTAGTTCTTCCCGCTGCTTGTCACTGGCCTGAAGTAGGGAGAAGTGTGGAGGTGGGCAGTTCTAGGGCTGGGGATTTGATGTAGACGCAGAGGATGAGGTGCTTGCTTCATGGTGGTTCTTGTCCAGCCCGCCCGGTGTGTTGCTAGAACGTCAGGGAAGGAAGTGTTCAGATGTCAAAGGGCTCTCAGCAGTGTAAGTCGTCGCCCAGCTCAGGGGCGAGCAGCCCTCTTCTCTGTGCTCCAGCCCTCCTGCTTTTACTTTATCTGTTTCAGCCTCCCTTCAACATCTCATTTCTTAACTCCCAGTCCTTAGGTCCGTCCTTTCTTGCTCAATCTGTGGGATTTCAGGAAAGAATTGAACATGATGAATTTACAGTTCTTGATTAGGGGGAGTTGGTAGATCTATTTTAAGACTTATCTCACTGTGGAATGAAAGTCCTTGTTTGTTATTAGTCAGTAATTTGGGATGGGGAAGAAAGGCTCATTTCTTTAAAGGAAGGTTGGCCTTAGACCAAGGATGTAGTCTAAAGAGTTTATATATGAGTTGTAAATCCCTAAAGAGAAATCTTCTTAGGTGCTGAAATTCCAGTTGAAGTGCTGGGTGAGTTGAGTTGGTGATTAACTAGACTCTTCCTGTGCAGAACGGAAAACCTCAGCACAGTATTTCCTGATTACCAGTTTCTCTGACCTTCTCTTCTAATAGATTAGATACTTCTTGCTCAGCAGCTATATCAACATTTTGCTTAGGGAATGTAATCTCTTAATGCCATTTCCAAGGAATGCTCTTTGAGGCTGACTCACCATCACCAAAAGTTCTAATTGGATAACGGGCTCTCGTGTCAAATTTTATCAGTCTTGGAAATATTCCTTCAGGTCTTTGTACTGGTTCATTAATCCTCTTCCAACTGTCTACTGGAATGGATATGTCAGCTTACTCTCAAATATGGACATTCATTTATTCATGCATGCATTCAATATTTGTTGAGTGCTAACTTGTCACTGTGCTAAAGTCTGAAGGTCCTAAGATGAGTAAAACCCCAGAATTTCACATTGTTGATCTTAGGTATCATCTAGACAAAAGCAAAAAAAATCATGATATAATATCCCATAATGCATGAAAAATGGCTTCCCCGCTCAAGAGAGGTAGGAAGACAAGAATAACTTTGCATGCCAGTTTCATAAGACTCAAAGACTTTATAGCCTCCAAGTGCCATGGAGATTCTTTTATTGTTTAGTGCTTACCACTGTTTGTGTTACAGTTAACAAGGTCAGCCTTGCTGGGAAATAAACAAGCAGCCCTCAGGAGCCAAGGGAAAGTGTGTTTTCCTGCCTCTCCCCACTGACCTCACCCTTGCTACTACGAATGGCTAAGATTCTGCTACTAGAAACTGAGATCATTACATGTTTAGGGATGTTTAAAAATTCAAATTACTCCATTCTTTTTATATCTAAAAGGAATGTTAATAATCAGTAGTTTTCCCTTTTTGGAGAACAGAGAAAAGATGGGCTAGAGGGCACTGGTAATTTGAGTGAAGGGCTTCATTTTTTTTTTTTTTCATTTATTTTTATTAGTTGGAGGCTAATTACTTTACAATATTGTAGTGCTTTTTGCCATACATTGACATGAATCAGCCATGGATTTACATGTGTTCCCCATCCCGATCCTCCCTCCCACCTCCCTCCCCATCCCATCACTCTGGGTCTTCCCAGTGCACCAGCCCTGAGCACTTGTCTCATGCATCCAACCTGGGCTGGCGATCTGTTTCACCCTTGATAGTATACTTGTTTCAATGCTGTTCTCTCTGAACATCCCACCCTCGTCTTCTCCCACAGAGTCCGAAAGTCTGTTCTATACATCTGTGTCTCTTTTTCTGTTTTGTATATAGGGTTATCGTTACCATCTTTTTAAATTCCATATATATGCATTAGTGTACTGTATTGGTGTTTTTCTTTCTGGCTTACTTCACTCTGTATGATGGGCTCCAGTTTCATCCATCTCATTAGAACTGATTCAGATGAATTCTTTTTAATGGCTGAGTAATATTCCATGGTGTATATGTACCACAGCTTCCTCATCCATTCGTCTGCTGATGGGCATCTAGGTTACTTCCATGTCCTGGCTATTATAAACAGTGCTGCGATGAACATTAGGGTGCACGTGTCTCTTTCAGATTTGGTTTCCTCGTGTGTATGCCCAGGAGTGGGATTGCTGGGTCATATGGCAGTTCTGTTTCCAGTTTTTTAAGGAATCTCCACACTGTTCTCCATAGTGGCTGTACTAGTTTGCATTCCCACCAACAGTGTAAGAGGATTCCCTTTTCCCCACACCCTCTCCAGCATTTATTGCTTGTAGACTTTTGGATAGCAGCCATCCTGACTGGTGTGTAATGGTACCTCACTGTGGTTTTGATTTTTTCAGAAAATATAAACAACCTGCTTAACACACATACAGTTTTGTATATGGAAAATATGCGTCTGCAGTGGAAGTTTTTATTGTGTTTTAATGATCTTCTACATTACCTTTTTAGGAACAAGTGGAAGATAGTTTTATTTTCCCTCACTGAAACACAAGCTTTCTCTCTATAGCTCACCTATTTCCAAAAACTGTGTGCATACTTTCACATGCATGAACACACCCCCACACACATAGATTGAAAAGCAATAATTTAGGATTTCTGAACATCTTTATTTAGACTGTTTTCTTTCAAAATAATGAAATGCATTACACGTTCTTTTTAATGAAGAGAAACATTCTAAAAGAGATAACGTCTGTTGGAAATATAATCTAAATGGAAAACTTGTGCAGACATAAGGAGCAAGGGAGAAAATATAGAGACAGGAAGTATGGCAAGATGTTAATGCTAAAAGCAGTTTTAAAAGCATCATGCATGATAGAAAGTGCATAGATGAAATCTTTTGGGAGCAAATAAATAAACCCCCCAACTTTAATCTTTTATGAAGACTGACAAGCAGTGTTGATTTGCTCTAGGTATAATTAATCTTGTAATATATTCTCACTGAGTTTTCACATCTTCAAAGAAGAAAAAGGCCATATGCTCTGACCATCTTTCTTTCAGGAACAGTAATTCTTACTTAAAGAACTAAAATCATTATTCCCATACAAAGGACTAAGAGCCACTTTTTATTTCTTTTTCACATTAATACCTAAAGGAACCTTTGTGTTTTTAGCTGATGAAGTGTAGTTTTCTAAGTAATCAATTTTAGTCAGTCCTTTTGGTAAGAGAACTTTGGTTTGGTGGGGAAGAGAAAACCAATTTGTGGATAGGATTGTTTACCTAGCAAGGTAGAGGTTTTGTGAAGATCAATTTATTGGAAAATTATAAGGCACAGAAAGTGCAAGGTGCAACGGTGCTATCTAGTGAGCTGTCACAGCTGCAGGCAAATCTAGTACTGCACACTCTTGCAAGCTGTGGGGCCAGTGCCGTGCCTGGGTGTCTGAATTCTGGCTGATGTAGCAAGATGTCATAGACTGGGTGACTTAAGCAATATGCATTTATTTCTCTCACTTTTGAAGCTTGGAAGTCTGAGATCAGGGTGGCAGCATGTTTGGGTTCTGGTGAGCACCCTTTTCCTGGTTAAGGCCTCTCAAATGACCTTCTCTCTCTCTCCCCCCAACTCCCTGGGTCTCTCTGAGTATAAGGAGATCTCGTGTCTCTTCTTCTTCTTCTAAGAGCACAGATACCATCATGATGGCCCCACCCTCATGACCTCATCTAACCCTAGTGAAAGTGAGAGTGTTAGTCACTCAGTCATGTCTGACTCTTTGTGGCCCCATGGACTGCAGCCCACCAGACTCCTCTGTCCATGGGATTCTCCAGGCAGGAATACTGGAGGTGGATTGCCATTCCCTTCTCCAGGGGATCTTCCCAACCCAGGGATTGAACCCTGGTCTCCTGCATTGCAAGTGGATTCTTTACCATTTGAGCTACTGGGGAAGCCCCATCTAACCCTAACTACTTCCCCAAAGCCTCACCTCCAAATACCACCACACTGGGGGTGTAGTGCTTCACCATATGGATTTCCCGGAGATAGTCCACAGTAGTGAATAAATTAGGCAACCACTGGTGGAGTGTAATTTCAGAAGGGCCACAAACTCTACCCGCTTCCTCAACAAGAGAACCACTGCTTTTGACTGAGGTAGTGGCCCCAGAAACTTCTGCTGAAAAGCCTTCCCTACAAAGTTGAGGTAAGAGTTTATCAGGTTAACCAAATGTCACCTTCAAGAGAGTGAAGCTGTGAGGGAAGAGAATGCAGGACAGACTGGTTGTGAAGAAGGGAGGGTGGGATGGAAATTTCTAGACGGAGGTCACTGTAGGCAGGACAAGCGCTTGGCAGGGGCACAGTGGACGGCCTGGTAGTCGAGGAACGGCACCCGGCACCGGGTCGTGCTGGAGGGCAGAAGGCAGAGGGGAGGGCGGATAGCAAGCCGGGCACGCTAGAGGCACCCTGCCCGTGACGTGGTGTGGCTGCAGCTCGCCTACAGCCTGACCTCAGTTCACTCATCTCCAGGCGAATCCGTTCTCCTCACAATTGCACCTTTGTTTCCTGCCCAGCGCACAAACGTCACGACCCGTGTCTGAGAATGTTGGGAATTTTATTAGGTCCATAAAGTTTTAGCTGTGGTCTAGTCCACCAAGGCCAAAATAAATAAATAGAGAGAGTGTAAGGGTAACAGTTTTTTTTTTTTTTTTAAACCTGGCTTAAAGAAAGAAAAACTACTGAAGCTCTAAAATAACTTTGTCACAGTGGCTTTAGAGGGAATTTTTTTCTTACCAACCAAGGATTCTGTAAATCAGAGGCTGCAGGAAAAATGCAGCCAACAAATGCTTTGCAGATTTCTTTGGAAATATTTGGTTCTGTGGTGTTAGGTTAAGAGTCTAAAATGATTGACAACTGATTGGCCCTAGGCATGAAACGAACAGGGTGAAAAAAGCCAAATGTCTAGGCTTTGAAGAGTTGGGCTTTGTGGGCAAATATTAATGATAGAATTAATTACTATTTATAATGGGAAAAACTTCCTAATGATCTCTTCTCTTCTCTACTTTCCTCAGGTTCAAGATCTATGTCATTCAAACTCTCCAGCTAGTATCTTTGGTGTGTCATGAGAATAATATTTGTTATGATTACTGATAGATATAATAATGTTTTGAGTGCTTCCTATGTATTAGGCACAGGCCTCAGAACTTGAAATGCATCAACTAATTTAATTCTCATTACATGAAGTAGCTAGTGGATACTGAACAACCTTCCAAAGACAGAAAAACTGAGACACAGAACAGGGAAGTAATTCGTCTTAAATTGCATATCTTGCAAGTTGAGAACGCAGGATGTATAAAGTATACACCTAGCTCTCCACTCTCCAGGTTGTGGAAAACGTACTGAATCCCTAGCTGCTCTCTTGCTTAGTGGGTCTTTCACCATCATCACTGCTGTCAAGAACTTTGACAGGTATCCAATAGTATACTAAGGAAGCAATTAATCAATAGTGGAAAAACCATAATGTTGTATGGAAACACAAAGAGAACAACAGAATATAATGTTCACATTTGAAATTCATATATCTACTACTGTATAACACTTTTGCAATATATGCATGGTCATAAGGGACACGTCAGCCTCATGAGTGCAGTTTTCTGGCCCTGGGGAAGGGGATAGGAGGGGTGAGTCTGGAAGCAGGAATGGGGACCATTTTTTTTTTCTTTTATTTTTATTAGTTGGAGGCTAATTACTTTACAGTGCTGTAGTGGTTTTTGCCATACACTGGCATGAATCAGCCATGGATTTACATGTGTTCCCCATCCTGAACCCCCCTCCCACTTCCCTCTCCACCCCATCCCTCTGGGTCATTCCAGTGCACCAGCCCCGAGCACTTGTCTCATGCATCCAACCTGGACTGGCGATCTCTTTCACACTTGATAATATACATGTTTCAATGCTATTCTCTCAGATCATCCCACATCATCCCACCCTCGCCTTCTCCCACAGAGTCCAAAAGTCTGTTCTATACATCTGTGTCTCTTTTTCTGTCCTGCATATAGGGTTATAGTTACCATCTTTCTAAATTCCATATATATGCATTAGTATACAGTATTGGTGTTTATCTTTCTGGCTTACTTCACTCTGTATAATGGGTGGGAACCATTGTTGAATCTGAGTGATATGACTATTACTCTTTGTATTTTTGTATTTATTCAGTTCAGTTCAGTCACTCAGTCGTCTCCAACTCTTTGCAACCCCATGAATTGCAGCATGCCAGGCTTCCTGTCCATCACCAACTCCCGGGGTTTACTCAAACTCATGCCCATCGAGTTGGTGATGCCATCCAGCCATCTCATCCTCTGTCATCCCCTTCTCTTCCTGCCCCCAATCCCTCCCAACATCAGGGTCTTTTCCAATGAGTCAACTCTTCACATGAGCTGGCCAAAGTATTGGAGTTTCAGCTTCAGCATCAGTCCTTCCAATGAACACCCAGGACTGATCTCCTTTAGGATGGACTGGTTGGATCTCCTTGCAGTCCAAGGGACTCTCAAGAGTCTTCTCCAACACCACAGTTCAAAAGAATCAATTGTTCAGCACTCCGCTTTCCTCACAGTCCAACTCTCACATCCATACATGACCACTGGAAAAACTATAGCCTGGACTAGATGGACCTTTGTTGGCAAAGTAATGTCTCTGCTTTTTAATATGCTATCTAGGTTGGTCATAACTTTCCTTCCAAGGAGTAAGCGTCTTTTAATTTCATGGCTGCAATCACCATCTGCAGTGATTTTGGAGCCCCCTAAAATCAAGTCTGACACTGTTTCCACTGTCTCCCCATCTATTTTCCATGAGGTGATGGGACCAGATGCCATGATCTTAGTTTTCTGAATGTTGAGCTTTAAGCCAACTTTTTCACTCTCCTCTTTCACCTTCATCAAGAGGCTTTTTAGTTCCTCTTCACTTTCTGCCATACGGGTGGTGTCATCTGCATATCTGAGGTTATTGATATTTCTCCTGGCAATCTTGATTCCAGCTTGTGTTTCATCCAGACCAGCATTTCTCATGATGTACTCTGCATGTAAGTTAACTAAGCAGGGTGACAATATACAGCCTTGACGTACTCCTTTTCCTATTTGGAACCAGTCTGTTGTTTCAGGTCCAGTTCTAACTGTTTCTTCCTGACATGCATACAGGTTTCTCAGGAGGCAGGTCAGGTGGTCTGGTATTCCCATCTCTTTCAGAATTTTCCCCAGTTTATTGTGATCCACACAGTCAAAGGCTTTGGCGTAGTCAATAAAGTAGAAATAGATGTTTTTCTGGAACTCTCTTGCTTTTTTGATGATCCAGAGGATGTTGGCAATTTGATCTCTGGTTCCTCTGCCTTTTCTAAAACCAGCTTGAACATCTGGAAGTTCACGGTTCACGTATTGCTGAAGCCTGACTTGGAGAATTTTCAGCATTACTTTACCAGTGTGTGAGATGAGTGCAACTGTGTGGTAGTTTGAGCATTCTTTGGCATTGCCTTTCTTTGGGATTGGAATGAAAACTGACCTTTTCCAGTCCTGTGGCCACTGCTGAGTTTTCCAAATTTACTGGCATATTGAGTGCAGCACTTTCATAGCATCATATTTCAGGATGTGAAATAGCTCAATTGGAATTCCATCACATCCACTAGCTTTGTTCATAGTGATGCTTTCTAAGGCCCACCTGACTTCACATTCCAGGATGTCTGGCTCTAGGTAAGTGATCACACCATTGTGATTATCTGGGTCATGAAGATCTTTTTTGTATAGTTCTTCTGTGTATTCTTGCCACCTCTTCTTAATATCTTCTGCTTCTGTTAGGTCCATACCATTTCTGTCCTTTATCGAACCCATCTTTGCGTGAAATGTTCCCTTTGTATCTTTAATTTTCTTGAAGAGATCTCTAGTCTTTCCACTTCTGTTGTTTTCCTCTTTCTTTGCATTGATTGCTGAGGAAGGGTTTATTATCTCTCCTTGCTATTCTTTGTAACTCTGCATTCAAATGGGAATATCTTTCCTTTTCTCCTTTGCTTTTCACTTTACTTCTTTATTACCTTTCTATAAATATGAATTTTAAAAAGAGTGTTTATAGAAGACACTGATTCCTGAGTGGATGAGGTCTACATTTTAGCTGATAGTCAGGACATGCAGATGAAGTGAAAGTTGCCAGTGGTGTCTGACTCTTTGTGACCCCATGGACTATAGAGTCCATGGAATTCTCCGGGCCAGAATACTGGAGTTGGTAGCCTTTCCCTTCAGCAGATAAAGAGGAGACTAAAAAGATAAGGTGTATGTTTCCATGCTACTCTCTCAATTTGTCCCACCCTCTCATTCCTGTTCTCTGACACCTAGAGGGGTGGGATGAGATGGGAGATGGGAGGGGGGTTTAAGAGGGAGGGGATATATATATATATATACCCGTGACTGATTCATGTTGATGTATGGAGAAACTGGCATGATGCTGTAAAACAACTAGCTATAAAAATTTTTCTCTAAAGGAGTAAATTAGGTATGTAAGACTGGTGGGGCTTCAGAGGAAAGTTTACTCAAGATCAAGAGAGTTAAGAAAAGCTTCATGGAGGAGGGGATATGTGAGCTGGACCTTGAAGGGTTAACCTAGTAAGTGGAGGGAAGAGGAATTCCAGGTAGGGAGCTGGGCAGAACCCATGGCTGTGTAGACACCTAAGGGTTACATTTGCAGGACCACAGAGGGGAGAAATGAGACCATGTCAGCAAAACGTGTGGTCTGACCTGGTGCATTAAAGAAACACGTATTTAAGGCAACACCATACCACAAAAGAGGCATTCCTCAGCGTCTATGTCTGTGACTATTTAGTTTTCATGATTCCAGTGGATCATTGAGAGTCATGTTGAATGACATTTCCTATGTTTACTGGGAATCTTGGAGGATTCATAGGAATTCTAGGAGTCATTTTCGTTATGAAGACAAACTCTCACTTTAATCCACTGCAAAAAGGGCCACCGGATCTTTCCAGATCACTATCTATGTGTTTTCTACCCAGAGCTAGCCCAGAAGTGGCATGAGAAAGAAGACTTAATGACCATTTATTTATATATTTCAGTCATTCATTGAACTCCAAATACATGCTCTCAAAAACTGCCAGGGGAGCGAAGTATTACATCACACCTGGGCTTGTCTCAATGTTGGGGCAGAAGTATGGGAAAGAGGGACGATTCCAGCTTTGTTGAGAGATCTCGGGAAATGGGAATTCCCAATGGTTCCATGGATTTTAGGTCAGGCTAGTTGCTGGGTTCCCAGCTAGCCTGTTTTCTCTGAGTTAACTGAGGAGTTCACTGGAATATGGACTAAAAAATCCTCCTTGGCCCGCTCACATCATATGATTCCCTGGGGCACTTGCCAGAGCCCCTGAAGAAGTGGACTTGTTCATGGGTGCCTCCCAGGCGCCCTCGCTGGGGATGGAGGAAGTGACACGGAGCCCAGCTCCTCCCCTCCCGCCGCAGCCCTGCAGCTCACACCCCGAGGCTGCCCCTAGTCCCAGTGCTGTGGGACACCCCGACAGTGAGGTGTCTCCTTTTAGGGTGAATGTGGAGATGGTAGACCGTGAGATGAACGACTCCTGTTGGACCAGCACTGGGTGGTGTCTGTTCCGCTGAGAGGAGGGAAAATGGACCTGGGGTGGGTCTCAGGACCCCCCCAGACAGTGCATGGTGAGCAGGCAGCAGCGTCCCCGGAGTCATCCTGAGTGCCTCTGTGGGCAATGCTCCCCTGATGTCCTCCACCCCATCCTCCGTAGGGCTCTGCTTTCCCTGTTTCTTTCCCCTCAAGGCCGTCATGTCAGAAACAGCATCCCTCTCTCACTGACCAGTCACGGGTGGGCACCTGTGGCAACAGATTACTGTCTCAACTTCCTTTGTTATTCAGAAGAACAAACTGAACACTAATGAATGAAAACTTTTTTTTTATGGTCAGTTCTCTCTGGGCATGCGTGCATGTGTGCTAAGTCACTACATTCTTGTCTGACTCTTTGTGATCCCATGGACTGTAGCCCGCCAGGCTCCTCTGTCCACAGGATTCTCCAGGCAAGAATCCTGGAGTGGGTTGGCATGCATTCCTCCAGGGGATCTTCCTCACCTAGGGACTGAACCTGCGTCTTTTACATCTCCTGCGCTGTCAGGCAGGTTCTTTACCACTAGCACCACCTGGGAAGCCCCCTTGTTGTCCATGGTTTTCCCTAATTGTGCATATTTTTAAAAAAAGTTTCTTTGTATTTTGTTGCCCAAGGAGATGTTTGTCTAGGTACAAGCACTGCAGGGAAGGGGCCCAGGTCCCAGCCTGTCTCACCTCTTCCTGGTAGAGAGGTCTTGGTGATGCATCTCTGAGTCTATCAATATGTGAGTAGTAACACTATCCATCTCATGGGACTGTTAGGAGGATTAAGGAAGCTAAACTAAAGAGTCTTAGAAGAGTGTTTGCTGCTATTACTGTTGTGTGTGTGTGTGCCTGCTTTGATTCCAGCATTCTAGAATGCTTTCTAGAATGTAATGAACTACAGTGGGTGCTTCCAAATCTCATTTGCCTTCTGTCATTGCAAACCCCCCTTGCTTGGGGTTTATGGGTTATTTTATGTGTCACTTTATTAGGTAATTCCAATGCTCTTGACATTGTCTTCTTCTGGACATTACGGGTGTTACAAAGCCTTTGAATTGCCCTGGGCAGACCATATTTAAAACTGGGCCTGTTTTTCCTGGTAGCTTATAAAATATAAATAGCACAAGAGTCAAGCAGAGCTATGGGAGGATGTGACTCAGGCTGGGCCCCCAAGGGAAGACTGACTAAATGTCAGAGGGAGTATGCAAACCACCAATCAAGACCCTGGAAGGCCAGGGCTCTGAGCATGTCCTTGGTCTAGCAGTGTGGGGCTTGGGGAGTGCAGAAGGCCTGGCCTCACCCTCTACACTGGCTGACTTCTAAAGACCAGTCCCCCCTGGGTTTGCCTCAAATGCTATAAATTCTGGGAGCAAACACTTTTGCCCTTTGATATAGTCTTGGCTTAATTTCCAGATTGAATTGGGTTATCAAAGAGGTCTCCTGGGAAATAGTATCGATATTAGGAAATATGAGGAAATATTCATTTAAAGACTGAATCTAGGACCCAAAGTCTTCATCTCTGAGGAGCTCTCTAAAGAAAAGAGGCAGCAGGAACTCAGAAAAATATGCACAGATGTATACATAAAAATATGACTTACCATGAAGTCTGAGGGTTTTGTATCATTGCTAAGTGAATTACTGATGGTGTCACTGGGAGTAGGACCTGGAGAGATGAGTCTTGGAAGAAAAGAGGACAGTAAATAATTTGAAGGAGTCTTCAAAGGAGGGAAGGAAATCATGATTGTTAGAAGACTGCCAAGTGTGAGTGTTCTTTGCATGCAGAAATCATACCTTTCACTTCAGTATTCCTAGGACTTTGCATAGCATCTGGCACACAGTAAGCATTTATTTATTTTTTAAAAAATTTTTAAAATATTTTTTCCCTTTATTTTTATTAGTTGGAGGCTAATTACTTCACAGAAAGCATTTAAAAATGTTGCTTGAACTGAATCAGTCAGCCTGCTGTGCAGGAGGAGGGTTGGAGTGGACAGGGACAAAGGCAGAGAAAGAAGGTGTGGCCAAGACCAAGAGACAAGAAGTGGTGGGCCTGGAGGGGACAGCACCCCGGGGAGGGAACCTGGGGGCGGGCAAAGCAAGTCTGAGACCTGAGAGATCTCTGTCTCTCGGGCAGCATCTATAGACACAGAGATCCTTTCTAAGAATTTGAAAATGCTGCCTTTCCTTTCTGATCATCCGGATGACCACCCGATAACTGAAGCCTGTCATGCGATTTAGGTGCCGTGCTTTCCTTGTATTTGTGGTTAAGTGCTGACACTATGTAATTACTAAAATGATAGCACTGAACTTTTAAATATGCTGCTAATTAATTATGTTGGCTGTGCTCAGGTTGGCTGCTTCTAATGTCAAGATCACAATAGCCTTTCCTCACCCACTACCGTGCAGCAGAGTGTTGTTTATCCAGGAGTTTAAACACTGGATGTGTCCAAAGAACAAACTTGTTCTAAATGATTTTAAAATAATTGTAAAAAATAATTTCTTCATAATAATAAAGATTGATTAGCTCTAGGGTATTTGCTCTAAATGAATGGCCTTGGAATTCAGAGGACCAGGTGTCTGGGGCAGCAAAGAGATGTGACTGACCGTAAATGGTCTCTCTCTCACACTCCCCTCTCTCTCTTTCTCTTTCTCCTTTGCTAGTAAAATGGATTTGTGTTCTGGATTGTGCATGGTTTGGCAGGTAAGCCAAAGTGTTAAATTTAAAGTATTACATTGAAATTTGACAGATATATTTTATGTATTCCATTTCTTAATCTAAATACTGAAAAAAAGAAAAAAAAAACCCAGAGGTTGCATTCATGAAATACTAGGATAGAGCAAGTATTTTTCCAAACTAGTGAAATTTGGAGTTAAGACTTTGAAATGCTGGAAATTCTGAAGCTATGAAAAACCCAGACTGTGAACATTAACTTACTTTAACCAGTTCCAAAGGAAAAAATCGCTTGTCCACAGTGAAATTTTCACTTGAAAGGAGCTTTTATAGAGCAAGATTTTGGTTTCTTAAATGGTGTCATACAGTGACATGTTGATTTGGTATGCAAGAAAATGAAACTGTGTGGCAGAGTCATAGACTGTGTAATGGCGGAGGGCTAAGAAGAAAACAGTGAGTTTCGTATGTAAATGCTGCAGCTGTGCCAAATGATGTCCCAGTTCACTCTAGTTAGGAGATGATTGTGGCTGCTGAAAAAGAGAAACGAGGTTGTATACTGACTGTGTGGATCACAATAAACTGTGGAAAATTCTGAAAGAGATGGGAATACCAGACCACCTGACCTGCCTCTTGAGAAACCTGTATGCAGGTCAGGAAGCAGCAGTTAGAACTGGACATGGAACAACAGACTGGTTCCAAATAGGAAAAGGAGTACGTCAAGGCTGAATATTGTCACCCTGCTTATTTAACTTACATGCAGAGTACATCATGAGAAACGCTGGGCTGGAGGAAGTACAAGCTGGAATCAAGATTGCCGGGAGAAATATCAATAACCTCAGATATGCAGATGACACCACGCATATGGCAAAGAGTGAAGAAGAACTAAAAAGCCTCTTGATGAAGGTGAAAGAGGAGAGTGAAAAAGTTGGCTTAAAGTTCAACATTCAGAAAACTAAGATCATGGCCTCTGGTCCCATTACTTCATGGCAAATAGATAGGGAAACAATGGAAACAGTGGCTGACTTTATTTTTTTGGGGCTCCAAAATCACTGCAGATGGTGATTGCAGCCATGAAATTAAAAGACTCTTACTCCTTGGAAGGAAAGTTATGACCAACCTAGATAGCATATTAAAAAGCAGAGACATCACTTTGTCAACAAAGGTCTGTCTAGTCAAGGCTATGGTTTTTCCAGTGGTCATGTATGGATGTGAGAGTTGGACTGTGAGGAAAGCGGAGCACTGAAGAATTGATGCTTTTGAACTGTGGTGTTGGAGAAGACTCTTGAGAGTCCCTTGGACTTCAAGGAGATCCAACCAGTCCATCCTAAAGGAGATCAGTCCTGGGTGTTCATTGGAAGGACTGATGTTGAAGCTGAAACTCCAATACTTTGGTCATCTGATGTGAAGAGCTGACTCATTGGAAAAGACTCTGATGCTGGGAAAGATTGAGGGCAGGAGGAGAAGGGGACAACAGAGGATGAGATGGTTGGATGGCATCACTGACTTCATGGACTTGGGTTTGGGTGGACTCTGGGAGTTGGTGATGGACAGGGAGGCCTGGCGTGCTGCAGTTCATGGGGTCGCAAAGAGTTGGACATGACTGAGTGACTGAACTGAACTGAACTGGAGTCAGATGATGCTCCCCAAGGGCAGGTAGTACCATAGGGTCACCTGGTGAATGAAGTTTGGGTGTGGCATGTTAATGCTTGTTAATACTATATTGTTGCTGATATACTCTGTTAGGTAATCCTCTGGCGCAGGTATTTTTGGCTTATTGTTCTGTCTTCAGAACCTCTGACAATGCTTGGCACACAATTGTTGTTGTTCAGTCACTATGGCATGTCCAACTCTGTGTGGTCCTAAGGACTGCAGCATGCCAGGCTTCCCCATCCTTCACTATTTCCTGGAGTTTGCTAAAAGTCCATTAAGTCAGTGATATTATCTAATCAACCCATCCTCTGTCATCCCCTTTTCCTCCTGCCTTCAATCTTTCCCAGCATTAGGGTCTTTTCCAATGGGTCAGCTCTTTGCCTCAGGTGGCCAAACTATTGGAGCTCCAGCTCCAGCATCAGTCCTTCCAATGAATATTCAGGTTTGATTTCCTTTAGGATTGACTGGCTTAATCTCCTTGCAGTCCAAGGGACTCTCAAGAGTCTTATCCAGCACCACAGTTTGAAAGCACCAGTTCTTTGGTGCTCAGCCTTCTTTATGGTCCAACTCTCACATACATATATGACTACTGGAGAAACCATAGCTTTGACTAGGCAGACCTTTGTTGGCAAAGTAATGTCTCGGCTTTTCAATATGTTGTTTAGTTTTGTCATAGCTTTTCTTCCAAGGAGTAAGCATCATTTAATTTCATGGCTGCAATCATCATCTGCAGTGATTTTGGAGCCCCCCCCCCAAATTAAGTCTGTCACTGTTTCCATTGTTTCCCCATCTATTTGCCATGAAGTAATGGGACCAAATGCCATGATCTTAGTTTTTGAATGTTGAGTTTTAAGCCAGCTTTTCTACTCTCTCTTTCACCTTGATCAAGAGGCTCTTTAGTTCTTCTTTGCTTTCTGCCATAATGGTGGTGTCATATGCATATCTGAGGTTATTGATATTTCTCCTAGCAATCTTGATTCCAGTTTTTCCTTCATCCGGCTGGGCATTTTGCATGATATACTCTGCGTATAAGTTAAATAAGCAGGATGGGTGACAATGTACAGCCTTGGCATACTAGTTTCCCAATTTGTACCAGTCTGTTTTTCCATGTCCAGTTCTAACTGTTGCTTCTTGACCTGCATACAGATTTCTCAGGAGGCAGGTCAGATGGTCTGGTATCCCCATCTCTTGAAGAGTTTTCCACAGTTTGTGTGATCCACACAGTCAAAGGCTTTAGTGTAGTCAGTGAAGCAGATGTAGATATTCTTCTGGAATTCTCTTGCTTTTTCTATGATTCAGTGGATGTTGGCAATCTGATCTCTGGTTCTTCTGCCTTTTCTAAATCCAGCTTGAACATTTGGAAGTTCTTGGTTCACATACTGTTGAAACCTAGCTTGGAAAATGTTGAGTATTGTTTGCTAGCATGTGAGATGAGTGCAGTTGTGCGGTAGTTTGAACATTCTTTGGCATTATCTTTCTTTGGGATTGGAATGAAAACTGACCTTTTCCAGTCCTGTGGCCACTGCTGAGTTCTCCAAATTTGCTGGTATATTGAGTACAACACTTTAACAGTATCATCTTTTAAGATTTGAAATAGCTCAACTGGAATTCCATCATCTCCACTAGCTTTATTCATAGTGATGCTTCCTAAGGCCCACTTGACTTCACACTCCAGGATGTCCGGCTCTAGGTGAGTGATCACACCACATGGTTATCTGGGCCATGAAGATCTTTTTTGTATAGTTCTTCTGTGTATTCTTGCCATCTCTTCTTAATATCTACTGCTTCTGTCAGGTCCATACAGTTTCTGTCCTTTATTGTGCCCATCTTTGTATATATTTAAATTAGATTAAAAAGAGTTAAATTCTACAATGATGGTTTAGCTGAGCCACGTGGCTTGTGGGAATCTCTGTTCCCCGACCAGGGATTGCACCTAGGCTCTGCAAAGTCCTAACCACTAGGCCACCAAGAAACTCCCAGTAGAGAGTTTTAAATTTTTATAGGTGTCTATACCCTGCTGCAGCCTTTCCAGCACTATTGTGGGGTAGGAATAACTGAGTTACATGTTTGTGTTGTGTGTGTGCTACAGGAGGGGGGGAAGCAGAGAGTGAAGCAGAGGTAAGAAAAATACAAGAAAAGTTAGAGATGAAACCATGATTGTGAACGTTGGGCATTTCCAGGAGAGTGACTCAGTCACTGCTCCCTGAGTGAAGAGTGGTCGCCTGAACACATGTGCACTGGGAACCTGTGAACTTGACTTTGGGAACAAGTGTCTTTGCCAGTGTAATCAAGGTAAGGCTCTCAAGGTGAGGTCATCCCAGATCGGAGTGGGCTCTGATGGTGTCCTTATAAGAGTCGGAAGAGGAGAAGACATGTGAGGGCGGGGGCATGAGAGGAAGGAGGCAGAGGCTGGCATGATGCCTTCACATCCTGAGTGATGCCAGGAATTGCGGGCTGCCATGCAAAGCTGGGAGGGAGGCACAGAGCCGTCGCCCTGAGTCACCAGGAGCAACCCTGCTGACTCTTTATTTTCCGACTTCTGGCCTTGAGAACTGGGAGAGACAATCTGTTGTGTGAAGCCACTCCAGTTTGTGATAATTTGTTACAGCAGCCCTAGGACACTAATACCACAATGGGATATCAAGATAAATAAAACTCATCTTTAGAACTGAGGAAATATTTAAAGCATTCTGTTTTCTTACTGTTTTTTTTTTTAAATAGTCCTTCTAATAGTTTGTCTTCTAAATGGATTTACAGTTGAGAAAATAAGAAGGTCAACAGACAGACTTTGAAAAACTGGCAGTGTGACACTTAGTTTCTTACACTAAAGGCTCCCTTTCTTTGGCCGGAGCCTGGGTCACTGCCACACCCCTTGCCTCTCCCAGAGCCAGCACATCTATGCGGGGTGCCCACTCCCATTAAGGTCCAGCTTTCACTTCTCCCACCCAAGAGAGAAAGAGCAAAAACAAGAGGTCCGATTTGCTGGGGAAGGTCTTCCAAGTGATCGTTGCTGACATCGAAAGCTGAAGCCAAACAGGGCACCACGTGTGTCTCCCTGATCAGTGAGAAGATGTCCTTGGGCTTCGTAACCATCACATTTCAGTGTGGGGGCCTGTAATGGTTCCTCTTCTCCTCCATAGAAGGAAGGCTTTTCAACAGAGATGTCCAGGAGTTAAAAGAGGAGTAGAGTACTTTCTCTCTTTATAGGGAGTTAAAACCCCAATTTAAAGCTATTTCCAAATATGCACTGAATACATAAAATATCAAATAATCACTGACTAAGTGCCACAGTCTTGAGGTTTCATTCCTGGCAGGAAGATACATAAATTAGATTAGCGCAGACCTTGGAGTCTTCTCTTGAGAAACCTGTGCATTCCGTTCCTGTCACAATGGCTAGAAAAGGCATTTTATATTCTCCATCCCACACAAAGCCTTGGGCTTAGAAATGCTAGCATTTTCATCTGCTTCAACCAGTGTGGACTCTGGAGGGCGGGGAGGGGATATTATTTTTCATTTCAACCATTCAAAAGAATGAGCTTTCCAGAAGAACTTTTGTTCCTATAATAAACCTAACTAGACCTATTTATTCACTTTAAAAAAAAAAAAAAAAAAAGGAGATGGAGAGAACTCGGAAAAGCCAAGAATCTGTCAGCTCCATAATAGTGGTTGACCAAGTTCTGGCTTGAATGCTTGTAAGACTGCAGCAGGGCTGGAGGCCTTGGAGAGTAGAGACCAGTCTTAGAAGGAATCAGCTCCAAGGCTGAGAGATCTGCGTTCGTGTGCTCTGTAGTCAGGGGTGATCCAGGTTTGAATTTAATTCATCAGTTAGGATATTTTACAAAAAAGTGTTCTCCCAGCACGGGGAAGATGGAGTGATGGCACAAGGAGAATGCCCTCAATGGAGGGAGTAGTTTGATCTATGTTACAGGCATGTTCCTGAAATCTGAGCATGAGTTAACTTTCGAAAGTGAACTATGTTCCCCTTCTCAAGATTTGTTGACATGTAATTGACATAGAATATTGTGTATGTTAAGATGTATAATATGGTGATCTGACATATATATGTATATATTATGGAATGATTGCCACAATGAAGTCAGTTAACACATCCATCGCCTCACATAGTAGTTAGGGATCTTGTGTGTGTGTGTGTGTGTGTGTGTGTGTGTGTGTATGGGTGTGGTGAGACTACATAAAATTTATTGTCTTAACACCTTCAGATCTATGTGTGCATGCTCAGTCACTTCAGTCATGTCTGGCTCTTTGCGACCCTATGGGCTGTAGCCCACCAGGCTCCTCTGTCCATGGGATTCTCCAGGCAGGAATATTGGAGTGGGTTGCCATGCCCTCCTCCAGGGGATCTTCCCGACCCAGGGAACAAACGCACATCTCTAACATCTCCTGCACTGATAGGTAGGTTCTTCACACTGAGCCACTGGGAAACCCTTCAGATCTAAACTATAGTATTATTAACTATAGTCCAAGTGCTGTGCATAACATCCTGAGAACTTATTCATCTTCTAACTGGAAGCTGGTACTCTTTTATCAACCTCTCTCCAGCCCCTGGCAACCACTATTCTGCTCTCTGTTTCTATGAATTCAGCCTTTTTTAGATTCCACATATAAGTAAGAACATACAGTTTTTTTGTCTTTCTCTTATATCATTCAGTGTAATGCCCTAAAGTGGAGAAGGAAATGGCAACTCACTTCAGTATTCTTGCCTGGGAAAACCCATGGACAGAGGAGCCTGGTGGGCTATGGTCCATGGAGTTTCAAGAGTCAGACACGACCTAGCAACTAAACTACCAGCATTACCAATGCCCTTAAGGACCATCCATGTTGTCACAAATGGTAGGATATGCTTCTTTTTTTTTTTTTTAATGCTGAATAATCCCAAAGAATGCTCAAACTACTGCACAATTGCACTCATCTCACACGCTGGTAAAGTAATGCTCAAAATTCTCCAAGCCAGGCTTCAGCAATATGTGAACCATGAACTTCCAGATGTTCAAACTGGTTTTAGAAAAGGCAGAGAAACCAGAGATCAAATTGCCAACATCCACTGGATCATCAAAAAAGCAAGAGAGTTCCAGAAAAACATCTATTTCTGCTTTATTGACTATGCCAAAGCCTTTGACTGTGTGGATCACAATAAACTGGGGAAAATTCTGAAAGAGATGGGAATACCAGACCACCTGACCTGCCTCTTGAGAAACACATATGCAGATCAGGAAGCAACAGTTAGAACTGGACATGGAACAACAGACTGGTTCCAAATAAGAAAAGGAGTACGTCAAGGCTGTATATTGTCACCATGCTTATTTAACTTATATGCAGAGTACATCATGAGAAACGCTGGGCTGGAGGAAGCACAAGCTGGAATCAATATTTCCGGGAGAAATATCAATAACCTCAGATATGCAGATGACACCACTCTTATGGCAGAAAGTGAAGAGGAACTCGAAAGTCTCTTGAAAGTGAAAGAGGAGAGTGAAAAAAAAGTTGGCTTAAAGCTCAACATTCAGAAAACTAAGATCATGGCCTCTGGTTCCATCATTTCATGGCAAATAGATAGGGAAACAGTGGAAACAGTGTCAGACTTTATTTTTTTGGGCTCCAAAATCACTGCAGATGGTGACTGCAGCCATGAAATTAAAAGATGCTTACTCCTTGGAAGGAAAGTTATGACCAACCTAGATAGCATATTAAAAAGTAGAGACATTACTTTGCCAACAAAGGTCCATCTAGTCAAGGCTATAGTTTTTCCAGTAGTCATTTATGGATGTGAGAGTTGGACTATGAGGAAGGCTGAGCACCGAAGAATTGATTCTTTTGAACTGTGGTGTTGGAGAAGACTCTTGAGAGTCCCTTGGACTGCAAGGAGATCCAACCAGTCCATCCTAAAGGAGATCAGTCCTGGGTGTTCATTGGAAGGACTGATGCTGAAGCTGAAACTCCAATACTTTGGCCAGCTCATGTGAAGAGTTGACTCATTGGAAAAGACCCTGATGCTGGGAGGGATTGGGGACAGGAGGAGAAGGGGATGACAGAAGATGAGATGGCTGGATGGCATCACTGACTAGATAGACATGAGTTTGAGTAAACTCTGGGAGTTGGTGATGGACAGGGAGGCCTGGCGTGCTGCGATTCATGGGGTCACAGAGTTGGACACGACTGAGTGACTGAACTGAACTGAATATTCTATTGGAAAACTGAACTAGGTTTAAAATGGATTGGGCTTCCCTGGTGTCTCAGCTGGTAAAGAATTTGCCTGCAGTGTGGGAGACCTGGGCTTGATTCTTGGATTGGGAAGATCCCCTGGAAAAGGGAAAGGCTACCCACTCCAGTATTCTGGCCTGGAGAATTCCATGGAGTGTATAGTCCATGGGTTCACAAAGAGAAAGACATGACTGAGCGACTTTCACTTTCACTTTAAAATGGATTGGTGAACTTGACATTCTTTTTTAAATTTTATTTATTTATTTGGCTGTGCTGGGTCTTAGTTGTGGCTCGTGGGATCTTTGATCTCCATTGCCACATGCAGGACCATTAGTTGCGGCATGTGGGAACACGGGCTGCAATATCGTGAAGTTTCTGGTACTCACCAAGGGAATATCGTGAAGTTTCTGGTTACTCACCAAGGGAAAGACAGCTCAGAAATGCACATTGAGATGCTGATGGTTCTGCAAAGGATTGCAGACCTTCATTCAAACATGCAGATCAACACCCTCTTTCCTCTGGCCCAGACTGGCGTCTGACGTATCCTGAGGAAAGGATTGCCCTGCCCTGTAACGAGTCTCATAAACTCTCAAGGCTGGTTGCCTTCAATTATAAGAAACATCTTCCTCATTCTGACCCCTCTGTATAAATAGACACTTTCTTCCAAAGCCAAATGGTGAAATGTTAGAGCCTGAGATGATGGGTCAGGATGCTCTTCACTTCCTGCTTGATTCTTCAGAGGAGAGAGCAGAGGCTCAGAGGTCAGGAGCCTGTCTCAGGTGGCAAAACCAGCAGCAGCATCAGGAGGAGGAGCCAGGCCAGTTTCTGGAAAAATCACCAATCACTCTTCACTAAAATGGAGGGGCAGTTTTCCTTTGTGAATTTATTTGCATGTGACTTACAGTATTTGTAGGTTCCACTGAATCAGTAAATCCAAGAGACAGCTAACCAGGAATTAGAGCTAGTAGGAACTGACGGGGTGACAGTGCAGACCCAGGACAGACCAGCTGCTCTTGGCTGGCACTCCAGACCTCGCTACATAACTGACATGGCACTCTGACTTGTCACCACTGTAAGGAAGTCTTTTCACAGAGTGGCTAGCTGGGACTTGTCACTCTTGTCATCAAAACAGAGTGTAGAGATTTTTGTTAGGCAAACTTAGCCTGCTTATAGTACCCTCCAGCATATATAAAAGTCAGTAGTTGGTTACTGCCGCTGCTGCTAAGTTGATTCAGTCGTGCCGACTCTGTGCGACCCCATAGTAGCTTGTGACCAATAGTTAAAGTCAGGAGTATGCTGTTTATACAGTTGGCATTGAATGCAGATTGCATTTTCACATGTAATGTTCTCTCAAAGCTAAGGACATTTTGATTACTGCATAGCTGATAGGATGACAACCTTTAATTTTTAAAATTTTTCCTATCATAAGCTTTTTGTCTCTTGGCTGTGATATAAGCTGAGAACTTGTTACACGTTGATATGCTAAAGGAAATATAGCTGAGGTGCAAGAGAAGAAAGGTGTAAGTCAAGAAAACAATTGTGATCTGAATTTTATCTTGTTCAGAACTTGAGCAAACATTCATAAGGAGGGTAGAGGCTTTTCGATGATGGATGTTATGGAAGGTGGCTTTTAAAAGGTTAGACCTTGATTCCTAAATGCTTCTCACCTCTGTTTCCTTAATGTCTCCTTAAATTTCTATAAATCCAGGAGCATCCCTTGACTTCTCCCCTCCTTTCTTCTTTTCTTTAGTCCTCCAGAATGTCCTTTCACAGTCTCTAGGCTGGCCTTTGGGGCAGGGCCACAGGCTTCCATGGCTCCCAGGCTTGAGTTACGGTAGCATCCATCCTGCTGTCTGCATGAGCTTTCCCCTTTCCCCGGTGGCCCAGGAAACAGGAGACACATGGTGAAACTGTGCGGATGGTTCCTGAATCCTATCCTGGGCCTACAGGGGTTCCCCAGAGACCACTAGGAGGGGCGCTGGCAGGTTCCGGTGGGCTGAACGAGCTCAGGTCGGGCTGTTATTCTGTGTGCTTCTGGGTAGATCACTCGGATTCTCTGGCCATGTTTTTCTTCATCTGTAAGTGACATGGTTGGACTATGTAACCTCTAATTCCTTTCTGGTTCCAGTGTTCATGATTATTCAGGAGACTCAGTTTGATTCATGGCATATCCAATTCCATTTAATAAGACTCACATTATGATGAGATTCCTCTCTACATCCTCAAAAGAATATAAAAAGAGATATTTGTTTTGGATGACAATAATTGAATGTGACTGCCTTTGGTGTAACTCCAGCATCAGGGGGCTTATTAAGCATTTTGGAGGAGCAGAATGAGCTGAGATCTCAATCTGACGTCTCCTTTTAAATTGGACCTGATTTGTTCTTCTTTCACTTATATACTCTGAAAGTATCAGATAGCAATGGAAGACAGTCAAAATTCCATGCAAATAAGTTTCTCCATGGCAGGTGGAGTGGCAGGATTCTCCAGTCAGGAGTCTGTCACTATGGGAACTAGCAGAGGCCTCTGCCCCAAATGTCCCCTTGTTCATCCATTGTGAGGAGCTGCAATGAGTCCTGCTCTCTACGGTCTAGTGAACACATTCACATAGATAAAACTTGTTGGACAGAACAGCCAAACCTGTGGTTAAATACTAGTGACTGGAGAGAAAAGACAAATGTAAATGAGAGCCCTCATTTATGAAATGTTGAAATTTAAAAGAAATCAATGCCCTCCAGTTATCTGATTTATATAAACATTCAAACCAGAGCTTGGTGTGGGGACCCACTGGTGAGATGTAGCAAACGTAATATGTGAGGCTGTATTAAGTGTAATGGTTTAAAGTAGTCCATTTGCAAAATTTCATATGAAAAAAGTAAAACAGAGTCAAGATCATTCCTTTAATGCTTATTTCTCTCTCACTGATGCTGGTGTTTTCAAAAGTCAAGGAACAAAAGGGTTACCTGACAGCTAGGATGCAGGGAACCATGTGTTACTGTGGGAATGGCCGTGAGACTGGGGCTTGCATATGAACTTATCTGACTCGGCAGGAAAAGGAGTTGAAAGTCTGTTGAACTAAAAGACTATAGACTGAGCAATCAGTGGAGACCTGCCAAGGAGTAAAATTGATAAATACATAATTATTTCTTACTGGGATCATTACACACACACACACACACACACACACACACACACACACACTTCTTTCTTATGTAAAGGAAATTGAACTTTCATTGCAAAGAAAGTGAGCATGTCCAGATAAATATAAAAGTAAGCCATATTCCCAAGTTCAGTAATAGTAACCCATCTCAAAGAGTTCTTGTGATGACTCAGTGAGTAAATATAGAAATAAATCAGTTACAACAGTGCCAGGCCCGGAGCAAGCAAGCGCTTACATACGTATTAGCTAGCATCATGACCGTATACCTTGATATATAGTTGTCTGATTTCCCCTCCCAACTATTCCTCCCCAGTACTTCCTAGCTCCGTAAGTGACATTGTCATTTTTAAAAAAGTTGTTCAGACCAAAAATTTCACTTCTCTAGCTACCTCATGCTGGGAATCCTTGATCAACCCTGGAAATTCTATCTTTAATATAGACCCAGAATTTAACTACTTCTCACCAACTCCATTATTACCACACTCATTCAAGCCATGAGCACCTCCTGCAATGGCCTTTGAACTGGTCTTTCTGCCTCTACTCTTGTGCCCCCTGTAGACTGTGATGCACAGTAGCCAGAGTCCTCCCAACCCAAACCCTCCAATGATTTCCAAAAGACCTTGGCCTTGCTGGCCACCGACCTTACCTTCCACTGGTTCCCAGCCACGGCTCCTTCTTGCTGCGCCTTGAACGTGCCCACCGTTCCTTTCTGCCAGCATCTGACCCTGCTGTCATCTGGAGAGAGTCTTGCAGTCTGTCCCTCTTCCTGTAGATTTCTGTCCAAATGTCACCTCCTCAGAGAACCCTACCATAATCAGGCTATTTAAAATGGTCCCCTCCTCCACACGCTAATTATTTACCCTAATTTTAATTTTTATTCACAGCAATTATCCATCTCTGACATTATATTTAATATTTGTTTCTTTCTCTGTACCTTTTTATGTTGTAAGCTGTATAAGAGTGGGAACTTTGCAAGTTTTGTTCACGGCTATCTACTCAGTTCCTGGAACGGTAAGAATGCAGAAGTGCCTCCTACATATTTGATGTAGTGAATGAACAGTCTCTTTATCCATATGCATGTTATCAACTTTATTACACTATGTACTGTGTCATGGCCCACTTTAATATTCTGTACTGCATCCTGTGCATTTTCTCTGCCAGTAAATAGACCTTCACTACTCCACTCTTAGATCTTTGTGTGGTACATGGATGTGATGTACAATAATTAATTGAAACAATGTAGTATTAGTGGACTTTCAGCCTGATTTCAAAATTTTCCAATTATAAAAACCACTGACATGAATATCTTCAACAGCTTTAACAATAACCACAGGATAAGCTGTTGGAAATGACTGTGATGTAAGGTGTGCTCATTTGTACTATGTATTATAGTGCATGGTTTTCCTCATAGCTCAGTTGGTAAAGAATCTGCCTGCAATGCAGGCGACCTGGGTTTGATCCCTGGATTGGGAAGATCCCCTGGAAAAGGGAAAGGCTACCCACTCCAGTATTTTGGCCTGGAGAATTCCATGGACTGTATAGTCCATGGGGTCGCAAAGAGTAGGACACGACTGAGCAACTTTCACTTTCACTTTAAAATGGATTGGCCCACTCCTGGGCATACACACTGAGGAAACCAGATCTGAAAGAGACACATGTACCCCAATGTTCATCGCAGCACTGTTTATAATAGCCAGGACATGGAAGCAACCTAGATGCCCATCAGCAGACGAATGGATAAGAAAGCTGTGGTACATATACACAGTGGAATATTACTCAGCCATTAAAAAGAATTCATTTGAATCAGTTCTAATGAGATGGATGAAACTGGAGCCCATTATACAGAGTGAAGTAAGCCAGAAAGAAAAACACCAATACAGTATACTAATGTATATATATGGAATTTAGAATGATGGTAACTATAACCCTATATGCAAGATAGCAAAAGAGACACAGATGTACAGAACAGACTTTTGGACTCAGTGGGAGAAGGCGAGGGTAGGATGATGTGGGATGATCTGAGAGAATAGCATCGAAACATGTATATTATCAAGTGTGAAACAGATCACCAGCCCAGGTTGGATGCATGAGACAAGTGCTCAGGGTTGGTGCACTGGGATGACCCAGAGGGATGGGATGGGGAGGGATGTGGGAGGGGGGATCGGGATGGGGAACACATGTAAATCCATGGCTGATTCATGCCAATGTATAGCAAAAACCACTACAATATTGTAAAGTAATTAGCCTCCAACTAATAAAAATAATTGGGAAAAAAATAAATAAAAAAATAAAATATCTAAAAAAAATTGGATTGGTGAACTTGATTTTTGTAAAAAATTTTATTTATTTATTTGGCTGTGCTGGGTCTTAGTTGTGGCTCGTGGGATCTTTGATCTTCATTGCCACGTGCAGGACCGTTAGTTGGACATGACTGAGTGACTTTCACTTTCACTTTCATTATAGTACATAGTGCCAGATCATCTTTCAGAGTAATTGTGCTGATTTTGATCCCACTGTCAGTGTTGGGGCAATCTTTATCATAAGCCTTGTGTTTGATATAGAAAGATTCCAGAGATAGAGGAGCAGGGTTGTAGTTACTGAACTTGAAAAGAAAAGTAATCTGGACTCACAATTTGAAATGCTTTGGTGGAGTTAAGTATGAAGAATGTGATGGAGACTGTTTTGAGTTGAAGCATAAATACACTTTGGGCTTGCTGAATTGCAAAGCAGGGACAGATCTTTAAGCCAAGTAGCACAATAACAATGCTTCTCCCAGCCATCAGGCAAAACACCTGTTCAACAAATCAAGTCAAAAACCTTACATTTCTGCCCTATCATAGGATGCTTACATTAATGTGCATTTAGGTAAGGAGGGAGGAGCGCTCTCCTAGGAGATATTACAGGTTTTCAGGGATCTCAGGAGCAAAGATGGTTCGACCACATTCTTGAAGACAAGGATAGGCAGTTGGGTCCTGCCTACATGCTTTTACATGTGATATTCTGGCCCCACTATGCAACAGTTACCTTCCGATGTTAAAATTAGAGATGCCTGGTAATGAATGATTTAAAGAAACATGCGTTTCTGTGGTGCTGGTTTCCACGTCCTATGCTCTCAACCTCCAGTAAGCCCAGCTTCACTGCTGGCGAATTCTTTCATTCCATGCTTTCCAAAGGCTGCTGCCCTGGGTGGGGTGCAGAGCAGGAGACATGCATTAGCTCTGGACCCCCTGCCTCCTGGACTTGCAGCATGGAAACCCCGCTCTCTGTGACTCAGGCTGAGGGGCTGAGCTGGGGGCACTGCTATTCCCCCTTGGGTCATCTGATTTTTATCTCCCTGATTTCACAGTTTGTTAATGACATTTTCAAAAGTTCTGTGGGTTCCAAAATTGTTTCCACAATTTCTTTTTTTTTTTTTTTTTTTTTGCACGAGAGGTTTAAATTTGCTATTTTTTGAGACCGAGTGGTTATTGTCCTGTAATTTAAAGTGTCTGACATTTCAGTGTGAAAGCCTGGGCCCTCAGTCTGTAAGCTGACTCTTTGGGCAACTTGGATGGTTATTCCCTCTTGTTTTGATGGAGGGCCCCCCTGAAGAAGCTGTATCTGCATAGCTCTTCACAGGTCAAGTGCACGGCAGGTAGAGGGAGGAGGGATTTGGCGGCTTGTTCTGCTGAAAATTCTCTTGGACTGATAAACCAGGTGAGAACTCTTCAGGGCTATGCCTGCTTCTTTGAGCAAGTCCTGTGTGCCAAGCATAGGGTCCTGGGGCTCCCAGCAGGAATAAAACACAATCTCCATGTGCTCCAGTGGTGCAGAGTGGGCTGTTGTATTGGAGGCTAGCACCATATTGTGGCTCTGCAAATTAACTATTTGTAGGACTTGCTTAAGCCACTTGGTCTGCCAAGCCTGTTTTTCCATCTGTAAAATGGCTTCAAATGTACCACAAATTGGAAAATCCATCCACAGACTGCCTGGGGCTTATGCTGAGACATATAAACAATATCTGCAGTGAAATTCTTCATCCTTTAGGGACTTAGTCTCTCACCTAGAAAATCACTACCTTTATTCCTAAAAGTTGTGGTGAGGACCAGTGGCAAAGATCTCTGAAAATTGTCCACCAAGGGAAGGAAGAAGGGAACTCTTCATTCCCTTCCCTTCAAAGCCTTTCTATTACTCAGAGGCCTGGTCTGGCCCAGAGAGGTCAGGGAGGTATTTTGTTGGAATCTGATGTCCTCCCCTCCCATTTTATGTTTTAACTTTGTATTAATTCTTGACACATTAAATCTGGGGGTTTCCATTAGAATTTTGATTTGCTGTTTCTTTCTTTAAATATATTTGCCAAAAGTAATGTACACATATTACTTTTATTACCATAATTAAAAAAAAATAGTAACACAAGACTTAAATTAGCAGTCCCCTGCCTACTCATTCTGTCATGCTCCCCAGAGGCATCTGCTTTCATTTCTTGGCGTTTTGCTCTATCTTTCTAAATAATAGAACAATACTGCTACTTCACTTTATAATGATTGACTTTTCTTATGAAAAATAGAAGTTGAACTCTCTTACACTCACGTACTCTAAGACTCATCCTCTCAGTGCAGTTAAGCCATAATTACTTGTTAAATTAGTACCCAGTATAATTAATTGCATTTTTAGGATAGTGTAAATACTGCTCATAGCTATGATTACATGTTCTTTTTGTACAGCTTTTTGTTTTTCCTGGAGTTCAAATTGTCTTGAAAAAAACCTGCTTGGTGTTATGTTCTTACACTAATTAGTTTGCATATTTCTTCAGAAGAACACGTCTTCAGGAATTGGCACCTTTTTTTTTTTAATCTCTTGGAGACATTGTTTCTGGATTAATTAATTTCCTACTCCAACCCAAACTTGAGGACTTTCAAAACCTACTGTATACACTGCCTTAGGTATTCCCATTATTGTTATTCAAGGAATTCTTTTCATGTCTCTTCCTGAGATTATACTCCTCATTTTCTGGGTATCTTGCATTCTTTTTATCTCTGTTTACTCTCTTGTTTTATGGAACACAACGTCTAGTAACTTTCCACATAAGGTCCATAGGAAGTAAATTTTTTGAGGCCTTGAGTATCAGAAAACTTTTATTGTACAGTTACATAAATTATAGCTCAGTGGCCTATAAAATCCTAGTTTGAAAATATTTTTAGATTTTGAAATATAATATTACTCCAGAATCTTCTAGATTTCAAGGTGCTTTTAGAAAAGCCTTGCTGATTCTTGGCCTTTGGTATATGACCTACTTTTTCTCTCTGGGATTTCTTAAGATATTTTTCTTTATTCCCAATATTCAGACATTTCACAGTGGTTCGCCTTGGTATGGTCTATTTTTTATTTATTGTCCTGAGCACTCAGTGGACCCTTTCAGTTCTGAAATTCATGCGTTTAGTTCTGGGAAAGTTTCCAATACTATCTGATTTTTTTGCTTCTGTTTACTTGGTGTTCTTTCTGGAACTCCTATTAGTCAGAGATCAGACTTTCTGAATTGATCTTCTATTCTAAAAATTCTGTTTTCTTCTGTTCCCTTGTTTGTTATCATTTTTTGTTCTACTTCTATGAAGACTTCCTCAAATTTATCTTCCTTTTTAAAATTTATTTTGCATGTATTCATGAGCGTTCTTACCTGTTCTCTGAAAGTTTCTCTCTTTTCTTTTAAAAATAATATCCTATTCTTGTTACTGATATTCAATTAGGCAATGTTTTCTCTTATCTATGAAGATTTTACATTGAAGTTTAAGTTTTCTTCAGCCCCAGTCTGCTCTTTGTTTCATCTTTCTCATTTATTAATTTTGGTCTCTGTATTTAATGCATCCGATGGTCACTGACTGACTGTGCTGACATAGAGAGAAGTGTTTCACACTGGAGGTGTGACATATCTTATCTGAATCAGATCAATTCATTTTGGGATGGAGCAGAGATAGATGCATTTTTCCATCTAATTTATTTAATGGAAATTCTCCTTAGTTAAGCAACTTTGCTTATTATTTTTATATACATAAAAATAGATATATTTTTATGTACATAAAAATATAATAGACTTGGCATTTTAGAGAACAGAATGTGAAATCTAAATTAATTTTTTGATAAGAACACAATTTCAAAAATGTCTTAAATTCAAACTGTGACATTCTTTACCCTGCCACCGTATCCCAAAGGGAATGTATTTGCTCTACTGCTACTGCTGCTAAGTCGCGTCACTCGTGTCCGACTCTGTGTGACCCCACAGATGGCAGCCCACCAGGCTCCACCGTCCCTGGGATTCTCCAGGCAAGAACACTGGAGTGGGTTGCCATTTCCTTCTCCAATGCTTGAAAGTGGAAAGTGAAGTCACTCAGTCGTGCCCGACTCTTAGAGACCCCATGGACCGCAGCCTACCAGGCTCCTCCGTCTATGGGATTTTCCAGGCAAGGGTACTGGAGTGGGGTGCCATTGCCTTCTCTAGTGACTCTACTGTTCAGTTCAATTCAGTTCAGTTGCTCAGTCATGTCCGACTCTTTGTGACCCCATGAATCGCAGCACGCCAGGCCTCCCTGTCCATCACTCAACTCATGGAGTTTACTCAAACTCATGTCCATCGAGTCAGTGATGCCATCCAGCCATCTCATCCTCTGTCATCCCCTTCTCCTCCTGCCCCTAATCCCTCCCAGCATCAGGGTCTTTTCCAATGAGTCAATTCTTCGCATCAGGTGGCCAAATTACTGGAGTTTCAGCTTCAGCATCAGTCCTTCCAATGAACACCCAGGACTGATCTCCTTTAGGATGGACTGGTTGGATCTCCTTGCAGTTCAAGGGACTCTCAAGAGTCTTCTCCAACACCACAGTTCAAAAGCATTAATTCTTTGGCCCTCAGCTTTCTTTAAAGTCCAACTCTCACATCCATACATGACCACTGGAAAAACCATAGCCTTGACTAGACGGACCTTTGTTGGCAAAGTAATGTCTCTGCTTTTTAATATGCTATCTAGGTTGGTCATAACTTTCCTTCCAAGGAGTAAGCGTCTTTTAATTTCATGGCTGCAATGCACCCGGAGCCCCCCAAAATAATGTCTGACACTGTTTTCACTGTTTCCCCATCTATTTGCCATGAAGTGATGGGACCGGATGCCATGATCTTAGTTTTCTGAATGTTGAGCTTTAAGCCAACTTGTTTACTCTCATCTTTCACCTTCATCAAGAGGCTTTTTAGTTCCTCTTCACTTTCTGCCATAAGGGTGGTGTTATCTGCATATCTGAGGTTATTGATATTTCTCCCGGCAATCTTGATTCCAGCTTGTGCTTCTTCCAGCCCAGCATTTCTCATGATGTACTCTGCATATAAGTTAAATAAGCAGGGTGACAATATTCAGCCTTGACGTACTCCTTTTCCTATTTGGAACCAGTCTGTTGTTCCATGTCCAGTTCTAACTCTTGCTTCCTGACCTGCATATATGTTTCTCAAGAGGCAGGTCAGGTGGTCTGGTATTCCCATCTCTTTCAGAATTTTCCCCAGTTTATTGTGATCCACACAGTCAAAGGCTTTGGCATAGTCAATAAAGCAGAAATAGATGTTTTTCTGGAACGTTCTTGTTTTTTCGATGATCCAGCAGATGTTGGTAGTTCGATCTCTGGTTCGTCTGCCTTTTATAAAACCAGCTTGAACATCTGGAAGTTCATGGTTCACATATTGCTGAAGCCTGGCTTGGAGAATTTTGAGCATTACTTTACTAGCGCGTGAGATGAGTGCAATTGTGCGGTACTTTGAGCATTCTTTGGCATTGCCTTTCTTTGGGATTGGAATGAAAACTGATCTTTTCCAGTTCTGTGGCCACTGGTGAATTTTTTAAATTTGCTGGCATATTGAGTGCATGTTGGCATATTGGAAAAGAAATGCAAAAAAGCAAAATGACTGTCTGAGGAGGCCTTACAAATAGCTGTGAAAAGAAGAGAAGCAAAAAGCAAAGGAGAAAAGGAAAGATATTCCCAGTTGAATGCAGAGTTCCAAAGAATAGCAAGGAGGGATAAGAAACCCTTCCTCAGCGATCATTTCAAAGAAATAGAGGAAAACAGCAGAATAGGAAAGACTAGAGATCTCTTCAAGAAAATTCAAGATACGAATTGATTTCATGCAAAGATGAGCTCGATAAAGGACAGAAATGGTTGGACCTAACAGAAGCAGAAGAAATTAAGAAGAGGTGGCAAAAAAACCACTGCAGTGCTGTGGAGTAATTAGCCTCCAACTAATAAAAATAAATGGAAAAAAAAAAAAAAAAGAAGAGGTGGCAAGAATACACAGAAGAACTGTACAAAAAAGATCTTCACAACCCAGATAATTACGATGGTGTGATCACTCACCTAGAGCCAGACATCCTGGAATGTGAAGTCAAGTGGGCCTTAGAAAGCATCACTATGAACAAAGCTAGTGGAGGTGATAGAATTCCAGTTGAGCTATTTCAAATCCTGAACGATGATGCTGTGAAAGTGCTCTACTGTTAGGGGTACTTTAATAGATGAGTTTGAGAAGCCGTTATGCGGCAAGGCAATTTGGATAAATGCTTTGGGAATTGGTTCCTTAGTAGAGAAGGAATCCATGATATCCTCCAGCAGGTCAGAAAAATCCATCTTCTCGTTTACCAAACAGAAACAGTCATGTTTTGCAAAACACATGTTTTCCACGAAGCTTTACATGAAACCTGGGGTCACAATATGAAATGGTCAGAGTAGTAAAAGGATGGAAATGGCCTTCTAGCTAAATTCCCATGATCACTGGTTTAAATGAATCCCAAACCCAGTTTGTAGCTACAGAGTTAAGAGCTAGCTCAACTGTGGGCACTCTGTAAAAATTTATTTCCTTTTTTTGTCTTATAAGTCTGGACCCTAAGGAAATATTTTTGTTTCATTTTGTTTGCTTCTTTTAATTGATAATAACCAGTGTTGTCAAGGGCCCAGGGAAACTGGAACTCAAACAACTACTATTGGAATCTTTATTGGATGTGATTCTTGATTGCAAACAACATAATTCACTCTGACTACTTCATGCAAAAAAAAAAAAAAAAAAGAAAAGAAAAAAAAAAAAGAGGAATTTACTAAAAGATATTAAGTATCTCACAAATTCCCTCTCTAGGACAATGTGAAGTCCTTATGAAATGCCCAGGGGAAGAAACAAGGAAACATTTATCAATCTGCCCCTCTTCTCCATCAGCCAAGGTTTATCCATAGGGCATTAACTAACTCGCTCTGGGAGATTACACATGAATGAAGACAAAGTGGGCTCCTGTGGGTTCCAAGAAAATCTCTGGGTAGGGATATCAAGAAGAAAGAATAGGTCTGTGCCAACTTATTTTTAGAGGAAGATTTGGGGACTGGAATTCGAAAGCAAAATATGTAGGGAGAAGCTTTGAGGAAGGTGGGAATTTGACTAATATTGAGAAGAAAAATAATAAAGACTTAAGAAATAATGTAATAAATTGGTTCTCTTTGACATCTTTCAAAATTATTCACAAAAAGATTGGTAGTGCTTTTAATTACTTATATTTGTTGGCCTGTGTTTACTTGAATGCTGTAACTTGCAAAGACTGAACGACCTGAGGCTCTAGTCTATGAAACAGTGGGTAAAGTACAAAGTAGTCTTCAGTTCATGAGAAACAGGTTCTTCAGTCAGAATACCATGGCCATGTTCAACCTCAGTGGATTTCTAATGTGAACTTTCTAATGACTCTCAATCAACTGAATTGCATTACAAGCAGGATAGCCTAAAAAGGTCTCTGGAGATTTGACTACATCATTTAGGTATGAGCTGAAAGCCAATTTAATGAGCCTTTAAACAACTGGATGCTTGTTCTAGTTTTTCTTTCACTTTCTGACAATTCGGGAAACATCCATGGGACTTTGAAGTTGTTGAGAAAAATCACACACACATGTATGTGAACATTTAGCAGAAAAATTTGGAGAATTTAAAACCCACCTAGTGGTATTTGGAAGCCTAGAGCTAAAGAGCTAAATTTTCTCTTTACCACCAAGAGTATAATTTCACAGAACTTTCTGGGAAGAAACACGTAGACTCAATGATTCAACGGGCTGGAATCTCCCTTTTCTTGAGGGGGCTCAAGTGTATGTCCACACGTAACAGCAAGGGGATCTCCAGGGACTCAGGCTAGTTTGAGGTATCAGGAAGCTATCCAAGTTCAGAGCAGAAAGTCTGGAATGATCATGAAGGAATCGAAGGTCATAGCAGGCAATAAGCTAAGCCAAGAAACATCAGACCAAAGAGGAATCATTGGACAGGTCTGAAAGGCCAAAACAGAGAATATCTGAACCTTGATAGTTTGTATGTTTTGAGGATGTGGGACTGAACTGAACTGAACTGATTGATCTGGGGATATGATTCTAAGTCAGAAGTTTTGGATTAACATGTTATTTGCCACTTATTAACTATATGACTTTGGACAAATCACCCCTCTATGAGCCTCATACTTTCATTTCATATGAGAATAGTAAGGTTTATGTTTCTTTAAGGATTAATACGTGGGAAATGCCTGGTATAGTTCTGAAAAGGTGCTCAAAAATTAAATGATTATTCCCAGTAGTAAAGAGCCCACCTGCCAATGCAGAAAACAGGAGACGCGGGTTTGACCCCTGGGTTGAGAAGATCTCCTCGAGAACAGCACAGCAACACACTCCAGTACGCTGAGAACCCCATGGACAGAAGAGTCTAGCGGGCTGCAGTCAGAGGGTCACAAAGGGTCGGACATGACTGGAGCAACTTAACACTTTTCCAAGCCTGAAGTCCTTTCACAGTGAGAAACCTAGTTCCTGCCTCCGCTACTCCTGCCCTAACCCAGTTCTGCTTCAGCAATAGTTACCCCTTCCCCTTCCCCTGACCTCCTACCTCCACAATCCTCACACGCCTCAGACCCTACTCTGCTAAACTCCAATAAAACATTCAGAAGTCAGTAAAGACATCTGTATAGATATGACTGAGCTTTAATGTCCTTACTGACCTTGAGACTATGAGAGTGAGCAGGACAGGGAATAACCTCAAAGTTATACCTTATGAGGTACAATGGAAAGGACCATAGGAATTTATCTTGGGGCAGAATTCATAAAATCAAGGAAAGTTTGATAAATTATGAATTATTTGGTTCAATTTGGATCTATTCTAGGGAAACAGTGGCGTCTCCATGGTGGCCACTTGTGAAGGACTTGAAGCGGAATCCTCAAGGTGAGAGGGGTAAAGAGCCTTCACGGTCTCCTGACTCTGAGGGTCAGTGGCTTTAGGAAATACAAACTGCCTTTGTGGTGTGCATGGCGTTGGCGCAGGGGCCACATTGTTTATGGAGTGGTTCCTGCACTTTCCAGCCTGCAGATCTGGGCCGTGCCATAAATCTGGCCCCTGGCACGTAGGGTTGGAGCCTCAGAATCCTTGTTATGATCATTCTGTCAGAGCTCTCTCAATACATTTCCTTTCTATTCTTCTCTTTCACCAGCTGGCAATTACACGCCACAGAAAGTGTACACAGAAGGGGCTTGTTTTGGTTACCATGTGGCTGGGTGGGAGGGAGCTCTGGCTGGTGGCTGATTCTCTGGGGTGACTGGGCATGGGTTATGGGAATGGAGGCTGAAGTCCCTCATCAGTTCCCAGAGTGCCGCCTCACTAGCACCCTGGAGCCTGTGAATAGTGTTTAAATCAATGGTCAAAGTGGAGAGAGCAGCTTAGTCCTCATTACTCCCCAGGACTAATTGACCTCTTCTCAAAAGGTGCATTCTTGATTTGGTGAGACTCTTCCTCATCCGGAAAGGCCAGTGAAGCAAAAAGATCTAATGTGAAAGGGTGGGGGTGAGGGGTCAAGGGTGACATTGAAGGGAGAGAAAGGTGCAGACCATTCACTAAATCATTTCCACCAGAATAGATGAGAACAAAGGCATCACCGTCCTGAGAGCATTTGTTAAGGACTCAAACAGATCAAGCGCTGTACAGAGTCTGGTGACCTTTTCCTGCCCTGGAGCCACTCAGTTTTGTCATTGTGATGAATCTCTAAGTTGTGTTCACTGAGTATCTCTGATAGCAAGTAAGTGATTTAACATAAAGGGTCCTTTGAGAGAAATGCATAGAAATGGAGTCAAGCTCAATGCCACTCCCAAGCATGCCATCTATTTTTAATTGTTCCCCTCATCCAGCTTAGTTATTAAGAAATAAATATGAAAGAAAGAAAGAGAAACAGAAGAAAAGATAGAAAATGAAGTTAAACAGCAAGAAACAAACAACAAAAATGAAGTTTGATTCCTTTTTGAATCTTCTATTGGTGATATAAAGCTCAGGCATTCATGCTACCAAGAACCAAAACATGTATTCAGTGTGGGAATCAAACTTTAGAGAAGCCATTTTGAATATTCAACTTGATGCTTCCCACAGAGAATATAAATATAAAAGTACAGAGCACCAGAAGAACATCTGTTTCCAAAAAACAACAACGTTGCCATTCATTGTCAACTTGGTACTTTTGCCAGTATGATGGTAATAATACTAAAGTGAATCAAAATATAATTCACTTAAGAAGCATTGAGTTGGTGATGGACAGGGAGGCCTGGCATGCTGCAGCCCAAGGGGTCGCAAAGAGTTCCACGCGACTGAGCGACTGAACTGAACTGAAGAAGCATTGAGATTCCATTAGTTTGCAGTCTAATGGAAATTTTACCTACAGGCTGTACAGTAAAGCTTGTATCTCTAAACTTAAAATTTTGTTCCCAAGTTTTTTTCTTTTTTTGGTCTTTCCTTAGTGAAAACTTCTGTTCTTAAAACTTTTCAAGAGGCAAAATTAGCATTCTATTGTTGTACTCTCCAATTTGGTAGTCACTAGCCACATGTGGTTTTAAATCTAAACTTTAAAAATCTAAATAAAATTAAAATTTACTTTCTTAGTCACTCCAGTTTCATTTTCAAGAGCTTGGTAGCCACATATGACTAGTGACTACCCTATCAACATCACAAATATGGCCCTTTTTCATCATAAGAGAAAATCTTGTTGGAAGCACAAATCTATATTTTTCTCCATAGAAATGTGAATCTTCAAAGTGTACTTCCTTAGCATGGAGAAAGGCATGCTGTCATTTAAATACTCAGACAAAGTGAAAATATAGTGGTCATACTGGCACTTTAATTTCAGTTTCTGAGAGTGGTATTTATTGAAATGATATTGTTTCTCCCATGGTCCTTAGATATCATGACCAAGGAACCTAAACAAAAAACACTGGTCAGTCACCGACAGAACTGTGTCTGCCATTGTATAAATGGCATAGACTTTTTGTTACTCAAAAGAAAGCCCCATAACTGTGAGATTTGTTTTCTTGATTCCTAATGGTTATGCTGAAAATCAGCATCCATTTCCCTTCAAATGCAGATTTCTACTGAAGAGACATGACAGTTCTTTCAACTCAAGAACCATAACTAAAAGCCAGATGGAGAAAGAGCAAAGAGATCTTTCCCAGATTTCTGATCATACTGACTCTCCTGGGTTATTGTGAAAATAGCATCACTCTAATGACAAAAACTGGAGAATGACATTATGAGAAAATTACAGACCAATATCACCCACAAACATAAAAATGAAAATCCTTTAAAAATAGTAAATTGAATATAATATTTAGAAATGACAATACATCATGACCAAGTGGAGTTTCTCTCAGGAATGAAGGTTGATTTAATGTTTGAAAAGTAATGTAATTCAACAGCCTAGAATGGAAAAACCATACAATCATTTTGATTAGATACAGGAAAATTACGTAACAAAATTCAACATTTATTCAGAATAAAAATTCTCAGCAAGCAGAAAATAGAAACTTCCTTAACCTGGTAAAGGGTACCTGTGAAAAATCTAAAGATATACATAATATGTTGTGTGAACATCATATGAATATTTCTCCCTAAGAATGTCAAGGCAAGGATGTCTGCTCTCATTATGCCAATTAATCAATATGCTGTAAGTTCTACTCAGTTCAATAAAGTAAGAAAAGGAAATAAAAGGAACTTGTATTGTAAAGGAAGCAATAAACTGCCTATTCTCAGATGACATGATTGTTTACATATAAAAATTTCAATTTAGAAAAACATTATTAAATCCAATAAATGAATTTAATTAGGTTGCAGGATACAATCCATTATACTAAAGTCAATTGCACCTTTATACATTATTAATAAATAATTAAGTGTTGAAATAACAAACAGCAATTCTTTATTTCAATTTATAATAGTACCCAAACAACAATAACAATAGCAACTTAAATCATAAAATAATACTTTTAGGAATTAATCTAACAAAATATGTAAAAAAGATCTAAATAAATGGAGACATATACATGGATTAATGGATTGGACGATTCAGTAGTGTCAAGATGTCAGTTCTTTACACAAAGCAGTTTGTAGCTACAACATTATCTTAAATCAAAATCTTAGCAAGGTTTTTTTTTCTTTTTTTGTAGAGATCAAGAAATTTGTTCTAAAGTGTACATGGAAAACAAAAAGGATCTGAAGCCAAGATTAATTGGAGGGTTCAGAATGCTTGAATTACTATAAAGATACAGTAATCAAAACTGTGGTATTGGCAAAAATTTAGACATACAGCTTAACAGAACACAATAGAGTCTAGAAATACATTGCATATATGATAAATTGATTTTTAATAAAAAGACAAAACCAATTCAATGACAAAAGGATAGTCTCTAGCAAATGATACTAGGAAATCTGGATAAACAAGCAAAAAAAAAACAACTAACTTTGATCTGTACCTCAGATTTTATAAATATTAACTTCAAATGAATCACAGAACTAATATAAAACACAAAACTATAAAACCTCTAAACAAATCTGTAGAAGAAAATCTTTGTGACTTTGAATTAGGCAAAGGTGTTTTTACATAGAATACAAAATGCAAACCATAAAAGGCAATTTTGATACACTGGACTTTATAAAAATTTAAAATTTCTGATCATTAAAAGACACCAGTAAGAAAATGGAAAGAAAAGACTTGTAAACCATGTACCTGAAAGAAGACTGATAACCAGAATCTATGAAAAAAATTTCTCAAATCTCAGAAAGAAAACAATCTAATTTTTAAAGATGGGCAAAAGATTTAAACAGACATTTTAATTAAGAAGTGATCTGAAAGACATAGATGCTACATATTACTATTACATATTATAGTCATTAGTAAAACACAGACTAAAAAACATCATCCCTATCAAAGTACTACAGACATGTTTCACAAAAGCAGAACAAACAATTCAACTTTTGTATGGAAACACAAATAGCCAAAACAATCTTGAGAAAGAACAACAGAGCTGGAGGAATCACGCTCCTTGACTTCAGATTTTACTGCAAAGCTACATTTACCAAAACAGTGTGGTACTAGCACAAAAACAGACACAGAGATTAACAGGACAGAAATGAGGGCCTAGAAGTAAACCCACATACTTACGGTCAATTAATCTATGACAAGGGAGATAAGAATATATAATGGAGAAAAAGACAGTCTCTTTAATGAGTGGTGCTGGGAAAACTGGACAGCCACATGTGAAAAAATGAAACTAGAATGTTTTCTCATACCATATGCAAACATTAATTCCAAATGAATTAAAGACCTAAATGTAGGATGAGAAACCATGAAACTCCTAGAATAAAACCTAGGCAGGATATTCTTTGACATAAATCATAGCAATATTTTTTTGGATCTGTCTCCTAAAGCAAAGGAAATAAAAGCAAAAATGAACAAAATGGGATCTAATAGACTTAAAACTTTTTGCACTGCAAAGGAAACCATTGACAAAATGAAAAGACAACCTATTGAATGGGAGAAAATATTTGCTCATGATATGACTCATAAGTTAATATCTGAAATATAAAAACAGCTCATACAACTCAAAATCAAAACACAAAACAAAACAAACAGCCAGATTTAAAAATGGGCAGAACACCTGAGTAGATATTTCTCTATAGAAGACATACAGAAGGACAACAGACACATGAAAACATATATTATGATATATGCCCAATAATCAGAGAAAAGCAAATTAAAAGCAAGAAGAGATAGGACATCATACCTTTCAGAATGGCTATCACTAAAAAGACCATAAATAACAAATGTTAGCAAGGATGTAGAGAAAAGGGAACCTTCATACACTATTGGCAGGAATATAAATTGGTGCAGTCTCTGTGGAAAGCAGTATGGTGGTTTCTCAAAAAATTAAAAATAAAATTATCATATGATTCAGTAATTCCATTCCTGGGAATATATGTGAAAAAAACCCCACTAATTTGAAAAAATTTATATATCCCAACTTTCATAGCAGCATTATTTACAATTGCTGAGATATGGAAGCAACTTAAGTATCTATCAAAAGATGAATGAGTAAAAAAGAAGTGGTATACATGTACAACAGAATACTATTCAGCCATGAAAAAGAACGAAAATTTGCCATTTCCAACAACATGGATGGATGTGGAGGGTATTATGTTAAGTAAAATCAGTCAAACTGAGAAAGATAAATGTGACTTTTATGTGTAATTAAAAACAAACATGTAAAGTAATTAGCCTCCAACTAATAAAAATAAATGGAAAAAAAGAGTAGCTACCTCTTAGGGTTATCACAAGGGTTAAATTAAATAATACATATACAGCAAAAACAAACAAACAAATTAGGGATATAACAAAGAGGAAACAGACTCACAAATGGAACAAACTAGTGGTTGGTTAGCAGTGGGGAGAGAGAAGCGGAGAAGGGCAAGAAAGAGGTAGGGGATTAAAAGGTGTAAACTAGTATATACAAAATAAATAAGCTACATGGATAAATTGTACAAAGCAGGGAATATAGCCAGTAGTTTATAATAACTATAAATGGAGCATAATCTTTAAAAATTGTGAATCACTATGTTGTACACCTGTAACTTATAAAACAACACCAACCATATATCAATTAAAAAAGAAAAAAAATTGTGTATTATTATACACCTATTGGAATGGCTAAAAAAATAAACCCCCAAACAGGAAACAAAAAATAATATCAAATGCTGACAAGGCAGCAGAGTATGAATATATATGAATGCAAAATGTTATGGTTACTTTGAAGACAGCTTGTTAAGTTTCTTATTAAGTTAGGCATTCCGTTTTACCCAGCAATAAAAACCCTAGGTATTTTCTCAAGAAAAATGAAAACACACGTCTTCACATAAACTTGTATGTGAAATGTTTTTTATCAGTTTATTCAGTATTGCCAAATCTGGAAGCAACCCATGTAGAATGTAGAGTACGTGGAATGTAGAAAAATGGGACAGATGAACCTATTTGGCTTTTCAATACTGTTCACGGAGCTCTCAAGGCAAGAATGCTGAAGTGGTTTGCCATTCCCTTCTCCAGTGGACCATGCTTTGTCAGAACTCTTCACCATGACCGGTACATCTTGGATAGCCCTGTATGGCATGGCTCATAGTTTCAATGAGTTAGACAAGCGTGGTCCATGTAATCAGATTGGTTAGTTTTCTGTGATTGTGGTTTTCAGTCTGTCTACCCTCTGATGGAGAAAAAGAAGAGGCTTATGGAAGCTTCCTGATGGGAGAGACTGACTGAGAGGGAAACTGGGTCTTGTTCTGATCTGCAGGGCAATGCTCACTAACTCTTTAATCTAAGTTTTTGTCAATGGGTGTGGCTGTGCTCCCTCCCTGTTTTTTGACCTGAGGCCAAACTATGGTGGAGGTAAATGAAGATAATGGAGACCTCCTTCAAAAGGTCCCATCTCACAAGCTAGCAAAGTAATGCTCAAAATTCTCCAAGCCAGGCTTCAACAGTACATGCACTGTGAACTTCCAGCTGGATTTAGAAAAGGCAGAGGAACCAGAGATCAAATTGCCAACATCTGTTGGATCATTAAAAAAGCAAGAGAGTTCCAGAAAAACATCTACTTCTGCTTTATGGACTACATCAAAGACTTTGACTGTGTGGATCATAACAAACTGTGGAAAATTCTTAAAGAGATTGGGAATACCAGACCACCTGACCTGCCTCCTGAGAAATCTGTAGGCAGGTCAAGAAGCAACAGTTAGAACTGGACATGGAACAACAGACTGGTTCCAAATAGGGAAAGGAGTACATCAAGGTTGTATATTGTCACCCTGCTTATTTAACTTATATGCAGAGTACATCATGAGAAATGCTGGGCTGGAGGAAGCACAAGCTGGAATCAAGATTGCTGGGAGAAATATCAATAACCTCAGATATGCAGATGACACCACCTTTATGGCAGAAAGAGAACTAAAAAGCCTCTTGATGAAAGTGAAAGAGGAGAGTGAAAAGGTTGGCTTAAAACTCAACATTCAGAAAACTGAGATCATGGCATCCAGTCCCAACACTTCATGGCAAATATGGGGAAACAATGGAAACAGTGACAGACTTTATTTATTTATTATTTTTGGCTTCGAAATCACTGCAGATGGTGATTGCAGCCATGAAATTAAAAAACACTCCTTAAAAAAAATAAAAAAATAAAAGATGTTCCTTGGAAGAAAAGTTATGACCAACCTAGACAGCCTATTAAAAAGCAGAGACATTACTTTGCCAACAAAGGTCCATATAGTCAAAGCTATGTTTTTTCCAATAGTCATGTATGGATGTGAGAGTTGGACCATAAAGAAAGCTGAGCACTGAGGAATTGATGCTTTTGAACTGTGGTGTTGGAGAAGACTCTTGAGAGTCCCTTGGACTGCACGGAGATCTAACCAGTCCATCCTAAAGGAATTCAGTCCTGAATATTCATTGGAAGGAGGGATGCTGAAGTTGAAACTCCAATACTTTGGCCACCTGATGTGATGAACTGACTCATTTGAAAAGACCCTGATGCTGGGAATGACTGAAGGCGGGAGTCGGTGATGGACAGGGAGGCCTGGCATGCTGCAGTCCATGGGGTCGCAAAGAGTTGGACACGACTGAGTGACTGAACTGAACTGAACCTATTTGCAAAGTAGAAATAGAGGCACAGATGTAGAGAATGAACGCCTAGACAACAGGGGGCAAAGAGGGAACGGGATTGACTGGGAAATTGGGGTTGGCATGTGCACACCACTGTGTATGAACAGCCGACTAAGGAGGACCTGCTGTGTAGCTCAGGGGACTCCCCTCTGCTCTGTGGTGACCTCTGTGGGAAGGGAATTCAGAAAAGGGGGGATGCACGTGTGCATCCCGCTGGCTCACTTTGCGGTACAGTGGAAACAATGCGACATCATGGAGCAACCACACTCCGATAAAAGTTTTAAAAAATACAACGTTGTTTGAACCTCAAAAGTATGGTAAGTGTAAGAAGAAAGACACAAATAGCTACATACTGTATAATTCCATTTCTATGATTTCTGAGAAAGGACAAATTGTAGGATTAGAAATGATCAGTGATTGTTAGGACTGAAGGCTCAAGGGTAATGAAATATTTGATATCTTGATTGTACTGGTGGTTGCATGACTGTGTGCATTAGTCAAAATTCAGAACTGTACACCTAAAAGGAATGAAATTTACAGTATATAAACAGTACCTTACTGTGCAAATACAGACACAGAGAAAACTTTGATGTTCCAGATTTTCTCTCACATTTTGAAATGAATGACACCCCAGTCTCTGAAGGTTTGATCTTGCTTTGTCACCAAGAAAAAGTGGATCCGTGACCAAGGAGAATCTGTGGGTGCTAATACATGGCATGGCTTTGCCAGCCTGGATGGCAAGGCTTTGCCTCTGCCTTGGAATGTTGCTTTGGGTGGGATCTGATTTACTGAACTCATCCGATGTCTTGGCAAGTTTGGAATCCTATGCACCCATCTGAGAGGGGCCTGGTCTCTACTGGTGGAGGTAACCCTCAGGAGGAGCATCCATGGAAATGCTTAATAAGTGCTGTGTCCTGGGCCTTATCTTAATTTGTCCAACAACATACTGAGACAGGTTCTACGATTTATTCCTATTTTACATATGAAGAAACTGAGGTTCAGAGAGGTTGAGTAACTTTACCATGCAGTTATTAAGTGGGCTGGTGCCCTAAGCATGGCTTTGTTTGGCTTTAGTTAGGAGGCAACGGGCTTCTCAGGTAGTGCTAGTGGGAGGGAACCTACTTGCCAAAGCAGAAGACATAAGAGACACGGGTTTGATCCCTGGGTCTGGAAGACCCCTGGAGGAGGGCATGGCAGCCCACTCCAGTATTCTTGCCTGGGGAAGCCCTTGGACAGAGGGGCCTGGAGGGCCACAGTCCGCAGGGCCACACAGAGTCAGACACGACTGAAGCGTCTTAGCACACATGCAGTGTGTCTTCCCCACTTCATACTAAGGTAGCGCTTTCCGCCACGTGCTGCCCCCTTCCCCTTGTTTCTTCTTGAAGTTATTTGTTTTAACTTGATTTTGCTTGAATCAAGTTGCCGGAAATAGGGGTCAGCAATTCTCTCTTGTATTTCCCTCCAGGAGGGGACCAGGGCTTGGGCACAAGTCCCTGCTGGCCCAGTGACAGTGTGTGAGTGTGTGGTTTGCTGTGGCCTTCACCTCCACCTTTAACCAGGAACGGCCCAGTTCCCATGGCCTCCAGAAGTGAGTCTGGACCCAGATGTCTGTCCTTCAACAAGTAACCTCTAATGTCCCCTGCTGGAGATGGCACTAGTTTCACTACGAAACTAGTGACTAGTTTCCTAAGACTAGTTTCACTGTCTGTCTTTTTCTCTAGGTCTTGGGACCAAGGCCAAATTTGTGTATTTTGTTGCAGCGCACTGTGATTCCAGATTTGCTCAAACATGTAATATAGGTCCTGGTGAATCCTGCCAGTTAAGGAGAGCTAAGAAATACCACCTTAATTATTATGTCACTGTTCACCTTTTCGTTCTTGGAAATGAATCTTGGTGTCATCTTGGAATTTATATTTTTTTCTTGACCTCCTCATGTGAAGAAAATCTTGTGTATATAAGCAGACAGCCCTCCATATCCATGGATTATCCATCCATGGATTCAACCAATCTGGGATTGAAACCACTTGGAGAAAAAATTCTATGAAGTTCCAAAAGGTAAAACTTGAATTTGGGCAGCCATTTACATAGCATTTACATAGTATTATAAGTAATAACACTAATGATAAGTAGGCATTATAGGTAATCTAGAGATGATTTAAAGTATAAGGGAGGATGCACATAGGTTACATGCAAGTACTAGTCCATTTTATATATGAGACCTGAGCATCTGTGGATTTTGGTATCTGAGAAGTTCCTGGAACCAATCCTCCATGGATACCAAGAGATGAAAATAATCCACTCTTTCAACATGACACTTTTCAACAAGTATCCCCAAAAGAAGAAAGCAGAGTATTTCCAGGGTGGCCTACCCACTCTTTTTTTTTGCTCTAGTTGCCTCCTTGCAGGGCCCAACCCCGTGGCTCTCAAGTGCATAGAGCAGGATGCCCCTGCTCTTAGGTCCCCCTGCCCCAGCCCCTCTTCAGACTTCCCAACCCAGTCTTCCTCACTAACTTACTCACACTAGTGTCCCCTTCAGCTCAGAAGTTCTCCAATCTAAATCAGACTTGCCCAGTGTCTCATTCTGGCAAAGTGACAATAAGTTATTTAGTCACTCAGTCGTGTCCGACTCTTTGTGACCCCATGGACTGCAGCACACCAGGCTTCCCTGTCCTTCATTATCTCTCGGAGTTTGCTCAAACTTGTGTCCACTGAGTCAGTGATGTCATACAAGCATCTCATCCTCTGTTGTCCCCTTCTCCTCCTGCCTTTAGTCTTTCCCAGCATCAGGATCTTTTCCAAGGAGTCAGTTCTTTGCATCAGGTGGCCAAAGTATTGGACCTTCAGCTTCAGCATCAGTCCTGCCAATGAATATTCAGGACTAATTTCCTTTAGAAATGACTGGTTTGATTTCCTTGTGGTCCAAGGAACTCTCAAGATTCTTATCCAATACCAAAGTTCAAAAGCATCTATTCTTTGGTGCTCAGTTTTCTTTATGGTCCAACTCTCACATCTATACATGCCTCCTGTAAAAACCATAGCTTTGACTAAATGGACCTTTGTCAGCAAAGTAATGTTGGAAAAATAAATAATAAGTAGCACTGAGATAAAATAATCCCTGCTAATGATGCATTTGGATAACAGCTCCCCTTCATTGTTTATACATTTCTTCAACAGGTTGTATAACACACACGATATGCTGCCTCCCAGAGCAGAATGATGATGTCGCTGAGGCCCTATTGAACAGCAACGGCCATGGTCAGGGAAAGACCAGGGCGTGGGAGGGCCTCCTGGTTTGGGCACTGATGGGCAGCAACCATTCTGGAAAGCTTACTCATAAAAAAGCCTGGTTTTGCCACGTTTTGATGCAACTGTGTCTAGAGATGTAAATACTGCAATGAAACAATGCAGGAATTAAATACAGCACTTAGGTAAAACATTTGACTTTCTATTCAGTTCCCAAAACCAAACAGCTGCTCTGCTACTTGCTATGTTTTCATGCCTTCCTGCAGTGCAGATGCTTCCACTCAGAACCGTGACCTTGCATCCCTCTCCGCTGAGCCACGAGCACTGTCACCCTGTGCTGTACATGAGCAGGAGTACGTCCTCCTTCCACCTGGTAGCGCTCTCCTTCAAAGGCACAGCCGATCTCATTCATTATTGAAATAAGTTGATGGGATGCAGTGGTTTCAATCCTACATTCCGGTGCCAGAGTGCCAGGTTCCATCTCGTTCCCCACCTCACAGCTGGGTGACCCAGCCTCCTGCATAAAATGAGGATTGTGATACGGCCTACCACCCTCAAAGAGTGTCGAATATTTCATGAGTTATTTCAGGAAAAGGGCTCAGAGATGTTTCTGGAAAGGGTGTTATGCACCACGTTAGCTTTATGATCACTGCCAGCACACAGCAGGGGCAGGGGTACTGTGCATCCAGAGATGAGTTCTTCCTGGTGCATCTGCTAAAGCACAAACTCAAACCTACTCTGAAGATGCTCTCTTTCTTCTCTGCACTGCTATAAACCCTGCTATACTTGGGAAAATGTATCAACCTTCAAAGCCCTCCCATATAGATATGAAGATGTTTCATAATAAGACAAATGCAGCTTTTCATGAACAACAAAATATGGGAAATACCCAACTTAATTTAAATCCAAGTGAAATCTCTGTGAGCTACTGGAAACTCCCTCATCTTCTTACATTCTAATATAGGGGGTCAGATTTCTGTGAGCCATGTTTGGGGAGGCCAGCCCAGCCCACACATGGCTCTCAGAGAGGCTGCCCAGAGCTTTACCCCTGCCTGGGCAGGATGGATGTGGAGAAGTCTCAGCATGAAATCCTGAGTCGTGAATGATCTGGTGTGCATGTTGGGGGTGCGGAGAGACAGAAAGGTGAGGGCTCTTTTGGCCAAGTTGCTCTGGATTCTTTCAACACGACTTTCATCCTCTTTGTGGTCTCCTCCAACACTGCTCAAGGTATGAGAGCAAAATGCAATCAAATCCAGGTCCCAGGCAGCCCTTCCCATAAATGGTTTTGTTTTTCAACTTGATGGAAACTTAACAAGCTAAGAATTCCCCAGCCCATCCAGAACTGAAATCTCTAGTACTTGAGATTAAAAAGCTTGCCCTAAAATAAACAAATATTAATTTCTTTATCTTTTACTCTTCTTTCTGACCCATCTCCTCCTCGTCTCTTCCTGTCCCCACCGTTTTCATTTTCAGGGAAAAAAGAAAAGAGAATTTTTGATCCTGTTTACAACTTTTAAGCTTGCTTAATCAAAGGATAAGATGGCTTTGAAAGTCCTGCTTTGGTGCTTTAATATTGAGAAATGAAGTTTGGCACCATTTCATCCTCATTCAGTGTACTTTTAAGGTGCAGATGTCCACCACCAAAGGCTTTCCCAATAGCTCAGCAGTAAAGACTGCCTGTGGTGCAGGTGATGCAGGAGATGCAGGCTTGATCCCAGGGTCGGGAAGACCCCCTGAAGGAGGAACTGGCAAGGCACTCCAGTATTCTTGTCTGGAAAAACCCCATGGACAGAGGAGCCCGGAGGACTACAGTCTGAAGTGTCGCTAAGAGTCATACACGACTGAACAACCGAGCATATATGCATCCACACCAAAGCGCATCACATGTACGCGCAACAGACCCATCAGCGTTGCAAAATAGCAGGTACCATGGACAATGGGGCAATGAACCATTTCCCCATGTGGAAAGAAAAAAAGTGAAAGTGTTAGTCATTTAGTCATGTCTGACTCTCTGTGACCCCATGGGCTGTAGCCCACCAGGCTTCTTTGTCGATGGAGTTCTCCAAGCAAGAATACTGGAGTGGGCAGCCATTCCTTTCTCCAGGGGATCTTTCTGACCCAGGGATTGAAAGCAATCTCCTGCAATGCAGGTCTGAACCACCAGGGAAGCTCATATGGAAAGAAAAAGAAAATGCCCAGTAAAACCCAAGCAAAGAACCCCAAATAGCTCCACCTCCCTTTCATCAGTCTTGCGCAGGGCCACTTACCCAGGGCAGGACTACTCAGTGCCAGGTGCCCTGTAGACATGCCAGGCTGATAGGTCTCCCACTCTCTCTGTGGGAGGACGAGTTCATAAAACATCCTTGACTGGTGCAGATTTGAATCTCATTTCTGGAGCTGTACCTAAAGACGGCAGCCTTTGTCTGTGGGGAAAAATAAAAAAAAAAAATCACACTGAAAAGTGGGAAAAGAGTCTGGGTGATCAATGCCTTCCTCAACTGAAAAATACTAAGAAGTCACCTGGAGTTGCAGCTGATACTACTAAGTACAGCAAGTCCTAAGTATCACTAAGTACATGATAGCTATCTTTTGATGGTTTTCAAACTGGTCATTGTAAAATTCTATTTTCCAGGTTTACTCTTACTTTGACCCTTCCTGTATGAAAGAGCGGTTGGTCTGGTTACACTGGGAGCGGGGGTCCAGAGTGCTGTGGGTGTGGCGTCTTCCTCGGCTGCTCCCACACAGACCCCCTCCTTCCTGCATCTTTGAGCCACAAGCTCCTCAAAATGTGGAACATCCTGAGAAACACGGAACACATACTGCCTCTGATTTTACAAGAGGACACTGAGGCTGGAGGATGAACCGAGCGGCCAAGGTCGTGGTGCCGGTGCTGCTGGGACAATCAGCAACCAGCCACCATTTGGAGAGCACATGCTCACTTTCCTCGACAGGAAGTGAACATTTAAACTACTTTGACCAAGAATGTAAAGTCAGGGATTGAAATAACCCACTTAGAGCCAGCAGAGCCTTTCAGGGCTTTCTCTTTTTCCCATGTAGTCAATATTTTGGATTCTGCAAACAAAAATATTCTGGAACAGGAGATCTGGTTTGATTGACACAACTGTACTGGTAATAGGAGAACTTGGAGAGCTGAGTTCCTCACCATCCTCCCCTCCATGCATCTCTTCCAGGCCTTCAACCAGCTTCCGAGAGAGAGCCGTGGGTCAGCAGTAGGAGGATCAGGACCGGCTCCAGTCAAACAGGGAGCCCTGGAGCCTGCCTCCCAGGGTCGGGGAGAGACAAGCTGGCAGAGCCTGTGTGTGCATGATGTGTAAGTAGCATGAGTTTTCCTTCTACTAAAAAATGATACAGTTCATAAGGAACACTCATAAAATGCAATAAGCATAAAAAAAGAAAGGTCACCATAGAGAAGCTCTAAGGATCTGCCCTCCATTTCACCAAAATATGACCATACAGCTTTTAACCCTCTTTTATTTTTTGTGATACATAAGTCTTTGCATGTTTCCCTGTAATGAATTCCTAGAGGTGGAATTGATGATTATATAAGATGAACACTTTAAACAGTATTAAAATACAGTATTAAAACAAAATAAACAGTATTATCAAACTGCTTTTCAAAAATTCTCAAAACTTCCCTGAGAACTGCACAATTCTTTACACCTTTCATCACGTGGCTGATCCAGGTCAGAAAAGGTGTCAAGGATCTGCGGGCCAAGCAGAAATATGGGAAGGACTAAGCTAAGGACCGTGTCTTCAGGGAATGGCATGTTGCATTCAAATTGTACTTTTATCTTACTAAGAGAATTTCTACAGATGTGCTGTGTGTCAGTTTTCAAAAATGAACGCAGGAAAGCAAAAAAAGCAAAGAACAAAAAACGAAGAGTGCCCGTTGTCTTCCTTGTATCTCCAGAAGGAACATCAGGCAGAGGATCACAAGGCTGCAACCTGGTTTGACCTTGTGTCACTGCATCATCACGTCACTGCACCTCTGGGTGGGGCGTGTTGATGCCACAGCGCCTCCCGAAGCTCCGCGCTCACCACCTCAGTGCAGAAGGTGCAGGAGGGGGCAGGGGCACAGACCGCCTCTTCACTTCTTCCCAGCAGGAGGGATGGCACCGCGAAGCAGGGGCGGCCGAGGCTGGCCTGTCTGCCCCCTTACTGGCCTCCAGGAGCCTCTTTTGTGTGATCCGAGCCCCGGCTGATTGGCAGCAAGGTGAGGGTGGTAGATTTCCTGTGTCTCTGACTCTCCATCCACAGTGGTCGCCCATCAAGGAAGGGAACCAAAAAAGACCAAGAAAGCTGCGTGGCACCATCTTTTCTGGCTCTGCCTTCCATGGCGCTTTCTTTCCCTCTTTCCTGGTCTTCTACCTCTCGCTTCAGCCCCTGTGAGGATGAGGCGAGGCAGGGAATCTGTGGGTGGTAGAGGAGGCACTGAATGGGGTGTGTAACGGTTATCCCCTGTGTCTGCTCTAGACGCACGGAGAGCTGACCCACGAGCTCAACAGATTGCCCTGGACTCTGTTCAGGGAAGACGCACTTAAGGTTGGGACTCCCCGAATGTCCCTCAGTCTCTTTACACCTGGCCTTTCTCTCTGCCCTTCAGCTGCCCTCAACCTTCCCCTCCATCCTCTGCAGACAGGATGTTACCCATGGGGTCCACCCTTCTCTTGCCAGGACCCTAGCTTCTTTGCCTCAGCGTGCTCAGGCTCTCCAGCCGGGACTTGCTCACACCAGTTTTTTCCACGCTTGTAACTGGACTGCTGACAGCTGGAGAAAGCCACACAGGCCTGTAGATAGACGGGCACCCCTCCAGACCAGTCACCCTGCACCACAGCCGGGCACTTAGAGCCTGCAGAAGCCTGCTGTCTGCTGCTGTTTCCCACTCTCCACAGAAGGACTTCCAAAACTTCTCCCTGTCCTGCAACAGTTGCCACTTACTGTACCACCCAACCTGCCCAAGGCACACATGCTTGTTTGTCAAGTGCCAACTGATCCCCCTCCAAGATTTCTGAAAGAATTAAGCACAATTATCGAATAGGAAATCCATTATTTTGAAGAGCTGACTCAAAATGGGGTGAGGGAAGGGATGTGACAAAGAGGAGAATGTAGCGAAGGGGCCTTCCTCTGGAAGGAAGGGAGACAAGTGTCGATTCCCCAACTTCTCAGGCTTCCTTTTAAAGCCTTCTTCCATCAGGTCTCACCCATCATGGTCAAGGGCTCCAGAGGAGATGGTGCAGATGGCCCCCTTCCCCACGGCCGGGTGGTGACAAGATTCTGGAGAGCAAACCCACTGGGTGTGTCTCTGTTATTCTGTAGGTGCTCCTTTAGATTCAAGATGACTGTGGTCAGGCAGTTTTCCACTGAGATTTGATTAATAATTTTTTTTCTGGGCTGTGTTCCCTGGGACATATTGAGGTTCGTGTTCAGTGGCTAGCTTTTTTCAGGCTTTTCATTTCTATCCAGTTCTCTCAGCTTTGGACATAGCACATAGCCACAGAAATGTGCACAGAGAATTCAGCGCACAAGAAATTTACATTTGACTCCTTGAACAGAAAGTCTCTGTATGTCCAGGGTGCTGGGGAGCAGAGGCCTCTTTCCACTCCTCAGGGGATGACCAGTTGCATGAGTCGGGCTCTGTCCTCTGTTGGTGGAAGGCCACCTTAACTTGCCAGAAAGGGGCAGCGGAGCAGGCTAGCAGGTATCCACTGCGAGGTTGAGGACCACGTGCATTCACTGAGAGCAGGGTGGGGCCCTGCCAGTCTGTTCGGACATGCTGCCAGCTGGCAGCAGGACTGAGTCCTCCCCCAGGAGAGCCGGAGAGCACGGAAGGCTGGCCTGGGCCCTGGCCTGGTGAGTGAGCAGAAGCTTTTGATGTATGGAATATCTAGTGAACACTGGCCAGGACAGCCCGGCTCCTCACAATTCCCTTCCCAGTTTTCTGCCGGGGACTTAAATTTTTTCTAAGGGAAAACTTCGCATTTGTTTTTGGTACCTTTAGTGTGTATGTTTGTCTTTGCTCTTGGTGCTAAGCCTCTGTGATTATCTATAGGAACTGGCAGAAGCAGTCTCTTCTTTTCTCACTTTGAGTGTTTGACCTTGTGGCCTTGTGTTCTTGTGAAACCTCTGCTGTGTAATCTCATCAGTTTCCTTCCTGTACAATCCTCCTGATTTCCCTTGGACTATCCCATGGGCATTTTTATGTCAGCAGACTGGAATGTTTCTCTCGTCCCTGGGAAAAGCTCCTCTGGTCTTAGTGAATTCAGAAGTGGAGGAATTCATAAGATTTAGGGAGTCTGCCTCAAATTGCCTCCTAGTATAACTTCCCACAAGGACTGGAGAAAGGTTAGAACATTCCCCTGCCGTGTCTGGGGATGGAGAGGGGCAGGTTCCCTTTTCCTGCCAAAGTCACGAAGAGCCAGCTGGGGCCACAAGCGCACTTGCCGCAGTCACGGGCCCAAGCAGAAGCAGCGATACTAAGGCCTACACAGTGGCACCTCCTACTCGCCCGTGTTGGACCACTCTTCCTCGTAAGACCGAGCAAAGGAGGAGCTGACAGATGAGGAAACCGAGCCTGGGAAAAGTCAGCCATTTCCTTAAAACTACACATTGCAGTAGATGGCAGAGAGAGGGTAACAGTTAGTCTTGTTTTGTTTTGAGCTTAGTGGTCCTGTAAGGTTGTATCAGGTTACAAGGAAGATAAATGCCTCTTGGGAACCTTGCAACATCCAGGCCTAGCCAGTCTTTAAGGCTGATTTTATCCAAAGCAGACAAATTCTTCATCTGATTTGAGGTGGTGTCAGGAAGCTCCTGGAGAAGGAAATGGCAACCCACTCCAGTGTTCTTGCCTGGAGAATCCTGGGGACAGGAGAGCCTGGTTGGCTGCCGTCTATGGGGTCGCACAGAGTCAGACATGACTGAAGTGACTTAGCAGCAGCAGGAAGCTCCAGTATTACATGCATGAAGTTCAGTCATTATAACCATTCTTTCATTTGATGGGTTGTTCCCAGTTACAGTTAAAATATCTTTGTGTGTATAATTCTTTGAGCATTTTTATACCCCTAAGTGTAAATTAATTTTTTGATTATTATTAAACATAGCAGCTAATTGAGAGCTGATTTCTTCCCTTCATGTATTTATTCTATCAACATGCATTTAATCTGGCCTGAGGACAAGATACTGTGTGAGGTGAAAGAGGAGGAAGACCTGTCTTCCTCCCTAAGTGAGCTTAAAATGCTACCATAAGATATCAAACAGTAAGCCTTAAGAATAACACAAATAGAAAAAAAAATCAATTGAGAGCAGGAATTAAGGATAAACAGCTGGGGAATTCAGAGTGCATGCTGAAAGGCAATAGGAAGGTTAAGCATTTGTGAAAGATGGTGAAGATCTCAAGTGGAGATGATCACGATGCAGGGGGTGCCAAGTGAACAGAAGCGGGGAAGGCATTCCTGGGGAGGGAAAGCTATAAGCAAAGGTGCTGGGGGTGGGAAACTGCCACATTTGGTTAGAGATTTCAAGTCGTTCAGTTTGACTTAAAGAAAAGGTGCCTGTGAAAGGATCAGTTCAGTTCAGTTCAGTCGCTCAGTCCTGTCCGACTCTTTGGGACCCTATGAATCACAGCACACCACGCCTCCCTGTCCATCACCAACTCCTGGAGTTTACTCAAACTCATGTCCATCGAGTCGGTGATGCCATCCAGCCATCTCATCCTCTGTCATCCCCTTCTCCTCCTGCCCCCAATCCCTCCCAGCTTCAGGGTCTTTTCCAATGAATCAACTCATCACATGAGGTGGCCAAAGTTTTGGAGTTTCAGCTTCAGCATCAGTCCTTCCAATGAACACCCAGGACTGATCTCCTTTAGGATGGACTGGTTGGATCTCCTTGCAGTTCAAGGGACTCTCAAGAGTCTTCTCCAACACCACAGTTCAAAAGCATCAATTCTTCAGCGTTCAGCTTTCTTCACAGTCCAACTCTCACATCCATACATGACCACTGGAAAAACCATAGCCTTGACCAGACGGACCTTTGTTGGCAAAATAATGTCTCTGCTTTTTAATATGCTATCTAGGTTGGTCATAACTTTCCTTCTAGGGAGTAACTATCTTTTAATTTCATGGCTGCAGTCACCATCTGCAGTGATTTTGGAGCCCAAAAAATAAAGTCTGACACTGTTTCCACTGTTTCCCTATCTATTTCCCATGAGGTGATGGGACCAGAGGCCATGATCTTAGTCTTCTGAATGTTGAGCTTTAAGCCAACTTTTTCACTCTCCTCTTTCACTTTCAAGAGGCCTTTTAGTTCCTCTTCACTCTCTGCCATAAGGGTGGTATCATCTGCATATCTGAGGTTATTGATATTTCTCCCGGCAATCTTGATTCCAGCTTGTGCTTCCTCCAGCCCAGCATTTCTCATGATGTACTCTGCATATAAGTTAAATAAGCGGGGTGACAATATACAGCCTTGATGTACTCCTTTTCCTATTTGGAACCAGTCTGTTGTTCCATGTCCAGTTCTAACTCTTGCTTCCTGACCTGCATACAGGTATCTCAAGAGGCAGGTCAGGTGGTCTGGTATTCCCATCTCTTTCAGAATTTTCCACAGTTTATTGTGATCCACACAGTCGAAGGCTTTGGCATAGTCAATAAAGCAGAAATAGATGTTTTCCTGGAACTGGATAATAGGAGATAAAGATTAAAAAGGCATTGTGAGGCCTGCGTTCAGAGGATCTTGAGTGCCAGGCCAAGGAGTATGGTCTCACCTGGTAGACAATGAAGACCCTGTGAAAGTTTGTGGACAGGAGAGTGCCAGGATTCAACCTGTGCTCGAGGAAGACTGATCTGGGGTGGACGGTGGTGAATTATGGCTTGGAGCTGCCTGGGGGATATTTCTTGAGGTCATCAAGGCTTGAACTAGGATGATAGTGGTAGGAACTGGAAGGGGAAACTCACCCATGAGATGGTCTCTTGGATATAGAGGAGCTTTGGTCACTGAGGGGGCGGGGGTGTCGAGCCTGGGTATGCGGGAGAATGTGGAAGAGAAAGAGCCAGCCCACAGAACCGGCTGAGGTGGAAATCTAAGGTATGCCCTATAGACACCGGGACTGCAGGGAGCAGGTGGCCTCCAGGCCCAGTGGGTTCTTACGGGTGGGGAGAGTAGTGAGTGACCATGACGGCAGGGAGGATCAGGGGAGGAGCGTGGCCAGCATTTGACTTCATTCACAACCGTTTTTACTCTGATGGGCCCTGTTCTGGGTGCTAGGATTCAGGATGACCAAGGACAAGTCACTGCTTGCCTGGAGCTTTTCTTTTTTAATAGGACATCCAAATTAGGTCAAATTCTTGGGCAGAGTGCTAAATCACAGCTTTCCTTCACTAGTTATCATTCTCAGTGTGGGACAATTTAGCATCTGTTGCACCTCAAACTAAAGACAGGACTTCCAGCTCCTCAAGGAGTTCTGAACTCTTCCCAGTCAATACCCCTGGCACCTGCCTACAGTTACCTGTAATGCCACCCACCTACCAGTACCTGCCCCCATCAGAAGTAAGTACTTTTCTGACTTCCATCATCACAGATTTATTGTTTGTTCTTAAACTATAAAATAAAGGTAATTACACATTTTAGGGAGCTTCTTTTGCTCAATATTGTGTTGTTGAATAGAATAATAACTTTGATTTCTTATTCTTTTTAAAATCTCAGGGTATTTCATTGCACAAATATCCCACATTCTATTTATCCATTCTACTACTGACAGACATGGGTTGTTTTCAGATCTTGGCTGTTAAGAACAGATCTGCCAGGAGCCTTTGCATCCATGATATTTGATGAACAAATGCACTCACTTCTCTTTGATGTTTTACCTAGGAGTAAAGTTGCTGGATATTCATTAACTGTATTAAGTACCTATTTTATATACAGCTCTGTGCTGGGTGTTTGATAATTATTAAATGTGAGCAGAAACATGGTCCTGTTCTCATTAATAGTCATAGTAAATGTGTGACTCTGAGAAAAAGGAAGATATAAGATATACTTTTACCTTTTTCAGCATGTAGAGGGCTGCTCACTTCCTGGAGACAAGTGATTAATGCGCCACTGCTGAGGCTGGACTAGAGGTGGGTTTCCAGTGGGGCTTGGGTGGAGAGAAGTGAGGAGTTCAGCTTGGCTGCCTGAGGGCCCTTTTGGCCCAGTCCTCGGGTACATTCCTTGGCCTGGGGGGCATTTCTGGCCTTGATCTCTGACTCTGGAGGTGGTTGGGATAATTGAGAGCTTATGCCCCACTCCCCAAAGACTGGTTTTAGCACATATCTAACCTGCATTTTAATATTATCCTTCTGACTGGAAGCATTTGGAAATGGTCCCTGCCCTGCTTTTAAAAGGTGGTGTTATTTTATGAACATTTAGACATTGATTAATAAAATTCCGAACCCATTAACTAATGGGGGAAACGCCAAACTTTTTTTGTGTATATCCAAGAGAGTAAATGTAATAAAAACTATCCCAAAAGGTAAGTTAAATTATATATAGCCTTTAGGTTTTTTCTTTCCCCCTCTTGATGGCCTCACCAGATGTTTTAAAATACAGGACACAGGCCTTTTTCCCCTTGTTTTCTCTAGGGAAAGAAGAGAGAAAACTTGGCTCAGCTCTACTTAACTTGGGGGAGGGAAAAAAAAAAAGTTGTAACAGGTATGCTGGGAATCCCCAAGCTGCTGGTTCATAAATATGAAGGCAAGGGAACAAAACTGTTGGTTTTATACCTAGTTTTTCTCACTCGCCTCCACCCACCCTTCTCAGATCAGGAATTCTGCTTTGACTCCTAAAGCAAGAAGCTGCGTTTGTCAGGTCCCCTGGGGCCGGGGAGGCGGGTGAGGACTGGGGGCGCGGCGGGGCGCGCTGAACGGCGTCCATCTTGGCTGATCCGTCTCCCGTCTCCCATCCCGGATGTGCGGGGCGAGGCCGTGGCTTGAGCAGCAGGGATGGCGGGTGCAGAGAGAGGGTCGGACCAGCAGCTCTCCACGAACTGCCTTCTGAGGCTCTGGGATTCTGTTGTAAACGCAGATTTTGATTTTTGCACCTTCCCTCAACCCCCATCCAGGTTCCCTGAATCTGAAAGGAAGTAAAACCGGCTACACAGTTGAGAGAGAGGATATGTCAAGTCCTTCAGGTCGCATCCTCTGTTTCCGCCATGATTAGCCATGGAAATAAACGTTTCGAACCTGGTGGCAGCGCTTCCCGCTTGGGCTCGGAGTTGGCTTCCGCAGAGCCGGGCCTCTCCTCTGCTTCTAGCACCTTCTGTGAGGTCTCGAAGACTTGTTTAGAAGGAAGAGCAGAAGTGGGGGGTTCTCTGAGGCTTTACCTAAGCCTTAAAATTCTCTTTGAGACCAGCGTTCCCAGTGTTTCCCTGGCGCACGGACTGCAGCGGGACGCCAGGAACCCCTTGGAGCACCGGCCGCAGACCCGACTCCTCCCGTTGCGGCGCCTCCGCGGCCGCAGAGTGGAAGGGGGAGGCCCTGCAGAGAACCACCCTGGCCCAGAGTGAAGGCAGGCCAGATCCTTCACAGTCGGTGGTGTGGGAACAGTCTCTTCACAGGAAGTGCAGACAGGCCAACTTTTATTCATCATCTTTAACTTCCCTTTGGGTAGAGTTTTCTATTCTGACTGCCCAGCAGAATCACTTGGAAAACTTAAACAAATGTATAAAAACACACAAATAACAAAAGCAAGTAATGAGCCTCACAGGCAGTTGGTAGGATGATGGAGTTTAAGTTCAGTTAGCGGCATATCCGTGCCCCTGCCATGTTTTAGTAGAGAAAGCTAGTGTCCTAAAACGTCTTAGAAATGCAGCCCCCTGGGACTACAACACAACCAGGATTCTAATAGGGAGTCCTGGGGGACCGGCAGGGGGAGGAGATGAAGTCAAGGGGAAGAGACTGGGGAGAGACAGGGCAGTGAAGAAGGAAGAAAGAAATCGAGACTGCAGTTGGCCCTCTGCCAACTCTGTGACCTTAGGAGAACCCTCTAATCTCAGCTGGGCTTGGGAAGATTGAGGAGACAGCATAGCATATGTTTAAGAAGGTGAGCTTTGAGGCCACACTCTGGATTTATCTCAACTCTACTGTTTATCAGCTGTGTGACCTTGGGCAAGTGATGTAATCTTTCTTAACTTCAGCTTCCTCATCCATAAAATCAGGATTATGGAGTTGTCCTGAGCTTTAGACGGAATAATGTAGGTAAACTTCTTGGAAAAGTACTTGACACGCATTAAGTCTTATATGCAGAGTACATCATGAGAAATGCTGGGCTGGAAGAAGCACAAGCTGGAATCAAGATTGCTGGGAGGAATATCAATAACCTCAGATATGCAGATGACACCACCTGAAGAGGAACTCAAAAGCCTGTTGGTGAAAGTGAAAGAGGAGAGTGAAAAAGTTGGCTTAAAGCTCAACATTCAGAAAACTAAGATCATGGCATCTGGTCCCATCACTTCATGGAAAATAGATAGGGAAACAGTGGAAACAGTGTCAGAGTTTATTTTTTTGGGCTCCCGAATCACTGCAAGTGGTGACTGCAGCCATGAAATTAAAAGGCGCTTACTCCTTGGAAAGTTATGACCAACCTAGATAGCATATTAAAAAGCAGAGACATTACTTTGCCAATAAAGGTCCGTCTAGTCAAGGCTATGGTTTTTCCAATGGTCATGTATGGATGTGAGAGTTGAACTGTGAAGAAAGCTGAGCACCAAAAAATTGATGCTTTTGAACTGTGGTGTTGGAGAAGACTCTTGAGAGTCCCTTGGACTGCAAGGAGATCCAACCAGTCCATCCTAAAGGAGATCAGTCCTGGGTGGTCATTGGAAGGACTGATGCTGAAGCTGAAACTCCAAAACTTTGGCCACCTCATGTGATGAGTTGACTGACTGGAAAAGACCCTGATGCTGGGAGGGATTGGGGGCAGGAGGAGAAGGGGACGACAGAGGATGAGATGGCTGGATGGCATCACCGACTCGATGGACATGGGTTTGGGTGGACTCTGGTAGTTGGTGATGGACAGGGAGGCCTGGCGTGCTGCGATTCATGTGGATGCAAAGAATCGGACATGACTGAGCGGCTAAACTGAACTGAACTGAAGTCTTCAATGTATTTGTTATTGTTATTTTCTGTCTCCAGGGTCAGCTGATGGAAGCCACGCAGACAGCATTTTTACCTTGTGCATGATCAATTTATTTAATATAGATAATGACTCTTCATAGGGCTACTCATTTGATACCTTACTTATTTTAAGGCTATTATGTGTATGTGTTGGGAGGAAAGGAAATGGACCAGATAGTGACAAACAATCCTTGGTTCCTTCACAAATAATGTACTGTGGAGGTTAGAGTTTAATGCTTAGTGTGTATTTTGAAGATTGTTATTCTAGAACTTCCAGATGTACAAGCTGGATTTAGAAAAGGTAGAGGAACCAGAGATTAAATTGCCAACATCCATTGGATCATAGAAAAAAGCAAGCAAGTCCCAGAAAAACATCTACTTCTCCTTCACTGACTATGCTAAAGCCTTTGTGTGGATCACAACAAACTGTGGAAAATTCTTCAAGAGTTGGGAATACCAGACCACCTTACCTGCCTCCTGCAAAACCTGTATGCAGGTCAAGAAGCAACAGTTAGAACTAGTCATGGAACAACGAACTGGTTCCAAATTGGGAAAGGAATCCATCAAGGCTGTATCGTCACCCTGCTAATTTAACTTATATGAAGTGTACATAATGCAAAATGCTGGGCTGGATGAAACTCAAGCTTGGATTCAGATTTCCAGGAGAAATACCAATAACCTCAGAAATGAAGATGATGCCATCCCAATGGCAGAAAATGAAGAGGAACTAAAGGGCTTATTGATGAAGGTGAAAGAGAGTGGAAAAGCTGGCTTAAAGCTCAACATTCAAAAAACTAAGAACATGGCATCTGGCCCCATCACTTCATGGCAAATAAATGGGGAGAGAAATGGAAACAATGACATATTTTATTTTCCTGGGCTCCAAAATTGCTGTAGATGGTGACTGCTGCCATGAAATTAAAAGATGCTTTCTCTTTGGAAGAAAAACTATGACAAACCTAGACAGTGCATTAAAAAGCAAAGACGTCACTTTGCTGACAAAAATAGTCTTGTCAAAGCTATAGTTTTTCCAATAGTCATGTACAGTGTGAGAATTGGACCATAAAGAAGCCCGAGTGCCATGCTTTTAAACTGTGGTGATGGCAAAGACTCTTGAGAATCAGTTGGACAACAAGGAGATCAAACCAGTCAATACTAAAGGAAATTAGTCCTGAACATTTATTGAAAGGACTGATGCTGAAGTAGCTCCAGTAGTTTGGCCAACTGAAGTGAAGAATTGCCTCATTGAAAAAGACCCTGATGCTGTGAGAGATTGAGTATTGGAGGAGAAGGAGGTAACAGAGGATGAGATGGTTGGATGTATCATTGACTTAATGAATATGAGTTTGAGCAAACTCTGGAAGATAGTGAAGGACAGGGAAGCCTGGTGTGCTGCGGTCCTTGGGGTCACAGAGAGTCAGACACCACTGAATGACTAAACAACAACAAAATCCTCCTCTCCATCTTCTAGTTTTTATTCTAAACTTTTGTCTTAGGACAAAGTAGGTTTTGCTGCATTAAAGACCCAGAAATCTCATTGGCTTCACCCAACCCAAGTTCCTTTTTCACATACATGCTATGTCCTCTGTGTGTTGGCAGAGGGCATGCCACGTCTGTCCATCTCTTGAGACCCAGGGCAGAGGCTCCATCTTGCTGTGCTTCCCAGATCTTCATGGCTGTGGGAAGGAAATGTGGAAAATGATGTACTGTTTCCTAAGCTTCTACAGAAGTAACACTAGGGCATTTCTCTGAAGCTGGACTGCTTTATTAAGTACTGAGTCTTTCCTTTCCAGCTATGGTTTTCTTTATAATTTTATAGTCACACTTTTCTTGATTCTGCTTTTGGAGAAAGCATTGTAAAAATAATAAGCTAATGGTGATTTTTATCACTATCAAATCAGACCTCCTTCTTAGTCTCACAAGAGATGTTGGCCCCAGTGCAAGGAGAATGTGTTAAAAAATATATTTTAATAAGTTTCTTCCTTTTCATATTTTTCATTATTTTCAGCATATTGTTTCCCCAAATTCCTGGTTTTCCAAAATCCTCAAGAAAAATGTCTGAAAGAGTCATACTCCTTTATCATCACCCGCTACAAAAACTTGAGTACAATTGGCATCTGGTCATCTCACATGCTCAACCCAAATGTCTGATGTGTGGTAGTCAAGGCAAGTGAGATGCTTCCAGGGGCATGACCCTCTCCTTCATCATGTCCATAGTCAGAACGTCTGTGGAATTGATCTCTGCAGCCGAAAAAATAGATGTCAGTAAAGTAGGTGGGCCATTCATGGAGCAAACACTTATTGAGTGCCTATTCTATGCTGGACACTGGGCCAGTTCTTCTCAGTCAGCCACAGTGATTCAGGTGGACTCAGATCTTGGCAAGGGAAGAAAGCAAGTGTGGAGCTCCCCAGAGAGCAAGCTGATGCAGTGTGACCCTGTGACCTTTCCTCTCGTTTCCTATTTCAGACTCCTCTCCTAGTGGGACCTGAATGTTCCACCATGCTCACTGTTATCCTGTCCTCTGTTACTGCCTTTCCTCCACCAAGGCTGAGGTGCCGGTTCAAATCCTACCCATCCTTGGAAACCAGTTGAAGACTTACATCTTTCCTCAGCTCTGAAGGCTTTCAATACTCACCCCTTCTCCTTATCTTACGAAAGCCCATAGAACATGCCTCTCTGCTACCTGTTAGGGAAACCACCTACATATGCTTTATGACTTAACCATTTTGGGGAGGCAGTCTATTCTCTTTATATCAAGTTTCTTTAAGAAAATGGTCTTGTTTCCTCTCAAGTTAATGGATTCAAAGTAGCTAACCCATTGGAGGTATCTGTGGTTCGGTCCTACACATCTTTCAGTAAGAGATGCATGAGAAGTAAATATTGAATAGGAGGAAACTTGCTCTTGCTCTCTCTCTTTCTTTTTTTCCCCCCAGGAAGATGGAAAGAGAAGTTGTGACTACCTTTATCCCTATGGCTTTGCCTCCTAGCCTTCTATCCTTGGGCACATGAGATTTTTTTTTGTTTGTTTTGGTGGCTTAAAACAACAGGAATTTATTCTCTACACTTCCTGAGGCCAGAAGTCCCAAATCAAGATGTCAGCAAAGTTGGTTCTTTTTGGATGCTCCAAGGGAGAATCTGTGCCATGCCTCTCTCCTAGCTGCTGCTGGCAAGCCTGGTGTTGCTTGGGTTATGGGTGCATCTCTTCATCTTCACCTTTGTCTTCACATGGTGATTTCCCCTCCACTCATTTCTGTGTGTCCGCATCTCTTCTTAGAAGAGCACCGTTCTTTGGATTTGGGGCCCACCTTAATCTAGTATGACCTCACCCTAACATAACCCTAACATAGCTAATTACAGCTGCAAAGACTGTGTTTCCAAATAAAGTCACATTCTGAGATTCTGGGTGAACATAAGTTTTGGAGACATACTGTTGAACTCACTGCATTAACTAAAGGCCACAAATATTTTCTTCTATGTTTTCTTCTACAAGTTTTATTACTTTTGCTGTCACATTTAGTTCTGTGGTGCATATTGGTTTAATTTTTGTATGTGATGGTAGTTATAGGTAAATGTTTGCTTTTGTTCTTATGCAATCCAATTACTCAAAAACTATTTGTTGAAAAGATTGTCTTCTACCTTGAATTGCCTTTGCATCTTTGTTGAAAATTGATTGATCATATATGTATGAGTCTATTACCAGACTCTGTTGACTTTTTGGTCAATGTCACACTGTCTTGATTCCTATAGTTTTATAGTAAGTCTTGAAATCAGGTATAGTGAATACTGTAGCAAAATTCTTCAGAATTATTTTAGGCATTGTAGTTAAATTGCTGTTTTATATAGTTTTGATAATCATATTTATTGGGGCATCATATTTATTGAAATAGGTTGAAGACAGAGTGGTCTCAGTATAAGTTGAGATAATCTGCTGTGAAAAACAACACACAAAGGTGCCAGTAGCTACAGAAGGACATGTGGTAAGAGTGTATATTTCTTTTATTTTTTGTCTTAAAAAAATTTATTTATTTTAATTGGAGGCTAATTAAGTTACAATATTGTGGTGGTTTGTGCCATATATTCACCTGAATCAGCCATGGGTGTACTTGTGTTCCCCATCCTGACCCCCCCCCCCCCCCCCCCGCCACCAATCCCATCCCTCTGGGTCATCCCAGTGCACCAGCCCTGAGCACCATGTCTCATGCATTGAACCTGGACTGGTGATCTGTTTCACATATTGTAATATACACGTTTCAATGCTATTCTCTCAGATCATCCCACCCTCGCCTTCCCCCACAGAGTCCAAAAGTCTGTTCTTTACATCTGTGTCTCTTTTGCTGTCTCACATATAGGGTCACTGTTACCCTCTTTCTAAATTTCATATACATGCGTTAATATACTGTATTGGTGTTTTTCTTTCTGACTTACTTCACTCTGTATAATAGGCTCCAGTTTCACCTATCTCATTAGAACTGATTCAAATGCATTCTTTTTATTTTATTTTTTTTCATTTTATGTATTCTTTTTTAAAATTTCATTTTATTTTATTTTTTTCCATTTATTTTTATTAGTTGGAGGGTAATTACTTTACAGAATTGTAGTGGTTTTTGCCATACATTTTGGGGAATACATGTAAATCCATGGCTGATTCATGTAAATGCATTCTTTTTAATAGTTGAGTAATATTCCATTGTGTATATGTACCACAGCTTTCTTATCCATTCGCCTGGCAATGGATATCTAGGTTGCTTCCATGTCCTGGCTATTATAAACAGTGCTGCAATGAACACTGGGGTGCATGTGTCTCTTTCAATTCTTGTTTCCTCTGTGTGTATGCCCAGCAGTGGGATTGCTGGGTCATATGGCAGTTCTATTTCCAGTTTTTTAAGGAATCGCCACACTGTTCTCCATAGTGGCTATATTAGTTTGCATTCCCTCCAACAGTGTAAGAGGGTTTCCTTTTTCTCCACACCCTCTCCAGAATTTATTGCTTGTAGACTTTTTGATAGCAGCCGTTCTGACCAGAGTGAGATGGTACCTCACTGTGGTTTTGATTTGCATTTCTCTGATGAGTGATGTTGAGCATCTTTTCATGTATTTGTTAGCCATCTGTATGTCTTCTTTGCAGAAATGTCTGTTTAGGTTCTTTGGCCCATTTTTTGACTGGGTCACTTATATTTTTAGAATTGAGCTGCAGGAGCTGCTTGTATATTTTGGGGATTAATTCTTTGTCAGTTGCTTTGTTTGCTATTATTTTCTCCCATTCTGAAGGCTGTCTTCTCACCTTGCTTATAGTTTCCTTTGTTGTGCAAAAGCTTTTAAGTTTAATCAGGTCCCATTTGTTTATTTTTGCTTTTATTTCCATTACTCTGGGAGGTAGGTCATAGAGGATTGTGCTGTGATTTATGTCAGAGAGTGTTTTGCCTATGTTTTCCTCTAGGAGTTTTATAGTTTCTGGTCTTACATTTAGACCTTTAATCCATTTTGAGTTTATTTTTGTGTATGGTGTTAGAAAGTGTTCTAGTTTCATTCTTTTACAAGTGGTTGACCAGTTTTCCCAGCAGCACTTGTTAAAGAGACTGTCTTTTCTCCATTGTATATCCTTGCCTCCTTTGTCAAAGGTAAGGTGTCCACAGGTGCCTGGATGTATCTCTGAACATTCTGCTTTGCTCCATGGATCTATGTTTCTGTCTTTGGGGCACAGGAGAGCTTTAGGGGCAGTGTAGGCAGAGGCCAGAGGACATCACCACTGCTGTGTGGACGCACTGATGTCAGGATGCCAGGCACTGGGGCTTTCATTTGCTGTCTTCTTCTGCAGGCACCTCGGAGCGCCTCACATCAGTGTTCATCACGAAGATGCTGAGAGAAGAAGATGGATGGAAAAGATGTATTCAGACAAAATTAACTATAAAATTTACTTATAATTTAATTTCTTCACTAAGAAATGTCTGTTGTTTTCACAAGGGAAAATGTCTTCAGTGGAATCAAAAGGCTGCAGAAACAAGGGGTTGAAGTGATGTCCATGATCTGGAATAATCAGTCCATTTTTAGTTCCTGGTTCTGAATGCCCCCAACCCCCTTCTTAACCTCCCATGCAGGAGGATTTACTGGTTCCCTGATCCCATAACTTAACTTTCTTCCTCTCTTTTTCTTTTGGATTATGGATGTCTACTTGAGTTAGGCTGTAATAACATAACGTATCACTGTTGACCATTCAGTGCTATGTTTTGAGCCTTTTGACTAAATAGAATAAATTAGTGTCTTATTTTAATAATGGTGTCATTTGAGAAGGGTAAGCTTATGTAAAGTAAGAGATAAGCTGCACAGTTAGGGAAAAGACTGAATAAAAATGACACTTGTCAAAAGAAGTTGCTGAATTTTCTGCCACTCTTGCCCTGGGCCAAGTTTCCCCTATACTCGGATCTACCTGCAGGCAGGTTTCAATATCCTCAACAGGAAAACCTATCATATTTTCAGTCCTCCACCTTTCTGTAGTTCTTAGGGGTTCTTAGGGACAAAATGCCTGTTCCTCATTCATTACTTGAAGTGTTGCAAGCTCTTCTTCCTGGAAGAGCTTACCTCCTGCTCAGCCCTTTCTTTAAATTTCCTGCCAAAGTTATTTTAAGCACCCCTCCCTCAGTTTATTCTCTCCTAGGGAAACTTCAGTGACTCTGCAAGGAAGCCCGAGGGCTTTACCTTCTATTCCAAAGGCCACCACTTTGCTCCTCTTCCCACTCAGCCCCCTGTGCTCCCAGTCAGATTTTTTCCAGCCACACCTCGTCTCATGGCCTTCCAGTCACTCTTTCCCTATTCCCACACTTCCAGAAACCTCCAGTTTCTTTCTGATGCCTTTCCCAAATGCTTGGGAGAAGAATGGGTCTCTCTCCTGGAAAGCCATCCTCACAGTGGCTCATTTTGCCACTCATTAATCTTTACCTAATGAAAATGATAATAATAACAGTAACAATAATAGCAATAGCTAACATGCCTAACACTTTTTAGGTGCTTGTCACAGTCCAAAGCATTTTACATAAACCAACTGATTTAATTCTGGCCAAAATCCTTTGCAGGCTTCCCTGGGGGCTCAGATGGTAAAGAATCCGCCTGCAATGTGGGAGACCTGAGTTCAATCCCTGGGTTGGGAAGATCCCCTGGAGGAGATCACAACAACCCATTCCAGTATTCTTGCCTGGAGAATCCCCATGGACAGAGGAGCCTCATGGGCTACAGTCCATTGGGGTTGCAAAGAAGCGAACGTGATTGAGTGACTAAGCACACAAAACCCTTTGAAGTGGTGTATAGTTAATTTTATGTGTCGATTTAGCCAGGCCAGGGTGACCAGGTATGTGGTGAGACATCATTTCAAAGGTTTTTGTGGGGGGTATTGTTGGATGAGATTAACATTTAAATTGGTGAACTTTGAGTAAAACAGACTGTCTTCTATAGTGTGGGCGGGCCTCATCTAATCAGTTGAAGGCCTGACTAGAACAAAAGTCTGACCTCCCTCAAGCGAGAGGAAATTCTGCCTTCGGATGATCTTCAGCTGTCACCTGCAATGTTTACTGTTTACTCTCTGTTGAGTCCCCAGCCTGCCGGCCCACCTTTCAGACTGTGGACTTGCCAGTCTCCCTAATTGCATGAGTCAACTCCTCAATACATCTTTCTATATAGAAATAGGATATATACACATCTTATTAGTTCTACTAAACCCTGACTAATTCCAGTAAGTATTTTTATGATTTTCCTGTTCTGCAGATGTGATAACTGGGACACAGAATTTAGGTAACTTGCCGAAGGTTATCAGTACTGTAAGTGGTGCAGTTGAGAGTCTGTCCAACCCCCGGGTCTGTGTTTTTTTGCCACAAGATTAAATACATGTCATTTGTGCTGCATTCAGAACTGTTGGTTCATCAGTCAGTCTTGTGTATCTTTTATTTGTTTTTTTAGTTATCGGCTTTGAGAAGACAGAATCTGGTGAATGTACTCGTAGAGTCCTAGGCTAGACTTGTGAAAGGAAGGTGTTTGGGGAAGTTGCTGAAACGTGGATGGAGCTCATTGTAAAGGCAGTCAATGGTCTGCATTGTTTACTCCTTGACCATCTTCCTTTCTACAGATGTTCATCTCAGGACAGCTGAGTACGGTCCTTTGTTTCACCACGGCAGGACGTTTTAGGCAGTATTTTATGAATTACACTTTGAGTTCCCTAAAGTGTAAAAAGTTACACTTTGAGTTCAGAATAAAAGATATGCCACATTTTAGAAGAGTTGGATCTTTAAAAGTTTCAGCATATGTGCTCACCTTCTGTATACCGCAGAGCGCAGCACAGATAAGAGTTCAGATCACACTTGCTATTCTGAGGCAGACAGACGCATTCCAGGCAGGGAGATGTGCCGCTGAGTCTAAGGGAACGCACAGCCGCGCGAGCAGCATCTCTGTGCCTGCCCGGAGCTTCATCTCCTTGGGGTGGGAGCGTGGGGGCAGCTCTCCTAGCCTGACATTCGTGCTCGCTGTCCCTCAGGCCTTGTCTCAATGGATCTGTGTTTAAGGCCCTGATGTAAGCCTCTTGTTGCTAAAAGTCAGTGAGAGCTCTGTGACTTCCACAGCCCGATGGGCACCTTTGCTCTTGGAGCCGTCTTCATTTTCCACTGGCCTCATGTGGTTGTTTCCGCAGGCGTTTTGTTTTATTTTCTGGAGTACTAAGCAAGACCAGCAGGGTAGAATGGGTGCCCAGCAGTAGAACTTTGTCTGTCTGTCTGTCTGTCTGTCTGTCTCTCTCTCTCACACACACACACAACACAAGACACATGCACACACACAGAGTCTTCTTTAGGCAGGTCGCCACAGCACTAAGCACTATTTTCACCCTTTCAGGCTATCAGGCACCAGAGTGTTTAAAGTTTTAATAGGCTTGGAGGTGACCCTGAAGTCCACCACCATTTATATTCATCTGTAATTTATGGCTGCCTCTTATTTAGTTGGTTGAGCAAATTGTACCTAAGAGTATTCTTTGAGACTTGGCAGCCTGGTGTACAGTTTCACGATTCAGCAGTGTTTTTGCCAAATATTTGGCTTTTCTCCCCGCTTTCTTTTGGATGACATTCTCAAATACTTCATTTGGAGCTTTGGTCTGGAACACACTTTATCAGACACCTTTTGTGTGCCAAGAGACCCCTTATCCATTCTGTTGAGGCTGACTTTCCACATGCTAACACGTTTATTTCTAAATTGCTTTTAAAGTCACATTAAAGCCATGTTTCCAAATAACATAAGGTGACGTGTGGTGCGTTTGGACCTCTTGGTGCCTGTTGCTTCTCCCCACGCCCTCCACCCTTCTCTGGATTTCAGTTGAGGGGAAATTCTTCTCTAAGTGGAGAGGTGAGGGTGATGGTGCCTAACCAAGCCATAAAATTAATGTTTATTGCAGAAATAAAAGGGCTTACTTTGTTATGAGGTATGTGAGGACATGTTTTGGCCTCATTTCATGTGCTCAGTCTAACCATGCCCCAAAGATTAAATCAAGGCTATTATGGGTATAATTTATTTCTCTTTCTAGGCTGTCATCATGTGTGTCAATTCGGGATATTGTGTTTTCCCACTTTCAGGAGTAAGGTCCATATCTGGCACACACAGATGGAAGGCCATCTATGAAACGTCCCTGAAGCAATTTGTTTTCAGTTTCACCAAATCTGATTTTCTAGCCAAGTCCAGGACTACTTACTCCCTTCTCTATTCACTAAGCGTTATGGAGATCATCACCCTGAAGAACTTGGCTCCCAGTGGTGCTCCCTCCAAACAAGTATTATGATTAATACACTGTAATCATGTAATCTGCTAGAAAAATGTGGTCTGAACACAAAATGTGCAATAGAATTAGTCCTCCACTCACACCATTAATCTTCCTTTAAGATTTGAAGAGGGATTAGCAGTTAAATCTTTTAACATTCTTTTTTATAAGTGGAGAATAATTTAACCATCCTAACCCTTTGTGATAAGGGAGTGGGGATTTAGGTTTAAATGTGAAGTATAAGCTTCCCAGAACTCTTCCTTCAGGATCCCTGTTACACGTGTGGGCCAACGGAGAAGTGTCTGTGGCCACACTGCCGCCCACTCTGAACTCTCTCCTGCCCGTCCCCCCGTGTTCTGTGTTGCCGCCTCTTGCTCTTATCTCAGGGTTCAGAGATGCCTAATATGAATACAGTTTGTGTGTACTGGTGGCTGAGGCATGGAGACTGTGTATAAGACCCTTGATTCTTTTTCAGTCTGAGTACTTTTTCTCTTCAGCATCGCTTCTGCAAACTAAGAGCAGATAAAGTGTCATCAGACTATGCCAAATGACATTCAAAGACACTTGAATAAGAAATAAATGGGAAGAAGCACATTTTCCCTCTACTCAGAGGCTTCAGTGCCTACACACACAGGGAGACTTCTGCCAAATGCTTCTCCATGGCATTACAGGACACAGGGTTTCAGAATCAGTTTCCTTCCATGAACCTCAGGACAAGGGTGTGCAAAGGGGAGGCTGATTCTGTGATATTTATTTCTTTCTTTTTGTGTGGCTAGAACTAATGCAAACAGGTTATTATTTTGCTAAAAGTGCTCATAGGCCTCTTATTTTGCTAGAAAGTAAGGTAATGCTCAAAGATTAATGGAGACATATCAAAACCACAGAGGAACCAGCTTGAAAGTGCTCCTCCTGGTCGATCTGGGTCAATGTAAGCATAATAATGAATATGATAGTAATGGATTATAATACACTGAATAAAAATCTACGAGTTCATGCTGACACAAGTAGAAAAATAAATAGGAGAAATACATGCTGACTAACAATCATGGAATCAAAAATAATAAAAAAGAATAAAATAGAATGTCATGTAATAAATACAGAAGGAATGATGAACTTAGAAAATCGACCACTGATGCAAAAGCTCGTGGGTGAAAGTTTGGTAAGGAACAGGATGCTTTCATAAGCTAAGGGGCTGTTGTGATGAGCTTAGTTGTTCAGTTGAGTCCGATTGTCTGTGACCCCCTGGACAATAGCCCACCAGGCTCCTCTGGCCCTGGGATTTCTTAGCCAAGAATACTGGATTGGTTTGCCACTTCTTCCTCAAGGGATCTTCCCAACTCAGGGATAGAACCTGCGTCTCTTACATCTCAGGCTTTGGCAGGAGCTACCAGGGACGCGCAAGAGTACTGGAGTGGGTAGCCTATCCCTTCTCCAGGGGAACTTCCAGACCCAGGAGTCAAACCAGGGTCTCCTGCATTGCAGGTGGATTCTTTACCAGCTGAGTTCCCTGGGAATCTTAAAGGGCCTCCCCACAAATTACTTGTTAATTACATAGGAAAAAAAGAATTACTTCACAGTGGAGAAGTCCTGTGAACACCACCTTATCCAAGTGATGGAGGTCAACATCGGCAATAACAAAATTCACTGAGAGCAGAGCCTCCTCATCTGAGCCCTGAGGAGTATGCAGCCTGGCCCTTTGATGTTTCTACCAAAAATGCATGATCTGAATCTGATTGTGAGGAAAATAAATGGTCTGTGATCTTCAAAGTGAATAGGCCAACAAAAACAAAGGCTGGGTAAGTGTTCTCCTCTGAAGGAGACTGAGAAACGTGACCCCCAAATGCAGAGTGTGTGCCTGGTGTGAATCTTGTAAAGTTCATTTGGGGACCTTTGACAAATGCTGGAAATGGCCTGTGTAGATAAAGAGAATTGCACTAAAATTAACTGCACTGTGGTTTTGTAAAAGACTGTCCTTGTTTGTAAGAAATATACTCTGAAGCATTCAGGGGTAAAGGCATATAATGTCTTCACATTACTCCCAAATGTTTCAAAAAATAATATGCATGTATATGTATACATACATATACATATGTGTGTGCACACAGAAAAAAATACATGCAGGTGACCACATATATTTACATGTGTATCTTTATCAATCATCTTTTTATTACCTCTGTATATATTTGTCTTCTATCTACCTATCATCTACTGGTCTATCTGGAGAAAGAGAATGATAAAACAAATGGAATAAAATAAACAATTGATGATTCAGGGTAAAGGGTATATGGGGTGTACCTTGTACTGTTTTTATAACCTAAATTTTAAATTATTTTAAAATAAGCTAAAATACTTATAGAAACAAGTATGATTAAATTTGATGTCAACAAACAGCATGGGAAATCCACTACTGCACTACACTTGCTTTCTGTCCGACCCTGCTGGCTACTCTCTGAACTCTGGGACTCAGAGCCGGGGCGAGGAGTCTTTTCTCCTATCTGTGGTTGTTACACTGAGATCACAAACTCACCCTTCACAAAAGGTTCAGAGTGATTTATAATAGGAGAATCTTAGATATCTTTGCAGTTAAGAATAATGGTAGTGGTTTCTCTTCAGTGGGCCTTAGGTGCTCAGCAGGAACTATGTCATCCTGTCTAATCCTTGCTGCCACTCAATTTGACGAGGATTCAAATCCTCTTTGTCAGTTCCTCCACACTTAATGATGTAAATGGACGTGGCAGCCCACTAGAAACAATTCATGGAGAAGCCCATTGGTGAGCCCCTGCACAGTGAATTGTGTCCAGTAAGTGGTGGGTAAGCTTCTTTTCCGCAGGTTTTCTGCAGCAGTATTAGTTCCAATTTAACCATCATACCATGGATGGACATTTATTTTATTTTGGCAAGAGTAATGTATTTAAACACACAAACAAGCATTTTCTTTCTTTCCCTCTTATATGCAAACATTCCACTGCAAAGTCATCAACAAAACTTGACGACATTCCCAGAAATACATTCTAAAATAAAAATGTAATCTTCAAATCAATGCACAAGTGCTATGAGTGAAAGAAAGTGAAAGTGTTAGTCTCAGTCATGTCTGACTCTTTGTGACACCATGGACTGCAGCCCGCCAGACTCCTCTGTCCATGGACAAGGATACTGGAGTGGGTTCCATGCCCTTCTTCTGGGGATCTTCCTGACCCAGGGATCGAACCCAGGTCTCCTGAACTGCAGGCAGATTCTTTGCCATCTGAGCCACCAGGGGAGCCCTGCACAAGCACTCTGTGCGTGTGCTTAGTTGCTCAGTCAAGTCCAACTGTCTGTGACCCCCCTGGACTGTAGCCCACCAGGCTCCTCTGTCCATGGGATTCTCCAGGTAAGAATACTGGAGTGGGTTGCCATTTCCTCCTCCAGGGGATCTTCCCGACCCAGGGATTGAACCAGGGTTTCCTACATTGCAGGGGGATTCTTTACCAGTTGAGCTACCAGGGAAGCCTGCACAGGCACTACAGACATTAAAAATAGAAAACTCAGAGATTAAGTAACTGAAATGGAAGAAAAAAGGAAAATCAACATGTATTGATTTCCTTCCACAACCTGGGTGGCTTATAACAACAGAAATGTATTCTCTCATAGTTCTGGAGGCTAGAAGTCCAAAACCAAGGTGTCATCACGGCTATACTTTCTTAGAAAGTTCTAGGTTCCTTGCCTCTTTTAGCTTCCAATGGTTGCTGGCATTCCTTGGATCATAGATGCATCACTCCAGTATCTACTTCCATTTTCACATGGGCTCCTCTCTGGTGAGTCCATGTGTCTGAATTTCTCTCTCCTTATTATAAAACCAGTAATTGGATTAGGGCTTACCTTTATCCCATATGTCCTTAATGATATTGCATCTGCAAAGATCCTATTTCAAATGGGGTCCCATTCACAGATACTGAGGGTTAAAACTTCAACATACCTTTGGGGAATACAATTCAACCTATGACACAATCCAATATTTTAATAGAGGAAAAATATGACCCAAGTTATATTAAGAGGAAATGGGATCTAAATCCCTGAGAGCAATGGCTGTGTCTGCTACTTGCTCTGTTCACACTTTGGCTCTGTTCACACAATAGAGATTCTATTGACCTGAGGCTGGAGGTCTGCACTGGCTCAATTAGTTACAGAAATGGTTTTCTGAAATAGGAGGCAAACCTATAGGTAACAAATTATGCAGCTTCTTTCAGGCAGCCACATATGGCGGCACATTCCTGGGGTTAAGTCTGCAGAGAACATTCAAGAAGATACACTTACATAACCAATCTAATCATCTAAATAATTATTTGTTAAATCCTGAAATTGATAGGAGAAAGAAAATCCACCTAGGTGCTCAGCCCTGATGGGGGTCCCTGCTGCGTTTACATTATTATAGTGATTGTTGCGTCATCTTAAACCTACACTAAAATGCTACATCCTTTGGCTCAGCCTAATAGTATTAGGACTGATGCTGAAGCTGAAACTCCAGTACTTTAGCCACCTGATGCAAAGAGTTGACTCATTGGAAAAGACCCTGATGCTGGGAGGGATTGGGGGCAGGAGGAGAAGGGGACGACAGAGGATGAGATGGCTGGATGGCATCACCGATTTGATGGACATGAGTTTGAGTAAACTCCAGGAGTTGGTGATGGACAGGGAGGCCTGGCGTGCTGTGATTCATGGGGTCGCAAAGAGTTGGACACGACTGAGTGACTGAACTGAGCTGAACTGAATAGTATTAGGAATTGATCATTTTCAAATTCATGACCAAACCCATGACTGCATCTTTGAATTGTTGATGCAACCTTTTTTTGTGATAATTGAATCAAGTATGTTATTCGGTTTGCTGCTTGGCATTCCACTTAGGGGATGGTCCACACTCCTTAATCAGTTCTCTCTATTCACAATCTATTACTATCTTCTTGGGGGTATGTCTCTACAGCAGCTGATGGAGGAATAAAGATGCATTGAAGAGTAAAGATGCAGTGCCCCCCACAAATAAATCTGGGTAACACTGTTTAGTCAGAGGAAATATTTCAGACACGTGATTGACATAAAGCTGACAAATATAGTGTCAATATTTCACTACAGAGTCTTAATATATTGAAAACATTTAAACCCACATATCAAGAAAACAGTTTGACTCACAGGCCAAGGCTTATATTTTAATCTAGTTAGTGATGAAGGTTGGTAAATAACTTCTAATATGCAATTCTGGTTCACCAAAGGAAAACTCTCATGCCTGTAACCATGGCTTGGCTCTGCAGGGAAAGCTTCCTTAAATGTGGTGCTGGATAGAAAATGGTAATTTATCTTTTGGAAGTCCAACAAGTCCCTGCAGTTATTGGAGGAGCTAGCTCTAATGATTTGTAGATGGTAAGACATGTCCAAAACACTGGAATTCTGGGCTGTTTTAGATTAGGGGCTTCCTTTCACTGTATTCTTAGAGAGCCAGTTGGAGAACACCTAATTTTTCATTGCCTCTCGTGTCAACACAAGCAGAAAACCTGTCAGAGATGAAGCCAGTCTGTCTCACCTGGAAGAAGAGTCCTTCTGGAATGTTTAATTTTCACGGTGTGAAGGAGGAAAGGGATTAGTGTGTTCTCAGGCAGCTCCAGAGCACACCTGGGAGCCCCAGAAGAGTCTATAGAGGTTATTGTCAAGAGCATCAGCTGAAAGAGAGACAGACAGAGAAAGAAAGGGAGGCAGAGAGTGAGCTGGAAACCAATGAGGAGGGCAGGGGAATGAGAAAAACCGTACACCAGGGAGCCAAGTGCTTGTGGCTGGAGGTATTCTCATCTTATTTTCTATGATTTTTCCAGAAAAAGCTGGCAATGAGAATAGAAGTGCAAACAATGTAGCTTGCCTTTGCCAAGATACAGATACAGAAGACACATGCTCAAGGATTGTGTATGGTGTCAGATTATCTGCACAGATGGGGACAGTGATGCCTTACGCTCTCCATCCTCGGCCTGGTGACTCGCCAAAGTGGAAAATGGAGCTGTCGAAGCAGTCAGAGATGAAAGTTACCCTCCACAAGAGGGGGAGAGGAGTGACCTCAGGAATAGCTGGTCCGATTTGCCAAGCCTGAAATGTGGCCAGAACTCTGGTGACAGGAGGTGGCAGCTGAACATTTTGTCCCAGTCTCCATAGTCTTTGAGAGGAAAGCTTTGATTCTGGCTCTGCAAACGTTGTCATTGCACAGATGTTGTTAGCAGCACCTAGCATGGGCCAGCTATCACTGAGGACCCGCAGAGGATGGTATGGTACATGTGACCCTCCCCAGCAACACAGGATGGACACAGGGTCCTGACACTGTACTTACAAAGACCCTTCTCCTTAGTCTTTCTTTTTTTTGGTAACAGTCTTATGGGGATATAATTCAAAGATCATATAACCCACCCATTAGTATTTTGTCTTGTCTCTTTACTTGTTCAGAATCTGTCTCATTTGGTAGGCAACAAGCTCTGTGAGGATCATGGCCATGCACATTTTTATCCATCAGTGCACGCCTGGCACACACTGCAGTGTGAAATATAATATATACATATATATATATAAAACCATTCAATAATGATATATTTTTAATAAACATATAATTAATAAGTAAAAAGAAAAGTTAGCTTTCTAGAGCTCATACATTGTCTTTGATGACCAGTTCTCTCCCATTCTTTTATTTTTCTCCAGAATCACAGGCAATTTAAGAAATTTGAAAGTAACAAGGAGAGAGAAAAGGCCTCCCTTTTCTCTTTGACCCCAATTATGTGCAGAGAGGGACTTGGTGGGGGTCTTTCACTCCCACCTCTACCTTATATGCTTAAGAAAGAGGAAGGGTTCTGATCTTTTTTTAAAAATTTATTTTTAATTAGAGGATAGTTGCTTTACAATATTTTATTGGTTTCTGCCATACATCAACATAGCCACAGGTATACATATGTCCCCTTCCTCCTGAGCCTCCTTCCTGCCTCCCACCCCATCCCCCTCCTCTCGGTTGTCACAGAGCACTGTTTGAGCTCCCTGCATCATACAGCCAATTTCCACTGGTTGTATATTTTACAGACGGTAATGTATATGTTTCAACACTTCTCTTTCAATTCATCCCACCCTCTCCTTCCCCTTGCTGTGTCCATAAGTCTGTTTGCTAGGTCTGTGTCTGCACTGCTGCCCTGGAAATAGGTTCATCAATCCCATCTTTCTAGATTCTGCATGCTTTAATATACATTTGTTTTCTTCTTTCTGACTCACTTCACTCTGTATAACAGGCTCTAGGTTCATTCACCTTATTAGCACTTACTCAAATGCATTTCTTTTTATGGCTGAATAGGATCCCATTGTGTATATGTACCAACACTTCTTTATCCATTCATCTGTCAATGGACGTCTAGGTTGCTTCTGAGTCCTGGCTATTGTAAACAGTGCTGTGATGGATAGTGGGGTACATGTGTCTTTTTCAATTATGGTTTCCTCAGGGTATATGCCCAGTAGTGGAACTATTGGGTCATATGATAAATTTTATTCCTCAGCTTTTAAGGATCTTTATTTACAAAATAAATGCTTTTGTGCCCTCTTACCCCTTACTGTTCAGACTAAATAAATTCACTTTGCCAAGTGAGGCTCAGGCTGAGGCCACCAGGGAAACAAAAGATATGATGTGCCTGACCCTCTTCAAGTCTGTCATCTAAAAAAAAGTGAAGTGAAGTCGCTCAGTCATGTCCGACTCTGCAACCCCATGGACTGTAGCCCACCAGGCTCCTCTGTCCATGGGATTCTCCAGGCAAGGGTACTGGAGTGGGTTGCGATTGCCTTCTCCAGGGGATCTTTTTGACCCAGGGATCATGTAAATGGGACCTAAACGGGATCATCTAAATTGTCATCTAAATGGGACAGCAAAACAAATTGTACTTGATCTGGAGGGAAAGAAAAGGTCAGTTTAACCCCTTATAAAGGAAAGAAAAGTGTGAGATTTAACATCCTGTTCTCAAGTCAGACTTCTGGCCTGGAAACATTTTGGGTAAGGAAGAGATGAGGCCGCAGTGGCTGGTGGGGATGCTGTGCGGGGTAGGTGGGGTTTGAGTAGCTTCCTTCCAAAGTGAGAGGGCATGCACTGCTATGTTGGGGGCAGCGGGGGTTCTCTGCGAGCTGGCCTCCTGGGCAGAGAGGTGGGGCGAGGGGTGGTGGGGCAGTGTTCTTGTGGGGACTTGGGGTCCTGGTTCTGCACACTCGTGCTTTGGTGAGAAGAGGACAGAGACCCAGCGGCTTCCTGGGTTCAGTCACTACGGAACAGCGAGCTGCTAGCCAGTGATGCTCCCTGCCAGGTTGCTTTGTTGACTTAGTTCTTGGTTTTAGTTTTTATTTTGTTCTTTCTATCGCATGCAAGAGGGGAGCAACCTCACCCACAGAGAGAGGGATTTCTGCAGAGTAAGATTTGCAAATCTTCAGAGTCAGTTACATTCCAGAAAAGAACAGTGGTAGATCCCGTGTCCTCCCGTATAAGGAGGAAACGCCTAGAAACGCTCCGTTACGGGCACAGCACAAAACAAGCTTATTCAGTTTACCATCTGTGTTAAACATCTGATGTCGTCCCTGAGCTGTGGGCACTTTGCGCTAGGAAACTGCAACTTTTATTTTTAAGCAGAGAGCTTTTTGCTCTTTTGGCTAAGGCAAATAAGCAAATATACACAATAATCACGATCATTAATAAAGGGTATTAGTTGTCAGTATTTTAAAGAGATTGTGACAAATTTTATGACAGACAGCAGACAGTCCGTGGAAGGACTCAAACCTCAAGGAAGGATGGACTTTCAGCTTGTTAACTTCCCACAGTCTCATCTTGCCTGTTTTGGTGGGCAGAGGTATTCTTAGGAACAATGGATTAAAAATAGAGTCAGTTTTTCTTTGCACAGAAGCAAGTTGTCACAATATTTCAATCACTTAACATTTTAGATTTGGAAAATGAGGTTCTCTAGACTCTAATACAAGTTACCTCCTTCTAGTCACTTTTCCCCCCTCTTCTCTATAGAAATCTTCATGGCCCTCGATTTCCTCACAGACTTTTAAAAGTGTGGATAAAAATCTAACAGGGAGAATAAGTTAAGAGAAGTAAATGTCTTGCAAATGGTAAGTATTGAAGCTTCCTGAATAAAAGCTGGACATGGTGAGCCTCAGATTTTAGTTCTAAGATGTTTTAAGAATCTGTTCTGAGCCCTTACAGTGTCGTGAAATTAATAAGGTCATTTATGAGGGAGTTATAAGAACTTTCACTGATAATTTGACTCAGAAGCTAATCTTTAGGGCTGTTAATTTTGACCAAAGATTCATCTTTTTCCTATGCAATTTGAAACAAACTCTTTCTTGCCCAAATCTCTCTTTCTTTCTTTTTCTTTCTGCTATTTGTTCCCTCCACTTATTGTGAAATTCATATTTGGTTCATCTTATCTTCTGATTTTAACCTTTTATTTCACTTCAGCCATCAGTCATGCTTTAGAAAGCCTTCTCAAAGCATGCTAAAGTATCAATACATCCTCCACAGTAAGCCCCCTACATATGAACCAGTTCTAGTCCAAGAGTGTGTTCATAAGTCCAGTTTGTTTCATAAGTCCAACAAAGTTAGCCAAAGTACCCAGTTAACACAATCAGCTATGTAGTATTTTATTGTAATAAGTTTATAGTACTTTTCACACAAATACCACATAAAAACAAACACAGAAAATAAACATGTTTAATCTTATAAACTAATACCCTGGAAAGTGCTTCTTGGTGGCTCAGATAGTAAAGAATCTGCCTGCAATGTGGGAGACCTGGGTTCGATCTCTGAGTCAGGAAGATACCCTGGAGAAGGGAATGGCAACACATTCCAATATTCTTGCCTGGAGAATTCCAGGGACGGAGGAGCCTGGTGGGATGCAGTCCATGGGGCTGCAAAGAGTCAGACATGACTGAGTGACTGACACTTTCACTTTTCACGTTGAAAAGCACAGTAGTGCCTACAGCAGCTGGCAAGCAGGGACTGGCATTGACTGAGCAGACAAGAGTTGCTGGCTGGAGGGGGGAGAGGAGGTGAGAGACGGCAGAGCTGAGAAGCCGTCAGCAGCAGGTGACAGACGGCAAGCTGCAGACTCACACCTGACATCGCTGGAACCCACACTCGTGTCTTTGAAAGAGCGCAACATGAACGTCTGTGTGAGGCTGACTTATTTATTCTTCCATCACTTTCCATTCACTTTATTCTTTCCTCCTCCTCAGCCCTGTTTGGCTTTGCAGGATCCTACCAGTGAGGGGCTCTGTACACCCATCCCTTCTGTACAAGGTAGGAAATCAGCCGAGAACCATCTTTTCCTTCCATATGCAATTTCCTTCTCTGGAGCCCTTCTTTCTCCACAACTTCTATTATCGAGATGCTCTTGCCGTGTCTTTTTATCCTTCTTCTCTTCCTCCGCTCTCAGTAGCAGAAGGCAAGTCCCTTGCTGTTTGCCTCTCCTGTGCCCTCCTGAGATTCTTAGGCCAAGCAGGCCTTCTTGATGGGGATTCCTGTCTTTCCAGAAGACCTGTTACAAAAGAGGGTATCATATTTCTTACCAAACAGAGCTACTCCTTGCTTTTAAAACCAAACCAATGATCAACCACTACAAAACTGTGAATTTTACTTAAGTGGTAAAGTGTTAGGTGCTCAGTCATGTCCGACTGCTTGCGACCCCATGGACTGTAGCCCACCAGGCTCCTCTGTCCATGGAATTCTCCAGGCAAAAATATGGGAGTGGGTAGCCATTCCCTTCTCCAGGGGAATCTTTCCAACCCAGGGATTAAAGCTGTGTCTCCTGCATTGCAGCAGATTCTTTACCATTTGAGCCAGCAGAGAAGCCGCTCAGTGGTAAAATTATAAGACTAAACTCTACCATGGGAATTTGGAACCCCAAAGGGTCTCAGCTATCATTGATTTAGTCCAAGAGTTTGCAGACATTTTTACTTTTTTTTAATATCAGAACTCTGTTTTGATCAAAGAAAATTTTAGACTGAGCCAGTATGAACTCAGATGAAACTGGAACAGCTCTTGTGAGTTCTTCCATGCCTCTCCTACACCTCTGTTCCATTTCCTGATGCCCGGGGAGTTTAGCCCAACCTGGCAATTTACAGGTGAGAGAAATGAGTCTCAAAGGCACGGTTAGCTGAGAGAGCCTGGGGGTTCCATGGTCTTCATTTCTGAATGAGTAGAAGGGTAGACCCACCCTAATTTTGGCCAGAAGTTTGCAAAGTTTGCTTAGCAACATGGAAAGTCAGTGAACTAACATTCAGTATATCTAAAGTGTAACCTATTTAAAAAGGAAATGCTAGCAACATGAAGCATTCAATTAATAAAATTGTATTTGCTCTCTTAGTATTTAGGAAGAATCTAGGGTTAGCTTTTTAGATTCATGTGTATTTGAAAAACATTCAGAGAAATCTGGACAGATGGTTCTTTTCCTTTTCAATAAATTCTCCCTAACAAGAAAAGGCTGCAAAACAATTCAGTCCACCATCTTTTAAGGAGGTAATGATAGCATCTACGTATTTAAAGCTGTCATTAAGAAAGATTGTTGTGGGTGTTTGGAGAAGAGAAACCTCTTGAATCTGCCCTCCTCTCCTGCTTTTCTTCTCCCAAGAGAGAGAGCAGCTGTGTCCTGAAATTAGTATGGGGAAGGGAGGAGAAGGGCGGGGCCACAGCGGCTGCCGGAGGACCGGGTGGGCGGAGCCTCACTAGGGGCCATCGGCTGAGACAGTCTCTGTCACCGTGCCCGCGTTGTTTAACATTTATTCATTCATTCAAGCACTATTTACTGAATACCTGTTGGACAAGCATGTGCAAAGCTAGAAATAAAGGACTACAGCAAGGCTTGATTTGTATCCTGCCCTGTGAGAGTGAAGAGGTGAATTTTCTGGGAAGTAACACAGTTCATTAAAGATAGTTAGTGGGAGTAATACACGTTTGTGTACCCTCGCAAATTCACAGGTGGAAACCCTAACCCCCATTGGGCTGATGCATTAGGGAGCGGGACCTTTGTGATGTAATTAGATCACTGGGTGAAGCCCTGCTAAGGGTAGTGTGTTTATAGAGAAGGAGGGGACCAGAGCTCTCCTGTCTGCTGAGCGAAGACACCGTGAGAAGGTGCTGTCTACAACCAGGAAACGGGCCCTCCCCGTCCACGGGATCTGCTGGTGCCCTGAGCGCAGACGTCTCAACCTCCAGGACTCTGAGGCTGTTTGTGGCGTTCTGTGACAGCAGACCGAGCTGAGTTGCCGGGTCCTGGGCCCTGTGGAACCGTGCTCGGCTCTCTGTGACTTTGTCAAGGAGCGAAGGGAACGCTCTCTCTTCACAGGATTCATCTGGCCAAGGCAATTACAGATGGTTCTCAGGGGTAGAAGCATAGCTTCTCATGAGGGTTTTGAAGCTTCCAAATGAACCAGATCCTGGGTTACTGATCTGGGAATTTGGTAGGGATGACACAATGTTATTTTAGATGTCACTATACTCCCAACAGGGCTTCCCTGGTTGCTCTGACAGTAAATAATCTGCCTGCAATGCAGGAGACCCAGGTTCAACCCCTGGGTCAGGAAGATCCTCTGGAGAAGGAAATGGCGACCCACTCCAGCATTCTTGCCTGGGATGTTCCATGCACGGAGGAGCCTGCTGCCACAAAGGCTCAGACGCGACTGAGTGACCAACATTGACGGTGATATCCCAACATGCCGGCTGTGATTTGATGGCCTTGGATAAGATGTGGCTTTTCCCAGGTGGTGCTAGTGGTAAGGAACTCACCTGCCAGTGCGGGAGACACTAGAGACACGGGTTCCCTCCCTGAGTCGGGAAGATCCGCTGGATGAGGGCATGGCAACCCACTCCAGTCCTCTCTCCTGGAGAGTTTGGACAGAGGAACCTGGTGGGCTGCAGTCCGTGGGCAGCAAACAGTCAGGCAAGACTGAAGCAACTTAGCACACACCCAGGCATGCACAGATAGGGTGTAGGGTGGGGAGGAAGAGGAAAAAGGAAGTTCTTTTTAACTCCTTTCATAAAAATTGAATGGGTTTTTGGCTGGAAGTGTCTTTAGGGGAGTCAACATGCTTAGACAGCCTGTGTAAAATATGTAACTGTTTTTACATAGCTCTTAACGAAGCCTTGGAAACTGGAAAGTCATTTAATACGCTCTCTGGGAGAGGGATTCTGTGGTGCTAAGAGTAGGATGTTATAGTTTCCTCCACAAAAAAGAAAAAAAGTGCACATACACCTGTGAGACAGAGAGGAAATCACTTACTGCGGCCATAAAACTACTTTAAAGTCAAGCTGTTTACCTTCAGGCGACTGTCTGCTGATGCGCCTCCCTGGAGCCCATCCTCCCCCGTGGGCTGAAGCTGTGACGCGGGTCCCTCTTTCCAGCCCCAGTCTGTCAACGGGCAGCATTGCTTCTTGTTGGCAACAGGCTTGTTCTCTCGCTGGGAGCCCGAGGGAGACGAGAACTCAGTTATTCGCAGAGAGCCAAGAATGAGGGGTAATGGGGACCCTAGTGTTTATGGAACCACTTGTACTCAACTTCAGTTTAGTCCTACATATTTTTAGTTGTTGGGGAGAGTTCTGCTGATAAGCTCCCAGATAAGCATATGTTGTAAACACACAATAAATGAGTTCCTGGAAAAATAAAAACCTTCACTTAAAATGAAACAAGATGAAGTGTGTAAGGTGGGGGTCAGGGGTGGGGTTGGAGTCTGAATCGTATGTTTGAGCCCACTAAGGAAACTTGCTCTTCAAGGGAATTGCTTGAATCTTTTAGAGTAGACAAATTAATATTCATAAATTAATACTCATCTTTTAATGTATTTTTTGTATAAGTCCTGATCATCACAGGTTGTATCAGGTACACTTTAAGTGAGGGAAAATATATAACAATTTCATATTTGTTAACAGGCTCTGGTGGATTGAAAACATTTATTTTGAAATTCTTGAAACAGACTCAGATTTGCTTTTAAATGGGGTGCTGGAAGGGGTGGAGGTGGCAGTGGGTTGTGGCCAGGGCTGTCTCTTTGCTGGGTTCCTGGAGAAGCCTTGAAAAGGCAGGCGGGGTGGTCTCTATGAAGTGAGACAGCTGAGTCAGTGTAATTACTCATTAGAGTGATGGGGAAACGCTAGAATAACCACCACAGAGGCTTTCTCCCCATCTGCGGTCTGAGGATGCTCACCAGGTGTTGGTACCCTGGGTGCTGATTCCTGCAGACTGGCACCATTGGTGGGCTCGCTCCTATTTGAACTAGAACAGAACCGATTCTGAAAAGCAGCCCCTCTGGACTGTCCTGCTTGGGTCTCAAGCAAGCAGACCTCTTGGGGCCCCTGCAGTTCACTCCCCTCCCAACCTCCAGGGCCTGGCCCATGCTGATAGAAGGGAGGGCTGGAGGCATCCCGAATGGGATGTGGCTTGTGAGAGAAAGCATCGTCCCACACCAGCTTTGTTCTGTGGGTGGAGCTTATTGGCTGTGTGCTCAACACGCTTACTGACTGGAGACAATGCCACAGTTTTGCTCCCCTAGACTTTGAGGTCCTTGTAGGCAGGAGCTGTGTGCCATGCTTCTCTTGTGAGCCCTCTCAGAGCCCAGGCTGTCTACTAGGGATGTAATAGAGCATCTTCTTTAAGAAAGAGGTCCTGGGACCAAACTGCCTTGGTTGACTGTGTAACAAACTATTACTCAAACTGTGTAACTTTGAGTATCTGCAAAATAAGGACAATAATAGTATTACATGGATTAATATATGTAAAGCACTTAGAACAGTGCCTTACGACAGTGATAACAGCTGAGTAAATGTTATATATGATGTGTGTGTGTGTGTGTATATATATATATCAGTTCAGTTCAGTCGCTCAGTTGTGTCTGACTGCGACCTCATGGACTGCAGCACGCCAGGCTTCCCTGTCCATCACCAACTCCTGAATCTTGCTCAAACTCATGTCCATGGCCTTTAATGGTTGGGTTAAATTTTTTATTGAAGATGGAGACCATTTATTTTGCCATGAAATGTCTCCTTTATTCTAAGGAGCCCATAAGGATTTGAGAAGGTGATCTTATACTCTTAGGTAGGCAGTCAGACGTAGCAGGTCCCACCCCATCCTGGATGGGCTGATCTTTCCCTCCCCAACTCAGACACTGGTGATCAGAACAAGCCCAGAGATCCTCCCACCTGTGGCCAAGAACTGAGGCTAGGGATCCAGCTGTATCAAGACCAAGAAGATAAAACTGCCAGCACAGGTTGATGCAGGTGCTCTGAGACTAAAAGGTGACTCAAGGTACCAGGATTCATTATGCTGTATTTGTAATAAACTAGAATTGTGGCTTTGCCCCCAACTCCATGGGTTTCACTTGAGTGCTTACGGGTAGGCACCTGCATTCTAGGGAAAAAGTTATAAAGCAATCAATCAACTTGTCATTCAGATGATGCAGGACACAGGGAGGGACCAGCATTCTAAAAAACCCAACCCGAGCACATGGCAGGCCTTCTTCTGGTTTCCAGGAAGCTTACTCTCACCCTTTCCCAGGAGTGTACTTTCACTTTGCTTAATAAAAATCTTGCTGCCTGAAACTGCTCCATGCCTCTTGACTGAATTCTTTCCTTCTAGAGGACAAGAACCAAAGAAATCACCGTCCTGCCGGTGACAATGTCAGGGGAGTGGGGCTTTTACCTCCGTCGTCTTAGAGGTGGGACAGGGCATCTGAACAGCTCTCCTTATCCTCAACCTTAGAAGCGAGAGCCAGAAGTAACAGTAGGACTAGTTTGGTTTTTTAATTTATATCAAGAAGTCAACCAGTCTCGATAGGTTACTATATGGGTAAGGCTCTAGCGCTCTTAGTGATAGACCAGGTTCTCGAGTAACATAAATTTAGCATAAATGCTCTCTTTTATAGTAATCTCTTAAGTGAGCAGTGAGTCAGAGCCCTGTAATTTGTGCTATCAGTGTTCCACTGCAAATCTCAGCACGAACACCAAGGTCGGCGGAGAGAGGTGAGAGGCTTTCAGTCCAAAGCCTGAGCAGACTCTACGGCACAAGCAGAAGTGTCATCATGTTTGGACTGTGAGCAGCCGAGACTGGAGCCATCGACCGTCTGAGTCTCCAGCCAAATAGTTGGCATAGGATGGCTTTGATCTGGAAGTCTCTCTTGCTGATTTTAATTAGGTAGAAGCACAATATGAGTTTTTCACTGCTTGTGAACCGAGGAAGATGGCCTGTAGTGTCACTCAGTCCTGAAGAATTTCTCAAGCGCTCTTTGCTGGCTGTGAAAACAGTCTTTCACATCCAGGAAAAATACGGAGGGCTTATTGAAGGAAAACTATGCCTAGAAACTGTCAACTTTAAATTACTTTTTATACTGCAAGGATGTGAAAACAAATAGTGTTAATATGATTCTCTGCGTTTTCTCTTTGGTATGTGTGTGTATGGATCTGTGTGTCATCAGGGGACCCCTGCCCCAAACCAGCCCTTCTTTACACTGTCAGGAAGGGGAGAGCCTGGAGGGAAGGGGAGATGGGAGAGAAGCTGTGCTCAGGGAATACCACCTCTTGGCTGTCCTTTCTCACTCCTGTCCCAGGCCCACAGCTTTTCCGGGAGCATGGGCCTTTCTAGTTTCCCCAGTAACAAATCATCTGTGTCCATGGGATTTCCTAGACAGGAATACTGGAGTGGGTTGCTGTTTCTTTCTCCAGGGGACCTTCCTGACCCAGGGATCAAACCTGTGTCTCCTGCCTTGCAGGCAGATTCTTTACCCCAAACCACCTATGTTAGATTTTGACAATCCCAAATCAATGCACTTATTTATGCATTCATTTATTGAAGAAATATTTGCTGTGATATTATAATTTATAAAAAGGAATATATATATGTATAAAATTTAGTCTTTGTTCCCATTTCTGGAAGAGTTCCTAAAACCTTTTCCTAAGTGTTAAGAACAGTTAAGATGTCTTTTGTTATGTAACGTGTTAGGATGTGTTTTGTCAGGTAATGAGGCAGTTTTCCAAAGTGCTCTGGTAACCTAAGGATGGAGGCTGGGTGCCAGGGCACCCAACAGGGTAACTAGAGGGTCGGAACTTTCAATCTTACTCTGACCTCTGGCGGCAGAGGGGAGAGGACTCGAGTTGAATCAATCGCCAGTGGCTAATGATTTAGTCGATCATGGTTATATAATGCTATATAAACGTGGGGTTCTGAGAGCCTCCTGGTTTGTGATCATGGAGATGTGGGGAGGGCAGTGCAGTCAGATGGCAGGGACGTGCCATGCCCTTCTCTACACATTGTCCTGTGCATCTCTCCATCTGGCTGTTCCTGAGTTCTATCCTTTCATAGTAAACTGGTGATGTGGTAGATAAAATATGTCTCTGGATTATGTGAGTGGTTTTGGAACTCCAATCAAACCCAAGGAGGAGGTCCTTATGAAGCAGGTGATAGATGGGCCTCAGGCTGAGCAGCTGGGATTGGTTTCCTGTGGACAGCTACTCCAAGATAAAGCTAAAGGCGGGAGCACGGAGGAGCTGCGTCCTGCTTGGGTAAAAGATAAACCACATATTCTCATTCTTCAGGTCAAGGAGACTTCCCCAACTACACATGCACAGAATGGGTCCTTGCAGGTCAAAAATGGAGGGGGTACCATCCCATAATAGATGGCATCAACCTCCCCATTCTTCTCTGTGTTGGAATCTGTATCTTGGCAAAAAGATGTGCCTGCATGTCCAGGAGGGACATGGGACAGGTCAGGTGAAGAAAAGAAATCAGATAATTGGCCAAAGGTAAGCTAAGACCTGGAAGAACTGACCTATACAAGTTACCTGAAACGATTCTCTGGTGCGCTTCTCCTCATGAGAGGGGTACACCCAGAACTTTTCTCTCCCTATGTGTATTTCTGCCTTGATTCTGTCTTAAATAAATTGTTTCTCTGTGTGCTCTCCCACATATAATGCAGTGCCTTTAATAATAAACTTTGTACCTGCTTTTGCCTCTTTGAGAAATTCATTTTTCAAATGGGGCAAGAACCAGGGCAACTTTGCCTCTGGCCCCTAGTGGACGACTAGCTAGGATTCCTGGATTTCATCCAGGCTACCCAAGTTCAATTCCTGGGCGAAGAACTAGATTCAGCTTCAAGCCACTGCTCATTTCTCTCTTCCTGAGATCATTTGGAACCTCAGATCTATAGATGGATGGTCAGAAGGACAGAGGCAGCTTGGACTTACGCTTGACATCTGATGTGTGTGTCTGGAGGGAAGACCGTGGGAGAAGCCCTCAGCCTGTGGGGTCTGACGCTCTTCAGGTAGATAATGTTGGAGTCGAATTGTGGGACACCCAGCTGGAGTACAAGAGTTGCTTGGTGTTGTGGGAAGAAACATCCTAATTATAACACTTATGTATTCAATAGTCAGTATGGGTCAGACATTCAGAATGAATTAGACACAGTGTGGATTAAGCACTAGGGCTCAGCAATGAAGGAGGCTGGAGGCCCTGCAATCTGACAAAGCCTGGAGGGAGACAGACCAGCAAACAGGCAAGTCTAACACGCAGGGAGTGCACCTAACCAGCTCGAGGGTTAGTGAAAGCTTTCAGGGTGGGACTGCGTTAACTACCACAACATTGTAAAGCAATTATACTTCAGTAAAAGAAATCTAACGGATGACAGGTTTACAAGGTAAGTTCATCTTCCAGCTAGATCTTCAATCAGTAAATCCTAGCCTTACACATTACATTTTTTCTCCTAATATATAACATTTGGGGACTATTCATACCAGCAGAATTCAATTTTTTTCTGTTCCTTTTTCATCGGTAATAATATTGTCACATTCATTTTTTTATAATATATACATTTTATTGAAGTATAGTTGACTTACAATGTTTCAGGTGCACATCAAGGTGATTCAGTTATACATATACATATATATTATTTTTCAGATTATTTTCTATTATAGGTTATTATAAGATATTGACTATAGTTTCCTGTGCTATACAGTAAATCCTTGTTGCTTGTTGCATATCTATTTTTTTAAATTAGAAATCTAGCATTCTATTCATACTAAGGCAAACAAGTGGAGTCAAAATGTCATAAATTCTTTAGTTAGGCAAAAATTCATAAGTTTTCTAAGATATGTTATAAGATACATATGTTCTAAGATATGTTATACATGCTATTTATATATATGTATAAAAAAGCTTTTCTGGTATACTTGATAAAGGCTTGAGAAATAACATCCAAAAAAAAAAAAAAAAGAAGTCGGAAAACATAAACTGAAATGGGAGCACTGAATATGAAATAGAAAAAGTGAAACCAGCTAGATAATAGTATATAGTCCAGCTGTCTTTAAATATGGCTCATCAGAAATATATCTGGAACTTTGGAGAAAAAAAGAAATATCTGGGCATTTGTAATTTTCAAAAAATTCTGAGACAATTCTGATATGCATCTGGATTTTAAAAAGTGATTACAGGTTTTTCTATTAAATGGTAGTTTTGGTGATATAGAATTCTATAAAATTTCTGTTGACCAATCATGATACAATGCTATTAAGTAATAGTTGCATAATCACAATAGTAAAAGATGTTTATTAGTTTTCATAATCAGTAACCAGACAAAAAATAAAAGATAATTATAATCGCAAGCCATAATGAGAAAGTGAAGTGATGGGACCAGATGACATGATCTTTGTTTTTTGAATGTTGAGTTTTAAGCCAGCATTTTCACTCTCTCACTTTCATCAAGAGGCTCTTTATTTCCTCTTCTCTTTCTCCCTTAAGGTGGTGTCATCTGCATATCTGAGGTTATCGATATTTCTCTTGGGAATCTTGATTCCAGACTGTGCTTCATCCAGCCTGTATTTCACATGATGTACTCTGCATAGAAGTTAAATAAGCAAGGTGACAATATACAGCTTTGACATACTCCTTTCCCAATTTGGAACCAATCTGTTGTTCTATGTCCGGTTCTAACTATTGCTTCTTGACCTGCATACAGGTTTCTCAGGAGGCAGGTAAGGTGGTATGGTATTTCCATCTTTTGTAGAATTTTCCACAGTTTATTGTGATCCACACATCAAAGGCTTTGGCATAGTCCATAAAGCAGAAGTAGATGCTTTTCTGTAATTCTCTTGCTTTTCTATGATCCAATGGATGTTGGCAATTTGATCTTTGGTTCCTCTGCCTTTTCTAAATCCATCTTGAACATCTGGAAGTTCTTGATTCACGCACTGTTGAAGCCTAACTTGGAGAATTTTGAGCATTATTTTGCTAGCCTAACAGTATAAAATAATTATGTACAGTTTGGGGGATCAAGAGTGTGTGATGTGATAATTGAAAGTACATACATGTACATATTTTCATCCAGGAGCCAGTCTATGTCTTTTGGTTGGTGTATTTAATTTATTTATATATAAGGTGATTATCAATATGTGTGATCCTGTTTTCTATTTTCTATTACCATTTTCTAAGTTGTTTTGGGTTTGTTTTCTACAGATCTTTTCCTTCTCTTGTGTTTCCTGCCTAGAGAAGTTCCTTTAGCATTTGTGTAAAGCTGGCTTCAGTTCAGTTCAGTCGCTCAGTCGTGTCTGACTCTTTGCGACTCCATGAATCATAGCACACCAGGCCTCCCTGTCCATCACCAACTCCTGGAGTCCACTCAAACTCATGCCCATCAAGTCAGTGATGCCATCCAGCCATCTCATCCTCTGTCATCCCCCCTTCTCCTCCTGCCCCCAATCCCTCCCAGCATCAGGGTCTTTTCCAATGAGTCAACTCTTCGCATGAGGTGGCCAAAGTTTTGGAGTTGCAGCTTCAGCATCAGTCCTTCCAATGAACACCCAGGACTGATCTCCTTTAGGATGGACTGGTTGGATCTCCTTGCAGTTCAAAGGACTCTCAAGAGTCTTCTCCAACACCACAGTTCAAAAGCATCAATTCTTCAGTGCTCAGCTTTCTTTATAGTCCAACTCTCACATCCATACATGACCACTGGAAAAACCATAGCCTTGACCAGACGGACCTTTGTTGGCAAAGTAATGTCTCTGCTTTTTAATATGCTATCTAGGTTGGTCATAACTTTCCTTCCAAGGAGTAAGCGTCTTTTAATTTCATGGCTGCAGTCACCATCTGCAGTGATTTTGGAGCCCCCCAAAATAAAGTCTGACACTGCTTCCACTGTTTCCCCATCGATTTTCCATGAGGTGATGGGGCCAGATGCCATGATCTCAGTTTTCTGAATGTTGAGCTTTAAGCCAACTTTTTCACTCTCCTCTTTCTGGCTTAGTGGTGCTGAATTTTTTACCTTTTGCTTGCCTTGAAAGCTTTTGGTTTCTCCATCAAATCTGACTGAGGGTCTTGCTGGGTAGTGTGTTCTTGGTTGTAGGTTCTTCCCTTTCATCCCTTTAAACATATGGTGCCATTCTCTTCTGGCTTGTAGAGTTTCTGTTGCGAAATCAGCTGATAACCTGATGGGAGTTCCCTTGTATTTGTCACTTTTCCCTTGTTACTTTTAACATTTTATCTTTGTCTTTAATTTTTGTCAGTTTGATTACTACATGTCTCAGTGTTTTTCTCCATGGGTTTATCCTGCCTGGGACTCTGTGCTTCCTGGACTTGGTTAACTATTTCCTCTCCCATGTTAGGGAAGTCTTCAGCTATCACCTCTTCAAATATTTTCTCAGGCCTTTCTCTCTCTCTTCTCCTTCTGGGACCCCTGTGATGTGAATGTAGGTGCATTTAAGGTTGTCCCAGAGGTCTCTCAGGCTGTCTTCATTTCTTCTCATTCTTTTCTCTATATTCTGTTCTGTGCCAGTGCTTCCCACCATTCTGTCCTCCAGGCCATTTATCCATTCCTCTGTCTCAGTTATTCTGCTATTGAGTCCTTCTAGTGTATTATTCCTCTTTGTTTGTTCTTGAGTTTCTTGTAGGTCTTTGGTAAACATTTCTTACATCTTCATTGTTTTCCTGAGATCGTGGATCAACTTCACTATCATTATTCTGAATTCTTTTTCTGGAAGATTGCCTATCTCCAGTTCATTTAGTTGATTTTCTTAGCTTTTATATTGTCCCTTCATTTGGAACATAACTTTCTGCTTTTTCATCCTGATTACCTGATTTGTAATGTGGTTTTTGTTCTAGCTGTGGAATTGTAGTTCTTAGTTGCAGAGTGTGGGATCTAGTTCCCTGACCAGGGATCAAACCTGGGCCCCCTGCACTGGAAGCACAGAGTCTTAGCCACTGGACCACCAGGGAAATGCAAGAAGTGTAGTTCTTCTTGCTTCTTCTGTCTGCCCTTTGATGGAGGAGGCTAAGAAGCTTGTGTACACTTCCTGATGGGAGGGACTGGCAGTGGGAAAAACTGGGTCTTGTTCTGGTGGATGGGGCCTTGCTGAGTAAACCTTCAATCCATTTCTCTGTTGGGTTGCGCTCCCTCCTTGGTAGTTGTTTGGCCTAAGGTGACCCAGGCCTGGGGTCTGGGTTCTATGGTAGGGTTAGTGGTGACCTCCAGGAGGGTTTTATACCAAGGGGGGCCTTTCAGGACTGCTGCTACCAGTGGTGAGTGCCTGGACCCCTGTGGTGAGCACCTCTGACCCATGCTGCCACAGGAGCCCCTTCAACAGTAGCAGGGAGTTTTGTTTCAGTCTCCTGTGCGGTCACTGCTCCTTTCTTCTGGGTCTTGGTGCGAGTAAGATTTTGTTTCTACCCTCCAAGACTGGAGTCTCTGTTTTCCCTACTCCTGTGGAAGTCCTATGATCAAATCCTGCTGGCCTTCAAAGTTAGACTCTCTAGGGATTCCTAGGTCCTTTGTTGGATCCCCAGACTGGGAAGCCTGATATGGTGTTCAGAATCTTCACAATGGTGGGAGAACTTCTTTGGTATCATGTTCTCCAATCTGTGGGTCACTCACCTGGTGTGTATGAGACTTGATTTTATCATGATTGTGCCCTTCCTACCATCTTTCTGTAGCTTCTTTGTCTTTGGACATAGGGCATCTTTTTTTAGTGAGTTTTGGCATCCTCCTGTTGATGGTTGTTCACCAGCTAGTTGCAGTTTTTGTGTTCTCGAAGGAAGAGATGAGCACGCATCTCTACCCCACCATCTTGAACCAGAAACCTGTCACATTCTTTCTAAAAAGAAAAAGTCTAATAAAAATCCAAGTGTATTTCTTTTTGAAATTTGGGAAGAATTTGGGGAGCAATGAACCAGTGAACACAGAGAAGTTTCCCTTCACTTATAACTTGTGATAATTATTCTAAATTAAATAACATCTGAGGACCACATGCTGTTGGGAGATAGAGGAAAATCTGCACCACAGATGGGAGTGAAGCTTGGCATAGCCCTTCTGAAGAGCAATCTGGTAGTACCCAGTCAAATTAAGACATTCCACTCCTGCATGTGACCCAAATATTTCCTCACAGGTGCCCACAAAGAGATGTTCACGGCAAGTATGTCCATGGAGGTGATTACTGTGGTCAAAGCCAGGTGGAGGTACATGTGTGGATTACGTCATGAGGTGCTGTGCCGTTGGTAGTGGTAGCAGGTGACATATGAATATGAGAGGCTGAGTAGTAGCTTCTTCTATGAGATCTACAATACAGCACCACTTAGATCATGTAAAAGACATGTATAGACATGCATTTTACAAGTGTATATACAAACAGGAGGATCCATATGAAACATCAGAATGCTTTCATGGTTTGAGTAGGGAAACAGCAGAAGAGAATGGAGGAAAGGGATAACTAACTAAACACTAGAGACCAGCCTTCCTTCACCAGTTGTGGATAATGTGACATGAACTAGAAAGTGAGATTAATATTTCTGAGGTCCTCTAAGAAAGGAAAGAAGAAAAGAAGGAAGTAGAAAGGGATAGAGGGAGAGGAAGAAAATGAATGAAAGAAAGAAGGCAGGAAGGGAGGGAAGAAAGAAGAGGTAGGATGTGGTAGGCAGGATGGCAAGCAAGGAAGGGATGCAGAACCATTCTATAACCTTCCCTCTTTCCCGTCTGAGGAGGGAAGCTCCCTGCCCCATCCCCACCAGGCTTCAGAGAGTGCAGGAGAGGAAAAGCTCACCAATCACGGCTGAAGAGGCTCTTGAGGTTCACAAGGCAGGACATGAAGCTTTGGGTTCAGTGACACCTAGAGTGACACCTAACAGAGGAAAGAAGGAACTCTAGGGAAAATGAGAAGTTAGGGGTATTGATGATGGGAGCAAGGAGGAATGTGGTGCTGGTGGCAGATGAGGAAGGGAAGAGGGATCTGGAGGAGCTGGCCCACCTCACCTCCCTGCAGGAGAGCCTGGCTCGATGGGAGTTCTCTGGGTGAGAAGGGTGGTCCCTGACCATCAGCTGGAGGGACCGGGACCAAGGACATCTCCCCTGGTCCTAGCACTCTCTGAGGTTAACTCAGCAGAGACAGGCCACCCCCACTCTGGGGGAATCTCTCTAGGCAGCTCAGGGGCATCTCAGTGAGGGAGGAGCTTCCCTCAAGCCCAGGGTCATACAGAACTGACCTTGGACCTTGAGGAGGGAAGGAGCAGACAGCTACTTACCCAGCAGTATCTGTCTCATCAGGATAAGTCCTACCTTGAGGTCATAATGGTGCTTTCCAGGTGGCTCAGTTGTAAAGAATCTGCCTGTCAATGCAAGAGGTGCAGGAAATGCATGCTCGATCCTTAGATTGGGAGGATCCCCTGAAGGAGGAAATGACAAACCGATTCCAACATTCTTGCCTGAAAAATTCCACGGACAGAGGAGCCTGGAGGGCTGCAATCCATAGGGTCGCAAAGAGTTGGACATGACCTAGCAACAGCGCGCACACACACACAGGTCATGTTTTTCGACATTGTTATAGGAAATCACAGAATCACTAACATTGATTAAGGTTCTTAGTGGCCACTTCTGAGACTTTTCAGCTGAGAAAGCTGAGGATCAAATAGATCGAAAAGATCCAGGTTCTGCTGCCCAGAGCACTTCCTAGATTGGAAACTGGAATATTTTTGCTATGAAAGTCAGTATAGTAGGGGAGAGGGGTCTCCATTTGAAGATAGTGAGCAATAAGAAAAAGAAAATGCCTGTGCTTCCAAGATTCTGTTTTTAGATAATTATTTTTATTACTTTAAACAAGGGCAGAGACTAAAAATACTTGACATATCAGCATGCTCAATCTTAAATTGATTACTTTTCAAGGTTTTCCATCCTACACCAAGAAGGAATTAAATTTCCAGCTCTAAGAACATCTGACAGAAGAAATTCATATGTTACATATCATATAGTGAAAAGGAACACAAGTATGAAGTTTGCTCATTTTCCTGCAGGAAAACTAAAAGCAATCCTGAAAAATATTCCTTGAGAGCTCTGCATTCAAACATTGAATGGGCAGCCCCTTTTCATAATTGAGAAAGTTGTGTCTGATCTTTGCCCTTTGCCCCTCCTCCTTTCTCCTCCATGGGAATAGTTAGCTCCCTAAATAGTTAGGAACATACTTTTTATCCTACCTATTTTATTTTCCTATTCAAGGATTCATTTCTTCCTCTCATAGTGAGCTCAGTAAAACATTTGTTTTTAATAAGAAAAATAGTTGTTTAAATAAGTTTTTTTTTTTTGCCCCTCAAACTTACAAGGTTATTTCTGGCATTTACTTCATCGAGTCCACTTATTTAATATTGCCCCTGATTAATAGCCTTTTAATTAGCTGTTATTAATATAAAATGCCATATTTATTGTCTTATCCAAGAAAAGAGAAAGAAAAACTCATATATTTTAATTTGTATTTTTTGGCCTACTGCCATTTAGTAGCTAAGAAAGAAAGAAATATATATGTTATGGTAAACACACATTTGTTACATTACATTCTGGAGTATGCCATCTGTATTTGTCTGTGTACTCAAGAAAATTATCTATTGTTCACCTGGGTTGCAATTTGTGTCCTGGCAAATCTTTATTTGCTCACAGGGGAACCTATTTAATATAATTACATTTAATTGATATTTGTGGTTGTGGATTAAGGAAAAAGGAACCGTCACTTAATATGCTTCAGGATTTTATGGGTCTTGTGTTTCTTGGCTTGGTTTTCAAAATACATGTAACCACATTTTTTAAAACTAGGTACTTAGATAAATTCAGTCCTTTATTAAAATAGTGCTCCAAGGGGGTAGAATTTAAAACTCTCTAGCATCTTTCTGCTGAAACAATGAAGAAGGAATTAAATCTTTCTCCTCCAAATTACTTTTCTGTAATTGTGTTGTGTAAAGGTTTTTTGGGGGCTTCCCTGGAGGCTCAGGCGGTAAAGTATCTGCCTGCAATACGGGAGACCTGGGTTCAATCTCTGGGTTGGGAAGATACCCTGGAGAAGGAAATGGCAACCCACTCCAGTACTCTTGTCTGGAAAATTCCATGGATGGAGGAGCCTGGTGGGCTACACTCCATGGGGTCACAAAGAGTCGCACATAACTGGGCAACTTCACTTGTATAAAGGTTTATATGATTAAAATGTTGTCTGTGGTTTAGCTGCTGATTTGGCTCATGCCCAGTTCCATAGAAAGAGAATGGGTAGCTATTGGAGCCTTGCCTCACTGAAGTTTGTACCTGCCTCACATGCTAAACTGTGAATTTGGTTTCTTTTTACACCAAATGAAGTAGAACTTTCCTTTCTTTCTTGCCTGTCAGTGTGCAAGAGTTGATTTATTTAGCTAATGGCTCCAGGCAATATTGAAGGCTGTTATATATGTCAAATCTGGTAAAATGGTAATCTGTGTTTGTATTCCTGTTTTGTTCATGAAGTTACCTGTTGATTTTTAACTCCTTTTTGTATATGTGTTCCCAGTGAGCAACACAGCCATCAGTTAAATAAACAAATAATTTAACTCTGTTTTGTAAAAATGTAATCAAGGCCAGTTAGTGTTGAAATAGATGATTGTCACAAACTTGAAGTTGACACACTCAGGGCTGAAGACAGAATCAGGTGAGGTTAGCAGCTGAACAGAGCAGCACATTTGTGTCTGAGCATATTAATTTTGCTTGTAATGGGAAAATAATTATTAAATAAGACCCCAGGAGACACAATTTTTTTTTTCTGATTTCAAGGAATAACTGTCCTACATAAATGACAAGCTCCTTGGTCAAGGCAGAACACGTCACGTGAAGACAACCAGTAACTTCCCTTGGCTTGCTTTTCCCCAGGAGCCCCAGCTCAGGGTCAGGGCCATGTCCCCCAGAGAAGTGTCTGTTTAGCTGATCTTTTTGTTTCTCCCTCTGTGCTCACAAAAATGCCTATGTGAGAGGGTCCTCTCTAACATCGCAAAAGCAATGATGGGAATCCTTTTATTGTTCCGTTACTGAGAATCTGATTGTCAATGGTGAATGGAGCCACAGTTGACAAGCTGAGTCGTTTCTGACCAGGTGGTAGCCTCCTGGGTGTGGGAAGAGCTCGGGTGTTTCTGCCTGTCTGCCTCTCTGGACTTCCGGTTTCACCCTGGAAGAAGGAAGGGATGAATGGTGGATCTCCACGAGATTCCAGCTCTAAGTTTACTTGGAATTGTATTGATTTTCTCACTTTTGTAGTTGCCGTGTACTCAGACCCCTAGTTCTGATATAGTTTCTCCAAATAAACTAATGCTCATCCTCCTTCTGAAGGAAGACTTTTAGAAGAGTTCTTTAGTTCTTTCTCAGGGGGTAGCCAAAATTTCCCAAGTTGAGGTCCATAAAACATGCATATCATTAAATACTAAATTATCCAACTCTTCCTCACCACCCACCACCTGTTTTCCCAGATGGAGAAACTGAGGCCCACAGGGGTCAAACAACCTCCTAAAGTCACACAGCATGAGGAACTAGTGCCCCAGGCAAGAGGCTCTCCTCCAACCAGCTGTGCTGTAACTGCTAAATTACTCAATAAAGGACAGTTTTGTGGCTCAGCTGGTAAAGAATCCGCCTGCCATGCAGGAGACCTGGGTTTGATCCCCGGGTTGGGAAGATCCCCTGGAGAAGGGAAAGGCTACCCACTCCGGTAATCTGGCCGGGAGAATTCCATAGACTGTATAGTCCATGGGGTCTCAAAGAACTGGACATGACTGAGAGACTTTCACTTCACTTCACTCACTTGGCAAACAAGTAATCCTAAAAGTAGAATAATAAATTGACTCCCTACATTGTTTTGGAGTTGTTGGATGTTTCTAGCTCTTCTGAGCATTTTTGTGGGTTGAGAGAGAGAGAGAGAGAGCGCGCAAATAGAGAGGGGAAAAAAGAGACAGAGATTTGTTTCCATCGGAGAAGATTCCCCCTCCTTTGGTGAAAAGAACCTTGCGTTCAGGACCATGAGAAGGTATTTCCTGCTGCCCACACCTCCTAGTCCCTGTTCCTCCTGGGGATGTTACCTTCACTAAGAAATCAATGATCAAATTAGGGTGATGCCAAACTGTTGCTTAAAATTCCCAGGTGGGATGACTCGTTCCCTTAACTCCAGTGTGAGGTAGTTCCAGCAAGAGATTCCTGGGCTGCTAAGTCATTTTGCGTTAAACCATCAGTTTGTTGGCCCAAGATGACAGCACATGACACATCCAAATAATTTTTCTGTCAAGTCTGCTGAGAGAAAGTGCAGGGATGAAGTATGGGAAAGCCAGTTTGAGGAAGATGGAGTTCTTTCTGACAGGATAAAACATTTTCTCCATGTTTTTAATTTATGGCTCTGAAACTGGCTCTTCACTTTGGAAACGGATGTGTTTCTAGGCCTGAAATGATCCTGTTTAACATAAAGAAGGGCGACAGGGTGACAAGGGTGTACTCCATGCGAGGTCTCAAACACCAGAGGGCTCATTGACAAGAAGGAAAATGCCTAGAGAGAATCTGACAAAATGCAGTTTTGGATAAAGGCTGTCCTTTCTATGATAGGAACATGGATTAGCTTCTGTTTGCACTCCCAATCATCTACCCGGCAAGTTGGGATCGGCTGACACGAAAAGATAGAGACAGAGACAGAAATGATGCCAGTACAGTCTGAGGATCACGGAAACTTCTTTCCCTAATTGAGAAAATTGGACACAGCCTGACAGTTTACCCACCCAAAGGAGAAATCACAGTGTCATGCTGGCCAGGGAGGGCTGAAGGTGGTTAGATGAAAAATGTAGGATTTGAAGTCTTTCTCCTGCCTTTTCTGGGTCACATAATCCTGGAGGAGTGACTTATCCTTTTTACCTTCAGGTTTCTCATCTAGACAATTAGAAGTAAAAAATATACTGCCTCACAGAGTTGTTGGGAAGATGATAATAATTTGTGGGTGTTTTCCACGTGTCAGGCGCTGAATTAAGTTGTTCATGTATATTATCTAATTTAATCCTCAAACTAGCTCTAAGAAGTAGGTATTAGTAACTTTATATCAGAGATGTGTAAATGGATGCTCAGAGAAGTTACCCAGAATCACCAGGCTGTGAAGTGACAGATCAGGACTCGAACCCAATCTCTTCTGATGTCACGACTGAGCGCTTAACCATTACTCCCTATGCAAAGGAGTTCTTGGTAAGTTGCTGACCCTTGTACAGCTGTTAGTAATTCTTGTAAAGTAAGCACTTGACAGCCATCTTGTAAGGCAGCTTTAGTTACATGATGTCCATTTATTTGGCAGCTGAAAAATTTCAACAATAATGACCACAATTCATTGAGTGCCAGTGCTGTTCTAGGCCCTGTTGGAAGCACTTGAGATGTTCTGACTTACTGAATCCCCACAAGGGCTTTGTGAAATAGATGCTATTATTATCCCCATTTCACAAATGTGGAAAGGAGGACACTGATATCTTTAGTAATGAGCTCAAAGTCCCTCTGCTAGCAGGATGCAGAGCTGGAGTTTAGATCCAGGCAGACAAACTGTATGACTTTTCTTCCTGTGAGTTGCTGCTGTTGTTCAGTTGTGTCTGACTCTTTGTGACCCCATAGACTGCAGCATGCCAGACTTCCCTGTCCTTCACTGTGTCCCAGAGTTTGCTCAAATTCATGTCCATTGAGTCAGTGATGCTATCTAACCATCTCATCCTCTGCCACCCTCTTCTCCTTTAGTCTTCAATCTTTCTCAGCATCAAGGTTTTTTTCCAATGAGTCAGCTCATTGGAAAAATCCAAAGTATTGGAACTTCAGCTTCAGCATCAGTTTTCCAGTGAATATCCAGGGTTGATTTCCTTTAGGATTGACTGGTTTGATTTCCTTGCAGTCTTAGGGACTCTCAAGAGTTTTCTCCAGCACCATAATTCAAAAGCATCAATTCTTTGGTGCTCAGCCTTCTTTATGGTCCAACTCTCACATCCATACATGACTACTGGAAAAACCATAGCTTTGACAATATGGACCTTTGTTGGCAAAGTGATGTCTTTGCTTTTTAATACACTGTCTATGTTTGTCACAGCTTTCCTTCCCAGGAGCAAGCATCTTTTAATTTCGTGGCTGCAGTCACTGTCTGCAGTGATTCTGGAGCCCAAGAAAACCTGCCACTGTTTCCACTTTCCCCCCCATCTATTTGCCACAAAGTGATAGGACTGGATGCCATGATCTTAGTTTTTTGAAAGTTGAGTTTTAAGCCAACTTTTTCTCTCTCCTCTTTCACCTTTATCAAGAGGGTCTCTCTCCTCTTTCACCTTTATCAAGAGGGTCTTGAGTTCCTCTCCACTTTCTGCCATTAGAGTGGAATTATCTGCATATCTGAGATTGTTGATATTTCTCCCAGCAATCTTGATTCCAGCTTCTGATTTATTCAGCCTGGTATTTTGCATGATGTACTCTTGATTCATGGCCTAGGTCCCAACACTGGCCCCGTGAATTCACTTAGTGAGTTCTTGCTCACCTGTCTGGGGGAAACAGTCATTGCTGGTGTCCCAGGATTGGTACATGGAAGCCTTCTGTGGAGATTTGTCTGGGCCATCTGGTCAGAGGAACTATGGTTTTCCCTCTGACAGCCTCCCGAGTGTTCCCCAATCCTTATCAGTGAGAGAATCTCCACAAAGAAGCCCTGGGTCACAGTTTTCTCCAGGCAACCCTGACTGGTAACCCTCCTGATTACTCAGAACTCCATTCCCAGTCTGATCCTTGTCTGTAAAAGCTGGGTAATTGGAAATATGAGAAATAGGATAGAGAGGAGGCTCTGAGGAAGATAGCAAACTCATAAGACCTATGGTTGGTTTCTACCAAGCAGCTTTCTGGAAAATTTCTGCTGTTATCTCCATTACATGCTTAGAACTATCCTGTGATGGGAAAGGTGGGATCCTTAAACTCTAGAAAGGAACAGAAGTGTATTTAATAACAGCTTTCTTAGTTATAAACATGAGAATTTGTCTATTTTAAACCATCTTAAGGCAAAATAAATTTATTAGAGGGCCAACGGATAGGTCACAAAATAGTAGGGAGGTCAGAGAAGCTGACTCAGAAGTGGAAGAAGAAGCAGGAAAGGATGCACAGAGCTGTCAAGCACTGTATCCCACCCTGGAGCTGGGATTGGACCCTGGAGGCCCCTGGGCCACCAAGGAATCTCATGCAATTGCTCTTGTTTTTTGTAATACTTGCTTCAGATCCAAAGCCTTAGGCAGTGATGACCAACTGGGCCATTTTCAAATCCTCTGCCTGCAAAGTAGTTGCCAGCAGTTAGGAAGAGCTAAGACTGAACTTTTCAGCTTTTGATTTGGAGGTTGGGCAGTCAAAAATGTGACAATCATCCCCCTATAGTTACTGATCTCTTTGTTAGGGACCTAATTTACTATGTTTAACCCTGAGTAAACGCTGTTGGGTGAAATATCTCCACTTTTCAACTGTGGAAACTGGAGTTAGAGAGGGTTAACAGCTTAACCAATGCCCACCACTCCCTAACACAGAGTCACCTTAACCAAGTTGCTTTTCAACTTGAGAAGTGCTGGCTTAGGCCAGAGGACTTGTGCTTACACTCAGAATGCTTGGATAGAACCTCACCTTTTCTCTTGGTAGAGCTAAGAAAAAAAATGCCCCCTGTAAAGTGCTCTAGCATCTTCCACATTCTGGCAGGGGCAGGGTCCAAGGTGTCTAAAGGGGAAGGCAGTTAATATGAAGTGTAGTCTATAAAATGCACAATTTATTTTGATATATTCATTTGCATCTGGTATGCACACAGCTGTTAAATATATTCCCAAAGAACAGAAACATTATCCATTTCCATAATTTTTGAATTATAGAAATATTTAGTAAAACTGAAAATACAGCAAGCTTTTATAGGCTGTTAGAGTGATTGAAAGGCCCTGACAACTTCTCATAGTTCACAGTCATGGGAAACATATGTGCAGATCTCCTTTTGGGAGCAAAGATGTGAGAACTTCGTGGGGATCAGAGGAAGAGTCTATGAGATTTTGGAAGACTTGAGACCCAGGAAGGACCACAGAGACTGAGTGGGTAGACTCTCAGCTTAAGCTGAATCACCACTAGGCCACTGCATGGGGTAGGCAGTACTGACAACACATTCTAGGTAAACTACAACAAATAGGCCATCCTAACAGGCCTGCAAAATGTCTTCCTTGCTCAGGACCAGAGTGGGGAGTCTTCCAGGATTCACATTCAGGAATATACCTATTTTTTTCAGCAAGCTTTCTGAACTGTGTCAAATTTATGAAAAGAAATGCTTTTTTTTTTTTTTTCCCCATGTGCTTTTCTTGTGAAATGGAAAAGTAGAATGACAGAGAGACCACATGGTAAAATCAGGAGCCAGAAGATGTGTTTGAGAATGAGGCCCACCACTGACTGGCTGTGTTGATCTTGGGCACATTGTCACCTAGTTCTTCTGAGTCTTGGATCCTCGAGCACCTCACAGAATTAGTTAGAAAAATTTTTAAAATGTCCCATGTAGCTTAAAGCAATAGTCAATTATGAGGTGTTATTCATAAATGCAAACTGGGATGTGACATGGAACACAATTTCTACTAAAATTCGAATTAAGAAAATAAGCATGCATAGAACATACAGTAGATAAATATACTGGTTCAAAATCCCAAAGTAGGGAATATGGGGCATTTCTAATGAAGATGGTGGGCTGGGTGTACATTTACTCTTATTACTCTTAAAAAGGATGAGCAAAGAGGAGACAATAGCAATCAAGCTTAGGATGCTGGAAAGCAATTGAATGAGTGGTAAAAGATATTAAAAAAGTGAAAGACAATATATTAAATGGAAACATCTACTGCAGAGTTTTCCAGAGTTCTAGGAGGCAATGGCACCTGGTACTCCTGGAACTGAGGGTGTAAGGCACCTAAAATTGGGAGGATTGGTCGGAAGGGGATTTAAAGAGCCTTTGACCCATGAGTCCATTTTCCCCGTCCACTCAACCTGGGGCCCTCTCCTCCTCTGCCCAGCCATGAGCTGGTTTCCTGGATCAAGTAAATCAGAGAGTATCTGGCACAAATTGAGGATTAAATGAATGAATGTATAATGGATAACAAGGGCCCAGACCTCTTCTTCCAGTGGGCTCCCAAAACTTAATTAGCATGCTGCAAAAATGAGGAAATGTGTTTTATTGAGAGTCTAACCAGCCCAACATGTAAAACTTAAAGATATTGATGTGGGAGATTCTCTAATAAATGACCCAGCCCGATTTATTTAACTAATATTTTTGAAGGCCTATTATGTGCCAGGTATTTTTCTAAGTCCAAAAGATTCAGCAGAAAAAAGAAAGAATCCTTGCCCTCACAGAGCCCACATTTGAAAGTGGTAAAAGAGATAACTAGGAGAAGCCATCACAATGTTGTAAAGTAATTATTTTCCCATTAAAAAGAGAAAAAAAATTTTAAATCAGAAAAAAGTTAATGAATAAAATACACAGTGGGTTAGATTGTGATTACTGTGGGGAAAAACTGATTAAGCAAAGGGATAGCAAGTACCTGGAGAAGGGAGAGGAAGCTAAATTTACAAATAAGGTGGATTAAAGAGGGCTGTTGAGAAGGTGATGTTTGAGTAGAGGCTTGGGGGAGCAGAAAGAGGGGCTCAGGAAGCTCACTAGGGGAAGGGATGCCTGGCAGAGGAAACAGCGGGGATGGCTCTGGGGTCTGACCTGGCACCAGAAGAGCCAGAGGCCACGGTGTCAGGGAAGGAGTGAGTGCAAGGTCAGGGAGGTCAAAATACCGTCTAAGTGGCTCAGGAGTGTGGTCAGCTGAATAATGGCCCCCACAAAGATGTTCTCATCCCCAGAGTCTCTGTGTTACCTTACGTGGCAGAAGGGCCTTTGTGGATGTGATCAATCTAAGGATCTTGAGATGGGGAGATTATCCCAGATTATCCAGATGAACCCAGTGAAGTCACAAGGGTCCTTATAAGTGAAACGCGGAGACAGAGAGTCAGAGTCAGAGGAAGAGGTGTGACGATGCCGAGAGGAATGATGTAAGGAAGGGGCCAGGAGCCAAGGAATGCTGGCAGCCTCTGAAGATGGACAAGCAAGGAGACAATTTCTCTCTGAGAGCTTCCAAAAAGAACATAGCCCCGTGGACACCTTGATCTTATGAGCTCTGATCTCCAGAGCTATAAGGCAGTAAATCTGTGTGTTTTAAGCCACTAAATTTATGACAATTTGTTACAAAAATCATAGGGAAACTAATATAGGAGGGAAGGAAGCAGAACTAGAGAAGTCTTTTATTTCGTAAAACAAGAACATTAAGAAAGAAATTGGCATTATGTTTAATATAAATAGAAAAAAAGTCATTATCAAACTCTTTTGAAGTGTTATTTATGGTCTTGGATATGATAACTTAAAAATATTATTTAGCATAAAGCAATTTAAAGCTCTGGAGTGATGCTTTACAATATTTTCCCCTTTAACCCATAAAAATCTGTTCTCCCCATAAGCATTATCCAGATATGACTGGATAACTTAAATCAATGTTAGTCTGTATTTATCCTTCCACTGTTACTCCCTTGCCCCTTATTTCTTAGAGTGAATCAGGGTGGTATATGCTCCTGCCCTAAGGGATTTCTATAATACTAAGCAGACTCACTAAAGCCCAGGGTGGTAGATGCTTAATGAAGAGTTTTACAGATGGAGCTTAAGCTAAGAGGTAGGTGGAGGGGAGGGGAGACTCAAAGCTTTTGGGGATGCCAATGTAGACAGAGATGGAGAGAGTTGAGGGTCCCTTGGAGTGCCTTTCTCCTTATTAGTGCCCCAAGAGAAAACAAGACATAGAAAACATTGATTTATAAGAAATAAAAGACTAGTTTATTTTTTATTTTTACAACTAGACCAATACTGCTGGCTTTACTTTATACAACTTCCAGGAAACAAGCAGATAATTTTTGCATTTGTTTGCCTCTTCATGGAGAAGAAGGCAGTTTCTCTCAGCCCTCATAGGAGATGAAGCCCATGGCTGAGAGCTGAAGGAAGTGGCCCATCTGGAGCAGGGAAAGGAATGTCTTCCTAGGGACTGGGTAGGGGGTGGGCATGCGGTGCTGGACTGTGAGCTGTGCCGTGGAGCCAAGGATACTGGTTGAGAAGGACACCAAAAGCCTTTAGAGGCTGCTGAAGTCTCTGGGTCTCTTGATCCACGGAGCAGACTTTTGGAAGGAGTGTCTCAGAAGACGCCTGGAGTAGCTGAGCTTCACGACAGGAGGGGACTAGTCCTCACCAGCTGCCCACTGTCGGGACAGTGCTAGACTAAGATCCATGCCTCTTGCCCCTGTTTCAGGTTCCATATAGGCCCCTGGGAATCTCACCGTGTTCTAGGGGAAGGAGGTTTTAATAGCTGCTACAACTCTGTGTCTTTCTGTAGAAGCCTTGTGGACCAGACTTCGTGTGGTTTAATGAGAGCAGTCCCATCCATGGGTCAGCCTGCAATCACTGGTGACAGTAGTTAGATCCTCAACCTATGTGACCCTCATTTCCTCCTTGCTTTTAGTATAGAGACTGAAACGCAAGCTTTCACAGCTCAAACTTCTGAGCTGAGTGGAAAACTCCTGCTATGGCAATTCCCACCCAGCCTCAAGCAAAATCAAGTCAAACTACCAAACAACAACAATACCACAAATGAACAAGAGGTAAGATCAAGTATTTTAAAAGTTCTGTGGCATCCTGAGGTACCACAAAACATAGGAGAAAAAAATATCAGGACAGTTTAGAAAAAAATAATTCAACAAATAACGTCACCAAGTCTCATAAAATTCAGTGAATTTTATTACTTCCAATGCTCCGTAAGTGTCCAAGATGGCTGTAAAGACTGAGTGAACTGTTTTAAAGGGGTGAGAGGGTGTGGAAAAAAAATCTTTCAAGTGGCAAAATTCAAAATCTAAATTTCAGAGCTTGGGAAAACAATTGGCCTTGAGTAGAAAATGTGATCCTTTTTGTGGAACCTCAACTTTTGGCTTCTAGAATTATTGTTGTCAGTCCTGTCAGTCATTGCTCCAAACTGCCTGGAGACAGTGGTTTCACACAGCAAACTGGAACTTCCAGCACATAGAAGCCTGGTGCTTTGGGTGTTAGCAAAAGCTGTGGTATTCCAGTGTTGCTGCCAAGAGATTTGAAGGTTATATGAAGAGTTCCAGAAATCAAGAGCCACATAGATATTATGTGAAGCACAGTGAAGAAAACGCCTTTTAATATATTTTCACCAAAGGTTAATGCTAAAACCATGCATATGATGGGATCTGAATTGCTCTTTTCTAAGCTGATTCCTTTCAGGCTCTCAGTTCAGGTCAGTTGCTCAGTTGTGTGTGACTATTTGTGACCCCATGGACTGCAGCACACCAGGCCTCTGTGTCCATCACCAACTCCCGCAGCTTGCTCAAACTCATGTCCATCAAGTCATCCAACCATCTCATCCTCTGTCATCCCCTTCTCCTCCTGCCTTCAGTCTCTCCCAGCATCAGGGTCTTTACCAATGAGTCAGTTCTTTGCATCAGATGGCCAAAGTATTGGAGTTTCAGCTTCAGCATCAGTCCTCCCAATGAATATTCAGGACTGAGCTCCTTTAGGATGGACTGGTTGGGTCTCCCTGCAGTCCAAGGGACTCTCCAGAGCCTTCTCCAACATAAGGGATTAGCCACGGTTGCCATCCACTGAGTGGCTGTGAGCTGCTGTCTGCCTCTTACTGCAGGGACCTAGGCCTGTCTGGTCCATTTCCCTGCACCCTACTCTAGACTTCCTTTCTAGTCTTGATGCCCCCAGGTGATTGCTTCCTGGTTGCCTTTGTGGGAGCTCCAGGATGCAGCACCTGCTCTGTTTTATGTCCCAGGCAGACCTCTGACCACATTCGGTGAAAACCTCATCAGGACTCAAGTCCTTTGCATTTTAGTGGTTCCATTTGTTAAATCTATTGGCTATTTTGGATTTGTAATTCTTGGACGTGGATTTTGAGGAGCTGGGACAGTCTACAAATGAGAAAAGCCTCATTTTCCTGGGATCTGGGAAAAGGGAAATTACTTGACTGTGGAGCAATTCATTCTCTGTGATGACCTGTTCAGATAGGAAATCCAGAGTCCGATCTTGGCTTCAGCTATAGACTCCTTGGTTACTCTAACCATATTTTATTTATTCATTTATTCTATTTATTCATTTAATTAGCCAAGAACTTTGGTCATCTGGATAAATGTTTTAGTGCAGCATTAAAAAAAATTAATGCCAGCAATCCATGATAAACAAAATATCAAAATTTCCCATAAAGATGGGAGCAGTATGACTGCCCTTCCTCTTGCCTCTGGCTCCATTGTGGTCTGGCTCAACAGTGCAGCTGATCCTATCTGTGCAGTGTTTTCTTACATCACTCATGACACTAAATGTGTGTGTTTTCCCCCAACACTGTGTACTTGTCATTTTTTCCACACCAGCTCTCCAACTCTCCATCACCAATTGGGTGTCCAACAACTCAATTCAATTCAATTCTGACAGTTAAGCAGACCATGGGTTATAAGCTCCAGACCCATAAGACTTTCCCACTTGAAATGACAGCTGCAAGTGGGGTGCCCAGTATACCCACACTTCTTTCTGCTGACTACCAGAGTCCCCTCCTTAGGATAAACTCAGGTGTGATTGAAAAGGCATGTCATGAATAACAAAATACGCTCTTGTCACTCAGGAAATTCCAAGGGCTTTAGGAGTTCTTTGCCAGGAATCAGAGACAAAGACCAATATGTATTTTCTGTTACACCACACTATCTGTGCTTAAAATTTTAATTTTTTTTTCAGTAAGGATTTTCCTGTTGATTTTGATTTTTAAAAATATTATTTGTCTTGACTACTGGGCTTTTGGTCACTCCCTTAAATTTGGTGCCTAGATGAGTGCCTTATTCATCTCCCCCGAAGGCCCCGCTTCTCATCCTCCCATTTTGGGAACCTGACAAAGGTAGAGGTGGTAAGCCTTTTAATATAAGATGTACATATATCAAATAATTTAATGACCACTATTTATTGTTGTTGTTGTTCAGTTACTAACTGGTATCTGACTCTTTGTGACCCCATGGACAGCAGCATGCCAGGCTTCCCTGTCCTTCCCTATCTCCCAGAATTTGCTCAAACTCATGTCTATTGAGTGGGTGATGGACATCCAACCATCTCATCCTCTGTCACCCCCTTCTCCTCCTGACCTTAATCGTTTCCAGCATCAGGGTCTTTTCCAATGAGTCAGCTCTTCACATCAGGTGGCCAAAGTATTGGAGCTTCAGCTTTGGCATCAGTCCTTCCAATGAACATTCAGGGTTGGTTTCCTTTAGGATTGACTGGTTTGATCTCCTTGCAGTCCAAGGGACTCTCAAGAGTCTTATCCAGTGCCACAATTTGAAAGCACCAAATTCTTTGGTGCTCAGCCTTCTTTATGGTCCAACTCTCACATCTTGGTATGTGACCAGTATCTACTGGTATGTGACCAGTATACCATTATAGAGACCAGTTAACTTTACCCGTACAGATCTATGCAGGTCAGTGGAATCACTGAGCAGGGCAGGCATTGAATAGACGGGCGTATTGAGCAGAAGACAGGGTCAAATTGCTACCTCATCTGTGCTCACAGGCTGGAGAGCTCTGGGGTACCAGTTACACTAGGAGGTGGGTTACAGTCTCAAATCAGCTTAGAGTCTTTGGTCGAAATGGCCTCTCTGGGCCTCAATTTCCTTTCGTATATAAGAAAACTTGGGGTTAACCTTTTCTAATATTATTTTTTGTTAGCTCTAAATATTTACAACTCAATTTTGTTTTTCTCAAAGTAGGTTCACAAAGTGATTTTTCTAAAAATTAGCCTTTAAAAATATACATCTTCATTTTACATGATGACGAATTTTGCAAATTGGAAAAGTACAGAGGAGAAAATAAAAATTGTTTATTATTCTACTTCCCAGGGATAACTGCTATTGGTATTCAAGTATATCCAGTACACACACACACACACACACACACACACACACACACTGTCTATTAAATGCACACTAATTTTGGAAATCTTTATAGGTTTAGGAGGGGAATGGTGACTGGAAAGATGGTAATGAGGAAATTTTCATTCATCCAAGGCCTACTTTGGGGAAGCTCTGTGTCAAAATTTAATTTTCACAACCATTTTATCTCCATTTTACATATGAGAAAACTGAGGTTTAGAAAGGTTGAATGACTCCCTAGTCATGTTCTAAGTGAATCAATAACCCAGGTCAGTCAGAGGCTGGGCCCATATGTAGGAAAAGCCTTGTTTATTATTAACTATTAAAATAGAAATTAGATACAGTATTAAATACATACTATTTCCATCACTCTTGTGGCAAAAAGGAGTATGGAAATAAAAGCTTCCTTCCATGTATGAGTATATGTATATTTTTACTACAGTTGAATATCATGTGGCACTCTGAGAGTTCAAATTTAGATAAAGTCTATAGGACATTCAAAAGAGTAGTTTTTCTCTTCTGCTTCTAGAGAGTGTCTTTTCTTGGACAGATTTAATTCAGGTTTTGGCAAAACTGGCTTCATGGAATTTTTTTCTGAGTAGAAGAAAGGCAACTTTTTACTGAGTTTGGAAAACACATACCTAACATCAGCACTGATTGGCAGAGATGAAGCAGAGCTTTCCTTTCTACTTTAAAGCTATAATCCAAAATACGGTGCTAAAAGGAGAGTCAAAACTGGTCACTGATAAGTCTCTAGTGTTCAGGTGCTTCTTGGGTTGGGGGTTTGAGTCCTGTTACGGGGTAACATCTCAGAGCTGCCTTCTAGGAGGAGTTGACCGGCAGAACTTTACCCATCTGCTGGCATGGAACTAACCTGCAATACCCTTGCATGCTTGGGTTAACTTTCTCACTTACAGAGAATATAGATTGAGGAAAGGACAATATTTCGTAGACCAAACTGAAGTGTTTGAGCTGGCAGTGGACCTTGTAAAATGTTTTTACCATTCCCCGACATTTCAAGAAGATGGAAGACTGATTAAAATGCCGGGAAGAGCAGGTTGGACGCTGACTCTTGGTCCTTGCCGTTTGGGGCTTGGAATTAGCCTTTCCCTGCCTCCTGTTTCCTATCAATGAAACCCAAGATAGAAAGCTTCCTGTCACCTTGTCAGCTCTCACCCTCACTGCTGTGTTTGGAGAAGACATCTGCCTGTAGATCTGTACAGTGAATCGCTAGGAGCAGTACTACACAAAACCTCTGGTATGGTGCTCTGCCCCCACAGCTAGGACCAGGCAACCCACGTGGGGAACTCCGAGACAGGACACCTTTCCTCCCACCCCCTCTTCAGAGTCTGATTCAGTTGCAACTTATTCCACAGATGGGAGAGTCAGGCCAGTTACAGCTTAATCTACTTAGCTGTAAATAACCTTGCCCATGTCCCAATTTCTTCATCTGCAAATTGGAACTAATATTTACGTTATAGCTCAAAGGGGATTTAGTCAGGCCTAATGAGATCAGCTGTGTCGTGGGTTTGGCGATGGTTGGGTGGAAGGCATTATATAAATATGCCGTCATTTTCATTAAGATTATTTTCATCATAATTTTATGCTAAACACAGCTGTGGCAACATGTGTTTTAAAGATTTAAATAAACACTCCAAAATTTGTGAAACCTGATTCACTTTTGCCCAATTTGGCTAAATTTGCCATCATTTTGAAAATTCTGAAGGCAAGGTTTTCAGTTCACAAAGCCTCTCCTTGGCAGAGCTTGTACACTGACAAGTGTCATTTTCTTCCGGGAGCTCTTCGAAAACATGGCAACATTGTCCAACATGTTAGTCTGGCAGTTTGGAGTGGGGTTCCCTTAAAGGAACTGTGTGAGGGGAGAGTCACTCAAAAACAGAAAACGTGGGGCCACCTCAAAATCCACCTACCACTAACACAAAAGCTTGATTTCTAGAAAAGTAGAACAAATAGACGAGGCTTAAGCAGTTTCTCGGTTTGTGTGTTTAATGTGGGGATCAAATCACGGCCATGTCAAATACTGGCCTGGGCCACTGACATCTTGAGCTGTATTAATAACTGTTTGCTTCACCTTTCCCCTGGATTAAGTGTGTGATGACCCAGCTGCACAATGTAAATGACCCAAAATATTGAATCAATGGTACCCTGGGTGTGTTTCCTGGAGCTAGCCTTAAGCAGGATTATACTAGCAAAAAGCATTCAAATCTTTGGCCCACTCCCCAAAGACTGTTGGTCTTCAAGGGCTTTGAGTTGTAGGACCACAATTCCCAAGTTTCCTTTGCTGTGATGCAGATAAGTAATCAGCTAAATAGAAGTCCGTTCACAGACTGCATATTTTGGCCTTTTCCAACATACCCGCAGCTGAATATACTCATTGTTGAGCAGTGATTAGTCAAGTTCACAACCTTTTGTTCACTTTCTAATGTATCTTTAGACAACTGTATCCTCATTCTCAAATAGATTCCATACCCAGTGATTGCCTGCCTTGGTTTTGTAACATTTCAGGCTACCTCCAAGTTGCCTTAGAGTTACACATTTTCAAAATATTTTTCTTTGACTTACTTAAAGAATAAACACATACACAAGAGTGCTTTGAGGAAGCAAATATTTAAGCCAAATATTGTTTCCCAGGTGGCACTAGTGGTAAAGAATCCACTTGCCAATGCAGGAGGTACAAGAGAAGAGGGTTTGATCCCTGGGTTGGGAAGATGCCCCGGGGGAGGAAATGATGACTCACTTCAGTATCCTTGCCTGGGAGAAGCCTGGCAGTCCATGGGGTCATGAAGAGTTGGACACACACACACAAATAATTGCTTGGGAGAATCTGGCATAAACTGATGATGGTAGTGATGACCAGATTTAGTTTTTTGTTGACTTAAGTTTCAGGGATGCTCTAGGGAAATGGAGATACCTAAAAAAAAAAAAAAAAAAAAAGCATGCTAAGGAGGGTGAAACACTGTTTCCAGGAGACAAAAGAAAGGAGATGCTTTGTTTTTCTGCATAATGCTAATCTTGTTTTTTAAGCCAAAGAATCTCAAAACTTATGAAAACACTACCTTGGGAAAAAGCTTATTTCTAAGCAGACTTTTAAAGCAAATTGTACACACACATTTTCTCATTCCATAGGTTGAATGTTCCGTCAAGATAATACAACTTATCACATTTGCTGGATGAATCTGCTGCTGGCTGTCTCTAGGACTGCAACTTGAGGGCAAAACTTCAAGTGCCTTCTTTTCTAAGCCAGCTCATGAAAGCAGGAAATCAGTGTTTTCCAAGGAGACACAGCTGCACTGTCCTTAAAGAGACACCCTCTGCCCTCCCCATCCAAGAAGCCCTGGAGGCAAGAATATGAACTATACCCCTAGGGGTTTCAATAAATACCTGAGAGAGCTCTTAGGGTCAGGGCAGAGATGTGAGGCAGCTCCTCGGGTATCCAAGAAGTGGGAGAATGGAGAGCCACTGTGATTCTGGCATCTGTGTAGTGTGAACCTGTTGGTGGTATGGTAGAAAGAATAATATAAGCCCCCAAAGTGTCCACATCCTAATCTCTGGAACCTCTGACTATGTTACCTTAAATAAAAGGGGTTTTGAAGATGTGGTTAAGTTTAAGACCTTGAGTTAGGGAAATTTTCCTGGATTATCTTGGTGTTTCCAATACAGTTCTGTAAGAGCAAGAGTCCTATAAGAAGGAGGTAGGAGGATCAGAGGAACGATATGAGGCAGTGACTGGAATATGATATGGATATGAGATATGGATATGAGATATGGATATGAGATATGGATGTGACTGGAATAGACTACACTGTTGGAATCAGAGGTAGAAGATGAGTCCATGAGGTGGAAATGCAGACATCCTTTAGAAGATAAGAGGCAAGGAAACAGATTCTCCTCTAAGCCTTCAAAGGGAAGGCAGCCCTGTTGACCCATTCCAGATTCAACAAGGAAGTAAAATTAGAGCTCCATAAATTATCTGAGGATCTAATGTAGTCACGATTCTTCACCAGAGAATCCCACCACTGAGAATGACTTCAAGAAAAACCTTGAAAATATCGAATGGAAAAGGATCTGAAAAAGAAATATACATGTGTGTGTCTGTGTGTGTGTGTATGGCTTCCCTGATGACTCAGATAGTACAGAATCTGCCTGCAACTCAGGAGACCTGGGTTCTATCCCTGAGTTGGGAAGATCCCTTGGAGACAGTCATGGCTACCTTACCGCAGTGTTCTTGCTTGGAGAATTCCATGTACGAAGGAGCCTAGTGGGCTAGGCTCCTAGTCCATGGGGTCGCAAAGAGTTGGACATGACTGAGTAACTAACACTAACTAATATATATATAAACAATATATAATAATAACTATATAATTTTATTTTAATTATTTTTGGCCACATCATGCAGCATGTGGGATCTTAGTTCCCAAATCAGGGATTGAACCCATGCCCTCTGCAGTGGAAGCATAAATTCTTTTTTTAAAAAATTAATTAATTTTAATTGGAGGCTAATTACTTTACAGTATTGTAGTGGGTTTTGCCATGCATTGACATGAATCAGCCATGGATGTACATGTGTTCCCCGTCCTGAACCACCCTCCCACCTCCCTCCCCATCCCATCCCTCTGGGTCATCCCAGTGCACCAGCCCTGAGCACCATGTCTCATGCATCTAATCTGGACTGGAGATCTGTTTCACATATGGTAATATACATGTTTCAATGCTATTCTCTCAAATCATCCCACCCTCGCCTTCTCACACCAAGTCCAAATGTTTGTTCTTTACATCTGTGTCTCTTTTGCTGTCTTGCATATAGGGTCACTGTTACCATCTTTCTAAATTCCGTATATATGCTTTAGTATACTGTATTGGTGTTTTTCTTTCTGACTTACTTCACTCTGTATGGTAGGCTCCAGTTTAATCCACCTCATTAGAACTGATTCAAATGCATTCTTTTTAATAGTTGAGTAATATTCCATTATGTATATGTACCACAGCTTTCTTATCCATTCATCTGATGATGGGCATCTTTCCATGTCCTAGGTATTGTAAACATTGCTGCGATGAACATTGGGGTGCACGTGTCTCTTTCAGATCTGGTTTCCTCATGTGTATGCCCAGCAGTGGGATTGCTGGGTCATATGGCAGTTCTATTTCCAGTTTTTAAAGGAATCTCCACACTGTTCTCCATAGTGGCTGTACTAGTTTGCATTCTCACCAACAGTGTAAGAGGATTCCCTTTTCTCCACACCCTCTCCAGCATTTATTGCTTGTAGACTTTTGGATAGCAGCCATTCTGACAAGCATGTAATGGTACCTCATTGTAGTTTTGATTTGAATTTCTCTGATAATGAGTGATGTTGAGTATCTTTTCATGTGTTTGTTAGCCATCTGTATGTCTTCCTTGCAGAAATGTCTATTTAATTCTTTGGCCCATTTTTTGATTGGATCATTTAGTTTTCTAAAATTGAGCTGCATAAGCTGCTTGTATATTTTTGAGATTAATTCTTTGTCAGTTGCTTCATTTGCTATTATTTTCTCCCATTATGAAGGCTGTCTTTTCACCTTGCTTATAGTTTCCTTTGTTGTGCAAAAGTGTTTAAGTTTCATTAGGTCCCATTTGTTTATTTTTGCTTTTATTTCCATTACTCTGGGAGGTGGATCATAGAGGACTGTGCTGTGATTTATGTCAGAGAGTGTTTTGCCTATGTTTTCCTCTAGGAGTTTTATAGTTTCTGGTCTTACATTTAGACCTTTAATCCATTTTGAGTTTATTTTTGTGTATGTTATTAGAAAGTGTTCTAGTTTCATTCTTTTACAAGTGGTTGACCAGTTTTTCCAGCACAACTTGTTAAAGAGACTGTCTTTTCTGCATTGTATATTCTTGCCTCCTTTGTCAAAGATAAGATGTCCATAGGTGTGTGGATTTATCTCTGGCTTTCTATTTTGTTCCACTGATGTATATTTCTGTCTTTGTGAAGTACCATACTGTCTTGATGACCCTAGCTTTGTAGTATAGGCTGAAGTCAGGCAAGTTGGTTCCTCCAGCTCCATCCTTCTTTCTCAAGATTGCTTTGGCTATTTAAGGTTTTTTGTATTTCCATACAAATTGTGAAATTATTTGTTCTAGTTCTCTGAAAAATACTGTTGGTAGCTTGATAGGGATTGCATTGAATCTATAGATTGCTTTGGATAGTATACTCATTTTCACTATACTGATTCTTCTGATCCATGAACATGGTATATTTCTCCATCTATTTGTGTCATCTTTGATTTCGTTCATCAGTGCTTTATAGTTTTCTATGTATAGGTCTTTTGTTTCTCTAGGTATATTTATTCCTAAGTATTTTATTCTTTTCGTTGCAATGGTGAATGGATTTGTTTCCTTCTCTTTCTGTTTTCTCATTGTTAGTGTATAGGAATGCAAGGATTTATGTGTTAATTTTATATCCTGCAACTTTACTATATTCATTGATTAGCTCTAGTAATTTTCTGATGGTGTCTTTAGGGTTTTCTCTGTAGAGGATCATGTCATCTGCAAACAGTGAGTTTTACTTCTTTTCCAATCTGGATTACTTTTCTTTTTCTTCTCTGATTGCTGTGGCTAAAACTTCCAAAAGTATGTTGAATAGTAGTGGTGAGAATGGGCACCCTTATCTTGTTCCTGACTTTAGGGGAAATGGTTTCAATTTTTCACCATTGAGGATGTTTGCTGTGGGTTTATCATATGTGGCTTTTATTTACTTGAGGTATGTTCCTTCTATTCCTGTTTTATGAAGGGTTTTTAACATACATGGATGTTGAATTTTGTCAAAGGCTTTCTCTGCATCTATTGAGATAATCATATGTTTTTTATTTTTCAACTTGTTAATGTGGAGTATCACATTGATTGATTTGTGAATATTGAAGAATCCTTGCATCCCTGGGATAAAGCCCACTTGGTCATGATGTATGATCTTTTCAATATGTTGTCAGATTCTGTTTGCTAGAATTTTGTTGAGGATTTTTGCATCTGTGCTCATCAGTGATATTGGCCTGTAGTTTTCTTTTTTTATGTGGCATATTTGTCTGGTTTTGGTATTAGGCTGATGGAAGCCTCATATAATGAATTTCAAAGTTTACCTTCCTCTGCAATTTTCTGGAAGAGTTTGAGTAGGATAGGTGTTAGCTCTTCTCTAAATTTTTTGTAGAACCTGTGTAGCCATCTGGTCCTGGGCTTTTGTTTGTTGGAGATTTCTGATTACAGTTTCAATTTCTGTGCTTGTGAAGGGTCTGTAAGATTTTATATTTCTTCCTGGTTCAGTTTTGGAAGGTTATACTTTTCTAAGAATTTGTCCATTTCTTCCAAGTTGACCATTTTATTGGCATATAGTAGTCTCTTATGATCCTTTGTATTTCTGTGTTGTCTGTTGTGATTTCTCCATTTTCATTTCTAATTTTGTTGATTTGATTCTTCTCCCTCTTTTTCTTGAAGTGTCTTGCTAATGGTTTGTTAATTTTATCTGTCTTCTCAAAGAACCAGCTTTTAGTTTTGTTGATTTTTGCTATGGTCTCCTTTGTTTCTTTTTCATTTATTTGTGCCCTAATTTTTATGATTTCTTTCCTTCTACTAACCCTGGGGTTCCTCATTTTTTCTTTTTCTAGTTGCTTTAGGTGTAAAGGTAGGCTATTTATTTAACTTTTCTCTTGTTTCTTGAGGTAAACTTGTATTGCTATGAATCTTCCCCTTAGCACTGCTTTTACTGAATCCCATAGGTTTTGGGTTGCTGTGTTTTCATTTTCATTCATTTCTATGCACATTTTGATTTCTTTTTTGATTTCTTCTGTGATTTGTTGGTTATTCAGAAGTGTGTTATTTAGCCTTCATATGTTTGTATTTTTAATAGTTTTTTTCCCTGTACTTGACATCTAATCTTACTGAACTATGATCAGAAAAGATGGGAAGCATGAATTTTTAACTACTGGGCCACCAGGGAAACCCTGCACACTGTAATTTTATATAATTATATTAATTGTATTAATATCATATAATTAGTAATTATATATTATATATACAACTGAATCACTTTATACAGTATACCTGAAACTAACACAATATTGTAAATTCACTATCCTTCAATAATAAATCATTAAAAAATAAATAAAATTGACTAGTTTCTTAATTGAACCTTGAGAGAGAAGCCAGCTAGAATCCTTTTCTTAATAACAACAGAAATATTTGAAGACTGTGGTCAAATCTCCCCTTAACCTCCTTTTCTCAAGGCCATAGAACCTTGGGTATATTCACACATTTCTTTCTAAAACTTTTAATCATTTGGGAGCTTCTTTATTCAGTTTTCTTCAGCTCCCACACATTCTTTGGATATCATTTCAAAGTAAATGAGACTCTTGTGGGCTTTAGCAACGTACTCATAGGAATAAATTTGCTTTCCTATTATTTCAGGAAACTTTATTCAGAAACTGAACTCCTGGCAACTCAAACAAGGCCCTGGTTAATATCCAAAAACTGAGGAAGGAATTTAGCAAAGAAAAAAATCCCAAACCAAATAGCAGCCTAGAACCCACATTAGAAGTTTTAAAAGGCTCAACCTCCATGAGTGTTTTTTGGTTAACTCAGCAACTGACCTGAAGGAAACATCTCTATATGGATGTTTTTATATATAAGTGAAACAACAGTATCAAATAACATTTACTTAGTTTTTAATATGTACTAGATACCTGTTTCCAGGTTTTAATTCATTCAAACTTTATAACTATCCTAGGAAGTCAGTGCTATTTTTATCACCCTCATTTTACATATTGGGAAACTAGAGCACAGGAAAGTGAAATAACCTGCCCAAGATTGCATGGGCAGAAAGCTGAATGACTCAGAGAATCAAGGAGTCACAAGAGAAAAGAGAGAGGAGTAGAAGGTCGGAGGTTTGAAGCCCTGGCATCATGAGTAATGGTGGCAAAGACCTAGAGCTCATCTGCAGAGCAGTGCTTTTCATATTCAAGAAAATGAATATTCATGGGCATGTGGGGTGGCAGGTGGGAGGTGTGCATCTTAAGAAGCAATGTGCCATGAGCATTCTGAACCAAAGATATCGATGCCTGATGCCCCAGGCATCAAGAAGTCGGCTCTCTGCAGACGGAGTCATCATACACAAGATCAGTAAAGGAGCCCGCATCTGATTCTCTGCACTCTGAGCTAGAGCTGCTCAGCTCTGTGCTACCGCACACCTGCCCTCTTCTCTTAGACATCCTCAGTCTTCTGGCAGGTCTGCTGTTCAAATATGTTGAGATGGATGTTCATGGTAGTAATGCCTACCTCACAAGGTTGAGGGTCTGGAAAAATATTGTGCCCAGAAACACTTTTTAAACTACAATGTAATTATCATTATGATGATCCCAGGTCATCAATTCAGAGTGACGAGCAAGTAATCAGGAAATCCATTTTGATGGAATTCTGTGTGGGTCAAAGCTCAACGTAATTAAATACAAAATGGGTAATATAGCATGTTTAGGAAATAGTGTGATTTTTATTCCTGTGCCTTTTATTGTTCCTACACTGGTCATAACCAAATGTACTTGCCATCAGATACTTTGCTGTGGGTCACTGGGCTTTCCAGCCACCTTTCCATGGATTTCTACATTGCTCAGGCCTCCAACTTGCTCAGCTTTCTGCCCTGGACATTCAAGCTGCAGGGGAGGGATCAATAGGATGGAGACATCAAAATGTTAAAACTGGGCTTGGGAAAGTCACAGAAAAAAAAAAAAATCTCTCAAAATGGACAAAATCCCATAGTGCATAAATCCCAAACACAAGCCACCCCTGGTGTTAACTAACCAAAACCAAGACATCATTAACTCCATTGTGATATGACAAATAAAATGACTGCTGGGTTAGTATATTTCTAAGAAATAGCAGAAAATCAATCATAATGACCATATTTTTCTATCTCTTGCTATAAGTAAGATATTTACAGACTCAGTTAAATATGTATTCTTGTGTTCAATCATCACCAAGACGATAGTGATGGGCATTTAATTAGTGGCATGTCTCAAGCGTCAGTACTGTCTGTCTGTTAATGGCGAAGAGCTCGGAATTTCAGTTCTAGAGGCACTTACGTGGCTTTTTGGCCAGCCTCTTTTTGATGTCCAGTCTTCACAGCTGCCAAGGAGAAGCTGAGAGCCAGGTCTCTGAGGGTGGCTTGGAAGTTAGTGATGTCAGAGGAGTACACAGAAATGTCACAATCAAATGACCAGATGTATGTGGCAAACCTCTGGATTGTGCTGCAGTTCTCAAGTCAGCCCAGTCCAGGAAGATGATCCACAGGCGCTGCTGTTCAATGGTGACTATGGATCTAAAAGCAAGTCTTGCAGCTTCTCGTTGAAATAGCAGGAGAAACAACAACAACAACAACAGCACTTGCTCCAGTTTGAGCCTTGGTGTAAAACCTAAAAGCATGTGAACTTTAAACGTGTTTGAAGTATTCAAAATCTATTAAAGTCAAAACTGCAGAAGATTCTAAAGTAACATGCAGGTGTTTATTTGAATATTCTATCCAAAGCTGGCTAACCACCTGCCAATCCCATCCTGGATTTCATCCCAGTCCCACACCATGTTCCAGGCAGCAGCCTAGCAAATGGGCTCAGAGAGCAGTTCCTTCAAGATCAGCCAAACAGAGTTTTTGTGAAATGTACTTCTCATGAAATTACATAAGAGTATCTTGATGGAATTCTGCACGTGTCAAAGCTCGGTGTAACTAAATATAAAATGGATAATATAGCATGTTTAGGAAATAGTATGATTTTGATTACTATGACTTTTATTGTTCCCATGCTGGTCATAACCAAATGTACTTGGCATGAACCATTTTACAGATGAGTTGCTTGGGAGATAGAAGTAATATAGTAGGAATAGTGTTAATTGCTCAGTCATGTCTGAATCTTTGTGATCCTATGGACTGTAGCCAGCCAGGCTCCTCTGTCCATGAAATTCTCCAGGCAAGAATACCGAAGTGGGTAGCCATTTCCTTCTCCAGGGATCAGACTTGGGTCTCCTGCATTGCAGGCAGATTCTTTATCCCCTGAGCCACCAGGGATTTGCCATGAATTCAAAAAGCACTTGTGTAGGTCTCTCACAATCCTATCTCATTCGTTTCATCTCATCATCTCATCTTTCTGATTTCTTTCTATTACTTTATCTTGCACTGTTAAATTAGTGTTTATTTTTGATCTGGGCTTCTGTGCCCTGTCTTCTTTGGATTTTTCTGTATTCTTTGGTTTCTATTGGCCCTCTCATTGTTGTCCATCATTTTAGACACAAAATCCTCTCTCTGAACTTGTATAGATAAATGTGAGAGCATAGCTTTTTATTTTCTTAAATGAGATTATGACTTTAAGTCCATTTGTGCAAGCATTTATAAACGCGCTATTTTGTACGCACTATTTGATGTGGGTACCTATGACTATCAGGTAGGGGCCGAGTCTTCTGATGGAGAAAGGAAGAGACAGTAGAGTGTAAAGGCCTGAGTTAGGTGATAGGGAGAGATTGGAGGGGCAGCAGATGAGACAGACGGGACAGAGGAGCGAGGAAGCGTCCGTACGGAGACCCTGAGGTCACGGGTCTTTCAGGCCAGCCCCACTTCCCTGAACACAGTTCTTCCTGACTCTTTCTTTGCTCCTCTGGGCTTATTAAGGCTGGGCCTGTCTTCCCTGGACTGCTGATTCTTGGGTTTTCTCAGTCGTTTCCAGTCCCCCTGACACTATCATAATCTTTGTAAAAGGTCTCTTCACTAAACACTCCACCCATCTGACTGTGTCCTCTGGCTCCTGCCCATGTTCAGGCCTTATCTCCCCAAGGTGGTTTAAGTTTCTAGAGGGCAGAGATCAAGCTGTGCTCACCTGTGACTCTTCCTGGCCGTGGACATACAGCCTTGTGGGAGATTCTCCATGAATGGTGAAGGCAGCAAAGAAAAGAAGGGGAGGATGGGGGAAGTGAGAAGAATCAGGAAGGAGGAAGGAGGAAAGGGCTGCTCTGTGTGAGGGCAGAGGGGAGTGGATGGTGGTTTACCATAGCAATGGGGACCAACTCGGCTCCCTAGGGCTCCGCTCTCTGACCATCAGGGTAAAGGCCAAGCAGCCAGGAAGGACTGAGGCCCGTGCGGCCGTCTTGATAGGCCCTCCCCTGATGGGTCTTTCTTTTTGAACACCCACCTGACTCCTCGTTCTGCAAAATGCCTTTACTGCCACCTTTGGTGACTGTACGATGCTAGGGGAGCAGCTTGGGCTCCTCCCTTTAAGTTAGAGGCCCTGGGAACCTCCCCTGGTGGGAGACTGCCCAGTGCTGCATGGTCCCAAACCCAGCCAGCTGCTGGACAGTGGCCACAGGTCTTTCCACTGCACTCATAGGCCCCCATTGTATATGGAATATTAAGTGATTTCAGGATAGGAAGACATAGGGTCTCTACCCTCAACAGTTGGGGAGGCACCATGCAGAGTCCATGGAATAGGCATAAGGGGCCTTTGCAGAGCATCATATCAACCCAAAAGGATGAATTAGAAAGTCCAGTTGAAATAACATCAGCTGAGCAAAAACCACGGTGCAGATGAGGATAGTCATGCGGGATGACTCAGAAGGACTGGCTAGAATTTGAGCCAGATTTGCGGTGAACACATTCGACCAGGTAGCTTGGAAAATGTATTAGAAAACAATCAATCAATGTCAGGCATGGTCCTTAGGAATGTGTGTCTCTGGGTCCTCTGAGGATGTTTTGTTGCTGGCAGAATAAAAACTATGTATTATGTAAGGGTGTGTTAAACTGCTTTGTATTTAATTTTTTTCTCAGTTTGGCAACCTCCACCAATAATGGTGCGCAGTAGAATTACAGGGATCAGAAATTCTGTTTCTGAAACTCAGATCATATATACTGATTGAGTATTTGCAACAGATTCCTATTTAGTCATTCCCCTTTTGGCTGGTAAGGCCTTGGTGTGTCTGGCACGTAGGAGAGATCTTTGATCCCATCTCAAATAAAATAGACTAATGCACATTTATTTTTGCCATTTTCTTTATCACTAAATGAAATGCCAGAGAACATTTCAATATAACCTCTAGAGAAAATAAACCACTTTCCTAACCGACGTCAGTTCTGCCTCGTTGTAAAGTTGAACCACAAATTTGGAAAGCTCCATTCCTACTAGGCCAAAGGCACATCTCTTCGTCTCACACTGTTTCAAAGCTTTGGTACTCGGAGCTCCCATCCTGGGTCTCCTCTGGGAGAAGTTGATCTCTAGAGACCGGTACATGACAAGAAAAATGGAGCATAGCCTGCCTACTGAGGAAAGTCTTACATTTTTTCCCCTTTGGTATATTCGTGTTTGTGTTTTTTTTATTGAGATAAACAACAAAAGATTGTTCCCTCTTGTCTCTATATTAACCATAAAACTGAAAGTCTCATTCAATGATTGAAGAGAAACATGTTCAGCAAATCATTGTTTTGCTGTTGTTGGTTTTCAGTTGCTAAGTTGTGTCTGATTCTTTGCAACCCCACGGACTGCAGCACTCCCCTGTCCTTCACTATCTCCCTGAGTTTGGTCAAATTCATGTCCATGGAATTGGTGATGTTATCTATCTATCTCATCCTTTGCTGCCCCCTTCTCATTTTGCTTTCTTTTTTTTTCTTTTATTTATTTTTTTTTTCCATTTATTTTTATTAGTTGGAGGCTAATTACTTTACACCATTACAGTAGTTTTTGTCATACATTGAAATGAATTAGCCATGGCTCATTTTACTTTCAATCTTTCCCAGCATCAGAGTCTTTTCCAATGAGTCATCTCTTCACATCAGGTGGCCTACATATTGGAGCTTCAACTTCAGCATCAGTCCTTCCAATGAATATTCAGGGTTGATTTCCTTGCTCTCCAGGGGACTCTCAAGAGTCTTCTCCAACACCACATCTTGAAAGCATCAATTCTTTGGTGCTCAGCCTTCTTTATGGTCCAACTATTACATCTACACATAACTACTGGAAAAGCCATAGCTTAGACTATACAGACCTTTGTCAGCAAAGTGATATCGCTTCTTTTTAATATGCTGTCTAGGTTTGTCATAGTTTTCCTTCCAAGAAGCAAGCATGTTTTAATTTCATGTTTGCAGTTACTATCCACAGTGATTTTGGAGGCTAAGAAAAGAAAATCTGTCACTGCTTCCACTTTTCCCCCTTCTATTTGCCATGAAGTGATAGGACTGAATGCCATGATCTTAGTTTTGAGTTTTAAGACACCTTTTTCACTCTCCTCTTTCACACTCACCAAGCAGCTCTTTAGTTCCTCCTCGCTTTCTGCCATTAGAGTGGTATGATCTGCAAATCTGAGGTTCTTGATATGTCTCCTGGCAATCTTGATTCTAGCTTCTGATTCATCCAGCCTGGCATTTTGAAGGATGTAATCTTCATAGAAGTTAAATAACAAGGTGACAATAATACATCCTTGATGTATTCCTTTCCCAATTTTGAACCAGTGTGTTGTTCATTAAAGTTTTAACTGTTGCTCCTTGACCCATCTACAAGTTTCTCAGGAAACAGGTAAGCTGGTCTGGTATTCCCACCTATTTAAGAATTTTCCAGTTTTGTTGTGATCCACACAGTCAAAGACTTTAGTGTAGTCAATGAAGCAGAAGTAAATGTTTTTCTGGAATTCCCTTGCTTTCTCTATGATCCATCGAATGCTGGCAATTTTATCTCTGGTTCCTCTGCCTTTTCTAAACCCATCTTATGCATCTAAAACTTCTCAATTCACATACTGCTGAAGCCTTGCTTGAAGGATTTTAGCAAATCATAATAAAGGCAAAACAGGGCTAGAAACTAGACCAGGTTGGCCACTGGGTGGTTTAGGAAATAGTGTGGGGGCAATGCATCAAAGAACTAAGAAAACCACTCCCTAGAGATGATGGAGCCTCCAGTGCTTCAAACATTTACTCATTCAAACGATTTCCTGAGGACCACCACCAGGAACTGGGCAGAGAGTGATGAACAGCACATGAAAATCACTAGTGCTTGAGACAGACAATAAGCCAGACAGATAAATAGTGTAAGAACTCCTCTTTGTCTTTCTACCCCTAAGTCTCAGAGTAATCTGCATAATGGGAGCACAATGGGAACAGTTAGAGGGCCTATGGCTGCTGTCTCAGGTCAGCCCAGGAATTCAGATTGTGCAGCCCTGAAGGGGCTCTGCCCACCACAGCTTCCCAGGGCCTCTGATTTAGAGGGAGAATCCCAAGCCAGTCCCCCAGGGTTGTATGACAGTCATCATTGGCAGGAAAGACACCTACAGCATCAGAAGCCAGATAAACAGTGGCAAAACATACAGCGTGCCAGATGGTCAAAAGAGCAAAGGAGAAAAGTAGTTTAAAAAGGGACTTTGGAACATTAAGGGAGTGCAAGATTGTAGGGAAATCTCTGCCACTCATCAACAAAGAGGATATGGAAATATAATAGAAGAGTGAAGCACTTAGAATCTAGCCAAGAGCTAGACTTACCACTCATCTATGTAGTTGAGAGTGTGTGTATTAAACAGCAGTAGGATATGAGATTCTGAGGCAGAAGATCTGGCCCAAGCTGTCACTTCTGACCAGAAGAACTTGGGTGAATCCTCTAACCTCCTGAAACCACACAAAGGAGAAACATCTTCATGGCCACTACCACAAAGCTGGGTTATAGCAAGAACCTAATTAAATATTGAATCTGCAAAGTCTTTGCTGACATTAGAGCTCTGGGAATGCTTGGCAAACACAATTTACCAGGGATTTTTCCCCAGAATTTGCATTTAGTAGACCAGAGATGGACCCAGAGTTTAATTCAGTGGTTCTCAATCCTGGATGAATATGAGAATCCCCTAGAATTTCCTGAAAATACAGATACCACAGGCCCATGCCAGATGAATTAAATCAGAATTTCTAGAGCACAGTCATAAGTATTTTTAAAAAGCTCTGCAGGACAATCTAGTGAAGTCCAGGACACTGTGAGAGGTTAAAGTTACAAGTCACCAGAAGGTCTAATTCAACTTTCCCTTAAATACCAGAGGTCTGGGATTCCCTGGCTTCACCTAGAGTAAGTACGAGGTAGTTCCAGGGTAAGAATGTTGCCAGAGATGCTCTAGGTCTTTGCTCAAAATCCTCTAACTCACATCCTTAGCAGGAATTAATGTAAATCATTAAGCTAAAGGGTCTGGAGATAAGAAAGGACATTGCAAATTAAAAAAAAAAAAAAAAGGAAGCAGCTCAGACTGATATGACAGCAAATCTGACCTTCAGCAGACCTTTAGTCTCACTGGATGCTAACTTGGCTACATTATTATATGAAATGACACCCCTGCCAGCAGCCAGGACCCGACAGTAAGAGCCGTGAAAGAATAAAGAGGGTGTGGCACCCCACTCCCTCAAAGGATTTCTTCTCCTTCCCAGGTATGCTAATGTACACACCTCCCCATTCCACCCCTCCTCCTTTTGTCTTTACCTTTATTCTTTAAAATTAAATCCCTCACCAGATGGGCAAGAGGTTGATTATGAACTTAGTTCCTGCTTTTTCATTCTTTGGCTGTTGAATAAAACTTGTGCCACATCAATCTCAGCTTGGGTTTTGTTATTTGACTACTCAAACCCCAACAGAAGGAGAGCCCTCCCCTGCCTGGGCTGAACTAAGGCCCAAACAGGGTCCGTATGACTTCATTCCATGACAGGAAGTGGTACACAGGACTCATATATTTGCCAACTTCTGGAAGAAGAGAAGGCATTGTCTGCCCCCTCCATTATTTAGTCATTCTGGTGATGAGGATACACATCCTTTACATGTATCCTAATACCTCATGCCTCCAGCGTCATGACAGTGCAGTAGGAAATAGAGTGTGTGAGTCTCTAAACATGAAATTGACTCGCTGTGACTGTCACCGTGTATTCCCTCACTTTTCATCATCTTCAATTTAAAAATTGCAGTAAACACTGAAATGTATCGACTTTGAAAACAATCCCCAATTATAGTGTCCTGGTATCACAAGTGTCAAGGGCAACTTGCCAAAGGAGGATACAACCTACTGTGTACAACACTGACCAAAAAGATTTGTCTGCAAACAGGAGTGTTTCATTTAAAAAAAAAAAAAAGGTGCTGAAGATAGATTACTGTGTGATGCTTTCTACTTAGATATGAATATCACATGATGAGATTTTTGTCCCCTTACAAACTGATTCTATATCTTGAAATATGCAAAGTCTCTTCCTCTTTATTTATTTTGTAATCTTTGCCAGATACTTATAAGTGGAAAAATGAGGACCTTCAACAGGGAATTTAAAAGAAGGAAAAAAAACCAAACCCCAAACATGGTGGTAGGTTCCAGCACAGAGGGGCGTTTCCATGAGACACACAGCCCTGGGCGGTGAAGGGGTGCTGAGGGGTGCGCTGGTCTGGGAAAACCAGACAGAAAGCTGTCAGCTCAGTGAGTGGCTGCATCACATCCTCATCAAACGGCCCATCTGCGACCAAAACATTTCTGATCATCTACAGTGTAGACAAGAAGCCTGAAGGCTCAAACAGGTCCCTGCTGGGACCAGGGGACCCCTGTAATCTTTTACACAGCTTAAATGTAACCTCTTACCAATTCTTGGAGTCTAGTTTTGAACTTATTTTCCCTTAGTAATTAACGCATTAAATAGCCATGTAGGAGAAAGATTTTATCTTGGCATCTTAGCTCTGTGAAACCTTATTTATGACGGCAGACTAGTCCCCTTTTTACATTTTAAAAAGTGAGATAAGAAACATCTGATTTTTTGCAAAGAAGGGCAAGGATTCCATTTGTTTGTTTAAGAGCTGGTTTAAAATCCCTCATAACGCATTTTCAATAAAATATTTATAAATGAAAACAGCTGGTTTTTATTTTTAAGAAAACAGAAAAGAAAAATAAAACTCATCATGTTTAGAAAGAAAACATTATGAGAAATCCTTACTTTCATTAAGACTCCAACGTTAACGTTAACCTAGAATACCTTCTTAAAATGTTTGAAACAGCTCACATGGTAAATTATGCCACTGGCATTTAGGTATCTCTATATCTATTCGTTTCGGTTTAGTTGCTGTTAAACGCTATCCAAGTTATTATTTTGTGACCCCCCACATTTCATTTCTGATCATTGCCCTATTATTCTTACCCTCTTAGAAGTTAAGAAATGATTGTTTCTAGCATATAAGTACATATTAACATACTGTGTTGTTTGTCTTGTTTTCTTCCCTCCTTCTACTGGTTTAATAAAACAGTCAATTAAGTCAGAGGTAGCTGACTCATAGTTCTGCATGAAAATTGATGCCAAGCTTTAGAAAACTATGAAAAATTGCTTTTGGGACAAATAACTTGATTTTTTAATTTCTTAGATTAAAATTGATTTTCCCTATTAAGCTAAATTAGGGAAGTCCAAAATAAATGAATTTATCTTGTTTGATGATTTCTGAAGGAATCATTGTTGATATTTTCTTTTATTTTAAATGATCCTTCATCCAGTCAGTCCATCCTAAAGGAAATCAGTCCTGAACATTCATTGGAAGGACTGATGCTGAAGCTGAAACTCCAATACTTTGGCCACCTGATGAACTGACTCATTGAAAAAGACCCTGATGCTGGGAAAGATTGAGGGCAGAAGGAGAAGGGGACAACAGAGGATGAGATGGTTGGATGGCATCACTGACTCGATGGACATGAGTTTGAGCAAGCTCCGAGAGTTGGTGATGGACATGGAAGCCTGGCGTGCCGCAGTCCATAGGGTCGCAAAGAGTCAGACACGACTGAGTGACTGAGCTGAACTGAATGCCTATGTGGCTGATCCTCTGTATGTCGCCAACTGTCTTATTGTTCACGCTGTATGAACTGTTTGCTGAACCCAGGGTAGGCAAGGTGTGAGCTACAAGGCTGGAAAAAAATGCAAGGAGCTGTAGGAACTGCAGACACGTTTATTCTCTACTGGCTGATGCTGTAGCAGCAGACACAACACAGCATAACTGCACAGAAGCCTTCAGGGCTTTTCCAGGTAAAGCTTACACAGGCATCCCGCACAGAGTAACCCACGACCAAGTGAGTACCTTGTGACACGCATGCGCAGTGCCATCAGTGATCTCAGCTCTTACATAACCTTGCACAGTCATTGTTTACAGAACAGGAGGGGAGAGGGCCCGACTGGTGCCATCTTGTTAATTTCCCCACAGTGCCATTCTGCTATTTCCCTGTTTTCTTAGAGACAGACTTAGGATTCAGTTCCTTTTCAGTTGGAGCTCTTTGATAGGACCTAGAACATTGTATATATGCTGAAGTCACTTGACCAATCTTTATTGATTAAACGGTTATCTCTTTAGCTACTTTCAAGTTTGTTTATAACTTACAAACAGTGTCATCTCTTTACACTGTTGTCATGAGGCAGGTAGGGCAAGAATGATGATCTCTATGACCACAGAGGCAGAGAACCAAATCCAAGCCTGGGTGATGATACCTATAGAGCTCCTATGATGATACCTATGGATACCGTCTGTGCTGAGCTGGGGCACTGGCTGGTTGTAGACACAAGAACCCCTGGGAAATTGAGGGTATACTTCTTTACAGGAGGTCAAAAGTCACCTGGAGATTATTTAATTTTGATTTTTAAATATGTATAATTTTAATTAGAAAAGAATACATACTCTGTGTATATGTCTTTGTCAATGGCCACCTTTGGCCAAAGGCCAGCAGAAACAGAACTGTGGGTCTGATCTGCTCATGGCCAAGGAGGTCTCCGGGAAGCATCACAGGGCTGTGCTTCAGGGCTCCTTATGAAATTAAGCTGTGTTAGGTGACTTGGGGTAGGATTCAAGGACCTTGTAGGTTTGCTGTGGATTGATGCTGTTGAGGAGTGGAAGAAGGGAAGATTTTTGATTGGGGTTCTTAATAGCTTTCTCTAGGAAGGAGCAGAGGGGGCTAATGTTATAAATGTCAACGAAGTCGCCGTCCCTTGTGTTTGACTGTTTGTGGTTTGCCCAGTGTTTTTGTTTTTGTCTGCACTCAGGCATGTTTAGAGAATAGTCTTGTGTTTGTCTTGCTGTGTCATGGTCACAGATGAAGGTATGAAATGGTTTATGTTCTTCAGTAGAACGCTAGGATCTGGCTATTAGCGGCAGTCCAGCTCCCAACTGACAGCTATCAGGGGCTAATTTTTTTCTTTCTTATTTGGAACACATGAAAACACACAGTGAAAAACAACAAACAAATAAAACAGAAATAATTATAATCACACCATTCTGAGATAAGCAAAGTTGTGGTTATAGATCCTCTCAATAATTTCCCACACAGGTGACTATGTAAATAATAATAACATTTATCAAACAAAATTGTACAACCAGCTTTTTCACTTAGCAAGATATCAAGAACATTTTTCTCATGTTGATAAATATTTTCCTACATCATAATTTTTTCTTTATTGGCTGAAAAACATTTTATGAGATTAATGGCCTATAATTTACTGGTTTCTATACTGTAAATTTATATTAATTGAAAATATTTTCTGTTATAAGTAATGCCTGGACAAATATCCTTGTATTACTTCTGATAGTTTCCTTGGATAAATTCCTAAGAGTATGATTGCTGAGTCAAAGAGAAACTATAATTTTCAAGGACAGATGTTGATACAGAGGTTCCTTGGTGGCTCAGATGGTTAAGAATCTGCCTGCAATGTGGGAGATCCGGGTTCAATCCCTGGGTCAGGAAGATTCCCTGGGGAAGGGAAAGGCAACCCACTCCAGGAGAGTGGAGAATTCCATGGACAGAGGAGTCTGGCAGGCTACAACCCATGGAGTTGCAAAGAGTCAGACACGACTGAGCTACTAACACACACACACACACACACACACACACACACACCCCTCTCTCCTAGACAGGAAAAAGTCATAAGAATTGGGTTAAGGTAATTATCACGGAGGTCTTTGCCAAGTAATTTTGCCTTGTAATCGAGTAATTACAAGTTTGCCTTGTAATTGAGTCCAGATAAAGGACAAATGACAGTAATGACAAAGTTATGTAACTGGGAAAAAAAATCTCATTTGTAATTTGATGAAGGGTTTCAGGAGAAAGTTAATTTCCACCCTGTCAGAAGTTATCTGGAATTTTCAGCTTCTTACAGAAAAATCAAACTTATAAATCAGAATGAAAACCCCTGTGATATCTCTTCTTCCCCAACCCATGGAATGGCAAGTTAACCACTTTTCTCTCTATGTGACACTTAGAAGAGAGGGTGTCTTTGAATCAGAGCAGAATGGAGTGGGGACTTGATTCCCCAGAAGTAAGGGTACATGTGAAGAAAGCTGAAAATGAAAGAAAGTTAGCCTTCCAACAAGGAGGGTAGTGTTTTGATTTAATCTTTCTACTTCCTAAGATTTTCCTTTCTTGTCTTGGTTAGTTGCATTGATGGTATCCTAAGCATTAGACTGAAAAACAAATGGTAATTAAATCTATCTTATTCCTTGTTTAGTTGTGATGGAATTACAGTTTTACAACTGAGTGTGGTGTCTGATGCAAGTTTTTAACAGAAATTCCTTTTAGGTTAAAGAAGTTTCCTTTTAGGCACAGCTTATCAAGCAAGAATTTCCGTCTTGAATGAGTAAATGCTGAAATTTATCAAATTTTTGCATCAGACAAAAATTTTCCTTTTATTTGCTAATATCACATAAAATATTAGTAGGTTTTCTGATATTCATCTGTTCTTATATCCTGGAACTAAACTTGGTCATATTGAAAATTCTGGTAAATTCAGCTGACTTTTGCATCTCTATTCATAATACTCACAATTCTTAGGCTGTAATTGTATCATCCCTTTTCATTTTTGGGTCCAACTAAGGGTTGAACAACTTTATTTCAAATTCAGTTCTCTGAAACAGTCTCTACAAAATGCAAGTTATCTATAGATTCATTCCTGTAGATTCATTACATCTTACTTCCAAAACAATTTCCTTCTGTCTCTCTATCCCACCATCACTCTTACTAATGGAAGAATTGATTACTTAGACAATTTCTTTAATGGTTATTGATTTTTTCAGATTTACTATTATTCCCTGAGACTATTTTACTTGTTCATTTATTTTTTGGCTGTACTGAACAACAAATGGGATCTTAGTTCCTTGATCAAGGATCAAAGCCATGCCCCTTGCATTGGATGCATGGAGTCTTAACCACTGAACCACCAGGGAAGTCTGAGACTATTTCAATAAATTATATTTTTGTAGGATACTGTCTGTTTTAAAGAATGAATTTTAATCTGTGTTGTATTTAACATTTACTTATAAGTTTTAAAACTTTCTACTGTTTCCATAATTATGTTCCCCTTTTTTTCTGATAATATTTATTTTTGCATATTCCCACTATTTTATTTATTGGTTTTCTAGAGATTTGTGTATTTTATTAGATTTTCCCAAAGAATAGCTTTTGATTTTCTTAATATTTTTAAATATTTTATTTTTAAATGTTCACTCTCATCTTTATTTTTTCTTTCTTCTACATTTTATAGGCTTATTTTAGTTTCATTTTTTCTAGGTGTTTAGTTCATGTATTTATTTTCAACTTTTCTTATTTAAAGATTTAATACAAGCACCATTTTGCTGCTTCTTATCAATTTTTATGTGACTTAATTTTATTAACATCTTTTTCTTTTTTTTTCATTTATTTTTATTAGTTGGAGGCTAACTACCTTACAATATTGTAGTGGTTTTGCCATACATTGACATGAATCAGCCATGAATTTACATGTATTCCCCATCCCGATCCCCCCTCCCACCTCCCTTCCCATCCTATCCCTCTGGGTCTTTCCAGTACACCAGCCCTGAGCACTTGTCTCATGCATCCAACCTGGGCTGGTTATCTGTTTCACCCTTGATAATATACATGTTTCGATGCTGTTCTCTCAGATCATCCCATGTTCACTTTTTCTCTCATGGTCTTGATTTCAGTGCTTCTGTGTTCTGGATGAATTCACTAAATTCATTAAACCATTAAGCACTTAAATCATCAGGTAATTTCTAAATCTCTCAACTATTTCTTGTCTAGCATATGTGCAATCTATTGCATTTTTATTTCATATGCATCACTTTTAATCTTTAAGGTTAAAGTTTAGTTTGTTGTATTATTTCTTATTCTTATCCTCTATATCTTATATCTTAGTTTTTTCTTATTTCCTATCTCTTTGAGTTTCTAAACATATGTCTATTAATATTTTATCAGACTATTAGGTGGGCTGCAGCCTCCTGGGTCTGTACTTGCTCATCTTTAAGACCAAAAAAATAGCTAATGTGTCAGCAATAGAGCCACCAGTGGTTTAATGGATGGGGAGCCTACATGTCAGAAGCAAGGTGCTGGAGAAAGAACTCACTGTGTGCACTGGATGGAGGGCAAGACAAGGCTGCAGCAGGCTTCGCCCCAGGGGAGGACTGTAAAATGACCAGGTATAGGGCGCTGACATCAGAGTGGTTCACTGGTTACCAGGGAAGCCAGCAGAGGGACAAGCCCCTCACGGCACTTTGATAAGAACAGTCACTGGCTGAGGCCTGGGGCAAGTGTGTAGGAAGGTCAGCCACGGAAGCAGGGTGTCGGGGAAGCAGGTCCTGGTCAGGCAGGTGATGTGCAGAGAGCAGGAGAGCAGCCACCTTGAGCAGCCTGACCGTACATGCTTCTATATGATTAACATCATCTTGGGTGAATTCATATCCCTGTTCCTTAGCTTCACTTTACAAGCAAACATTTTTAGCCAGAGTCACTCTGCAGGAGCCGGTTTTCTGTGGAGCACCCACAGTTACTTCCCACCGTCCAGTCCCAGGCCCAGCAGCCCCACTCACCAGTGTGCCTTTATGATCAATTTCTGGTCAACGGAGTTGTCTCATTTATCCCAACTATGTTCTTTTGGTTTCTCTTTATTTTATCTATTGTTGCTGTATTTCCTTGTAGAGAATGTATGTGTGTGTGTCTTTGGACATGAACTACCTTATCATCCTGATCAGACTTCTCCCTTACAGACCCTCCCAACCTCTTGTTTTCAAAAGTTGGTTTTCCAAACTATGACTGTTCAGTAAATGCTTACAGTCACTTAGCACAGAATCCTCCTCTTGTGTTTAGAACAAAATGCTACATGCTAAGTATGCAGCCTAAGAATTGATGCTTTTGAACTGTGGTGTTGGAGAAGACTCTTGAGAGTCCCGTGGACTGTAGGGAGATCCAACCAGTCCATCCTAAAGGAGATCAGTCCTGGGTGTTCATTGGAAGGACTGATGCTGAAGCTGAAACTCCAATACTTTGGTCACCTCATGCAAAGAGTTGACTCGTTGGAAAAGACCCTGATGCTGGGAGGGATTGGGGGCAGGAGGAGAAGGGGACGACAGAGGATGAGATGGCTGGATGGCATCACCGACTCGATGGACATGAGTTTGAGTAAACTCCGGGAGTTGGTGATGGACAGGGAGGCCTGGCATGCTGCGATTCATGGGGTCGCAAAGAGTCGGACACGACTGAGCTGAACTGTGACGTATGCAGAAGAAAAACAAAAAAAGAACATACAGTCTCTGATCTTAAGAGATTTACATTTAATCATGGAGACACTTCAGAATAGTACATGGGGTAGTGAGGATTAATGAAAGCAGCCTAAATCTTGAACATACTAAGCATTCAATACTCATTTCTTGCATTTCTCTATTTGTTTGTCCATAAAACAAAGGAGGCAAGTGAAATAGAGATATCATCAATGTTTGAGTTTAAAGATAAAGATTAGATGCTCAGGTCTACTTACTAGCTTAAAGACCCTGGACAAATAATTTCAAATTTCAATTCTTCAGTTATTTTAATCTCTGAAATAGTAATAATAATATTTGTTACTACATTAGATTTTGTAGTTACAAATTTGAAGAAAGGACTTGATGGCTTCTCTCATGAAGCTTTTGATTATTGGAGAAGACAATTTAATAAGTAATTCAAGTGCTCTGAGGTCTGATGGAGAAAGACTATGAAAATTGATAAAGAGAATCCTAATTTGTGTAGGAAGTCTGTGAAGACTAGAGTCAAGGAGGAAATTGTATTTCAGCTGACACCTGGAGGATATGTAACTCAGGCGAAGGGAGTTGGCAGGTGGAAGCAACAATGCATGTGACCCCTTTGGGGTAGGAAGTAGAGTGTGTTTGAAAGCCTGAAAGAGGCCCAGGATAGAGCAGGAGGGGGAGGGCTTCAGACAGGCTCCTCACCCTGAGACTCTTGATTGTTTATCTGCGTGTGTGTTTTAGTCCTAAGCATAATGGAAAGCCATTGAAGGTTTCTAACCAGGTAAATGTCATGCTCAGATTTGGAGTCCAGTTATGGGGAATGAAGTGACAAAGAGAGCTTGGAGAGGAAGCCGGGAGATCAGCTGGGAGGCAATTATAGGAGCCAGGGAAGCGAAGACAGTGACTGAGGCCAGAGCCAGTGCATTGAAAATGGACCTGACAGAGGTGAGGCATTGAAGAGGCCAAGTCACAGGGAGCTGCTCAGTGGACGCGAGAGTGGAGTGAAATACTGCACGTGTCTCTCCCGGGCGTCCGTCTCCACCTGGTGGGCTGGGCATCTCTGTGCTGTGTGCTGCTCAGGACTGCCTCCTCCACAGTAAGAAACTTAGACTTACTTTCGTGCACAGAGAAGCAAAATAAGAGAGAAATAATTAGTAGGAAGATGACAGCTCTCTTGAGCTAAATAGTGGTTTTCATGGCCTAAACTATTTTGCAAATTATGGTCAAATTCAATCACCATGACTGGAGTCTCTGCTCTTTTACCTCCATTTTTCCACATCATAAATTTAATGGGCTGAGCACATTTAAAAATGATCACAGAAGATTTTCCTATGCATATCCTTTCCGGGTGGATGATAAAGGAAATACCTTTAATATACCTTTATTTATTCAGTTGGTTTGTTTAATATTCCAAACTCAAAAGAAGTGGCCTTCTTTTAATTAATTCTCATTCAATGTCATAGACATCATGTTTATTAAACAGTAATTTCTAGATGCCTGCCATCAGTTTGATCCAAAAGATACAAGTGGGGAAAGTGAGAAGTCTCTTGGTGCAGTGATGGCATTTTGCTGCTTCTATAGAAAGCTCTGAAGGTCTTTTTTCCTCTTTCTCTAGTCACCTTTTCCCTTGGTTGAAAGGGAGTACCACTTGGGTTCATATCTTTCTTCCCTAGTCAAGTCTTGTCCAGCAGGAATCATCTACCTTTGTTGCCCCATGCAGCTCGAGATGCAGAACAGATGTAAAGAGTGAAGTTCACTCCTTTAGAGAAATAGCGTCATCCTTGCAGGTTCTGCAGGAGCATTATTGGGGGTTTTCTTTGAAGCCAGGAGTTCTACACTTTGAAGAGCATCAAGGCCAGTACCATTTCTGCCTTTTCTAGGATGAGAGATTTTGGAGCCTGAATTGGATTTTTTTTTTTTTAAATGCCAGAGTGAATATACAATGATATTCATCAGGAAACTCCTCCCTTTGCTCACATATGCTCCTGAAATCTGCCTTCTAGGGAGAACCTTTGTGGAACTATCAATGTTTTCCTGGCAATTGGACCTTCTTTATATGATGTTCTTGCAATTGGTACTCAGACTCCCATCTAAGACAGTTATTTCAGGAAGTCTTCTGTGCTCCCATCAGAAATTTAGATGAGAGAAACTGTATATAGGGAAGTTATCTGAGCCAGAAATTCTCAAGTTGTTGGGCAGGCCTAGTTCTTGAAGAGTAGTCTTTCAGAATATATGATAGTGCCTTTCCATGGCCTTTGTCCAATTTATCTGAAAATTATTGTCTTGTAAGAGATATTATTGCTAGAATTATAAATGCTGAGGGAAGAGAGGAAAAAGTGTGATATCTCTACAATGAAGAGTTAAACTATCCACTTACTTTTGAAGGATCTATTTATTTCTCTAAGTTCTAATCTTGGCTCAAATTAGGCTATTGGAATTCAGCATACTTTATCCACTCCAAGTTTTGCTTTAATAGTATTCTTTTAGCTTTTAGCAAAATTTTCTACAAGAAACAAACTGATGGCATTCACTTTTTAATTTGTTGTACAAAAAAGATATGAGTATTGTTTATTATATCACTTAATGCTTTCTGGACAATGTTCCATGTGAGAAATTTCTTATAGCATCTAGAAGAATTTTTATTCTTTTTTAAAAATCTGGTTTGACTCTGCCTTTCCAAAATGAGAGTAATGTAAATTATTGTGCCCTTTTTGGTTTGATTACAAGGAAGTTTGTAGGCAAAATTTTAGCTTACCCTTTTGAAGTAGTGTATGTGCAATTTATCATTTTTCAAAAAATATTTTATTTATTTATTTATTCACGCGGTCACCCTAGGTCTTAGTTGCGGTGCACAAGATCTTTGATCTTCATTGTGGCTCATGGGATTGTTTTCCCCAAAATTTTAACTTTTGTTTCAGGTTCAAAGGATGCATGAATAAATTGTACACATTATATACAAATAAACAATTTAATATTTAATGGAGAATTATCTAACTCACTTTCAATATACAATCGTTAAGAGAAAGGAGAAGCGCCAACAGTGGAGGAGGGTACCATCACAGATATCATCTAACTGAGGCGACCAGCATCCAGGCTCAAGCGGCACCGGGAAGTCCCGCGCTGCCGTCCCAGCTGGGAAAAGGTCCGGGTGGTGTGTTCATTCCATGGGTGAGACTTCAAAATTGCAGTTTGGGAGGTTCCTACTTATAATCCCAGGACACGAACTGGTATCATCATGTGTGAGCAAATGGCAGCTCTGGCTTCACATTAATCTTCTCTACAATGTTGATTATCTTCCAGTCACAGGATTTTGTTAAGCCCTGGGTGTGGTTGGCCAGACCTCCACCAGGGGCTCAAGAATCCCAAGACCCACTCCCTGTCTTATCTGTATTACAGTTCATATTAGTGGTTACAATTAGTGTACTCACAAGCAGGTATGTAGTCAGGGCAGTGTCCAGGCAGGTCAGAAGAAAGGTCAGAGGCCCACTCTGCTTTCTTGTCTCTGAAGCCTGAACAAGACCACTTCCATTTAATTTCCCTAACATGAATCTTTAGTTGTGGAACATAAACTATTAGTTGAGACATGTGGTATCTAGCTCCCTTACCAGGGATCGAATCTGGGCTCCCTGCATTTGGAGTGCAGACTCTTAGCAATCTTACTTTTTATATGTTTATAAATTTGTGTTTCTTTTTTAATAATCTTTTACAGATTATTTTTGTAAAGCAACGCAAAATTTTGTTTTAAAGAGAAAAATTATGAATATTTAATATGGTAATTAATATGGTTATGTTTTACAGCTCCCACATCCAAGGTTTTCAGTAGCTCTTTCAATAGAAACAGTCCTGAACTCATTCATTTCCCATTCTAGGTTAAATGCTCAACCTGAAATTGCACCTTATCCATAACCTCATGAAAGCGACATTTAAAACAACAAAATCTTCTAAATTTTCCTCTTGAGTAGAACTAGCTTCAGGAGATGGAGAAAGACCCCAGAAATTTTGATGAGAAGTTTCCAATTCTAAACACAAATTTTTAAGAATGGATCTGCCCAACTAATCTATAAGTGTGAGGTTTTAAAAATATTGGTGGTAGCCTGTTCCAGTTAGCTTTAAAGTCAAGTAGTGTTTTACCTAAATCCTTATATTTCATTTCAATAGGATTTCTTTGTGTTCAGACCACATAATTGGCATTCTGACCAAATACCCCTTTTTGTAACTTTTGGAGCACTTTCCCCTCAGATTTTATTGTGATATAATTGACATACAATATTGTGTAAGCTTGGGTGTATAACATGATGACTTGATGTATGCCTGTACTGAGAAATGATTATCATGATAAGGTTAGTTAACACACTTATTACCTCAGATAGTTACCAACTGTGTGTGTGTGTGTGTGTGATGCAAGATCTTAAAAAAATTTTTTTATTAAAATATAGTTGATTTACAATGTATTAGTTTCTTAAGATCTACTCGTTCAAGAACTTTTAAGTACACATTATTGTTAACTATAGTCACCGTTGTGTGCCTTACGTAGCTAGAACTTATTCATCTTATAACTAGAAGTTTGTGTCCTTTGACCACCTTCACCAATTTCCCCTGCTTTCAGTGACTTAAGATAGGAGTCCAGTTTTATTTTTCTGCATGTGAATATCCAATTTTCCCAGTACCATTTATTGAAAAGATTCTCTTTTTCTCATTGGATATTCTCAGTTCCTTCATCAAATATTAATATTAGTTGACCATATACATGTGGGTTCATTTCTCTATCCTGTTGTATTGATCTATGTTTCTGCTTTCATGCCAGTACCATATTGTTTTGATTACCATATGCTTATATACAGATTGAAATCTGGAAATGTGATGCCTCCAGCTGTGTTCTTCTTTCTCAAGATTGCTTTGGCTGTTCTAGGTCTTTTTGGTTCCATATGAATTTTTGAATTATTTTTTTCTATTTCTTTAAAAAATTATTGGAATCTTAATAAAGATTGCATTGAATCTAAAAATGACTTTGAGTAGTATGGGCATTTTAGTGATATTGATTTTTCCAATCCATGAACAAAGGATATCTTTCCATTTATTTGCATCTTCTTCAATTTCTTCCAACAGTGCTTTAATTTACAGTGTATGAATCTTTCATTTCCTTAGTTAAATTTATTACTAAGTATTTTCATGTTTTTGATCCTATTGTGAAAGGGATTGTTTGTGTCTTTTTAAAATGGTTCATTGTTAATATTTTGAAATGTGACTGATTTTTGTATGTTGGTTTTGTGTCTTGGAACTTTACTGAATTAATTTATTAGTTCCAACAGTTTTTTTGGTAGAATCTTTAAGGTTTTCTATACATAAGGTTATATCATCTGTAAACATGTGCTGTCTTCCTTCTTTCTTTCTAATTTAAATACCTTTTAATTATTTTTCTTACTTGATTGCTCTGGCTAGAATTCAAGTACTATATAGAATGGTGTGATAAGAATGAACACTCTTGTTATGTTCTTGGTCTTAAAGGAAAAGCTTTAAGCCTTTTACCTTTTAAACTATGTTAGCTACAGGCTCACCATATATGGCCTTTATTATGTTGGGGTAGATCCCTTATAAATCTAATTTGTTCTAAGTTTATATCATAAAATCATGTTGAATTTTGTCAAAGGTTTTTTCTGCATCTATCAAGATGATCATGATATTTACCTTTTATTCTATTAATGTAATGTAATACATTCACTGATTTGCATATGTTGAACCATTCTTTCATTTCAGGGATGAATCCCACTTAATTATGGTTTATGATCCTTGTAATATGCTGTTGAATTCAGTTTGCTAGTATTTTTTTGAGAATTTTTGCATGTTACTCATTAAGGATATTGGCCTATAGTTTTATTTTCTTCTAGCATCCTTATTTGGCTTTGGTAGATGTATTTGACTAATAATGACCTTTTAAAATGATCTTGGGAGTGTTCACTTCAAATTTTTGGAAAAATCTGAGAAGAATTAATATCAATTCTTTAAATGTTTAGTGTAATTCACCAGTGAAACCATCAGGTCCTTTTTTAGGAGGTTTTGATTACTAAGCAATATCCTTATTATCAATCTGTTCAAATCTTCTTTTTCTTCAAGATTTAGTTGTGGTAAGTTGTATGTTTCTAGGAATTTATCCATTTACTCTAAGCTGTCTAATTTGTTGATGTATAATTGTTTGTAGTAGTCTCTTATGAGCCTTTGTATTTCTGTGATATCAGTTGTAATTTCTCCTCTTTCATTTATAATTTTATTTGAGTCCTTTAAGTTTAATGGTTTGTCTAGCCACAGGTTTATCAGTTTATTTTCTTTCCAAAGAGTCAACTTGTTTATATTATCTATTGTTTTCCTATTCTCTACTTCATTTATTTCTGCTGTAATCTTTATTATTTCCATCCTCCTGATAAATTTGGGTTAAGTTTATTCTTCTTCTATTTTTTTGAAGTTTAAAGTTAGGTTGTTTATTCAAGATTCTTTTAAAAAAATGTATGGGTTTATAGTTATAAAACTTTTCTCTTAGAACTGCCTTTCCTGCATGCCATAAGTTTTGGTAAGTTGTTTCCATTTTTTTTTAATCTTAAGCTTTAAAACATTTTTCTTTAGCAACACTTTAAAAATTGTGTTGCCTAATTTCCTTTTTTGTTCTGGGCATACACATCAAGGAAACCAGATCTGAAAGAGACACGTGCACCTCAATGTTCATTGCAGCACTGTTTATAATAGCCAGGACATGGAAGCAACCTAGATGCCCATCAGCAGACGAATGGATAAGGAAGCTGTGGTACATATACACCATGGAATATTACTCAGCCATCAAAAAGAATTCATTTGAATCAGTTCTAATGAGATGGATGAAACTGGAGCCCATTATACAGAGCGAAGTAAGCCAGAAAGATAAAGACCATTACAGTATACTAACACATATATATGGACTTTAGAAAGATGGTAACGATAACCCTATATGCAAAACAGAAAAAGAGACTCAGATGTATAGAACAGACTTGTGGACTCTGGGAGAAGGCGAGGGTGGGATGTTTCAAGAGAACAGCATTGAAACATGTATATTATCTAGGGTGAAACAGATAACCAGCCAATTCCTTTTTTGTTAAATTTTCTAACTTTCCTCTGTCTATTGATTTATAGTTTCATATCATTTGTGATAAGAAAAGATATTTGATATAATTTCTATGTTCTTGGATTTTTTGTGACTTATTTTGTGGTCTAACCTATGATCTATCTTAGAAAATGTTCTGTAGGTGTTTAAGAAGAAGGTACATTTTGCTGCTGTTGGATAGAATGTTCTATGTATGTCCGTTTGGTCCATTGGTCAATAATGTTGTTCAAATTGTTTATTTCCTTATTGATTACCTGGAGAATGGGGTATTCAACTATCATTGTATTGCTGTTTATTTTTCCTTTTTATTCTATTAGTATTTTATGTATACACTTGGCTGCTCCAATGTTGTTTGCAAAAATAATCACTATTATTATATCTTAGTGATGAATTGACTCCTTTGTAATTATATAATGACCTTTGTCTCCTGTGACCATTTTTAGCTTAAACTCTATTCTGTTTGATATAAGTATACTCAATATCACTTTATGTTTTGGTTACTATTTGCTTGAAATATCTTTTTCCTTTTCTTTAGTCTCAGCCTATGTATGTCCTTGAAGCGAAAGTGAATCTCTTATAGGCAGGATATTATTGGATCTTTTTGTTTTAATCCATTCAGCCATTCTATGTGTTTTGATTGGAGAATTTAACCCACTTACATTTAAAGTAATCATTCATAGGTAAGACTCACTATAGCTATATTATTGTTTCCTGGTTGTTTTGTAGTTCCTTTATTCCTTTCTCCTTCTTTTGCTATCTTTCTTTGTGGGTTGATCATTTTCCACAGCAATATGCTTTGATTCCTTTCTTTTCTCTTTTATGCATTTACTGTAGGCTTTTTCTTTGTCATTACTATGAGGTCTATGAGGTTTACATAAAACATCTTATAGATAAACAGTCTATTTTATGCTGATGACAGCTTAACTTTATTACATAGAAAACCTCTACACTTAGTCCTCACTCTAAAATTTGTGTTTTTGATATCATAATTTATCTCCTTTTATATTGTGTATCCAATTAACAAATTATGTTAGCTATTCCTATTCTTAACATTTCTGCCCTTTAAACTTTTGAACTAGAGTTAAGTGATTAACACACCTCTGTATTACAATATTAGAATATTCTGAATTTGATTATATTCTCACCTCTAAAAGCATGTTTTATATTTTTATGTTTCCTTGTTATAATTTAGTGTCTATTCATTTCAGCTCAAAGAACTCTTTTCAATATTTCTTCTTTAAGAAGATTATTATTAATTCTTTGTCAAACAGTTTATAGATTTTTTTCTTTTTTTAGGGTCAGTTATTGGAGCTTTGCAATAAGGAGTTCATGATCTGAGCCACAGTGAGCTCCCAGTGTTGTTTTTGCTTACTGTATAGAGCTTCTCCAACTTTGGCTGCAAAAACTATAATCAATCTGATTTTGGTATTGACCATCTGGTGATGTCCAGGTGTAGAGTTGTCTCTTGTGTTGTTGGAAAAGGGCATTTGCTGTGACCAGTGCATTCTCTTGGAAAAACTCTGTTAGGCTTTGCTCTTCTTCATTTTGTGCTCCAAGGCCAAACTTGCCTGTTACTCCAGGTATCTCTTGACTTCATACTTTTGCATTCCAGTTCCCTATGATGCAAAGGACATCTTTTTTTTTTTTTTTTTGGTGTTATTTCTAGAAGGTCTTGTAGGTCATCATAGAACTGTTTAACTTCAGCTTCTTCAATGCTGGTGGTTGGGGCATAGACTTGGATTACTGTGATATTGAATGGTTTGCCTTGGAAATGAGCAGAGATCATTCTGTCATTTTGGAGGTTCTACCCAAGTTATGCATTTCAGACTCTTTTGTTGACTATGAGGGCTACTCCACTTCTTTTAAGGGATTCTTGCCCAAAGTAGTAGATTAATGGTCATCTGAGTTAAATTAGCCCATTCCAGTCCATTTTAGTTCACTGATTCCTAAAATGTCAACGTTTACTCTTGCCATCTCCTGTTTCACAGCTTCCAATTTGCCTTGATTCATGGACCTAATATTCCAGGTTCCTATGCAATATTGCTCTTTACAGCATTGGGCCTTACTTCCATCACTAATCACATCTACAACTGGGTGCTTTCTTCACTTTGGCTCAGCATCTTCATTCTTTCTGAGCAAGAGAATTCCAGAAAAACATCTACTTCTGCTTCATTGACTACACTAAAGCCTTTGACTGTGTGAATCACAACAAACTGTGGAAAATTCTTCAAGAGATGGGAATACCAGACCACCTTACCTGCCTCCTGAGAAATCTGTATGCTGGTTAAGAAGCAACAGTTAGAACCAGACATGGAACAACAGACTGGTTCCAAATTGGAAAAGGAGCACATTAAAGCTGTATATATCACCCTGCTTATTTAACTTATATGCAGAGTACATCATGCGAAATGCTGGGCTGGATGAAGCACAAGTTGGAATCAAGATTGCCAGGAGAAATATCAATAATCTCAGATATGCAGATGACACCACAATTATGGCAGAAGGTGAAAAGGAACTAAAAAGACTATAGATGAAGGTGAAAGAGGAGAGTGGAAAAGTTGGCTTAAAACTCAACATTCAAAAACCAAAATTCATAGCATCTGGTCCCATCACTTCATGGCAAATAGATGGGGAAACAATGGAAACAGTGACAGACTTAATTTTCTTGGGCTCTAAAATCACTGCAGATGGTGACTGCTGCCATGAAATTAAAAGACGCTTGCTCCTTGTAAGAAAAGTTATGACAAACCCAGACAGCATATCAAAAAGCAGAGACACTGCTTTGCCAACAAAGGCCCATCTAGTCAAAGCTGTGGTTTTTCCAGTAGTCACTTATGGATGTGAGAGTTGGACCATAAAGAAGGCTGAGCATTGAATAATTGATGCTTTTGAACTGTGGTGTAGGAGAAGACTCCTGAGAGTCCCTTGAACAGCAAGGAGATCAAACCAGTCAATCCTAAAGGAAATCAGTCCTAAATATTCACTGGAAGGACTGATGCTGAAGCTGAAACTCCAATACTTTGGCCACCTGTGAAGAACTGACTTATTAGGAAAGACCCTGTTTCTGGGAAAGATTGAAGGCAGGAAGAGAAGGGAACAACAGAGGGCGAGATGGTTGGATGGCGTCACTGACTCGATGGACATGAGTTTGAGCAAGCTCTGGGAGTTGGTGATGGACAGGGAGGCCTGGCGTGCTGCAGTCCATGGGGTCACAAAGAGTCAGACAAGACTGAGTGACTGAACTGAACTGATCTGATTGGAGCATTATTGATTTCTGTTCCACGATTCTTTGTTATCCTTATATAGTCATGTTGGTATCTCCATGTTTGTGTAAGTAGACCTTTTTCCTAGAGTTTACAAGTTTGCTTTGGCAGGGCAAGAGCCTCATCAGTCAGTTCAGCATGGTGTACTAGTTGGGTCAGCTGGGGGTTCCTGTAGGTAGGCTAGTGGGATGTGTAATTGGGCAAGAGTGCTGTTCATACTCTGAAGTTGGGGCAAGGTGCTCCCACCCCTGAAAGCTGGATGTGACTGGTGCCTTGGCTCTCTATGCAAGCACGGCTGCTGGGTGCACTCCTTTGTTGGGTGGGGCTGCTGGCTCTTCTCTGTGGCCAGTTAAGACCACTATCTGGGTCCTGTAGGCGCCTCTGGTCAGGCAAGATCGTGGTCTTTGTTCCAGGCAGGGCAGTGCCACTGGTTGGACTCTGATTGGGCAAGGCTTCCGTCGGGCCCCCGACTGGCCCTTGGTGAGGTGGAGCCTCAAGCTGTGCCCTCCCAGCAGGCAGGGCTGCAGGCTGGGCTTTGTGGTCAGGTGGATCTCTTGCGCTCTGCTTTTGGGTTCAGACACTGGCTGGGTTTCTTGGCACACAGGGCTTCCAACTGTATCCTGCAGCGGGGTGGGGTTGGGACTGTGCTCTGTAGTTCGGCATGGTCTTGGTCTGAGTTCTTGTAAGCTGTGCGTCAAGTTTGGGTGAGGTCACTGGCTGGGCTTCCTGCCTGAGGGAGGCCAAAGACTGTGTTTAGCAACAGGACAGGCCCTAATGCTGGACTCTGCTCCTGAATGGTGTTTTAAGCTGGGCCTGGAAGTATGGTAGGCTAGTCTCTGAGGCCCATGGTCACTGTTGGGGTTCCCTGGTTTTGTGGGACCAGAGGTTTATACTCAGCAGTTGGGCAAGGCTGCTGGCTACAGATGGGCTCTGCAGCTGCCCAGATTCTTTGAGCAACTTCCTTGTGGGGTGAGACTTAGGGTTACCGTCTGCCACAGGGCAGGTCTTCAAACTTGCTTCTCCACCCAGGCAGGCACACATAACTGATTCCAGGGATGATATTGCCCATTGACTAGGGACCCAAATCAGGCAAAACTGCCAACTAAGCTCTTTGAACAGACAGGGTCATGACTTAGCTCTATGGATGGGCAGAACCAATAGCTGGGCCATCTCCTCAGGTTCAGCTGAAAGCAGTATCATTGTCTCCAGGATCCAAGCACTGTTGCCGTGAGCTTTGCTCTTCATCTCTGTCTGCTCTTTATTGGTCAAGCCCTGCAGATGGGAAGACCCTAGTGGACTCCCTGGGAAGTGTTCCACTATGCTGGGGGACTGGATGTCCACCTTGGATTTTCTTTTCTCACTGGTGACACCATAGGCCCAGGGAACCCTGCCAGTGTGACACCATGCCAGCCTAGGGCTGGGGGATGAAAATGAAACTACTACTCTACCCTTCCAGTGTAGCCTTTCTTGGTCTCTGGGGTCCAGGGGGTGCTTCAGCCTCCCCTTCTCAGGTTCTGGGATTTTCACAGTGGCGTCTTGTCTACAGATAGTTGTTAGCTGGCCCTCTTGTGAGGGGGATTGAAGGAAGGAACAACCTATATCACCATCTTGATGACATCAGTTCTCCAACTTGGGATTTCTTTGAGGGTCAGTAAAAATGTTCTAAATTTGATTACAGTGATGGTTCAGTTCAGTTCAGGTGCTCAGTCATGTCCAGCTCATTGTGACCCATGGACTGCAGCATCCTGGACCTATCACAGTTTTTCTGGTCACTGCCTCCTCATCCAAAGAAACATCTGAATTGGATGGACAGCTAGTTTAGGAGTCAACTAAACCAAAGTTATCCAAATACTGTAGACTTCTTCCCTTGGCCTTTTTTAGAAACCTGTTTCAGATGTTAGAGTGCTTTTAAGACATGTTGATATAGCAGTGACTAGAAAAACACCTGGGACATAGTAGGTGATCAGTAAGTTGAGTTGTATTATGTCAGCCCTCATTGGTCTCTCTTTAGGGTAAAGAAATGATGTAAAGTTTTCATGCTAATATTGACCTGTGTGTGGCATTCAGTTGCCTCCAAATGCAGGGCCATATAGACTGCTTGAAACTCCCGGGATGCTTTTTCAGAGTGCTTGTTCAAGCTCACAAAAGCCTTTTGTGGGTCCCTCCTGGGCACATTATATCATCCTCTAAGTCATTAAATCAATCTATTTTAATTGGATAATGAGTCCCTTTTTTGAATCTGTGGAAAGTCCATCCCCACCTCCATCTGTATCTCTAGTGGCAGATTTCCAGTGTCCTGACAGCAGCAAAGAGTTTTGTCCTCCCTGTAGCCCTGCAGCTACCAGAGGCCAAAGACCAATTTGATGTAATGAATTTAATATGTTTAGTCTGAGTCATATAGTTTCAGGCCAGCCAGAGAGGGCCCCATTTAGGGTTACTTTCCATTAAGTGAATCAAAGAAGCATGTCAGTAACTGTGGGCTGAGTGTGCAAACCTTTCTAGGGCCAACCTCATTCCAAGTCCAGCCAGCTTCTGAGCCACTTTCTGGGCTGTGCCAAGACCTTTTGGTCAGAAGTTTACCATGCCACTGGCTCCTTGAATCTACATGAGACCATTCTCAAGCAGGTATCCTAACTCTTGGAATATGTGCATGTAGATTTCTCATCTAAAAGTTGGCCCTTCTTAGTGACAAGAAATAGTTTTGTGAGATATCCCTTGGATATCTTGGAAACATTTTTCATGTGGATTATGATTATCTATGTTTAAGTCCACTTCAAGATTATGTTTTCAAAGGAGTCCAAATGCAAAATAGTTTAGAGAGTGATAAATTTTAAGGGATTCAAGAGATTATTTTGTGCAGGTCTCTGCCTCTAGAAATACACTATAAGACCGCCAGGAGCCAGGACATCAATCTTAAATGGAAATGCCAGGGCCTTTGACAAGATAGATGCTGATCCATGTTAGATTCATCTGCTCATCCATTCATTTATCCCACCAGCACTATGAGTGGGTACTCAGTTAAGCATTAGAGAAATCAAGCATGAATTAAAGAAGGTACCAAACTTTAAAGAGTTCACAGTTTGGTATGGAAAACATAAGCATCAACAGTGTGATAAGTGTTGTCAGAGAGACACAAGGGTTCTTATTACCAAAAGAAAATTGGAACAAAGAAAGGGCCACTCAAAATGAATTCATTTAAACTGCAGATCAGCTTTTCTAAGTGAATTAGACAAGTGAGGTTTGTTTGAGAACTATTCTTAAAAAAAAAAACAACTAAAAATATGAAAATAATTTTTATTTATTAAGCAAAATTTAGATTATCACTTAAATTTATCTATATTGAAATTCTTAGGAAATGCAAAGAATGGATAAAAATAGGATTTTGGTAACAATGACATTATAGCAGAAGGGTAATAGCACACAGAATTTATTTTTAAAAAAAACAGAAAAGAGTTTCATCAATGTCACTTTATTTTAATATCTGAATCATTTTATTTTGCATTCCTATGTTTATTAATTTTTGTCTTGTTTGATTGCTAATGCATTTAAATCTGCTAGAGTCTCATTTTTAAAAGCTTTCAATGGAATTCAACAACTCTCTAAAAACTTTTCCTCACCTTCGTAAAATTTTTTGGCGAGATTTGCACTTCATGTTGCAACTGGAAATCATCAGGACCAGACAAAGAAGATAATGCCAGTGTGAAGTTGACTGGGATGTTTTGGTGGGGACTAATCCAGTTGTCTTGTATGAATGTGAAAGTTGAACTATAAAGAAAGCTGAGCACTGCAGAATTGATGCTTTTGAACTGGGGTGTTGGAGAAGACTCTTGAGAGTCCCTTGGACAGCAAGGGATCCAACCAGTCCATCCTAAAGGAGATCAGGTCTGGGTGTTCATTGGAAGGACTGATGCTGGAGCTGAAACTCCAATACGTTGGCCACCTGATGTGAAGAACTGACTCCTTTGAAAAAATCTTGATGCTGGGAAAGATTGAGGGCAGGAGGAGAAAAGGACGACAGAGGATGAGTTGGTTGGATGGCATCACTGACTCAATGGACATGAGTTTGAGTAAGCTCCGGGAGTTGGTGATGGACAGGAAAACCTGGCCTGCTACAGTCCATGGGGTCGCAAAGAGCTGGACACCACTGAGCAACTGAACTGAACTGAATGTTAACAGAGAGTTGACTAGGAAATATTTTCATGTTATGCTATTGGTTCTTCTCAAATTCTTAGTCATAAGCATTTGGAAATGAATATTTATAACAATATAAATATTTATAACATTTATATATATTTATAACAATATATAACACATATATAAATATTTATAACACTAAATCTTTCCCTGCAGTATATCAAGAGTTTGAGTGGCACAGAGACTGGGAAGATGCTGGATTAAAAAATTAAGTGAGAGACAGTAAGTGGTTGTACTTCCAGGGCACATTTCTCTGTGACTGACTGAGCCATTCATATGATCAACTTTAGTTGCAATCTAATGGTTATTAAACTCGTTTGAGATCCTTAGGGTTATGTGCCTTTCACTTATTATCAAGTATGTTTCAGATGTCTTCTAATTCTAAATTCAGTGAGTACTCTTTTACCATATGATTGGCTCTCAACTATTAATACTTATGAATCCTGGAAAATGTGATTTTTGTTATTTTTATTGCATTACTTTCCCAGAATCCCAATCCTTACAGGATGCTAGAAAGAACACTAAAAGTTGTTTTATGTTTCAGCCAAACATTCTTTTACTAAAACAATAAAGATGTCTCCTGGAGTGATATAATTCCAGTGAGTCTACTTTGCAAGCCATTTTCTAGCTTGTTAAATGGATTGGCTTGTGAAGTGGGGTGCCATAAGGTAGAAAATCCAGAATTTTATGAAGAGTATACACAAACATTTCTAAGATTTCTGTAATACAAAGATATATTATTCTTAACCTTCCAGAACATTCATCATGAATATATAGTGCAAGGTACACCCTTTAAGATTTTTTTGGAAAACAGTTTGGAAAAATAGTCAGAGCAATGGCGAAAAGTGAGATTACTGAGGGCAGAGGAAAAAAACTAGCAGAAACCAGTATGCCATGCCAGAGTGAAAAGAAAACTTCAGCTCTGAGGACCACTAACAGAGAAACCATTTTTAGTTTTCAAGTGATAAAAGTACAACACAAACTAGCTTTCACTCAGTAATGGGAGTTCATAGGCTTACAAAATCAGCCTAAGGACAAAGGGTCATATTGGCCTCAGGAATTACCTAATAACATCCCTGAGTCCTATGAAGGCATTCCATCAATGGTGTTAAGACTATATTTTTCTCTATTTCTGTTTGTCATCTCTGCTTTTTTTTTTTTTTAACCTACATTGATCTCGTCCTCTATCTCCATGTGAAGGGAAAAGTCATCCTTCAAGTCAGACCAACTCTGCCACCAGAAAAGTAAAGAAGTTCTGTCCCATCAGCCTCAGGTGGAACAATTTCAGAAGAGATGTGTTTGGATCCCCTGGTCATCACTTGTCATCTTGGCTTCCACAAAGTCTGAGAACAGAAGGACACTATAGTTGGTCAAGTCAGGTTTTCTGACTTCTTATCAATCCAAAGAGGTAAATCATGTTACTAGAAAATGAAGAAAAGCTGTTCTGAAAAAGACAATAGCCATTAAAGGGACAAATCCTCACCATCTGTTAGTTTTTGCCTTTCCATTCATCTCCTAGTATTACAAGACAGATTATGGGTCCTCACAGAGGCCCTTTAAACTAACTGAGGCTAATGTGACTTGGACTTAAGTTATATTTTCATTAGTATAATATCCAGTTGGAAAACAAAATTTACACAGGGATAGGAAGTAATTACAGATGGCCTTAATTTAGTTTGTGAGCCTATTTACTGTGATTAAACCTGAGAAACAGGGTGAGTTTGTTTTCACCTTTAATTTTAACTGTAATTTGATAAATTAGCAGAGGTATGGCAGCAAATACATTGAAAGTTTCAGCTCAAAATAAATTTGTATCTAAAAATGTCCTGCCTTCTCTCAAAATACTATGAAAGAAATCCGATAAAACTTCTTTCATCTTCTTGGATAAAGATAGCAACACATTTAAATAGATTTTCATAACATTTATGGTTCTTAATGTTTATACTTTAAATATGTATATGTATGTATATGCACTTTGTATTCATTTATGGCCTTGAAACCAGTTTGCAAAGTTATTAAGTGTTTTTGCCTGGAGAGTTCCATGCCTGGAGAGCTACAGTCCATGGGGTCACAAACAGTGACACGACCAAATGACTAACATTTTGGGTCCTTCCTGGTGTCTCAGGCAGTAAAGAATCTGACTGCAATGCAGGAGACCTGGGTTTGATCTCTGTGTCGAGGTGCCTAGCAGACTACAGTCCATGGGGTTGCAAAGAGTCAGATACGATAGAGCAACTAACTTTTTTCACACCCAAACTTATTTATCTGATAAAATTTGCCCTTGGTTTTGTTAGGAATCAGCTCACCCACAGATCAATAAACATACTGAGCATTTCAGTAGTGCTGGACTCTAAACAAGGAGTTGTAAGAGACAAAGCAAAAGTCCTCAACATGTTTACCATTTAGTCAAGGAGACTAAGACTTTAAATAAGGGAGAAATACACATGGCAGTAGGCACATAGGAAGGAAACCATTAATATGTGCAGAATTCAGCAATTCAGTGGAAGTCATCAGCTGCATGGGCTTCATGCGGAATGAAAATTCATGATCACCAAGAAGTGATTCAGAAATACAGGCTTCTTTCATCTTGTGGTTCTTTCTCCTGCAACACAGAGCTTCCAAATTTGCTTTGCCTGTCTGACTTAAGCCAAAGGAAGGGAGGCTATGTGCAGGAGGCTTTTATGAGCCACGCCTGGGATGGCACACATTCCTTCTGCATACGTCCATGGAGTAGAGGTCAGGTCTACAGTCACATTTACCTGGATAAAAAAATGTCATCTAGTTATGCACACAAGATGAAGAAGAAACAGGCTTGGTGAAGAGTTGGCCATGACATCCGTGAACATCTGATTAAAGAAACAAAAAGGAATACAAGTTGAAATATGCTGTTTGATGACCCTTTCCACCACTTTTTTAATAAGCTTGTACTATGAATCTGATTAATGGAAAAATGTCCTTTTTCAGTGCCAGATACTGATTTGTGGAATGTGGTCAAAGATAACTGAGCCTTCTTAGATATGCCTAGCATGTAGATGTGAATATGTGTGTAGCAAGAGAAACACCATGGTAAAGCTTCATCAATTCTCATGCAGGGTGTAATATAAGAAGATTGTGTGTCTGTGTGTGCTTCTGTCAGTGGAATGAGTGTGTTCATATTTATCTCCACAAATAATGTAAGTGTACATAGAAGTGAGGGATAAATTAGGAGTTTGGGATTAATGGATGTACATGACTGTATATAAAATTGATAAACAACAAGGACTTACTATAATACAGGAACCTCTACTCAATATCTTGAAATAACTGATAATGGGAAAGAATCTGAAAGAGAATAAAACATATATATAAAACTGAATCCCTTTGCTATACACCTAAAACTAACACAACATTGTAAATCAACTATACTTCAATAAACAAATTTTAAAATATATATGTACACAAAGCTTTACTATTATGTCAATAGTAGAATATGCATGTTTCCCAAATTAAGTAGATTTGTATGTTAAGCTCCCAGTAGATCATAAGACATAAGTAGTAAGTTTTCAAAATTTGTTCATTCATTTACACAAAGACAACTTTAACAGTTTTAGTTGAATGTAAACACTGTGTTTGGGAGATGATGGGTGTTATGGATTGAATTGTATCCCCAAGAAAGATGCAATGAAGTCTTAACCCCTTTTGGCTATGAGTGTGATCTTATGAGGAAATAGGGTCTTTGCAGATGTAATCAGGTTAAAAAGAGGTCATACTGGATTAGGCTGGGCCTAGTCCAATGACTAATGCTCTAGTAAGCAGATATTTGGACAGAGTGACGCAGATACGCAGGGAGGATCATGGGAAGATGGAGGCAGAGACTGAAGGAACACCAGAGGATGCCAGCAACCACCAGGACTGAGGAGAGAGGCTTGGGACCCATTGTCTTTCAGAACCTCCAGAAAAAACCAACCCTGCCAACACCTGAATTTCAGAGACCTGTAGCCTCCAGAAAGGTGAGAGAATAAATTTCTGTTGTTTTAAGGCACCCAGTTTGTGTAATTTGTAACAGCAGCCAGCCCTAGGGAACTTACCTCTTATAAGCTTTCAACTTATACGTTTTCATGCTTACAAAAGATAGGAGCCAGAGCATAAGAACCATGGCTGTTCATTGCCACCAAATGGGGATAACTGTCCCTTCTATGAAAATCACTTTGGTGCTACAAACCGCTGAATTTGACAAGACTTTCCAGAAACTAGCCAGTTTGTAAGTAAAGGAGCTTCTGTGTCATATGTATTTATCTCATGAACAGCACATCTAATTGGATTGCATACATGGAGGGAACAAAAAATCAATAGTTTTTTAAATTCATAGATTATCTAAGTAAGTGAGAATTTTGCTTTTATCACAAATGAGTGTTAAAGGAAAAAAAAAAAAAAAAACAACCAAACTAGCAATGCATATATGCCCCTTCTCTAAAAGCTAGTCCAGACTCAATGCCTCTGAGCTTCTATTTAGGTCAACTGGATGCTTACCTGACAGAGATACTGTTAAATGTCTTAAGTTGTCCCAGTTGCAGGCGATGTTGTGTTAACCATGATGTCTCCAGTGCCGGGCTGTGCCTCCTGGCTAGGCAGGAGTGGGGAGCGGCCCTAGCCTTTGTCCATTGCAGGGTAGTGGACACAGCACTCTTGACAGTAGGAGGCTGACACTCATGCTGGTTTAACAAGCAATTGTGCCTTTCCTTCTTCCTTCTTGGAGCACATTTAGCACCTTCCAGAATACTGTTTCTCTTTAGGAGCTTCCTACTTTTATTGAGAAATTGGTACAGGCAGCTATAACTTGTAGTAGCACTTTAGATTTTTGTGTCTGGTTATAATAACATTCATGGGGGAAATGTGCACATAAATATTCTTTACTTTGAGTTCATGTAAGAAAGTCCATTTAGACCCCACTCACCAAATGCAAACCTCACGGGTCACCTGGCAGCAGGAATGATTGAGATTGCATCATTTCTTGAGAGGAGTAGAGAGTAGGTCAGAAAGAGGCACAGTTCTTCATACTGAGCCATAAAGCATTAAGATAGCATTAATTGCAAAGTTTCCTCTATTCCATTCTTTTAAAGCACAGGCAACACATGAACACAATTTCCTGTACTTTGTTTTTTGATTTAATGCTTGCTATAGACATGTGTTACATTTTAATGGGGGCGTGGTTAGAGGAGAAATTGTACTCAAACTATATATTCACAAGAGTGTGGTGGATAAGTTTCTCACAGAGATGGAAAGAATTATATTATTGACCACATAAATTAGATTTGGGATACTTGACAGAATTCTATGATCTATTTCCATGTTGTTTATAATGCTGGGACCCTGTGTTTCTTAGAAAGGTCCCTTATAATTCTTTACCCTGCTAGTTTGTTGGCTTAATTAAGTGCCTTTTTTAGGGGGGTGCTTGGAACTGGGTCATGGACAATGTTTGTGGCAGAAGGAGAGACATTGTCCATAAACAACAACAACAACAAAAGGATGGAGTTTGAAGTTTATAAATGGAAGTTTAGTTGAACTAAAAATGGAAAATCCAAGTAATGAATCTTCCCAATAAAAAAGTGACCATCTTTGTGTGTGAGTTTCTCAGGGTTCTGAAGACTCTCTCTTCATTTTACATGCCTGAAAAGTTTAAGCCTCAAAAAAGCAAAACAATAAAATAAAACTTAGGCTTAAGATTTAAAACACTCTTCTAAAGGTGGAACACATTTTCTTCTGGAATATTGACTTTTTGTTTGGACATAGCAATGTCTAGGAAAATGTCCCAGAGTTTGGGAATGTTCTTTAATTACAAAACAAGATCTTAATTGTTTCTAAAATCCTCTTAACTGGCCTCTGTCATTTTTCTAATAAAAATACCATGAAAATGGTCTACGAATCACACCAGAGTAAGTCCCCAGAAGAATCTGTCTCAGAACAGTTTTACATGAGCCGTTACAAAATGGCCAGGATCAAAATAGTCACAGGTCGACTGTATCTATTTTGATGGTATCAGGTGAGGTATCAGTTTTTCATGTCATAGCGTTTGGTGAAGCAGCATGAGCTGCAATTAATTTAAAAGGCTAAATTTTCTAATTCCCTCTGTGAATTGCTAGCTTTATTATCTTGTGCTGGTACTAACTCTTAGACATTTATTTCCATCAGAAGGCAAAATATTAAGGAATGACCCAATCAAAAAATGGGCCAAAGAACTAAACAGACATTTCTCCAAGGAAGACATACAGATGGCTAACAAACACATGAAAAGATGCTCAACATCACTCATTATCAGAGAAATGCAAATCAAAACCACAATGAGGTACCATTACACGCCAGTCAGGATGGCTGCTATCCAAAAGTCTACAAGCAATAAATGCTGGAGAGGGTGTGGAGAAAAGGGAACCCTCTTACACTGTTGGTGGGAATGCAAATTAGTACAGCCACTATGGAAAACAGTGTGGAGATTTCTTAAAAAGCTGGAAATAGATCTGCCATATGACCCAGCAATCCCACTTCTGGGCATACACACCAAGGAAACCAGATCTGAAAGAGACACGTGCACCCCAGTGTTCATCGCAGCACTGTTTATAATAGCCAGAACATGGAAGCAACCTAGATGCCCATCAGCAGACAAATGGATGAGGAAGCTGTGGTACATATACACCATGGAATATTACTCAGCCATTGAAAAGAATTCATTTGAATCAGTTCTAATGAGATGGATGAAACTGGAGCCCATTATACAGAGCGAAGTAAGCCAGAAAGATAAAGACCATTACAGTATACTAACACATATATATGGGATTTAGAAAGATGGTAATGATAACCCTATATGCAAAACAGAAGAAGAGACTCAGATGTATAGAACAGAGTTGTGGACTCTGGGAGAAGGCGAGGGTGGAATGTTTCAAGAGAACAGCATCGAAACATGTCTATTATCTAGGGTGAAACAGATCGCCAGCCCAGGTTGGGTGCATGAGACAAGTGCTCGGACCTGGTGCACTGGGAAGACCCAGAGGGATCAGGTGGAGAGGGAGGTGGGAGGGGGGACCGGGATGGGGAATACATGTAAATCCATGGCTAATTCATTTCAATGTATGACAAAAACCACTGCAATGATGTAAAGTAATTAGCCTCCAACTAATAAAAAAAAAAATGAAAAAATGATGGAAAAACCAGGATTCTTAGGCAAGAATTTAAAAAATACCTTGTTTTTGCAATCCAAAGCAAAATAATAGCTTAGTCAGTTGATGGAGATGTGAAGTCAGCTCACTGCTTCCCCAAAACACCTAGTATCCTCATCTTTTCTGAGTGCTGACTGGGGTGTGCAAGTAAAGCAGATGATCCCTGATTTTATAGGACACAAAAAATGTTGCCTTCTCTCTGAAACACAGTAGTCAGAAAAAGGACATACAAGAGCTGAGAAATGTACTTTTTATGTTCACAATTTTAGAATGAAAATTGGAATAATAAGACACCAATTTTCATATATCCAATTAGCAAGGTTTGATTTTTTATGATAACATTGAACCCTATTAAGAGGTCTTATACACTGCTTCCAGGAATAGTTTTTTTGAGATTACTTCAATCAAGTTTCTATTATATTAAATTACTTTAAAAATAATATCAGTTATTAGATGAATACCTACACATAATATAAAACTATGTAAATATAACTGTGATGGCATTTCTTTCATTGATTCATTTGGTCACATAAGCCTTGCATGTGGAGAAGTAGGCATCACTGCTTTTGCATTTGATTTTTGTGCATTCACTTGTGTGATTTTTTTCTTCATTCATTCTATTTCATTTTATGTTCCAATTTCCTTTTGTTGTTAATTATACTATTACTCTTGTATTTTTATCTTAACTTACTTTTAATTGAGATATAATTAATATATAGCATTGTATTGGTTTTAGCATTGTATTGGTGTATAACATAATGATTTGATATTGCATGCATTCTGAAGTTATTCATAACTGAGTTTAGTTAATATCCATCATCACATATAATTCCAGATATTTTTATGATGAGAACTTTTAAGATTTACTCTCTTAAAAACTTATAAATACACAGTTCAGTATTGTTAAGTACAGTCACCATGCTGTATGTTATATCTTCAGGATTTATTATCCTGTAACTGGAAATTTGTGTCTTTTGACCACTTTCATACATTTTGTCCACCCCATACCCTGTGCCTCTTGTAGGCATCAATCTATTCTCTATGAGTTTGTTTGTTTGTTTGTAAGGCTCCACGTATAAATGCTATTATACAATATTTGTTTTTCTCTAACTGACTTATTTCATTAGCACAGGGCCCTCAAGTTCTGTTCATGTTTTTATGAATACAAATAGCAAGATTTCCTTATGTTTATGGCTGAATAATATAATATATATATATATATACACACAAAGAAAAATGTATGTGTGTATATATGTATATATATTCATCCCATGATGGACACTAAGGCTGTCTCCATGTCTTGTAAATAATGCTGCAGTAAACACAGGGATGAGATATCTTTTTGAGATACTGATTTTGTTTCCTTCAGATAAATACCCTGAAGTTGAGTTGCTGGATCATATGGCAGTTCTATTTTTAATATTTTGAAACACCTCCAATCTATTTTTCATGGTTGCTGCATCAATTTACAATACTGCCAACAAATGTTCCCTTTTCTCCACATCTCTCCAAAACTGGTTATCTCTTATCACTTTAAAGATAGTCATTAAAACAAGTGTGAAGTGACTTCTCACTGTGGTTTTGATTGGAAGATTCTCCTAAGCAATTTTACACTATTTCTAAAACAACATTAAAAAGTTCATACATAAAGATGTAGGAATTCTTTTGTTGAACCCAAGTTCATGTGTCTGATGCACAGCGAAGCCAAACAAGCCAAAACGTTGGAGTCTGGAGAAGAGAAAGCTTTATTGCAGGGCCAAGCAAGGAGGGGAAGTGGCTTGTGCTGGTCAGTGGGTTTCAGGAAAGTTTTAATGACAAATTTTGGGGGAGGCCTGTAGAGTTTGTGTCTGTCTTCTGATTGGTGGTGGTTTCGTTGCTAAGTCGTGTCCGACTCTTGCAACCCCATGGACTATAGCCCGCCAGGTTCCTCTCCATGGGATTCTCCAGGCAAGAATACTGGAGTGGGTTGCCACTTCCTTCTCCAGGAGATATTCCTGACCCAGGAATTGAACTCGGGTCTCCTGGATTGCAGGCAGATTCTTTACCAACTGAGCTACAAGGGAAGCCTCTTCTGATTGGTTAGCGGTAACAGGTTGGTGCTCCAGGAATCTCATTCATCTGCTTTTGAGATCCACGTGCTTTTGCTCAGCCCAAAGTTGCCATCCTGTACCTGGTGGGGGCCTCGCCTCCTGTAGAACCCAGAGATATGCATCAGATTGCTGTGCACATCCCCCAAGAAGGAACCAGGACCCTGCCCCATTGCTGCACGATTGCTCGACTGCTTTCCCTTTGTTTCTGCATTCCCTTCCTTCGATAACTGCTGTTTGAATTTGCCATTTGGAACACAGGGAAAGAAGGCTGAAGACTTTTTCCTACAAACAAAATCAGGTACAACAAAAGGCTTTTGTACCTGGGAGGGCCCCAATGGGTCCTGGTCAGTTTCAATTCTATCTTTAGAAAATAATCAGAGATGTGTTCAAAAACATATGAACAAAGATGTTTAGTATGGTTATTTTATAATATTCAGAAAATCAGAAATAAAAGCCTAAAATATACAATAAGAGGAGAAAGTCTAATTAAACTATTGCATGTGTATAGCAGAATATTCAGCAATCATTAAACAGATGAAGCTCACATCAGACCCCAGGAGTTCTTGAATGAAAACTGAATCTGACTCAGAAGATGCCAGGTCCAGTCATCCTGAAACAGTGTAAAAAGCTGGACTTGTGAGTAAAACCTAGAAGAATTGAAACCTTGGAGACCAGCTGATAGTTATTACAGCTGACTATGTAGGGATCTAAGCTATCGAGGGCGTGGCAGCAGCAGTGGCTTGTCATAAGTCCATTGGACTAGGGGAAGAAGCGGCAGTAGCCAGTTGTCACTCTGTGTACCGGGAACTAAACCCACTTAGTTGTGAATGGATAAGACTGCAAGGAAGGACTTAATTCTCAGACTGAGGGAATGCCAGTGTTCTTGGTTTATTTAAGATTTTTTTCATATAAGAATAATTATATAAAATATAAATATATATTTGTAATACAGATATTATAATATAATAACAATATCCTTATATTTCATATATGAATAATTTAAAAGATAAAAGAGATACAATTGTGTTCATATCTGATGTTAGTGAAGCAAGTGAAATCAGGTGGATAGATGGACAGATGGCTATAGAATAATGTGAAAGACATCCCAAAATATTCATTTTACTTCTGTTTAAGTAGTGAGATTTTTCATAATCTTTTACACCTTCTCAATATTTCTTTATGTTTAAATATGTAATTGGCATGTGTTATTTTATAATGCTATATGTGTGTGTGTGTGTGTGTGTGTTTGTGTGTGTGTGTGTGTATAAACTGTTATATGTATAAACTATTTCAAAAGAAAAGAAGCACTACTGTTCTCCTAGAATGTGCTGTCTCCTCTCACTGCCTGTGCCCATCTTCCCAAATAAGGGACTCGTAGATACCTGGGTTCTGGCAGCACCTAACCTAGATGAAGCTCCTCTGGTTCAGAAGATATTCAGGCTTGGGAAAATTTAGAGATTCCCTTAACTCACACTATAAAGACAGTTACCTGCTAGTTCTGCTTCCTAACTTCCCCTCTTCAGCAGTTTATATTTTGCATTTTAGGGAAGGAAAAACAAAAACAGGTAAGTTCACTAGTGGGCTGGAGTGTTGCTTTTGTTTCAGCACAAGAATTTAAAACCAAGATAGAGTGTTTAATTGCTTTCATATTTTAAATCACATTTACACACGAGCACTGTGTTTTCTAAGTCCATGTGGGATCAACCTGGACATGAGAAACTAGGCGTGTTTGACCTGGAAATGTACAACTCTGTGTAGCAGGGAGCACGGTAGAATTGTGAAGTTCCACTGCCTTGGATCTGCTGGCTGGTTCTCAGCACCATCCCTAGGATCCATCATGGTACTCTAATAAGTGGGAGTTCATAGCTACCTTTGAATTTAATGAAACTTTAAGTGGCAAGAATGGATGAAAAAAACTGCAATAAGCTTTGAGAAAAATTTCCACAATATTCCATCAGAATGATATTGCTATTCCTTGGAAGTGTACAAGCTTTTGGTTGAGGCCAAAAGAGATTTAATATATATTTAAAAGATTCATCTTCAAAATGTTTCTTTTAAAGTGCATTTTAAATCATTTATCAATGAACACTGTAAAATATTGAGAGAGAAAAAATTGCCAGAAGTGAAGCATTTCTTTTTACCAGCTAAGGAATCTGGACAGATTGAAACATGAAATTTAGTATGAAAATTCTGGAATTTAACTTCATTTAAGAAACACTTAGGGCCGGGGTGGGATTTGAGTCTCAAGAGGGAGGGGTGTATTGTATACTTACAGCTGATTCATGTTGTACAGCAGAGACCAACAAAACACTGTGAAGCAATTATCTTACAATTAAAAATAAACAAGCAAACAAACAAACATTTAGAACGCCATACCACAGATTTTCTTCCCTGGAGAAAGGATCATGATGATTTCTAAAAAAACCCAAACAAACAAGAAAAGAGTGTTCTAGGTTTCATTGAATATGAAAATCCACCTTATATGAAGAGTCCTTAAAAAACTAGGAATAAAACCACCATATGACCCAGCAGTCCCACTCCTAGACATACACCTTGAGGAACCAAAATTGAAAGACACATGTATTCCATTGTTCATTGCAGCACTATTTACAATAGCTAGAACATGGAAGCAACCTAGCTGTCCATTGACAGATGAATGGATAAAGAAGTTGTGGTACATATACATAATGGAATACTACTCAGCCATAAAAAGGAACACATTTGAGTCAGTTCTAATGAGGTGGATGCACTTAGAACCTATTTTAAAGAGTGAAGTAAGTCAGAAAGAGAAAGATAAATACCATATTCTAATGCACATATACAGAATCTAGAAAAATGGTTCTGAAGAATTTATTTACAGGGCAACAATGGAGAAACAGACATAGAGAATAGACTTATGGACATGGGGAGAGGAGGGAGAGGGTGAGATGTGTGGAGAGAGTAATATAGAAACTTACATTACCATACGTAAAATAAATAGTCATTGGGAATTTGCTGTGTGGCTCAGAAAACTCAAACAGGGTCTCTGTATCAACCTAAGGGGTGGGATGGGGAGGGAGATGGGAAGGAGGTTCAAAAGGGAGGGGACATATGTACATCTAGGGCTGATTCATGTTGAGGTTTGACAGAAAGCAACAAAATTCTGTAGAGCAATTATCCTTCAATTTAAAAAAACACATTAAAAAAAAAGAAAACCCACCTTATTTTGCTAAAACTGTTTAAGATTTAAGTTCAAATAACAAACATTACAAGTTATTTTTTTAATCTTTCTTTTCATTTATTTTTATTAGTTGGAGGCTAATTACTTTACAATACTGTAGTGGTTTTTGCCATACATTGACATGAATCAGCCATGGATTTACATGTGTTCCCCATCCTGAACCCCCTCCCACCTCCCTCCCCATCCCATCCCTCTGGGTCTTCCCAGTGCACCAGACACGAGCACTTGTCTCATGCATCCAACCTGGGCTGGTGATCTGTTTCACCCTAGATAATATACATGTTTCGATGCTGTTCTCTCGAAACATCCCACCCTCGCCTTCTCCCACAGAGTCTAAAAGTCTGTTCTGTACATCTGTGTCTCTTTTTCTGTTTTGCATATAGGGTTATCGTTACCATCTTTCTAAATTCCATATATATGTGTTAGTATCCTGTATTGGTCTTTATCTTTCTGGCTTACTTCACTCTGTATAATGGGCTCCAGTTTCATCCATCTCATTAGAACTGAAAGAGACACATGCACCCCAATGTTCATTGCAGCACTGTTTATAATTACAAGTTATTTTTTAAAGAGCTATTAAAAATTCAAACTAGATGCTTACGGGGTTTTGTACTTCCTCAATTCATACATATACAAATCATGACATTTTATACTTAGATTACCATTAAACAGAGGCTTCCCTTGGTGGCTCAAACAGTAAAGCATCTGCCTGCAATGCCAGAGACCCAAGTTTGATCCCTGGATCAGGAAGATCCCCTGGAGAAGGAGATGGCAATCCAGCCCAGTATTCTTGCCTAGAAAATCCCATGGAGAGAGGTGGGCTACAGTCCATGGGGTTGCAAAGAGTTGGACACAACTGAGCAACTAACACTAACACTAAACTAAACAGTGGCTGACCCATTAGCAGTGAGGACAGTCACTCGTCCAGATAAGTCAACTTCCTCGCAACCACCACTCTCCAATTCTACACACACTCACAAGCACAAATAGTACATAATTTTACATTCTTGCATAATTTTCAAATGTTTTAGTCTTTCATTTTTTACATGCACAGTTTACCTTACCAGAGAACAAAGATGTAAAATGAAAATAGGTAGCATGGAAACTTTAATATGTTCTTTTGCAAGAGGAAAATCTAGCCTGTGTAAAGAAGTTTGAAGGTAAAGACTTCTCCAGTGTGGGGGAGGCCAGGCTCAAGAGGTACGTCTAATTCTCTAAGGGGCCTGTTGTCCGAAGCACAGAGCATTCTGTTATCTCCTAATCTCTTCTGTCCAAATCACTGAGTGGACTGTTGGTCAGCAACCACAGCAGGTTAATCTTTACAGACTTGGATGGTGAGCAAAACGTTTTTTTCCTCTTCTTTCACTTGCACAAATGTACCTAAAGATTTATGCAACTAAAATGATTGGCTTTACTGTTTAATAACACTTCTCCCTCAATTTCAAAGCTAACACACCCTCTATGTAGGAAATTTGAGAAACACAGAAAAGGACAAACAAACAAACAAAAATAGTTTTCTGGGGATAACCTCTGGTTATATGACTATCTAGACCTTTTTTTGGCATGCACACATTTTTCAAAAACTACTTTTGAAAAATTTATACAGTCATCCCTTTGCATCCTTTGGGGGTTGGTTCCAGGCCCTTTATATAAAATGGCATAGTATTAGTGTATAACCTACACATATTCCCCACTGTACTTTAAATCATCTCTGGATTACTTATAATGGCCAATACATTGTAACTGCTACATGAGTAGTTGTAAACGCTATGCATATAGTTGCTAGTGCATGGCAAATTCAAAATTTGCTTTTTGAAACTCTCTGAATTTTTCTCCAGATATTTAAAATCCATGTTTGGCTGAATCTGCAGATGTGGAACCCACCCATGGATGTCGAGGTCCAACTATATGCTAGACAACATACTCTTTATTCTGTAATCATGACCTTTTTCCCATGGCAATAAATGGCCTTCTGCAATATTAATTTTTAATGTCAGTACTTGCATTCCATTGCATGGATTCATTATAATTTCTTTTGTAAATTCCCTGTCATATTATGGTATCACAAATATATATTTGATTCTTATCTTCAGTTCCTGATAGAGAGCTCCTAAATCCCCTTCTATCTCTGGAGCGATGAGTGTTTCGTGCACTGGTGATGGCAGCCATGAAATTAAAAGATGCTTACTCCTTGGAAGGAAAGTTATGACCAACCTAGACAGCATATTAAAAAGCAGAGACATTACCTTGTCCACAAAGGTCCATCTAGTCAAGGCTATGGTTTTTCCAGTGGTCATGTACGGATGTGAGAGTTGGACTATAAAGAAAGCTGAGCGCCAAAGAATTGATGCTTTTGAACTGTGGTGTTGGAGAAGACTCTTGAGAGTCCCTTGGACTGCAAGGAGATCCAACCAGTCCATCCTAAAGGAGATCAGTCCTGGGTGTTCATTGGAAAGACTGATGTTGACACTGAAACTCCGATACTTTGGCCACCTGATGCAAAGAGCTGACTCATTGGAAAAGACCCTGATGCTGGGAAAGATTGAGCGCAGGAGAAGGGGATGACATAGGATGAGATAGTTGGATGGCATCACCGACTCAATGGACATGGGTTTGGGTGGACTCCAGGAGTTGGTGATGGACAGGGAGGCCTGGTGTACTGCGGTTCATGGTGTCGCAAAGAGTTGGACACGACTGAGCGACTGAACCGAAATGAACTGAACTGAATGAGATGGCTGGTTCCTAGTGGGCCTTTTAGGTGGCTTCAGGATGATGGGGGCTGATGACCAGAAAGAGCAAGGCAGAATTAGAGGGTTGGATCCTTCAGCTTCATTCCCTCAACCTCCAGAGAAAGAAGAGAGGCTGGAGATCACGTTAATTACCAACTTCTTATGATTTAATCAACTATGCCTACATGATGGGACCTCCAAGAAATCATGGGGCTTGGAGCACTTCTGGATTGGTGAGCGCACTGAGGTCCTGGGAGGGCAGTGCACCTGGAGAGGGATAGGAAGCTGCCTGTGTGCCTTCTTCCTCCTCCACCCCATACCTTGTCCTTGCATCTCTTCTATTAGGCTGTTCCTAAGCTATATTCTTCATAACAAATTCAATTGTAAGTAAAATGTTTTCCCAAGCCCTGTGAGCCATTTCAGAAAATTATTAAACATCAAACCTGATGAGGGGGTTGGGGGAACCCCCATTTATATGGAAGAAGTATGGGTGGCCTGGACTTGTGACTAGTGTGTGATGTGGGTGCAGTTTTGTGGGGCTGAGCCCTTAACTTGTGTTGTCTGCCATTCATGACAGATCGTGTCAGAACTGAACTGAGCTGTAGTGCACATGGATTGTATCAGAGAGTCGGTCAGTGTGGAGGAGAAAGCCCGCACGTGTTTGGTATCACAAGTCGTGTTGGGAGTGAAAACAGATACTAGTAGGATCTCCCATGGTTGAATTTACTTTGTTTATGTTTTTCATAGTTATAAATATAACTGAAATTGAAAACATTAAATAAGACTTCCAGAAAAAGAGTGAAGTAGATCAAGGTGCTTAAGTGCCACACTGTTATAAGCACTATTGATTCCCCCTCAGAAGAGGCATGGAAATTGTATTGATGAGATATAGTAACTAATAAGCCCCAAAGGGAGAAATATTTTGTTATGTGTACATTTTATAAATGCATCAGAGACTATGAGAATGGTACAGCAATTGGTAAGTTCGGTTTTGTTAAGTTTTAAATCATATGACAAAACCTTTCAGTAGAACATATGAAGGACAATCTTGTGTTCAATGGTGGCTGATTTGGAATCTCAACATTTTCTTCGTGTCCAGCCTGATGTGGGCATGCTCCTGTGAAAGTATCTTGGCTAGGGAAGGAGTCTGAGTCCCTGTCTCTTTCCTGCCCTTCTGAACCTTTCTGCTCTTTGAAGTAAAATTAGCAATAATTATCTCATAGAGTTATGAAAATGGAATTGAAGATAAATATAAACATGTCTTATCTCTAGAATATTAGGCAAATATAAATCACCATCATCACCAATATTCTCACATTCACAGACAATACAATAGTATTTCATATTGTACAAGTACTTAATCGAATTCCATAAACAACTTTTATCAGTAGGGGTGGGCAGGCTGGGAGGATGAGGGACTGGCATTCTTCCTCTTGTTGAGTCCCTTGCCTCAGCCTGAGCTGTGAATTTGCTCTCCCCTTGGGATCCTGTTTCCCCTGTTCTCACAAAGTGAATGCTTCACTCAGAGGAGACAGCTACACAGCTCCCTTTAATGTGGCCCTGAATGTAAGCTCTTTGACTGTGTGGATCACAATAAACTGTGAAAAATTCTGAAAGAGATGAGGATACCAGACCACCTGACCTGCCTCTTGAGAAACCTGTATGCAGGTCAGGAAGCAACAGTTAGAACTGGACATGGAACGACAGACTGGTTCCAAAGAGGGAAAGGAGTACATCAAGGCTGTATATTGTCACCCTGCTTGTTTAACTTATATGCAGAATACATCATGAGAAATGCTGGGCTGGAGGAAGCACAAGCTGGAATCAAGATTGCTGGGAGAAATATCAATAACCTCAGATATGCAGACGACATCACCATTATGGCAGCAAGTGAAGAAGAACTAAAGAGCTTCTTGATGAAAGTGAAAGAGGAGAGTGAAAAAGTGGGCTTAAAACTCAACATTCAGAAAACTAGGATTGTGGCATCCGGTCCCATCACTTCATGGCAAATACATGGGGAACAGTGGAAACAGTGGCTGACTTTATTTTTCTGGGCTCCAAAATCACTGCAGATGGTGATTGTAGCCATGAAATTGAAAGACACTTGCTCCTTGGAAGGAAAGTTATGACCAACCTAGACAGCATATTAAAAAGCAGAGACATTACCTTGTCCATAAAAGTCCGTCTACTCAAGGCTATGGTTTTTCCAGTGGTCATGTATGGATGTGAGAGTTGGACTATAAAGAAAGCTGAGCACCAAAGAATTGACGCTTTTGAACTGTGGTGTTGGAGAAGACTCTTGAGAGTCCCTTGGCCTGTACGGAGACCCAACCAGTCCATTCTAAAGGAGATCAGTCCTGGGTGATCATTGGAAGGACTGATGTTGAAGCTGAAACGCCAATACTCTGGCCACCTGATGCAAAGAGCTGACTCATTGGAAAAGACCCTGATGCTGGGAAAGATTGAGGGCAGGAGGAGAAGGGGATGACAGAGGATGAGATGGTTGGATGGCATCACCAACTCAATGGACATGGGTTTGGGTGGACTCCGGGAGTTGGTGATGGACAGTGAGGCCTGGCCTGCTGTGGTTCATGGGGTCACAGAGAGTTGGAAAAGACTGAGCGACTGAACTGAACTGAATGTAAGCTCAAAGAAACAGCTGCTCCAAGCTGGAGATATTCAAGTGCAAATTGGATTGTACATCTATTTCACCTTAAGTACAGAATTTGGAACCTGACTCTCTTGCCATCTTAGAAGTAACTCCACTGTGTTTTCCTCATTTTAGAGGGTAAAACTGACTCTGGAGAGATACCAGGTCACCGAGTGCACCAGATTCTGACATGTCCACAGGTCCAGGCCACTGACTTCCTGCCCCACCTCACTACTTCCGGTCCTACCTTACCACAAGATGGCAGCACCCAGGAAGCAGCTTTATTCTCAATAGTGGAGGCTGTTGGGAGCGTTTCACTGATGTCAGGGTCCCTTCTCCCCTTCAGCATCTCAGTGAATGAAGATGCAAGAAAAGGAATTTACCAAAACCCAGAAAACATAAATCCAGTGTAAGAGACATGCAATGTCTGCCAAATCCATAATCTGTAAAAGACCATTTGTCCTGATAAGTACAGGACTCACTGCCCTTCCTCTTAGCTGTGGGCTTCTTAAGCATTGGGTGAGGTGGAGGAGACAAAGTGCTATCATGGGAGGAGAAAAGCCTGTTAAGCCCAACCACCAGGGACAATTGGGCCCCGAGAGGCCATGATTTGCTTTTATTTTGACTGAAGACTTGAGTGATTTTTCACTTCGTTTCTTTGCAAAAGGTCCATGTGGTTCCTGCCTTGTGGGGAAAATGCCTCTGAGAATGACAGTTTTATAGGTGCTGAAAAGTTTGGTCCAGAATAACATGTTACTAGTTCACCAGGTAAACTATGGTTTTGCCATCCAGATGGGAGATTTAGTGTGAAACCAGTTGCAAGTGAAAATTGACTGTGTGTATGTATCGCAGAGGTGGTTTCTCACCACTGGGGAAAAAAACAAAACAAAAACAACTACAACCCATGTCCTGCTTGGGAAAGAAATCACCAAAACCCCAAACCGCCTTTCCTTTTCATAAGCAGTTTTCAGCCAAAAGGAAAAGGAGTTTTATTTTTTGTGAACCCACAAAAATGTCATATTCACCAGTGAGGAAATCACATTTGTACTATGGTATTAAAGATGTTTTTCTCATTCAGGCAAATAGGAGAGCTTTACATGAAACTGCTTTTGGGGGCAAGGGTGAAGGGGTACTGCTTTGATATAAAGAAAATAGTCTTTCTTGCCTTGGGAGAAGAAATTGCTCTAAAAAGTAGATTTGGAAGTGCTTTCTAGACTCTCTCAGCCTAGTCCATTGCTGAACAAGGCTGAAGTAGGACGTCTATAAACCACACTTTGAACGTTTTTTAGCTAAACATTTTTGATGGATTTAAGCTGTGGCTTGAAAAATTGGCCCGAAAGCATGCACATGACAAGACCACTTTTCCAATGGATTTGAGGGTGTTAGGTTCTTCCTCAGGGAAACAGGCACACTTTCCAAATCCCCTTGCCTGTAGGGAACAGACCACACTGACTCTCCAGCCCTAGTCTATCCCAGAGTCTGAAGCCATGCCCGTCAGCATTCCCAGTAATGTCCAACTTCAGCTGTGGGTCCTTGCTGTCAAACTTGTAATTGCCAAAATTGTGTTAGAGCTTTCCCAGGGCCAGAGATAGAAATCTCTTGAAAATAGTACAACTGACTACGTTAAAGAGAAAAATGGGAGTGAGGTGCATGGAGTTCGGAGATACATGGCAGCAGAACCTGAGCTGACTTCCTCCTCAGGATTTTAAAATGACTGTGCATGGAAGAAAGTGGCAAATGGCAGAGCTAGGGACAGGAGGGCAGCAGTGCAGTCTGAGGGCTCACTCACTGGGAGGTGACCCAAGGAAGGGCAGGAAAGAAGTCTCTCCCATCAGTGTCAGGTCAGACAGAGCTTGGAAGACCCCTGCTGCGTTACAGCGTGGAGGTGAGGGAGGGCAGGATGGGGTGATGCAAACTGGGAGATGGTAGGGGAAAAGCAGACCAACAGATTTCCAGCAGGCGGCAGGAGAATGTGGCAAAGCAGGAAAAACAAGGAGGCAGTGTCAATCATATTATGAGTTGTTTATAGTCAGCGGCAGATCATAGAATTTTAGATTCTATAGCCTCCTCTACAGGTCTAGTCATTGATGGTTTGGGAGACCTCTAGGGAAGTGTTTCTCAAAGTAGGGTTTCCAGATCAACAGAACCAACATCACCTGGAAACTTTTTAAGGCAAATTCTGAAGCTCCATTCAAGACCCACTGAATCAGAAACCCTGGGAAAGGAGCCCACAATTTTTGTTGCCCACTAGAGGATTCTGATGCACACTATAATTTGGAAACCCCTGCTTTAGAACATTTCCTCTCAGCTTTTGAGGTGCATGGGAATCACGAGGTAATTCTGTTAAATAAAAATATAATTTTGTTAAATAAAAATTTCAGATTCAGTATATCTGCGTTGAGCTGAGATTCTACATTTCTAATAAATTTGCAGGTGATGCTGATTCTGGGGCAGTCACAGAGCATATCTACAGAGGGCGTATGATCAGAACAAGGCGAAGCACCCATGTCCCAGGAGCAGATGGAATGCCTTCCTACATGACAAGAGAGGAAATAGAAGCTAAATGTCTTATGGGGTGACAAGTGTAGGAATCGAGGTCATGGCACTGCTTTCCATTGAGGGTAAGTATTTAATGACACAGTTGGGATAGAGACTGAGCTGGTAAGTAGGCAGTTGAGAGTAATTGCTTTTGGCAAATATTTGCTAGATCTGATCTTGTGGAGAAGGATCTTGGATTCTTCCACTCAAATTACTCCTGAGGCTTTCCATGCAAACTTCATTTTCATTTTCTCAATCTTGTCTTGAAATATTTTCTTTCAAAATGGAGGGAAATTGGCTTGAGAATTCCACCAAAAGAAGTTTGCCTAGTAGATTTAATCGGAAAGGAAAGGGTATAAGGTAGCTATAGGTAGCCAGTCAGACCCTTTTATTTCAATTTCTGATCAATTGGTTGCTTAGTGTTGTACTGAAAATGAAGAAGACCTAGGAGAATGAAATGGAAAGACTCCTTGGTAAAACCCAAATTCACATCATATTTTCTTTTGGCCAGGAGATTTTTCTTCATAAGTGAAGAGCAAAATACATTAGGTGAGATCAGTTCTTTTCAGTTGCTCAGTCGTGTCTGACTCTTTGCGACCCGATGGACTGCAGCACACCAGGCTTCCCTGTCTATTACCAACTCTTGGAGCTTGCTCAAACTCATGGTCATCGAGTCGGTGATGCCATCCAGTCTTATCCTCTGTCATCCCCTTCTCCTCCGGCCTTCATTCTTTCCCAGCATCAGGATCTTTTCTAATGAGTCAGTTCTTTGCATCAAGTAGCCAAAGCATTGGAGATTCAGCTTCAGCATCAGTCCTTCCAAAGAATATTCAGGACTGATTTCCTTTACAATGGACTGGTTGGATCTCCTTGCAGTTCAAGGGACTCTCAAGAGTCTTCTCCAATACCACAGTTCAAAAGCATCAATTCTTTGGTGCTCAGTTTTTTTATGGTCCAACTCTCACATCCATACATGACTACTGGAAAAACCATTGCTTTGACTGGATGGACCTTTGTTGGCAAAGTAATATCTCTGCTTTTTAATATGCTGTCTAGGTTGGTCATAGCTTTTCTTCCAAGGAGCCAGTATCTTTTAATTTCATGGCTGTATTCACCATCTGCAGTGATTTTGAAGCCCCCCAGAATAAAGTCTGTCACTGTTTTCACTGTTTCCCCATCTATTTGCTGTGAAATGATGGAACCAGATGCCATGATCTTAGTCTTTTGAATGCTGAGTTTTAAGCCAACTTTATCACTCTCCTCTTTCACTTTCATCAAGAGGCTCTTTGCTTTCTGTCATAAGGGTGGTGTCATCTGTGTATCTTAGGTTATTGATATTTCTCCTGGCAGTCATGATTCCACCTTGTGCTTCAACCAGCCCAGCGTTTCTCATGATGTGCTCTGCATATAAGTTAAATAAGCAGGGTGACAATATACAGCCTTGACGTACCCCTTTCCCAATTTGGAACCAGTCTGTTGTTCCATGTCCAGTTCTAACTATTGCTTCTTGACCTGCATACAGGTTTCTTGGAGGCAGGTAAGGCAGTCTGGTATTCCCATCTCTTTCAGAATTTTCCACAGTTTGTTGTGATCCACACAGTCAATGGCTTTGGCATAGTCAATAAAGCAGAAGTAGATGTTTTTCTTGAACTCTCTTTTTTGATAATCCAACAGATGTTGGCAATTTGATCTCTGGTTCTTCTGCCTTTTCTAAAGCCAGTTTGAACATCTGGAAGTTCTCAGTTCATGTACTGTTGAAGCCTGGCTTGGAGAATTTTCAGCATTACTTTATTGGCATATGAGGTGAGTGGTAGTTTGAATAATCTTTGGCATTGCCTTTCTTTGGGATTGGAATGAGATGTGGATTAAGTGAGATAGTCTGGCATCATAGAGACAGTGAGGGGGCTCATTGTAGTTCAGTGAGTTAGTGAAGATGGAGAGGTATCGAGGACATCTGACTTCCTGAGTGACTGTGGGAATGGGGTTAGATTTATGCTTAGGCAATACAGAGAATGTCCCTTCAGTGGGTAGTGGTATGTTTAAAAATAAAAAAGCATCTTTGATTTCTCCATTCTGGTAAAGGATAAGTATGTACTTTGTTCTTTCAATGAAATGTAAAGATAAGAATATTATTTTTTGCCCTTAATCTTTATGACCCTGGAAGAAATCTCTCTGACCATTGAATTACACATATCTATAAAGAACAGATTCTTCTTTAGGCTAACAATACAAATGAATACAAGTTACTTAAATTTATGTCATGTATATCTATCTTGTGTGAACCTAACCTTTAAAGCACTAAGTGATTACTGCTAAATAAAAGCAACATTAGGAGTTCTGACTTCAGGTAGAAGAGTTCTCAAAACATGTAATTGGAGAACTTCAACCCTGGGAATCAAATTATCTTCCCTTCTTATTGCTTCTGAGTATTTCAAAAATAATAAAAATAAACAGAAAGAAAAAGTTTTTGGATATCTGATCTGATTTTTTGCAATTGTATTTTGCAATATATATATATATATATATATATATATATATATATGTGAATTTCCACGTCAGACAAAAAATAGCAAAGAATGAAAAAGGAAATAAATTTTAAAAGACAGCCTAGCTCATAGCTTGACAAGAGCTATTCTCTCTAATCCAGTATTGGTTCTACTAATATCACCATGAGATAAAGTCTTTAATAGTTTGGTGGATATGCTTTACATTGAGCTACATATTTAAGTCAGCCAAGCCTTTTAAAGGGCATGAAGAGAAATGATTAAATGGCAAAGTTGTAATAGCACATGTACACAAAAATATGCATGTTTTTATGACATATGGTAAAAAAAAAACTTATACTAGTTTATAGCCAAAATCTATACTGAAGGGATCTGAAATAAAGGAATAAAAAGAGCTAAAGTAATAAATTAAATATTTATTTAATTTTGTGACAACAAATTATATAACTAAAAATACAATAATTTAGTGGTAACAAGTTAGATAACTTAGAAGAAATGGAAAAAAAATCCTAGAAAATCATGAACTACTGAAACTGACTCAAGTAGAAATAGAAAGTCTGAAATCTATAGCAGGTAAAGAGATTGAATTTGTAATTTATTACATTGGTACAAAAGTATTTGCAGTTTTGGGTCATGAATTTTAAATCATTATAACTAGGCTGAAACACATCTTTATTCGAACCATTACAAATGACTTATTTTTGCAAATGAGAAATGTTTGTTTATTCCTGTATCATAAAAATTCGTGCCTTGGGATTTGACAAACTCTTGGAAGGCATTTTCTGCATTCTGCTGGTTGTGGAAGCATTTTCCCTACAAAAAGTTATTAAGATGCTTGAGGAAGTGGTAATCGGTTGGCAAGAGGTCAGGTGAATGGATGAGGCAAAACTTTGTAGCCCAATTTGTTCAACTTTTGAGCCTTTGGTTGTGTAATGTGTGGTCAGGTGTTGTTGTGGAGAAGAACTGGGCCATTTCTGTTGACCAGTGATGGCTCTAGGTGTTGTAGTTTTCAGTGCATCTCATCAATTTGTTGAACATACTTCTCAGACATAGTGGTTTTGCTGGGATTCAGAAAGCTGTCATGGATCAGACCAACAACAGACCAACAAACAGTTACCACAGCCATTTTTTGGTGCAAGTTTAGTTTTGCGAAGTGCTTAGGGGGTTCTCAGTCCAACCAAAGAGCTGATCATCACCAGTTGTCATATACAATCCAATTTCCATCACACATCATAGCCCAACCCAGAAATGGTTCATTTTTGTTGCATAGAATAAGAGAAGATGACACTTTAAAATTAGTGTTTTTTTCTGGTTTGTGGTCAGCTCATGAGGCACCAACTTAACGAGCTTTTTCACCTTTCCAATTTGCTTCAAATGCTGAATGATCATAGAATGGTGGACATTGAGTTCTTTGGCAACTTTTTGCATAGTTTTAAGGGGATCTGCTTTGATGATTGCTCTTAGTTGGTCATTGTCAACTTCTGATGGCTGGCCACTAAGTTCCTTATCTTCAAGGCTCTCATCTCCTTTGCAAAACTTCTCGAACCAGCGCTGCACTGTATATCTGTTAGCAGTTCCTGGGCTAAAGGGGGTGCTGATGTTGCAAGTTGTCTTTATGACCCATTTTGAACTGGAATAAAAAAATTGTTCAGATTTGCTTTTTGTCTAACAACATTTCTATAGTCTAAAATAAATATACAACGAACAACAAGTAATAAGTCATTGGCAAAAAAACATAGAACAAGAAGTGTGTATTAAAAAGATGTATAACAGAAGCACATTTATTTAAGAATGTGTCCCAATATCAAGCAGCAAATTTCTACAATTGCTTTTCGACCAACCTAGTAAAAACTTCACATAAAGAAAAGGTCAGGGTCAGATGGCTTCATTGGTGAATTCTATCAAAAGAAGAATATAATCTTTTACAAAGGACTTCAAAAAATTAAAGGGAAATGAACACTTCTCAACTCATTTTATGATAAAAATATAAAAATCAGACAAAAAGTACAAAAAAGAAACTGCAGACCAGTATCTCCTGTGAATATAGACACAGAAATCTTCAACAAAATACTACTAAGCCAAAGCCAGAAACATATAAAAAGATTATATACCACAGCTAAGTGGAATTTATTGAAATAATTCAATCAATATAGTAAACTATGCTAATAGAAAGGATGGAAAAACCCATATGATTATCTCAGTAGATGCAGAAGAAGCACTTGACAAAATCCAATGTCTTTCATGATAATACTACTCATCAAACTTGGAATAGATAGAAGCTTCCTCAACTTGATAAAGGTCATCTATGAAAAACCCTCAGCTACTATCACACTTAATGGTGAAAGACTAGATTCTTTTGCTCTAAAATCAGGCACAGGACAAGAATATCTGCTCTTGCCACTTCCACTCAGCATTATATTGGAGTTTTTAACTAGGGCATTTGGACAGGAAAAATAAATCAAAGGGATGACATTGGAAAAGAAGAAGCAAACCTTCTTTATTTACAGATGACATGATCTTATATATGATAAATTCAAGTAAATTACAAAAGAACTACATGAACTGATAAAGTCATAAAGTTTTAGGATACAAGATCAACATATAAAAATTATTTGTGTATCTATGTACTAGCAATTTTGAAAAAGAAATGAAGAAAACAATTCCATTTAGAATAACATCAAAAAGAATAATATGCTTAGGAATAAACTTAACAAGAGAAGTACAATACTTATACATTGAATACTATAAGTCATTATTGAAAGAAATTTTAAAAGACCTAAATAAATTAAAAAAACTCATCTACATGGATCAGAAGACTAATCTTGTTAAGATAGCAATATTTTCCAAATTTATCTGCAGATTCAATATGATCCTTATCAAAATACCAATGTTCTTTTTTGCAGAAAGCCCTTTGATCATAAAATTCATATGGGAATGGAAGGGATCTAGAATAGCCAAACCATGTATAAGAACAAAGCTGGAAGACTCACACTCTCAATTTCAAAACTTACTACAGATCTACAGTAATGAGACATGATAATTGCATTAGGTTAAAAACATTAATCAATGGATGAAATCGAGGGTCTAAAAATAAGCTCTTACATTTATGGTCAACTGATTTTCAACAAGGGTACTATGGTAATTTACCAGAAGAAAATAGTCTTTTCAACAAATGGTTTTGGACAACTGTGTATGCTCATGCAAAAGAAGCTTAACTACTTTCTTATACCATATGCAAAAATTTACTCAAAATGGATTATAGGCAAAAATTGAAGAGGTAAAATAATAAGACTTTTAGAAGAAAATATAGGAATAATTCTTGATGATGTAGGTTTAGGAAATAGTTTCTTACTATATCAAAAGCATAAGCAACCAAAACAATAATAGGTAAATTGAACTACATCATAAAAAAAGTTGCATTGAAAATGATCAAGGAAAGTGAAAATCCAACTTACTAAATTTAAAAAATAAATAATGAAAAAGTATTTTTAAAAATAATAATAAAAGACAACTCATATAATGGACAAAGGATTTGAATAGACTTTTCTCCAAAGAAGGTAAGTGGCAAAAGGAAATGAAAAAAGTTTTAATATCACAAGTCATTAGATAAACACAAATCAAAGTTATAGTGAGATAGCGCTTCACCCTCACTAGGATGGCTGTAATTTAAAAAGACAGAAAATAACAAGTATTGACATGGATGTAGACAAATGGGAACCCTCATAATTTATTGGTGGGGCTGTAACATGGTATGGACATTTTGGGAAACAGTTTGGCAATTCCTCAAAGTTAAACATATTCCTAGAAATGAAAACACCATTCCCATGTTTTCCATTTGTGAAAACACAAAACCTTGTACATGAATGTTCACTGTGACATTATTCATGTTAGTGAAAAACTGGGACTACCTCAAGCTGACATATGGATAAATAAAGTATAATATCCAAACAATGGGATATTATCCTGTAATTTAAAAACAACAACATAATGACAAGTTACAATATGGATGAAACTTAAAAACATTATACTAAATGAACGAATCCAGTCACACGCAAAAAGCCACATATTGATTCCATTCATATGAAATCACTACTATTGTCAAGCTTAAATATAGACAAAGTATAGGTTAGTGGTAGACTAAGGCCGTAGAATCACAAGGCCCTTGCTCCTTGGAAGAAAAGCTATGACCAACCTAGATAGCATATTAAAAAGCAGAGATATTACTCTGCCAACAAAGGTCCATATAGTCAAAGCTATGGCTTTTCTAGTAGTTATGTATGGATATGAGAATTGGAACATAAAGAAGGCTAAGTGCCAAAGAATTGATTTTTTTTGAACTGTGGTGTTGAAACTTGAGAGACCCTTGGACTGCAAGGAGATCCAACAAGTCAATCCTAAAGGAAATCAATCCTGAATATTCATTGGAAAGACTGATGCTGAAGCTGAATCTCCATACTGTGACCACCTGATGCAAAGAGCTGACTCATTGGAAAAGACCCTGATGCTGGGAAAGATTGAGGGCAGAAGGAGAAGGGGACAACAGAGTATGTGATGGTTAGATGGCATCACTAACTCAATGGACATGAGTTTGAACAAACTGTGAAGAACACAGAAGCCTGGCGTGTGTCCGTGGCGTGGCAAAGTCAGATACAACTAAGTGATTGAACAACAATGAACAAGGGCTGTAGAGATATGGTGTTGGGGGAAATGGGAAGTAATTGCTAATGAGTACAGGGTTTCTTTTGGGATGATGAAAATGTTCTAAATTTAGGTTATGGTGATGGTGTACATATCTCTGGATATATTAAAGCCATTGAAGTATATACTTTAAATGATTTCTATGGTATGTGAATTATATCTAATAAAGATATTTAGAAATAAATATTATGGCTTTAACTTTGGAAATTTAAGCTGTATACTACTGTGATGATTTATTTTCTCTTCCTGTTTCTCTTTGTTTAGTTGATAATAAAACAAATGTATTATTTTTTTCTAAATACAGGTGGCCAGTCTTCTATAGTTAGTTCCCTTTCTCATGCAGGGCTTGGTTTTCTAAGAAAAAAATACAAGTTGAAGAAGGAAAAGCTATATTCTCCAAACACCTAAACCCTGATCCTAGTATACTCTTGGTGCCTGGTGTTCCAAAATTAAGATTCTCATTGTCTTCAAGAAGTATTTTTTCTTAAAGAGACCTTGGAGATACATATGGTTTTCAGAAGTATCACAGCATAAGACTCAAGTTTTGAATTCTGTAAAGGAGAGGTATATCTCATTCCACAGACATGTTTTGCTGGAGAGGCAGAGTAATAATAACTCAGTAAAAATGATTGGAAACATTTCTACTGTGCTTTCTAACATGCATACCCCCTCACCCAAACATTGCTATGTTTAATTCTCCCAACAGCCCTGTGAGGAAAGCACTTACATCCATAATATGAATATACAGGACTGGTAAGAGTGGTTATATATCAAGATCTTCTACTCCAAACTCTGGGCCATTTTTGTAAACACAAGAAGTTATGATTCTGTGAAATTTTATATGGAAGGACAGTAGAGAGAACTTGGGAGACAATGAAAAAAAGTGATCAGAAAAACACAGCCGAGGAAGTAAATTTGAGCAACCCTGTCACGTGACTCCAATAAATGGGTAACTCTTTCCTCCTGTGGATTACAAAACCATCACAGAAGCACCATGTGATAGAGATAGAAGATTTCATCTATTTTGAAGTTTATGTAATAGCTCATTTTGCTCATTGTAGAGCCTTCATTTAATTTGCTATTTTCCTCAGCACTCAAAGGAAGCAATAAATGGAATTGTTACTTGGTCTTAATTCTGAACAGTAATGTAAATTAAAGGGAAAGTCTGGGAATAATAGGAGCTAGAGAAAAGTGTGACCATATTATTGCTGAATAATTCTGTCAAAAATGAATGTGTTGGGCATCAGCCAGAACTTGGGATTTGGAAAAAGAAGTTTTAAGAAAACTCAGGAAAAGTTTGTATAATTCTACAGTCAGAGATTTTAAAGGGCAGATGCCCAAAAGATATGCAAGAGTCTAAATAGGCAAAATTCTGAGCCTAAAATATGAATGAAAAAACAAAAAGAAAGGTGAAAAGACAGCCTTCAGAATGGGAGAAAATAATAGCAAATGAAGCAACAGACAAAGGATTAATCTCAAAAATATACAAGCAACTCCTGCCAGGTCAACTCCAGAAAAATAAATGACCCAATCAAAAAATGGGCCAAAGAACTAAACAGACATTTCTCCAAGGAAGACATACAGATGGCTAACAAACACATGAGAAGATGCTCAACATCACTCATTATCAGAGAAATGCAAATCAAAACCACAATGAGGTACCATTACATGCCAGTCAGGATGGCTGCTATCCAAAAGTCTACAAGCAATAAATGCTGGAGAGGGTGTGGAGAAAAGGGAAACCTCTTACACTGTTGGTGGGAATGCAAACTAGTACAGCCACTATGGAGAACAGTGTGGAGATTTCTTAAAAAGCTGGAAACAGAACTGCCATATGACCCAGCAATCCCACTTCTGGGCATACACACCGAGGAAACCAGATCTGAAAGAGACACGTGCACCCCAATGTTCATCGCAGCACTGTTTATAATAGCCAGGACATGGAAGCAACCTAGATGCCCATCAGCAGACGAATGGATGAGGAAGCTGTGGTACACATACACCATGGAATTAAAAAGAATTAATTTTTAATTAAAAATTAAAAAGCCATTAAAAAGAATTCATTTGAATCAGTTCTAATGAGATGGATGAAACTGGAGCCCATTATACAGAGTGAAGTAAGCCAGAAAGATAAAGACCAATACAGTATACTAATGCATATATATGGAATTTAGAAAGATGGTAACAATAACCCTATATGCAAAACAGAAAGAGAGACACAGATGTACAGAACAGGATTTTGGACTCTGTGGGAGAAGGTGAGGGTGGGATGTTCAGAGAGAACAGCATCGAAACATGTATATTATCAAGGGTGAAACAGATCACCAGCCCAGGTTGGATGCATGAGCCAAGTGCTCGGGGATGGTGCACTGGGAAGACCCAAAGGGATGGGGTGGGAAGGGAGGTGGGAGGGGGGATCGGGATGGGGAATACATGTAAATCCATGGCTGATTCATGTAAATGTATGGCAAAAATCACTACAATATTGTAAAGTAATTAGCCTCCAACTAATAAAAATTAATGGGAAAATAAATAAATAAATAAATAAATAAATAAAAGAAAAGGTTCAAGGAATTACCGTGCCTTCCCAGCATGGCCCTGAGGCTAGGAAAGTGTTCCTTGTAAAGGTGGAAGTTGGTGTGGAAAGTAAAGAGGATACAAAATCAGTTCAGTTCAGTTCAGTCGCTCAGTTATGTCCAGCTCTTTGTGATCTCATGGACTGTAGCACATCAGGCTTCCCTGTCCATCACCAACTCCCAGAGCTTGCTCAAACTCATGTCCATCGAGTCAGTGATGCCATTCCACTATCTCATCGTCTGTAATCCCCTTCTCCTCCTGCCTTCAATCTTTCCCAGCATAGGGGTCTTTTCCAATAGTCAGTTCTTTGCATCATGTGGCCAAAGCATTGGAGATTCAGCTTCAGCATCAGTCCTTCCAATGAATACTCAGGACTGATTTCCTTTAGGAATGACTGGTTTGATCTCCTTGCAGCCCAAGAGACTCTCAAGAGTCTTCTCTAACACCACAGTTCAAAAGCATCAATTCTTTGGTGCTCAGCTTTCTTTATGGTCCAACTCTCATATCCATACATGACTACTGGAGAAAATATAGCTTTGACTAGATGGACCTTTGTTGGCAAAGTAACGTCTCTGCTTTTTAATATGCCATCTATGTTTGTTATAGCTTTTCTCCCAAGGAGCGAGCGTCTTTTAATTTCATGGCTGCAGTCACCATCTGCAGTGATTTTGGAGCCCCCCAAAAATAAAGTCTCTCACTGTTTCCATTGTTTCCTCGTATATTTGCCATGAAGTGATGGGACAAAATCATGGGCCAGCCTAAGACAAAATGCTAGACAGACACAGCATTAGAATGAGCCGTCATTTCTGAAAATGTAGGAGACATTGAAAAGAGATAGTCTTCAAAATACTCAGTGAATGAGAACAAGAAAGCTTGGGATTCTGAACAGGAAAAACAGAGCAGTAAACAGATAGACAGGTCAGAAAACAGAACCTCTCCACTCCGGCCTTGTTCACATTTCCTACGAAAGAGAAAGAACCTGAAATGAGGAAACAGACCCAGGGAGATGAGATCACTGGAAACTCAGGAGCAGGAGGAAGTGTGTGGGCCACTTTGAACGTAACTGAGGTGTGGGCTTGGAAATGGGAAAATAAGTAAATAAATCAGTAAGTTACAAAAGGTTAAATGTTGTTTATTAATTGGTAGCTGAATAGGAGGCAAGAACACAAGGAGATAAGCCACACAGTGGGTGGGGCTTGGGAAGAGGAAAGATGGGGCTGTGTTAGTTGGGCATCAGAAGCAGGGTGCCAGGGCGCCCTGCCTTTTGGTGGTGCCCAGACCACGCCCTCAGTATTGTGTTCCGTTCTGTGACCTGTACTTTAAGAGGGAAAAGGAGAACTAGAACACATGTTTTTTTCCTTTGACAGAGAAGAGTTGAGAAAAGATGGTCAAAATAGTGTCCTTGGAAATTCCCTTTCTCCCCAGCACTGCTGTCTTCTCAAGTCCTATCAAAATCCTTGCTTTTCTGTCCTCCAGGCTCATCTCCTTGGGTGTTTCCTGAGGTGGAGGGACTGGCTGGCCTGGACCCTCTGATGGAGCAACATAGCAGGTCTGAGGGCAAAGCAAACCCACTGTCCTCTTGACCTGAGGGAAGTTGGTTTTTTCAGCACTTCATTTTGCTCATCTACAAAGTGGGGTCCAGTGCCTGACACATGGTAAGACTGTGTAAATGGAGAATAGTCAGCCATATATGGAGATATTTTATTTTGGAAGCATTTATATTTGGAAGCATTCTGGAAGCTACTCTATCAGTGCATCAAAGTCAGGCAGTCAACTACGCTTCTTTTTAGGACTGTCTCTGCATCCCCCTCCTATTAGAAACCCAGTGACATTCAGAGCAGGACAATGCATCCAGAGTCAGTCCAGGAGCTGATCTATGCAGGGTAACCGCGACTTACCAAGCACCTTCAGTTCCCCAGATCTGTGTGAACTTTTCTGGGGAGCTGCGTCACACTCACCACTACAGTGCTTCTCAGCCCCTGCCGCCCCCCAACTCTCAGTTCTGATGTTTAAGAAAGTTGGGGTGCTACAGCCTGGGCCTGAATCCTCAGCAGTACCAAGATTCATGAAGGCAGGACAGGGAAGAATCCCTAAGTACTTAAATCCTGATCAGAGTACTAAGATGGCAAGGACCTTCCTGATCACGAAGTGGCCCAAGTACCCAGTGGAGCTTGGCAGGGCGCCCTGGCAGCAGGGCCTGGGGAGCAAGTGCCCCGTTCCGGGCCCTGAGACCCTGCACCCCGCAGGCTCTGAGACGCGGCTGAGCTCTTCCAGGCGCGGGCAGAGCAGCACACCCTCCCCTTTCAAAGCAGAAGGGCTCCGTGGGCCCGTTGCCAAGGCCCTGTTATAGAGTAGCATTCTAATGAACTGAGTGTAAATACATTAAAAACACATGGAATAAATGCTCCTTGAAATAAACATGGGTTTTAAAAAATGAAAAGGAAAGAAAATGCTTTGGCAAAACACATTTTGGGTTTTTCTGAACCCCAAATATTTGAAAACTGTTCAGGCAATCTTACTCAACCCAGAATGCCATTTAGCTCTCCCATGGTGACTAATAATACATACAAAAGTGGGAAAATTTGGTGTATTTCTCTAGCCATGGCATTTCCAGAAAGACACAGATTGATGAGAGGCCTTTCAGAGAGCAGTTTTTAAAATACTTCAGATACGAAGGTCTTGAACTTTGAAGCAACATTACAGGAGTTAAATATGTGTGAATTAATTAATGAAAGAAGGCTTAATTAATGAAAGATGAAGGCATCTGGTCCTATCAATTCATGGCAAATAGATGGGGAAACAGTGGAAACAGTGACAGACTTTATTTTTGGGGGCTCCAAAATCACTGCAGATGGTGACTGCAGTGATGAAATTAAAATACACTTGCACCTTGGAAGAAAAGTTATGACCTACCTAGACAGCATATTAAAAACCAGAGACATTCTTCGGCCAACAAAGGTCCATCTAGTCAAAGCAATGGTTTTTCCAGTAGTCATGTATGGATATGAGAGGTGGACTATAAAGAAAGCTGAGCACCAAAGAATTGATGCTTTTGAACTGTGGTGTTGGAGAAGACACTTAAGAGTCCCTTGGCCTGCAAGAAGATCCTACCAGTCCATCCTAAAGGAAATCAGTCCTGAATATCCATTGGAAGGACTGATGCTGAAGCTGAAACTCCAATATTTTGGCCACCTGATGGGAAGAACTGACTCATTTGAAAAGACCCTGATGCTGGGAAAGATTGAAGGTGGGAGGAGAAGGGGACGACAGAGGATGAGATGGTTGGATGGCATCACCGACTCAGTGGACATGAGTTTGAATAAACTCCGGGAGTTGGTGATAGATAGGGAGGCCTGGTGTGCTGCAGTCCATGGGGTCGCAAAGAGTCGGACACGACTGAGTGACTTAACTGAAGGAGAAAATAGCTACTACACAAATAACAAATACTAACATGCATAGTTGAGGCCCAAATACTGAACATTTATGCTTAGGAGTCAAAAAAAATCACAATCAATCTTATTTACAAAAAGAAGCCCAACAAATCAAACAAGTAAAACAAAAAATCAAATCATACCATGCAAAATCAACCCCCAGAAACTTATCAGTAAGTTTCTATTCCTAGTTCTAGGTGCAATGGAAATGGATGAGAAAGTGAAACTACCTACCCTTGTGGTTGGGAGCGCTGAGGTCCAGAGCAGCCTACCTGCCACATGCCCCACCTGGGTCTTCACCTTGACTCTCAAATCCAAGAGACACAGGCCCCGGAGCCCTCCCTGCCACTTAATTGCAGTGCTTTCTGACAAAGGAGAGCCCCAATCCATTCCCGTTAACCGGCTCCAGCCCTGGAAATCTTGGGACCTGGAAATCTTGGGGACAGTGGCTTAACCTGCCCCCGCCCCCACCCCTAGAGGCCTATGAAATTTAATAGGGAAACGTTACAAGAATTCAGACCTCAAAGAGTGAAGCTGACAGTAAAATGCAGGAGCCAGTGTGGTTATTTTAAAACAAGGGTCCGTCTCCTTAGACTCTAGCACCTGCCACCTGGCTCTGTCCACAGCTCTCCGAGAAAGAACACAAAATCATCATTTCCATTCATCCATCCTGAGCTGAGGATCAGTTCCCAAAGTGAGGAGGGCACCTCCCAATCACAGAACCCAGAGTCTGGTCCTGTTGTCTGGGATATCATTACAGGTTTCTGTAGAACTTAAAACTAGTCATTCATTGAAGCCATCATGGAACATTTCTGAGCCAGGCTCTGCCTTAGATGCCACCTTAGAGGTATGCGTTCATTAAATTCACTGTTAGTGGAGGAGACACAGAAGTGGGCACAAAAGAAGAAGTTAGTTCTGCTTTGGGCAGGGGGTAGTCTCATCATTCTTCCAGCCCAAGGTGGTTATCACCTACTGCTGTTTCACTCCTGATTTTTGCACCATCAAACTTCATCATCATGCACACACTCTGGGAGTGTGTGTGTGTGTGTGTGTGTGTGTGTGTGTGTGTGTATGTGTGTTAGTCTCTCAGTCATGTCTGACTCTTTGGAATCTCATGGACTGTAACCTGCCAGGCTCCTCTGCCCATTCTGCTCCAGGCAAGAATTAACCCAGGTCTCCTGCACCGCAGGCAGATTCTTTACCATCTGAGCCACCTGGGAAGCCCTGCACACACTTTGGCTTTGAACTCACCTTTAACTAAGGTGAGTTCATTTTAGAGGTTTAAAGAAAAAAGCACAAAGAAGGAACCAGAAATCACTAATAATGCCATCATCCCTGAATTCAGAGTTAACTGCTATTTTATATTCTTCTAACCTTTTATCTACACTTAGGGATTTAGTTTTAATGAACTAAAGACTAAATATGGGCTTCCCCGGTGGCTCAGTAGGTAAAGAATCTGCCTGCGATGCCAGAGAACAAGGGACATGGGTTCAATCCCTTGGTCAGGAAGATCTGAAGAAGGAAATGGCAACCCACTCCAGTATTCTTTCCTGGAAAATTTCATGGAAAGAGGAGTCTGGTGGGTTACAGTCCATGCGGTTGCAAAGAGTCAGACGTAACTGAGCACACACACATGATGACTACAGATATATATAGGTATATATACTATATCTGTATGTATATATATTATATATGTATGGGTGTGCCTGTATATTGATAGAGTATGTTTTTTCTCCTCTTATGTCATGTTACAAGAATTCTCCCATGTTGTTAAATGTTCTTTGAAGGTGTTATGTTCCATAAACAGTATGAAGCATAATAATCAACAAAACGGGACTGTGCGATGTGTTTCAATTTTGGCAAAATCTGTTTATTATCTTTATTAAACACAAGCTTATTGAAAAGAGAGTTGTAAAGCTGTAAACATTTTAAACCCATGGACCTTGTACTGAGCAACACATAACATTTTAAGATGAAGCATCTTAAGGAAGAAGGTTTGAAAGTATTGCATTTCATTGGCCTTTATTAATAGAAATTTGAAGTCTTAGCAATTTTCACCCCAGTCATTGTTTTGTGATTTACATTATCATCTAACTAGTGTTTCACAAAACTTGAGGCTACTTTAGGTTAGGGGTTTCTAATAGATACAACAAAATGGAGAAAAACTAATGTCAATATTTTGAGGAGAATTTGTATCTTTTCTGTCCTGTATATCAGGATCCTAGGAAACACTGGGTATAATCCAAACAAAAATATATTTGCTTTGGGACTGATCCCTGCTAACTTAATACATATACGTAATAAATGTATGATACCAATTTTTTTCCTGAGAAACTCATATCTCTGAATTTCTGAAAGAGAATCTTCTTGGTTTTCTCAACAGTATGGATGTAGCCAGACACTTGTCTAAGAGAAAGCTCTTTGTATAAATTATATGCTTGAGAAATTTCCTTTAATGCTTCATAGTATCTCAATCATGAACATAAACAGGAATCTCCTGGAAAGTTTGTATTCCAATTCATTAAGTCTGGAGTGGGCCCAGGACCCTTATTTTTAACAAATACCAGGGGATTCTAATGTCCAAGGCCACTCTTTGAGAAATACCACACTACCAAGTACAGGTCCAACTTCTCAGCAGATGTTATAAATCCCTTTTAATCTGAGTGTCACCAGGCTCAGCTCTCAATGCTAGGCCCATCCATCCTGTGCTACACCGGGGACCTGCTCCCCCTCCACCCTGCCCTCTACTCTATGCCTTCATTCCTTTCGTCAAGCAGAATAGCTGTCGTTTCCTTTTTGGGCTTACTGAAATCTTCACGATTAAACATCTCCTCTTCTGTGAAACCTTACCCTGTTCTACAGGTAGAATGAATCAATTCCTCTCTGTGGTTTTAGAATCTTGCTGTTTTTCAGGATGCTCATTATCCTGGACAGCTCTGCCGTCAGGCTTCCAGGAGACTGTGGTTCCCAGATGTGGCAGTCTCCTCTCAGTTCCTCACACACATCTTTTCTTACTGCACAGTGGGCTCCCATGTGCTCCCCTCTGCCTGAATCGCTCCTCCTCTCCCTGCGGTAAATCCCAGTTCAACTTGCAAAGCCCGGGTGAAATGGGACCACCTCTAATGTTTTCAGGGCTCAAGGCAAGAGTAAAGATGGACATCATAGATGGGATTTGGACTCTCAGACTCCTTGGAGTTTGTAGGGAGCGAGCAAATTAGCTTAAGATGGCTAAGTGTTCAGGCTCTATCCCCGCACCTTTTGCAGATAATAACTCTTTAAGAGCTGAGATCACTTACAGCACTGCATATGCACATCACGAGGTACTCGCTTGGCCACGGATTACTCTGTGCTGTGTGGATGCATGAGCTCCACCCAACAAAGCGGTGTGTCACGTTGCGTCTGTTCAGGGTCAGCCACGAGAGGAGAGAATGCAGTGCGTTTGCTGCTACGGCTGCTGCGCCAGCCAGGAGGGAACGAATTCATTTGCAGTTCCTATGGCTGCTTGCGTTTTCTTCCGGCCTCCCTAATCGCACCTGGCTTCGCCTGGGTTCAGCGAACAGTGTGCACGTGCGCGGTGAGACGCAGCGAGACAGCCGGCGCTGTGGGCAGGATCAGCGAGACGGCTGGCGCCCTCAGCAGGGCGCACGGTAGGGGAGGGGAGCCGGTGGCGGGGCCTGAGGCTGCACTGCATGGAGGATTCCATGTGCTACCCTGTGGCTGCGATCTTCTCAGCCGGGCTCCAGTGGAAGCCTGGGAGGTGGTGGACAGGTCACCGGGTAGCATGGAAAAGATGCTACAGGCGGTGAGTTCCTGTATGCCGAACAAGGCGGCACGGACTGCCGCTGGCATGGTGGGCTGGATTTTCCTGACTGCCTTGAAGACAAACATGGGTGGTACTCTCCGTGATGCTGTGCCGGTGCACAACGTGCAGAGACACTTGGAAGAACTAGAGGAACGTATCCTGACAGTAGGACAAGAACCCTGCGGCCCCAAGGAACCGGCATCTCAGACAGTGGTGGTAAGTGAAGGTGATGGTGAACATTATGAGACTGTCGTCCCTGCTTGACTGGGAGGCCGGCTGTGCAGCAGAAAGTGAAGCCTCAGCATCCTCTGACACAGGGGCCATCCTCAAGGGCCCCCCAGTGTGACTGGGTTCACTCAGACAGGGTTGGTCAACTTGGGTAAAGAGTTTTGGCAAAATCAAGGGGAAACCTTGGCAGCTCAGTTCTTGCGACTCTGGGGCACAGGCGTGGGCCTGGCACATGTGGGAGTTTGGCAGGTCCTTACTGAGAGAAGTAGAGAGACAGAATGCAAGATGCCACTTTGTAAAGGCTGTTCTATGATGTAGACAGTATATTGTAAAGGCTGTGTCCTCAGATTTTGAAAAGTGTAATCATGTGGGTGGACTGTGAATGCTGCAAAAGATGCCCTCCTTGAAGTGGACCCAGCACCTGTGGGATTTTTGCAGGTCCTTAATAAAAACCCCGCAGGGGTAGAGTTTCCCTTGTGGAGGCTTTCCTGCAATCTCACAAAGACAGATGGTGGTCTGGACTTGGCCATGGAACATAAAGGCACTCCACATGTGGTGGGTAGCTCTTCTAACCCTGTGAGGGCAAGGACTGCAACATGAGTTCCACGTGACACCTGGCATTGGGGTTTGCTGTGCATTGAGGATGCAACTGTTTGTTGTAGCCTCTACTGTTGTTGCAGGATGTGGGTTCAAGTGGAGGCATTGGGCCCTAGGGGGATGCTACAGAGGGCAGAATCTGCATGATGTGTGGGACAAGAGATCCTGAAGGTGTAGAATGTGGGGAGAGAGCAAATTAGCCAAGATGGTGTGGTCAGGCTCTGTGGCCCCACGTTCTGTAAATAATGACTATGTAACAGTCCTTGAGATCATGACTATAAGTGATGTGAGATCACTTATAGCACTGTGCATACGCATCATGAGGTGCTTGCTTGGCCATGGGTTGCTTTGCGATGTATTGTTGTACGAGCTCCACCCCCAGAAAGCTGTGGGATTACTGCTCGTCATGGGCTGGGTCAGCCCCGAGAGGGGAGAATACACCGTGTCCGCTGCTGTGGCTGCTGCGCCGGCCGGGAGAGAATGATTGCATCTGCAGCTCCTGTGGTTCCTGGAGTTTTCTTCCAGGCTCCTTGCTTGCACCTTGTCTGCCAGGGATTCAGCAAACAGCGCACACATGAGATACAGTGAGACAGCTGGTGTCACAAACAGGATCAGCAATCCAGAGTTCCACCTGTAGATGACTCTGGCTCCTGACTGGTGAGCTGTTTGTCGATTCCCTCTTTCCCCAGCCTTGGTTTCTTTGCACATCCTGAAAGGACTTGTGGGCATCCTTGTGGGCGTGTCAAGGTCCATGCACACTCACACCGTGCCCCTCCTGGTCCCCCTGAAACCTGGGGGTGGACACTTGCCTACAGCCCCCCCTGAGATGGCAGGCCCAGAAGAGAGCTGCATGAATCTTAGAATCGGGCTTGAGGGGCTTCTTCCAGGGCTTGCGCAGTTCAGCACACCCTGAGCAGGGTTGGGAATAGGCCCACGGGCACTTCCCAAGGGTGGACCTGGGGCTCTGACACAGACCTGCGGGATACACTGAGCACATACATTCCTTTCCAGAAGAAGTCTTCCCCCCAACGATCCAAAAACACTGGATTCTCCACTCAAACTTCCACAACACCCTCAAGTTCTCTTTGGAGCACTTAAAATGATAAGCAATCCATAGTTTAATGAATTATTGCTTAATTGGTACACTGACAGTTCCATTTATTTCTCTTCCTTGGTTCTTGTCTCACTGCAACAAAAATTTGGGACAGCAGACTAAAGGGTTTAAAACAACAGACAAGTTACAGCTCAGTTCAGCTCAAGCAGACAGAGCTTTTATTAGACAGACACTCACAACACATGGGAGTAGGCTGACCCCAAAGGAGTCACCTTCCTCCTTTTTCCTCTCTTGGCTTCCCCCTTTTTATACTTCCAGTCTCCTACTTTTCATTATGCCTTGTGCAAAATAGTGCTTGTACCTATCACCAGTCAATGGAAAGGAGTGCAATGGGCATACGCTCAAGGCCAATTGACAATTGAAAGTTATGTAACAGCCAGCTCTGATGTGTATGTCTTCCTGTAAATGCAGTCTGTTATAATAAGAGGTAGAATATTTATGAGCCCCTAATGGGCCCCTAGCTGCCTAAGGTTACTTGGAGAAGCCCCTGTGGTTAGTTTTGTATTCACCGTGTGCCTAGGGTGCATGTGCAGGAGTTGGAAAAGTCTCTGTGGTTATTTTTGAAGCATATCCGCAAGCTCTCCTTGGATCAGCTTGCATCCTTTTTAGCGAGGCCACCCCTCTCTTCTCATGCCTAATCTCCTACCTAACAATACTATCAGGTCTAACCCCCTTACTAAAAACTCTTTTTCACAGAGTTAGAACTGAATCTGTTTTTGTTCACCTTTGTCTTGACATTGCCTGAAACATTCTGGCCCATGAACAATGTTCAGTGTGTTTGTTGAATAGACAAAGGAGAGAAAAGCTCAACGAAACATCTAGAAAGAGTGTAGGTCTTGCGAAAGTGTTAATGCAAACCCTGTTTCACCCTTTCCTGAATATCTCTCTTATCACCATCAACAGATTTACACAATAAAAGCTAAAGAATTACAAAAGATTTTCCAGCACTTATGTTCCAAAAATAAAGTTCCCACTGAAGCCAGTAGGGGTGAGGGGTTTAGATATGATTGCCAGATCACAGGGCCACATGAATACACACAGTGTAAATCCTTCAGCCTAATGCAAGTGTTATACTATACACAGTTTTTCTTTCTGGAAAGAAAGAAATTTAGCATTTAAAAAATCAAACTGGAAGTAAAAATGAATAAAATATACCCTTCACAAGGTTGCATGCGATTCTACTTAGAGATCTTCATAAAATCTTGTGGGAAAAAAGTCTTTTTTGAAAGAAAAATAACTCTGGGTGGTGCTTGAAAATTCAGAAGGCAGCTAGAAGCTTTGCCAATGACAACTGTAAGTAATAACATGGTATTAAATTTTATTTTACATTTTTAAGACTGGATTTTTTTAAAAACCAGCAGGTATTTGGAATTATATTTCTAACAGACATTCTGGGAAAAAAAATGTAGTTTTATTGATCTTGGTTGGCATGAAAACCTCAGTCTTCAAGGGTAAGGATTTGATTCTTTAAGAGATGGGATCCTTATGGGTAAAAGGCCTGAGTGTCACTGTTTTGGATTTTAGCCCTTTCCAGAGTTTTTCTTCTCCTTTACTATCTTTTCGATTAGTGGGCAAAAATGATCCTCTAAATCTGAAAAGCTTTTTTCACTTGAAGTTTCTTCTATAATTTTGAATGAATGAGCAGGGACAATATTAGAGATTCATCACTTTTTCTCCAAAACAACAGTGAGAGATGATAGGGCCCTCTCAGTCCCAAAGCCACTTTGGACAAATACCATCATTATCCTATGAAAACTCTATTCCCAGCTACTGAAGTAAGTCCTCTTCCATTAGAACCTGCTTAGTTTCCTGGGGGTTAACAAACCTTTGTCCTGTATTCTCTCTGGGAAAGAGCAGATAGCAAACATTCACATTCTCAAAACCAGTCCTATCAATACCCGGTGTAGCAGGACACTGTCGCTCATTTGTCACCCCTCCTACGGCCCAAGAAGCCTTGGTACAATTGACACTTTTGGCTAGATTACCCTCATGCAAGTTTTCTCCTTTGGCTCCTGCTTTTTTTTTTTTTTGTAAATCATAGGTCTGAAATTTATACATAACACAAAATATACCATCATAATAATTTAAAATTAATTATTTTTCAATTGGAGGGTAATCGCTTTACAATACTGTGTTCATTTCTGCCATACATCATCATGAATCAGCTCTAAGTATACATTTGTCCCCTCCCTCTTGATCCTTCCTCCCTCCTCCCACCCCATTCCATCCCTCTAGATTGTCATGAAATTAAAGGACACTTACTCCTTGGAAGAAAAGCTATGAAAAACCTAGCAGCATATTAAAAAGCAGAGATATTACTTGGCTGACAAAGGTCTATATAGTCAAAGCTGTGGTTTTTCCAGTAGTCATGAGAGATCTCCACAATAAAAAAGGCTGAGCGCCCAAGAATTGATGCCTTTAAACTGTGGTGTTGGAGAAGACTCTTGAGAGTCCATTGGAATGCAAGGAGATCAAACCAGTCGATCCTAAAGGAAATCAACCCTGAATATTCACTGGACAGACTAATGCTGAAGCTGAAACTCCAATACTTTGACCACCTGATGCAAAAAGCTGACCCATTGGAAAAACCCCTATGCTGGGAAAGATTGAAGGCAGAAGGAGAAGGAGACAACAGAGGATGAGATAGTTGGCTGGCGTCAGTGACTCAATGGACATGAGTTTAAGCAAGCTCTGGGAGATAATGAAGGACCAGGAAGCCTGGCATGCTGCAGTCCATGGGGCTGCAAAGAGTCAGACAGAACTGAGCGACTGAACACCAACAGCATATCTTTTACATGTGGTAATGCATACTCAATGCATACTCAATTTGTAATCAACTGAAGAGTTCAGTGGCATTAAGTACATTCACCTTGTTGGGTGGAGAGTGGTCATCCATCTTCAGAACTTGTCAGCTTCTCAAACTAAAGCCTCATTTCCGTTAAACATGGACTCCCCATTCTCCTCTCCACACAGTCCCTGGCAACCATTTGCCTTTATTTTTTTAAAAGCTAAATGTACCCCCAACCTTGAGTTGAAGGCAAAGTGCGATGGTGTGTGGGCATGTGCAGTGAATCACGGGTGCTGGGTGCTCTCCTTTCCAGGCACGTCGTCAGCGGGGCTCAGGAGACGAGGCAGTGCTATCACATCACTGGCTTCAACCCTGCCCCCGCCATTTGTGGACTTGGCAAAGTGAAGCCGGTTGTGCAAAGTTCTCCTGCCTCGATTTCCTCATCTAGGATTCTTGTGAAGATTAAATGAGTTAATAAACATAAAGCACTAGGGCTTCTCCACAGTCCATCAAGTGCACACTGCACAGTGATGAGGCCCAGAGCAGCTTCCGCTATTTGGCCAAAAATCTCCAGGCAGCTCTGTTTGCTGAGGTAGAAATGCTAAACATTTACTCTCATTGTCCCCTCTGTGTTACAATCCATCTCTAACTTGGAGCACAATGAATTAGCTGCATGTATCTGGATTTTGTTTCCACACTTCCGGACCAGGAGGTAGAATCAACAGACTTGGAAAGCGATTCAAATGTGGGTCCTGTGCGCAGATGCCATCACTAGCCCTCTCGGCCAAGAGACCCTGTGCTCTTGAATCACAAGATGTTTCTGCTGTCCTGCGGGTGCTAAAATGTGAACTCCAACCTCACCTCATAGTTTCAGTCCCAGCACTCAGTTCCTCTTCTCCACACTCTAAATATTGCTTTCTCCTCTACCACATAATTTAAATAATCTAACATAGGGTCAGGCAGATTTTAAATTGGTGATTATTATCTAATGTCAGATTTCACAGATCTGAATGCTGCCCCCACTACTTAACTGCTTATGTAACCTTAGGGAGGTTCTTAGCCTCAGTTTCTTCATCTGTAAAATGGAAATAATCATGGTTCCTGTCTCACGATTAATGGGAGAAATGATGAGCTTCCAAATCTAAAGCACTTGGCATTCTAATACTGCCTTTCTCCTTGGGAATGCAGAAGCCTTAGCAGGCTAGACAGGAGTCAGGTGAGGTCAGAAAGAAATCAAGGTTTCTCAAGGAAGTGTCTGTGGATGAATTAGAATGATTTGGCAGATTTGTTATGTGAACCAAATTGAATATTAATCTAGAAGAAGTCTTCTAGAAACTGTTCATTTTGTGATAGCCAAGCTAATGATATCACAGACATTTTCTCATGCGAATCTTCATATAGTCCACTTAAGAGAAGGTATTATTATCTCAATTTTGCAGATGAGGAAATTAAGGCAGAAGGAGGCTAATTAACTTGCCCAAAGTCACAGAATGATAAATGATAGGACAAAATTCAGTTTGGTCTTGTTCTCACCCACTATGTGACAAAATGTTACCCGCTGAGACCTGGTGATTCGGCCATGATACATGATGATCATCACATTACACAGTGCTCTGCCATGCTAAAATCCATACCCTAAGATTTATCTTATCTTTTAAAGGAAATCTATTCATTGAGTACTTGTAAATTGAGGCAAATTTTACTTTTTAACCTAGAACATAAAATTAACTGTAGTATTTGATCAAAACTAAAACTAAATATGTGAATGATATATAGCACTATTTTTTCATATTGGAATTTGGTGATGATAGAGTTGCTCTTTGCAAATGTTTAGCTTGATTTCTGCTTACTGTTCAGGCTCAAAAGATGTAACCAATACCTATATGTAATCATTGTTGGATAGACCTTCACATTTTGAATAAGTTGAACTGGTTAAATTTGAAAAGTCCATTTTGAGATGGGCAAGTAACCAAACTGACGTGATGGACATGAGTTTGAGTAGGCTCCGGGAGTTGGTGAAGGACAGGGAAGCATGGTGTGCTGCGGTCCATGGGGTCACAAAGACTCAGACAGGACTGAGCGACTGGACTGAACTGAGGAAAAACAAATAAACTGTTGCTTCCAATTCTTGACATGTTTTCAATGTAGAAATCTGTTCTAGAGAAAAGTAGAGGGCGGGGTAAGAGAAACCTTGAGAACTGTACAATACACAACCTACGTCATTTGCTCTTCTAAATTGCTGTTCCTTGCCAGTGTCAATGAACTGCTTTAAGTGGTTTAGCATGTTTAGTTGGCTGTATCTATGCATACAATAAGCAATGCCTCCAGCTTTTCTTTACACGTGATGATAATAGGTGCTGTGCAACAACCCCATAGAATTCTTAATGAGGAAATAATGAAATTTACCTTGCAGAGGTATCAAAAAACAAAGATGTATTTCTAGAGTCTGGGTCCATGACTAACTTCCCAATTGCTGTGTAGGAATTTTATATATAAAATGTCTTAAAAAAATGTCTTAAATTCCAATCCCACATGCCAAACAGATATTTTAAAACTTGTTCTTGTCTTATCTGGAATGACATCAAAGTACTTAATTCTTTCACCCTTTCAGGACAATGTCAGCTGAGATTCAGAAAGTAATTGAGTGCTCAAAGTCTGAAAAAAATGCAAATTAAGACAAGATGTGTGTAATGAATGCTAAGGGGATGAGGTGCTATGTGTATTAATAGTAACTCATTAAAATGTTATATACCAAGGTTTTACATGAATTTTCACTGGAATATCTAGTTAGTCATATTTTTACATTATATACAGAAGTCTTAAGAGTAACAGGCAGCACATTGTGCAAGAGTTCATCAGGAGAAACTTCAGGTGGGCTGGAAAGCACAAGGCAAACTTATTTTTCAAATTATGAAATCTAGTATCATAGGGCTTGCTTTAATTTTGTGGCTTTTTAAAAAGAAACAGTACACTGAAAATGCCAATACACATTACATTTGGGTTATCTTAAAAACAGATCTTTCTCAGGAAAAAAATTGCAAAAGTTAATTAATTTATTGTGTGAGAATTTTGGGATTTTAAGGTTGATAAAAAAGGGAAGGGATTTTTTAATGAGTAGGTTTGGAATGCCAAGTTCATCGTGTCCTTCCAAACTGAATAAATCAAGAAGAATGCTCTTTACCAAAAAAGGGATGGTCTTTCGGAAGAGAGGGTAATCAACCTAGATTCCTTTGACTTGGCATAAACATCAAAGTTCTTGTGGTCATTCATACAAGAGAAATCCATTTCCATACATTTGGCCAAGTTTTTGGCACCTGGTTAAAAAGATTGAGCAACCAGAAGCCTGGCTTGACTTGTACTAAAATTGAGCATTGAAGGCATCTTCTTACATTTGGAGCAGAGTGAGTGGATTGAGATCTGTGTTTGGGATGGGCCCTTGGTATATGCATGGTTTGGAGGACTTTCTCCATTTGTTTCATTGGAAAACTTGCTTTTTCATCTCATTGTCCAGCCAGGGCCCTCTCTCCCCACAATATTCTTTGAAGAACATCTAGCTCTCCATAAAATATCTAAAAGAGGAGGAACAAAAACCCCAGAAAACAAAAAACCCATACTTTCACAAAGGCTTGTCAAAGGAAAAAAAAAAAAGTCTAATTTCATACCAAGACTTTTCTCCTCTTGTCTCTAAATTTGACTAAATGTGGTGTGAATGAATAGGTAAAAATGAGTGATGGTAAATGATCTTTGTTAAACTAATTAATGAGAATCATTTCTCAAAGCAATCCCACAGAGATCCTGCTGTAGGTTTCCAAGGAAGCCTGCACTTTCTATCCATTCCCAAGGAATTTGAGGGGAGCCATCCATTTTTGCCAGCGGTTTAGCTAAAATTAAAGCTAATAAGTCTTTGGCCCAGTGCCTTTGCTCAAAATTCTGGGAAGCACAGACCTCTGCTGTTCAGTATGGAGTGCATCTTCCAGATTCTCAGCTGGGAAAATGCAAAGTCTGCCTTTCTCTGGCCTTGGGTAGTGGAACCCTTGGCCTGGAATCAGGGCCTCAGGTTTTCCCAATGGCACCAAAGCCCTTCGCAGGTCAGTAACTTCAGAAGCTAACCTCTTTCTCCAAACCACAGTATGGAAGGCATTGCTCAATATGTGGCAAATACATCTCTTCAGGCTTTTGCTTCATTGATTGAAGCAGTTATTTTTTTCTTCCAAATTTTTCATTTTGAAAATTTCTAAATTATGTAGAAGATACAGACTATTAAAATAAAGAAATCCATATACCTTACATCTAGATGTATTCATTATTCACACTTTTCTTTTTTATTTATTTGTGTATTTTTACTGAATTATTTGCAAGTAAGGAGCAGACCCTGGTGGTTTGGACAGTAAAGAATCTGCCTGCAATGCAGGAGACCTGGGTTTGATCCCTAAGTCAGGAAGATCCCCTGGAGAAGGGAATGGCTACCCACTCCAGTATTCCTGCCTGGAGAACTCCATGGACAGAGGATCCTGGCGGGCTGCAGTCCGAGGGATAGCAAAGAGTCAGACACGACTGGAAAACTAACACACAAGGAGCAGACACTATGCCACTTCACATCTGTGGCCCTTATTATGCATTTCCTAAGCATAAGGACATAACCACAGCACCGTTACCATACATCTCCACATTAATCATAAGTCTATATAATTTAATATGAAGTATACATTAAAATTTCCCCAATTATCTTCCAAATGTCTTCTATTGTATTTGTTAACTTACTGATATAAAGTTCAAGGATTGGTGTGCTGCATTTGGCTGCATTTTCAGTCTCTTTTCATCTAGAACAGGTCCCTCACATTTCTACTTCTTTATTTTCATGACGGTGACTTTTCTGAAGATTCCAGGCTGGTCTTCTTATGGTACCTTCAACCTTGTGAATTCACCTGAATGATTTTTTTCATTATTCGATTCAGATGCTTTGGCAAGAACATTATGTTGGTGTTGGACTTTCTTAATGCTTTACATCAGGAGGAACCTGATGTTAGATTGTCCTACTGCCAGTGGTCCTAAGTTTGATCGCTTGGTTAAAGTACTGACCAGAGTACTCTCTTCATAGTGAGGTACGTTTCCCTCTTCAGGACTAGTAAACAATCTATGGGGTGAATACCTGACTAAGAATGACGTGTTTGCTCAATTTCATCTTATACTATCTTGTTCTATCAATAATTCTTGCCTGTTATAATTATTACTTGGTGATTGCAAAATGGTAATTTTTCCAATTCTATTATTCTTTCTTCATATGTTGGCTGGTATACTTCTACGAAAAGGAGATTTTCTTATTTCTCAATCTTGTTCCTTCTCCAATATCATTACGGGCTCATTAAAAAATTCAGCCAATTGTAATTTATTGCCATCACTGTTCTTTGATATTCCAAATTTGGTTAATAGAAGTTAATTCAAGAAGGCTCCCATGTTTCTTTGATTTGGTGCCATTAGTGTTTGAACATTTTGCTGTTTCTTAATCTACGCTGTCCCTTGTATTTTCCTTACCTCAGAGCCTGAATTAGCTATCACTATGAAAATCACTACATAATGTGGAATGATCTTTAGAAATCAATAGCTAAGCACTAACTCTGCTCATACCTGTCAAGGTGTCGTTACTTCTAGCTTCTTTGGGTAGACAACACAAGAAAGCATATAAGTTGTAAATTCATATTAATTTCAATTAAAAATGAAAACTATAAAAATTTTAATTTCTTTAATTTTATATTAATACTTATTTTCTCTTTTGTTCCAATATTAGTTCCTAATAATATTAATATATTTACTTAATTGTGCTATCCTGCACTGTATATAAAACAATTTCATAATTAAAATACCAATTTTACTGCAGATATTAAGCATGCCAAATTTAAAATTTCATTCAGTTCTTTCTATCCTTGAATATACCCTAAGAGGATGTAAAAATCATAGAAATTGTTTCCAAGACAAATTCAATTAATTATTTTCTCTGTTTGATTATGTTTACAGTTTTAAGTGGATTTTATTTTGTACACAGTAAAATTCTCCCTGGCAGAGTTCCATGCGGGTTTCACAACTGTATGTAGTCATGTAGCCACAGGGTGACCAAACTGTACAGCATTTCCTTCACTGCTAGGTTTCCTGATTCTCCTATATATTCAGTCCACCCCCTCCAACTCTCAGCCCCTGGCAGCTGATAATCTTGCTTTCTCTCACTATGTTTTAGCCTTTTTCAGAATGTTGTTGAAGTGGAATCACTCATAATGGAGTGTTGAATTTGGCTTCTTTCACTTATTATAGTGTATCTTAATCCATGTTGTAGAAATTAGCAGATCCTTTAATTGTTCCTGCTTGTGGATGAATAATATTTCATTGTATTGATATACCACACATATAAAAAAATCCATTTAGCGTCTAGACATTGGCATGATGGTGAACAAAACCTTTGTATGGACACAGACTTTTGTTTCTCTTAGATAAATAGCTAGGTGTGAAATTGTTGATTCTTTAAGTGTGTTTTTAATGTTATGAGACTGCTAGACTTTTCCCAGACTTTCTGTATCAATTTGCATTCCTTCTAGCGAAGTGAGAGAGTTCCAGTTCCAGTGGCCCCACACGTCCTGGGTCCTCATCAACACATTGTCAACATTTCTTTTACTTTTCTTTCTTCCTTCCTTCCTCCCACCCTGCCTCCCTCCTGCCTGCCTTCCTTCATTCTTTCCATTTTTTTTTTTCATGCTCTTTTTGCCATTATGACAGTTATAAAGTAGTACCTCACTGTGGTTTTAATTTCATTTCTCAAAGAACAAATAATATCTAGTATCTTTACATGTCTTATTTGCCATCTGTATATTTTCTCTGGTGAAGAATCTGTTCAAATATTTTTTCCCAATAATTAAAAATTGGATTGTTTGTCTTCTTACTATTGAGATTAGAGAGTTATTTATATGTTCTGGATATCTGTTCTATATCAGCCATGTGTTTTTGCAGATATTTTTTCCAAATGTATGTCTTATGCTTGATAGGTGTTTTTAGAGAACAGAAATTCTCCTAAATAAGGACTTTAAAAAATATCATCATTGAAACTTCAAGAGAAAGGGAGACTCTGGTCCTATTCCAATATGAATTTGCATTAGAAAACCCCCCATCATCAATAAAAGCCATAAGAGGCATACAAAAATATAAGTATTTTAGAGTAAACCTAACAAGAATGGGAATAACCTTGGACAGAAGTGACATTTTTATGATGCTGACACACACTTTCCAAGAGCACATATATCTTTTTATTTGTTCAAATCTACTTATATGTCTTTCAGGCATACTTTAAAGTTTCTCTTTCTCTTTGAGGCTTCAGTGATGACATTCTGAAAAGTGTTTATTTAGGAAAGTGTTACTAATAAAGATGAGAAGCCCCTGAGTTTATCTTGTTCTTTCTTGTTGGCACCTCTTATAGGTCCAACTATGAACAGAGATGGGCTACCGGGCAGGATTAAGGTGAGGGGAGAGCCTTACATTCTACCTAGGCAAGAACCCTGGTGACAGCAAGTGGAGAGGGGGGAGGGTGCCATGGGCCACACGTGAGGCTGCCCATGAAGAAAACGGGGCTAGCGCATCCCCTGGGTTCGCCCCATCTGCTGCTACCGAGCAGTCTTACAGTCAGCTCACAGATACACTGACGAAGCACTTCTGGTTTAGGTATTTACACCTGAGAGCTCCCCCTTTCTCCAGTGACTCTACAGGACCCCTAGTAACCAATACCTGCAATATTTTTCATGGTGCACAGGGCATAGATAAAACTGAAAGATTATCAGAGTTTTTCAGAAAACCAGGAGGCACATAGGCATCAGGTGCTGACCTAGTAGTTGTAGTTCAAGAGGTTATTTGCATATAGATGTACAAACAGGAGATGGTCTAGTCAGGACCAGCAGAGGTATGGATGTGGGGGTGGGATGAGCAAGTGGTACTAAGGGGGAAAACTGACTCTAAGGGCCTCCATAGTGTGAATTTTCTATGATCTGAAGTTTGACCTTCAGCTTAGCAGACTCTGACACAGGGTTCCTCAGCATAAAGAGAGAGCAGAACTCCATCTTTTAAAGACAGCCTGGATGATTTGGGAGAATGGCATTGAAACATGTATATTATATGTGAAATGGATCGCCAGTCCAGGTTGGATGCATGAGACAGGGTGCTCGGGGCTGGTGCACTGGGATGACCCTGGGGAATGGGATGGGGAGGGAGGTGGGAGGGGGGTTCAGGATGGGGACACATGTGCACCCATGGTGGATTCATGTCGATGTATGGCAAAACCACTACAGTATTGTAAAGTTATTAGCCTCCAATTAAAGTGAATAAATTTATATAAAAAAATAAAGACAGCCTGGCATCACTGCATCACAAGGCTGACCGTATGAGCAGCATGCTACCGTGTCCACCTGCAGTGAAGTTGGACCTGCCCAGAGCCCGGCTGCTATTTCCATCAGGCAGTAGGAGTTAGGGTGCATGTGCGTCCCCCGCATCCTGCTGCTGGGGATGCAGGCAAGGAGTGAGAAAATCTTTTGTAGAGATTTGTGTCCCCTTCCTGGCAAGGCACTGTCTTTTGTATCACGACAGCACAGTATTTACACGGAGACTAGCATCTTCCTTGCAAACTGACAAATCCAAGGATGATGTTATTCCCGTGGTTGCAAGATTCCTCTCATTGCAAAGCAACAAAAGCCCTCTTGTGTCAGGTAATAGATAAAAATTTGAGTTACAAAAAGCAAAGTCAGCCATGACTGTACAGTAACTGTATTTCTGCAGAAACTTTATGTCCGTTAACTCAGTTCCCATCTCCCTCGATGGCACATAACAAGCTTGACAATTTAAGGTAGTCAGTTGCTTCTGAACTCGCCCCTTTGAGTAAATACTCAGCCAGTCTCCATTCTCCCCATGCTGCTTTCTTTCCTTTCTCCGCAGGGATGACTTTATTTTCCCCCTGGAGTAAGGAGACAGGCTCTGGTCAGATGGCAGTACATGGCCCTTCCTGGCCCAGCATCTCAGCATCAGCACCAGCCTTTGCTCCTGCACATTGACCCAGGGACCACGGTCCTTCCTCTGCCTCCAGGTGCCTCCAGCCGTGCAAGGTTTCATCTCTGTTTCCTCTTTCTTAGCAACCGGCCTCCCTTTAGGACTGCCCCCCTCTCTACTATGTACTGTGCCCCTTTGGGGCTGGGGAGGCCCTAGGGTTGGGGTCCTTGGGGTTCTCTGAGGCCTTCCTGGTTCACTGAGATGTCTCTTGAGCCTGGATGCACTCAACACTGCAGTTGCTCTAAATGCCCCTTTATTCACATCTTGTTCTTTTATTAAAGTGCTAACTTGTTAATTTATATCTTTAATCTTTTCAGCTTGGTGTTATAGAACTGTGCAGATCATGTCAGTTTGGGCTTCTTACTATCACATGGGCAAATCTGGGTTTTTTATTTCTCATGGATGACTTTTTGGGCACCAACTTACAGAAAGAAGGAACCTTCCTTGCTCTTTCTTGGACCGGGGGTTTTCCTGTCCATAATGTGGGTACTTGTTCAAGGCTCCGAGCCTTTTGCACCTGCATGCTTGCTGCCCTGTGGGATGAGATGGATCTGCCTCCTATGTACTGACTGAGCTGCCAGCCAAGTTGCAAAGTTCCTTCTACATGTTTCTTAGAATTGGTCTCACAAGATACAAGAGAAATGAGTGGCAATTAGGTAATTTATGGTTTATTCATTTGATAAATACTTATTGAAGAGCTGTGATGTGCTATGCACTTCATTAGACACTGAGGTTTCAGTGATGAGCTGAGACCCATAGGACTTCCAGCCTTGAAGACAAACAGTGCTGAAACCATCATATCAATAACCTGCTGTTACAATCTGAGACAGCCTCCCGAAGAAAGAGACAGATACCTTAGGGCTTATAAGAAAGGAAGTGACATGAGTTGGCATCTAAAGAATAGATAAAAGTTAACTGGCTAAAGGAAAGAAATGTTCTATGAGTGGGAATCCTCTGCCTAAATTAAGACTGTAACTCCTAGGCTAGTGGTTTTCCATTTTGACTGTGTAATACTATCACCTGTGAAGCTTAACATAAAAGTGCCTGGGCTCTGTCCCCAGAGATTCCTAGTTAATTGGTCTGAGGTGAGCCCAGGCAACTGTATTTTTAAGAGCTCAGCTAGTGACTCTGTTGTGTATTCAGAGTTGTAAATACTGGATGATCGATGCCAGCAGCACCTGGGAAATTGTTAAACATACAGATTCTCACATCCATCCCAGATCTGCTGAATGAGAAACTCTGGGAATGGGGCCCAGAACAAAATGCTGGAGCTTTCCTTCCCAGCAGCCTCCCTGCAGCATATATTTAAAAATAAAGACTTCACTGATCTTTCAAATAATGTAGGAAGGCCAACAAAGCTGTGCTCTTTTCCTGTGATAACTACTTAGTGCTTTCTTTTTGATTTCTGAATACACTCAAAATGTTTTCTGTTCACATTCTGGCTGCTGAGGCATTATTGGTTTTAAGAAGATGCTTCATCTCCCGACTGGGCAATAAGACGAGGGGGAACAGCATACGCAAATACCACGGGACAAGGGCAATAACATGGCCCACTCTCAGGACTGAGGTGTGGGCTGGAGGATCCTGTGAGATGGAGGGGGAAGATGGTGCTGAAGGGCGCCTGGGACCAGGAAAGGCTGCAACAGGCAAGGCCCAGGACAGGCTCCCCGTGGTGTATGTGGATTTGTATGTTGCAAAGATCAATTCGGTTGTTATGTGACCCAGAAAGACCTTCTGGGTCTAAAGTCTAAAGATTGTTTAACAATCTAAAGTCTTAGATTGTTCCAGGCAACATGAACAGTGATGGGGTTTCCTGAATGAATATTCTGGTCCTTAAACACAGAGGAGTGGGATTTCTTCAAGCAGGATGGAAGACTGAGTCTTTATGGAAGAAGGGCGACCAAATAGTAAAGCTGGTAAAAAGGCATGGGGGAGACTGGCCAGCAAGTAGCATGGGAAATATATCTGAGAGTGAAGAGTAAATAAATCGTTGACATTACCCGGGGGCCTGGTACACATCCCCAGCCCCACATCCCTGTTACCCTGACTCAGCGCGTTCACAGTGTGGCCAAGGTGCTGAGCTGGTCACATGCTCGCCAGCGACTTTGCTAACCAGCCAAGTTTGGGGACTGCTGTATTAGATGGACCTCCTTGTGGGTGGCAGTGAGGTTGAAAAGGTGACTGGTGACTAAACTGTGATAGTCCTAATGGTGAGTGATGGGAACACCACACAGCTGGGTGTGGGGCTGCTAAGGGGGGGGGGTCTGGCAGTAGAAAAGATCTGCAGGGGCTGTTTTCCTTCTGGCCCCAGAGTGGAGTGGGAACTCTACCGAATTTTGTAAACTGAAGCCCATGGGTTTGTCCTCTGGGATGAATACACTGTCCAAACATCTTGGTAACAGTCTGTGAAAAGTTCTGAAAAACAGAAACAAAACAAGGAGTTATTGTCTTGTTCTCCTCTGGACCAGCTACAGTATGTTAAATTCTGGAAAGATCTCCAACTAACTGCCAGCCAACTTAAAAAGAAGCTCTGGCGCTGAGGGGCCCAGAAAGTATCTCCTGCCCTGAGGCCTCCGAGCGTTGGTGTTCTTTCTTTGAGAGGGACTCTTGAGACTTTTGGGAAACTTGGTAACAACATAATTGCATGGCTCATTTAGAGTCTAGCATTTAGTCAGCTAATTGGTTGTCACATAGTAAACCCTGACCGGCTTTCTGGTTTGGACTTCAGCAAGGTCCCAGAGGGTGAGTTTGCACAGGTGAATCCTGCCCGTGGCAAAGAGGGGAAGCAGGGTGCAAAGGACAGTGTTGGCTTCTGGCCTTACTGGGAGTGACCCTGAAGAAGGAGGGCCAGACCACAGAGGGGAGGAGGACACTGGGATTGGATGTGAGGCCCACAGGGGTAGCTGTGTCCAAAAATAAACTGGAGGAAGGTTTTCCAAGCATCTGCCTGGGCGGCCTCTGTTCACAGGAGTGTAGTGCATTGCTTGGCCCCTTGGGTGTCCTGAGGCCGGAAGCTTGTACAATTTTGAAAGTCTTCTTTGAAGAAAAGAATAAAAATTATTGAAAAAACTTGATATGGAAGTGAGTATTAATTTGTAACGATGAAACTGAGCAGGATCTTGCAGGGCACCTGCTCCCCATTTCTTGATGACAGGAAATAGGCTTGTTCAGCCTCCATGACCTTCCCTGAGTTTCAATGGGCAGGTTCAAACAGTTGCCAAGTAGGGAGGGAGAAGATACTGAGACAAGTGAGGTGCAGTCAAGAAACACCAGAGCAGTCTCCAGACAGCGCCCTGGTTCCCCCTCAAGGGATGCAAACAACAATATCTTTGAGCTCTTTTGCAGACACTGAAATCTTTGTCAGGTTGGAGAAGTTAACTGAATGTTGTCCACAAGCATGTAGACCCCAGACCAGCTGGAATCAGAATATTGATGGTGCTGACTCCCACTTACCTCACCTCCAACCAATCAGAAGATTGTCCACGAGCTTATCACACCCTCTTTGAATTATTACTATGAAACTCCTCACTACCCCTTCCAGGTCAGGACATACAGGTTTGTAACCCCGTTTGTTGGCAAAGCAATAAAACTATTCTTTTCAACTTTACCCAAAACTCTGTCCTTGAGTTTTAATTTGGTGTCAGCGTGTAGAAGCTGGCATCAGTATGACCAACCAAAACAAATTACAATATTTGAAAACAATGATTACCTCATTACAAGCTCCAAAATTTTTATGTATTTTCATTAATTAACCTCATGACACACCTTTAAAATACTTTTTTCCCTACATTTTTGGTCTGCATACTCTTTAATTATTCCTCCTTATGACAATGCTTTTGTTTAATGGTCTTTTATTGAGAGAAAAGAAAATAACTTAATATTTTTTTCAGCATGGATGTTCAGAATGTTTAATTATTGTTTCATAACATACTTTCCACTTCACAACTTGTTAATGGCATTGTTATGTAAAAATTGAGGATTCTTGTCAAAGTTGGAAAATTTTCTATTAAGTCTCTTTAACATTAAAATTGTAGATTTTAGGTTATTTCAAATTTTATTGTGCAAGGATTGAGCTTAAATTCTTTTTGAATTGGTGACTTTTAAAAGCTGGTTTGTTACCAATTTTACTTTTTAAAATCATATTTTATTTTAAAATAACAATAACATATTTCACCTTTTAAAATTTTACAAGTGTATTGATATAGGAAGGTCTGGGTGAGACGGGCCATGATGCTTAAGCTTCTTTAGATTCACAGTAAAACTGTTGCCGGAGCTGCTCCAGGTCTTTCCTCAAAGCCTACTAACACCCACCTTCAGCAGGAGTTAACATAAATCTTTTATTTTTTCATATACAAAAGTTGTTTAATACCATTTTACAAAATTTAGGCTGGCTTACAAGTTTGAGTTTTAAAGGTTCAAATGATCTGAACATACTGGTGATGATGGGCTGGAGAGAGCAGCTGTGTCCTGCTGTGTCATTGTGTTTGGGTGGTCACCACTTATATCATCATGAGTCTTTGTTAAAGGGGTCAGAAATAATAAAGGAAAATACAAATGAAAAACACCAGATGCAACCAACTACAACCATGATGGTGAGGAATCTCACTTGCAATGGGCCCTGAATCTCATTATATACTGATTTGATATATTAGCATATTAAATGACATAACTATCAGTGACCAGGACCAGAAAAGGGTAAAAAGGGGCAACAGTCCACTTTCTTGTAAAAGCCCTGCTTCTTCCCTGGTGGACTAACGCACACGCCTCACCTCCCCATCATTAACCTCACTCTTCTCCTGTTATCTTTACTCTTTCAAATTAAATCCCTCACTAGGTGGGCAAGAGGTTGATCTAGGAACTTAGTTTCCATTTCTCCATTTTTTGGCCACTAAATAAAGCTTGTGCTGTATTGATCTCAGTTTCCATTTCAATATTTGGCTACTCAAACCCCAACAGAAAAAGAACACCCCCCAGCCCCCCAACCAAGGCAGAGATATTTGGCCAGGTTGTGGCTCCTGCAGCGTCCATACAATTGAATTCGGTAACTACCCCCTGGTTTGTTCCTGCACTTATTTACTACTGACGGAGCAGTGCAAGAAAGAAAATAGTCATAGCATTTGCTGAGCAATTTAGATAAATTTTCTGATTCAATTTAGCCATTTTTATGAGGTCCTATTCGTGTCCCCATTTTACAGATAAAGAAACTGATATTCAATGAGGTTGAACTGGCCCAGGCAAGGACCTGGGATTGACTGGCATTTCCTCACCATCACTCCCTCCCTACACCCTCTCTTTCTTGAGTTTTTCCTCATTGCTTTGCAAGAGTGTTTTTCATCATTCTTGCAAACCATACCAAAATTCTCATAAGCTTGCTAAGAAAAAAGAATAATCACAGATATTTTAAGAGCTGCGTTAGAAAAAGAAGGTACTTCTTTATAAGGTATTTCCACATCTTGACTTCAACTCTCTGTTTTTATCCTTAAGTGACAGGGAAGTGTCCCAGATTCAGACTCAGAAGGTTCACAGAAATCCTATCAGAGTCAGCCCTGCTGAGGTTCAGAGATGTGAGGCCAAGAGATGGGAATGTTCTGCAAATGTGCTGTCTTAATGGGCTAGAGTTGTTTGGTGAGACTGTAACTAAAAAGAGACTTTAGACCAACTGCTGAATGCTAATGGATGGGTCTGATGCAGGTTTTAAAAATATACAGTTTTATCCGCTCATTACAGAGTTAACAGGTTCTGATGACTCCGGCCCTTTCTTTTTGCTGTGCGTGTGTTACTAGGCCAAAAAAAAAAACCAAAACTAGCTGCATTGGAAACTGGTTTCAAATTACTTGCAGATGGCTGGAGGCAGATGAAAGCTGCTGTCGAGGTGTTCCTCGCTCTACTCTCTGGTCCCCAGACTACAGGGCCATGTGCTGACACTTGGATGCTTGTTTTACAATATCATTTGACAAGTGGGATTTATGTGTCAAAATTTCAGCTAAAGCCAAGAAAATGTCAGGGTGAGCAAAGAGAGGCAGCATGAGAAAAGGGGGGTGGGGCTGCTTTTGGAACCCAGGGGTGGGTGAGCTGGATGGGGCCAAGTCCTAACGGTGCGGGGCACACAGGGAAACGAACCTGCTGCCAGAAGCTGGAGGTGCCTTTGGTGCTGGCTCAGTGCTGTTCCCGCCTTTGTCATCAAGGAAGCAATGCAATAAAAATGAGAACTTTTCCTCTGCATGTATTAATAAAGATAACTTACTGGTTCAATCCCAAACCACTGGAGCCACATTTAATTTGCTTCATTTATTGTCCTGAGATCTGGTGTGCAGAAGTGCTCAGGATCACAGCAAAATCAGTGGAAACCCCGACAGTAAGCACAAAAGAAGAGATTCCTGTTCTTTCTGAGACTCTCCAAAATGCCATCGAAACTAAATATTCATAAGTTCTAAACTTGCTTAGTTAGTGTTAGTCGCTCAGTCTTGCCCAACTCTTTGTGACCCCATGGACCCCGTCAGGCTCCTCTGTTCATGGGATTTTTCCAGGCAAGAACACTGGAGTGGGTTGCCATGCCCTCCTCCAGGAGATCTTCCCAACCCAGGGATCAAACCTGGGTCTCCTGCATTATGGGCAGATTCTCTACCATCTGAAGCCCAAACTTGCTTAAACTTTCCCAGAGATTTTCATTTTATGGCTATTTTTAAAAGATAGAGCACACAAAATCCTTAAACCCTACTTGAAATTGTTAAGAGTTTCCTATTAACTCCCAAATAAGATAAGTTTCCCTCTTCTTTCTTTTTTTTTTTTTTTTTGGTGTGAAAGAGAGAGAGAAGGTAAGAGATTGAAAGTTTAAATTCCCCCAAGTTCTGTGCATTGCTTGCCATACTAAGAGCATGTGTGCATTACTTCATAAACTATCAGATGACACGCATCTTTATTTAGACTCAATAAAGAAATGTAATAAGTTAAGCAAAGTTATTTCTGACACTGAGCAAAATAGTTTTGCAAAAAAGCGCCATTCATGGGGGCTGGCTCAGGGGCCATCATCCATCAACTCCAAACAAATTCAGGAAAGAAGTATAGCTGTGGACATCATGTCATGTGCCAAGTGTAATAAGTAGGTTATGAACAACTCATGATAAAACACAGTAACAGATGGCTTAGTCTCTCCATTCCTTCCCCCTCTGTGGATTAAGGGCCTCCAAGGTCAGGATCAACTGCCTAGGAGAAGCCTTAGGAAGTCTGAGTGTGTATCTTCCCAAAATTTATGAAAGACAGAACATTGCTACAGCCATCAGCCTGGAGTTTGAAAATAACTAAACTGAAAATGGGATCTAGCCAAAGAAATTACATACATAAGATCTCCTTCTTCTAATATATATAGTTTTGTTTTTCAATTTTTTTTTTTGGTCTAATGGAAATCTAGATATAATTCAAGGAACAGTCAAATGATCTCTTATGTGTATTTGATAAGGAGGGACAAATACTGAGATTTATTTAGGGGATGTCATACCTTTGTATTTTTTCTCAGTCTTCCTATGTGAAATATAGAGTGTGTTTTTTTTTGCCAGGTTTCTAGGCCATCAAAATGTCCATTTTCCTGATGTGCAGATGGCTAAGTAATTTCTCCCAGTGGAAATGGTGTTCATGGAGAAAATACCATGTGTATAGTTGCTGCTTAGTTAAATTATTAAAACATACCTGGAGCTCATAGGTACCCAAAATATCTTATAAAATGACCTGAAAGCTGAATTGTTAATTTAGAAACTTTGAAAATAAAAAGATTAGGATTATGAAAAACTCCCATTTCATGTGATGTCAGTAGGTTAACCATGTGTATTAACTGCAAAGAGTCAGCATTTCGTTACTGGTGGAACTAGTATGACTCACCCCTGTATTGTGTGGGAGCACAATGCTCAGACCTCACGTGTACCATTTATCTGAGCTTTGTAAAGAAAACCCACTTCTAACCAAAGACATTCATTTTACTGGTTTATACAAAGTTCTTAAATTCACGCACATATGTGTGTGTGTTTGTAAAACTTAGAGAAAAATAGGCCTAGACATTTGATTAGTAAGTGAAAAGAAGCAAAGCAGAAGGCTTAACTTCTCCCAGTGCAATGATGATTTTTAACGTCTCTTTGCAATAAGGAGGGTTCCCCTATCATTGAAATGGAGTAAGCATAAGTGTTTCTATCTAAATAGCTTCACATATTTTGAGAGATGATTGAAGAAGGTTAGGGTGGGTAAAGATGCATTTATTTCGAGGTGGGAAGGTAGAATTTGAAGGCGGTACATCACTGGGTCCTCTTCTAGTATCCTAGGAGTTGAGTTCATCTCTGAGGGTCATGCCATGCAAATGAAAGAGCTAAAGTGAGAACTCCACAATCTGGGAGATAGAAAGAGGCTGAGGAGGATAAAAAGGCTCATTTGCTAAAGTTAGGGCCCAAGTGAGAGTACAAATGATAAATAGACTCCAGTGACTAATTTTTTAAAACTTTGTTATTGCCTTCAACTGAATTCAGCAGGTCAGGAACAGCAAACAGATGAAATGCGGTTAAGTGAGGGTTATGTATTGTTGACCCCAACTCTTAGAGACTATGAGGGTGAGGGACTCATAGATGCTAGCAAAGATGCGGTTGAAATGACTGACTATGTGGTCCAAGCTGGATGAGAAAATTGAAGCCAAGAGAAGTGCGGGAGGGTAGGGAGGCAGAATGGGTCTGGGAGATTCACAGAGCAGACATAACTAGACTGAGTAGTGGAAGAACTGGAAAGGGATGTTGCAGGGTGAAGTTTTACTGGCAGTGGCACTATCTGGACTATGGGCCTGGGGGTTGACCGCCGTGTAGGAATGGAGTATAGGGTCTAGAAACCACAAGGTGCGGGTGATGGCTGAGGCAACACATGGATCCTCTCATCTTGGATGATGGAAAGACCCTGGTAGAAGAAAAAAGTTACATGGAATGTGGGCAACTTAGCTCCTGCAAAGTTGTTGGTTTCTTCCATTTTCTGTGAAATTATGGCTAAATTGTTACTGCTTATTCTTTTAAAAACTCCTGAGAGGGTTTCCCTGTTGACTCAGAGGTAAAGAATCTGCCGGCCAGTGCAGGAGACATAGGTTCGATCCCTGCTCTGGGACGATCGCACATGTCTTGGGGCAACTAAGCCTAGGTACCACAACTACTGAGCCTGTGCTCTAGGGCCTGGGAGCCACAACTACTAAGCCCATGTGCCCCAACTACTGAAGCCTGCATGCTGGAGAGCTTGTGCTCTCCTATAACAGAAGCCGCCACAATAAGAAACCTGTGCATGGCAACTAGAGAGTAGCCCTCACTTGCTGCAACTACAGAAACGTCCACGGAGCAACAAAGACCCAGCATAGCCAGAAATAAAAACAAATACAAAAGAAAATTGAAAAAAGACTTTCTGAGTATGAAAGGCCAACCAGAGAGGACCATCAGGTCAGCACTGGGCAGAATGTGTTCTGATAGCATCTCAAGGCAGCAGGGTCTGAGCAATAGAGCCGTAGAATCCTGGTGTGGTTCTGCTGATGACTTACTGGTATAACTGACTAAATACCAACCTCTCTTTGTCCCTGGAGTACGTCAAGGCTGTATATTGTCACCCTGCTTAGTTAACTTATACGCAGAGTACATCATGAGAAACACTGGGCTGGAAGAATCACAAGCTGGAATCAAGATTGCCAGGAGAAATATCAATAACCTCAGATATGCAGATGATATCACCCTTATGGCAGAAAGTGAAGAAGAACTAAAAAGCCTCTTGATGAAAATGAGAGGAGAGTGAAAAAGTTGGCTTAAAGCTCAGCATTCAGAAAACAAAGATCATGGTGTCCAGTCCCATCACTTCATGGCAAATAGATGGGGAAACAGTGTCAGACTTAATTTTTTTGGTCTCCAAAATCACTGCAGATGGTGACTGCAGCTATGAAATTAAAAGACGCTTACTCCTTGGAAAGAAAGTTATGACCAACCTAGACAGCATATTAAAAAGCAGTGACATTACTTTGCCAACAAAGGTCCATCTAGTCAAGGCTATGGTTTTTTCAGTAATCATGTATGGATGTGAAAGTTGGACTATAAAGAAAGCTGAGCACTGAAGAATTGATGCTTTTGACCTGTGGTGTTGGAGAAGACTCTTGAGAGTCCCTTGGCCTGTAAGGAGATCCAACCATTCCGTCCTAAAGGAAATCAGTCCTGGGTGTTCATTGGAAGGACTGATGCTGCAGCTGAAACTCCAGTACTTTGGCCACCTGATGGGAAGAGCTGAGTTACTGGAAAAGACCCTGATGCTGGGAAAGATTGACGGCAGGAGGAGAAGGGGATGACAGAGGATGAGATGGTTGGATGGCATCCCCAACTTGATGGACATGAGTTTGAACAAGCTTCAGAAGTTGGTGATGGACAGGGAGGCCTGGCTTGGTGTGGTTCATGGGGTCGCAAAGAGTCAGACACAACTGAGTGACTGAACTGAGCTGAACTGACTGGGTCCCTTATCTGTGAAATGAGAGCTTTGCCTTATGTGGTTTCCTGGGAATTTTCTGGCTTTAAATCACATTCAACTTCAGTGGAATATTTGTTTCTAACCTTTCCCATGTTGCTGTTGAGTTCGTCTAATTGCTACCTCTTCTCCACTGATTTCATTCTGCTGCACCTCACCCTCAGATGACTCCTTCTTTCCACTCAGAGATAACAGTCCTAACGGGCTCAGGATCATTCCCCTAACCACCAAAACTATTTCCAAAATGCAAACTTTGGTTGCTGATTCACACACTGCTTGAGAAGCACTGTTTCTTTTTGACTAGTTTCCCACATGCTACCCTTACATTCAGAAACCAAGTCACTGGTGAAAAGCTGGGATCGTTAGGGAATAGAGCCATTTGAGATGTTATTGTGAGACTTAAGTAAGAAAGATGAACCTTTCAAATCACAAATATCATCATTACCAAATAGTGGATAGTTAGCTAAATATGCATGGCCACTGCTCTTAGATACCTAAAATTAAAAACATTCCAGCTTAATGCCAAACATACAAACACAAACAAAACACCATGCAACCATCATCTTGTTGAGTGAATGAATAAATAAATGACTTAAGAGTCAACAGATACCAACCCAAGGGCCCTCTTTAAGGCCTCATGTCTCACTGTAACACATGTTGGGAGTTCACATGTGTAAAGCTAACGCCAGGGAATGAATGAAAAGGGAAGCAGAAGGAGTGTGGAGCATCAAAATAGACATTCTTAGTGCAGTGTCTGAGGGAGCTCCCTCTTTTACAAGGCTAGATGCTGAAAGAAAGCAAGAAAGACACAGAAGGAGCTGACGAGAGAGGGAACTAGATCAGTAAAGTTCCACTGTAGCAAAGCCCAAATAGTTGTCCTACAGAGGAGAGACTCATCTCTAGGGGAAAATCACACAGGTGTGTCAAAGAAGATGAAGGCTGAAAAAGGTTCCTGGGTTTCTCCATTAGGAGGTCAAATATCCATGGGGTGTGCTGCAGTTCATGGGGTCACAAAGAGTTGGACATGACTAAGTGACTGAACAGCAACGAATTAGGAGGTCTTTAGATGACTTTTCCATGAGAGTTTCCATGGAATTATGGGGAAGGCACCAGATGCATGAGATTTTACATAGCAAATGACTAAAAGGCAAGTGTGTTTTAAGACCAGACTGCACTTTCAGAGAAATAGAAAACAAAATTTAGTATTCAAGGGAGTAATAGAGACAAAAGAGAAATTGGGGAGGGGGGAGGATTAAGACTTTGCCTGTAGTTAAAACAAAAGGGGAAAATTGCTTGAAACTAAGGACATTGAAGACATGTAGAAGAAGGAGAGCACAGAAGATGAAGCAGAGAACAGCGGGGAGAGATGAGGTCACAATCACAGGTAACAGAGGGAGCAGGGAGAAGGGGAAGAGATTTTGAGGTTGAAGGATGCAGATGGAGAATATCAGTACAGAGGCAGATGTAGGACTAGCCAGCAACTGATGTTTTATGTGGAGAGTTCCTTGAAGATCTCAAGCACAGAAGCAGGGGAGAAGCAGAGTGACATTATCAAAGAGGTAGACTTAGAAAATTCTAGAAGTAGAAAGGTCAGAACAAGTCATTTGCCCTCCCTCCAAACATGCCCAAACCTGGGACTTGAAGATGCTTCACCTGCCTAACAGGAACAATTTCCCAGAAAGCAAGACATGATCGATGTAGAGACTGATTCCCTCATCTCTATTACCCATGCCTCCTCTTCAGTAACATGTTGGAAGAACAGGGAGAAAAAGGCATTCTGATCCCAGGGAAGATTTATGTCCACAAATGACAACCTGGAGCATTGCTGTTGTAATCATTAAATTAGCTGAAAAACTTTTAATCAGCTAGAGAACTTCACATACTTATATCACCAACTTTACAAACACACCCCAATATTTGGCTGGCTTGAGACCTACTTTGGGAAAGTATAAAGTACATACATGTCCACAGTCCCTTAATAAAATAGAACTTGAATAAGGTTTTGCCTCCTCTACTGAGTTTTAAACACCATAGAGTGTGTATGTGTGCATGCTCAATCGATTGAGTCATGTCCAATTCATTGTAACTTCATGAATCATAGCCCACCAGGCTCCTCTGTCCCTGGGATTTTCCAAGCAAGAATATTGGAGTGGGTTGCCATGATCTCCTCCAGGGCATCTTCTTGACCCAGGGATTGAAAATGTGCCTCCTCAGTTCAGTCACTCAGTCATGTATGACTCTTTGCAACTGCATGGACTGCAGCACGCCAGGCCTCCCTGTCCATTGCCAACTCCTGGAGTTTACTCAAAATCAGGTCCGTTGAGTTGGTGATGCTATCCAACCATCTCATCCTCTGTCGTCCCTTTCTCTTCCCACCATCAGTCTTTCCAAGCATCAGGATCTTTTCCAATAAGTCAGTTTTTTCCATCAGGTGGCCAAAGTATTGGAGTTTCAGCTTCAGCATCAGTCCTTTCAATGAATATTCAGGACTGATTTCCTTTAGGATGGACTGGTTGGATCTCCTTACAGGCCAAGGGACTCTCAAGAGTCTTCTCCAACACCACAGGTCAAAAGCATCAATTCTTTGGTGCTTAGCATTCTTTATGGTCCAACTCTCACATCCATAAGTGACTACTGGAAAAACTACAGCTTTGACTAGGTGGGCCTTTGTTGGCAAAGCAGTGTCTCTGCTTTTTAATATGCTGTCTGGGTTTGTCATAACTTTTCTTACAAGGAGCAAGCATCTTTTAATTTCATGGCTGCAGTCACCATCTGCAGTGATTTTGGAGCCCAAGAAAATTAAGTCTGTCACTGTTTCCATTGTTTCCCCATCTATTTGCCATGAAGTGATGGGACTGGATGCCATGATCTTAGTTTTCTGAATGATGAGCTTTAAGCCAGCTTTTTCACTCTCCTCTTTCACTTTCATTAACAGGCTCTTTAGTTCTTTGCTTTCTTCCATAAGGGTGGTGTCATCTGCATATCTGAGGTTATTGATATTTCTCCCGGCAATCTTGATTCCAGCTTGTGCTTCCTCCAGCCCAGCGTTTCTCATGATGTGCTCTGCATAGAAGTTAAATAAGCACGGTGACAATACACAGCCTTGATGTACTCCTTTCCCGATTTGGAACCAGTCTGTTGTTCCATGTCCAGTTCTAACTGTTGCTTCCTGACCTGCACACAGGTTTCTCAAGGGGCAGATCAGGTGGTCTGGTATTCCCATCTCTTTCAGAATTTTCCAGAGTTTGTTGTGGTCCCCACAGTCAAAGGCTTTGGCATAGTCAATAAAGCAGAAGTAGGTGTTTTTCTGGAACTCTCTTGCTTTTTCGATGATCCAGCGGATGTTGGCAATTTGATGTCTGGTTTCTCTGCCTTTTCTAAACTCAGCTTGAACATCTGAAATTTCATCGTTCACATACTGTTGAAGCCTCACTTGGAGAATTTTGAGGATTATTTTACTAGTTTGTGAGATGAGTGCAATTGTGTGGTCGTTTTGAACATTCTTTGGCATTGCCTTTCTTTAGGATTGGAATGAAAACTGACCTTTTCGTCTTGTGGCCACTGCTGAGTTTTCCAAATTTGCTGACATATTGAGTGCAGCACTTTTACAGCATCATCTTTTAGGATTTGAAACAGCTCTACTGAAACTCCACCCCCCCACTAGCTTTGTTTGCTGTGATGCTTCCTAGGGCCCACTGCGTCTACTGCCACTGTGACTCCTGCATCTCCTGAATTGTAAGTGGATTCTTTATTCACTGAGTCACCTGGGAAGTCCTTACATTCTATAATAGTGGTCCTCAAACTTTATTCTCAGATATCTACTAAAAGATTTTAAAGAAAAAAATGATATACTGTCTTGCAAAATTTTAAAGTTAGTATCTATTAATAAAACATTTCAACAAAATTCTAAATAATTGTAAAGGATGTGATTTTCTAGGGTATTGTCAATAAAATAACACTTAAAAATATAGCTATTCTAAATATATAGAGATATATCTTTATTCTTTAAATATAAAGATACATTTTATTAAAGTTCTTTAAACATAAAAAGATATTTATTTTTTTAAAGACCCTAAAGGCATCAAAATACCTTAGAAATTAAAAACTACCTTTCTTTCTGTTGGAGTATAGCATTCATTAAAAGGGTTTGCAAGTGTTTAATGTACCTGTGCTGCTGCTGCTTCTAAGTCACGTCAGTCGTGTCTGAGTCTGTGCGACCCCATAGGCGGCAGCCCACCGGGTTCCCCCATCCCTGGGATTCTCCAGGCAAGAACAAAGTACCTCTAACTGGTTTTCATTCATGTCACCAGCAAACAAACAGATCAAGAAGTTCCTCTTTGCTCCTCTCAAAACCACTCCCCTAGCCCAAAGTAATCATTATTGTGACTTTAATATCATACATTAGATTTTGTATTCTTAAACTTAGTATAAATGGAATTATTCAGTAATTATTTTCTTAAGTATGGCTTCTCAGGTTTATCTTTATTAGATCTATGTTGGGTCGTAGCAATACTTCTTTCTCAACGGAGAATTGTATTCCATACACCACATTTCATTTATTATGCTGTTGGTGAACATTTGATTCTTTCTGATGTTTAGCTTTTGTGAGTATGCTGCTATAAATATTTTTTGTGCATGCCTTTTGTGAAGGATGTAACTGCTTATGTTAAGTAAATATCTTACAGAGGAATTGTTAGGTCACAAGGTCAAGCATATATTCTGCTTTATTTGGTATTACAAAGCATTTTCCAAAGTGCTTGTATCAAATTACATTTTTCCTAGAATTACATGGTGTGCTTAATTCTTTCACATCCTTTGGGAGTCTTTTTCACTTTAGTTATTCTGATGAGTATGAAGTTTGAGCATTTTTTTCCAAATAATTTTGACCATTTAGATATCCTGTTTTTGTATTCAACTTTCTTCCCACTTTCCTATTAAGTTTGTCATTTTCTTACTGGTTATTAGGTGTTCTTTACATATTCCCTGTATAAGCCCTTTGTATGATGCACATTTCACAATTATCTTCTTTCACTCTGGCTTTCATTTTACTCTACCACTGGTGTCTTTCAATATAAAAATAAATTCAGATCAATTTTCAATTTTTCCCCTTTGTGATTAGTACTTTTTTATCCTATGTAAGAAAGTTTTATTCACTCAACACCATAAAAATATTTTTGCAAGTTTTCTTCTAGATTCATGGGTTTAGCACTCACATTTAGGTATACAATTATTATTGTGTTACTGAATTAATTAGGTAAAAGTCAATCTGAATTGATGTTTTGTGCATTATGTGAGGTATAGCTAACATTAATTCCCCCCCTGAATATAGATGACCCAGTGACACTTACTGAAAAGAACTTGATTTCAACATAACACTACAGGGTTATAAATTAGGTGACCTTATATGTATGGCTGTGTTTCTGGAGGTTATCAGTTCCATTAGTCTATCTACCCATTCTTATGCAGATGCCATACTGACTTAATCACTACAGCTCTATCATGTGCTCTATGGTATAAATTTTCTATCCTTGTTATTTGTTTTCAGTATTACTTTAACTATTCTATTTCTACATAAAATTCAGAATGTGTTTTATACACACACATTCCAGCTTGGATTTTGATTGAGACTATATTGATATATATTGTGTTGTATAGTATATGTTAGCTTAATTTGAAGATATATTTCTAATACTGAGTCTCCCAACATACAAACATGGTATGTCCACCATTTACTTAGTTCTTGTTCAATTTTTCTCAATAATGTTTTATAGTTTTCTGTTTTCCTTTAGATTTCTATCAAATAAATTGTATCATTTTAAAATATAATTTCTCTTTATTACTAAAATATGGAAATTCATTTAATTTTTATATATTAATCTTGTATTTAGTAACTTTGTAAAATACATTACTAATTTTATTAGTTTTAAATTTGGAGGCTTCTATGCATGCAATATATACATCTTCCAGTGACTATTTTCTCTCTTTCTATTTATTAAAACTTTATTCTCCTTGTCTTATTGAAATGGATAAGACCTAAAATACAATGTTGAATAGAAAAGGTGGTAGTGATTAGAATTGAATCATCCTAATCTTACAAAGACAGCCAGCCCAGGTTGGATGCATGAGACAAGTGCTCAGGGCTGGTGCACTGGGAAGACCCAGATGGATGGGATGGGGAGGGAGGTGGGAGAGGGGATCAGGATGAGGAACACATGTAAATCCATGGCTGATTCATGTCAATGTATGGCAAAAAGCACTACAATATTGTAAAGTAATTAGCCTCCAACTAATAAAAATAAATGAAAAAAAAAATTTTTTTAAGATAGCTATTGATATGTAATAATTAAATAACCCCCCCCCCCCCACACACACACATACACACTTACAGCCACCTCTACTATCAGCGTTCTTCACTGGAGTGGCATATTTGTTACCATATCAGTGAATCTTACTTCCCTCCGAGACTGTTGAAAATAACACTCTGAACTTCAGAAGCTGGTTTGTAAAGTTACATAGCATTTTGTCCTGTGAAGATTAATACTTGGCAAATTCATCTGAGGGGAAAACACTTTGCGTTGGGGTTATTTCTTTGTGCTTCCTTTCTCTAAGATATCTGTCCCACCGAGTCTTAGACACCTCAGCATCCCTCACCATACATTTTGTCTCCGGAACAGAGAAGCTTGCCTAAACTTCTGTGGGCTTCTGTGTCTTTTCGCCATGATGCTCTTGAGAGTTCAGCCTCTTGTCCAGGGCTGGAGTCAATAAATGATTCAATTTATTTCAAGGGATGTCAGTGCAGCTTTCTTTCCTCTCTCTGAGATCTTGGCCCATCAGGTCTTCATTATATTAGTAATCCTTTGATGACCTCCTGGAGGCCAAGAGAACTTTTATCTGTTTTATCCAGCCTTTCTAGTTGTCTCATCAAGAGCATGACCTGCTGGAAACCTCTTAGCCCCAAATGGTAAAAATTTGATCAATACTATTATCCATTTCTCTTGAGTTCAGTTCAGCTCAGTTGCTCAGTCACCTCTGACTCTTTGTGACCCCATGAACCACAGCACTCCAGGCCTCCCTGTCCATCACCAATGCCTGGACTTCACCCAAATTCATGTCCATTGAGTCGGTGATACCATTCAACCATTTTATCCTCTGTTGTCCCCTTCTCCTCTTGCCCTCAATCTTTCCCAGATCAGGGTCTTTTCCAATAAGTCAGTTTTTTTCCATCAGGTAGCCAAAATATTGGAGTCTCAGCTGCAACATCAGTCCTTCCAATGAACACCCAGGACTGATCTCCTTTAGGATGGACTGGTGGATCTCCTTGCAGTTCAAGGGACCTTCAACTGTCTTCTTCAACACCACAGTTCGAAAGCATCAATTCTTTGGCACTCAGCTTTCTTTATGGTGCAACTCTCACATCCATACATGACTATTGAAAAAACCATAACCTTGACTACGTGGACCTTTGTTGGTAAAGTAATGTCTCTGCTTTTTAATATGCTGTCTAGGTTGGTCATAACTTTCCTTCCAAGGAGTAAGCATTTTTTAATTTCATGGCTGCAATCACCACCTGCAGTGATTTTGAAACAAACAAACAAAAAAGTCTGGATGCCATGATCTCAATTTTCTGAATGTTGAGTTTCAGGCAAACTTTTTCACTCTCCTCTTTCACTTTCATCAAGAGGCTCTCTAGTTCTTCTTTACTTTCTGCCATAAGGGTGGTGTCATCTGCATATCTGAGGTTATTGATATTTCTCCCAGCAATCTTGATTCCAGCTTGTGCTTCATCCAGCCCAGCATTTCTCATGATGTACTCTGCATAGAAGTTAAACAAGCAGGGTGACAATATACAGCCTTGACGTACTCCTTTTCCTATTTGGAACCAGTCTGTTGTTCCATGTCCAGTTCTAACTGTTGTTTCCTGACCTGCACACAGGTTTCTCAAGAGTCAGGTCAGGTGGTCTGGTATTCCCATCTCTTTCAGAGTTTTCCACAGTTTGTTGTGATCCACACAGTCAAAGGCTTTGGTGTAGTCAGTAAAGCAGAAATAGACGCTTTTTTTCTGGAACTCTCTTGCTTTTTCAATGATCCAGCAGATGTTGCCAATTTGATCTCTGTTTCCTCCGCCTTTTCTAAAACCAGCTTGAACATGTGGAAGTTCACGGTTCATGTATTGCTGAAGCCTGGCTTGGAGAATTTTGAGCATTACTTTGCTAGCATGTGAGATGAGTGCAATTGTGTGGTAGTTTGAGCATTCTTTGGCATTGCTTTTCTTTGGGATTGGAATGAAAACTGACCTTTTTCAGTCCTGTGGCCACTGCTGAGTTTTCCAAATTTGCTGACATATTGAGTGCAGCACTTTCACAGCATCATCTTTTAGAATTTGAAATAGCTCAACTGGAATTCCATCACCTCCACTAGCTTTGTTCGTAATGATGCTTCCTAAGGCCCACTTGACTTCACATTCCAGGATGTCTGGCTCTAGGTGAGTGATCACACCATCGTGATTATCTGGATTATGAAGATTTTTTTCATACAGTTCTGTGTATTCTTGCCACCTCTTCTTAATCTCTTCTGCTTCTGTCAGGTCCATGCCATTTCTGTCCTTTATTGAGCCCATCTTTGCATGAAATGTTCCCTTGGTATCTCCGATTTTCTTGAAGAGATCTCTAGTCTTTCCCATTCTGTTGTTTTCCTCTATTTCTTTGCATTGATCACTGAGGAAGGCTTTCTTATCTCTCCTTGCTATTCTTTGGAACCCTGCATTCAGATGCTTATATCTTTCCTTTTTTCCTTTGCTTTTCCCTTCTCTTCTTTTCATAGATCTTAGTAAGGCCTCCTCAGACAGCCATTTTGCCTTTTTTGCATTTCTTTTTCTTGGGGATGGTCTTGATCCCTGTCTCCTGTACAGTGTCATGAACCTCCATCCATAGTTCATCTGGCACTCTGTCTATCATATCTAATCCCTTAAATCTATTTCTCACTTCTACTGTATAATCATAAAGGATTTGATTTAGGTCATACCTGAATGGTCTAGTGGTTTTCTCCACTTTCTTCGATTTAAGTCTGTATTTGGCAATAAGGAGTTCATGATCCAAACCACAGTCAGCTCCTGGTCTTGTTTTTGCTGACTGTATAGAGCTTCTCCATCTTTGGCTGCAAAGAATATATTCAATCTGATTTCAGTCTTGGCCATCTGGTGATGTCCATGTGTAGAGTCTTCTCTTGTGTTTTTGGAAGAGGGTGTTTGCTATGACCAGTGCTTGTCTCTTGAGTTCTATGTTATTAACATAAACAATAAGGTTGATTCTTTCATCCCCAAAACTGATTTATTTACATACATTTAATTTCATTCTAATTTCTTCAAAAGTATCTTGTGTAACATAGGATCCCTATCTAATGCAACTTAGACATAAGTGTCTTTTGATTGCTGTATAGTATTTTCCTTAAACAAAATGCACACAAAATAGTTTTATGATTTAATTTTTATGACCAGTGGTTTCTAATTCTCTAAGTTTATAATTATATGGTTCTCAATTTCATCTGCATTTTGGATTACCTAGGGAACTTCAAAAATTTCTGATATTTAGGTCCTATTCCTAAAAATTCTTACTTAATAGTCTTGAGTGTTTTTTTGCCTTAAGATATATTTAAATCTCTCCAAGTCATTCATTATAATGTGCAGTCCTTGTTGGCAATCATTGCTTTAAATGTTCGAGAACCTTTTCCTCTGGTTTGAGTAACCATGGCAAATTTACTAGGTATACAATTGATCACAATAATTTAAACATGTTATAAATTATGAAAGAGAGTTCACAGACACCAGTGTTTCAAATTGCACCTTTCTTGTCATTTCAAAGGTTTACATACTTCCTGGTGATGCATTAATATAGATAAGAGGTACATCTCTCTTTCTAAATGGATAAGATATGCTTATTTTAAAGTTTGATCAGGGACTTTGTGAAAGCGGTTATGGGGAAAAAAGTAGCTTCAACTAAAGGTACACTCTCCAGCAGATCAATGCTAAGAAAGAATACAAATTCAAGTCAAATATATACAGAACTTGTGTGCCTGAAAGCTCTCCCTGCCACATACGCCTAGGAAAATCTTCGTGTATCCTTCAAACTTGGCAGAGAGTGTATCACAATGGAAACCACTGCTCTGTGGTACGGTAGATAATGTTCCTTTTCCCTCCAAGTCAACCCCCTACCCTGCTCCCTGCCTCCTGGAGGCTGATCTAAATAGATCACTGTAACCTTCCTCACCCTCTGGCTTCTGATTAGGTTTATTCCATGAGTTAGGAGGGAGAGCGAGGTCAAATTTCCTTTCAGTGGGTTTTTCCAGGGCAGACCGAGTCCCTTGATTCTAAATCATAGTTCCTCTTAGGTGGCCATCTCTCCATGACTTTCTCCTTCCAGTTTTGAATAGCTATTCTCTCTTCTTGTCCCCTAGAGCCTAGAGCAAGTAACAGCCCCAGGGTATTCACTATCTCTGATGAGTTCCCACACCATTTGAAAATAGTCTCCATGCTAAATCATTCTGAAATCATTTTGAAGTGCATGTGCTATGCTGATTCATATGGACAAAGAAGTCTTCTGTGTGACTCTGTGGCTTTCAAAGGGGTTGCCTGGGATCAGGGATGTCGCCGAACAAGGCTTCTGGTTCCTTGTCTTCTCTAATTAGAGCGCATAATGGCTATTTCTGAAGCAAACCTCAACAGACAAGCCTGGCATTTATGGCTCAGTCCATATACAGATCACAGAGAATGAATACTTCAGCTGACATCATTCAAAACGAATACAGTGAGTACATGGACAGTCTGCTCAGGATGGTTTCCTGCCCACATCTTCATGCTTGGTGAGTGAGGGATAATCTATCAGACAAACACCGAAGGAGGAATGTCAAACATATACAATACTTATACTCTTCCATCACTTCTCCCCATTTGCCCCTTATTTATATACAGTTCTGTCTTTTGTTGTTCACAAATTGTTTCTTGAAAGTGGATCTCCTTTTCTTAGCTAGGTTGTAAGTTTCCTGGGATCATAAACCACAAACATATTTCTTTGTAATCTCTTCCAGCTTTCCTGTCTTTTGCATGTCCAGTCTGGCATCAAGCTGATCTGTTGTTGTTCATTTGCTCTGTCGTGCCTGACTCTTTGCGAATCCATGGACGGCAGCTTGCCCAGCTTCCCTGTCCTTCACTATCTCCCAGAGTTTGCTCAGACTCATGTCCATTGAGTTGATGATGCCATCCAGTCACATCATCTCTAAGTTTATCTAATGAGTTCTTAATTTCAATTGTGTTTTCTTCATTCATCATTCAATAAAATATTTATTGAGTTCCCAATTCATGCTAACCATTGAATGGATTATAAAAATGAACAGAAGACCTTGACTAGTGTTAATTATCTAAATGTAATGACAATTGATTTTTTTAAAATATTGATTAATTGAAAAGATAATATGCCCTCATTCATCTTTCACAAACTCCATCCACTCTCACTGTGACTATCAGAGTTCTTGGTTGAAAACAATACAAACTAACTCTGGGTAACTTAAACAGAAAAGGAACTTACTGGGACAATATTTTGTAAATTACAGACTCAACCAGAAGTCTGGAGAACCACTTCTAGAAAATAGGCAGACATCTAAGCAGTAGGCAGGCGCAGGTGAGAGCTGTGGCAGATCAAGGGGGGACAGAGCGCTGCCGACCGCCACCCGTCATCTCTGAACTCTTGACCTCCATGTCTGTCTGGAGACTGGCGAGGAGAGGCCAGCTTGTCTCCTGTCTCTGGAAGGTGCTGTCAGCTGTCTCTGCCCCTTGTGACATACTCACTCCAGGCGCTGGGTGCCCATGGTGATCATCTGTGGAGGCAAATTGTCAGGGGTCTGGGGTCTGGGACAGTAAGGGTATTCAGTGTTTCTGAGAGGTGGCACTCCACTTCCAATTAAGACCCCCGCACCGGGATATTTCCCAAACATGTGAAGAAGGAGTGCATGTCAGAGGCCAAAAATGCTCGTAAGTGTCCACTCTATTCATATAATGGACTTCACAGCCAACACACTGGCAATAGTGTTATATATTGGTAAACAACTTAGGAAGTGCTTAATATTCCAGACACCCATGGAGGCAGTGTTTTCAAGATAAATATTAATGATTTCCTCAGGAATTGAGCTATTTGTGGCAGAATTTGTCATTGTTAGTTCACACAAATATTTGTCAGGCAGAAAAGAGCAGAGCTTATTCATTCATTTCAATAAATATTTACTGACCACATGTTAAGGGTAAGGTGGTGGGAGCTGGAAAAACATAGCTAACCTGCCCTCTGCCATTTCAGCATCCACTGCCAGCCTAGGCGTGGGGCCTTGGGTTGCAAGGCCTCACTTTACTAAAGTTTAACCCAGTATCTCCCTCGCTCTCTTTACTTAGTGCTTGTCTTGCTGAAGACTTAGAAAAGGAGATTAGAGGACTGGCAAATACAGAGGAAAGGAGACATGTGAAAAGCAAGGGCGAAAAGGAAAGATATACCCAACTGAATGTAGTTCCAGAGAAGGAGGAGGAGAGCTAAGAAGTCCTTCTTAAGTGAACATGCAAAGAAACAGAGGCAAACAATAGAATGGGAATATTAGAGATCTCCTCAAGAAAGTTGGCACTATCAAGGGAACATTTCATGCAAGAATGGGTACGATAAAGGACAGAAATGATAAGGACCTAACAGAAGCAGAAGAGATTAAGAACAGGTAGCAGGAATACACAGAACCTTAGAAGAAAGGTTGTAATGACCTGGATAACCACGATGGTGTTGTCAGTCACCTAGAGCTGGACATTCTGGGTATGAAATCAAGTGGGCCTTAGGAAGCATCACTACGGACAAAGCTAGTGGAGGTGACAGAATTCAAGCTGAGATATTTAAAATCCTAAAAGATGATCCTGTGAAAGCGCTACACTCAGTTGGCAGCAAATTTGCAAAACTCATCAGTGGCCAGGGGACTGGAAAAGGTCAGTTTTCATTCCAATCCCAAAGAAAGGCAATGCCAAAGAATATTCCAACTACCATACAGTTCTGCTCATTTCACATGCTAGCAAAGTTATGCTCAAAATCCTTCAAGCTAGGCTTCAGCAGTGTGTGAGCCAAGAACTTCCAGATGTACAAGCTGCATTTCAAAGCGGCAGAGGAACCAGGAGTCAAATTGCCAGCATTTGTTAGATCATGGACAAAGCAAAGGGGTTCTAGGAAAACATTTGCTTCATTGAATACACTAAAACTTTTGACTATGTTGATCACAACACTGTGGAAAATTCTCAAAGAGATGGGAGTACCAGACCACCTTACCTGTTTCCTGAGAAACCTGTGTGCAGGTCAAGAAGTGACAGTTAGAGTCAGACATGGAAAAATGGACTGGTAAAATTTGGGAAAGGATACTGCAAGACTGTTTTTTTTTGTCACCTTGCTTATTTAACTTGTATGAAGAGTGCATCATGTAAAATGATGGGTTAGATGAATCACAAGATGGAATCAAGATTGCCAGAAATATCAACAACCTCAGATATTCAGATGATACCATGCTAATGGCAGAAAGTGAAGAGCCTCTTGATGAGTGTGAAAGAGGAGAGCAAAAAAGCTGGCTTGAAGCTCAAATTAAAAGCCCAGTCCCCAGTCCAGGTTGGATGCATGAGACAAGTGCTCGGACCTGGTGCACTGGGAAGACCCAGAGGAATCGGGTGGAGAGGGAGGTGGGAGGGGGGAATCGGGATGGGGAATACATGTAAATCCATGGCTGATTCATGTCAATGTATGACAGAAACCACTACAATATTGTAAAGTAATTAGTCTCCAACTAATAAAAATAAATGAAAAAAAAAAAAGCACAGTCCCATTACTTCAAGGAAAATAGAAGGGGAAAAAGTGGAAACAGTGACATATTTTATTTTCTTGGACTCCAAAATCACTGCAGGTGGTGACTGCAGCCATGTAATTAAAAGATGCTTGCTCCTTGGAAAGAGGGCTTCCCATGTGGCTCAAGTTGTAAAGAATCTATCTGCCAATTGCAGCACAGGAGATGGGGTTCAATCTGTGGGTCAGGAAGATCTCCTGAAAGAGGAAATGGTAACCCACTCCAGTATTCTTGCTAGGAAATGGACAGAGGAGCCTGGTGGGCTACAATCCATAGGGTTGTAAAGAATCAGACATGACTGAAGTGTCTGAGCATAGAATCCCTTGGAAGGAAAGCTATGACAAACCTAGACAGCATATTAAAAAGTAGATATGTCACATTCCCTTTAACAGCAAGGAGCTCAAACCAGTCAATCCTAAAGGAAATCAGTCCTGAATATTCATTGGAAGGGCTGATGCTGAAGCTGAAGATCCAATACTTTGGTCACCTGATGTGAAAAACTGACTCATTGGAAAAGACCTTTATGCCGGCAAAGATTGAAGGCAGGAGAAGAAGGGGACGACAGAGGATGAGGTGGTTGAATGGCATCACCATCCCAACAGACATGAGTTTGAGCAAACTCTGGGAGTTAGTGATGGACAGGGAAGCCCGGCATGCTGTAGTCCATGGGGTTGCAGAGTCGGACATGACTGAGCTACTGAACTGAACTCAACACTTTGCTGACAAAGGTCCATATAGTCAAAGCTATGGTTTTTCCAGTAGTCATGTATGGATGTGAGAGTTGGACCATAAAGAAGGCTGAATGCCCAAAATTGATGCTTTTGAACTGTGATGCTGGAGAAGACTCTTGCTTGAGAGACCCTTGGACAGCAAGGAGATCAAACCAGTCAATCCTAAAGGAAATCAACTCTGAATATTCACTGGAAGGACTGTTGCTGAAGTTGAATCTCCAGTACTCTGGCCACCTGATGCAAAGAGCTGACTCACTGGAAAAGACCCTGATGTTGGGAAAGATTGAAGGCAGGAGAAGGAGGGGGTGACAAAGGATGAGATGATTGGATGGCATCACTGACTCAACAGACATAAATTTGAGAAAATCTCAGGAGATAGTGGAGGCCAGAGGAGCCTGACATGCTACAGTCCATGGGGTAACAAAAAGCTGGATATGACTTAGTGACTGAACAATAAAAACAAAAATGCAGAAGATAAAAGTGAAAGTGAACTCACTCAGTTGTGTCCAACTCTTTGCAACCCTGTGGACTGTAGCCCACCAGGCTCCTCCATCCATGGGATTCTTCAGGCAAGAATACTGGAGTGGGTTACCATTTCCTTCTCCAGGGGATCTTCCTGACCCAGGGATCGAACCCAGGTCTCCCACATTGCAGGCAGATGCTTTACCCTCTAAGCCGCCAGGGACTAATGTAAAGAAATTTACCATTAACATTTTGAGTAAAAAGCATCAAGAGCTACAAGAACATTCTAGCTATAAAGATTATATAAAAGTTAAAAAAATTTTTTTCTTCTAAGCAAAAAAATTGAAAGTCATCTTTTATTTTCCTTTTCCCCTGCATCTACCAGCCACTCTATGCCAAATTGAAGAAAGTGCCATACAAACTGGAGCCTTGGAACTGCCAATTCTACAAAAGCTACACTGTTCTGTGGTGCTTTTTACTAACGTGTTCATGTTTACTCTTTCCCTCAATCTTCACAACAATCCTATGAAGTAGCTTAGGATTATCATGCCCACTTTGTAAATTAGCAGACTGATTCTCATAGAGGATAAGTAGCTGGCTTGGTCAGACAGCAAGTATATATCAGAGATAGGAGTCAAATCTAGCTTTACCTGACTTCAAACCTGAACTCTTAACCACAGCTCTATACATTTTTTTTACTTAAAGAGTGAAAAGCATCATTTAAGGAACATATAAGTCTAGGAGTTATTTCTTAGACTGGAAACAGACATCTTTTATAGGTGGCCCTGGGGTCTAGTTTAGTAGGAGGTAGCAACTGGGACATTTCATTTTAGAGTTTGATGTGTGTAAGCTTGTTTCTTATAAGAATATTGATGATGTTATTTTGGGCCATTAAATGGAAATTAGGTGTTTTGTGTGGTGGGTACTAACTGCTATCTTAGACATCTTTATATAACTTCCTGCTCTTGGTAGACAATCTCCAGACAATGCCCAGAGATCCCTGTCACTGCTCGTGGCTGGCTGCAGGATGTACAAGTCAAGCTATATGCAAGCAGGCCCTGATTCTTTCTGTAAGTCAGTTTTTGCAATGAATTCACAATCTCCAGTCTTTTCTCATATAAATACTACTGGATATTTTTTGCAAGAATCTTTTAAAAATGAAAGGCTGGGTCACAGAATTGACTTTATAGGACACTGCACGTGCCAAAGCCATTTCAAAACTTACTTCATTTCAAAATGCCTCTGTGGCTGGATTTTTCATTTCTTTCCCTTATTTTAGATCATTAAAACACATTTTATAGGTCAGTGTCAAACAGCAAGTCTTCACCAGTGCCGAAGCTGTTGTTGGAAATCATGCCAGAACACACAACTGTACCCACTAAGTTAATGGAAATGCAACATTGTGGCTGGAATTTTACAGCAGTGAAAATCGCGAAAACTCACGAACCCAATTCCCGCAACACAGAGAGAAAAGAGCCCGGTTCTTTCTACTGTGAGCGGCCAACCCACAGGCCATTAATGACTCCTTTTGGGGAACAGGAGACCCTTACTGGTTCCCATTTCAATAAAGCATAAACTTTTACATGCACACTAAACACCAGACAACGCGCAATCATTTCATCATTATCTGCATCCACCAAGTGTGTATCTATGCAGGGATCAACGCACAAGACAAAATGCTTCTTTAAAAACCTTACATTTTGATTCAGCCAACACCTGCTGTGACCCCAGGAGTGTAGCAACGTGGGTCATAAGGTTTTCTAGTCCCTTTGGGGTTCAGTGGATGCACTGTTTCACAGCTACAGTTTCCACTTGAGCACAAACCTCCTATCTTTAGCTGAGCAGCCTAACAGAAGCAAAAGTTAGGAGCAGTTCTCAATTCGGTGGTACCTTAGAATCACCTGAAAAGTTAAAAAAAAAAATCCTGATGCTTAGGCTGCATCTGACTAATACCATTCGAATCTCTGGAGGCGGGAGCCAGGCGTTACTACTTTTGGATCTCCCCAGGTGGATGTGGGCCCAAGGCTGAGGCCCTGTGGGGGGCAGGTCCTTCTTTTTTCTCTTTCTGGCCTTCTTGGTTTCTTCTTCATCAGGTCCCCTTCCTAAATTTCCCTAAACTCCAGAATGATTTTTCCCCCACAATAACAAGCTTAATGTTTTCCCTAAGTGAGAATGGCCTCCTTGGAGGAAAAAAAAGTTTTAAACATATTGCCTGATTTCCAGCACCATGGCCGGCCATGCCACAGAAGCTGTGGGTACATTGCATATTTTCTACTCAGCCTCAAAGCTTATTAGGAAAGAAATTGACAGTCTGACTACTTTAAGAAAACCCAGAGACTGTGGATCTTTGGGGCCATAGACAAGACCAGTGTTTCTTTTTACATGGGCCCTGGGCCATTTGCCCACTTCATTAGACCCTGCCTCCAGGCCGCCTGAATGTCTGGGGCAGAGACTAGTAGTTTGCTTTCTAACAAGCTTTCCAATGATTTGAATACTTCGGAAAATATTGAAGAAGCTGGTTGTCTCTCTGATAGCAGTGCCATCTCTATAATGTAAGCTTACTCCAAAGATTAAAAGATTGACTTTGAAGAAATGTTGAGTCTCATGTTAATGGGAATGAATTTTCATAAAGGGTTAAAATACACTAGAAATACATAGTTTTTCTTGAAGTTCTTGGGGCTCATGACACCAAGTGTACTTGACCGTGTCTTTCAATGGAGAAATAAGGGGCTCTTGAAGGGGAGATACGTCTAAATTTGCACTGAAATGTTATGCTTCCGCATCCATCTGTATTTTTGATACAGCCTGGACCACTTTCTTTCTAAGTGACCTTGAACAAACTAGCTAGTCCGCCCTCTGATTAGCAACATCTGTGACTTGGGGACCCCGACGCCTCACAGACTACATGAAAATTTAATGGTATAATAACTGTGCTTTGTGACTGGTAAGACCTGGACCAGGTACTGGCGGTCACTCGCACTCCTGCTGTCCAGGCTGATAGCCTTATGTTGCAGGAAACTCACAGAAGCGCTAGTCTTGCCAGGTGCACGTCAGTCAGTTTTGTGGCTGAGCTGGGACCTGAGCCCAAGAGTCCCAACTAGATGCAGTTCTCTTTCTATTTCACCCCAGCATCTGAATCGAGATGTTTGACTCAGATTTGTATCATGCTGAGCAAGGAACTCAAAGCAATGATTTGAATTCCTTATGTGACAGAGAAAGATATGTTTTAAATGTAAAACCCTCCCCTTCTCCTGCCTTGTAAAGAGAAAGGACACTTTGTCATGCTAGGTACCTGGTGTTTGTCATGCTCCAGAGAGAGGTGAAAAGTGGAGAGAATGAGAAAGCTGAGGAGGCAAAATTGTGCTGCAGGAAAAAAGGGGAGCCAAAGGCAGAAACCAAGATTCCAGGAAAAAGGTGGGAGCGGGCAGATGGGAAGAGGGGAGAAGCCCATGAAGACTGGATTAAAGAGACAGGAACTGCCTCAAGGAGTGGAATTCCTGAAAGAAAATAAATATTCAGGAGGGATTATTAGGAAAGTTTGCTCTCCAAGTATACACACTACAATCTGTTTATCCTCTCTCCAAGACTCCTCCCCAAAAGATCCACGTTGCTTATAAGTAGTTCTAGAGTCCAGTTTGGGTTTGTTTGCATGTTTGCTTTTTAGAATGTGTTGGTGCATTGAGTCAGCCATAAAGAAAGAGTAGAAGCATTTAAGACAGTGGCACCCATTTGGGTAAATATCTTATCACCACATCTCTCTGGAATTTAAAAAATTACAGAAGCTAAATAAACCATCCACAAATTAACAGGTTTTGCTAAATGAGTCAGGTCTTGTCTCTATGTCGGGAGTCCTCTCCCAAGCTAAGGCGTAGTTCCCAGTCTGGATGCCCAGGGCAAGCAGAGCCTGGCAATTTCTTTGCAGTTAAGTCTGTGCTTCCAGCGTGAGGTATTGTGAGACCCTCAGGCGCTGGTTTTCCATGGCTGCTTCCTTCCCACTGCCTCCTCGCCTCATTTACAGTCTGCATCCTCAACTCTTTTGCATCAATACTCCGTCTTTAAATTTCCATCAAACTACAGTTTTTATCTGCACCTAATTTCCTTTATTTCTTCTCTTTCTCCTGGCCTGCTATTTATAATTTGCATCAGTTTCTCAAACTTGATTCTTCACTCTCTTCCCAAGGACTGGCTTTCCTTTCTGTCTGTTGTTCTTATTGTCTCTGACTTCCTAGTTCTTGGACTTCCCAGGTGGTGCTAGTGGTAAAGAACCTGCCTGCAAATGCAGGAGACATAAGAGACTCGGGTTCAATCCCTGGGTCAAGAAGATCCCCTGGAGGAGGGCATGGCAACCCACTTCAGCATTCTTGCTTGGAGAATCCCATGGACAGAGGAGCCTGGTGGGCTACAGTTCTTTGGGTCGCAGAGTCAGACATGACTGAAGAAACTTAGCACGCACGCATGTACCCTTGCTCTTAGACACTCCTGGCGACACCTGCCTCCACGCGGCTTCTCCCATAAGGCCATGCTGCTGCTGCTAAGTCACTTCAGTTGTGTCTGACTCTGTGCGACCCCATAGACGGCCACCCACCGGGCTCCCCCGTCCCTGGGATTCTCCAGGCAAGAACACTGGAGTGGGTTGCCATCTCCTTCTCCAAAGCAGGAAAGTCAAAAGTGAAAGTGAAGTCGCTCAGTCATGCCCAACTCCTCGCGACCCCATGGACTGTAGCCCACCAGGCTCCTCCATCCATGGGATTTTCCAGGCAAGAGTACTGGAGTGGGGTGCCGTTGCCTTCTCCGACACGGCCATGACCCAGAGACTAGTCTGTCGCCTCCGTTAAGCTCACTCCTGCCCCTGAAAGCACCACAGATGAAGTCAATCTGTTAATAGTCAATAGTCAAGGCTGTTGTATTCCCTACCTACACTTAAACCACCCAAGGTTCTGACTTGATGCCGGGTGTAGGCGTCTGCACACAGGATTTTTGGATCATGATCTGTGGTAGCACCCTCACACTTCTGAAGCAATGATGAGTCAGTAAACACACACACTCCAGGGAGATACTTCTGTGTCTCCACACATAATGATACCTGTGTGTGGGTCTAACTACATTTGTTGTTCTTTTTTTAAGAGAGATTTTAATTAGAAATTAACATGTGTTCTATGCTGTTTTCCTTTAATCCTTAATCCGCAATACTTTCTATTCAAGTTTAGCAAAGGGATTAAGGATATATTTTGTAGTTTTAAAAACCCCATCTGTTTTCTCATCTACTGAAATACAAAAAGAAAGAAAAGGAAAACCCCACTTGTACTGTATAGTTTTCCCCAGGAAGTCACATCATTTTCACATTTCTTTCCAAATTGCCTTCTGAGGTCACCAACATAACATGATTTAGCCCCCAAACTAATTGGAGCAATACTATTTATAGTCTGAATAAAACATTTTTGTGAGAAATGAGTCTACAGAACTCTATCGCTCCTTACTACCTTTTAAAATCAGCACATTTGCACATGAGCGCTGCACAGTTCTTTCTATGGACTCTCTACCCCACATTTCAGTTCTGCTCTTTCTCTGGGCAACGCACTTGGGGGGATGTGAAAAAGAGATAATTGCAAAAACATGGAGCTTTCTGCTTCAGCTGCCAGCTTTCCCACCCCAAATAATACATTGGAATCTCAAGTTATTCTTTGTGAATAAAGCATAGAGTTATTTTGAAGGAAAATACACAAAGGAAAAGTGATTTGTTTGAAGGGAGGAAAAAACTGTAGTTAGGGTTATCAGCCCTTTTTGTTTTTAACCATTTGTTGCCAAGTATGAGATAAAGAGAATTCAAAGTGAACTCATTTAACTGACATGAATGTTTTTTTGGGGTGTGTGTGTTAACTTTTTCTTTTGGGGGGTCTCCATCACTACCTCGGCAGGGGGTGGCTGCCCGAGCCCAGCCCCCACCCCCCTTCCCTTCCTGGATTGTAGTCACGGCAGTCACATTCCAATGTGCTGATGGCCATATTTTCCATCAGCAGCATTTGGCTATTTGGCATAGTCCTCAAGCAACTGTGCAGACTTGGAGTTGCCTGCAGTGTGGCTCATGTGTTCCTCTGGACCGTCTGGACAACTGTGATTCTCAGAGGCAGTTAATTGTTAAATGCTTAAAATAAAGACATAAGTTATCTTTGTCAAATCTGTGCACTCTGTTTCTGAACATGGTCTGGAATTGCTCTGGGTTTCAGGATAGTGCGGCGATTCTTCTATGATTAGTGAAAAATGGATTTGGAAATGAAGCACTTACTTTGGCACTTTTCTGCAAAAAGAGCTGAAGAATTCAGGTCCCAAGTCTGGCTTTCCTTGCCCCCTTTTTACACCCGCTGAGACATGGTGTGCACAGAAAGTCACTGTTTAACTAGAAACACCTATGTTCACAACTTGACTGCTACCAGCATTTACAGTATATATAGCATTTATATAGTATACACACTTGCCAAAGTATTTTTCGCTCCATTGCTGATTTTCAAGTAAGCAAGTGGTTAAAACAATTTCTAAACAGTGACTGCCGTTTTGAAAATTTCATTCATTTTATGTTCACAGTAATAAATGCTTCCTGTTAAGTGAAACATCTTTGGAAAGTCTGGTGGAAAAACAAGAAGCATGGAAGGGTAATCTGGCCTCTCCCGGTAGGTAGTGGGGTGGAAACTTGATCCCTTTTCTTTTCCTTTATGGCACAGCTAGTCGGTGCTCCACAGAAATGGCCCTGGGCCTGCCTCTGCGGTAGTTGGTAGGCTCAGCTAAGGTACACTGGGTCTTTAATGCCTTTGGGAAAGGGTGAGCGTATCACAGGGCTTCTCAGGTGGTGCTAGTGGTAAAGATGCCACCTGACAATACAGGAGACACAAGAGATGTGGGTCAGTCCTTGAGTCTAGAAGATCCCCTGGAGGAGGGCTTGGCAACCCACTCCAGTATTCTTGCCTGGAGAATCCCATAGACAGAGGAGCCTGGTGGGCTACAGTCTATGAAATCACAAAGAGTCAGACAGGACTGAAGTGACTTAGCATACGCGCATGCACGGGCACATTGTCACCACTCGGCCAGGTATTTATTCTTCAGGAATAATCTAAGCAGAGGGGAAAGCATAATTAACTAATAGAAGATCTGAAAATTTCCTCCCAGATTGGTACTTAGTTACTGAAAACAGTCACTGAGCCATCCTGAGGACTCTGGAAGGGATGGGCAAAAGATTGTGTGATAGAAACACATCAATGGATATGTTTCTCTTCTATTTGTAGTTGTCCCCTACAAACCCATCCCTTCCATCAAATGTACATGTTAAGGATATATGAAAAAAAAATAGTTAAAAGAAAGAAGAGGACAAAATTACAAAGGGTTACTAAGAATATTTGGGCATTATTTTGAGGGAAATGAGTGACTTATGTGGGATATCAGGCACCCTAGAGAGAATGTATTGGGCAAATCCATTTGGTCACCAGCTATAATGCTCAGAACATGGAGGCACTGGCCCTGTGAACAGGTGATGAAGCTGTGAGCCCAGAAGTAGGCAGATTGTCAATCATGCAATGCCTTCAGTCCGGGAGCTGCACGGCTTTGTACACGGGGCAGCAGAAGGCGGAGGGGACCACTACTAGAGGTGCCCCCGATCTTTCCTAATTCAGTACTGATTTTGTGAACTGGATAACTGTGTTCCTTTGAAGATGTTTGTCAAATAATTAGTCTCAATATTCAAATAAACCTGAATTTATCTTAGAGGAAGCTGATCTTGTTACTAGTTGAAATAAATATGCCTTTGGAATTTTCTTTTCTTGTTCTTTTATTTTTCTAGGCACCAATTGAAGGCAGAAGAAATTCCCCAGTGGATCCAGAGTCTATCCATTAGCAGCCATTTAAATGACGTCTTTTTTCTTTTCCCAAAGCACACACATGCCTTTCTGGTAAGTGAACAGATGGGAATGTGGCATCCTTCCTGCCACCCCTCATGCTAAGACACATTCCTTCTACTCTCTAAATAACTTGACACAGGCCAAGCTTTCCAGACTTCATCTGTAGAAATTCTAAGTTCAGGCAAATGCATTATCATGCCAGTGAATTAAAGGAGAGCAGCAGAAGTTAGAAATAGGGCTGAAGGGAAAAAGCTTCATGAGGACCACCCTGAAACGGTGTAGAGATTCAATGTCTGTTTCCAATCATTGGCTTCTGGGAGAGAGTGAGTTCTGTTTACAGTAGTTCCAAACCAGGTGAGAATGAAGGAGTCCTCTGTGTCCAGAAGGGCAGGTCAGTGTGGCTTGTGACCAGTTGTGACCTGTGTCGCAGGTGAGGTCAGATATGTTTGTGTTAAAAGAAGAAGTGATGTGTCTTTGAAACATTGGCTGCAGTTAGCCAGATAGGATGGAGAAAGAAAAGGCGGAAAAGAGAGGGTCAAAGGGTGTGATGGGACATCAGGATTGGGAAGTCCTGGCTTTGAGTTTGTCTCTGACAGGCAGCAGTTGCTTCGGGCAATTTGTTTCTACTTTGTGAGCCTCAACTTAGTCACCTAAAAAATGACTATTAAATGAGTGATTCTCACATTGTTTGATCGAAAGACTTGCCACACTCTTAAAAACTGAGACCTCTGAAGGGCTTTTGTTTACATAGGTCTATCTGTTGATAATTGCCATATTAAAAACTAAAATGTCCAAACCTTTAAAAGTTATTAATTTATTTAAAATAGTAATAACAAGCCCGTTTCATGTTAACATATGGTTATGAAAATTATATTTTCCAGAGAGAGAAATAAATTTAGGGAGAAGAATGACAACGTTCTGCAAAAAATGCATATCAGTGTTTTGACTTAATAGGAGACTGCCAGATTCATATATCTGCTTCTGCAGATTTAATCTGTTGCAATTTCATATATCATGTTGTCTTTGGAAGACTGCATAAAAGAAAGAGTGAAAAAGCAAAATATTGACTGAATGTTACAGAAATAATTTTGATCTTTTATGCTTCCAGAAAGGGTCTTGGGGATAGGAAAATCTGTGTTTGCTTTCCCAAGACATTAATACTGCCCTCTTTGCTTCATGCATGAAAAATACACACCAAATCTTTGATGACTGTGCACCTATCCTCTCATCCATGGTCTGCAGACCTTTGGGAAAAGGCAGGGTGGATGGGTGGTCTCTGAAATGCCCAACTTCCCCCTCCCTATTCTCCTTAGTTCTCCAAAGAAGGCAATGGAAACTTCACAGGCTGTTTCTGGCAGTGCTAGTCGTCTATACCATACTGCCACCTCCCCATCCCTTTCCCATTTGGGAAACTAGTCCCATGGAGCAGACCTATGATGTGAAGCCTCTGATTGCATAACAGAATGGGAAAGCATTCTCCATCCCCTTGAACTGAGGACATTTACTGGCTCTTCCCATGATGTAGAGGAAAGAACATGGGCTTTGAAATCAGGTAGGCTTGGGTTGATCTACAATTCTGCCACTTATGTGGCCATGGGCACATTAATTAATATCTTTTATCCTCAGTTTTCTTGTTTCTAAAATGAGGTCAACCTATGTGGTTGATATATGGATTAAATGTGATAAGAATGTTCACTGTTCACTTGTCTATGTGAAGAAATTTTCATTAGATTGTTATTCTCCATCTTTTCATTTTGAGGATTCCTTTACATTACAAGTTTTGAGACTGCTAAAAGAACTTCTGTGTATGTGAGTTCTATCTACTAATAGTTCTCATAATAGAATTTTTCCTTTCATCTTTAAGGCAGAAAGTAAATTTTACCCTTTTTATAAAAAGTTTTATACAAACTTAATTTAAGTCTATGATCTATTTTTGAGTTAATTTTTGTAAAGAGTACAAGATATAGATCAAAACTCTTATTTTTGGCATATGGTAATCCAAATTTTCCAGCATATTCTGTTGAAAAGAGCATCCTTTCTTCACTGAACTATCTTTGTCCTTTTGTTGAAAATTCTTCTTTCATACATGAGTGGGTCTATTTCTGGACATTTTTTTTTTCTATTCCAATGATCTATATGCTTATCTTTCATTAATACCATACTCTCTTGATTATTGTAGCTTTATATAGTAAGTCATGAAGTTAAGTAGTATGAATTCTTTATTCTTCCTTTACAATAGTTGTTTGGTTACTCTAGTTTCTTTAACATCATATATATTTTAGAGTCAACTTGCCAATTTCTACAAAAAATTATTCTGGAATTCTGATCAAAATTGCATTGAATATTTTGAGCAGTTTGTGAATTGACATTGAGCATCCATTGAGTCTTCCAATCTCTTGACATATTTACAATATATGTATTCTTTGATCTTTTTTATCAGTGTTTTTAACTTTCAGTGTATATATTTCACAAGCATTTTCTTATATTTATACCTAAGTATTTTATGTTTTGGTGCTAAGATAAATGATTCTTTAAATATTTCAGTTTCTGATCATTCATTCATATAGAACTTCACTTGATTTTTTTAAAAGTAAGATTATTTATTACTTGGCTTGTATAAACTTCATTTGATTTTCATACATTGATCTTATGTCCTGTAATCTTGATAAACTCATTTATGATGCTTAGAGCTTTTTTTCATTTTTCTTGTAGATTCTTTGGGATTTTCTACATAGACAATCATATTGTCTGTGAATAGAGACAGTTTTATTGCTTCCTTGGCAATATATGTGGTTTTTATTTATTTTTCTTGCCTTATTGCACTGGCTTAGACCTATAGTTTGATATTGAATAGAATCAATGAGAACAAGTGTCCTTATCTTGTCCCCCTTCTTAGTGAGGAAGCATTCAGTATTTCTCCATTAACTATGATGTTAGTTCCAGGACTTTTGTAAATGACCTTTATCAAGCGTAGGAAGTTTATTTTTCTAACTTGCCGAGAGTTTTTTTTTTTAAATAAAGAATGGACGTTAACTTTTGCTAAATGTATTTTTCTGTTCTTTTGAAATGATCATATTGCTTTTATACTTTAGCCTGTTGCATCCATTGATTGTCAAACCTGGCACCAGCCTTGCATTCTTAGGATAAACTCCACTTGTTCATCATGTGTTATCTTTTTCATATATTTTTGGTTCAATTTACTAAAATTTATTAAAAATTTTTGTTTCTATTTTTGTGATGAAAATTGATCTATAATTTTCCTGTAATGTTTTCTTCTAGTTTTGATATCATGGGGTCGCGAAGAGTCGGACACGACTGAGCGACTTCACTTTCACTTTTCACTTTCATGCACTGGAGAAGGAAATGGCAACCCACTCCAGTGTTCTTGCCTGGAGAATCCCAGGGTTGGGAGCCTGGTGGGCTGCCGTCTATGGGGTCACACAGAGTTGGACACGACTGATGTGACTTAGCAGCAGCAGCAGCAAACCTGACTTCATACATAAACTGAAAACTTTTCTCTCCTCTTCAATTTTCATGAAGTGTCTGTATAGAATGTTTATTACTCACTGGCAGTAGAATTCACCAATGAAGCCATCCAGTTCTGGAATTTCCTTGTGAGTTGTAGTAGAGGGTGAGATGGTTGAATGGCATTGCCAATTCAATGAGCACGAACTTCAGCAAACTCCAGGAGATGGTGAGGGACAGGAAAGCCTGGTGTGCTGCAGTCCATGGGATTGCAGAGATGGACACAGCTTGACAACTGAACAACAGCAAGTTTTCTGAATACAAATTCAATTTGTTTAACAGGTATGAGGTTTTTCAAATTATCTATTTATTATTGGGTGAGCTTTGGTAATTTGTGTTTGTTATGGGTTGAATTGTTTGATCTCAAAATTTATATGTTGAAGTCCTAATCTGAAACTATAAATTGCAGATGTAAATAATTAAAACAAGGTCATAATGAAGTACAGTGGACTCCCAATGCAATATGGCTGCTGGGGACACAGGAGAATACCATGTGAAGATTAAGGCAGAGATCAGGATTACCTGGGTGGGCTTTTGGTAATCACAAGAGTCCTTATCAGAGGGAGACAGAAAGTTGGAGATGAGATAATTCTGTGCTGTTGGCTTCAAAAATAGAGGAGTGGACATGAAGCAAGGAATGCAGTCTGATTTTAGGAGCCAGAAAATGCAAGCAAACAGATTCTCCCCTGAAGCCTCCAGAGGAAACCCAGCCCTGTGGACCCATTTCAGAATTTTGACCTCCAGAACTGTGAGAGAATAGGTTTGTCACTTTCACTAATTTTGTGGCAACTTGCTACAGGTACAACAAGAAAATAATACAATAGCTATACGTTTTCTATTTTTCCAATGGTTGCTTTAGGGTTGATAGTATATGCCCTCAACTTATTAGAATCTACATTTAAGTAATATTATAATATTCAGATACATTATAAGAACCTTAAGATGTATACTCCTCTTTTCCCTGTCCCAGTCTGTGTCCCAGTGTTGTCATATCTTTTTATTTTACTTTACTTGTAAATACCATCATATATTGTGTTAATTTTACTTTAAAATGATGTTGAAATTTAGATAAATATATTATATTTTTACCCATGTATTTACTATCTCCAGTGCTATTCATTCCTCCATGTACATACATGTTTCTCTCCAATGTTATCTTCCCTGCCTGAGGACTTTATCATCTTATCATCTTCTGCAGTGCAGGTATGCACCTGCTGATTTTTTCCCTAGTTTTATATATCTTAGAAAGTCTTTATTTTTCCTTTATTTCTGATGAGAAATATGCTGTCATTTTCAATTTGAATCATATTATCTTGCTTTTTTGCATGCTCAGTCATTTTTTTATTGAATGCAGACATTATGAATTTTAGCTCTCTTTGGATGCTGGATATTCTGATATATTTAAAAATATTTTGAGCTTTATTCTGAGACATAGTTAAGTTGGTGGTAAATAATTTAATCCTTTTGAGGTGTGCTTTTTAGCTTTGTTAACTAGGACTAAAACAGCTTTTATTCTAAGGCTCATTGCTATGGTTTTTCCAGTAGTCATGTATGGATGTGAGAGTTGGACTATAAAGAAAACTGAGTGCCAAAGAATTGATGCTTTTGAACTGTGGTGTTGGAAAAGACTCTTGAGAGTCACTTGGACAGTAAGGAGACCCAACCAGTCCATCCTAAAAGAAATCAGTCCTGAACATTCATTGGAAGGACTGATGTGGAAGCTGAAACTCCAATACTTTGTCCACCTGATGCAAAGAACTGACTCATTTGAAGAGACCCTGTTCCTGGGAAAGATCGAAGGCAGGAGGAGAAGGGGACAACAGAGGATTAGATGGTTGGATGGCATCACTGACTTAATGGACATGAGTTTGCGTAAGCTCCAGGAAATCCTGGTGATGTACAGGGAAACCTGGTGTGCTGCAGTCCATGGGGTCGCAAAGAGTCAGACACGACTGACCCAATGAACTGAGCTGAACTTTGTTTCACTACAGATACCAAGCACTTCTGAGTATTATACCCTGTGCCTTACATATTACAGGTTTCCCTTTTTCTTTCTTTTTTTTTTTTTTAAAGCCTGACTCATGGGAACATGAATTATTCCTGGTCATGTATGAGCTCTATGGATTCTTCCATAGAGCTCTATGGAGAGTTCCTTCCAGATAGTTCTTTTCCAGTGTTGTGTATTGCTTTCCCTTTGGATTTTGTTCATTTGTCCATCTGTTTGCTTTTTATTTTGTTTTTATGCATTCACTCATCAGTACTCTGCTGAACACTTGCTGGGCTTCTCTGCATATTTCCTGTGCTCTGTTCTCTAGCATTCTTCCTCGTAAATTCTAGCTGCCCTACCCTTCCTAATGTCCCAGCTCCACTTTCTGAACTAAAAGAGATGGTTGGGCTTCACCTAGGTTTATTCTTCTCTGCCTTGAGGAAATAGCCTCAAGGAAGTAAGCTGAGGCAGTTGTTGGACTCTGCATGCCTATTTCCCCTCTCTTAGTATCACAGTCCTGTATTACTTGTTGCCTACTGTCTAAAATCATTGTTCTTTTTTTTTAAGTTATTTAAGGTAGGAGGGTATATTTATATATCTCTGTTTCTTCATCTTGGAAGGAAGTGAAGTCACCCCACGTTAGAAATAATAAAAAAAATTTTTTTTTGAATGTTTACTTATTTAAATATAACCATACTATACCTGTTGCCTACTAACAAAAATAATATATTTTTATAGACCTTAAGTTAAATCGTCTCAACACACATACATGAGCACACACACATACACACAGTGGTAACTATGTAGATATAGTAATAAGTCATTTATCTTGATCTTGGAGATCTTTTCAGCATGTATACATATATCAAAACATCAAGTTTGATACAATGACATTTAATATTACAATTAAACATATGTAATTTTCATATGTCAAAGTTCTCTCAATAAAGTTTTTTAAAAAACCAAGCCAGTGGGAGAAAAAGGAAAATAACTATATTTAAAAAAAAGAACAATTTAGTAGACTTCTGTTTACATACCAGGATGTAAAAAACTAAAAGAAGCATGTTCCCAGCCTTACAATAAAAAAGGGCCAAATCAACTTCTAATTTACATCTTATAAAAATTTAACTCAGAATAGATCATAGACATAAATGTAAAATCTAAGATTACAAAAATTCTAGAAGAAAACATAGAAGAATTTGTGTGATCTTTGGCTTGCCAAAGAATTTTAAATATGATATTATAGAACAACCTAAAGAAGAAAAAAAATGATAAGTTGAACTTACACACAACCCATATGTGAATGTTCATAGTAGTTTTATTCATAGTTGCCCAAACTTAGAAACAACCCAGATGTCTTTCAGTGGATGAATGGATAAACAAACTGTGGTAATCAATACAATGGAAAGCTGTTTGTTAAAAACAACAAACTATTGATTCACTAAAAAAAAAAAAAGCAGAACATGGATTCATTTCACTAAGTAAAAGAACACAGATGCAAAATATAACATTCTGAAGAAGGCAAAACTATAGGGATGGAAAACACACATTGGTTTCTAGGCATTCTAGGCATTCCTGGGGGAGGAAGCAGGGGGCAGAGGGACTGACTATAATAGGATGAGGGATATTTAGGAGTGTTGGGACCATTCTGTATAGTGTCCTGGTTGTGGATTTGTCAAAATCTATAGACCTGCACAACACAATGACTGAAAATTATTGCATATAAACTAATAAAAAGTCAACCAGAACATAGGGGAACCCAAGATGGAATATGGACTATGATAATTGTATTGAAATATGCTACAAATGTATGACATAATCACAATGAAAAAATGTATGGAACAAAGAGTTGATCTAACTTTGGAAATTTTATTTATTGAATACTGTGAGGCTAAAAAAAAAGAATTTTATGCAAATGTTGTATTTTAGTTGGTAAAGTTGTTTCTCACAGAAGTCTAGTTAGAAATTCTGAATTTTCTTTACATGTATATTAGAGGAGAATAAATAAGTAGTCAATTTCTCACTGTAACAGAAAGTAGTTACAAACAAGCCAAGGAGAGATTCTAGAATAAGCTTTGTAATGCTGGTTTGGATTTGGAGTTAACAGAGTATATCATGAGAAATGCTGGACTGGATGAAGCACAAACTGGAATCAAGATTGCCAGGAGAAATATCAGTAAACTCAGATATGCAGATGGCACTACCCTTATGGCAGAAAGTGAAGAAGAACTAAAGAGCCTCTTGATGAAAGTGAAAGCAGAGAGAGAAAAAGTTAACTTTAAACTTAACATTCAGAAAACTAAGATCATGGCATCTGGTCCCATCCCTTCATAGCAAATAGATGGGGAAACAATGGAAACAGTGACAGACTTTATTTTTGGGGGCTCCAAAATCACTGCAGATGGTGACTGCAGCCATGAAATTAAAAGACACTTGCTCCTTGGAAGAAAAGTTATGACCAACCTAGACAGCATATTGAAAAGCAAAGACATTACTTTGCCAAAAAGGTCCATCTAGTCAAAGCTTTGGTTTTTCCAGTAGTCATGTACAGTGTGAGAGTTGGACTATAAAGAAAGCTGAGTGCCAAAGAATTGATGCTTTTGAACTGTGGTGTTGGAGAAGACTCTTGAGAGTCTCTTGGACAGCAAGGAGATTCAACCAGTCCATCCTAAAGGAGATCAGTCCTGAGTGTTCACTGGAAGAATTGATGCTGAAGCTGAAACTCCAATATTTTGGCCACCTGATGTGAAGAACTGACTCATTGGAAAAGACCCTGATGCTTGGAAAGATTGAAGGTGGGAGGAGAAGGGGATGAGAGAGGATGAGATGGTTGGATGGCATCACTGACTCAGTGGACATGAGTTTGGGTAAACTCCAGGAGTTGGTGATGGACAGGGAGGCCTGGCGTGCTGCAGTCTATGGGGTCTCAAAGAGTCGGACACGACTGAGTGACTGAACTGAGCTGACATACATAAATACATCTTTGCCCTGGGGTCTAGAAACTGTGCACTGTCACAGCAATGAGCACACCCAGAACTCAGAGACCTCAATGTCTAAATACCTTCTCCAGTAGAGGAACTAGGGTTCCTTGGAGAGCTGGATGATACCAGGACTATGGCAGAAAAAGTGCAAAATGAATCTGGAACATTTTGTAGAGTCAGAAAGAAGGATGTCTCAAAAGAATTCATGAGCCAAGATGAAAGAATTACAAATGGCCAAAGATGGAACAATTTGAGCAATAAATTACTGATAATATTTTATGCAATCCAAAGGATAAAACTAATGTCCATGATCGATATTGATATAAATGAATAATTGAATAAATAAATATGTGAAGGATAAAGAAAACCTTAAAATAATTTAAATTTAAAAAGTATATGGAATGAGTGAAATAGAAAATCAGCATTAGAATACCAGAGTACTAATTGCTTCAGGAAGGATCCATTATCCATTCATTAATGCTAAAATTAGTTGTCAAAATTTAAGAAGAAACAGGGTATTTGCATAGACAAAATATATATTGAATACAAAAGGAAAAGTAGCTTGCTGGCGAAGCATACTAAGCACAATATTAAAGCTTAATATCTCCACTAACATGGCAGAGGATATCACATATTTCTAAGGAAATGTGTCTCTAAGGCTTTCTTCCCTCAAATCCACTAGACCAATCCAATCATGAGAAAGTATCAGACAACCTTAAATTGAGAGCCATTACCCAAAATATTTAGCCAGTATTATTAAAAAGCATCAGGATCTTGAGGACAAGGGAACTATGAAGAACAGTCACAGATAAGAGGAGACAAAAGAAATTTATCATGACAACTGAGTCCCTTGGACTGCAAGGAGATCAAAAAAGTCAATCTAAAGGAAATCAACCCTGAATATTCATTGGAAGGATTGATGCTGAAGCTAAAGCTCCAATACTTTGACCACCAATAACTGACTCATTGGAAGAGACCCTGATGCTGAGAAAGATTGAAGGCTGGAGTAGAAGGGGATGACATTCATTAATACTAAGGATGAGATGGTTGGATGGCATCACCAACTCAATGGACATGAGTTTGAGGAAACTCTGGGAAATGGTGACAGACGGGGAGGCCTGGCATGCTGCAGTTCCTGGGGTCACAAAAAATTGGACAGCACATGAATGACAAAAAATGCAATGATGTATCCTGAACTGGATTCTGGTTCGGAATAAGGATGTTAGTGTCAAAACTGCTGAAATCTGAATACATTCTGTAGTTTAATTAACAGTATTGTATTGATGTTAATTTCTTAGTTTTGATAGTTTGTAAACATTATGGTTACATGAAATGTTGAAAGAAGTTGGGTGAAGTGTACATCCAATCATTTATGTTATCTTCTGTAATTTTAAAATGATTTCAAAACAAAAAAAATTTAAAAAGCTGAAGAAAAAATTCAGTGAGAAAAGTGGCCTTGTTTTACATTTTTGAAAATCTTATTTAATGAACAGATTAATGAAAATCAGCTGGATTCTGGATTTTGCATTTAGTTTGTTGTAACACTGTGTGTCATATAGCTTCTGGAAAACCCCGCAGTACACTTGTGAGAAAATGACAGTGAAAAGGCAAATGATAGTATCATAACAAAAGCAGCTTTAACCTTCTGAATTCCTGAAAGGGCTTGTGGATCTCCAAGCCCTGGAACACATTTGAGAACCACTGCATTAGAATATCACCCCTAAGTTCTGTTTACCACTGAAGGGTGATTGGTGAGTTTCAGATGGAATTGAATTGCTGCTTTCTTTTTGGAGATGGGCCTATCAAAAGTGTATGTTCTGGAGGTGAATGTTTAATTCAGAAGAATGCTATCAGGCTCATTTTTGGCTGTACCTAAACTATACTGAATATCAACGAGAGATAAGGAGGCCTTCTTAAATGAACAGTGCAAAGAAGTAGAGGAAAACAATACAATAGGAAAGACTAGAGATCTCTTCAAGAAAATTGGAGATATCAAGGGAATATTTCATGCAAGGATGGGCATAATAAAGGACAGAAATGGTAAGGACCTGACAGAATTAGAAGAGATTAAAAGAAGTGGCAACAATAAACAGAAGAACTATACAAAAAGGTCTTAATCACCAGGATAATCACAATGGTGTGATCTCACCTAGAGTCTGGTATCCTGGAGTGTGAAGTCAAGTGGGCCTCAGGAAGGGAAGTGAAAGTCACTCAGTCATGTCTGGCTCTTTATGATCCCATAGTCTGTAGCCTGCCAGGCTCCTCTGTCCATGAATTCTGCTGGCAATTCTACTGGAGTGGGTAGCCATTCCCTTCTCCAGGGGATCTACCCAAACCAGGGATCAAACCCAGGTCTCCTGCATTGCAGGCAGATTCTGTCTGAGTCACCTGAGAAGAGATGCTGTCACCCTGTTTGTTTAACTTCTATGCAGAGTAGATCATGCAAAATGCCAGGCTAGATAAATCACTAGCTGGAATCAAGATTGCCCAGAGAAAAATCAACAACCTTAAATATGTAGATGATACCACTGTAATAGCAGAAAGTGAAGAGGAACTAAATAGCCTCTTGATGAGGGTGAAAGAGGAAAGTGGAAAAGCTGGGTTAAAACTCAACATTTGGAAAACAAAATTATGGCATCTTGTCCCATCACTTCATAGCAAATAGAAGGGGGAAAAGTGGAAGCAGTGACAGATTTTATTTTCTTGGGTTTCAAAATCTCTGTGGACGGTGACTGCAGCCATTAAATTAAATGACGTCTGCTCCTTGAAAGAAAAACCATGACAAATCTAGACAGTGTACTAAAAAGTGGAGATATCACTTTGCCGACAAAGGTCCATATAGTCAAAGCTATGGGTTTTCCACTAGTCACATATGGATGTGAAAGTTGGACCATAAAGAATGCTGAGCATCAAAGAATTGATGCTTTCAAATTATAGTGTTGGAGAAGACTTTTGAGAGTCTCTTGGACTGCAAGGAGATCCAACCACTCAATCCTAAAGGAAATCAGTCCTGAATATTCATTGGAAGGACTGATGCTAAAGGTGAAGCCCCAGTAACTTGGCCCTCTGATATATAGAGCCAACTCATTGGAAAAGACTCTGGTGCTGGGAAAGATGCTGCAGTCCATGGGATTGCAAAGAGTTGAATGTGATTTAGTGACTGAACAATAACAAAAACTATACTGAACAGATAACTTTACTACTACTCAATCAAGCTTTCTGATCTGTATAGGAGTTCTATCCTATATTTCAATTAGTTCAGAACTTGGACTGGTGTCAGAGATGTTATTTTCCTCCTAAATTCACAATGTGAGCTTTATATGACTAGATGTAGCCCACGATAGAAGAATAAAGGAGGCCAAAGTGGCAATAAATAGGAAGTGATGGGAAAAAATTGCCCAAAGAATTCAGGTCCCCCAGAGAAACACTTCGATTCTTTCTCTGAGCTCATTCCAGCCAAAGAATAGCCTCTTCTTTGTGTGATATCTGTAATGCTAGATGCACTTAGGTTCAAAAGCATTAATAACAAAGTAAATGACTATCATATGTGTCCAGTTATAAAACTTCTCTTTCTCCCATGACGAAAGCTCAACTGCTCATTTTCACTCTGAAGTTCCAATTCATCTTCCTCTCAAACTGAATTCTAGGGGGAGCTCCCTAAGCCATTTCAATATGGTATCCTCTGAGAAATGAAGATCTGGCAACCCAGACTCACAGCCCCTTTCCAAACTCGGAAGACAGCCGCTGCCCACAGAGTCCATAATCATAACATGTTCCGAAATCCTGCTTTGTGGCTGAATTTTTGAAGTACCTCTAAAACTAAACTTGCACAATCTGTTTCTATTTTACCATAATTCCTCTTTATTTTGTACTCCACTAATCCAGAATTTTATATAATTGAAACACCACTCCTATGATTCTTATTTAATAGAAAATTGAAAATTATTTCCTTATTGAAAATGTTTTGGGCCCTTAAGAATAAAATATTTGATTTTCAAAGCAGTTATTATTTCAAAACAAGAGTTGAAAGATTAAAGATTCTTTTTTTTTTCTTGCTTCCTGGTCTAGCAACCCCCTTCCTTATAAAGATTTTGGGACTTCTGGTATAAGTCTGTTAAGAACCATAAATCCTCCCTTTCATTCCATTTATAAATACTCAATACCACCCTAATTCTGGGGAAGATTGAGGGTAGGAGGAGAAGGAGGCAACAGGGGATGAGATGGTGGATGGCGTCATTGACTCAATGGACATGAGTCTGAGCCAACTCCGGACAGGGAAGCCTGGCGTGCTGCAGTCCATGGGGTTGCAAAGAGTCAGACACGACTGAGTGACTGAACAACAACGGCTGTATCTGTACTCTGTATAGAAAAAAATTCTACTTCCTTAAGAAATATTCTGTAAATTAAATTCTTCTTAACCTAGTCTTGTGGTTTGATGATCTTTTCTACAAAAGTCTGTGTAAAGTCTAATAATTACAAATGAATAATGATGCTGCCATGTACAATGTAAAGGACACTTAGACAACATATTTATTCCCTGTTTTTGGTGACACACGTAAGTGTTTCTGAGACACAAGGTTTTTTTTTTTTTTTATATATTACCCATTTTGAGATATTTAGAACACTTAAAAATTCTGTGCCAATTGTAGAAGCTGACATTTAAACATGTCGGTTTATTTGAAAAGTTTGATGTAAAATAAATTACAGATTTATTATCTCAAAAATTGAAGATGTTACTATGTGCCTTTAACATATCTCTAAATTGTGCAGGCTAACAATTGTTTTAGAATTTATCAGTATTAGATTACAAAACCACTTGGAACCTGTCTGACTAAATCATCTTTTTTCGTTTTCCTAACTGTGAAACTGATTCTGAAATGATGAATATATACACACCATACTTTAAATGACTGCATATGCTTGTTTCTATTTTGTGAGGACTTTTTCAATTTTAGCTTTTTTAATACTAGCAAATATTCTCTTCTCATTACCAAATCCAAACAGTATTGTTTCATTGTCAAGGAGAATACCATCTTCGGGGGCTCTAAATATTCTATGAAGAGAAGCGGATTCACTGAAGGAGATGACTGGCCATGTGTTAAACAGTGACATTTCAATGCATTTTAATTTTGGTCAAAAACAGACTCAAAGTTAAACAACTTATGCAAATAAGTGGCAATTGAAGTTGACCATTTTAAAATAGGGACAATGAGCATGAAAAATCGAGATGAATGCATTGCTTCAATTTCATGGACAACATGACTTAAAAGCAGGCCACTGCCATTCTGCTTTAATTTAAATGAATAAAATGTTTTCATTGTCTCAAAAACCAATTTACTTTCAATAACATTCATGATATATTTTTCTTGGTTTGTGTGTCTCTTTGGAAAAGCATCAGCAAGAGTTATTGGCTATGGAAAAGAATTCACTTAGCCTTTTACTGGGCTTCGAGGGTGGTGGAAAACTAGATTTCTCTGGATAAATTGCTATTGGCCATTTAAAATGTATAGTGTTTCTCCTTAGACTAAATTTATTCAGTATATTTGTATTCTGGGATGAAATCTGAAAAGTGACTGATGGTAGGGAAACAGGATAAAATCTATTTCACAGCAGATTTGTTATTCAAGCTAGCTTTAGAAAGAAATATTTCCTAGAGAGGTCTTCATCAACTTAGCTTGAACCAAGGATTGTGATCACAGACCATAGATACTCTGCCATCCAGCTGGCTTCTCCTATCAATTAGTGAAGTGGTGCTGTCAAATTTTAGCAGGCTTAGGTGGCAAGAGAGTGCATCTGCTCAGCTGGTCCTCTATATGTACCCACCATCTAAAATGCTGCACCATCACCCCTACAAAAGGTTGATAGAGCAAATGTCTATGGTGGAAGTCCAACAGATGAAAAGAGACCTCTTGGAGCCAATCCTGGTCCCTCTGCAGCTGGACTGTGCCTAATCCCTGGGGGCAAGCCTAGCACCTCATACTCTTCAGCACTACTTCTGGTCCATGGAAGCTCAGCTGAGTGGTGAAATTGGTGACCTTGACACAGCCTAAAAAGTGGGAGGGAACAATGGATTATAAATATTTTCAAAAGAATACAGGGTCTAAGGCCCCTAGGCTGTGTAGAAAATAAATAAGGCAGCTGACAAAAGAGAGCATCTTGAGAGCTCTTCAAAAGAGTTTTTGGATGCTTATGATAAGGAAAGAAGCCATTGGGAATGTTGAGTTTTCCTTCCACAGGAAAGCAACAGGGTCCACAGTGTGGGCTCCCGGATATTCTAGAACCCGAGGAGAGTCAAGCTGTCACTGACACTGCAAGAAGTCCATGGTGGTTAAAACAATGAAGACAGTAAACCCTTATCTACTTCAGCCTCTATCCCTGTGCAGGCGCTTAGCCATCCTTCCTGCTAAGTTGCCTTCCCCATTATTTCCACCCTTGATTCATCTGTCTTTTCTCTGCCGAAAAAGTTTTAGGAACCTCTCAGGCATAGTAACCAACTTTGAACCTGAATAATTACTAGATGAGGTTCAAATGCATGGGGTATATATCCATTTTCATGGGAGTGCATGAAAACGCCCTTCCTTCTTCCTCAGTTAGTTCAAGTCATCCTAGTTCTCCTGGTAAGAGAGGAGAATGACCTCAAACGGTATAAACAGAGAGAAAAACAGGAATATAAAACTAGTAGGTGAAGAGTAGGTTTGGGAGGGTGGTAGAGAAATAAAAGTTGAGAAAGCACACAAGCTGTTTTTGAAAACCTGGGAATGGAAGCAATGAAAACGTCATGAAGTCCTTTGTTTCAACTAAGTGCATTACCAGTTTGAGTGCTGGTGGAAGAATTTAAGGAAAGAAGAAAGGAAAATACCCTGATGTGGGAGAAATCACAAAAACTGAGGCAGTCAAATCAGACAGTTAACTGTAGAAATAAAAAAATAAATAAGAAAATTATGAAAGGAAGCAGAGAAAAAGCACCATGGGAGGAAGCTTGTAAATAAAAGCACAAAGAATGAAAATGAATCACAACTGACCAGGAGGATGAAAAGAGAAGAATGGGAAAAAATAGACTTTTTACAAAGAATACAATGATAAGGAAAAACTCTTCCAGCTAAAAGCAAACTTTAAAAAAAATGAAAAGATATTTCAAAAGCAAAAGGAGCCCAAGGGAATGCCTCAGCTGAATGACAGGAAAAGCAAACTATAACCCAAAATAGGGGAAGAAAGAGACAAAACCTATGCAACAAGTAAATTGAGCCAAAACACATGAAAAAACAATTGTTTTACTCAAATATTAATACAAGAATGAAGTTCTGAAAGTAATCAAATGTGACTTATTATCTCACAGCATGCTAGCCGTCTACCTCTGTTGGAAGCTTTGCCATTTCTCCCACTGTTTAAAGCTGCCCCTCCCTGGCAGAAAATATATTCAGTTCAGTTCCTTTCAGTTGCTCAGTCATGTCCTACTCTTTGCAACCCCATGGACTGCAGCACGCCAGGCCTCCCTGTCCATCACCAACTTCTGGAGCTTGCTCAAACTCATGTGCATCGAGTCGGTGATGCCATCCAACCATCTCATCCTCTGTCGTCCCTTCTCCTCCTGCCTTCAGTCTTCCCAGCATCAGGGTCTTTTCCAGTGAGTCAGTTCTTCACACCAGGTGGCCAAAGTATTGGAGCTTCAGCTTCAGTGTCAGTTTTCCAAAAAATAGTCAGGACTGATTTCCTTTAGGATTGACTGGTTGATCTCCATGCAGTCCAAGGAACTCTCAAGAGTCTTCTCAAACACCACAGTTCAAGAGCATCAATTCTTCAGCACTCAGCTTTCTTTTTGGTACAACTCTCACATCCATACATGACTACTGAAAATATGTTAGTCTTATAGAACCAGTGTGGGGCTTCCCAAGTGGCACTAGTGGTAAAGAATCTGCCTGCCAACTCAGAAGATGTAAGAGACATGGGTTCGATCTCTGGGTTGGGAAGATTCCTTGGAGAAGGGCATGACAACCCACTCCAGTATTCTTGCCTGGAGAATCCCATGGACAGAGAAGCCTGGTGGGCTACAGTCAATGGAGTCACACAGAGTTGGACAGGACTGAAGCAACTTAGCACTCATGCAAAAGAGTACGCATAAAGCAGTTTAAAAAATAGGTCAAGAAACCTTGTGTTTTGAAGGCTTACTGAGAAAGATGCGCTGTTCCAACACTTCCTCTCAGTGTTAGAAGCATTAGATCGAATGGTGGTCAATATCTTGGATGTGATCCAACAGTTTATATCTGTAGATGAAATGAAGGCAATTTATGGAGTAATTGGAGGACAAGATGAGATCATACACTTAGAATATTGTTTGGCATCTAATGCATGTTTAATAAACATTAACTATTATTAGCAAAATAAATTTAGCTTAAATCACTAAAATCAGATGGCATTCTTAAAGTCACTGAGGTATAAAATCAGGGATGTGTAGCCAAAATGTAAATTTTGACTTGTTATGATTTCCATGTCACAAGACTAGAAAATCACAAGTGTAATATTAGTTAAAAAATCCAGAAAGAATCCAAGAATTTGAAGTTACATCACATTTCTATGATAAACAAGCTGATATTAAGTTATAATTAATAAATGATTGAACTATTAAACTCTTAAAATTACATATGAGACAATGTGACTCTCTAGCAAAACATTTAAAAATATGTTGCGGATAAATTATTGATGTGGGTAAATTATTGATAAAGAAATAAAAAGACACAAGCGTAAACAATTGGTTGATATAGTCCACTGAGAATTTCAAAAGCCATCTGACAAAGTTTTACACTATCTATTTTCAAAATCTGGTCAGGCTGTAGTGAAGAGTCTGTTTTATCTTATAAAGGGCTTAGAGATATGAAGCAAATAATATAAATTAATTCTTCTCTGAATAGAAATGGGTGAACAAGAGAGCTTGGTAAAGACTGCATGAATTAATAAATAACTTGGAATAGAGACAACAAAGCAAAATATTTATATTTGGAGATGATATTGTCATTTTGAGTAGTTAAGAATAGATTCCTGAAAGATCTGATTTATCTTTGAGAATAAATAGAAAAATTGCCAATAATGGACAATATAAATCATTGTATTTGTATATTAAAAGAATCCAAGCCAGAGCAATGGAATTCTAGTCTGGTAATGGAGGAATAGCTCTTACTGGGCCAAATATCCTTCAAAAAACAACAATGAACTCTGGAGAAAATACAACAACTACCTAAAGGCACTGGAGAAGAAACAAAAACAGCGGAAACTTGATAGCAGCCCGCTCTTGGAAGGAAGACGTGGCGGGGAGTAAGTTTCTCATTTTTCTCAATTTGTTTACCTGAGAGCAAACCCCAATTTATGCCAGATGGGGTGACTAAAACTTGGCCAGAAAATTCGTAGTCCTAGAAGCTTGAACAATCGGAGGACAAGTTTCAGGGGGACCACAGAAGCTAGAAATTGAAAAGCAAGTCTCAGGAATGAGAGAGCCATGGAGGAGACTATATTCTGCACACCAATTTTGCTTAAATCTCTGATTCTTGAACTACATAGGTATGAGGAAGGCTCCAAGCAGCCCAATTAAGGCTAGAAGTAAACTAGGTTTCTACTGCTTCAGGCAACACACAAAGAGTTTATTGTTACAGTTCTGTCAAGAAAATTGTCTGATAAAAAAATTCAATATTCTAAAGAGGGACATAAGAGAAAACAAAACCTGTACACCATATCATTAGCAATGTCTAGGATATAATCTGAAATTACCAGGAATGTGAAGAAATAAGAACATATGACCAATGTTCAAATAAAAGGCAATCAATGGAGACAAACCTAGAGATAATCCATATAATGAAATTACCAAAGATGTTAAAACAGCTTTTTAACTATATTCAACACTATATAAAGGAAAATAGGCTCCAGTGAATAGAGAATGCCAGAGAGAAATAGAAACTGTTGAAAATAACCAAATCAAAGTCATAGAACTGAAACATTAATATCTAAAATAAAGCATCCACTGGATAGCCTTTACCAGAGATTGAAGGTGACAGAAGAGAGTGCTGGTAAACTTAAAGGTAGTTTCATATAAATTAGACAATCTGAGGAATTATATGTTGTCTGTAAAAACTCCTTTAAAACATGAAGGCACGGATAGTTTAAAAGTAAAAAGATGGGAGAAGGCTATAAAATACAAGACTAATCATAGAAAACCTAAGTGGCTATGTTAATATCTAACAAAACAAACTTCAGAGCAAGGAGTATTATCAAGGATAAAGTTCAATATTGTTAATGAGCTAAGTCAAGACGACAAATTCTCAACATATATGCATATAATAACAATTTAAAACACATGAAACAAAAATTGATAGAACTACAAGGGGAAACTGATAAGTCTACGGTGTAGAGAAATTATAACAGTTCTTACTTGTTAATGAATAGCACAAATAAAAAACTGGTAGCACCATAGGGGACTGGGAGCACATCCAACTTGACCTGACATTTATAGAACACTTGACCAACATCTGCAGGGTGCCAATTTTTTCTAGTGCTTATGAAACACTCACTAAAATAGACCATATTCTGGGATTAAAAAAAAAATTCTCAGGAAGTTTTTTGTTTTGTTTTTTGGCTATGCTACATGACTAACAGTATCTCGTTTCCCCAGCGAGGGACTGAACCCAGACTGTGGCACTGAAAGACCAGAATCCTAATCACTAGGCCACCGGGGAACTCCCTCAGTAACTTTTAAAAAATTTAAATAATAAAAATTATGTTTGCCACAATGAATTTAAACTAGAAATCAACAATAGGAAGATGAAGAAGATATCTGACAATGTTCTCAAACATTTAAAAATTAAAGAACACACTTCTGAATGGGCTTCCTTGGAGGCTCAGATGGTAAAGGATCTGCCTGCAATGTAGGAGACCCAGGTTCGATCCATGGGTTGAGAAGATCCCCTGGAGGAGGGAATGGTGACCCACTTCGGTAATCTTGCCTGGAGAATCCCCTGGACAGAAGAACCTGGCAAGGTTCCATGGGGTTGCAAAGGGTCAGAAATGATTGAGTGACTAAAACTTCCATTTTCACTTCTAAATTATCTCTGCTATGGTTTGAATGTTTGTGTCCCCCTGAGATTCATGTGTTGAAAACCTAATGTCCCAGGTGTAGTTAGGAGGTGAAGCCTTTGGGAGGTGATTAGGTGGTGACTGGTTAACGGGGCCCTTGTATACTGATTGATGCCCTTATAAACGTGGCCTCAGAGAGCATCTTAGCCCCTTCAGCTATGTGAGGACGCAGCACAAAGTTGACAGCGTGCAACCTGGAAGGAAGGGGAGCTTCGTCAGGACCACCTCTGCTGGCCAAATGATCTCAGACTTCTAGCCTCTAGAACTTTAGGGGTACCTTTATGTTGTTTATAAGCCACCCAGTCTGGGGAAGTTAGTTGCAGCTGCCCAAATAGACTAAGACACCCTGGGTTAAAGAAGAAATTTAAAAGCAAATTACAAAATAATATGCAAGCTGTATGAAAATGAAAACACAATGTGCAAAATTAATGAGATGCAGCTAAATACATGCCAAGACAAAAATACACAGCATTGAATGCTTTTATTATAAACATGAAAGATTTTAAACTAATGAAGCTACAGAAGTTAAACCCAGAGTAAATAAAAAGTCAAAACCGGGGTCTCCTGCATTGCAGGTGGGATTCTTTACCAGCTGAGCTACCAGGGACGTGTGTGCGTGCGTGAAAGTCACTCAGTGTCTGACTCTGTGACTGCATGGACTGTACAGTCCATGGAATCCTCCAGGCCAGAATACTGAGTAGGTAGCCTTTCTCTTCTCCAGGGGATCTTCCCAACCCAGGGATTGAACCCAGGTCTCCCACGTTGCAAGTGAATTCTTTTACCAGCTGAGCCACAAGGGAAAACCACAAGGGAAGCCTCAAATACAAGGAAGGTAATCATAAAGATAAGAGCAGAAACCAAAAAAAAGATATAGTTTTAAAAAGTCAACAAGACAAAGATCTATGAATCTCTGACCCAGTGGTTCTTAACAAAAGGTGATTTCACCCATCCCAGGGGACATTTGTCCATGTCTGGAGACAGTTTTGATTGACACAAATGGAGAGGATGCAGTTGCTTCAGGTATGCAGTGAATAAAGGTTAAATGATGCTGCTAATATCCTCTATTCATAGGACAACTCCCCACAGTAAAGAATTATTTAGCCCAAAGTGTTAACTGTTCCAAGTTTGAGAAACTCTGTTCTCATAGTCCTCTGTTCATATAGTTCAAGCAAAATGAGAGAGAGAGAAAGTGAGAGGGAGAAGGAGAAGACCAATATCAAGAATGAAAGAGAAGGATTTCTCTGGTAATTTAGTGGTAAAGAATCCACCTGCCAACGCAGGAGACTTCCCTGGTGCGGGAAGACTTCTCTGGCCCATTTAATCCCTGGTCCCAGAAGAACCCACGTGCTGCAGGGCAGCCAAGTCTGCGTGCCACAACCACTGAAGTCTATGCGTCCGAGAGCCTGTGTCTCACGACGAGAGGCCACTGCATTGAGAAAGCTGGGCTCTGGACCTGGAGAGTAGCCCCCTCTCCCTAGTAGACAAAAGCCCACGCTGCAACAAAGACCCAGCACGGCCAAAAATGAATAAATAATAAATTAGAAAATTTATCATGAAAAAACCCCATAGTCATCAAAAGGATATTAAGTAAAAATTATTAACAACTTTCAATCTGATAAATTTGACAACTTAGATGAAATGGACAAATCCCTGGAAAGAAGTATCAAGCTACTAAGACTAATTTAAGAGAAGCAGATATCCATGACTAGTTCTCAATGATTAAAATAATTAAATTAATAGCTTAAAAACTTTCCATAAAGAAAACTCCATGCCCACATTGCTAAACTGGTGAATCTTTTCAAATATTTAAGGAGTAAATAATGCTAGATCTATGTAAATTCTTTGAGAAATAAAACAGGAAAAAACATTTTACAATATATCATTACTGTGATACTAAAACCAGATAGTTACATTAAAAGAAAATTAATATCCTTCATGAATATAGACTCAAACTCCTTAAGAAGACTCAGTGACTAAATCTAGCTCCATATTATGGCTTCCCAGGTGGCACTAGGGGTAGAGAATCTGCTTGCCTATGTAAGAGACTGGGTAGGGAAGATCCTTAAAGAAGGAAATGGCAAACCACTCCATATTCTTGCCTGAGAAATTCCATGGACAGAGGAGCCTGGTGGGCTACAGTCAATGCGGTTGCAAAGAGTTGCACATGATTGAGCATTGACTGAGCACTGAGAAAATACATATTATATATTTACAGGTGCGTGCTTCATTTGTGTCTGACTCTTTGCAACACTATGTACTGTGTAGCCCTGGGTCAGGAAGATCCCCTGGAGGAGGCATGGCAACCCACTCCAGTGTTCTTGTCTGGAGAATCCCATGGACAGAGGAGCCTGGCGGGCGACAGTCCAAGGGGCTGCAAAGAGTCAGACATGACTGAGTGATTAAGCACAGCACATATATATGGGTTATCCTAGGAATGAAATGTTGGTTTAACTTCTGTAAACGTATAAATCACATAAATGACTAAACCACACAAATGACTAAAAGAGAAACCATGTGATCATTTCAATAGATGTAGAAAAGTATTTGAAACAATTCAATATCCGTTTATGATTAGAACATTTTTCAGCAAACTAGATATAAAGAAAGCATTCTCAATCTGATAAGTGGGCACCTGTAAAAAAAAGAAAAAAGAAAACTTGCAGCCAACATCATGCTTAAGAATAAAAGACTGAATTGCTTTCCCAGTAAGATCAATAGAAAAGCAAGTATGTCCACCCTCATCACTTCTAAACAACTTTGTTTTGGAGGTCCTCAGTTCATTTCAGTTCAGTCACTCAGTCATGTCTGACTCTTTGTGACCCCATGGACCACAGCACGCCAGGCTTCCCTGTTCATCAACTCCCGGAGCTTGCTCAAACTCATGTCCATTGAGTCGGTGATGCCATCCAACCATCTCATCCTCTGTCATCCCCTTCTCCTCTTGCCTTCAATCTTTCCCAGCATCAGGGTCTCTTCCAGTAAAGTCAGTTCTTCCATCATGTGGCCAAACTATTGGAGTTTCAACTTCAGCATCAGTCCTTCCAATGAATAGTCAGGACTGATTTGCTTTAGGATGGATGGATTGGATCTCCTTGCAGTTCAAGGGTCTCTCAAGAGTCTTCTCTAACACACACTTCAAAAGCATCAATTCTTCAGTGCTCAGCTCTCTTTATAGTCCAACTCTCACATCTGTACATGACTACTGGAAAAACCATAGCTTTGACTAGACAGATCTTTTTCGGCAATGGCTCTGCTTTTTCAGTATGCTGTCTGGGTTTGGTCATAGAGTTTCTTCCAAGGAGCAAGCGTCTTTTAATTTTATGGATGCAGTCACCATCTGCAGTGATTTTCGGAGCCCCCCAAAATAAGGTCTGTCACTGTTTCCACTTTTTTCCCCATCTATTTGCCATGAAGTGATGGAACCAGATGCCGTGATCTTAGCTTTCTGAATGTTAAGTTTTAAGTTAACTTTTTCACTCTCCGCTTTCACTTTCATCAAGAGGCTCTTTAGTTCTTCTTCACTTTCTGCCATAAGGGTGGTGTCATCTGCATATCTGAGTTTATTTGATGTTTCTCCTGGCAATCTTGATTACAGCTTGGGCTTCAACCAACCTGGCATTTTGCATGATGTACCCTGCACTTAAGTTAAATAAGCAGGGTGACAATATATACAGCCTTGATGTACTTCTTTCCCAATTTGGAACCAGTCTGTTGTTCCATGTCCAGTTCTAACTGTTACTTCTTGACCTGCATTCAGATTTCTCAGGAGGCAGGTGAGGTGGTCTGGTATTCCCATCTCTTGAAGAATTTTCCATAGTTTGTTGTGATCCACTCAGTCAAAGGCTTTGGCATCATCAGTAAAGCAGAAGTAGATGTTTTTCATCAGAAAAGGTGGTTTAGTGAAGTGATTGAGTATTTAGGCTCTGCAGTTGGCTTTGGGTGGATTTTCATGGTGGAGGTAGCCCCTGATGACTAGCTGTATCATCTTGGTTACTGTTGCTCAACTGCTTTGTCACAGTTTCATTATCCCTAAAGTGGAAATAGCAATAGTTCCTGCTTCATCAGGTTGAGATAAATGAGAGTTAACATGTGTAAAGCACTTAGAATGTGTACCTGACACAAGATACCCATCAATAAACTACCTACATGAGTTTTTCTTTATAAATGTGGCTGCTCTCATGTTTTTACTTTTCTTAAATAAGTGAGTAGAGAATTAGTTGAGGTTACATTATTTAGCATATGAGGGAGAGGGTGCAGTGGCCCTCTGATTGGGTGGGGGTGAATTGGATGTGACTGGGGCTTTGTAGGAACTGGTCTACAGAGTGTGATATCGTGACTGTCTTACGCTATCAGCCACTTCCAAGCCAATGCTCAGTGTGGCCATCTGCCTTGAAAGTTGAGTTTATATCACCTCTCCACTGAGTTGCTTTTATTTTATTATTTTTTCTTTTTTTTTTTGGAGGCTAATTACTTTACATCATTACAGTAGTTTTTGTCATACATTGAAATGAATTAGCCATGGATTTACATGTATTCCCCATCCCAGTCCCCCCTCCCACCTCCCTCTCCACCCGATCCCTCTGGGTCTTCCCAGTGCACCAGGCCCGAGCACTTGTCTCATGTACCCAACCTGGGCTGGTTATCTGTTTCACCCTAGATAATATACATGTTTCAATGCTGTTCTCTTGAAACATCCCACCCTCGCCTTCTCCCAGAGTCCACAAGTCTGTTCTATACATCTGAGTCTCTTTTTCTGTTTTGCATATAGGGTTATCGTTACCATCTTTCTAAATTCCATATATATGTGTTAGTATACTGTAATGGTCTTTATCTTTCTGGCTTACTTCGCTCTGTATAATGGGCTCCAGTTTCATCCATCTCATTAGAACTGATTCAAATGAATTCTTTTTAATGGCTGAGTAATATTCCATGGTGTATATGTACCACACCTTCCTCATCCATTCGTCTGCTATTGGGCATCTGGGTTGCTTCCATGTCCTGGCTATTATAAACAGTGCTGCGATGAACATTGGGGTGCACGTGTCTCTTTCAGATCTGGCATATGACCCAGCAATCCCACTTCTGGGCATACACTGAGTTGCTTTTAAAATCTCTTTGGCCACTACTTGGAAAGGATGGTGTAAGGGTTAGATGTTCATGGGACATACTTCCCAGACTCTGTGGGCTCTCTGCCCAGGAGTGACAGACACTGGGCACAGAGAGAAGAAACAACAGACTCAGGCTCACACATACACAGCCGTCCTGGACACCTGTACCCTGCTGAAAGCAGCCCTCTTGCTCCTCGGGAGATCGGCCCATTCTTAGTTTTTTTTTCCTTTTCCAGCCCATTCTTTAAGCTGCAAGTATTTGTAAGCTGCATCATATAGTGTCCAGTGGGTTAGAAGGATGAAGTTACCAGTCAGTGTTGATACTACCCTTGATTTGCTGTTTAAGGGGTTTACGAACTTTTTAAAAAGCCTTTGGACGTGTGCATGGCTGATAAGCAAGCTTTGGTAAAGCCCTCAGAATGTAGAGAATCACATGTTTTCTCCTCTGGAGATCAGCCCAGATGACATCATTTGGATTCAAAGGACTAGGAACTGTTCTAAGAATCTCCTTCCTTGAATGCAAATCTCTTGCTGTTAATTTGTGGTTTATTTTCCTACACAGGGTGGTAGAGATCCCCCAGCTGGCTTCCACATGGGATTCTGTCCCTGTCCTAGCCCTGAGGAGCAGGCAAAAAAAAAAAAAAAAATCCAGGGCCACTTCTGTTAGCAATGAATCTGGGAAGCTGAAGGATGGTGCATGCTCTTCCTGACCTACCAATAATTGTCCTGAATCCCATTGAGGCCCTCCTTCCACCCACTTCACACCCCCACTGTAACAAAAGGCAAAAAAAAAGGTGAAGAGAAGGAGAATGATTTGTCTTAACAGCAAAATGTATGCATTTTAAAATTTTATTTATTTTTTGGCTACTCTGGGTCTTTGTTGCCACATATGTGCTTTCTCTAGTTGTGATGAGCAGGGGCTCTATTTGCAGAGCATGGGCTTCTGCACTGTGGTGGCTTATTTGGTTGGGGAGCACGTATTCTACAGCACAGGGTTCAGTAGTTATGGCACATGCATTTATTTGCTCTGCGGCATGTGGGATCTTTCCAGACCAGCGATCAAATTGGTGTCCCCTGCATTGCAAAGCAGATTTGCAACCACTGGACCACAGAGAAGTCTCCCCCTCTCCACTGTAAATAGAGTCCAAGCATTGTGAGAGAGGACACTCACTTTTTGTCAGATGGTGGATCAGACTCTGTCACAGTGTGACTTTTCTTTATCATTTATTCCTGGGTTCCTGAATCCGAGTGAGTAATGAGTAAAGAAACCCCTTTTAGGGACATAACTAGATCAATTAATTCTTCCTTTGCTTTATTACTTCCCCCAAACCATCCAAGTTTATCTTTTTATTTATTTATTTATTTTCTGAAGCCAGAGCCAGACCTGTTTATAGGCTTTCCACACCACCCACCCATCCCTTGTGGCCACCGGGTGCAGCCCAATAGACCAGGGCTGAGTGATTGAGAGGGCAGTGCCCAGCCAGCTCGGTGGGCTGGTATCAATGACAGGACCAAGGAAGATGGGCCTGTCTAGAACCGCCCCTCCCCAAGGCCTCTGTGGGTCCTGTCCCCAAAGGTGAGAATGTTTTCTGGCCTTGATGTGAAAAAGTGAAAGTGAATGTGTTAGTCGCTTAGTCGTGTCTGACTCGTTGCAACCCTGTGGACTGCAACCTTCCAGGCTCCTCTGTCTGAGGAATTTTCCAGGCAAGAAATTTGGAGTGGGTTGCCATTCCCTTCTCCAAGGGGTCTTGTCTACCCAGGGATCAAACCTGGGTCTCTTGCATTGCAGGCAGATTCCTCACCATGTGCTGAACTGCAAAAGAGGCATAGGATCTCCAAGTTCCATGGATTCCCTCTCGTCAGATCCATGAGAGCACTCTTAGGGCGGGGCTCAGGGCTTGTCTGGGAGCTGTCCCTGGGTTCTGATTGCCTTCTCAGGGAACAAGGAGGGCCTCACAGTCAAGATGTCTTTGGGAATGTGCATGGAAGTGGAAAGAAAGGGACGAAAAAATGAATAGGAGCCTTTGGTTTGGATGCCTGGATGATGGGTCCAACAAACAAACGACAACCCAGACCAGCAACCCTGTGGGATGGAAAGAGGAAAGAATGGGCAGGAGCGGGAAGCAGAACTGGAAAGACACCTGGGGATTCCGGCACCTAATTCTCATATGGGTGGGAAATCATTTTTTTCCACATCACCAAGAAATTCTCAGGACACGAGCTGGGTACTGGCTCAGGACACCCTACAATTTAACTCAGTTCTGACACTGTCTACCCAGAGCAATGTCAGGTCCCATAGGTGCGGAGTCCAGTCCTGTGAGGCCTTCCCCCACGGCAGACAGCAGTCACAAGTCTAAGTCCTCACCTGTGCGGCTATGGATCAGTGGTTCCAGTGATCCACCACCAGCCCCCAACCCCCACCCGCCCCTCCGCCCCACCTTTGATTAATTTGCTACAGTGGCTCACAGACCTTACAGAGACATTTTACTTACTAGATCATGGGTTATTATGAAAGCATGTAACTCAAACAGACAGTAGGGATGCCCAGGACCAGGTGTGGGGGAAGGGTGGGGCGCCTCACATGGCCTCTCCCAGCAAGCTGCTCACCCCGGGTTCATCAGCCTGGGAACTCTCAGAATCTTGCTCTTTTGGGGTTGTATGGACGCTTCATTACATAGGCATGATTGATCAAATCATGGGCCATTGGAAATTGATTCAACCCTCAGCCCCTCTCCCCTACAGGAAGGTGAGTGGGTGGGTGAGAATGGGAAGGCAGGACTGAAATCTCCAACCCTGTAATCACTGTTGGCTTTGCTGGCAGCCAGCCCCCACCCTTAGGTGGGGTCCAAAAGTCACCTCATTAAAATAACAAAAATCCCTTACTGCTCTATTTGTTTAGGAAATTTCAAGAGTTTTCTGTGTCAGAAATGGGGAATGAAGGCCAAATATATTTCTTAGTATAAATCATGATATTACACCCAATACACACCTATCCCACCCACACCAGATTCCCAATCCCTGGGCTCATCCTGGCCACTGATGGTATTGGGAGACCCTCTGTCTGAGAACCTTTCTGAGACAGTGAGACTCATCCTCACTTTCTTGGTATATAAAGTAGTACTTTTATAACTCATTTGTTAATCTCTTCCTGGGATAATATACCAAAGATAAGATACAGAAATACTTTCCAAGCAGATAATCTGAATAAAGAAAGGCTAACTTCCTACCCTCTTGTTTGTTAAGCTTTGGAAGAGGACTTATGGGCAAAGATCCTATTCTGCATGTTCCATCTGGGGTCGATATATCAAATGCCTTATAACATTTTAACTGTGTAATGCAAGTCTACTGTTAAGAGCATTTTTTAAACGGTGACAGATTAAAAAGAAATGACAATGACAATGCCTTCATTTAGGAGTGGAATCTTTTCCAGTGAAGTCAGAGGAAGGTCCAATCTCAGTCATGATCATCAAATCTTGTTTATTATCAGATAGTGCTATGTTCTTAAGAAAGATGCAACCCAGACCCAGACAGAAAGCAAGCAAGCAAACAAACAAAACTCCTCTAACCCCAGAACTGACCCCATGGTGGCAAATGCCTGAAGTGTTTGTGGCTTTTCAGGAGCCTCTGATAGCCTGGGGCTACAGACAGGGAACCCTGACCCTAGGCTGTTAACAACTCCAGACAGGAACAATTTCATATTTGTTATTGTGCCCCAGTCCAAGCACAGTGCTAGGCGTCTAACAGATGCTACTACAACTTGTGGGGCTAGATTGATGGGTATTTTTGCTCTTTTAACAGAGAAGCATAGATATAAAGAACCAGGGACTTAGAGAGAGGAAAACTACAGCTGAAAAGTTGGAGAGGTAAGGCAAACACACGGCTACCCAAACCACTGGGAAGTGACTCCCCATTTCAGGAAGCTTATAAAAGTGTGGTGAACAAAGTCAGACCCAACAGCCAGCTAGAATTTAGGAGAGCATCTGAGGACAAGATCTCAATATGGTCATTGGGGCGGTGGTACAAGATGAAGTGTGACCAAGGAGAAGCCAGACAAGAGCCAGTTAAGAAAGGATGCAGATGGCAGAGCATTGGTATTCCCAGCCCCCCAGGCTGGAGTGAAGCTGGAGCTGCGAGGCAAGGAAACTACCACACAAGGCTGTCACCTGCAGGTCACTCAGTCCCCTGAAGTTGTCTCAAGGCGGCTTGTGAGTTTCCAAATCTTCCTTAGACCCACTTGTAGAGCTTCATATATATTAAAGCAGCTTTTTTGGTCTCAATTGTTTCTACTTTATGCTGGGTATATTGCACTGAAAAAAATGAAACAGAGTGAATAAAAATAATTGTAAAAATAATCAATGGCTGATATTTAAATGTTGCTTATCCTTATTTGCAAAGTCCGATGGAAATGTTTTCAGTGTTTTCCAGTAAATCCAGTGCTGTAAAGAGCAATATTGCATAGGAATCTGGAATGTTAGGTCCATGAATCAAGGTAAATTGGAAGTGGTCAAACAGGAGATGGTAAGAGTGAACATTGACATTTTAGGAAACAGTGAACTAAAAGGGACTGGAATGGGTGAATTTAACTCAGATGACCATTATATCTACTACTGTGGGCAGGAATTCCTTAGAAGAAATGGAGTAGTCCTCACAGTCAACAAAAGAGTCTGAAATGCAGTTCTTGGGTGTAATCTCAAAAACGACAGAATGATCTCTGTTTGTTTCCAAGGCAAACCATTCAATATCACATTAATCCAAGTTTATGCCCCAACTTGTAATGCTGAAGAAGCTGAATGTTTCTATGAAGACCTTCGAGAACTGCTAGAAGTAATACCCCAAAAAGATGTCCTTTTCATTATAGAGGACTGGAATGCAAATGTAGCAAGTCAAGAGATACCTGGAGTAACAGGAAAATGGCCTTGAAGTACAAAATGAAGCAGGGCAAAGGCTAACAGAGTTTTGCCAAGAGAACGCACTGGTTGTAGCAAACACCCTCTTCTAGTAACACAAGAAAAGACTCTACACATGGACGTTACCAGATGGTCAATACCAAAATCAGATTGATTATATTTTTTGTAGCCAAAGATGGAGAAGCTCTATACAGTCAGCAAAAACAAGACCTGGAGCTGCTGTGGCTCATGAACTCCTTACTGCCAAATTCAGACATAAATTGAAGAAAGTAGGGAAAACCAATAGATCATTCAGGTATGACCTAAATCAAATCCCTTATGACTATACAATGGAAGTAGGAAATAGATTTAAGGGACTAGATCTGATAGACAGAGTGCCTGATGAACTATGGACGGAGGTTTGTGACATTGTACAGGAGACAGTGAACAAGACCATCCCTAAGAAAAAGAAATACAAAAAGGCAAAATGGCTGTGTGAGAAGACCTTACAAACAGATGAGAAAAGAAGAGAAGAGAAGTGAAAGGCAAAGGAGAAAAGGAAAGATATGCCCATTTGGATGCAGAGTTCCAAAGAATAGCAAGGAGAGATAAGAAAGCCTTCCTCAGTGATCAATGCAAAGAAATAGAGGGAAACAATAGAATGGGAAAGACTAGAGATCTCTTCAAGAAAAGTAGAGATACCAAGGGAACATTTCATACAAGGATGGGCTCAATAAAGGAAATAAATGGTATGAACCTGACAGAAGTAGAAGATATTAAGAAGAGGTGGCAAGTATACATAGAAGAACTATACAGAAAAGATCTCCATGACCCAGGTAACCATGATGGTATGATCACTCACCTAGAACCAGACATTCCAGAATGCAAAGTCAAGTGGGCCTTACCAAGCATCACTACGAACAAAGCTAGAGGAGGTGATGGAATTCCATTTGATCTATTTCAAATCCTAAAAGATGATACTGTGAAAGTGCTGCACTCAATATACCAGCAAATTTAGAAGACTCAGCAGTGGCCACAGGACTGGAAAAGGTCAGTTTTCATTCCAACTGCAAAGAAGGGCAATGCCAAAAATGTTCAAACTACCACACAATTGCACTCATCTCACAAGCTAGCAAATTAATGCTGAAAATTCTCCAAGCAAGGCTTCAAATGTACATGAACCATGAACTTCCAGATGTTCAAGCTGGATTTAGAAAAGGCAGAGGAACCAGACATCAAATTGCCAACATCCATTGGATCATCGAAAAAGAAAGCTCCAGAAAAACATCTACTTTTGCCTTATTTTATGCCAAAGCCTTTGACTGTGTGGATCACAAAAAACTGTGGAAAATTCTGAAAGAGATGGGAATACTAGTCCAGGCTGGATAAAGCACAAGCTGGAATCAAGATTGCTGGGAGAAATATCAATAACCTCAGATACACAGATGACACCACCCTTATGACTGAGAGCAAAAAAGAACTAAAGAGCCTCTTGATGAAAGTGAAAGCAGAGAGTGAAGAAGTTGGCTTAAAGCTCAACACTGAGAAAACTAAGATCATGGCATCCAGTCCCATCACTTAATGACAATTAGATGGGGAAACAATGGAAACAGTGACAGACTTTATTTTTGGTGGCTCCAAAATCACTGCAGATGGTGACTGCATCCATGAAATTAAAAGATGCTTTCCCCTCGGAAGAAAAGCTATGACCCACCTAGTCAGCATATTAAAAAGCAGAGACATTACTTTGCTGACAAAGGTCCATCTAGTCAAAGCTATGTTTTTTCCAGTAGTCATGTACAGATGTAAGAGTTGGACTATGAAGGAAGTTGAACATGGAAGAATTGATGCTTTTGAATTGTGGTGTTGGAGAAGACTCTTGAGAGTCCATTGGACTACAGGGAGATCCAACCAGTCAATCCAAAGGAAATCAGACCTGAATATTCATTGGAAGGACTGATGTTGAAGCTGAAACTCTAGTACTGTGGCCACCTGATGTGAAGTACTGACTCATTGGAAAAGACCCTGATTCTGGGAAAGATTGAAGGCAGGAGGAGGGGATGACAGAGGATAAGATGGTTGGATGACATGATGACTGGATGGACATGAGTTTGAGTAAGCTTCAGGAGTTTGTGATGGACAGAGAGGACTAGCGTGCTACAGTCCATGGGGTCACAAGGAGTTGGACACAACTGAGCGACTGAACTGAACTGATCTTTATTTGTACTTCCATGTGATATAATCTGACAGAAATCCCTTAACCCCATCACTTAATCATGTCCTCTTCAAACACTGCTACTCTTATAAGAAATTATGCTTCATTATTCTACAGTGCTAGGGATACTTGGAAAGGAGGACCCAGAAGGTGGGCTTCATAATGGGATAGGCTGGGCTTTATCTAATACTGAATGAGTTACAAGAACAAAAACCCAATCAGCTGATATAGAGTAGCTAATTCAGACAACTTCTAAAAATAGCAAGTTTATAGAATATTAGCATTTGGAAGGGATCTTGATGATGACTGGTTTCAACCCCTACATTTAAATTGAGGCAAACAGGTTTAGAGTTTGAGTGATGTGCTGAAGGCCACGAAGTTAGAGGAAGGGTTAGGGTGGTAACTAACTCTGATCCCAATCTGTGCTCCTTCCAGCAATCTTCCTTGCTAGATCAAAGGGAAAGGGGACTGGAGAGAGAACTGCAGAGAGAGACAGAAGGAGAACTGCATTTACATTTACAGTTTCTTCCAGAGATCCACTGAATAGAAGTAATTTTGTAAAATGGGGAAATTGTAGGAAACATTTTTTTAAATTTCCTAAATTTTAGCTTCATAAATCAGATCTCTCCTCTAGAATTTCTAGCTTTTTCTAAAGACAATTTATTCACTTAGTCTCATAGCATTCTCTGCTTTTCTTTTCAGAAAAGAAAAGTATGTAATAGTGATATTTTTGAAATGGAAAAAGCTGGGAGAGGAGAAACTTGCCTTTGAAAAAATTCCAAAGAAAACCAATTTTAAAAATTCGCTTGCTCTCTAAACTGTGTTACTTTTCTATAGCGTAATGCCAATGCTGAATATTTGAAACTCTTTAAAGCAGTACTATAATCTGTTGATGAGGTTCAAATTGTGGCAAAATTAGATTTTGATTATACTTCAAGCGATAGATATTTATGTGAGGAATTTGCAACCCTATAAAAACCTTCCTTACATCTCTGTTTGAATGTCTGTAGTTTCTGGTTAAAATTGATTAAATCTAAGGACATGCTTATCCAAGATGAAGGAAGAGATTCAGGATGGTGCGCATTCTCTGTAAATGTATTTGCTAGTGTCATGCTCACTTGTTACTGGATGTGGGCACATTCTATTGACATACCCATGAATAACTAATTAATAATTAACATGGAGAGTTAGAGTTTTCTCTCCTTTTTTTTTAAAATTTATTTTTAATTGGAGGATAATTGCCTTACAATGTTGTGTTGGCTTCCCCCATATAAGAAGGTGAATCAGCCGTAAGTGTGTGCGTATATATGCATATATATATGTATCGTATCCCTCTTGAGCCTCCCACGCCAGTATTCTTGGGCTTCCCCTGTGGCTCATCTGGTAAAGAATCTGCCTGCAATGCGGGCAACTTGGGTTTGATCCCTGGGTTGGGAAGATCCCCTGGAGAAGAGAAAGGCTACCCACTCCAGTATTCTGGCCTGGAGAATCCCACGGACAGTATAATGCATGGGGTTGCAAAGAGTCAGACGACTGAACAGCTTTCCTTTTCACTTTTCTCGAGCCTCCTTCCCAGCCGCTCCGTCCCACCCCTTTAGGTCTCACAGAGCACCAGGCTGAGGTCCCTGTGTTACGCAGCAGCTTCCCACTAGCTAGCTATTTTACACACGGTAGTGTATATATTTCGATGCTACTATTTAAGTTGGTTCCACCTTCTCCTTCCTCTTCTGTGCCCCCAAGTCATGGAGGGCTTTTTGATAGGAGGCCACTTGACATTCATTAAATGTTGAATTTCTTTAGACATTAGGGATATCTTGTGCTCATGACAAGGATCTCTTCAGAAAAAGAAGCCACGCATATATGGTGCCAGAGTTTTATGGATTTTGAACTGTCTTTATTGTTAAAAAGTCAATGTCTTCTTCTTTAAAGAAGAAAAGAGCTGACTTGGATGGAACACTATTACACTATTACTTGCAAGGCACTATTCTAAGTGCTTTGTATGGAGCAACAACCTTAGAGGTAGGCATTGTTATTGTCCTGATTGTACTGCTTTATTCAGGTACAACGGATTAAAAATTTGCAAGGCTTCAAAAATTTAGAGAAGAGCTAACACCTATCTTACTCAAACTCTTCCAGAAAATTGCAGAAGAAGGTAGACTTCCAAACTCATTCTATGAGGCCACCATCACTCTAATTCCAAAACCAGACAAAGATGCCACAAAAAAAGAAAACTACAGGCCAATATCACTGATGAACATAGATGCAAAAATCCTTAACAAAATTCTAGCAAACAGAATCCAACAACATATTAAAAAAATCATTCATCATGACCAAGTGGGCTTTATCCCAGGAATGCAAGGATTCTTTAATATCCGCAAATCAATCAATGTAATACACCACATTAACAAACTGAAAGATAAAAACCATATGATTATCTCAATAGATGCAGAAAAAGCCTTTGACAAAATTCAACATCCATTTATGATTAAAACTCTCCAGAAAGCAGGAATAGAAGGAACATACCTCAACATAATAAAAGCTATATATGACAAACCCACAGCAAGCATCACCCTCAATGGTGAAAAATTGAAAGCATTTCCCCTGAAATCAGGAACAAGACAAGGGTGCCCACTCTCACCACTACTATTCAACATAGTTTTGGAAGTTTTGGCCACAGCAATCAGGGCAGAAAAAGAAGTAAAAGGAATCCAGATAGGAAAAGAAGAAGTGAAACTCTCGCTGTTTGCAGATGACATGATCCTCTACATAGAAAACCCTAAAGACTCTACCAGAAAATTACTAGAGCTAATCAATGAATACAGTCAAGTTGCAGGATATAAAATTAACACACAGAAATCTCTTGCATTCCTATACACTAACAATGAGAAAACAGAAAGAGAAATTAAGGAAACAATACCATTCACCATTGCAACAAAAAGAATAAAATACTTAGGAGTATATCTACCTAAAGAAACAAAAGACCTATACATAGAAAACTATAAAACACTGATGAAAGAAATCAAAGAGGACACAAGCAGATGGAGAAATATACCATGTTCATGGATTGGAAGAATCAATATTGTCAAAATGGCTATACTACCCAAAGTAATCTATAGATTCAATGCAATCCCTATCAAACTACCAACAGTATTTTTCACAGAACTAGATCAAATAATTTCACAATTTGTATGGAAATACAAAAAACCTCGAATAGCCAAAGTAATCCTGAGAAAGAAGAATGGAACTGGAGGAATCAATCTGCCTGACTTCAGACTCTACTACAAAGCCACAGTCATCAAGACAGTATGGTACTGGCACAAAGACAGAAATATAGATCAATGGAACAGAATAGAAAGCCCAGAGATAAGTCCACGAACCTATGGTCACCTTATCTTCGACAAAGGAGGCAAGGATATACAATGGAAAAAAGATAACCTCTTTAACAAGTGGTGCTGGGAAAACTGGTCAACCACCTGTAAAAGAATGAAACTAGAACACTTTCTAACACCATACACAAAAATAAACTCAAAATGGATTAAAGATCTAAATGTAAGACCAGAAACTATAAGACTCCTAGAGGAGAACATAGGCAAAACACTCTCCGACATAAATCACAGCAGGATCCTCTATGACCCACATCCCAGAATTTCAGAAATAAAAGCAAAAATAAACAAATGGGACCTAATGAAACTTAAAAGCTTTTGCACAACAAAGGAAACTATAAGCAAGGTGAAAAGACAGCCCTCAAATTGGGAGAAAATAATAGCAAATGAAGCAACAGACAAAGGATTAATCTCAAAAATATACAAGCAACTCCTCCAGCTCAACTCCAGAAAAATAAATGACCCAATCAAAAAATGGGCCAAAGAACTCAACAGACATTTCTCCAAGGAAGACATACAGATGGCTAACAAACACATGAAAAGATGCTCAACATCACTCATTATCAGAGAAATGCAAATCAAAACCACAATGAGGTACCATTACACGCCAGTCAGGATGGCTGCTATCCTAAAGTCTACAAGCAATAAATGCTGGAGAGGGTGTGGAGAAAAGGGAACCCTCTTACACTGTTGGTGGGAATGCAAATTAGTACAGCCACTATGGAAAACAGTGTGGAGATTTCTTAAAAAGCTGGAAATAGAACTGCCATATGACCCAGCAATCCCACTTCTGGGCATACACACCAAGGAAACCAGATCTGAAAGAGACACGTGCACCCCAATGTTCATCGCAGCACTGTTTATAATAGCCAGTACATGGAAGCAACCCAGATGCCCATCAGCAGACGAATGGATGAGGAAGCTGTGGTACATATACACCATGGAATATTACTCAGCCATTAAAAAGAATTCATTTGAATCAGTTCTAATGAGATGGATGAAACTGGAGCCCATTATACAGAGGGAAGTAAGCCAGAAAGATAAAGACCATTACAATATACTAACACATATATATGGACTTTAGAAAGATGGTAACGATAACCCTATATGCAAAACAGAAAAAGAGACTCAGATGTATGGAACAGACTTGTGGACTCTGGGAGAAGGAGAGGGTGGGATGTTTCAGGAGAACAGCATTGAAACATGTATATTATCTAGGGTGAAATGGATAACCAGCTCAGGTTGGGTACATGAGACAAGTGCTCGGGCCTGGTGCACTGGGAAGACCCAGAGGGATCGGGTGGAGAGGGAGGTGGGAGGGGGGACTGGGATGGGGAATACATGTAAATCCAGGGCTAATTCATATCAATGTATAACAAAAACTACTGTAATGATGTAAAGTAATTAGCCTCCAACTAATAAAAATTTAAAAAAAAAAAAAATATTTGCAAGGCTTACACAGAAAGTACAAGGAAGTCTGAGTCCAAGTCTGTTCTTTCACACTGTGCATTTCATCAATAAAAATGTGCATGTTTTTATCATTGTTCCTAATAATGATTTTAGAGTATACACTAAATAGTCTAGTAAATGGAGAAAATGTGAATCCTTAAATTATCTTAAATTAACTTACTGTCTCTAACTGTCCCCTTGGAATGATCAGTGATAGCAATGATAGCCATGATTATAATTATGGACTTCAAAAATTATCTTTTGGTATGCCTGTTAAGTATATATCAGTAAAAATGAGGGAAGATGGATAAATTCAAGTGAATTACAATAACTTCTGCTCAGCAAGACACTAAAAGAAAATAAAAAGGCAAAACACAACCTTGAAGAACATATATTCAATCCACATAACTCACAAAAATGTCATGTCCAGGGTTAAAAAAGAATTCTTACAAACTAATAAAACCTAATACAAAAATCATCTCCCAGAAATGGGTAAAAGAATAGACTCCCAAGGTGGCGCAGCGGTAAAGAATCCGTCTGTCAGAGGAGGAGACACAAGAGATACGGGTTCAATTCCTGGGTCTGGAAGATCCTCTAGAAGAGGAAATGGCGACCCACTCCAGTATTGCCAGGAAAATTCCATGGACACAAGATTCTGATGGACGATAGTCTATGGGTCACAAAGAGTTGGACACAACTGAGCAAATATGTGGACATGACTGAGTGCACATGCATACATAGAATAATAAGCATAGAACAGTGAGCATAATGGCCCCAAAATATGAAAGATGCTCAGGCACAAATAGCAATCAAGAAAATGAAAATTGGAAGAAAAAATTGATATCATTTTACTACTCCTAATAGATTGGCAAGTTTAAAAGGTCTAGTCTGAAAATGCTAAGTGCTGGTGAAATTTTACATTGAAACAACCATTTTATTTTTATTTTTTTTCCATTTATTTTTATTAGTTGGAGGCTAATTACTTTACAACATTGCAGTGGTTTTTGTCATACATTGAAATGAATTAGCCATGGATTTACATGTATTCCCCATCCCGGTCCCCCCTCCCACCTCCCTCTCCACTCCATCCCTCTGGGTCTTCCCAGTGCACCAGGCCCGAGCACTTGTCTCATGTACCCAGCCTGGGCTGGTGATCTGTTTCACCCTAGATATACATGTGAAACAACCATTTTAGAAAACAACCAAGCATTATCTCATAAAGTTTAAATCCACATGTTCTCTAATCTAGCAATTCCACTCCTAAATATAAGCCCCAAAGAAATTCTTAGTAAGTGTCCCAGAAAACATCTGTAAGAATAATCATGTCATCATTAGCAACGGAAAACAGCTGAAGACAATCCAAACGTCCAAGATGAATGATGGTATTTTCATGCTTACCAATAAAGGAAATGAGCTAATGTTGCACGAATGACACAACTTGAAGGATTTTTAGAAACATAATCTTGAATTAGTGAAGCAAATTAAAGAAATTGAAAGCATCTGATGATATTTTTATAAAACTCAGAAATAAAGCTAAGCAAATAGATATATAGGTCTATCTATCTATATATTTCAAACTATTTATTTTTTTTAAAAGCTAGAGAATAATTAAGACAAATTTCCGGATAGTGATTAACTCTGAAAGGATGGGATAGGAGAGGACCAAATAGTAAATTCAAATGCAGGTTTGAATGGGGGTAAAATAAAAGGAGCTTTCATTTCCAGTGAAAATAAACTGTTAACATTGTTGCTGTAGTCTGAATGCTTGTGTCCTCACAAGCTTCATATGTTGAAAACCTAATGTGCAAGGAGAGATGGCCTCAGGAGCGGGAAAGACTAGAAACTGGGCAGATGAGAAGTGCTGGAGTTCTAAAGAATTACGCAAGAAAGGAGATTGAAAAGATAAGACACTTTCTGTGGCTTTGCTTGATCACATAAAACTTGAAGCAATGGAGATCAACATTAAAATTAATATTTGTATAACCCCAGCAGCAAACCAGGCTATATTACTGGATACAAGTGACAGTCTCTCCTACTGTTTCTGCCCAAGTGTGCTGTCCTGGAAGAGGTTGAGGCTGGCTGCTCAGACAATTCAGGGGACTTGCTGTAGTCTTAATGCGTGTTCCGTTAGGCACTACCATGCATGAGACTAGTCCTCTCTGAATTCTGATGCATTAATTCATATCTCAGTTAAGGAAATATGACATCATTTTAGAGAACGGATACTCTCTAGGAGTTAAGTAAATGAACATACATGATTAAACTGGCTCATCAAATGGCATAATAACTCCACAGGGTGCAGAGGTGAGCATTCTTTTCCTTCACCACCCCAAGCCACTTGACACTTAACTAGTGTTACCCCACTTTCCTCTAGACACATTGCCTTTCTGTGAGTGCAGAATGTTCTGCTGCTGTTTACCATTTGTTTTCCTTTCTTTTCTTCTCAAAACAGTCTGCTTAATTCTTATTAAAGAGCTTCTAAGGAGGCAGGGTGTTGGGGCTGATATGGAGGTGATGAGGAGAGAGGGCTGAGGAGGGAATCAGTCAGCAGAGCTGCTTATGAAAGTGAACAACAAAACTTGTATTCAGATTTTTGGCTCAAGTTTTTGTACTTTGTGGTGTACTCGAGGGCTACAGAAATAATTTTGAAAAGTAAAAGAAATTGAGAGCTAAGACATATTTCATCTATAGGGCATTAACTTGAGTCACACTGGGACTGACATCATTTGGGGCTCCAGAGAGAATAGTCTACAAAACATGATTTTTTTTTTATCTTGTTTAATGTCTGAAGTCACAAAAATGACTATCACAGAAATTCCGGGTCAGTTTCTCTCTGCCTTCTCCCAAAGCCACACCTGTGTGTTGAATCACCATCAGCCCTATGGGTCCACCAATAACAATGGTATTGAGAATATTAAAAATATGATTTCAGATAAACATGCCTAAAAAGACATTCCAGTGATAGACATAGAAATCTATTATTCTACAAGCCTAATGCAGCTGCAGGCATTTGTAGGTGGAACCAAGTTGTCTCTGTATGTAGACTGGCATGCTGAACTGAGATACTCTGGAATCACCACAGATATACTGGGAACCGCTGCCTGCCAGACCCTGATTATGGGCTTCTGGAATCACCATGGGTACACTGGGAACCCACTGCCTGCCAGATACTGATTGTGGGTTTGTGGAGGTTCATCCTCCTGAGAAAACTGGGTCTCATTTGGCCACAGTGAATACCATATGCTTTCTTTCCACACACCTCTCCTTGAAGGAAATCTCATGCTCAGACATGGAATTACATAAATGCAACTCTTCCCTACTTCCGGGATGGTTTTATTACCCTTGAAAAACAGCTTTCAGCATACAAAGCACTGTGATACGCATTTTCATATTTTTCAACTTCCTTATATTATTCTGAAGGGAAGATGCAAATGATGATTGTGTTGGGATGGAAAATCTATATGTAGAAAGCTATGTTAAGGAGCTAGACACCTAAACCAGCCTATTTAGTAACTAAAGCAACACAGTTTAGGGAGAGCATCAGATTAGTATCATGTAGGTGAAAGGACAAATTCTCGATTATAGCTAAAATTTCCAGATGATACAAAGGCTCAGTTTTTCCTGGGAGGACGATGGTAGCTTTATAACAGGTTAAACTTTCTACTGTTATCCACACCAGACAAAACTTCCCAATATGTATTGCTTTGGAGATATTCCTCCTCTTATTTATTTTTACATAGGGCAAGGAAAAATACAGACCTGATTGGAAAATCAGGGACTCCACTTCCAACAAATGCAATTAAGGCCAAAAACAAAACTACACTTAATTATGAAGTTGAACTGTGATGATCATTCCCTGGGTGCTTTCTATGGGTCACTTGCCAATCAGAAAATGCCATATCACATTCATCACAGAAACAAGGGACTCTTTTTCTCCAAATTAAGATGTGTATGTGAAAAACCTTGGCCATTCTTAGATTCTGTGGTTCACCCCAATAATCATGCAGTTACATGATTGCATTCACTCTCCTGGCATTCTTTGTAATGTGAAAGAAAAGAAAATCATTGGCAGAAGATGCTGATTAAAGCATACTGCCTAAAAAATTTTCCACAGCACTTGAATGCTTAGATTCATTGCCACAGTTTTCATGGGGAAAGACTTCTTCTTTAGAAGACAATTCATTTTCCCTAAGTTAGAAGTGTGATCTTAGATGAAGTCACATTTTCAAGTCAAATCTTCTTATGTGATATTGATATTTGTAATCAATTCTACATATTTTATTTTAAAAATCTTACTGACAACTCAGCTCTATGAATGTATTTTTCTTAATTTGCTTCAGGGTTTTTAAAGCAATAAAATATTATAAACTCATTTGAAACTCTATGTCACCCTCTTTCCAATGGTAAGCACGATTGTGAATTGGTTTGTTTTCCTAGGCATATATTTATACTAATGTGGCTTCCCTGGTGGCTCAGTTGGTAAATAATCTGGGTGCAATGCAGAAGACCTGGTTTCAATACCTGGGTCGGGAAGATCCCCTGGAGAAGGGAATAGCAACCCACTATTGCCTGGAGAATTCCATGGTCAGAGGAGCCTGGTGGGCTGCAGTCCACGGGACTGTAAAGAGTTGGACAAGACTGAGCAGCTAATACTTTCATTTTCACATATATCCTACATATGTATATGTTGATAAATAATTGATATAGCATATTTTGCATATTTTAAGTTTTATATAAATGGTATAGGTTACTCTGTGATATAATATTTTAAAGACTTATCTGTACTGATAAAGATAGCTCTAGTACATTCAGTTTAACTCCTGGATAACATTATGAATATGCCACAAATATTTATCAATACTTCTTTCGAAGGAAAATTTTATTGTTTCCAATTTTTGCTTTTAGAATAGTACTGCAATAAGCAAACTTATACATTTCTTATATGCATAGGGACATTGTCTCTAGAATATAAACCTAGAAGTGGAATTAACTAGGTTGTCAGAGAGAATATCTCAAACTTACTAAATATTGCCAAATTACTCTCCATGATGGCTATAACAACAGATAAATGGTGTATGAAAACTTAAATTCTCACAAGAATTGCATGAAAATTCCTCTACAATCCTGCCAACATTTAGTATTGTTATATTTTCTTATTTTACCAATAGTATACCTCATTGAGCATATATATACTTATTGGCTATACAAGTTTCCTCTGTAACTTTTTTCTATTAAGCTATCACATTATTAGACTTCCTTGGTGGCTCAGATGGTGAAGTGTCTGTCTACAATGTGGGAGACCTGGGTTCAATCCCTGGGTCGGGAAGATTCCCTGGAGAAGGAAATGGCAGCCCACTCCAGTACTCTTGCCTAGAAAACGCCATGGACAGAGGAGCCTGGTGCAGGCTACTGTCCATGGGGTCACAAAGAGTCGGACACGACTGAGCGACTTCACTTTCATTTTCATCATATTATTAATGTTGTAAGGTATGGATATCAAGTTCTTTTTCATGATATATTACTTTGTCAACAAAGGTCCATCTAGTCAAGTCTACGGTTTTTCCAGTAGTCATGTATGGATGTGAGAGTTGGACTATAAAGAAAGCTGAGCACCGAAGAATTGATGCTTTTCAACTGTGGTGCTGGATAAGACTCTTGAGAGTCCCTTGGACTGCAAGGAGATCCAACCAGTCCATCCTAAAGGAGATCAGTCCTGGATGTTCATTGGAAGAACTGATGCTGAAGCTGAAACTCCAATAATTGGGCCCTCTGATGCAAAGGGCTGACTCATTTGAAAAGACCCTGATGCTGGGGAAGATTGAGGGCAGGAGGAGAAGGGGACCGCAGAGGATGAGATGGTTGGATGGCATCACCAACTCAATGGACATGAGTTTGGGTAAACTCCGGGAGTTGGTGATGGCCAGGGAGGCCTGGTGAGCTTTCAGTTCATAGGGTCGCAAAGAGTTGGACATGACTGAGTGACTGAATGATGATGTGATTATAAATGCCTTGTCTAGGATATGGATTCTTTTATAACTTTGGTCATTTCATTGTTCATTCTTAATTTTAACATAATTATATTTTTCAATCTTTTCTTTTGTATTTGTGTGTTTCATATCTGGTTTAATGAAGCCTTCCCTACTTTAAGGTCATGAAGATATTCTATATTTTCTTCTCAAAGCCTAGAAGTTTTAGTTTTCACTATTATTTTGTATATATGAAAAAGATTAAATTTCATTTTCTTTTTAAAATACAAGTAACTTATAAGCTCAGCACAATTTATTAAATTATCCACCCTTTCCTTATTTAGTAAGCCATCTTCATATGAGATATCATACATACATTTTTTTCTAGGCCTCTCTAATCTATTCCATCTCTTTTTATCTGGTAGGAAAAGTGATTCTCTCCCCATCTTTTCTTTTTTTTATGTCATCTCTATTATTCTTGGATCTTTGCTTTTTTTATGAATTATTAAATAACATTGTCCAATTTTACAAGAATGTACATTGGCCTTTTGATTGAAGTGCACTGAGTTCAAAGATTAATTTATAGAGAACTACTATCTTCAGTCATTTAGAATCCCCTTCCACTGTATACTTTCATTTAATTAGGTCTTTCATTTCCTACAAGGTTTCAAAAATTCCTCAAAGGTCTTCAAAATGTTGTTAATTCATTCTTAGATGACTTACAGTTCTTATTGTTCTTGGGAATGAGCTTTTGATTTGTTACACATTCCAGTTGATTATTGATGGCATATAAGGATGGATGTTTGATGCTGATTCTGTATTCACAAACTTGCTTGATTTTCTATTAGTTCTAATTACTTACATGTGGAATCCTTGCATAGGGAGTGGTATTTTCTGCAGATAAAGACTGTTTTGTCTCTTTCTTTCAATTGTATACCTTATTTCTTTTTCCTAGTCTTGCTTCATTATATACAACTATTAGGTACACTTTAAAATAGCCATGTAAGGCAAAAACCATCACAAACCATATCTACCAAGTAATTACCCTCCAATTAAAATAAATTAATTAATAAAAAATAATATAGCCATATAAGAGATCTTTCTAAAATCATTCCTGACTTTAATGGGAATGCTGATTCCAGAATCAGATCTTATAATGACTTTCAAAGGCTTAGGTCTCTGAGTAATATTGGGATGTTGTAGAATAATCACCAAATTGTAGGCAAATGGGTTGATTTCTCATTCATAATAACATTGAGTTTTTACCCTTCTGTATCTCAAGTTCCCCAGCTTAGTAACAGCCAAGATCCCAGGTGATCAATAACATATCCCGGTTCATCCTTTTGTGAGAGGAGGAACTTCAGCAGCCTTACTAAGTCCCTGACTTGAAGCCCTTAGTGTAGTCACAGTTCTTATCATACATGAAATCTTTTTAGCACTTTCCTACGTGTCCAGGAAGGAAGGAAGCAATATCTGCTTCCTGGAGGAGAGCAAATCCAAACTTCAGCCACACATTTTGCATTGATTTTCTGTTCCACACATATTCAATATCTTGGGAGATTTTTCTCTAGCATGCACACTTAGAAATGGAATTAGTCAGCTTAAGGCTAAAACATGTTAAAATTTACTAAATAATGCCATGAAGATGATTATCTTGTTTTTGAGCCTACCTCATTTTTACTTTTGCTTAGAACATTTTATCTCTTACTACTTGTTTGCAGTGGAGAAATAATTATGCAAGCTTTCAGAGCTATTTTGGGCAAAAATATTATTGGTTCTGTTTTTAAAATGTTTTTTGTGTGTAAGAAATCATGAGAATCAAGAAAATTATGCTACACCTGCAGTAGACTCCCTAAATTATCAGTCTCCTGTGACTATAAACCCAACACAAGATAAACCACTTGCCCAGTCGGCATTTGCTGAACATGATTTTCGCATCTTAAATAATTTTTTAAATGGAGCCAATAGAAGTTTATGATTTTTTCAAAAACAAAGATTCTTAAGGAACGTTCATGTATGAGGCAGCATGGTGGAGGGGGTTAAGAGAAGAGCACCTAGGAACACTATTGAGTTGCACTCCAGGTTCTGCCAACTACTAGCTCTTTCTGCCATGGTTTCCTTATTGGCTAAAAGGGATCATGTGAGTAATAACTCTAAAGTGTTGTTTTGAAGATTAAACAAAACATAGTACACATAAAACATTCAGCACATATTTGGCACAGAATGAATACTCAAAAAAACTTAGCTATAAGTTCAAAAAGATTAATACATTTCCCTCCTGTATGAAGTATAAGTTGGTAATCTGAAGACATTTATTGTTGTGATTTTCAATTTGTCTATTTTATAAAATTAATCACATTCTTTCAATAGTTAGCATGTAGTATAGGGATTTCCCAGAGTTTTTAGACAAGAAGTAAAAACTATACTTGTAAATAAATTAAATTTAAAATGTGAAAAATTTTATAAATAAGCAAAGTTCACTAAGTTTTGTCTCATTGTTGATAACCACATTACACTGGTAATATTCTAAAAATAGACAAATTATTCCATTACATTAGTTGAAGAGAAAAATTAGTGATGGGTTAAAAAACAGAAAAAGAAATAAAGTAATTAAAAACAAAAAATTAAAATCCAAGTTAAAGACCAAATAGAGATCCTATTACTAACAGTGTAAGGTTCTTCTGCTTAGTATATGAGCAAACTCTGTTCTTTGAAAAAGCACTTAAAGCTGGTAAATTTATGGTTTAGTCAATAAGATATATTTATAACTTAGTTTCATAATTGAACACAATGTGAAAAATAGCATCAGATTTGTTGTGTTATGGTGATAGACGTCTTTTCATTTTAGGAATTGGCATTTTCCACCAGGTGTTTCCAATCACATGCTTCTTCCTCTCTTAATGCAGTGTAGAACATGGGGCCAGAGAGTCCATCCTCCTGGACAAATTACAAATTTGCATGATTGCAAAATGTCTTTTAGTCAAATTTATCACCCTTATATGGGCTTCCCAGGTGGTACCAGTGGTAAAGAACCCACCTGCTGATACAGGAGACATAAGCAATGCAGGTTTGATCCCTGGGCTGGGAAGATCCTCTGGAGGAGGGCATGGCAACCTACTCCAGTATTCTTGCTTGGAGAATCCCATGGACAGAGGAGCCTGGAGGGTTACAGTCCATAGGATGGTAAAGAGTTGGACACAACTGAAGTGACTTAGCACTCACACATCATCCTTATTGCTCTGGATTCTGACCCATGGAGATTTCTTTATTTCTAGTTTATAGAAGTACACACTCAAGTTTTCCTCTAGTATTTACTTGTATTTATTCTGTTGTGTAGTATAAAGAAAAGATCAATTTAGCTTTTTCCATATGGTTGTCTAGTTATCCCAACCATACTTCAAAATCTTGTTCACTAATTTGATGTGCTACCGTTATTCCATGGTTTATGTCTATATACAGTCAGTTCTTTGAAGCCAATATGTCATTTCTCTTTGAACGTTTCCAATAGCTTTTCATTTGTCACAGCAGTTATACTGTGATAGGGTGATTATGGTTTTCTTTTTATTTATCAAATTTGAGTCTCTAGTACATTTTGAATTGTGAGTTAATGTCAGTTTTGGAAGACTCTCAGCCATCATCTTTTTCAATATTGTTTCTGGCTCATTTGGGATTTCAATTACTCATATGTCCAAACTTTAAGCCACATTCTACACATCTTTTATTATTTTTACACTATTTCCTAAACATCTTCCTATGTTTCAGTCCATATATTTTCTCTTGATTTTCCTTCAATTTAAGAATACTCTCTTCATCTGTGTCTAACCTGATGTTAAACATACTTATTAAGTTCTTTATTTCAATTACTGTATTTTTAACAACTTTATTGAGATATAATTCATGTGGTATACAGTTCATTTACTTAAAATGCCTAATTCAGTGGTTTCTATGTGTTTACAAAGTTGTACAACCAGCATCATAATAAAATTTAGATCATTATCATGACTCCGAAAAAGAAACTCCAGATCAATTAGCAGTGACTCCTCATCTTCTTCCAACCCTCCTAGGCCTAGGCTCTGCTAATCTGCTGTCTGTCTCACTATATTTTCCTATTCTGGACATCACATATAAGCAGAATCACATAATAAGTCTTCTTTTGTGACTGAATCTTTTCATTTCCCATAACGCTTTCAAATTCATCTGCGCTGCAGCATGCGTCAGTACTTAGTTCCTTTTAATGGCTGAATAATATCCCATGATGTAGATATACATTTGATTTATCTATTTATCAGTTAACACTTGGGTTATTTCCACTTTTAGCTATTATGAGTAAAATTGCTGTGAATATTCATGGGCAAGTCTTTGTATGAACATCATTTCATTTCTCTTGGGTATACACCAAGGAGTAGGTTTGGTAGGTAATTACGAAAACTGCTGCTGCTGCTGCTAAGTTGCTTCTGTCGTGTCCGACTCTGTGCGACCCCATAGACAGCAGCCACCAGGCTCCCCCATCCCTGGGATCCTCCAGGCAAGAACACTGGAGTGGGTTGCCATTTCCTCCGCCAATGCGTGAAAGTGAAAAGTGAAACTGAAGTCGCTCAGTCATGTCCGACTCTTAGCGACCCCATGGACTGCAGCCTACCAGGTTCCTCCGTCCATGGGATTTTCCAGGCAAGTATGAAAACTAGGTATGTTTAAGTTTTTGAGGAACTCCTAGACTGTTTTTCATAGAGATCACCCTATTTATTTAACATTCTCATTAGCAATATATGAGAATTACAATTTCTCTACATCCTCACCAACTCTTGCTATTATCTATATACATATATTTATTACAGCCATCCTAGGGAGTCTGAAGTGGTAGTTATACATTGTAGTTTAGAATTTGCTTTCCTTTTTTAATAGTTTAAAGATAGCTTTTTATAGTTTATTATAGTTTAGTTTATAGTTATTATAGTTCAGCTTTCTCCTGAAGTTTCCACATGGCATGTAATTTATTGATATTATTTTTAAAGAAATTTTTATTGGATTATATTTGCTTTAAAATATTGGGCTAGTTTCTTCTGTATATGAAGGTGAATCTGACACACACACACACACACACATACCCCTTCTTTTCTGGATTTCCTTACCATTTAGGCCATCACAGAGCATCGAGAAGAATTCCCTATGCTATACAACAGGTTCTCATTAGTTACCTATTTGATACACAGTGGTGTATATATATATCAATGCCAATCTCTCAATTCATCCCTCTCCTCTTGACCCCAATAGCGAACATCCATTCTCTATGTCCATATCTCTCTTTCCGCTTCACAAATAAGCTCATCTGTATCATTTTTCTATATCCTGCATATAAGTGATATTATATGATATTTTTTCTCTCTTTCTGACTTCATCTGTGTGATCATCTCTAGGTCCATTCGTATCTCTGTAAATTGCAAAACGTTTCTTTTTATGTCTAAGTAGTGATCCATTGTATATATGTACCACATCTTCTTTATGTACTCTTCTGTTGATGGACATTTAGGTTGATTACTGGCTATGTAAATAGTGCCACAATGAACACTGGGGTGCATGTGACTTTTTGAATTATATCTTAGAGTATATGCCCAGAAGTGGGATTTCTGGGTGATATGATAGTTCTAATTTTAGTGTTTTAAGGAACCTCCATACTGTGCTTCATAGTGTCTGTATCAGTTAACACTCCCATCCACAGTGTAAGAGATTTTATTGTTTGTAGATTTTTGATGATGGCCATTTGACCAGCATGAGGTGATACCTCATTGTAGCTTTGATTTACATTTCTCTAATAATGATGTTGAGCACCTTTTGATATGTTTGTTGGTCATCTGTATTTCATCATTGGAGAAATATCTATTTAGGTCTCCTGCCCATTTTTTGACTGAATTATTGTTGTTGTTGTTTTGATACTGAGATGCATGCACTGTTTGTATACTTCGGTGATTAATCCCTTGTCAGCTGTTTTGTTTGCAAATATATTCTCCCAAACTGAGGGTTGTCTTTTTGTCTTGCTTATGGTTTCCTTTGCTATACAAAGGATTTTAAGTTTACTTAGGTCCTGTTTGTTTATTTGTCTTTTTACTTCCATTACACTAAAATGTGAGTAAAGAAAGATCTTGCTGTGATTTATGTCAAAGAGTGTTCTGCTCGATTTCTTCTAAGAGTTTTGTTAGGTCTCTAATATGTTTGGGGTTTATTTTTGTGCATGATGTTAGGGAGTGTTCTCATTTCATTCTTTTGCATGTAACTGTCCAGTTTTCCCAGCACCACTTATTGAAGAGACTGTCTTTGTCCATTGTATATTCTTGTCCCTTTGTCATAGATTAGGTGACCATGGGTATATGTATGTATCTCTGCAATTTCTATCCCATTCCACTGAACTGTGTTTCTGCTTTTGTGCAAGTACCATATTATCTTGATTACTATAGCTTTGTAATATAGTCTGAAGTCAGGGAACTTTATTCCTCTGACTGCATTTTTATTTCTAAATATTGCTTTGGCTTTTGGGGCCTTTTGTGTTTCTATAAAAACTCTAACTTTTGCTATAGTTCTGTGAAAAACATTCTTATTAATCTGATAAGAATTGCACTGAATCTGTAGATTGCTTTGGGTAGTAATTGTAATTTTCACAATATTGATTCTTTCAATTCAATAACATGATATATATCTCTCCATTGCTTGTGTTATATTTGAGTTCTTTCATCAATATCTTACAATTTTCTGAGTACAAATCTTTTGCCTACTCAGGAAGGTTTCAGTTCAGTTCAGTTCAGTTCAGTCACTCAGTCGTGTCCAACTCTTTGTGACCCCATGGACTGCAGCATGCTAGGCCTCCCTGTCCATCACCAACTCCCGGAGTTCACCCAAACTCATGTCCATTGAGTCAGTGATGCCATCACATCATCTCATCCTCTGCTGTCCCCTTCTCCTCCTGCCTTCAATCTTCCCCAGCATCAGGGTCTTTTCCAATGAGTCAGTTCTTCCCATCAGGTGGCCAAAATATTGGAGTTTCAGCTTCAACATCAGTCCTTCCAATGAACACTCAGGATGATTTCCTTTACCATGGACTGATTGGATCTCCTTGAAGTCCAAGAGACTCTCAAGAGTCTTTTCCAACACCACAGTTCAAAAGCATCAGTTCTTCAGCGCTCAGCTTTCTTTATAGTCCAACTGTCACACTCATACATGACCACTGGAAAAGTGGACCTTTATTGGCAAAGTAATGTCTCTGCTTTTTAATACGCTGTCTAGGTTGATCATATCTTTCCTTTGAAGGAATAAGCGTCTTTTAATTTCATGGCTGCAGTCACCACCTGCAGTGATTTTGAAGCCCCCCAAAATAAAGTCTGCCACTGTTTCCTCATGTATTTGCCATGAAGTGATGGGACCACATGCCATGATCTTAGTTTTCTGAATGTTGAGTCTTAAGCTAACTTTTCCACTCTCCTCTTTCACTTTCATCAAGAGGCTCTTTAGTTCTTTGCTTTCTTCCATAAGGGTGGTGTCATCTGCATATATGAGGTTATTGACATATCTTGATTCCAGCTTATGCTTTATCCAGCCCAGCGTTTCTCATGTTCTACTCTGCATACAAGTTAAATAAGTAGGGTGACAATATACAGCCTTGACTTACTCCTTTTCCGATTTGGACCAGTCTGTTGTTCCATGTCCAGTTCTAACTGTTGCGTCCTGATCTGCATACAGATTTCTTAAAAGGCAGGTCAAGTGGTCTGGTATTCCCATCTCTTTCAGAGTTTTCCACAGTTTGTTGTGATCCACACAGTCAAAGGCTTGGTATATTCAACAAAGCAGAAATAGACGTTTTCCTGGAACTTTCTTGCTTTTTTGATGATACAGCAGATGTTGGCAGTTTGATCTCTGGTTCCTCTGCCTTTTCTAAAACCAGCTTGAACACCTGGAAATTCATGGCTCATATATGTTGAAACCTGGCTTGGAGAATTTTGAGCATTACTCTACTAGCGTGTGAGTTGAATGCAATTGTGCGATAGTTTGAGCATTCTTTGGCATTGCCTTTCTTTGGGATTGGAATGAAAACTGACCATTTTCAGTCCTGTGGCCACTGCTGAGTTTTCCAAATTTGCTGACTTATTGAGTGCAGCACTTTCACAGCATCATCTTTTAGGATTTGAAATAGCTCAACTGGAATTCCATCACCTCCACTAGCTTTGTTTGTAGTGAAGCTTCCTAAGACCCACTTGACTTCACTTTCTAGGATGTCTGGCTCTAGGTGAGTGATCAGACCATCATGATCATCTGGGTTGTGAAGATCTTTTTTGTATAGTTCTTCTGTGTATTCTTGCCACCTCTTCTTAATATCTTCTGCTTCTGTTAGGTCCATACCATTTCTGTCCTTTATTGAACCGTTTTTGCATAAAATGTTCCCTTGGTATCTTTAATTTTCTTGAAGAGATCTCTAGTCTTTCTCATTCTATTGTTTTCTTCTATTTCTTTGCACTGATCATTAAGGAAGGCTTTCTTATCTCTCCTTGCTATTCTTTGGAATTCTGCATTCAAATGGGTATATTTTTCCTTTTATCTTTTGTTTTTCACTTTTCTCCTTTTCACAGCTATTTGTAAGGCCTCTTCAGACAGTCATTTTGCTCTTTTGCATTTCTTTTTCTTGTGGATGGTCTTGATCCCTGTCTCCTGTAGAATGTCATGAACCTCTGTCCATAGTTCATCAGGCACTCTATCAGATCTAGTCCTTTAAATCTATTTCCCACTTCCACTGTATAATCTTAGGGGATTTGATTTAGGTCATACCTGAATGGTCTAGTGGTTTTTCCTATTCTCTTCAATTTAACTCTGAACGTGGCAATAAGGAGTTCATGATCTGAGCCATAGTCAGTTCCCGGTCTTGTTTTTGCTGATTGTATAGAGCCTCTCCATCTTTGGCTGCAAAGAATATAATCAATCTGATTTCAGTGTTGACCATCCAGTGATGTCCTTGTGTAGAGTATTCTCTTGTGTTGTTGGCAAAGGGTATTGCTCTGACCAGTGCATTCTCTTGGCAATACTGTATTAGCCTTTGGCCTGCTTCATTCTGTACTCCAAGGCCAAATTTACCTGTTACCCCAGGTGTTTCTTGACTTCCCTCTTTTGCATACCTATAATGAAAAGGATATCTTTGTTGAGTGTTAGTTAGACCCAGAGGGATTGGGTGGAGAGGGAGGTGGGAGGGGGGATCGGGATGGGGAATACATGTATATCTATGGCTGATTCATGTCAATGTATGACAAAAACCACTACAATATTGTAAAGTAATTAGCCTCCAACTAATAAAAAAATAAATAAAAAATAAAATAAAAATAAAAGGTCTTGTAGGTCTTCATATAACCATTCAGTGTCAGCTTCTTCAGCATTACTGGTTGGGGCATAGACTTGGATTACCATGATATTGAATGGTTTGCCTTGGAAGTGAACAGAGATCATTCTGTCAGTTTTGAGATTGCATCCAAGTACTGCATTTTGGACTCCTTTGTTGACCATGATGGCTACTCCATTTCTTCTAAGGAATTCTTGCCCACAGTAGTAGATATGATGCTATTCTGAGTTAAATCCACCCAGTCCAGTCCATGTTAGTTCGCTGATTCCTAAAATGTAAATGTTCACTCTTGCCATCTCCTGTTGGATCACTTCCAATTTGCCTTGATTCATGGACCTAACATTCCAGGTTCCTAGGCAATATTGCTCTTTATAGCATCAGACCTTGCTTCCATCACCAGAGACATCCACAATTGGGTGTTGTTTTTGCTAGGAAGGTTTATTCCTAGATATTTTATTCTTTGTGTTGCATTGGTAAATGGGATTGTTTCCTTAATTTCTCATTCTGATCCTTTGCTATTAGTGTATAATAATGCAAAAGATTTATGTGTTTTAATTTTGTATCTGGTAACTTTACCAAATTTATTATAAGCTCTAGAAGTTTTATGGTGGCATGTATAGTATCATGTCATCTGCAAAAGAGACAGTTTTAATTCTTCTTTTCCAATTTGAATCCCTTTTACTTCTTTTTCTTCTCTGACTGGTGTGGTTAGGGCTTCCAAAACTATGTTGGATAATAGTGGCAATGGTGGGCATCCTTGTCTTGTTCCTAATCTTAGAGGAAAGGCTTTCAGTTTTTCACCATTGAGAATCATCTTTGTTGTGTGTTTGTCATCTATGGCCTTTATTATGTTGATGTACATTCCTTCTATGGCCACTTTCTGGAGAGGTTTTATCAAAAAAAGCGTGTTGAATTTTTGTCAGAAGGTTTTTCTGCATCTATTGAGAACATCTTGTGGTTTTTAATTCTTCAATTTATGATATCTTTTTCTGGTTTTGGTGTTCAGGTGATGGTGGCTTTGTAGCATGAGCTTGTAAGTGGTCCTCTCTCTGTAATTTTTTGAAAGAGTTTGAGAAGGATAGGTGCTAACTCTTCTCTAAATGTTTGACAGAATTTGCCTGGGAAGCCATCTGATCTAGACTTTTGTTGTTGGAAGATTTTTAAGTACTGTTTCAATTACTTGTGATTGTTCTGTTCATATTTTCTGTTTCTCCTAGCTTCAGTCTTGGAAGTTTGTACATTTCTAAGCATTTCTCCATTTCTTCCAGGTAGTCCATTTTATTAGTATACAGTTGCTTAAAGTAACCTCTTATGACCCTTGGTATTTCTGCTATGTCAGTTGTAACCTTCTTTTTTATTTCTAATTTCATTCATTTCAGTCCTTTCCCTTTTTTCTTGATGAGTCTGGTTAAAGTTTTATCAGTTTTGTTTATCTTCCCAAAGAACCAACTTTTACTTTCATTGATCTTTGCCATAAATTTGTTTATTTCTACATCATTTATTTCTGCTCTGATCTTTATTGTTTTTTCTCTTTCTACTAACGTTGGGTTTTGTTTATTCTTCTTTCTCTAGTTGCTTTAGGTGTTAGTACACATTGTTTGAGATTTTTCTTGTTTCTAAAGTGGGATTATATACTCTCCTTTTAGAACTGCTTTTGCTGCATCCACTCCCTTCTGGCTTGCAGAGTTTCTGCTGATAAATCATCTGATAATTTTATGATAATTCATTTGTACATTAATTTTTGCTTTTCCCTAGCTGCTTTTTAAGATTTTTCTTTGCATGTATTTTTTATTAGTTTCATTAATAAGTGTCTCCATGTTTTTCTCCTTGGGCTTATCATAGATGGAACTCTGTGCACTTCCTGGATATGGGTGAATATTTCCTTTCCCATGTTAGGGAATTTTTTTATTATGATCTTTTCAAATGTATTCATAGACCCTTTCTCTTCTTCTTTTGAAGTGAAGTTGCTCAGTCGTGTCCGACTCTGCGACCCCATGGACTGTAGCCTACCAGGTTCCCCATCCATGAGATTTTCCAGGCAAGAGTACTGGAGTGGGTTGCCATTTCCTTCTCCAGAGGATCTTCTTCTGAGACCCCCTGTAATTCAAATACTGGTTTGTATAATGTCCTAGACATCTATGAGACTGTCCTCATTTCTTTTCATTCTTTATTCTACTCCATGGAAGTTATTTCCACCATTCTATATTCCAGTTCACTTATCCATTCTTCTGTCTCAGTTATTCTGATGTTGATTATTTTTAGTATACTTTTCATCTGTTATTGTGTTGTTCATCATTGTTAATCTGTTCTTTACTTCTTGTTAAATATTTTTTGTATCTTTTTGATCCATGCCTCCAGTTTATTTCTAAGATCTTGGATGAGTCATTTTTTACTACCATTACTCTGAATTATCTTTCAGATAGGTTGCCTATTTCCTCTTCATTTATTTGGTCTTGTGGTCCAGGGACTTGTGTAGGCTTCCTATTGGGAGTGACTGGTGCCTGCAGTTTGGTGGGTAGAGCTGAGTCTTATCCCTCTGATGGGCAGGGCTACCTTAAATAGTGTGTTTTGGGGTGTCTGTGAGCTTAGCATGACTTTAGGCAGATTTTCTGCTGATGTTTTGGGCTATGTTCCTGTCTTGCTAGATGTTTGGTTGCAGCATCCAGCACCATTGCCTGCAGATATTTAAGCAGAGCCAAGCCTTGGTGTTCAAATGGAGACCTCCAAGAGAGCTCACACTGATTCATATTCCCTGGGGCTGGGAATTCTTTGGCTGTTCAGTATCATGGCTCTTAGTCAGGCCTGACCTCTGGCTAGGTAACCAAACCCCTGCTACCCAACATTGCCCTCCCCCCCAAAAAAAAGGAATAAGAAAATAAAACAAACAGAACTTAAGATGAATGATAAAAGTAAAATTAAACAAAGAAAAGAAAAGAAACTACAGAACAACCAAAGAACCCTAAGACAAAAACAAAGAATTAAAGCAAAACTAATGAAAGAAAAAAAAAAAACCAGAAAAGAAACTAAAAACAAAAAGCAAAGAAAACATACAAAAATGATTAAAAAACAAAACAAAGCAGAGAAACGAAAACAAGGAAAAACATGAAACAACAAAAAAGTAAAGTAGAAATAGAAAAATTGAGAATAAATTCTAAATGAAAAGTAAAGAAAAAATAATAGAAAAAATAAAAACAAACAGCAGAACAAAACAAAACCAACAAACAAAATAATAGTAATAGTAACATTTTCCTAAGGCCATTGCTGTCAATGTTCCCCACATCTCAGTGAGCCAGAGCTAACCCCTGCCTCCCCAGGAGGTGCCCCAGTTCCTCTAGGTAGGTCTTTGGAGCTGCTCTAGGCACTGTAGAGGCAGCTTACACTCTGACATGGCCCAACCCTTGCATGCATGTGCCCCTAAAATGCTAACTGCTAAAGTTAGACCAGTCTGGGTTTTGGTAGCACTCATCCATTCAGATATTCTTTAGATTCAGGGTTTTTTAAGCAGTTCATAAGGATTTAACCTGGGGCTTGTGCTGCTAGAAATTTCCATTTTTCTTCTTTAGTCCCACAGCCCCTGGTGCTCAGCTTTAGTTTTAGCCCCATATATGCATGTGGGACACACTCAGGCATCTGTTCCCTGCCCAAGTGAGAGGGGGTGGAGGTGAAAGCTGAATGCAGCACTCTGACTGATTAGGGCACTTACTCAGGCTGGGGAGAGATAAAGCAACCACATCTGGGGTGTGTGTAGGGACCCTGTGCAGCACAGACAAGCAGGAAGTTGCAATGGCCTGGGACATCCTCACTCTGGTTGGGGTCCCTCCACTGTCTGTGGAGGCAGGGACTGGCAGGTGGGGAAGGGGGTCGCAATGGTGGCCCCACCCCTCATGCACCTCTCAGCAATGGCACCTAATTTCCAGGGCAGACAACACTTCCTCCAGGAAAACTTCCAGTCTCAGAGCCCCTCTCTGATGTCCCCTCTGGTTGTCTCTGTACAGCCCTCTCCCCAGATCTGCTCTTCTAACTCCACACTTTAGCTCTCAGCCCCTGCCAGCATCGGTGGCTTCCTGTTTTGGGCTGGGGTTCCCAGGGCTGATTCCATAGGCGGCTTTGGTGTGGGCAATTTGCACAGGCACAGCAGGGTCAAAACTGGTTTTGGTGGCAGCAGCACTCAGGACCCTGGAGCCTGTGCAGGCAGAGGAAGCCGTGGCTTGAGGGATGCGTGAGCCTGCTCAGATGGGTACTTCTCCCAGTGGAATGGGCTTTTCTGAGTGCAGGAACCTCTTTTCAGCAATAAGGAGTTAATGATCTGAGCCACAGTCAGTTCCTGGTCTTGTTTTTGCTGACTGTATAGAGCTTCTCCATCTTTGGCTGCAAGGAATAGAATCAATCTGATTTTGGTGTTGACCATCTGGTGATGTTCATGTGTAGTGTCTTCTCTTATGTTGTTGGAAGAGGGTGTTTGCTGTGACCAGTGTGTTCTCCTGGCAAAACTCTATTAGCCTTTGCCCTGCTTCATTCTGTACTCCAAGGCCAAATTTGCCTGTTACTCCAGGTGTTTCTTGACTTCCTACTTTTGCATTCCAGTCCCCTATAATGAAAAGGACATCTTTTTTGTGTGTTAGTTCTAAAAGGTCTTTTAGGTCTTCATAGAACCATTCAACTTCAGCTTCTTCAGTGTTACTGGTTGGGGCATAGGCTTGGATTACTGTGATATTGAATAGTTTGCCTTGGAAATGAACAGAGATCATTCTGTCATTTTTGAGATTGCATCCAAGTACTGCATTTCGGACTCCTTTGTTGACCATGATGGCTACTCCATTTCTTTTAACGGGTTCCTGCCCACAGTAGTAGGTATAATGGTCATCTGAGTTAAATTCACCCATTCCTGTCCATTTTAATTTGCTGATTCCTAGAACGTCAACATTCACTCTTGCCATCTCCTGTTGACCACTTCCAATTTGCCTTGATTCATGTACCTAACATTCCAGGTTCCTACACAATATTGCTCTTTACAGCATCGGACCTTGCTTCCATCACCAGTCACACACACAGTGACATCCACAACTGGGTATTGTTTTTGCTTTGGCTCCATCCCTTCATTCTTTCTGGAGTTATTTCTCCACTGATCTCCAGTAGCATATTGGGCACCTACCGACCTGGGGAGTTTCTCTTTCAGTGTCCTATCATTTTGCCTTTTCATACTGTTCATGGGGTTCTCTAGGCAAGAATACTGAAGTGGTTTGCCATTCCCTTCTCCAGTGGACCACATTCTGTGAGACCTCTCCACCATGACCCGACCATCTTGGGTGGCCCCACACGGCATGGCTTAGCTTCATTGAGTTAGACAAGCTGTGGTCCTGTGATCAGATTGGCTAGTTGTCTGTGATTGTGGTTTCAGTCCATCTGCCCTCTGATGCCCTCTCTCAGTGCCTACCTTCTTACTTGGGTTTCTCTTACCTTGGACGAGGGGTATCTCTTCACGGCTGCTCCAGCAAAGTGCAGCCGCTGCTCCTTATCTTGGATGAGGAGTATCTCCTCACGGCTACCCCTCCTGACCTTGAACGTGGAGTAGCTCCTCTCGGCCCTCCTTCCCACTCCTTAGTAGGACTTTAATATGTCTCCATAAAACTTCCAGTGGCTGCTTTTAGCTTCTCAACCTTGGCGTTGACTTTCTCCACTCAGCCTCAAGAGGGTTTGAGGCACAGTATATCAGTATGCCTCTCTGTGTTTCCGTTCTCCCCAGGAGCATGGTTTCTCTAGTATTTACTGGCTTGGTAGTTTTCTGTTGCCTCTTACACACATATACACAAAATTGTTTATTTTTCTCCTTATCCTTCTTATTCTTATTCAGTTTTTTTGCTTACTCTCAGCAAGAGAACTGATATATAACATGTTAATTCATCACTACAGGAAGCCTTAACCTGGATTCGTTTCTTGGCTTTCTATTCTGTTCTATTAGTCTATCTAGTCATGCACCATCACCAGTTTATTATAGAGAACTTCATGATGTATTTTGATGTCTGGTAGGGGTAATGCTTATGAGGACACATGTATATACATACACACACAAACATAGACACAGTTCACTTTTCCCAGTATTTTTTAGTTATTCTTGCTTGTTTCAGTCAGTCAGTTCAGTCACTCAGTCATGTCCAACTCTTTGCAACCCCATGAACTGCAGCACGCCAGGCCTCCCTGTCCATCAACAACTCCTGGAGCCTACCCATATCCATGTCCATCGATTCGGTGATGCCATCCAACCATCTCATCTTCTGTCATCCCCTTCTCCTCCTGCCCTCAATCTTTCCCAGCATCAGGGTCTTTTCAAATGAGTCAGCTCCTTGAATCAGGTGGCCAAAGTATTGGAGTTTCAGCTTCAGCATCAGTCCTTCCAATGAACACCCAGGACTGATCTCCTTTAGGATGGACTGGTTGGATCTCCTTGCAGTCCAAGGGGCTCCCAAGAGTCTTCTCCAACACTACAGTTGAAAAGCATCAATTCTTGGTGTTCAGATTTTTTCACAGTCCAACTCTCACATACATACCTGACCAATGGAAAAACTATAGCTTTGACTGATGGACCTTTGTTGGTAATGTCTCTGCTTTTTAATATGCTATCTAGGTTGGTCATAACTTTCCTTCCAAGGAGTAAGCATCTTGCTTGTTTAGTATTCCAAATAAATTGTGTTATCAAGTTATTTAACTCCAGAAAAAATTGATACATGTTTGGGGTCAGGTTAAATTTATAAATTTATTCACAAACGAGATATTTCTAAGCATTGAATCTATTAAAAATATTTATGTCTCTTCTGTGTCTTTCATGTAACTTTACACATATGAATATTAGATATATTTTTGTTAAGGTTTTACTTAGAGTTTTTTCTGTTGTAAATGGAGCTTTCTCTTCCATTTATCTTTTAACTAGTTATTTCACGGATGTGAAGGGTATTGATTTTTTGATCTTTATATATTAATGTTTATCTTGTAACTTTACTGAATTCTTTCATTGTTTATAATAATTTTGAATCAATTAGTTTGACTTTTCTAGAAATACATAATGTAGTCCTCAAATAGAAATAGTTTTACCTTGTTCTTTCAAATTCTTATTTCTAACTCCTTTTTTACTTAATTCTATAGACAAATTTCTACATTATAAGATTTTGGTGGAGATAGTAGGCATATTGCTCCTGGCTTTTGCAACAAAGAGTCTACAGTATCTTTGTTGGTGATCATATTGACTTTTGGACTTGATACGACTTTGTCTTTATAAGGAAGTATCCATTATACATAAGTGTCCATCCATGACTACCAACTGATATTCAAAATAGATATTGTATTACTTTATGTACCTTTTTGCCATTTAGGAAAATGATATTAGTTTTTATCCATATTAATATGATGAATTATATTGATGGATGTCTTAATAATTATCTCTGTATTTCTAAAATGTTTCTTATGTAGAGTACAAATTTTTAATGTACTGTTAATTGTTCTTGCTAATATTTAAGAATTTTGCATACTTAAATAAGTAAGAATAGATTGCATTTTTCTTGTGCTTTATTTTTCAGATTTTGATATTAATTCTCTATTTAATTCATTATTTTGCTTACTTTTTCATGCTTTGGACTAGTTTAAATAGCATTTGGATGATCTACTATTTATAGGTTTGGTAAAATTTCATTATCAAAATATCTGTGGGGATTATTCTTTATATCTTTATTTCATCTTTTAAATTCATTCTGTTAAGATTTTTACTGGGATCAATTTTTGTAATTTGTATTTTCCTAGAAAACTATTTCTTTTAGCATTTCAAATGAATTTGTATAGGGTTGGGCAGAAAAGTCTCTTTCAATTTAACTTTTTTCTTATGGCAGTTATCCATTACTCCCTCTTTTCTGTTTCTTTTGTATATTATTTTCTTATATGCTACTTTCTAATTTTCTCACATTTAACTGATTTAATTTAGTTGACTTTTAAGGAACCAGATTTATTAATTCATAGGCTCTGTGGGTTTCTTTTTGTTTTATAGCTCATTAATGTTTGGTTTCACCTTTAGTTTCTTCTAATTCCAATACCCTTTGCTCACAGTTTGTATCTATAAGGCAATTAATGAGCATTCTATTTCCATGTACTCTTCCTTTCTTCCCTCAGTTTTGAAGCTATAATTCATTTACATGGTCAGGGCATATATTAAGCATATACTATGCTACCACCTAAATATCCACTATCAGCTCTACATTTAAATATATTTAATATCTTTATGGTGAACCTTCCCCAGAATTCATTTCCTAGATGATTCTTTAGAAATATTCCTTGAGCTCTTGCATATTCATAGCCTCATTGATGATATATACACTTAGAGGTAAGTTAAGCTAGACATAAAATTCTGGCTTACATTTTCTTTAAGTATTTTAAATATGGATCACAATAAACTGTGGAAAATTGTGAAAGAGATGGGCATACCAGACCACCTGACCTGCCTCTTGAGAAACCTGTGTGCAGGTCAGGAAGCAACAGTTAGAATTGGACATGGAACAACAGACTGGTTCCAAATAGGAAAAGGAGTGCGTCAAGGCTGTATATTGTCACCGTGCTTATTTAACTTATATGCAGAGTACATCATGAGAAACGCTGGGCTGGAAGAAGCACAAGCTGGAATCAAGATTGCCAGGAGAAATATCAATAACCTCAGATATGCAGATGACACCACTCTTATGACACAGAGTGAAGAGGAACTAATGAGCCTCTTGATAAAAGTGAAAGAGGAGAGTGAAAAAGTTGGCTTAAAGCTCAACATTCAGAAAACTAAGATCATGGCATCTGGTCCCATCACTTCATGGCAAATAGAGGGGGAAACAGTGGAAACAGTGGCTGACTTTATTTTCTGGGCTCCAAAATCACTGCAGATGGTGACTGCAGCCATGAAATTAAAAGACGCTTACTCCTTGGAAGGAAAGTTATGACCAACCTAGACAGCATATTAAAAAGCAGAGACATTACTTTACCAACAAAGGTCCATCTAGTCAAGGCTGTGGTTTTTCCACTGGTCATGTATGGATGTGAGAGTTGGACTATAAAGAAAGCTGAGCACTGAATTGATGCTTTTGAACTGTGGTGTTGGAGAAGACTCTTGAGAGTCCCTTGGACTGCAAGGATATCCAACCAGTCCATCCTAAAGGAGATCAGCCCTGGGTGTTCACTGGAAGGACTGATGCTGAAGCTGAAACTCCAATACTTTGGCCACCTGATGGGAAGAGATGACTCATTGGAAAAGATGCTGATGCTAGGAAAGATTGCAGGCAGGAGGAAAAGGGGACGACAGAGGATGAGATGGCTGGATGGCATCACCGACTCAATGGCCATAGGTTTGGGTGGACTCTGGGAGTTGGTGACGGACAGGGAGGCCTGGCGTGCTGTGGTTCATGGGGTCACAAAGAGCTGGACATGACTGAGCAAGTGAACTGAACTGAACTGACAGTCTTCTGGCTTCAAATACTATTATTGCAAAGTAAATCAATCTTACATTCCTTACATTGTAAGTGACTTGGCTTTTTTATCTAGGAGCCCAAAGGATATATTATTAACACTGATTGGATTTTCACTGGTATATCTTCTCAATATGTAAATTCAAACTTTTTTTTCATGTCTGGACAGAGTTATTGAATTATGATTGTCTTTGGTTTTCTTCTCAAGGAGTGAAATATACACATGAATTGAATCATTTTTCCCCAGTCTGCTAATTTATCATCACTAATTCTTTTTATATTTTTAAAAAATTCTACTTGATTTTTGTTTTTGTCTTTCCATTCATTTTTTCTTACTATAGTTTCATTGATTTCTATTGACTTTTTTCCTTCTAATTTGTGCTGTGCTGTGCAAAGTTACTTCAATTGTGTCCGACTCTTTGCAGCGCTATGGGCTGAAGCCCACCAGGCTCCTCTGTCTATGAAATTCTCCAAGCAAGAATACTGGAGTGGGTTGCCACATCCTTCTCCATCCTTCTAGTTTAGCCTTCTGATTTTTCTTTTATTTTTAATTATCTGTTGAGCTCTTTTTTCTAACATCTTGTAGCAAGTCTTTTCATCTCTGAAGCTTTCTGACTGATTATAGAACCTATATAGTTTTTTATTGTTGTCTTAGTTTTCTTTAGCTAGTTTTGAAATATTAAGTCACAATTTTCTTTGGACTTTCTGCCATAATTTTTCTTGTGTGTCTTCACTGTCCATTGTTATCACTCAGAGAATTAGTCCTTTTGCTTACAATGTATCTTATGCTGGAATTATTTTCTGTTACTCATGCTTTATAGAGATGGATTTTCCTTATCTTAGAAGGTTACCAGATCTGGTGACAGGGCAGAATAGTTTTCCTAGATTCATAACTCTAAGACCGCTCTTCTTATTTCTGCAAATTACTTATAAATAAGAGATTTTTGTACCTTCTGCTTTCTCTGGTCCCCCTTTCTCCTTTGTGTCCAGAATTTCTTTCCCTTTACTAGCCATATGAATTTGAATTCTACTTTTGGTAGACTTAGTGTAGAATTCTGCTCTTCTAGGAGGCAATTTGGCCATGCATTTCTGAAAGCTCTGAGAACCCAGACACACCTGCATAGTCTAATTTTCCTTAGTCTTTCTACGTTAATCTACAAAGTAGGTGCTCTGTACCCCTTTCTCAGTTTTGGCAGTTAGTCTCAGACCTGTGCTAGGTTTCTATTTCAAGGATGGGTCTTTCCTTGCACAGGTGAGTATTTGCTGGTGATTCCTTGTTCTCTGGCTCAAAGAAAATTGGAAATTTCTCCTTTGCTCCCCTCTGTTACTGCTACTAATTGATGCTTTTTATTTGCCCGCTCATATACTCGAATATAGGAATGAATATTCTTTTTGTGACAGATGTTGCCCATGAGCTTTCACTGAAACAACTGTTCTGTTTCATAAGGTCATTTGAGAAGACTAGAATCTACACTGATGTTGCTATCTTGCCTTAACTAGAATCTAAACTACCTTCCCAACTTGGATTCTGGAATATCAAACTATTTTCTCTAATTTTCTAGTTTATCTCACTAGTTGTTTTATCCTGGGAATTATTTAATGGGTATTCTTTATTTTTTTTACCTTTTGGTCCTTGTCCCAAAGGTAGTTCTGGGATCTTTTTTCTATTTATACTTGCTCTTCAATAATCTCATCCCGATGACTTTAAATACCATCACCAATCTGATAACTGCAATTTTTCTCTCTAGTCCTAAATTCTCTCTTAAATCCTGGACTCATGTCTAGCTTCCTCCATACCTGTATCCAATTCACTGTCAAGAACTAATAGCACTACCTCCAATATATATCTTGACTTTATTCACCTCCATTTATAACAGCCCAGCTGAATTACCATCATCACCAGCTGAGATTACTGCAATAGCCAACTGACTAGGGCACTGTTACCACACTAACTTCCTCCCCACTTCTGCCTTGGTCTACTTTTCACAAAGTAGCCAGTTACTCTTTAAAAATTCAAATCTGATAATATCACATATTGGGGCAGAAACCATCAATGACTTTCTATAACACTTAGAATGAAACCTGAAATCTTTTACCATAGCCTCCAAGGCTCTACGTAATCTGAACCCTAGTTACCCCCATAATTTTATTTCCTACTATTCTTCCTCTCACTAATTGTGGACCACACTGGCTTTAGTTTTCAACACTCCAGGTGCTCCTATCCCAAGCCCGCTGTGCTTGTTGACACATGTACCCTCAATGTTTTCCCCTCAGATCTTTGTGTGGCTCATTCAATTCATTCAGTTCAAACAGCACCATATCAAAAACATCCTTCAAAGTTTCATTCAAAATTGTATTCCTTCACAACCTTGTCAGTTATTGATGCCTTCTTTGCTTTTCTTTATAGCCTTTAAAATGTTTTCTTCTTATAATAACACTTACCATTACTTGAAATTTTATTTTTATCTCCCTTGACAAAAAGGAAGTACTATAAATGCACTGGTTTTATCTATTCTCTTGACTCTAGTATCTCCAGAGTGCAGATCCACACCTTGTCCACAATAGGTACTAAGTATTTGTTGACTAAATTTATGAAGTATTTCCCAATTGTCACTTCTCATAACTTGCTACAGTACTTCTTATTGTCATAGTTTTAAGTTATCATGTTACTGTTGCTCTTATATTTAAAAAAGGGTCTTTCCCACTTTTATTCTATGCTTTTCTTCCAGTCCTTATGGTTTCATTTTAACTTTTACTCATTAATCTAGCTAGGATTCATTTTATTTATGGTATGAAAAGAAAATAGTTTACCCCCTCCCTCAATTCCTCAGTATGCATTAAATAACCTGTACTTGTTTGAAGTATCACTTTTTAACACATACTAAGTATATACATATATAGAATTTCCTTCATAAATTATTTATATTGCTTCTACTTTGCATTTTAATAAATTTTGATGATAGCATTCTAGGCTCATCTACTTAACTATATTCTCTTCTTTTATTGGTGGAACTGCATTCTAGCCATAAGGCAGTTATGGTTTAATACACAAACTGAAATTAAATTAAACCAATGTGCTTAGTCATGTAATATCACTGTCTCAAACAATATGCTTTTAAATGACATCTATAACTTGTTTCTATTGTGTCTAAAACTCATGAGATGTATGGATATTATGAGGAAGGGAGAAAAAAAATAAGAGAAAAAAAATAAGATTAAAGATGGAAATACCTGGGCATTTGACTTTATCTAAGATATTCTACAATATTTTGATAGGCTCTTTACACTGACTTTCTCTCTCTCCCATGACTGGTTAAAACTCACAGAACTGTGTTAGAATTCCCATCTAATGGGGTTAAGGCTTAAGTGTTGCACCTTCACACTTTGACCCACTCTGTGCCCATTCACATGTGTGCTCATTCATTCTAAGAACATCTGTATTTCATAATACAGGTGGAGACCAGGCCTTGGCCCTGATGGTTTGCTATCTAACAAAGAAATCCATGTATTTAGTTTTCTAACCAAAATAATTATCTCTCATTCAAGAGATGCACTTGTGCATCTGTTATTTATTTGATATGCTTTTCCTTCTCTCCTACTCACTTCACAGTTTTGGTTTAGCAAATACATTGGGTGAAATGAGGAAAATTATATAGACCAAAATAGTAGGAAGTGCTAAATTGTCATTAATTAAATAGCCAAGTGTCTAAGAGAAAGAAATAGCCTGAAGCCATCTGTGGCTGATTCTTTCTAAGGTTGCCATAATTTTGTTTCTAATAGACAAATTTCTTTGATGTATATGGAATTAAAATAATTTATGTCACCAGATTTCAAATAAAATTGATAATACTTGAGAACACACTATTGATTATGTCTATATATGGTTGAAAAGTTAAATAATATATAACTTTTTAATATAAAATCCCAACTACCAAGCAAGCACTCTGTTTAAAAAGAATGAGCTACTGGGAAAAAAGACTAGGTATTAAAATTCCATATTCTGTCCCAGCTTCCATTATATGCTATAAAGTTATCTACTCAAAATAGTGGCTCTTACAATTCCAAGGTTATGTAGAGTGGGGAATAAGGTAAGGCAATCATTCTATTTTTTTAATTCACTGCCCTCTGCCAAAAAAGACCTAAACCACAACAAATTCAAGTGCTTATGGTCAAATGTATTCTAGTTCATTGTTGCCTAGCTTTAGGTTCACAATTTGATAAACCTAAATTTTCAGATGATGGAGGGAAAGTCTTGAATAGGAAGAAGGTGGAAAGAAATTCTTTTAAAAGGAGAGAGATTCCTCAACAGGATGAACTTATGAAGGGCGAGTGACTCAGCAAAATCTTCGTATGTAAAAACTTCTTTTCACAAGTCTTTACCTTTTGCACTCTTGCATTTCTCTACCCATGCCCTAAACGATCCCTTTTCAGCCTTGACCCTCTGTTTTCTCTTCTGTCCTTTGTTCTTCCTCTCCTTCCCTTCTTTTCTCCCTCCATCTTTATAATGGGCGGAGGCTACTTTCAGTGATTCACACTGAATCAGTTTGTGTTATAAATAAAGCTTCTGCAACTTCCCTGATCCTGGAATTCCTCTTGGACAGAATGATTATCCATACAAACTCTCTCCAGCTGTGGCCAAACACATAGCTCTATTCTTTAAGCTCAACTAAGACAAACCCAATGAGCTTATCCATAACATCACATGTTCACTTCATATCCTTCACTGCTCTGCACTGGGTTAACATCTTAGATCTTTTTAGTTATGTCTTGCCTTTTAAGGTATGTGTAAAATGTCAAAACAAAACAAAGTAACAAGACATGTTTGGATGGAAATAATTTTTAAATTAATAATTTTCATTACCATAACTTCTAGAAAACACAGTAAGGGGGGCTCTGAAACTGAGGGTAAAGGTTCTGAGAACCTTTTTCACCTGGACATCTATCATGGACCAGGTGTGCACACCTGTAAGCAACTAGTAGCTTACAGTGCATTTTAATATTTTTACAGAACAGTTAAATTATCATATCCCCGAAGATGCAGCATTTTCTCTTTCTTTGCCTAGGAATCTGTTTTGGAAGCTAATTCAATGATTACTACTAGGACATGGAATTTTGATATTCATTTGGTCCTGATTTACACCAGTATCTTTAAGGCTGCCAACAAGAAAGTCCAGAATTTCAGTCAGCCAAAATTCCACAAGAGACAACTGTCTTTTATTTTATAGCTTATGAATTTGGGGCTTAATATGATTTTCCACTAACAAGTTCTGTACCCCCTCCAGAGTGCGAAAGCTGGTGTGTAGATCAGCAAAGTAACACAGAACATATGAGGCAAGTTAATATTAAACTTGAAGGAAAACTGTACAAATTATATTGTTTACTTAGGGAAAAAGCACTCTAGTTGAAAGGGCTGACATATGATTTATTGCAAACACTTAACCAGCATGTTCACATTTTTACTCTCAACTCTACTGTAACGGTCATTTGGAGGTGGTGCAGCATGGATATTGTATTAATAAAGTCATCAATTAAAAATCCACTAGACGTTGGTAAGGAATAGCACTAAATATTTCATGTCTTCTGTTTTTATTAAATGTTTAGGAAAAATGCAAAATCATGTCCAGAATGGGTAATAAAATCACAGGCAAATAACTTATGGAAGAGTTAGATAGATAACTTTTTAAGTGTAAGTAATGAAGAACCTGTTTAATTAAAAACAACAAAATGTTTTTAGTTACGACAAATAATTCTGTTGCCAAACAAAACTTCCATGTATAGTTATGTCAGGTGAGTGTATGCTTCTCAGTCCTGTCTCGTCACAACAAAGATTTGGAGTGACAGGCATTAAAGCCCTTGGCTATTCACAGCTCTTGGGTCCTGGACAGACTCTGTTATAGCTCTTAGACAAATTAGTGTTACAGCTCTATGTTACAGCTCTATTTTATTTAGAAAATAGAGGGCGAATCCATCCTTGAGGTGTGAGGGCACGTTTTTATATGTTTTTTCCTCCCCCTGGGCCTGCCCTATGTAAATTGAGCTATCAAGGAGTGCTGTTTGTTCTGCCTGAAGTCCTCACTCTGGTCCTCGGACCTTCATTTGTTCTATTTTGGTGGGCTTTTCCCTTCCTTGTCTTTTAGCCACCGCCATTCTGGACTCCTGTTTCCTATTCCAACTACCTAACAGTTAAAAGAGGAATTCAGTATAGTATTTCTTCATATGCTCAAAGAAATCTTTTGAAAAAAATCAAAGAGAGAATAAACACTGGAATGCTGATATAACTTATTATCTTTATGAAAAACTATGAAATCTTCTTCCCCAGATGCCATGGAGAAAAAGAGAGACAGGCATTCATCTTTTACTATTTAATTGTTCCATACCTAAATCAGTTTCCCTAGGATTCCAGCCCTCTTAAAAAACTTTTGTGTTTCATACAACTTCTAGTATATAACTGATAAAATCAGCATAGGAAGCCTCATAGTTATTTATCGACAAAGCTAGATATCAAACATGTCATCTTGCAGTGTTTCTCAGTAAAGACACATTAGTTATCTCACATAACTTTACAGATGAGGCCTACTGAAAGAAAACATAAAGGAAATGTTTCTCTAGCAGAATCCCATAGTAACTGCTAAGAAAACCACACCAGATGCTCTCTAGACTCGATGTTAGACTCCTAAACTCTTCTTTCAAAGTCTGGCCATGTTACCTACCATGGATGACTTCTGGACAAGCCTCATCAGGACGTGCTCTGCTTTCTTGGAAGAGATACAAATCTCTGATGAATTCTCTGGTTCATCAGACAGAAAGAGATAGCAGTATGTACATATATGAGCACCAAACAACACCAGTATATTTCTGAACCAGTAGCTGTATAAAACAAAATTATTTTAACCATGTTGACAAGCTGCTCTATTTAATGACAGTTAAAACTAAATATAAGTATGAACAAATGGAAGGAAGACTTCTGACACCTATTATTTGCTTTTATAATAAGAATATTTATATAAAAATCATTAAAATATGTTGCTAAATTACTATATGAAGTTTATTATCAGCAAATAATATAATTTTACCTGTGTAAAACCTTTTAAACTGACACTGAGTGGATAAATTATCTCTTATGTAAAGTTACTGTTTGTAGAAGAAAATAACATGAAGAAATATACACAAGTTAATCTTCAAAGCTTAATGTCTGTATCTGTACCATGTTACAAGATCATTTTATTTTTAAAGAAGGCCAAGGAAACACATTTTTGGTGGCAGACAACCACATACTTATTGCTTTATCAGTACTAGCTCTTCATTTAAAACATGTATTTCTGGTTCATTTAATCAAGAATAAATTTGTTTTATTTGACACAGAGCTATGACAAATTTCACTCTTAAGTTCTCATTAGATTTCCAAAAGACACCCTACTAAATTCAAATTATGGCTAACTCCACAAGTGTGCTTTATGGAGGAAGTGGAGAAACGCATTTTCATCTATATCAGATCTGCAGCCAATTGCTTCACATTATAACTTGTTTATCCTTCCAAACTTCCCCTCTCTGTTACTTTCTGTCCTACACTCATTCTTTATTCAGTCTTTACTAATTTGTTTTATAAATAGCAGTATAATCAGCAGTAATGTGACTAGAATGCAGTATATTATATTTCCATTCTTTTTCATATAAACATTTTGGCAGTCAGTCAAGTTCACTGTGACCTTTGGAAGTCTAGCCATACAGAAGACCAGGTATGGTAGAATGTACACTACTTAATATATACAAACTTGAATCCTGACAGCAAAAAGTAGAGGTTAAAAGACAGAGTAACTTATCATTAAGACTGAAATAAATTTGATAAACTTAAATGAGAGGGTTCTAAAAACCCAGACTAAATTATACCCCTCACTTGTAGATGAATGAACCCAGTCTCAGGGAGCTTGTTTGGAATGTTTTGTCCAGTCATTCATGACCAATGGGGAGCAGGTGCTCGATATCACCATTGTTTTATATTTGAACTCCATCTGCTGCTTTAGGTTTGAGGCAAGAACCACTCAAATGTGTCCCAAATAATTCTCCATCTGACAGCAGTGGAGTCACGGCAGGGGTCTGTGTGGTCAGTAGGGAAAGGGCTGGGGGAAAACCGGGAGTCGTGTCTTCTGGCAGAGAACTGTGATGATAGTGAATGGGAGAGTGTGGGTATTTCCAAAGTACCTGCCTTGAGGTTATGGCTGGCATTCTTGGTGGAACTGCTTTAATCCCAGGTTGGGCTACTGCTGTTATCAAAGGGGGTGGAAAAACAAAAGATTTCTTCTCTTTTGGAATGCCAGGCATATGTAAATGCTCATCCTTTAGTTTTGCAATATCATTAAATACTGAGGCAAGAGGTTGGAACTTGGGTTCCCAACTGAGGAGATAATCCCAGGGGTATCTCATCATGACATCATGATCAGAGTCTTTCTCAGTTGAGAGAGCTGCACAGCCTGCTTCCTGATCACTTGAAATAAAGATAGTCTCTTTCCTGACATCAGCCTGGATGCCCACTTTTACCTCTCTCTTCTTCAGTGGCTGGGGTAAGACATTATTTTGGACATAGGTCATGCCACAGCCCTCTCCTTGAGCTCCTTCGTCAAACACATGGCTGGTTCCTTCTGTTTCAGCAGTGACCATCACATCAGTTCCCCCAGACAAACAGGAGAGCTGGTCTGAGTCCCTTGGGATCCCAGAGTCTGGCACCCTGGACTCCTGATCACTCAAAGTTGAGTCAGCATCCTTTCTGTAAGGGTGTTCATTTATCCTCTGGATTTCCTTATCTTCTGCAGTTTCTCCTTCCACAGAACAGTGATCACTGGAGTTTGAGTGCCTGTACAGATGTGCAATGTCCTTCTCCATGACTCTTATTAAACTCAACCATTCAGGCGTGGAGTCCACAGGCACTGCCTTATCACCGCTCTCACTAGTTTTCTGGAAGGGTTTCAGTGAACTGGCATCCCTAGTCAGTCTCAAATTGATATCTAAGGATGATGATGGTTTCTTTTCTTCGTAATTATTTATTGCATCTTTTTGTTTGTGTTTTAAAATCAGTACAATTAGAATGAAGACAAGCAACAGAAACACTAGAAAGGAGGTGGTGAGACTGATCGAAAAGCTGCTAGCTAATCCTGTGGAATGTTTCCCTTCTGAGGAAAAAGACACATTCACAAAAACAGTACAAGATGTAAACCTGGAGTCCAGTTTGGGGCTATGAGCAATTATCTTCATTTCAATACTGTCTTCTTTGCTGACTTGACTTATTATTAGGGGAAGTGCTGTACTCAAATAAATATCTCCGTTAGTTTTATTTACTGAAAAGAAAGGAGATGGAGTTTCAAGGGAGTAAAGGATGACTCCATCAACACCAGCATCTGCATCTGATGCTTCCACTCTGCCAATCAAATGTCTTACATTACTCTTTTCTGGGAGGTTGAAAAAATATTGATCCTGAGTGAAAATGGGTTCAAACTCATCTATCCCTTCAACATCCACCCAAACCATTAAGGAGGCTGTTGAGTCACCCTTGTCTCTGGCCTGAACTATGAGGCAGTATCTGTTGTCAGTTTCATAGTCAAGGACTTGCTGAGCACTAATATCCCCTGTTAGAGGGTCAATGAGGAAGAAGTTATGCTCACGTGGCATCTCATGAGGGAGAGGACAGGGTGATACAATGGAATATGTCAAGTCTCCATAAGGGCCTGCATCAAAATCCAAAGCGTTTACAGAGCATATGGTGGAGAAAACAGGTAGATTTTCAGGAACAGCACACTTCAAGTTTGGAAACATAAACTGAGGTGCATGGTCATTATCATCCAGGACATTGACAAACACAACTGCAAAAGAAAAATGCTTCTTTTCCTCATCTGAAGCTTGGACAGTTAAAGTGAATTTTATTGTTTCTTCATAATCTAGTGGTTTAATCAAAGAAAGAACTCCAGTTTTTTCTTCTAAGCAAAAATGCCCCTTCTCATTTCCAGAGGTTAAGTAGTAGCTGACTTCTGCATGTGAGCCCACATCACGGTCACTTGCTGAGACCACAATGATGGGACTCCCTGGAGGGGCACTTTCCTTGATGTGGGCATAATATTCCAGACTGCTGAATGCAGGTGGGTTATCATCCACATCTAGGACTTCTATTGATACAGTGGTTGAGGAACTCAGTGGAGGGCAACCATGGTCAAATGCCAGAAGGACAAGCTCATGACTGGCAGTTGCTTCTCTGTCCAGATGGTGAAGCAACACTAGATAACCAACTTGCTTATAAGAATATTCTGAATTAATAAAACTAGTTTCCACATGGAAATTGTTCTGTGAATTACCACTGATGATAGAATATTCAACATGTGTGTTTTCACGGGTCCAGTCATGGTCAATGGTTGAGAAGGTGACAAGTGTGCTTCCAACTGGAGTGTCTTCACTTAAGCTAAGATTATCATATTCTACTGCAAACTCAGGGGCATAATTGTTCATATCTTGTATTTCTGTCTCCACTAAGGTAACAGCCTTCAGGTCAGGAAATCCACCATCACTGGCTTCAACAAGAAATCGAATTGTTGATTTTCTCTCCATAAGGAAGACAGGATTGATAGTAAATATTGTGCCTGAAAAACAACACAGCCTTACAATGTTGTGAAATAAAGTTTGTATGATCCTCTTAGTCAGCCAATATTTACTAATATGTAGTTATCTGTTAGATGTGTCATTTAAGTTACAACCAAGGGTAACCCTAAATAGAAAGCTTAAATTATTATATTTATACTTCTGTAACACTTAAGATTCAGAAATATTCATGGAGTTCACTCAATTAAATATGTGTGCTGCTTAAAAATTCATTTTTGTATGGTAAATTGTCCCATTACTATTTTTTTAAGGAAAGGTGGCTTCCCAGGTGGCTTCTCTGGTAAAGAATCCACCTGCAATGCATGAAATGCAGGAGATGTGTTAGATCCCTGGGTTGGGAATATCCTCTTGTGGAGGAAATGGCAACACACTCCAGTATTCTTGCCTGGAGAATCCCATAGACAGAGGAGTCTGGTGGGCTACAGTCCACAGGGTTGCAAAGAGACAGACATGACTGAAGCAGCTGAATACAAACACATTCTTATTTGAATAATGTATAACCCATTCTACCATCAATAGAACATGTATAGAAACATTCTGGCATAAAGATATTTATTCTGGAAATGCCAGATGGTATTCATTTGAGTCAAATGAAAGTAGTAAATATAATAGTGCAGACTTAACAACCATCGCTTAATTCTAGAGCTGTCTTTCCTAAAGCTATGGGTTTATTCAGCAAGTGGATCTTCCTACCATTGATGAAATATATGTAATATAATTTATCATTTTTAAATACACATTTTAAAATATATGTAATACATTTTTACTATTCTAAATATATATATATATGTATGTATGTATGTATGTAAAAATGTTTTTCTAAGGTAAATGTGCTTTTAGTACAGTCATGAAAAAAGAAAACAAAACAGTATCTTTTAAATGCCACATTTCAGTTAGAGTTCCACTGTGAACTCAGCTGACAGGGTAACAGTCAAGATTTTAAAAACATTCTAATCAATGTCTTACTGTAAAGTTTGTTGATAATACAAATACAAGGAAAAGCGCTGCCAGGATTGTGATTTGCTGCAGTCAAGTGAGTGAGATACACTAAGACAGAGGGACAGAAAAGTCAAACTCCTGACAAATCTACACGGTGGCCAATCATCCACTGGCCATGGGGCTACATTAGCTACTTCTCCCAATTGTAACATTCCGAGGGCCTCATACTGATGTTTTGTGACCAAATTCTCCCTTCAGGTAATCCTGAGGTTAGCTTTTTAAAATTGAGAATATAATTGACATATAAAATTGTATTCGTTTTCAGTGTATACAACATAAGGATTCAATATTCATGTAACTGCAAAATGATCAGAGCAGTAAACCTAGTTAACATCCATCTTTCAGAAGTTAACTTCTAAGTCAGCTCTCCCTTGTGAAATGATGCAGTGGTGGGTACAGATGGGGAATGCACAGCATAACGTGTCCCAATTCAGTTCAGTTCAGTTACTCAATCATGTCTGACTCTTTGCAACCCCATGGACTGCAGTATGCCAGGTTTCCCTGTCCATCACCAACTACCAGAGCTTGCTTAAACTCAAGCCCATTGAGTCGGTGATGCCATCCAACCATCTCATCCTCTGCCATCCCCTTCTCCTCCTGCCTTCAATGTTTCCCAGCATCAGGGTCTTTTCCAATGAGTCAGTTCTTCGCATCAGGTGGCCAAGGATTGGAGCTTCAGCTTTAGCATCAGTCCTTCCAATGAATATTCAGGACTGATCTCCTTTAGGATGGACTGGTTGGATCTCCTTGCTGTGCAAGGGACTCTCAAGAGTCTTCTCCAACACCACAGTTCAAAAGCATCACTTCTTCAGCACTCAGCTTTCTTTATAGTCCAACTCTCACATCCAAACATGACTACTGGAAAAACCATAGCTTTGACTAGACAGACCTTTGTCATCAAAGTAATGTCTGTGCTTTTTAAAATGCTGCATAGATTTGTCATAGCTTTTCTTCAAAGGAGCAAGCGTCTTTTAATTTCATGGCTGCAATCACCATCTGCAGTGATTTTGGAGACCAAAAAATAGTCTCTCACTATTTCCACTGTTTCCCCATCTATTTGCCATGAAGTGATGGGACTGGATGCCCTGAGCTTAGTTTTCTGAATGTTGAGTTTTAAGCTGACTTTTTCACTCTCCTCTTTCACTTTCATCAAGAAGCTCTTTAGTTCTTCTTCACTTTCTGCCATAAGGGTGGTGTCATCTGCATATCTGAGGTTATTGATATTTCTCCTGGCAATCTTGATTCCAGCTTGTGCTTCATCTAGCCCAGCGTTTCTCATGATGTACTCTCCATATAAGTTAAATAAGCAGGGTGACAATATACAGCCTTGAGGCAGACCATTCGCTCTTTGGAACCAGTCTGTTGTTCCATGTCCAGTTCTAATTGTTGCTTCCTGACCTGCATATAGAGTTTTCAAGAGGCAGGTCAGGTGGTCTGCTATTCCCACCTCTTGAAGAATTTTCCACAGTTTGTTGTGATCCACACAGTCAAAGGCTTTAGCATAGTCAATGAAGCAAAGTAAATATTTTTCTATGATCCAGCAGATGTTGGCAATTTGATGTCTGGTTCCTCTGCCTTTTCTTAATCCAGCTTGAACATCTGGAAGTTCTCAGTTCACATACAGTTGAAGCCTAGCTTGGAGAAATTTCAACATTACTTTGCTGGTGTGTGAGATGAGTGCAATTGTGTGGTAGTTTGAGCATTCTTTGGCATTGCCTTTCTTTGGGATTGGAATGAAAACTGACCTTTTCCAGTCCTGTGGTCACTGCTGAGTTTTCCAAATTTGCCAGCATATTGACTGCAGTAATTTTATAGCAACATCTTTCAGGATTTGAAATAGCTCAGCTGGAATTCCATCACCTCCACCAGTTCTGTTTATAGTGATACTTCCTAAGGCCCACTTGACTTCACACTCCAGGGTGTCTGGCTCTAGGTGAATGATCACACCATCATGGTTATCTGGGTCATGAAGATTTCTTTTTGTATAGTTCTTCTGTTTATTCTTGCACCTCTTCTTAATATCTTCTGCTTCTGTAAGGCCATACCATTTATGTCCTTTATCGTGCTCATCTTTTCATAGAATGTTCCCTTGGTGTCTCTAATTTTCTTGACTAGATCTCTAGTCTTTCCATTTTATTGTTTGTCTCTATTTTTTTTTTGCATTGATCACTTAGGAAGGCTTTCTTATTTCTCCTTTCTATTCTTTGGAACTCTGCATTCAGAAAGATATATCTTTTCTTTTCTCCTTTGCCTTTCACCTATCTTCTTTTCTCAGCTGATTTTAAGGTCTCCTCAGACAACCATTTATCCTTTTTGCCTTTCTTCTCCTTGGGGATGGTTTTGATCACCACCTCCTGTACAGTTTTATAAACCTCCATCCATAGTTCTTCAGGCACTCTATCTATCAAATATAATGCCTTGAATCTATTTATCACTTCCACTGTGTAATCATAAGGGATTTGATTTAGGTCATATCTGAACGGTCTAGTTGTTTTTCATACTTTCTTCAATTTAATTCTGAATTTTGCAATAAGGAGTTCATGATCTGAGACACAGTCACCTCCAGATTTTTTTTTTTTTTTTTTGCTGACTGTATAGAGCTTCTCCATCTTTGACTGCAAAGAATAGAATCAATCTGATTTCAGTGTTGACCATCTGGTGATGTCCATGTCCCAGGCCCTGTTATTTTTCTGAACCGTGCTCTGCTATGGACAGCGTTTTACTAATTACTCATCTTTATTAAGCTTGGCTTTTAATGTCTGTTGTTCAGTTGCTAAGTTATGTCTGACTCTTTGTGATCTCATGGATTGCAGCAATCCAGGCTTCTCTGTCCTTCACCATCTCCTAGAATTTGCTCAAATTCATGTCTATTGAGTCTGTGATGCCATCCAACCATCTCATCCTCTGTTGTCCCCTTCTCCTCCTGCCTTCAATCTTTCCCAGCATCAGAGTCTTTTCCAGTGAGTCAGCTCTTCACATCAGGTGGCCAACATATTGGAGCTTCAGCTTCAGCATCAGTCCTTCCAATGAATATTCAGGGTAGATTTCCTTTAGGATTGACTGGTTTGATCTTCTTGCTGTCCAAGGGACTCTACTTGTTGTTATATTTTCTCTATACAATGGTTAACTTTTTTGTAATCACTTGCCTGAATGCATTTCACAACCATAAATGTCTTGATCTCTAATAACCAAACAAAGAGCCTTGGGAGGCATCAAAGAAATCAGAACAGCATCAAAACCACAGAACATTCTACTTAATGGGTAAACATCTCTCAGTCATGTCTGACTTTTTGCAACACTATGGACTGTAGCCTGCCAGGCTACCCTGTCTATGGACTTCTCTAGGCAAGGATTCTGGAGTGAGTTGCATTCCCTTCTCCAGGGGATCTCCCTGCCTCAGGGATTGAAGCTGGTGTCCTGCATTTCAGGCAGATTCTTTACCATCTGAGCCACCAGGAAGCCCACTCCACTTAATAGAGGTGCTCAAAAACCTTTCCTGTTTCAGTTTTTTGTGTTCCTTGTTGAATATATGGTACTGTTACCAAACTTCTTATTCTTGGCTTGGGAAAAAAGCTTCCAAATTCTGGTAACATGCAGTCTTCAGTTCTAAATGAATCCCTTCCATTTTACTTTGATTCTTGTGGAGGCCTGGTTAATTACCCCAACTGTAATCAGCTGGCTGAATGAACTGGTGTTTACTATACTGAGGTCTCTGAATTTCTGTGCATTTGCCAGCATTTAATCAATTCCTTTTTCTTTCCAACCATGGAGATGTTGGAGAAGAGAAGGAGCACCAGTATTTGCTATCATAGCATCTGACATGAAGAGAAGTAAGAAGGTGGTGTCTATGATCCCAGCAGCAGGGCCTGGGGGCTATTTTAGGCATATTTGGAAAGGATTATTTCAGCTTTCCTCTCTGTAACCCAAACCTATGAATGCTAAAGCCACTACAAATAACTCACCATTGGTAGGATCAACTGAAAACATCTTAGAAGAGGAAAGGATCCTGTAAGTGATGTTCTCACTGCTTTCCACATCTGTGGCCACAACAGTTAGCACTGGGTGCCCCAGAGGCACCAGTTCGGAAATGGTGACCTGAGGAGGGGAAGAAAGGGAGACAGGCCCTGTGTTTAAAGAATGCAGCTATTTTCATGAACAGGGCCAGGACCTGACTCTTTTATTTATTTTGTTTATGGAAGTAACAGAGAACCTCACTTTATCAGGTATTATTAATTTATAGAGTGGACATATTAAGAAGATTGTGTTAGTAGTTCCAGAATTCAGAAAAACAAAAATTTTTTTTAAAATGTTTCATGCAGTATTGATTTTTATTATGAAAATATTTCCTTCTAAATTATTTCTGTGTAGTGGAGGATAGCTAATGCATTCACTAATGTATTCACTAATGTTTCATTACACTGTACATTGTGTAACTATGAGCCTTATGTTACTTACATACTTAAGAAATTGAATTGAATGAGAGATTCAATTCCATATGTACTTCTATTCTCCATGATGCTAAATATAAAACTCTCAGCATCAACTTAGGCAGTAAAAACAGTGAATACTATCTGTCTGTCTAAATTACTTTGTTGACTATGGTAAGTTTACATTATTCCCTATTCTTTCAAGTTTGGTTATGGTTTCAGCATCTCTTTATGCTATTTACCTGGTAAGAATCTTGAGAGAATACTGGTGGGTTATCATTGATGTCCAGCACATGGACAATGAGTGTCCCCTCTGTTTGGTGCACCAAGTCTGAAATTTGGATCTGTAGCTCATATTTAGTAGCTTCTTCAAAATCCAGTGTTTCAACCAGCACCACTACCCCAGTGTTCCGATCAATAGCAAATTTGGTTCCAGAATTACTCTCTTTGACAAAACTGAAGGTGAAAGCTGGATTCAAATCCACATCATGAACTGATATCCGAGTCACAATCGTGCCAGGCAAAGAATCTGAAATAGTCATGACCACTGTCAGTCTCCATTAAAAGTCATCCTTTGAAATATTTTCTTTAATAGTTCAATCCAAGCATTTTCATTTTATGTCCAATATGATTTTCTCTTTCTTGGCATGATTTTTCATACAAGGCTCATTACAAACTGAATAAAAACTCTGAAGAATTTATGAGCCAATAAAAGTGACAATTTACCACTGAGTAGGGAATTGAAGAGGTAGACTATTTTCAATTTTTATATTTCACTTTTTATCATGTTTATCACACAATCCCAGCACCAAGAAACATTGTAAGTCACTTATTTACACTATATAATTTCTATATAAAATTCATATATTCATGGGGGATGTGGGTGGGAAGAAGGTTATTATTCATTACATTAATACAAAACATAAAATTCTGAAAGCAAGCAAGATTTAAATGAAAATGTTTGGATACTGAAGCTAGATACTTAGTTCCTCATATTCATTTTTGTAAAATTATTTCTTTTGAGAGGCACACACTGCTTCCTTCTCTTAAGACCTGACTCTCAAAATTGTCAAGACTATAGAAAGTATACCTCATACTGGTGATAACAAAAGATCTCTAATAGTGCACAAAAAAAATCATGAATAGATGACATGGTAAATGTCTCACATGACATATGTGTTCTTTAAACTGCCATGACAGGGACTTTGGTTTGGACTTCATAGGTATGGTACAGGTAGAAAGAAGAGTCCAGGGCATTTAGAATAATCCCATTGTGTATGAGACTAATAATTTTCATATTTCAAATCTGAACATCCTTGACATGCACCAATTACACTTGACTCCTTCTGGTAAGTTTTGATATATACAGTTTATTTTTGTGATATATTTATTCTGAGCACATTACTGCATTTTTATTCCAATGCATGTGCTTTAGAATAGCACTTTCAGTAAAAGCAGATGAAAACACATCAAATAGGTGAGAGGTAAAACTAGACAATTTTTTATTAGTATATTTTAAATTATATATAGGTATTCTTATATATAAAAATTGCTGGAATATAGCCCTCTTTGAGCAGTGTGTTTGTAATTTGTTTGGAAAGTGAACATAACAAAATGTTAGGCACATTTTAGGAATAAGTTTATTAAGAGTGAAAACAGAGAGGAAAGTGATGGGCCACTATCTGCAATTTCAACTACAAAAAGTTGGGTTGGGTTTTACCAGTACAGCTATTGCCCACAACTTTGAGATCACAGACTATGGAGTCATCATGTAGCCCAGAGACCCAAACAATTAAGATTAATCAGCATATCATGTAAAACTTTGTATTTTCAACCTCTACCATTAATGTGATAAAAGTTTTCTGCAGATGTTAAACTTTAGTTTATAGTAGAGGAAAATGATGACTCTGCAAAAATCATCCAACTCCCTTCACTAATTACTTGTCATTAGTATATTGCAGCAGCAGTATATTGCAAATAAAAATGAGCAGGGCCCTATGGGGCTTTCCTGGGACAAACCCTCCTCCATGGCCCTTCCTTGTCTTTTTTCTGTCAAAAAACTTTAGTCAAAGAATAAATTTAGGGAATTCTCTGGCAGTCCATGGGTTTGGACTCCTTGCTTTTGGCCTGGGTTAAATTCCGAGTCAAAGAACTCAGACTCTGCAAGCCACCCAGTATGCCCCCATGACAAATAATAATAACATAAATTTAAGCTGAGAAGTGAGGAAACACAGAAACAAAGGAAAAACAGTCAAATAGGACAAAATAATAACAGTTCGGTCCTTGAGCAAAGTCAAGGACCTTTAGTTCTTCCTCGAGGGCTATGGATAACATTCCGAGCCATATTCTATGAGCCGTCTTGTAGCTAATGAGCCCCCACCAGGTGGACGAAGTTACGTGATGATCAGACTGTGGCCATAACATAAGCTACCACAACTCTGAGAACCGGCCTCAGAGAAACGAGAACCAGCCAGTCCCAGAACTGGAGACTCACTGGGCTTACGATAATCCAGACAACGGTCGGATTACCACACGGGCAATTTCAAGCTGATCCTCAGAGGTGACTGTGCCGTTCTGCATGGAGCTCCCTTACTCTATCCAGACACCCGTGAAGCTCCCTGTTAAAAGCTGTTGCCCCTGTTAGCACTGGGGAATTGGCCTTTGGACACAAGTATGCCTTCTTCCCCCAGTGACTGGCCTCCTGAATAAAGCCAACCTTTCCTTTCCAACACTTGCCTCTTGAATATTGGCTTTCAAGTGGCGAGCAGCCAAGCCTGAGTTTGGTTAACACAAAGATTGACAAAGTTATCAGTCTAATAACATCGCATTCTCTCAGGGGAGCTTTAGGGTGACCATCATAGTCAACAAAAGATGCTTCTTCACTGAGCAGATTTCACTTTTAAGAACTGTCTGTATACAAAAGAAGCTGTGTGGAGTAGTGGTTTGACCTTAGGAAATCAGCTTCCTGCTGGTTTGAATGCAAACCCCAACTTTAACTTTTAACTTCTTTGACATTTTATATTTAATTTTTGACTCTCCATTTTCCATTCTGTAAAATGAAGATAAACACAATTTATAGCTGTGTGGTTGTTGAGGAATAGTGTGCATATTTAACACAGCATCCAACTGAAAAAATAGTAGATGATCTACAAGTTAATCAAAACCATTATTTCAAATCACCACACTTACTTTCTGCAATTTCCACTGCTTCAGAGGGGAGAAAAGTTGGGGCATTGTCATTTATGTCAGTCACCTGTATCTTGATCACAGTTGTATCAGAAAGCCTGGGCATGCCTTTATCTGTTGCTTGTACAATCAAACTGGTTTGGAAAAGAATCAAGGAATGTTATCCATCATCCAGAGAATAAGAAAACAACATAAATATCAAATATCCACTTGAAAATTTTAAAATGAGCTGACTAGCTTTTTCATTTCTTCCCTGACTTTTCTAAAAGGCATCATTTAAAGTTTATTTCATAAGAATGGTAGTCTGAAGTGTATTTTTTTGACACATTTAAAGAATCAAATCAACCTTGATTATTTAAACTAAATGGACTCTCTCTGGGAGACAGACTATAAATTTCAGTCCTTTCCTACTAAGAACAACTTAAAAAGTACAAACACCAATACCTGCTCTTTAGATAAGTAGACTGCCTCCACTCTGCCACACATGGCCTGAATATTGCTACTGATACATATTTCCATTTTACTGCACCAACAAAAGATATAGTCACTACAAGTTTGTTTTGTATTTTTTTTCAGATATAAATTGCAAATCAATCAAAACTGAAGAATTAACAGAGGGCATTGCTGTTTATAACACACGCGCAAAAGATGCCTTACTGACCAGGACTGTGAAGCAGAGGCAAAGGCCCTGATCTGAAAGAAGCTACACGCAGCGATTCAGTCTCTCTTGGATGACGGTACAACTCACTTCTCCAGTAACTGACTCAGAAACCTTATTAGTGTCTTCAACTTCTCCCTTTCTGTCACCACCCTGACAATATCTAGTTATGAGTCTTATAGAATTTACCACCTGAATATGATTTGGATCAGTGTACCCATCCATTTCACTCCCACCTGCAGAGCCTTAGGTAAACTGACCAACCGACTGGCTTCACAGGAACTGAAAGGTTTCCTGGGGCATGGTATTTTCAGTTTCTTTTTTTTTTTCACACACAACAGTTTCAATATTTAATAGAGGATTATTTGACTTGTTTTCCATATGCGGTCATTAAAAGAAAAGAAATAGAAACAGTAGAGAAAAGTAACAGCACATGCATGACAGTCTCAGGCAAACTAGGACAAGGTATTTGCTCTAACCTCATCACCTTATCATCTTTAGCTGGCATGCTGTGTATTCACTGTATCTTTTCTCAACTGGAGTGCCTGCTACTCACCAATCTTCCTACTGCAAGTCTCTTCATCCTCCACTCTGCAACTCCTCAATTGCTTTATCAAAAATTCTGGTTTGAAAACCTGAATCCTCTAATTAAAACCTTTCCTTGGCTCTCCATGTCTACAAGAGGTAATGTAAGTCTTGAGCATGTACACATCACCTTCTGTGACATAGCTTCTGCCTGGAATTCCTATGTCTACACCCTTTTGGTCTTTAAAAGCTAACATCTCTGTAAGCTTCCCCTGGCATCTCATCTGATTTGAGTGCCCCTTTCTCTGCCCCATAGCACCCTGCACATTCTTCCACCATAGCAATCATCATTCTTTCTTCTTAATAACTTATTTGTCTACCTCTCCTATAAATTCCTTGAGGAGAGATGTCTTGCCTTATTTGGGTTTCCTTAATATATGTTGATGTTGGTTTCTCAAGAATTGCTCGATTATAAATATATCAGATGACAGAGCCAGGATTTAAGTATAGGTCTTAGTTGACTGGAAAGCTTGTGCTCCACTGTCTGATACTTTTCTATATGTCTCTCTTCCTGTGTATATATCACACTCTAAGGTATAATCATTAGCTTTCCACTGCCTTTTAAACACTATGAGTTACAGGAGAGTATCTGAGTAATAAAGTAAGTTGTCAACTGGAAGATGATCTTCCTTTCAGAAGTGGAATTAGTCTTAGCCAGCGGGTGATACTATCTTTTGAGAAACTGAGTCTTAGAAGGTAACACACTTCTACTTTCTTTCCCATTCTTAGCTTACCTGATAAGTGTTCTTTTTCTTCCAAACTTAACTTTTTTAAATCATGTAAAAAAGATTAGAGATAACAAGGGAATATTCCATGCAAAGATGGGCTCAATAAAGGACAGAAATGGTAGGGACCTAACAGAAGCAGAAGAGATCAAGAAGAGGTGGCAAGAATATACAGAAGAACTGCACAAAAAAGATCTTCATGACCCAGATAATCATGACGGTGTGATCGCTCACCTAGAGCCAGACATCCTGGAATGTGAAGTCAAGTGAGCCTTAGGAAGCATCACTGCAAACAAAGCTAGTGGAGGTGATGGATTCCAGTTTAGCTATTTCAAATCCTGGAAGATGATGCTGTGAAAGTGCTGCACTCAATATGCCAGCAAATTTGGAAAACTCAGCAGTGGCCACAGGACTGGAAATGGTCAGTTTTCATTCCAATCCCCCCAAAAAAGGCAATGCCAAAGAATGCTCAAACTACTGCACAATTGCACTCATCTCACACACTAGTAAAGTAATGCTTAAAATTCTCCAAGTCAGGCTTCAGCAATATGTGCACTGTGAACTTCCAGATGTTCAAGCTGGTTTTCGAAAAGGCAGAGGAACCAGAGATCAAGTTGCCAACATCCGCTGGATCATTGAAAAAGCAAGAGAGTTCTAGAAAAACATCTATTTCTGCTTTATTGACTATGCCAAAGCCTTTGAGTGTGTGGATCACAGTAAACTGTGGAAAATTCTGAGAGATGGGCATACCAGACCACCTGACCTGCCTCTTGAGAAACCTACATGCAGGTCAAGAAGCAACAGTTAGAACTGGACATGGAACAACAGACTGGTTCCAAATAGGAAAAGGAGTATGTCAAGGCTGTATATTGTCACTCTGCTTATTTGACTTATATGTAGAGTACATCATGAGAAACACTGGGCTGAAGGAAGCACAAGCTAGAATCAAGATTGCCGGGAGAAATATCAATAACCTCAGATATGCAGATGACACCACCCTTATGGCAGAAAGTGAAGAAGAACCAGAGAGCCTCTTGATGAAAGTGAAAGAGGAGAGTGAAAAAGGTGGCTTAAAACTCAACATTCAGAAAACTAAGATCATGGCATCCAGTCCCATCACTTCATGGCAAATAGATGGGAAACAGTGAAAACAGTGGCTGACTATTTTTGGGGGCTCCAAAATCACTGCAGATGGTGATTGCAGCCATGAAATCAAAAGATGCTTGCTCCTTGGAAGAAAAGTTATGACCAACCTAGACAGCATATTAAAAAGCAGAGACATTACTTTGTCAACAAAGCTCCATCTTAGACAAGGCTATGGTTTTTCCACTGGTCATGTATGGATGTGAGAGTTGGACTGTGAAGAAAGCTGAGTGCCAAAGAATTGATTCTTTTGAACTGTGGTGTTGGAGAAGACTCTTGAGAGTCCCTTGAACTGCAAGGAGATCCAACCAGTCCATCCTAGAGGAGATCAGTCCTGGGTGTTCATTGGAAGGACTGATGCTGAAGCTGAAACTCCAATACTTTGGCCACCTCGTGCAAAGAGTTGACTCACTGGAAAAGACCCCATGCTGGGAAAAATTGAGGGCAGGAGGAGAAGGGGATGACAGAGGATGAGATGGTTGGATGGCATCACCGACTCAATGGACATGGGTCTGGGTAGACTCCGGGAGTTGGTGATGGACAGGAAGGCCTGGCGTGCTGCAATTCATGGGTTCGCAAAGAGTCGGACATGACTGAATGACTGAACTGAACTGCAAAAAGCATCAACTTTTCGTTGGTTTAAATTCCACTTAGTAGGAAATAATCACTGTTTATCTATGGTTCACAAAATATACAGGCTGCCTTCTATACTACTGAAGTTGGGCCATCATTGGAACAACTACTTAAATTTCACACTTTAAGAGCCTAGAAATAATTCCCTGTTGAAAGTTTGCTTTGTTAGCATGACCATAAGTCAGGTACATAGGAAAAATTTTACTAAAAATAATAATCAACTCATCGTGTTCTCTGCCCCTGCTGCCTGCCCCTCCCCGGTGTCACACTAAAATCTCAGCAAAGACATTAAAGTTATGGCTCTGTTGATTCTTCCTCTGTGGTCATAGGATTCTTATTTTCACAGTATTACAATTTTGGGGTTCTATATAATGCCTATGTCATGTTAAAAAGCAAGATTCTTTGATATAGAGAGAAATATGATTCTGTTTCAAAACAAAAGGACACGTCAAAGGTTTCTCAGTGACTTGAGGCACAAATGAAAAATCATGGAGGTAGATCCACTGAAATTCTACACATAACTTCTATGAGACCTCAGGTTTTCTGTGATGGCTCTTTGGCAGACTTCGCAAAACTCTTGGCTGTGGTCAGCCCAACTGGCTCCATGTTCCAAAACTGTTGGCCTGATTAGCATATCAGCAGAGATGATAAATGAAGTTCACCAGATACCAGATAAAAACAGTCCCATTCTAGTTCAGAGCATAGTTCTAATCTACCAATGGTGGGAAGCTGCTTTTTGTCATGCTAAATTTTAAATGAGACTTCAACCAGGCAGATTCTTTTCTGATTGCCTTAATACCTAAGATAGTGATAGACGATTTTTCAAAACTCGCTCTCAACAGTATATTAAATATATTCCCAGAAGTAAATGTTTCTTCTGTAATTCCAAGAGAAACAAAATATCAGTCAACATCATAACATTTCTGAAAGGAAGAGCTATAACTTCTGGTTATATCTACACAGGTTTTATATCCTATTCCTCTAGAGACTGTGCTATAACAATGGCAAAAGAACTTGGAATAAGGTGTATGTTGATAAGGCTAAAAAGAAATAGGTGAAGATATTAGTGAGTGGAATGGGTGAGAAGTTTCAACAAATTTCTGAAAAATGCAAGCAGACTGAGAAGTGGTTAAAGATGTGTGTGTGTGTGTGTGCACACGTGTTAATGCATGCATGCACACTCTTAGTCATGTCTGACTCTTTGAGACCCCATTGACTGTAGCCCACCAGGCTCTTCTGTCTGTAAAATTTTCCAGGCAAGAATACTGGACTGGGTTGCCATTTGTTACTCTAGGTGATCTTCCTGATCCAGGGATTGAACCCACATCTCTTGCATCTCCTGTATTGGCAGGTGGATTCTTTACTACTGTGTCACCTGGGAAATCGGGTGGCAAAGGAATGCATTGATTAAAATGCATCCTGCATTTGAAGGAAGACAAGGATGAGTAAGAAACAGATTTGCCCCCACATAACCAAGGAGAGGCTCAAAACATGGCAAACTGCAGGGTGAGATACTGAGCTAAAAATAGCTTAAAAGATTAAATTCAAAATATAGAACAATCAAGATCCCTTGCCCATTTCTTTTCACTCCCAGGCAAAACAATGTCTGATGTTCATACTCAGCAATATTGAGGAACTGTCCCTGAAGAAATGAAATCCCCTCCTGAAGGGGAAAAATCCTCTCTATATATTGTTATTTACATGTCATCCTGCAAAGTAGTCAAGTTCTTCCCTGGTTCATCTGAAAGCCAAGCATGCTGGTCAATGAGACCCATCAGGAGATTCTGACTTCGATATTGCCTCACTTAGGACCAAGGATGGTTATTTACTCACAGAAAGTCTCTCACATGAATAAAAGAGGATAAACTAGACAAGCGGAAGAAATAAATCCAGGGGACACAGAGATTTTGAAAGAGCAAAAGACTGCTGCTAAGTCGCTTCAGTTGTGTCCGACTCTGTGTGACCCCATAGACGGCAGCCCACCAGGCTCCCCCGTCCCTGGGATTCTCCAGGCAAGAACACTGGAGTGGGTCACCATTTCCTTCTCCAACGCATGAAAGTGAGAAGTGAAAGTGAAGTCGCTCAGTCGTGTCCGACTCTTTGCGACCCCATGGACTGCAGCCTACCAGGCTCCTCCGTCATGGGATTTTCCAGGCAAGAGTACTGGAATGGGGTGCCATTGCCTTCTCCAGAGCAAAAGACTAGGTAAAAATAATTCCAACTAATGTCTTAGGAGAGCTATCATAAGATAACGCATAAATAAGAACAAGATGCTATGGAAAAGCTCAAAGATTAAGAAAGAGTTTTTGAAAATTATAAAATATGTAATATTCAAAAAAATTTAAACTAAAAACAACAAAAAAAGAAAGTTTAAAAGGTTATAATTAAGAAAATCTCCCAGAAAAATAAAACAACAAAAATAAGCCCCCACACAGCAATAAATGGAAAGTAGAGAATAAAGTATCAGTGACAAAGGATCAATCCTGGCAGCCTAACACTTGGCTGAATAGGATCCAAGAAAAAGAAACAGGGTAAAGTAAACAAATAAAACAAAACAGTAAACAGAAGGGAGGTAATTATCAGTGAAATCATACTAAATAATAGAACATTTATCCTCATTAAAAGAGTACATCAAGTACTCAGCACAAGGAAATACCCACACTAAAGTACATAATCACAAAACGTCTAAACACTGCAGATGAAATAACCTGAAAATCTTCACAGAAAGTGCAAAAAAAAAAAAAAAAAAAATCATGTACCAAACATATTAGAATGGCATCAGACTTCTCAATAGCAGAACTGAGTTTTAAAAGATAACAGAACAATGCCTTCAAAAATCTAAAAGAAATGTTCAACTTCTGTATTATCCATTGCATAAATCACACGTGAAAGTAGAATAAAGGTGTTTTCAGATGTGTAAGAACTAAAAGAATTTACTCCCTTGGCACCTTTTCCTACAAAGCTACTATAAAAGTAAGAGAAAGACATGGGATCTTCAAGTCATGCAATTAACACAGGAAAGCAGTAAACCAAAAGGGTCAAGTCACAGGTGCAAGTCACAGGGTCCAGCTTTGCAGTGGGTTTGGAGAGCCACAGTGCCCAGCTAGATCAGGAGGAGAGGAAACAGTAGGACTCAGGTCCCCAGGAAAACAGAAGATTTGATAGAATACATGATATGAGAGGCATATCAGGGGAGAAAGATGAGTGGGCATGTCTGATAGAGCTAATGGAATATTTACAAGGAATTAAGTACAGGGACATAGCAAATCAGGTGAACAAAAGAAAGATAATCATAAACTCTGGGGATAAGGGAAAGAATAAGGAAAGAAATATAATTATGAAGTATGACCTGGCTCTGAAGTAAACACCTGTATAACCATGACTGCAGCCATGAAATTAAAAGACACTTGCTCTCGGAAGAAAAGCTACGACCAACTTAGACAGCATACTAAAAAGCAGAGACATTACTTTGCTGACAAAGGTCCATCTAGTCAAAGCTATGGTTTTTCCAGTGGTCATGTACAGATGTGAGAGTTGGACCATAAAGAAAGCTGGAGTGCTGAAAATTGATGTTTCTGAACTGTGGTGTTGGAGCATACTCTTGAGAATCCCTTGGACTTCAAGGAGATGAAACCAGTCCATCCTAAAGGAAATCAGTCCTGACTATTCATTGGAAGGACTGACGCTGAAGCTGAAGTTCCAATACTTTGGCCATCTGATGCGAAGAACCAATTCATTGGAAAAGACCCTGATGCTGGGAAAGATTGAGGGCAGGAGGAGCAGGGGACAACAGAGGATGAGATGGTTGGATGGCATCACTGACTCAATGGACATGAGTTTGAGCAAGCTCCAGGAGTTGGTGATGGACAGGGAATCCTGGCATGCTGCAGTCCGTGGGGTCACAAACAGTTGGACACGACTGAGTGACTGAACTGAACTGAAACATTGATTATTGATGAAACGAAGAACAGTGCTATGAATACAAAGGGAGATCAGATGTAAGAAGGTAAAAATGTCAAAACCACATTTATTATAATAGGATATTGAGAGATAATGTTTAAAATTACAAAGTTAGACATCTTAATTTTTATAATGGAGAAAACAAGTTAGAAGTGTCTACTCAATGGACAGGTGAGGCAATAGTTGCTGACTTTCATCTAAGTCTGCTGATCTTTGTGATGCATTTTAAAAAATGTATTATTCTGATAACAATACATGATTTAAAATAAGTAAACGTACTTAAATCAAAGTCTTGCTGCCATTCGCAGCAACATGGATGGACCTAGAGACTGTCAGTGACGTATGCCAGACAGAGACAAACATCACATGATATCACTTATATGTGGAACTTAAAAACTGATATGAATGGACTTGTTTACAAACAGAAACAGACTCGCAGACATAGAAAACAAACTTATGATTACCAAAAGAGGTCGTGGGGGAGAAATAAGCTAGGAGTTTGGGATTAACAGGTACACAGCACTATATATAAAACAGATAAACAGCACGGACCCAGTGAACAGAATAGGGAACTATACTCAGTATCTTGTAACAACCCATAATGGAAAAGAATCTGAAAGAGAATATATAGATAGATAGATAGATAATAGATATAGTTGAATCACTTTGCTATACACCTGAAACTAACACAGAATTGTAAATAAACCATACTTCAATAAAAATTTTTTTCAATGTCAATGGGGAAAACTTGGTAGACTTTTAATTATTTTTCTTGCCTATTGAACTACATAGCTCCACTACTGTAATACTGAATAAAAATTGTGGAAAACATCTTTCCTTATCTGTCTGTTAAATAATAACTTCCTGCCTGTTACATGGTCAAATGGAGCCAATCCCCCAAACATACCCTCCTCTCAAGCTCAAATCCTACTGATTTATTATCATCAGATATCCCTTTCTTTTAACTCCACATTGATGAAAAAGAAAAGTTAGTCCATTTTAATTGTCTCTCCTTTCTATTTTAGTTACTCCTCAACTTACTATAATAGTTTCCATCCACTACTTCAGAAATTCTTCTTTGGAAAATAATGTCAAGAGTTTTCTAATCACCAGACAATGGTCTCTTTCCAGTTGCAGACATAAATATTATAAATTTCAAAATGTTTAATCAGCCTTGTTTGAGATGAAAAGAAATTTTAGGTCAAAATGTTATTAATTGAGAAATAAACAGAGGAAGTAATCCTGCCACGTGTTATTTTGAAAACTATAAGTGCTATACTAGTACTTCGTCCATTGTTTATTAACAGAATGTTAAGGACTGGAGAATACTTGCATTCTGGCGACCGCATGAGGAAAAATGAAAGAAAGCACTGTTGGAGCACTGGTCAAATGAGGCAAAATTTTATTTAACTTCTTATCATAAATTATAACCCTTTCTCTCTGAAGTTTACAGAAGTTTTCTAGGATAGTAATTCACAACCATGAAGATGTTTGATCTCCTGAACTGGAGGTGCTTGTAATGTATAGTGTTATAGGATGTTTTTTGTACTCAGTCTGTAAAATGCTTCTGTTAATGAAAATCTGTTGACTTGAGTTTTTAAATTAACTTCACAGTTTTGTATTAATTAACCTGCAAATACAATAGCATGTATTTTATCTTGTTAGGAAACAATTTGGGAGAAGTCTATTCCTTGCAAACTACATTTCCCAGGTTCTGCTCTGTTCTTTCTAGTCCCTGAATCTATCTAGCTCTTTCTAACCCTCAAAAGGTGACAATGTCCGAAGTTCTCATTTCACATACTCTCCGAAGGCAGGTAATTCCACTTTACACACTTTCCTTGGATGAAGCCCAAGTCTAAATCTTGAAAGATCACTTTCCCAAGCTTCAGATCATTATTTTAATTGTAGAAGGAGTATATTTACTTTTACTCTTACACTAGCTTCTCAAACTCCAAATGCCAATAAAAAAAACAAAATCCCAATCCCAATCTATTCTTCTTCCTGCCTTTCCTATGTGGAAACTTCAGAAGTATTTCTTATCTCCTTTCTTGTTGAATAAATTCAACTGATCACCATGTTCCTATGGACTCTGTATCTGAATCAACCAGTATCCCCTCTTTTCATCTCCACAGTTTCATCCTCATAACAGACTTTTCCCTGCTGTTGCCTAGTTTAACTGCTCTGTCTGATGCTGGTTCTCTGGCCTGCAAGACATCCTTATCAGACATCTTATAAAAATAAAGATCTGAACAGGCACTCTTATACTTTTCTACAGCCTATAGAATAGAGTATAATTTCTAATAGGAAAGAAATACAAAAGTGTTAGTCACTAAGTCATGTCTGACTCTTTTGCAACCCCATGGACTATATAGCCTGCCAGACTCCTCTGCCCATGGAATTCTTCGGGCAAGAATACTGATGTGGGTAGCCATTCCCTTCTCTAGGGGATCTTGCTGACCAGGGATTGAACCCGGGTCTCCTGCATTATACGTGGAGTCTACCATCTGAACCATCAAGGAAACCCAATTTCCAGTATACGGCATGCAAACTCCTCCAAGCCTAGCCTGTGGCCTATCAGCCTCTTTTTTCATTGTTTTGTTTTTCAGATCATTGGGCGAGTTTCCCCACAAGTTTTATTCTGATATAATTGATATACAGCACTGTATAAGCTTAAGTTGTACAGCATAAGTAAGGACTTGACTTACATATACTCTGAAAAATTTTCCCTTGTGACGAGAACACTTAGAACCTACTCTCTTAACAATTCTCATGTATACCACGCAGCAGTGTTAGCTACAGCCATCATGCTGTACATTACATCCCTCTCTCTCTCTGTAGTCGCTAAGTCACGTCCGACTCTCGTGACCCCATGGACTGTAACCTGCCAGGCTCCTCTGTCCATGGGATTCTCCAGGCAAGAGTACTGGAGCGGCTTGCCATTTCCTTCTCCAGGGGATCTTCCCGACTCAGAGATTGAAACTGCGTCTCCTACACTGGCAGATTCTTTACCGACTGAGCTAGAGGGAAGCCCCACATTTTATCGCTAATACCTATCGTACTGGAAGTTTGTCCATTTTGATTGGTGGTGGTGTTGGTTTAGTCGCTAAGTCGTGTCCAACTCTTGCAACCCCATGGACTGCAGCCTGCCAGGCTCCTCTGTCCACGCGATTCTCCAGGCAAGAGTACTGGAGTAGGTTGCTGTTTCCTTCCATAGGCAATCTTCTCGACCCAGGAATTGAACCTGGGTCTCCTGCATTGCAGGCAGATTTTTTACTGACTGATCTATGAGGGAATTTCCTCCTATTCCTCCAAACTCCCAACCTCCTGTTTTTATAGCCCCACACTCAAGCACTTCTCAGGGACACTCTACCACTTGTTACTGCCAAATACACCAAACACTTTCTCATGTCCAGGTCTTTCCTTAGGCCTCTTGCCTGTAATTCCTTTATTCCCTTTTCCACAGAGAATTACAATCCCAACCTTGCTGCTTATGACTCATGTATTTTGGAAAGGATAATTAACATTTCCACTCGTTTCCTATCTTGCATATGTAACTGCTTTTTATTATTTCCCTCATAGTCATAATGAGTGTTCACTGGAGCATATGAGTTTAGCATTGCTACTGGCAATAACTGCTCTTTGACCTTGAATATTTATATCTCAGAATTAAAATTTTAAACATCTAAATTAACTCTTATTTACCCAGGACCTATTTATTGCTCATTTTTATATAAAGTCCCTCAAAAGACTAATTAAATCTTGGCCCTAAAGTGTTAAAGACTTACATGAATATCAATTACTAACTTAAGCAGTGATAAGCCTCTTCATATCAGTTATAAGATTCAAATGCAAAAGTAGGATGTCAAGAGATACCTGGAAAACAGGAGAGTTTGGCCTTGGAAAACAAAAATGAAGCAGGGCAGAGGCTAACTGAATTCTGCCAAGAGAATGCATGTTGAAAACTGAACCATTTTTCAACAACACAAGAAACAATTTTGCATATGGATATCACCAAATGACCAATAGTGAAATCAAATTGATTACATTATTTGTAGCCGGAGATAGAGAAGGTACATACAGTCAGCAAAAATAAGACCTGGAGATGACTGTGGCTCAGATCATCAGCTTCTCATAGCAAAATTCAGGCTTAAACTAAAGAAAGCAGGGAAAATCACCAGGCTAGCCAGGTATGACTTAAATCAAATCCCCTATGAATATGCAATGGAGGTAACAAATAGATTCAAGGGATTAGAACTTGTAAATAGTGTGCCTAAAGAACTATGGATGGAGACCCATAACATGTACAGGAGGCAGTGAACAAAACCATCTCAAAGAAAAAGAAAAGCAAGAAGTGGTTATCTGAGGAGGTCTTACAAATAGCTAAAGAAAAAAGAGAAGTGAAAAGTAAGGGAGAAAGGGAAAGGTATAGCTAACTAAATGCAGAGTTCCAAAGAACTGCATAGAGAGAAAAGAGGGCCTTCTTCAATGAACAGTGTACAAAACTAGAAGAAAACAACAGAAGGGGAAAGACTACAGATCTCTTCAGGAAAATTGGAGACATTAAGCAGATGTTTTGCCCAAAGTTGGGCACAATAAAAGGACAGAAACGCTAAGACCTAGTAGACACTGAAGAGATCAAGAAGAGATGGAAAGAATACATGGAAGAACTGTACAAAAAGATCCAAATGAATCAGATTACTACGATGGTATGGTCAGTCACCCAGAGCCAGACATTCTGGAAAGCAAAGTCAAGAGGGCCTGAGGAAGCACTGCTGTTAATAAAGCTAGTGGATATGATGGAATTCCAGTAGAACCTTTCAAAACCCTAAAGGATGATGCCATCAAAGTGTTGCATTCAATATGTCAGCAAATCTGGAAGACCCAGCAGTGGCCACAGGACTGGAAAAGGTCAATCTTCATCCCAATTCCCAAGAATGGTAGTACTAAAGAGTGTGCTAAGCATCAGATAAGTTGCACTCATCTCCTACGCTAGTAAGGTCATGCTTAAAATCTCGCAGTCTAGGCTTTAGCATTATGTGAGCCAAGAACTTCCAGACGTTCAAGCTAGGTTTAGGAAAGGAAGAGGAACCAGAGATCAAATTGCCAACATCACTGGATCATAGATAAAGCTAAGGAATTCCAGAAAAATATCTATCTTTGTCTCATCAACTACACCAAAGCCAGGCAAGAAGCAACAGTTAGAACCCTGTATGGAAAAACTGATTGGTTCAAGATCGAGAAAGGAGCACAACAGGGCTGTCTGCTGTCACTCTGTCTAACCAGTACACTGAACCCCTCATGAGAAATGCTGGGCTGGATGAGTTACAAGCTGGAATCAAGACAGGCGGGAGAAATGTCAACAACCTAAGACATGCAGATGGTACCACTCCAATGACAGAAAGCAAAGAGGAACTAAAGAGCCTCTTGATGAGGGTGAAGAAGGAGAGTGAAAGAGCTGGCATAAAACTAAATACTAAAAATCATATTAAATATTTAAAAGGCATTTAAATATTTAAAAAACATATTAAGATCATGGCATCTGGCTCCATAACTTCATGGCAATTAGGAGGGGAAAAGGTGGAAGTCGTGACAGATTTCTTCTTTGTGGGGTCTAAAATCACTGTGGATGGTGACTGCAGCCATGCAACCAGAAGACATTTGCTTATTGACAGGAAAGCTATGACAAACTTGGACAGTGTGTTGAAAAGCAGACATTATTCTGCTGATAAGGGTCCATATATTCAAGGCTATGGTCTTCCCAGTGATCATGTACAGTTGTAAGAGCTGGACCATAAAGAAGGTGGAGTGCTGAAGAATTGATGCTTTCGAACTGTGGTGCTGGAGAAGACTCCTGATAGTCCCTTGGAGAGCAAGGAGATCCAACCAGTCAATCTTAAGGGAAGTCAACCCTGAATACTCATTGGAAGGACTGAAGCTGAAACTTGCTGAAGCTGAAACTCCAGTATTTTGGTCATCTGATGCGTATAGCTGACTCATTAGAAAAGTTCCTGATGCTGGGAAAGATTGAGGGCAGAAGGAGAAGGGGGCATCAGAAGATGAGATGGCTTGATGGCATTACGGATGCAATGCAGGTGAACTTGGGGCAAACTCTGGGAGATGGTGGGGGACAGAGAGGCCTGGTGTGCTGCAGTCCATGGGTTCACAAAGAGCTGGACAAGACTAGATGACCAAACAACAACCCAGGAGTTTTTTGTTGCTCATTTTTATTTATTTAAAGTCCCTCAAAAGACAGTAATCTTGGCCCTAAAGTATTACAAGACTTACATAAATATCAATTACCAACTTAGGCAAAGATAAGGCTCTTCACATCTTTTGAACTATAGTGTTGGAGAGTCCCTTGCACTGTAAGGAGATCGGACCAGTCCATCCTAAAGGAAATAAGTCCTGAATGTTCATCAGAAGGACTGATACTGAAGCTGAAACTCCAATACTTTGACCACCTGAAGTGAAGAACTGACGCATTGGAAAAGACCCTGATGCTGGGAAAGACTGAAGGCAGGAGGAGAAGGGGACGACAGAGGATGAGATGGTTGGATGGCATCACTGACCAATGGACACGAGTTTGAATAGGCTCTGGGAGTTGGCGATGGACAGGGAAGCCTGGCGTGCTGCAGTCCATGGGGTCACAAAGAGTTGGACACGACTGAGTGACTGAACTGAACTGAAGTCTCTTCACATCAGTTATAAGTCAAGCAGAGGAAAGTCGTGATTGAAATCCCATCTTTTAATGCTCACACCTTGACATGTGTAATTTCACAACCGCGAGCTGGAATTTATTTTCTATGATTATTTTAAGTTTCAAAAGTGTTTTTTTCTGTATTGTTTCAGTAAATATACGGTTACATACTCTAAAGACTCATTCACGTGATGCAGTAGAAAGCTGCTGCCGCTGCTGCTAAGTCGCTTCAGTCGTGTCCGACTCTGTGTGACCCCATAGACGCAGCCCACCAGGCCCCCCCGTCCCTGGGAATCTCAGGCAGGAACACTGGAGTGGGCTGCCATGTCCTTCTCCAATGCATGAAAGTAAAAAGGGAAAGTAAAGTTGCTCAGTCGTGTCCGACTCTTAGCGACCCCATGGACTGTGGCCTACCAGGCTCCTCCGTCCACGGGATTTTCCAGGGGAGAGTACTGGAGTGGGTCACCAGTGCCTTTTCCGGAAAGCTCTACTAGGACCACTCATAAAGGAAAGAACATCAGTTCCACATTTACTAGCTGCCTATTCCTGGCAAACAATTTTACCCCTGTGAATTTGATTTCTTCACTTTGTAGATCTTAAGTCTGTTATAGGAATTCAACATGTAAGGAAGGTGCTCTATAAATGACACCTATTGTGATTATTACTATGCTTCCTCCCATGAGTTACTAGGGCACTTGATTTTCAAGTTCCTGGAAAATAAGAACTGTTTCACGTGTCTTTCTATCCCCAGTCTCATGCTTGGTAATTCATTTTTAAAATTCAGAAATATCAATCAGACAGAACCTTAAGATCTATTTTATAATTTTTCCACTGAGTTTTCTTATATGTGGCTTAATATGAGAACTAAAAATTATTTAGTTTTTGTTTAAGACATTTATATTGAATAGAATCATAACTGACGATATCTTTTCCTCCTTCATTTTATATTGTAAGACAGAGGGCTAGAAATGGGAATATCTTCCTCAGTCAGACAAAATAGCAGAATTCAAGAGTTAAAAAGAAAAGTTAAAAGCTAAATGATACCATTTCCAAAACATTTACTAAAGGTATAGCGCTGGAGGAAGTCATCCTTTTTGTTCAGTGCCTTAAATATCAGGGAAAGCACTAGAAAGGCACAGAAGTCACAAGGGGGTGGGCGTGGGGACCTCGAGAGGCAGGAGGTTCAAACGCTCCCTTGCCTTGGAGACAGGGGAGGCAGTGTGTGAGGGGTGCCTCTGCGTCTCTCGGGGCAGGGTGTGTAGACTTCATCTTCTCTCAGTTCCTACTTCTCCCAGCCTTGAATTCAGGGGGAACTGGTGAGGGGTGCTTTCGCACATTGTAACCAGTTTAAATGATGTGAACACTGAAACCATGATGCAAACAGGACAAAGCTGAAAGGGGTTAGATTTAATTGATAATTAGACTCCACTGAGGAAGAACTCTGCAACAGAAAGTCATTACAATCAGGAAACACATAGCTCCTGAAACAGGGCAGACACTCAAGAATCTGAATTTGTAATCATTCAAGTAGCAACTAGACTGAGATTTACCTGCAGTCAACTATGGAGAGAAAAAAGAGCTTTATGCTTAAAATTACTAGAGAAGCAATGTAGCAGGGTTTTAACATATTTATATGATTGATTTCAATGTTTATATAATATGTATCATAACAACTGATTACACTAAAATATTACTGAAAATGATCCTACTAGTTAAGACAGGGTAAGACCTTAAACTAAACTTTTAAAATACCTTTGAAGTAATATTTTGAAATATATTAAACAAAAGGAACTAAATACTTAATCAAACGTTTAGAGTTGGGAAGTTTTTCAGAGGTAAATTAATCCAGTCTGCCCAGGAAGAGATTCCATTGTAACTGGCTCTTGCTGTTTAACCACAAGAGCAAGAAACGGCAACCCACTCAGTACTCTTGCCTGGGAAATGCCATGGACCGAGGAGCCTGCTGTGCGTGGGTTGCAGACTGGATACATCTGACAGACTGAGCAACCAAGCCCATTCAGCCACAAGAATACACGGCACTTTCCCCGCATAACATGTAAGTAGTCTGACATTTGGGTCTCTCGTATTCCTACTTTTTCCCTCCAAAGGACGTCGCTGTGTAGCTAGTATGGTAGATGCGGCACAGCATCAGAGCACCTGGTGGTAAGATGACTGACGATGAAATGGTTCTGTGATCCTGAGCAAAACACTGCACGCCACTCTCAGCAGTGAGTGAGAAAAAGCCTAACTCAACTTCCCTGGGGGCGACGGGAGGATTACAGGAAACACTGTGTATGTGGCCTTTCAGAAAAACACGCAAATACAAGGCTGACTGAAATGCATGATAAGAAAGTTCAGGCTTCCCATGTGACCACTTCCTCAGAAACAAGGTTTACGGTTTCTTAGGTTTTCTTCCTAAAGTTGTCCAATATTACGGGTGTGCTTTCACTCAAAAAGGCCTGCAGGAAAGCACCGTGGTGCATCTTGTCCCCTCCTTCACTTAGTCATACATCCTAGGGTTCTGTCCTCATTGGTACACATATACCTTTTTCTTAAAATCAGTTTTTCTGTCCTTTCATGGAAGACTGATTTTCCATGAAAGACTGTCCTTTCCATGAAAGGCTAGGTTATCATTCTTGATGCAGCCTCCATTCACCGATATTTTATGTCCCTTAGAGTCTTTCATTTTCTTTTATAGACTGCGATGTCACAAATATCTCTGTACATATGCCTAGACACTTGGGAACACTGACTTTTAAAAATCACAGAAGACCTATGACACATTCTCTCTTTCACAGAATTTCTGTGTAAGTCTGGCATATTTTGAACTCTAGGCAAAAAATACATCTCTTCTTGAATGTGAACTTTAAGATGATCATTTCTATTAGAACACAGTCATGAAATATGGACCTGATAACGGGTTGTACTTTCCTACACAAAAATGAATAAATAATTTAAAACAGAAACACCACTCAGTCTTCACTGTTTTTAAAAGCAACTAAAGCAACATTTGCAGGGTCTCTATAGCTCAGGAGGCATTTCACAAATGTCTTTAATGTCTCTCATTTAATATCATACTTAATGGCATCACAAATGCATAGACTCTTAGAACTAGAAGGAATCTTAACATTCTTGTTAATCACCTTTTCCAAATCGTGTTTACATTCTAAAACTCTCTCAGTGTATCAAGGAAGATCCTAAGTTGGAGCAAAGGGAAAACCCATCTTACAGCTAAGCATACCAAACAAGAAGTCATGCCCAAAGCAACAAGGCAGAATAGCTGGTCAAACGGCCTGAGTTTGGGACAAACCTGTAGGCGCTGCTGTTCTCGTAATCCAGGATCACATTTGCTGTTAGCACACCACTCAGCGGATCCATGTGGAACACTTTTCCTTCGTTGCCAGAGAGAATGGAATACTCCACGAGGCCATTCGACCCACTGTCCAGGTCTGCGGCAAAAACCTGTGAGGAATGGTAATGTTACCAATTAGGTAAGCATTGAAAGTGCAGAACGGGTTAAGCCTATTTTTCAGAGCAATGCATTATGAAAGAATCACATTGTCAAACACATTTTAAAGACAATGATCAAAGGAATATTAGCCATAGCTGAATTTTATATAAAAGTGAATGATTAAAAAGAATTCATTTGAATCAGTTCTAATGAGATGGATGAAACTGGAGCCCATTATACAGAGCAAAGTAAGCCAGAAAGATAAAGACCATTACAGTATACTAACACATATATATATGTGGAATTTAGAAAGATGGTAACGATAACCCTATATGCAAAACAGAAAAAGAGACTCAGATGTATAGAACAGACTTGTGGACTCTGGGAGAAGGCGAGGGTGGGATGTTTCAAGAGAACAGCATTGAAACATGTATATTATCTAGGGTGAAACAGATCACCAGTCCAGGTTGGGTGCATGAGACAAGTGCTCGGGCCTGGTGCACTGGGAAGACCCAGAGGGATCGGGTGGAGAGGGAGGTGGGAGGGGGGACTGGGATGGGGAATACATGTAAATCCATGGCTAATTCATTTCAGTGTATGACAAAAACTACTGTAATGATGTAAAGTAATTAGCCTCCAACTAATAAAAGTAAATGGGAAAAAAAAAAATAAAAATAAAAATAAAAAAGAGAAAAAAAAAAAAGTGAATGATGGGTGAGAAGATTATTCTATAGACTAGATGCAAGAGTTTCCAAGTAATTTCAGTAGGAGTACCACAAGTTTTGAGTGAAATGAAACAAAACCCAGATTTAGTGCTAGCAAATTTAGATCCTAGTGATTTGATGAGTTGTCTAAGTACTAGTGTTGAAGATTAAAAACTACTAATGGTGAGGTGTGCATCACTATCCACAGAGATGTATTATTTAGTCTGATTTACATTTTAATTGCAAACTAGTTCTATTAGTGGATTCAAGACCTTGCATAAGAATAAGTTGACATATTAATTTCTTTCTGTATATTTTTATTTCCTAGGCCCCTCAGCCTTGCTCTGAGCTCCCATCTCCTGTCCTCTCTCTCCTGGGCGACTACACTGATGTCCTAGTGGGTTTTGCTTGTAACTCCCTTCCCTTTCAATCTATGCTTCACATTGCCGCCAGAGTTCTCAGGTGATCCAGGACCTCATCAGGAAGACACAACACTAGACATGTGGTACAGAAAGCAGCATCAGACAGTCCCCCTCAGGATCATGAGGACGAAACTTACCTGCATCCAGGGAGAATAAGTCCATCATGTCCCCTAGGTCATACATTTATAAGAGTTACAGAGAGGAGGCCTCCAAGGAGACATATCATTTAGGGTCTTCAGATGCCATTAACGCAAATGCACTGTGGCCAACTTCAGGAAAGAAACACAGCAAGGAGGCAGTGCCCAGGTGAAGCACAGGAACATGGATATCTCTAGGGCACGGCTTCTCTGAGCTGTTGCCATCAAGATGAACCAGCTCTTACTTGTCTTCATCTTGCGTTCTACCAGTCAAGGTTCAAATTCCAGAGACAGAAAGTCTATGAAGCAGCCACAGTTGACAGCACTCTGTGACTGGGTGGGGTGGGGGTCACCACCTTGACTGACAATCCTACCAAGACTGCTTCTGGCAGAGAAGGGGAAGTTCCTAAAGGGAGTTTGTGGGGCTGCAACCAAGAGGAGGGCAGTGGGCAGTGTGGGAGCAAAAAGCAAGAGCTCCAGAACCTTCTACATTCCTGTTCATCTGAACAGGACACAGGAAAACAACAGTTTTATTAATAGCGTCCCTGAAATTAAATGATGTAAAAAACACAAAGAACAAAGTTCCTTGTATCTGTCCCTGGCTGAGCCTTCTCAAAGTTTACATTACTGAAGCACTGGCAGGTCGGGCTGTTTCCCTACTGGGGGTACTGGAGCTTTAAAGCTGCCCTCACCTTAACATGAGTGGTCCAGCTCTGTCCAGGTCAGCATGTGTGACGAAGTGCAAAGCACCAGTGCCCTGGGGAGAGGGTCCGCTGTGACCAAGTCGGCCCTGCAGTGACACCGGGGGCATTGGCCATCCCGGCTGAACAGGCACCACTGGGGGTAGAGACCAGGAGAGAGGATGCTCTTACTCCTTACCTTCCTCTTAAGCATCTCAGTCCTGGCTGAAGCCAGAGTAAAGGCTCAACAATTCTGCAACATGCTGGAACCTGGAGCGATTAGGCTAAATCTTCAAAAATAATGTAGGAAATCCTGGGGATCCTGGACCAACCGAGAGCACAAACCTAAAACTCCAAGACAGATGACCCTCTGCTGGTCTTGTCTGCACCTTCAGAGAGGAAGGTGGCATCCGGACTAGGCAGGGATCAAAGAAAGGTCTGTGTGCACATCCAGGTGAAGGTGCTGCGTGGGAACCGAGGGGATCACCTATACCCCGGCCCCATCTACCCAGAGAGAGAGTCATGAGAAAAGGTCTGTGTGCACATCCAGGTGAAGGTGCTGCGTGGGAACCGAGGGGATCACCTATACCCCGGCCCCATCTACCCAGAGAGAGAGTCATGAGAAAAGGTCTGCATGCACATCCAGGTGAAGGTGCTGCGTGGGAACTGAGGGGATCACCTATACCCCGGCCCCATCTACCCAGAGAGAGAGTCATGAGAAAAGGTCTGCGTGCACATCCAGGTGAAGGTGCTGCATGGGAACCTAGGGGATCACCTATGCCCCGGCCCCATCTACCCGGAGAGAGAGTCATGAGAAAAGGTCTGCGTGCACATCCAGGTGAAGGTGCTGCATGGGAACCTAGGGGATCACCTATGCCCCGGCCCCATCTACCCAGAGAGAGAGTCATGAGAAAAGGTCTGCGTGCACATCCAGGTGAAGGTGCTGCGTGGGAACCGAGGGGATCACCTATACCCCGGCCCCATCTACCCAGAGAGAGAGTCATGAGAAAAGGTCTCTGTGCACATCCAGGTGAAGGTGCTGCATGGAAACCTAGGGGATCACCTATACCCCGGCCCCATCTACCCGGAGAGAGTCATGAGAAAAGGTCTGTGTGCACATCCAGGTGAAGGTGCTGCATGGGAACCGAGGGGATCACCTATACCCCGGCCCCATCTACCCGGAGAGAGAGTCATGAGATGCTGGGTCATGGGTTACAGAGGTGAAAGGGAATGTTCCGCTCAGCCACCAACTGTTAGCAAGGGGGTTTACACACATTCTCTGTGCAGATTCCCAAGCCTGTAGGTGTCCTAATGCCCAGGTTCTTGAACTCAAAGCATCAGTTCAGCCCTGAATGGAAAGATGAAGGTGTGCAGCAGCCCTGAAGCAGGGAGAGTCTAGCAAGGGCGGGTGGGTTTGGAGCTTGAGCAAGAAGACTGCCGTGTGAACAGACCCTCTCTTTCAGCACAGGGCTTTCTCCCGAGACAGGGCTGGGCTTGAAAACAGCGGATGTGCCCTTCACATGAGACACCTGAAGGTCCCAAGCCCAGGGGGCCTTCCCATGTGTCTGCGCCTCAGTCTGTGTGCGTCTGGCTGCAGCTCCACTTGGGAAATGCCTGCTCACCCTCTAAGACCAAGTGCAAACCTCAGGACCCATTTGTGTTTCCTCTTAGCTCACAGGACATTCAATAAACGCTCTTCTATTATCACATTAGAAATTAAAGTTGTGTACTTAGTCGTCTGACCTCTCCACTAAACTGTACACACTTAGAAGGTGAGCTGCTTTTTGTGCCCATCTGGAGTCCCTGCTAATCTCCAACAGGGTCCCTAGAAAGAGCAGGTGGGTGCTATATGCATGTTATGCATGCTAAAATGCTCAGTTATATCCAACTCTTTGTGACCCTGTGCACTGTAGCCGCCTAGACTCTTCTGTCCATGGGATTCTCCAGTCAAGGATACTAGAGTAGGTTGCGATTTCCTACTCCAGGGGAACTTCCCTACCCAGGAATTGAATCTACATCTCCTGCATCTCCTGCATTGGCAGGGGGTTCTGAGCACAAAAAGAAGGGAATAAGGGTAGTGAACTCAGAAATTCCAGACTTCCTTCAACCTAAGGTTTCATCCAGTACATCATATAATGCATATGCCAAGAAAACAGTTACAATTTAATGTCCTGGAAAAGGTATTTAGGTATTTGGATGTACACTGATTGATAAAAATTCACACACACATATAAAACACGTTTCTATTACCTGTACAATGTGATGATTGTAGAACTGGCCCTCAGACACTGATGCTTGGTAAACAGTTTGCTCAAAGTGTGGTGGATGATCGTTCAGATCTTGGATAAAGACTGCTACTTTGCTGTAGGCTCTATGCCCCCTACTTTCAGCTAAAACGATGAGTTGAACTTCTTTTCTGACTTCAAAATCAAGAAACTTGGGTTCTTTCACAGTGACTTCTCCTATTTTTATTTCCAGAGAGAAAAAAAGGAAAGAATAGAAAATGATTTTACCTTTGACTGATGCTCACATGCTCTCCTCTCCTTCAATGCCTCCCACTGGCTGCAACCCCCTTTCCTAGTGTCTGGGGTCATTGTGAAGAAAGGTGAGAACAGGCAGACATTTACACGGTTCAGACATGTAGGAGGGGAAGAAACCATGAAGCATCTGGGATCTGAGGGCTCTGTCTTAAGTCATCCTTCTGTCTCTGTATTTAGCCCACGGCCAGGTCTTTGCAGGCAGACATCTCTGAATTCACCTTGTCCCTGCTGCTGCCCTCCTCCAAGCAACCAGCATTTCCCACCTTGTCCCCTGCATTAGCCCGCTCACTGGCCTCCGCACGCATCCAGTTCCCATTCTGAATTAAATAATTAAAAAGGCACTGTGACTACCCTTAGAGCCCTTGATTGGCTTCCACAGCAATTATGGTGAAGCTCAGCATTTTAGCCTCCCCAGGACCACCTGCTCCAGACTCTCCCACCTGAGAAATCTCACTCACCTTTCTCCCGTTTGCTCTCTCTGCTCTGATGCTAACACTCACACATGTTCTGCTTCTGAAACACACACTTTAGAGTTTCCCTGCAGACTTTTCCATCCATCTGGGATTGTCCCCACTTCCGTGGATCCTCAGGGATCTTTCCAGCCTATACCATCACCATATCTGTCTCTAACACACTCTCCCAAAGAGCCTGCAGAGCCTTTGTTCACCTGTTCCTGCCGAGTTACTCCCCCTGGTTTCTTAGAAGATTCACCAAGGTGAGCATGGTTACCTCTTACATCACCCTCTCCCCAGTGCCCAGCTCAGGATCTGCCACACAGATGCACCTAATAATATCTGTTCCACCCTCAGGCAACAAGTAGAACCAGGTGAGGGAAACTGAGCCTTGGGGTTATTCCCTGCACAGGTTTTCCCTTGGATTAAGAAACTTCCTCCCAACATAATTTCCTTCTCAAGTTTCTACTCTGTTTCCTTTCTTCCCCTTTGCAATTAAATTTCTTACTGAATTTATTGTTATTATTATTCCACTGTCATGATTTACTCAGCTCTCGCTGTCAGAAGTTCCATCAAATGGAGTTTGCTAAAATGGGTACTGATTTGAAGCTTGAGACACCTGAAGCCAAGCACAAATCCTAGCCCTGGATGCTTTATTCAGGTAAAGTACCTGGCTTCCCCACTGCCAAGCTTGTGACTGGTCGGAAGTGACTGAAGTTCTGCTGGGCAGAGGCTCACCTTCTATAAACAGGGCTCTGAAGGCCCCGTGGGGCTGCCGTGGGAGCGGCTCGGTGCGTGCCGTGGATCTCTTCGTAGTCACATGATATGGAGCCCAGGGTCCTCCCCTGTCTCTCACCCCCCCACCATCAGATACAGATTTAATACCTACAGAAGCTCTGAATTTAGGAGAACATTCAGTAGCACGGATTATTACAAATTTGGTCTTCTGGTGAAATAATCTGTATAGTTTTTGGAAATATGGCCTAGAGTCACAGTTCTGATCCATCTGAATCAGTTTCCCTAGAGAACCAGAGTCGGCCAAAGAAACTTTAGGCTATTATGTACCTACCTGGATGCTAACAGTAATCACGCATTGGTGTGTGCTGAATCACTTCAGACATGTCTGACTCTTTCTGACCCCATGGACTGTAGCCCACCAGGCTTCTCTGACCATGGAATTCTCCAGGCAAGAATACTGGAGTGGTTTTCCATGTCCTCCTCCAAACAGTTATAGCCTTTTCTAAAAAGTCTAACTCTAGCACTGAGCATTGTGGGAGGTATTTTATTGCTTCTATTCTATTACTAAGAAAAAAAAAATACTTATATTCTACATGAAAAACTAACTACAATACCAAATTTTAAAATTCATAAATTCACTTTTATTGTCATCAGATTCAGTTATCAATTTTAGAAAGCTAAATTACTTTTACAAACCACAGTTTGATGTTACCAAAATCCCTGATAGAAAATTCAGAGTAGATTTAATGACAGGCAGCTGAAGAATTATTAAGATGCATTTTGATGAAAGAAGACAGCTTTCAGAAGTCTCTGTGGAACAAGGGCTGAGCCCATACCTCCAAATGAGAGAGGGCCCCCAGTTGACGTGGATTCAAGGCTCTCATCTGGAGCTCTGTCTCCACCAAACAGGGCATTCAGCCTGCTGTCGTGTTCTGTTACTATTAGTAAAGGAAATAAAATTGAAACACAACACTTAATTGCCAGTGTCACTTAGTAGAAAGTGTGCCAATCACAGTGCAGATCAAAGTGGATTTTTTTTTAATTAAAGGGTTGGGTTTACGCTTGATAATTGGAATTTTGCACTTGGAATGAATCTGTAGTTCTAATGCGTTCCTTGCTTGGTTTTTATTTTTGGCATAATAATTGGCACATGCTGTGGAAATTGAGAAAATAGAAAAGACAATGACCAGTCTGTGAGGTGATTCCGGGCAGGCATACCTACCAGATACACAACTTGCCTTGGATGACTGATACACACTTTTTCTTAGAGATGTCCAGGATCTACTGTCACCAGGGAGATGAAAGTACTCCTGGGTTCTGTCTAATAGTAGGGGCAGAAGTCCATGCTTTCTTTTGAGTAAGAGGCTCACAAATATCAACTTTTTGCTCATTTACATGTGAGTGTGCCAGTTATGTGTTTAATAACCTGAGAAGAAAATTGCGGCGATACTTTTCTTCTGATATATGGACATGCATAGCCTTTATCCAAGTTATAAAGTCCACATTAAAAGGAGATTAAGTCTTCAAATACTCAATGCTAGGTAGCATAATCGGGTTACTTCAGCCAATTACAAACTGTGTACATGCATATGTATATGCCCAAAGCTGAATGTGATTAATATTTATGTTATCCCAAAGCTTTTAAACTCTCTCCTCTAAAGCTACATCCTTGAAACATTGGAAGTTTGATCACTTTTTTTATGTCAATCTACCAAATCATAGAATGAAAACTACCATTTGTTCTTTACATGCACAATGTTAGCCAAACTGCAAAATTCCTTCTGGTTTAAACAGTGAGTGGTAGATATTTTTAAGTCACAGTGGCAACAGGTTTAGATGCAAAAGTAAACTTCAGTTTGTGACTGTGGCACAGGGCAAACTCAGGCACAATTGGACAGAAAACATAGTTCTCTCCAGAGAGCCACCTAATCATAACTTACCAAACCAGTGACTAATAAAGTGGTTTTCTCACACTGTTACCCTGCAGAAAAGTGAATATAACATGAGAGATCAAGTTTACTGATTTATCATGCATACCGGTTTTGTACTTTGGCATATGTTTTAAAATACATACATTGGTAAAACCTATATTAAATGACTTTTGACACAAGTTTAATGATTATCTGGCAAAGGTGGCATGAAAGATGAATTTAATATCACAATTTAAGATCCTTAGAAATATTTCTTGACAAAGTTATGATATGTTATGATATGTTAGTGGAATAACCTGCATGACAAAAGCAACTAAAATGCTTGATAAATTGCATGTGTGTGTGTGTGTGTGTGTGTATTAAAGCTCATCAAAGAATCCATAAATAAAAAGTTTCCATGACAATGTATAGTCTATAGTTAACAAGCACAAAATTCACAAAGAAGCAGGGCACCGTGAATGTCAGCCAGCAGATTCAGAGGTTGCAGGATAAATTTTCAAAAACTTAAATGCAGATGTTATTGGACAAATAATATATTATATTAAATATATTAAAATATATTAAAAGAAGGTTGAAAACAAGAGCAAGGAACAAGAGATTACTTATTTAAAATACCAGAAGTTGAAATAGAATTAAAGAAAACTTGTAGAAATGAAAAGTGTACTTCCTGAGAGTGAAAAGAAGAGGCATGTAGAAATAAAAAATATAGAAAGAGATGTAAGAGACAGTAATACAGTTCCAATATTTGTCTAACTAAAGTTCCAAAGAAATATGTAAATAAATGATATTTAGATCAGAAGCTGACTTATTAATACAACAACTGAAAACCATAAGACAGAGAGTAATATCTTAAATAAAGAGAAAATAACTGAGCCTGAAATTCTGAGGCCAGCAAAAATATCTCTTAAAAACAAGAACTGAATAAAGACATTTTTAAATAAACAAAATCTTGGAAAGTTCATTGCAACAGCTTCTCACTAAAGGATGTAGTTCAAGTAGAAATAAAATTATTCTAAGTCTGAGATGTAAGAAAAAATACTTACTAATAGGAAAGAAAATAGAAAACAAGCAGATGAGTCCATTTAAAAACATTAATAATGCCTAATTTGAAAGACCTAAATTTGTGGTCAAGAAAAAAACTTATAAATTGCAAAAGCAGATTATTAGGAGATAAAGAATTCTAAATCTCAGGTATTGTTTAAGAGCAAGATATTAATGTTAGACTTTAATTGGGGCTTCCCTGATGGTTGAGCAGTAAAGAATCCACCTTCAATGCAGGAGACACAGGAGACTTAGGTTTGATCCCTGGGTCAGGAAGATCCTCCGGAGGAGGAAATGGTAACCCACTCCAATATTCTTGCCTGGAAAATCCTATGGACAGAGGGGTATGGCAGGTTACAGTCCAAAGAGTTGGACATGACTGAGAAACTGAGCATGCACACAGGTTTTAAGTATGCCTGTCAAAATAGCTAGGCTAACCAATAAAAGAAGAGAAAAACCTACATAACTTCCAACAAACATGGGGAAATTGTCATTTTCAGATGATTGTATATGTCAAATATACAGAAAAATAGCAGAATCAGTAAGAGTTTACAAGTTTTCTAGATATGAAATCAAAATATAAAAGCTAATTTCAAGTAAACAAACCTACACTGCCAGAAAAAAAGCATATTTTATTTACCTCAGCAAGAAAAAGTATAAAATATTTAGGCTAAATTTAGCAAGATATATGCTGCATAAAAATGTTATTAAAATTAGTAAAGAAAAAAATTGGTGTGAATTTTCATATCATTCTTGTATTAGAAGATAATACTGTAAAGATACACATTTCCCCCCAAACTAATACGTTGTTGCTATTTTTTTTTCTTTATGAAACATTTAGAAATTTTATTTGGTTGTAAATATTTTGTAAAGTATTATAAATAATGACATTAATACAAGACATATCAATCCTTTAGAGGTATAAAGTAAAATCCAAATGCCACAGCAACTTGATACCGATTGTCACCCACTTAAAAAGGTATAGGAAGACTTTCTTTTTGATAGAAACTTTTTGTTATTCCTTTTTCTCTTTAAAATTATGTTTACACCTCCCTTCTCAGAATTCTGCATAATGTATTTTATTTTGCACTTGGAATATATCTTTTTTTTCCATTTATTTTTATTAGTTGGAGGCTAATTACTTTACATCATTACAGTAGTTTTTGTCATACATTGAAATGAATTAGCCATGGATTTACATGTATTCCCCATCCCGGTCCCCCCTCCCACCTCCCTCTCCACCCGATCCCTCTGGGTCTTCCCAGTGCACCAGGCCCGAGCACTTGTCTCATGCACCCAACCTGGGCTGGTGATCTGTTTCACCCTAGATAATAGACATGTTTCAATACTGTTCTCTTGAAACATCCCACCCTCGCCTTCTCCCAGAGTCCACAAGTCTGTTCTATACATCTGAGTCTCTTTTTCTGTTTTGCATATAGGGTTATCGTTACCATCTTTCTCAATTCCATATATATGTGTTAGTATACTGTAATGGTCTTTATCTTTCTGGCTTACTTTGCTCTGTATAATGGGCTCCAGTTTCATCCATCTCATTAGAACTGATTCAAATGAATTCTTTTTAATGGCTGAGTAATATTCCATGGTGTATATGTACCACAGCTTCCTTATCCATTCATCTGCTGATGGGCATCTGGGTTGCTTCCATGTCCTGGCTATTATAAACAGTGCTGCGATGAACATTGGGGTGCACGTGTCTCTTTCAGATCTGGTTTCCTTGGTGTGCATGCCCAGAAGTGGGATTGCTGGGTCATATGGCAGTTCTATTTCCAGCTTTTTAAGAAATCTCCACACTGTTTTCCATAGTGGCTGTACTAATTTGCATTCCCACCAACAGTGTAATAGGGTTCCCTTTTCTCCACCCCCTCTCCAGCATTTATTGCTTGTAGACTTTTGGATAGCAGCCATCCTGACTGGTGTATAATGGTACCTCATTGTGGTTTTGATTTGCATTTCTCTGATAATGAGTGATGTTGAGCATCTTTTCATGTGTTTGTTAGCCATCTGTATGTCTTCCTTGGAGAAATGTCTGTTTAATTCTTTGGCCCATTTTTTGATTGGGTCATTTATTTTTCTGGAGTTGAGCTGGAGGAGTTGCTTGTATATTTTTGAGATTAATTCTTTGTCTGTTGCTTCATTTGCTATTATTTTCTCCCAATCTGAGGGCTGTCTTTTCACCTTGCTTATAGTTTCCTTTGTTGTGCAAAAGCTTTTAAGTTTCATTAGGTCCCATTTGTTTATTTTTGCTTTTATTTCTAAAATTCTGGGATGTGGGTCATAGAGGATCCTGCTGTGATTTATGTCGGAGAGTGTTTTGCCTATGTTCTCCTCTAGGAGTTTTATAGTTTCTGGTCTTACATTTAGATCTTTAATCCATTTTGAGTTTATTTTTGTGTATGGTGTTAGAAAGTGTTCTAGTTTCATTCTTTTACAGGTAGTTGACCAGTTTTCCCAGCACCACTTGTTAAAGAGGTTGTCTTTTTCCCATTGTATATCCTTGCCTCCTTTGTCGAAGATAAGGTGACCATAGGTTCGTGGATTTATCTCTGGGCTTTCTATTCTGTTCCATTGATCTATATTTCTGTCTTTGTGCCAGTACCATACTGTCTTGATGACTGTGGCTTTGTAGTATAGTCTGAAGTCAGGCAGATTGATTCCTCCAGTTCCATTCTTCTTTCTCAGGATTACTTTGGCTATTCAAGGTTTTTTGTATTTCCATACAAACTGTGAAATTATTTGTTCTAGTTCTGTGAAAAATACCATTGGTAGTTTGATAGGGATTGCATTGAATCTATAGATTGCTTTGGGTAGTATAACCATTTTGACAATATTGATTCTTCCAATCCATGAACACGGCATGTTCCTCCATCTGTTTGTGTCCTCTTTGATTTCTTTCATCAGTGTTTTATAGTTTTCTATGTATAAGTCTTTTGTTTCTTTATGTAGATATACTCCTATTTTATTCTTTTTGTTGCAATGGTGAATGGTATTGTTTCCTTAATTTCTCTTTCTGTTTTCTCATTGTTAGTGTATAGGAATGCAAGAGATTTCTCTGTGTTAATTTTACATCCTGCAACTTTACTGTATTCGTTGATTAGCTCTAGTAATTTTCTGGTAGAGTCTTTAGGGTTTTCTATGTAGAGGATCATGTCATCTGCAAACAGAGAGAGTTTCACTTCTTCTTTTCCTATCTGGATTCCTTTTACTTCTTTTTCTGCCCTGATTGCTGTGGCCAACACTTCCAAAACTGTGTTGAATAGTAGTGGTGAGAGTGGGCACCCTTGTCTTGTTCCTGATTTCAGGGGAAATGCTTTCAATTTTTCACCATTGAGGGTAATGCTTGCTGTGGGTTTGTCATATATAGCTTTTATTATGTTGAGGTATATTCCTTCTATTCCTGCTTTCTGGAGAGTTTTAATCATAAATGGATGTTGAATTTTGTCAAAGGCTTTTTCTGCATCTATTGAGATAATCATATGGTTTTTATCTTTCAATTTGTTAATGTGGTGTATTACATTGATTGATTTGCAGATATTAAAGAATCCTTGCATTCCTGGGATAAAGCCCACTTGGTCATGATGTATGATTTTTTTAATATGTTGTTGGATTCTGTTTGCTAGAATTTTGTTAAGGATTTTTGCATCTATGTTCATCAGTGATATTGGCCTGTAGTTTTCTTTTTTTTTGTGGCATCTTTGTCTGGTTTTGGAATTAGGGTGATGGTGGCCTCATAGAATGAGTTTGGAAGTTTACCTTCTTCTGCAATTTTCTGGAAGAGTTTGAGTAAGATAGGTGTTAGCTCTTCTCTAAATTTTTGGTAGAATTCAGCTGTGAAGCCATCTGGTCCTGGGCTTTTGTTTGCTGGAAGATTTCTGATTACAGTTTCGATTTCCTTGCTTGTGATGGTTTTGTTAAGATCTTCTATTTCTTCCTGGTTCAGTTTTGGAAAGTTATACTTCTCTAAGAACTTGTCCATTTCTTCCAAGTTGTCCATTTTACTGGCATAGAGCTGCTGGTAGTAGTCTCTTATGATCCTTTGTATTTCAGTGTTGTCTGTTGTGATCTCTCCATTTTCATTTCTAATTTTGTTAATTTGGTTCTTCTCCCTTTGTTTCTTAATGAGTCTTGCTAATAGTTTGTCAATTTTGTTTATTTTTTCAAAAAACCAGCTTTTAGCTTTGTTAATTTTTGCTATGATCTCTTTAGTTTCTTTTGCATTTATTTCTGCCCTAATTTTTAAGATTTCTTTCCTTCTACTAACCCTGGGGTTCTTCATTTCTTCCTCCTCTAGTTGATTTAGGTGTAGAGTTAGGTTATTCATTTGACTTTTTTCTTGTTTCTTGAGGTAGGCCTGTAATGCTATGAATCTTCCCCTTAGCACTGCTTTTACAGTGTCCCATAGGTTTTGGGATGTTGTGTTTTCATTTTCATTCATTTCTATGCATATTTTGATTTCTTTTTTGATTTTTTATGATTTGTTGGTTATTCAGAAGCGTGTTGTTTAGCCTCCATATGTTTGAATTTTCAATAATTTTTTTCCTGTAATTGAGATCTAATCTTACTGCACTGTGGTCAGAAAAGATGACTGGAATGATTTCAATCTTTTTGAATTTACCAAGACTAGATTTATGGCCCAGGATGTGATCTATTCTGGAGAAGGTTCCGTGTGCACTTGAGAAAAAGGTGAAGTTGATTGTTTTGGGGTGAAACGTCCTATAGATGTCAATTAGGTCTAGCTGATCCATTGTGTCCATTAAAGTTTGTGTTTCCTTGTTCATTTTCTGTTTAGTTGATCTATCCATAGTTGTGAGTGGGGTATTAAAGTCTCCTACTATTATTGTGTTACTATTAATTTCCTCTTTCATACTCGTTAGCGTTTGCCTTACATATTGTGGTGCTCCTATGTTGGGTGCATATATATTTATAATTGTTATATCTTCTTCTTGGATTGATCCTTTGATCATTATGTAGTGTCCATCTTTGTCTCTTTTCACAGCCTTTATTTGAAAGTCTATTTTATCTGATATGAGTATTGCGACTCCTGCTTTCTTTTGGTCTCCATTTGCGTGGAATATTTTTTTCCAGCCCTTCACTTTTAGTCTGTATGTGTCCCTTGCTTTGAGGTGGGTCTCTTGTAGACAGCATATATAGGGGTCTTGCTTTTGTATCCATTCAGCCAGCCTTTGTCTTTTGGTTGGGGCATTCAACCCATTTACATTTAAGGTAATTATTGATAGGTATGGTCCCGTTGCCATTTATTTTGTTGTTTGGGGTTCATGTTTATACCACCTTTCTGTGTTTCCTGTCTAGAGAAGATCCTTTAGTATTTGTTGAAGAGCTGGTTTGGTGGTGCTGAATTCTCTCAGCTTTTGCTTGTCTGTAAAGCTTTTGAGTTCTCCTTCATATCTGAATGAGATCCTTGCTGGGTAGAGTAATCTAGGTTGTAGGTTATTCTCTTTCATTACTTTAAGCATGTCCTGCCATTCCCTTCTGGCCTGAAGGGTTTCTATTGATAGATCAGCTGTTATCCTTATGGGAATCCCTTTGTGTGTTATTTGTTGTTTCTCCCTTGCTGCTTTTAATATTTGTTCTTTGTGTTTGATCTTTGTTAGTTTGATTAATATGTGTCTTGGGGTGTTTCGCCTTGGGTTTCGTTGTTGCTATTGTTCAGTCACTAAGTCATGTCCAGCTCTTTGCAACCCCATGACTGCAGCACTTGGAGTTTGCACAAATTCCTGTCCATTGAGTCGGTGATGCTGTTTTGATCATCTCATCCTCTGCCACCCCTTTTTCCTTTTGCCTTCCAATCTTTCCCAGTATCAGGGTTTTTGCCAATGAATCAGTTCTTTGCATCAGGTGGCCAAACTATTGGAGCTTCAGTATCAGTTCTTCCAATGAATATTCAGGGATGATTTCCTTAGGATTGATTGGTTTGATCTTCTTCCAGTCCAAAGGACTCTAAAGAGTCTTCTATAGCAACACAATTTGAAAGCATCAATTCTTTTGTGCTCACCCTTCTTTATGATCCAACTCTCACATCTGTACATGACTACTGGAAAAATCGTAACTTTGACTATACAGGCCTTTGTCAGCAAAGCGATGCCTCTGCTTTTAATTTCATGGCTTCGGTCACTGTCTGCAGTGATTTTGGAGCCCAAGAAAGTAAAATCTGTCACTGTTTCCACTTTTTCTTTTCTATTTGTCATGAAGTAATGGGACTAGATGCCGGGATCTTTTTTTTTTTTTTTTTTTTACTGTTGAGTTTCAAGCCAGCTTTTTAACTCTCTTCTTTCACCCTCACCAAGAGGCTCTTTAGTTCCTCTTTACTTTCTGCCATTACAGAGGTATCACCTGCATATCTGGGGTTGTTAATATTTCTCCTGGCAATCTTGATTCCAGCTTGTGATTCATGCGGCCTGACATTCCACATGATGTACTATGCATAGAAGTTAAATACACATGGTGACAGTGAGAGAGTCAATTCCTAGGGAAGCTGATAGGAAGTCTAGGGGTCGCCAAGGAGAGAGGGGTCTGGAATTCTCAAGGAGGAAGAAAGGACAAACATTTTTTTCCCTCTACATTCCTTAGGATTATAAAACAATAATGTATCCTGCTTGAGGACAGTCTCTGGAAAAAACCTTCTGGCTAATTCTGTTATCTCAAATTGTAAATTATGGGAGTAGGTCTGATGAGGTCTTTACAACCTCCAGACATTCTTTTGATTCACTGTAATAACTAATTTGAGAGTATATAATTCCATTGCTAACACTAGCAAGCGGGTACTCTTTCTATGTCCTGATGTCTACATCAGAAGCTTTCTCTATCTCCTTTATACTTTAATAAAACTTTATTACACAAAAGCTCTGAGCGATCCAGCCTCGTCTCTGGCCCCGGATTGAATTCTTCTCCTCCAGAGGCCAAGAATCCTGGCGTCTTTGCATGATTCATTAACAACCTTTCAACAGTATACGGCCTTGTCTTACTCCTTTCCCAATTTTGAACCATTGTTCAAATGTCCATTGTTCCATGTCCCATTCTAACTGTTTCTTCTTGACCTGCATACAGGTTTATTAGGAGGCAGGTAAGGTGGTTTGGTCACTCCCATCTCTTCAAGAATTTTCCATGGTCTGCTGTGATCCATATAGTCAAAGCCTTTAATGTAGTCAAAGAGGCAAAAGTAGATTTTTTTTCCTGGAACTCCCTTGCTTTCTCCATGATCCAAAGATTGTTGGCAATTTGATCTCTGGTTCCTCTTCCTCCTCGAAACCCAGCTTGTCCATCTGCAAGTTCTCAGTTCACACACTGCTAAAGCTTAGTTTGAAGGATTCTGAGTATAACCTAGCTAGCATGTGAAATGAGCCCAACTGTACAGTAGTTTGAACATTCTTTGGCATTGCCTCTCTATGGGATTGGAATGAAAACTGACATTTTCTAGTTCTGTGGCCACTGCTGAGTTTTCCAAATTTGCTGGCATAGTGAGTGCAGTACTTTAACAGCATCATCTTTTAGGATTTTACATAGCTTAGCTGGAATTTCATCACCTCCACTAGCTTTGTTTGTAGTAATGCTTCCTGAGGTCCTCTTGACTTCACACTCCAGGATGTCTGGCTCTAGGTGAGTGGCTTCACTGTCATGGTTTTCTGGATCATTAAGACCTTTTTTTGTATAGTTTTTCTGTGTTCTTAATCTCTTCTGCTTCTGTTAGGTCCTTACAAATTCTGGCCTATATTGTGCCCATCCTTACATGAAATGTTCTCTAGATATCTCCAGTTTTCTTGAAGAAATCTCTAGTCTTTCTCATTCCATTGTTTTCTTCCTCTTCTTTTTGCATTGTTCACTGAAAAAAGCCTTCTTATCTCCTTGCTATTTTCTGGAACTCTGTATTCAGTTGGGTATACCTTTCCCTTTCTCCCTTGCTTTATGCTCCTCTTCTTTCCTGAACTATTTATAAAGCCTTCTCAGACAACCACTTTAATTTGTAGGTTAATACAATTCCAGTAAAAATTCCAAGAAACTAAATATCCATCAATAGATGAATGGATAAAGAAAATATGATATATCCCTATAATGGTAGATTATTCAGCCTCAACAAATAATATCCTGCCATATAATAACATGGATGAACCTTGAGGACACTACATTTAGTGAAATAAACCAGCCATAGAAAGAGAAATATTGCTTGATTCCACTTATGTGACAGATCTAAAATAGAAAACTCAGAAGCAGAGAGCAGAATGGTGATTACTGGAGGCAGGGCAGGGTGAAATGGGGTTGCTGTTTAGCAGGAAATGAAGTTTCAGTTATGCAAGATTAATATGTTTTAGATCATGGCACCAGTCCCATCACTTCATGGCAAATAGATGGGGAAACAGTGGAAACAGTGGCTGACTTTATTTTTCCAGGCTCCAAAATCACTGCAGATGGTGACTGCAGCCATGAAATTAAAAGACGCTTATTTCTTGGAAGGAAGGTTATGACCAACCTAGACAACATATTAAAAAGCAGAGACATTACTTTGCCAACAAAGGTCCGTCTGGTCAAGGCTATGGTTTTTCCAGTGGTCATATATGGATGTGAGAGTTGGACTATAAAGAAAGGTGAACGCCGAAGAATTGATGCTTTTGAACTGTGGTGTTGGAGAAGACTCTTGAGAGTCCCTTGGACTGCAAGGAGATCCAACCAGTCCATCCTAAAGGAGATCAGTCCTGGGTGTTCATTGGAAGGACTGATGTTGAAGCTGAAACTCCAATACTTTGGCCACCTGATGCGAAGAGTTGACTCACTAGAAAAGATCCCATGCTGGGAAAAATTGAGGGCAGGAGGAGAAGGGGATGACAGAGGATGAGATGGTTGGATGGCATCACTGACTCGATAGACATGGGTTTGGGTAAACTCCAGGAGTTCGTGATGGACAGGGAGGCCTGGCGTGCTGCGGTCCATGGGGTCGCAAAGAGTCAGACACGACTGAGCTGAACTGAACTGAACTGAACTGAATGTGTTTTAAAGATCTGCTGCACAGCAGTGTGCCTGTAGTTAACATGCAGTTTTGTACACTTAAAATTTGTTAAGAGATTGAATGTTAAGTAGATTAAGTAGATTTAACTTTAACTTAATGTTAACATTAAGTGGATTTAATGTTAGATATGACAGATAAAGAAAAATCATCAAAAAAGGAAAAATTTTATGAGATGATTGCTATCTACAATGCATAGTTATATAAGCGTTGCAAGATTTAAAAGGAAGATGTTTTGGCCTGATGACTAAATTCTAGATTGGATCTATATGATTTTTTTTTGGACATTTTTCTCATTAGTTTGGATGAGTTTTCACCTGAAACAAAATATGCATGCCATAGTTATGTGGGTTACATTAATGAAGATGTGATGAGCTGTATATTACTACAATATCATGAATAAATTTCCTTTTCATAGAAAAACAATCCCAGTAGACATGCATGTGGTGTGTGTGTGTGTGTGTGTGTGTGTGTGTGTAAAACTTAACAAGTGGATACAATGCTTTATGTTAGAGCAAATGACCAATAACAGCCAATACATTGTTACTTGAGGCAGAACATGAGGATGGGGTAAGTATTGAGGGAGGGAGTTCTGCTTCTCTGATATGAAGAATTATAAAGCCAAGGTAGTTAAGAGAGTGTGGTGTTGGTGTTTGGATAGACAAAGAAATGAATGGAAAAGTCACGGAAACATGATATATATACATATGATCATGGTGGTACTGCAGATCACAGGAGAAGGTTATTGCCATTAGAATAACAGCAAATCATGGTTTAATAAAAAAGAAAGGAAAGGGAAGAAAAAGAAAGGGTAGGAAAAAAGAAAGGCTATCCATAACTCATGTAAAACACAAAAATCAATTCTAGATGCACCAAAGATGAAAATATGAAACATAGGAAGACTATAAAATTTTAAAAAGACAATGTAAGAATAATTTCACGATCTCAAGGAAGGGAAGAATATCTTAAACAACTTACAAAAAAGGCAAACCAAAAAGTAAAAAATTCATTCTAAATTTTAGATTCATTCTAAAATTGATCTTCCCTGGTGGTTCAGTGGTAAAGGATCCACTTGCGAAAGCAGGAGATACAGGCTCAATCCCTGGGTCAGGAAGATCCCCTGGAAAAGGAAATGGCAACCCATTCTAGTAGTCTTGCTTGGGAAATCCCATGGACAGAGAAGCCTGGTGGGTTACAAGTCCTTGGGGTATTGAAAGAGTTGGACATGACTTAGCAACCAAACAATAACAACATTAAAATCAAAACATATCATTAAGAGAGTGAAAGATAGGCCATAAATTATAAAAAAAAAAAATTGTAACAAAACCAAAGGATGAATAATAATAAAATATATTTAAAGTCTTTACATTTCAAAAAAAAAATAAAGTCTTTACATTTCAGAAAGAAAAACACAAGCTTGAAGAAAAATAGGCAAAAATATCAATATGCATTTCACATAGAAGAAAATAGAAATGCTCAATAAACTATGAAAAAAGTGCCCAAATTCACCAGTAGAAAGAAAATCTAAGTTAAAACCACAGTGGGATAGTATTTCACACCCACCAGGTTGGCAATAGAAAGTAAACAACTGTGACAGCTCTCATTGGATGCTGGTAGAATATAATGGAGGAACTACTTCATAACACAAGTTGGCACCATCTATACAGCTGAACATACACTCACATACACTCACATATACTCTGAGGTATTTGTCCAGCCTACACTTCAGGGCTTAAAGAACTCTTTACTTGTGCACCAGAAGACATGTATGAAATTGTTCATTATATCCCCAGACAAGAAAACCTCACTGCTCATCAACAGCAGATGGATAAATAACTTGTGATATAGATTTACAATAGCATATCATATAGCAATGAAAATAAAAGAATAAAATAATGCCAGCTACACACCTTAGCGTGGATGATTCTAACTCTGAATTTAAAAAACCTATCAATAGAATGCACGCATGTGTGCTAAGTCACTTCAGTCATGTCCGATTCTGTGTGATGCTACGGGCTGCATCCCGCCAGGCTCCTTTGTCCATGAAGTTCTCCAGGCAAGAATACTGTAATGGGTTGCCGTGCACCCCTCCAAGGGACCTTCCCAATTCAGGGATCAAACTCACGTCTCCAACGTCTACCTGCATTGGCAGGTGGACTCTTTACCACTAGTGCCAGCTGGGAAACCCAATACCAATAAATACATAGGGTATTTTTTGAATCCATTTAGGTAAATTCAAAGCAAAACCAATGCTTCTACTAAATTTCTATTTGTAGGAATGCATTTAGTATATTCACAAGGGAATAATTATCCCTGAAGTATGGGCATTAATCAGGCTGGAGCAGTGGAGAGAAAAGATGCAATCAAAAAAGGGCCCAAAGGGAACACGAGTGATAATGACAGTGTTCTATTTTGTAACCTTGGCAGCAGGTACATATCATTCTTTGCTATTCTTCTTTAATAGCTTCTGTACTATACATCATAGTAAAAATGTTGAGCAAAAAGCAATTCACAGAAGAGTTCATTCAGTGTGATTCTATTATGAAGTTTAAATCAAAGTAAATTGAAACAATGCACTGTTTAGGGATTCAAACATAATGGGGAAATTATAATGAAAAAAAAGGTAGTGTTCAATACCAAATAGAGATTACTGACTTACCGATTATGTCTGGGGTGAAATAAGACAGCTATGAGAGGGAAGGGGCATACAGGGGCTTCTTGAGGTTCAGTGAGGTCTCTTATTTGGAGATGGGTGGCAAAGATGTGGCCTTTTATTTTACTGTTGTTCATTAAATAGTTGTATATCTCTCAACATAACAGCTTATAGCTATTACACAATAAAATTTTGAAATATATTTCAACTTGAGTCAATCACTAATTAAAACTACAGTTTTCTGTAGATGACCACTTTGAACTAACCCTTAGGTGTATTCTATCTTCATTTTAATGAGAGACTAGAGAAAATAAGGCCAAGCCTGGGTCATGTTAGGGGTGATGTGGCAAAAGGATTTGGGTGACCTGGGAAAATGTGAAAACTCAAATTTACCTTCTCCCTAAGCATTCTAATCTCAGCTCCTTTCCTAGAACCCTCAGACATCAGACTGCTAGAGACTTAATGACTGGTGGGGGGAAAAGGTTTGGTGGTGTTCGCAAACGGCCTTCTTGCCAATAGGCTTCCTGAACCGTTTGCTAACCACATGATGGGGTGAAAAGATGAAGACTTCTTGCAGGCTACATCAGAGAGGTTGCTGAGCAAAGGCTGAATGTATAAAAACAACTGTAACACTACCCTGAAAAAGAAGGCTTTTGCTTAAGAAATGACCCCCCTCTCAATTCTTCCCATGTGTACACAGTATGGATTAAATAAGGCAGTTGTATGGTAATACAGAAATTATTAAAAACATTCTTCTTGAGGTTTGACAACGAAGCAGTAGATACATATCTATGACATAGTTGTTAGATTAAAAAAAAGAATGTTTCAAATAATCAATTGGTATTCATTTAAGGCACAATAATGGTCTTATTAAAGCTAAATTTAATACATGCTGTATTTGGAAGTAATTTCTTTACCACCACATAGAAACCTTTCCAGTTTTCCTTTCTTGTTGCACTGTTGACATTAAGTGGCAAATTAGAAGAATCTCTGATGAAAACTTCCTAAGGCTAGACATGTGTGCTTATTTTCAGTTCAGCCCCATTCTCACTGATCTCCCTATTACATTCCCAATTCTCCCAAATGGATAGGGAAATTATAAGTAGAAACCAATTTATCACCAGATAACAGGTAGGGTAGGGCAGGTACTGTTTAACTTGCAAATGTGAGGAATAGAATTCTTAGAGAATACATATAAACAAATATTTTCTGATATCTCATCAGCTACCATAAAAATGCTTTGTTGTTTACCTTTGAAATTATTTACATCTGGCAATTTCTACCTTTGCAATCTTGAGTTTTCTTTGCAGACACATGCCTTACTAGCAACAGTAAGTGGAGCAGAAAATAAAGCATAGAGGGTTACCTGATTTAGAATTCAAGGAAAAAACTCCATCTTCATTTCCATTAAAAACTGAGTATTCAATACTGTCCCCAATTGAGTCTGGAGCAAAAGCTTTTATAGTCACAACAGAAGTACCTGTAAAAATTAGGCAAAACAAACACACAAACAAAAAAAAACCCAACTTTAGTAAAAGGAAACTCAGAAAAAAACCACGGGGTGGTTATTATTTGCCCATTAATTATATTTTCACTTATTCATTCAGTCAACGATTCCTTATTGAGTATAGTCCATAAGCCAAGTCCCACGAAAGGTGTTGGGGGCTGTAGTGACAAACCAGACAGAAAAGATCTCTGTCTTCCTGCTGGTAATTAACTGATGGGAGGATATGAACAATAAACCATTAAAGAAATAAATGATCAAGGTAGACTTTGGATGTTCTAAGTTCCCTGCAATTAAATTAAATAAAGTTAATAAAGAATTAAATAAAGTTACCTGATAGAAAATACTTCTGCTGCTGGGAAGGTAAACACCCCTTTGCAGAGGCCTCAGAGGAATGACATTCCAGTTGAACTCTGAAGCATGAGAAGCCACAGAAAGGATCGGAAGAAATGGATTCTAGGAGAAAGAGTAGTGAGTGGTAAAGAGGCCCTGGGCTGGGAAAAGACTTGCCTTGATGAGGTAGAGTGAGTAGGAGAAATGTGGATGTGAAGACAGGAATGAGGTGGGCAGGATCAGATTTTACTCTTAGTGCATTGGGAAGACACAGAAGCATTTTAAGGAAGTGAGCAAAATTATTGGATTTACTTTTAAAAGGCATCAATCTGACTGCTGTCTGGACAAGAAAAAAGGGGGTAACTATGGAAAAGAGAGGCCAATTACGATACTACTGCACTAGTCCATGCAAAAGACAACAACCTAGGATAACTGGAGAGGAGGGATGAAAACAAGGGGACAATTAAGGTCATATGTTGACACATTTTCCTGAACATTGCATGAGATGTGGGAAAGGAGGTAACAAAAGTATAAATATAAGAAATCTTTCTTCAACCAGTTTCCACTAGAGTTGTGGGTAAAAGTAACACAACTAGAGAGTAATCAAGGTCTTAACTGCATGATACAGATTCACTCAAGAATTGCTAAGCTAGGGCAGAAACAGTCAAGAGGAAACTTCAAGGAAAAGACAGGAACTGATTTAGGGGTAGGAATTAGTGAAGAAAGAACGAAGTCATGTCAGTTTTTAGGAAACAGACTGATTACCAGCATAAAAGAAAAATCAGCAAGGACCTAGCTAGTAAGACAACTGGTGTGATGAGCCGCAGTTTCCATGGAAACGTTTTCAAGAATCTATCTGGGTCCCAGGTCAGCAGTCTGCCATCTCCGTTTATATAATATCTTATGCCCTTTGCTGTCACCTCTGCCTTGCGTCCAGTCTCTTCTGTCCACTTGTCACTCTCTTATGATGGCCTCTCTTGTCTTATTTTTAAGTATTTTCATTTAATTAACTTCATTAGGGCAAAATTTACATACAAACCTTCCCTGGCCGCTCAAATGGTAAAGAATCTGCCTGCAATGCAGGAGACTCAGGTTTAATCCCTGGGTTGGGAAGATCCCCTGGAGAAATGAGTGGCAACCCACTCCAGCGGGCTGGAGAATTTAATGGAGAGGAGCCTGGAAGGCTACAGTTGGCTACAGTCCATGGGGTCACAAAGAGTCAGACATAACTGATAGACTAACATAGTTTAAGTATTAGTTCTATGTACTATACACACTTATAACACAACTATACACACCTGTGACAACTATACACACCTGTGGAGCCACCATCACATTAAAGATGTAGAATATTTCTACCTACACAAAAAGTTCTCTCAGACCCTTGGCCATTCTACATTTGTTTATCTTTTACTCATCTATGGACATTTGTATTGTTTTCAGTATGGGGCTTATGAATAATGCTGCTATAAACATTCATGTAAAAGTATTTTTGTGGACAAACATCCTCATTTCTACAGGAAGTGTATATTTATCCTCATAAGAAATTTAAAAACTACTTTCCAAAGTGGTTGCAATATTTAATTAATTAGTTTATTATTGAAGTATAGGTGATTTATAATGTGTTAGTTTCTGGTCTACAGTAAAGTGATTCAACATACATGTACATAATCTTTTTCATATTCTTTTCCATTATGGTTTATTACAGGATCATGGCATCTGGTCCCATCACTTCATGGCAAATAGATGGGGAAACAGAAACAGTGACAGACTTTACTTTTTTGTGTTCCAAAGTCACTGCAGATGGTGACTGCAGCCATGAAATTAAAAGATGTTTGCTCCTTGGAAGAAAAGTTATGACCAACCTAGATGGCATATAAAAAAACAAAGACATTACTTTGCCAACAAAGGGCCATCTAGTCAAAGCTTTGGTTTTTCCTGTAGTCATGTATGGATGTGAGAGTTGGACTATAAAGAAAGCTGAGTGCTGAAGAATTGATGCTTTTGACCTGTGGTGTTGGAGAAGACTCTTGAGAGTCCCTTGGACTGCACAGAGATTCAACCTAAAGGAGATGCTAAAGGAGATCAGTCCTGAATATTCATTGGAAGGACTGATGCTGAAGCTGAAACTCCAATACTTTGGCCACCTGATGTGAGGAACTGACTCATTTGAAAAGATACTGGTGCTGGGAAAGATTGAAGGTGGGAGAAGGGGACAACAGAGGATGCGATGGTTGGATGGCATCACTGACTCGATGGACATGAGTTTGAGTAAACTCCGGGAGTTGGTGATGGACTGGGAGGCCTGGTATGCTGCAGTCCGTGGGGTCGCAAAGAGTCAGACACGACTGAACAACTGAACTGAACTGAATACAGTTCCCTGTGCCATAGAGTAAGACCTTGATGTTTACAGTGGTTGTACCACTTTGTATTCCTGCTAGCAACATACAGGAATTCCATCTGCTCTACATTCACTGGTATTGTCAGTCTCTTTTAAATTTTGGTCATCCTGGTAGGTATGTAGTAGTGATTCGTGTGGCTTCAATCTCCCTAATATCTGATGATGTTGAACATATGTTCATGAGCTTATTGTCATTTCCAATTCCCTTTATAGTTCATTTTGTACTTTGCCTTCTTGTTCTCTATTTATCCACCACTTCTGATAATTCTTTATTGGTCCTGAGCCTCCTGTCATAGGCCCATAACTCATGGCATCTATTTTAGACTCCCACTCTGGCAATGAGTGTTCTGAACATACTTGAAGACTGATCTTATCTCTCCACTAAGTTGAACTAGATTCTGTGAGTGCAGAAGAATTTTATTATATATTTGTATTCTATATATCTCTATAAATCTAGTTTTGCCTCTAAAATTTCATGTACTTACAAATCATATAATAACTGTCATCTTTGCTTAGCAAACTTTTTTTTTCATTTATTTTTATTAGTTGGAGGCTAATTACTTTACAATATTGCAGTGGTTTTTGCCATACATTGACATGAATCAGCCATGAATTTATACGTGTTCCCCATCCTGATCCCCCCTCCTGCCTCTCTCTCCATCCCATCCCTCTGGGTCTTCCCAATGCACCAGCCCTAAGCACTTGTCTCATGCATCCAACCTGGGCTGGTGATCTGTTTCACACTTGATAGTATACTTGCTTCAGTGCTATTCTCTCAGAACATCCCACCCTCGCCTTCTACCACAGAGTCCAAAGTCTGTTCTGTACATCTGTGTCTCTTTTTCTGTTTTGCATATAGGGTTATTGTTACCATCTTTTTAAATTCCATATATATGCGTTAGTATACTGTATTGGTCTTTATCTTTCTGGCTTTGCTTAGCAAACATTTTTGAGAACCAAGTAAGTTGCTGTGTGAATCAGGTGTTAGGAGCTGTGCATGTTCCAGATGAAAGGACAAGATAAACCCCCAGAAAAACAACTAAGTAAAGTGAAGGTAAGAAGTCTACCTGATAAGGAGCTCAAGATAATAATCATGAGGATACTCAAAGAACTCAGGATAAAACTCAGCTAGAAGTTCAACACACAGTTTGCAAATTTAAAAGAGAACCAAACAAACTGAAGAATATAATAACTGAAATTAAAAATTCACTGGAAGGAATCAACAGTAGATTAGATGATACAGAGGAATGAATAATTGACACAGAAGACAGAGTATCAGAAATCCCGTAAGTTGAACAGAAAAGAAAAGAATAAAAAAATGGAGATATTTTAAGGGGCCTCTGGGACAATATCAAGGTATATTTTCATTCACATTGTAGAGGTCCAGAAGAAAAGAGAGAAAGGGCTCAGAGAACATATTTGAAGACATAATAACAAGACTTCTCTAACCTGGGAAAGGAAACATTCCTCCAGGTCCAGAAATCACAGAGAATCATAGAGAAAGGATTAACACTAAAGAGGATGATGCTAGGACATGTTATAATTAAAATGTCAGGAATTAAGGATAAAGAGAGAATGTTAAAAGCAGCAAGAGGATATCAATAAGTTATATACCATGGAACTCTCATAAGGCTATCAGCTGACTTTTCAGCAGAAGTTCTGCAGAGCAAAAGGGTGTGGCATAATATACTTGAAGTGGTAAAAGAGACATAACCAAATCTGAAGGAAAGATCAAAAACTTTACAGACGAGCAAAAACAGTTAAAGTAGTTCAGCACCAGGAATCAAACTTTCTAAGAAATATTAAAGGGACTTCTCTAAGTGGAAAACAAAAGGCCAAAACTAGAAATATTAAAATGACAAAAGGAAAAACTTCTTTGGTAAAGGCAAACATACAGTAAAGGTAGATCAATCACTTATAAAGCTAGTGCAGTTCAGCTCAGTTCAGTTCAGTCGCTTAGTCATGTCTGACTCTTTGTGACCCCGTGAACCACAGCATGCCAGGCCTCCCTGTCCATCACCAACTCCCGGAGTTTACTCAAAGTCATGTCCATCGAGTCGGTGACGCCATCCAGCCATCTCATCCTCTGTCATCCCCTTCTCCTCCTGCCTTCAATCTTTCCCAGCATCAGGGTCTTTTCAAATGAGTCAGTTCTTCACATCAGGTGGCCAAAGTATTGGCGTTTCAGCTTCAGCATCAGTCCTTCCAATGAATATTCAGGACTGATCTCCTTTAGCATCTCCTTTAGGTTGAATCTCCTTGCAGTCCAAGGGACTCTCAAGAGTCTTCTCCAACACCACAGTTCAAAAGCATCAATTCTTCGGTGCTCAGCTTTCTTCACAGTCCAACTCTCTGGTGGTCCAGTGCTTAAGACCCTGCACTCCCAGTGCAGAGAGGACAGGTTCAATCCCTTGTTGGGGAACTAAAATCTTAACATGCCACACAGCCAAAAGAAGAAAGAAAGGTTGCAAATCAACAACATAGCTTCATATCTCAAGGAACTAGAAAAAGAAGAACTGAAAATGAAACAAAAGAAACAAAAAAAAAATGAAGATTATAAATAAATAAAATGGTAGGAAAACAAAAATTCAATAAAAGTAAGAGTTTTAAAAATCAATGAAATTGATAATTCCTTAGCTAGAAAAGAAAAAAGAAGTGAAAAACCTCAAATAACAAAAATCAGAAATGAAAGAGGAGACATTACAACTGATGCCATGGAATTAAAAGTATCGTAAGAGACTACCATGAACAATTATACAGCAAATTAGACAACCTATAAGAAATAAATAAATTTATACAAATATACACCCTACCAAAATGAAATCATGAAGCAAGAAAAAAATCTGAACAGAGCTGTAACTAGTAAGGAGATTGAATAACAAATCAAAAACCTCAACAAAGGGAGGGGGTATATGTATACATATGGCTGATTCATGTTGAGGTTTGACAGAAAACAACAAAATTCTGTAAAGCAATTATCCTTCAATAAAAAATAAATTATTTTTAAAAAGAGGTTTTAAAAGGCAAACATACAAAAAACAATAAAGAGGAACAGATGGCTTCACTAATGAATTCTTCAAAACACATAAAGAAGAATTAACACCAATTCTTTCCAAACTTTTCCAAAAAAATTAAAGAGGCTAGAACACTTCCAAACTTATTTTATCAGGTCAGCCTTACTCTGATAATAAAACCAGACAAAGACACTAGAAAAAAAAAGAAAACTACAGGCCAGTATCCCTGGTGAATATATTAATAGATGCAAAAATCCTCAACAAAATATTAACAAACTGATTTCAACAGCACATGAAAAGAATTATGTGCCATAACCAATTGAGACTCCTCTCTGGGATGTAACAATGTCTCAAACAAGTGGAAATCAGTCAATATGATACACCATATTAACAGAACAAATGATTAAAAAAATCATGTTATCATCTTAATATATGCAGAAAAGCTACTTTGCAAAATTCAAAATTTTCTCATGATAAACACAGTCAATAAACTAGATATATAAGGAAATTGCCAAAAAATAATAAGGTCCATATATTAAAAACCCATAGGTAACATCCTACTCAATGGTAAAAAAACAGAAAACTTCTAATAATGCAAGGATATCCACTCTTGCCACTTCTCTGGGATACTGAATTGGAACTCCTAAGTTATGGAAATCAGGCTTGAAATTAAAGGCATCTTAATCATAAAGAAGTAAAATTATCTCTATTCTCATGACATGGTGACATGATCTTTTATGCAGGAAACCTTATTGATTTCACAAAAAAATCAGTTGCATATCTAGGCACTAACAATGCACAATCTCAAAAAGAAATTAGGGAAAAATCTCAATTACAATATAAAAATAATTTTTAAAATTACAATCAAATTTAATTCAATTACAATAAAAAATAATTATGAATAAACTTAGCCAAGAAGGTGAAAGTCTTATACACTAAAAAGTATAAAACATTGCTGAAAGAAATGAAATATAACCAAAATAGGTGGAAACACACTCTCTGTTCAAGAAGTGAAAGACTTAACATTATTAAAATGTCCAAACTACCGAAAACAATCTATAGTCAATGCAATTCCTATGAAAATTCCAATGGTAATTTTGCAAGAAACAAAAAATGTTAAAATTCATATAGAATCTCAAAGTACTCTGTTTAGCCAAAACAAACTTGAGAAGGAAAAGTAAAGCTGGAGGCCTCACATTCCTGACTTCAAACATGTTCCAAAGATACAGTAATCAAAACAGTATGGTGCTGACACGGAGCTATGCAGACCGATGGAACAGAGCAGAGATTCCACAAATAAACTTTCACAGATATGTTCAAATGTTCTTTGACAAGGATACCAAGGCTACACAATAGGGAAAGAGTAGTCTATTTTATAAACGGTCTTAAGATAACTGAATATCAATATTCAAATAATGTATTTGAATATCTTATACATATTTAAAAATTAAGTAAAAATGGACTTAAATCTCCCAGAAGTAAACATGTGGGGAAAGTTGCATGACATTGGATTTGGCAGTAATTTTTTTGATATGAGAATAAAAGTACAGAAAGCAAAAGCAAAAGTTGATGAATAATACTATATCAAAATTAAAATTTCTCTGAAGCAAAGGAAACAAGAGTGAAAAGGAAGCCTATGGAATGGGAGAAAATATTTATAAACTATATATATGATAAGGGGTTAATCTCCAAAGTATATAAAGAGCTCCTAGAATTCAATAGAAAACAAGATCAATTGAAAATGAAAATATGACTTGAATAGACATTTCTCCAAAGAACATATAAAAAAGGCCCATGAGTACATGAAAAGATGCTCAACACTAGTCATAATCAAGAAAATGCAAATCCAAAACCACAATGAGATACCACCTCATCACAGCTGGAAAAACAACAACAGCAACAAAACCAGAAAACGACAAGTGTTGGGAAAGGTAAGGAGAAACTGGAACAATTTTACTCTGTTGTTTGGAGTGTAAAATGGCACAGTCACTATGGAACACTGTAAAAATTGAAATTAGAGTTACCATATGGCCCAGCATTCCAAAGAACTGAAAACAGGATCTTAAAGACATATTTGCACATCCATATTCATTGCAACATTATTTACAACAGCCAAGAGGTGGAAACAACCTAAATCTCTTTCAGTGGATAAATGGATAAAGAAATGTGGCATAAACATACAATGGTATAATAATCAGCCTCAAAAAAGATGGAAATCCTGCATCGATGGACATTATGTGAATATGATAGCCTCGAAAAAGACAAATACTGCATGTCTCCACTTAAAGTATCTAAAATAGTCAAACCCTTAGAATTAGAAAGTAGAATGGCTTTTGCCTGGGCTGGAGGGAGGAGAAAGAGTATAGGATTGGAGTTCTGAAAGATGAAAAAAACTGGACAAATTCACTGCACAATGATATACATACTATTAACATGACTGCACTATGCACTTAAAAATGGTTAAGAGGTAAATTTTATGTCTCTTATCTCACTTTAAAAAAAAGAGTTGATTTTTTCCTTCCTACCTTATCATCATCAAAAATGATTGAATATATGTTACTGGGGTTTTTCCAAAAATTTCACCCCTGGGATGAAACAATGCATGGAAAATACTCAAAATGAATAATTTTCCAAAATTTGTGAACAGATGAAAACCATGTTCTAAAATGTAAATGGCATGAAATCTTGAACACAACTGCTTTTTAAACACCTGAAGAAATAACATAGGAAGCCATAAAAAGCGCTTATTGACTCTTGTACTTGATGTGGAAGAAAGCCAATACAGAAATACATGCAATGAGAAGTAAATAAAATATATTTGTAATGGGATTATGGATTTTAGTGGGCAACCTTTTAAAAAGGAGTGATTATCTATAAATGGCTGTATTCAATCATTTAAAAATGCACTCATACAACCTAGAGAAAGGCAATGCTAAAATGATTCCTGGATGTTGCTATTACCTTTCCAATTTTGTGAATTACAGAAGACTAACATACAAAGATCCAAAATATGAACTTGAGAATTTTCACCGTTACCTCAATGTTGGATCAGACTCCAGATCTTATCTGCAGACCAGCTGCTGCTATCTTCCCTCATTTTTCAACCATTCCCTGTCTGGGTGATACACCCAGTTTGATAATCATACTTAAAATTCACTGTACTTAAAAAAAATTTTAGTTTGAGGATAATTGCTTAACAATGTCGTGCTGGTTTCCACTGTACAACAATGTGAATGAGCCATCAATTCAGTTCACTTCAGTCGCTCAGTCATGTCCACTTTGCGACCCCATGAACTGCAGCACGCCAGGCCTCCCTGTCCATCACCAACTCCCAGAGTTTACCCAAACTCAGGTCCATTGAGTCAGTGATGCCATCCAGCCATCTCATCCTCTGTCATCCCCTTCTCCTCCTGCCTTCAATCTTTCCCAGCATCAGGGTCTTTTCAAATGAGCCAGTTCTTCGCATCAGGTGGTCAAAGTATTGGAGTTTCAGCATCAGTCCTTCCAATGAATATTCGGGACTGACTTCCTTTAGGATGGACTGGTTGGATCTCCTTGCTGTCCAAGGGACTCTCAAGAGTCTTCTCCACCACCACAGTTCAAAAGCATCAGTTCTTCAGTGCTCAACTTTCTTTATATTCCATTCTTTATATTTCTTTATATATTTCTTTATATTCACATTCACACCGGAAAAACCATAGCTTTGACTAGACGGACTTTGTCGGCAAACTAATGTCTCTGCTTTTTAATATGCCGTCTAGGTTGGTCATAGCTTTTCTTCCAAGCAGCATCTTTTAATTTCGTGGCTGCAGTGATTTTCAAGCCTCCCAAAATAAAGTCTGTCACTGTTTCCATTGTTTCCCCACCTATCTGCCATGAAGTGATGGGACTGGATGCCATGATATTAGTTTTCTGAATATTGAATTTTAAGCCAACTTTTTCACTCTCCTCTTTCACTTTCATCAAGAGGCTCTTCAGTTCTTCTTCACTTTCTGCCATAAGGGTGGTGTCATCTGCATATCTGAAGTTATTGATATTTCTCCTGGCAATCTTGATTCCAGCTTGTGCTTCATCCAGTCCAGTATTTCTAATGATGTACCCTGCATATAAGTTAAATAAGCAGAGTGACAATATTCAGCCTTGACATACTCCTTTTCCTATTTGGAACCAGTCTGTTGTTCCACATACAGTTCTAAATGTTGCTTCTTGACCTGAATACAGATTTCTTAGGAGGCAGGTGAGGTGGTCTGGTATTCCCATCTGTTGGAAGAATTTTCCACATTATGTTGTGATTCACACAGTCAAAGGCTTTGGTGTGGTCAATAAAGCAGAAGTAGATGTTTTTCTGGAACGCTCTTGCTCTTTTGATGATCCATCGGATGTTGGATGTTGGCAATTTGATGTCTGGTTCCTCTGCCTTTTCTAAATCCAGCTTAACATCTGGAAGTTCATGGTTCATGTTCTGCTAAAGCCTGTTTTGGGGAATTTTGAGCATCACTTTGTTGAAATGGCAACCCCCTCCAGTACTCTTGCCTGGAGAATCCCAGGGATGGCGGAGCCTGGTGGGCTGCCGTCTATGGGGTCGCACAGAGTTGGACACGACTGAAGCGACTTAGTAGCAGCAGCAGCAGCAGCAACAGCAAGATGAGTGCAACTGTGCAGTAGTCTGAGCATTCTTGGGCATTGTCTTTCCTTGGGATTGGAATAAAAACCGACCTTTTCCAGTCCTGTGACCAGTGCTGAGTTTCCCAAATTTGCTGGCATATTGAGTGCATCTCTTTCACAGCATCATTTTTTAGGATTTGAAATAGCTCAACTGGAATTCCATCACCTCCACTAACTTTGTTCATAACGATGCTTCCTAAGGCCCACTTGACTTCGCATTCCAGGATGTCTGGGTGTTGGTGAGTGATCACATCACATCATAGAGATATCCACGTGATCACATCGTGATTATCTGGGTCATGAAGATCTTTTTTGTATAGTTCTTGGTATATTCTTGCCACTTCTTAATATCTTCTGCTTCTGTTAGGTCCATACCATTTCTGTCCTTTATTGCGCCCATCTTTGCATGAAATGTTCCCTTGGTATCTCTAATTTTCTTGAAGAGATCTCTAGTCTTTCCCATTCTATTTTTTTACTTTATTTCTTTGCATTGATCACTGAGGAAGGCTTTCTAACCTCTCCTTGCTATTCTTTGGAACTCAGCATTTAAATGGGTATATCTTTCCTGTTCTCAAAGGAGAAAAGACGTTCACTTCTCTTCTTTTCACAGCTATTTGTAAGTCCTCCTCAGAGAGCTACTGTGCCTTTTTGCATTTCTTTTTCTTGGGGATGGTCTTGGTCACCTCCTCCTGTACAATGTCAAGAACCCCCGTCCATAGTTCTTCAGGCACTCTATAAGATCTGATCCCTTGAATCTATTTGTCACTTCCACTGTATAATCGTAAGGGATTTGATGTAGGTCATACCTGAATGGTCTAGTGGTTTTCCCTACTTTCTTCAATTTAAGTCTGAATTTGGCAATAAGGAGTTCATGATTTGAGCCCAGTCAGCTCCCAGTCTTGTGTTTGCTGACTGTATAGAACTTCTCCATCTTTGGCTGCAAAGAATATAATCAATCTGATTTTGGTACTGACCATCTGATGATGTCCATGTGTAGTCTTCTCTTGTGTTGTTGGAAGAGGGTGTTTACTATGACCAGTGTGTTCTCTTGGCAGAACTCTATTAGCCTTTGCCCTGCTTCATTCTGTACTCCAAGGCCAAATTTGCCTGTTACTCCAAGTGTTTCTTGACTTCCTACTTTTGCATTCTGGTCCCCTATAATGAAAAGGGCACCTTTTTTGGGTGTTAGTTCTAGGTCTTGTAGGTCTTCATAGAACCCTTCAACTTCAGCATCTTCAGCATTACTGGTCAGGGCACAGACTTTGAATACTGTGATACTGAATGGTTTGCCTTGGAAACCAAACAGAGATCATTCTGCTGTTTTTGAGGTTGCATTCAAGTACTGCATTTTGGATTCTTCTGTTGACTATGATGGCTACCCCATTTCTTCTAAGGGATTCTTGCCCACAATAGTAAGTATAATGGTCATCTGAGTTAAATTCATCCATTCCAGTCCAGTTTAGTTTGCTGATTCCTAAAATGTCGATGTTCCCTCTTGTCATCTCCTGTTTGACCACTTTTAATTTGCCTTGATTCATGGACCTAACAATCCAGGTTCTTCCTATGCAGTAAGGCTCTTTACAGCATCAGACTTTACTTCCATCACCAGTATTTTTTTTTTTTTTTTTTTTGCTTTGGCTCCGTTTCATCATTCTTTCTGCAGTTATTTCTCCACTGACCTCCCATAGCATACTGGGCACTTACCGACCTGGGGAGTTCATCTTTCAGTGTCCTATCTTTTTGCCTTTTCATGCTGTTTATGGAGTTCTCAAGGCTAGAATACTGAAGTGGTTTGCCATTCCCTTCTCCAGTGGACCACATTGTGTCAGACCTCTCCAGCACGATCCATCCATCTTGGGTGGCCCTACATGGCATGGCTCATAGTTTCATTAAGTTAGACAAGGCTGTGGTCCAGGTTATCAGATGGTTTAGTTTTCTGCGATTTTGGTTTTCAGTGTCTCTGCCCTCTGATGGAGAAGGATAAGAGGCTTATGGAATCTTAATGTTGGGAGAGACTGACTGAATCAGCCAAAGGGGAAATATATCCCCTCTCTCTTGAGCCTCCCTCCCTCCACCCACCCCAGCCATCTAAGTCATCACAGAGCACCGCCCTGAGCTCCCTGCACTAGGCAGCTGCCTCCTGCCAGCCATCTATTTTACACACAGTGGCGTGCACATGTCCGCGCTTCTCTCAGTCCGTTTCACCCTCTCCTTCCCCTACTGTGTCCACAGTCCGTCCTCTAAACACATGTCTCTATTCCTACCCTGCATGCAGGTTCATCAGCACCAATTTTTTTATTCCATATATATGCATTAATATAGTAATACAATATTTGTTCTTCTCTAACTCACTTCACTGTGTAACAGGCTCTAGGTTCATCCACCTCACCTGATTCAAATTCAGATTCGTTCCTTTTCACAGGTGAATGTATACATATATATACATACACACAGCTTTCCCAGGTGGTGCTAGTGATCCACTGGCCAAAGAAGAAGACACGGGTTCGATCCCTGGGTGGGGAAGACCACCTGGAGGAAGAAATGGCATGCCACTCCAGTATTCTTGCCAGGAGAATCCCATGGAGAGAGAAGCCTGGTGGGCTATGGTCCATAGGGTCAGAAAGAGAGTCTGAACAGCCACATATGTACCACAATTTCTTTATCCATGCATCTGCCGATGGACATCTAGGTTGCTTCTATTTCCTGACAACTGCAAATAGTCTCTGCACTTTTAAAGACTTGTCCTTATTCTTTGTTCAGCTCCTAGAATCTGAGAGCCAGCCAGAATCTAGAGCCTGCACATCCAGAAAGAAAGGTTGCACAATTTTTCTGTATGAGTGATTAACCTCAGTTATGAATATTCAGCACATTTCCAATTAAGAAACAAGGAAAATCTTGAAAGCATGCTTCAATTAGATTATAAGAAACAACTTTTATGTTTTCAGCGGCACATAATGAGTACTATAACATACAATTTTAATGAATGAATTTGATTGTCACAGCAGCTCTTCGGGAAGACAATATTGTTATCCTCAAAATAATCTGAAAACATGGGCCAGGATTCTCCTGACAAACAATAGATGCTAGTTAAAACCTAAAAGAAATGAAATCCTGATATTTCTAAGTGTTATGTTGTTTTTGACTTACATATAAATGAAAATTCTTTGTCAACTTTAAAGTGCTATAAATCACCAATGTCTAAATCTCTTTTCAGCTTTCAAAAACAAAACAAAATAGCCCTCTGATCTTCAGTATTCTTCAAGATATTGCAGCATTACTTCTGTCCCTTTATGGCCAAGCTTTGTGAAAAACCTTCACTTTACTTTACATTTCTCTATACTCTGTCTTCTAAAAATATTAAGTTCGAGCAATTTAGTGCTCTCCAAAGTTCTCAGTCCTCTCTGAAGCTGTTGAATTTTGTTTGGCTGCACATGATTCTTGTAAACAGTCTCTGGTTCACTTAAGAGGTCTCTGTTCCTGGTCTTTATTCTTGGCCACATCCAAGAACAATTTCAACAGAGTTTCAAACATACTCCCAGAACTTCCTTTCTGGACTCTCCCAGCACTTATTTGCTAATTGTATCATTCTCTTATTGCCTTATCCTTTATATTCGATGTACAGACTTATCTTTTCAGATATGTCTTCTTTCTACAATGTTCTTACCTCCTTATGCCAAGACAGCATCCTCAGACCATGTCAGATAACATTCTTCCCAATCCCACCACGGAAGGCTCTATGAGCACTGTAGCCCCACTCCCAGAGTGTGGCACCCCACCCCTCACCCAACTCACTTCTGCTTTGGGGATACATCTCTCACTGAGCTAACCTCCACTTTTCAGTCCTTATCTTCCCTCAGCTGTAAATTAGATAACGTTGACCACCCCCTGCTTCTTTAATGCGTCACTTTGCTGTTTCTCTAACACCACCCTCCCAGCAGTGCCCTGGAAATCCATCTCAATATCTTTTGTGGATATATTACATCTCAACTCCTGTAAAATACCGGCATTACTTTGGATTTCTTCTCAGCCCACTATCTACCCCCACCGTTGACTTGCACACATAATGAATGGGAGTTTCTGCTGATTCACAATGTCTGGTCTACCTTCAAAGATGAGGGGGAAGGTAGATGTCCAGGCATCAGTAATTTTTAAAAGCTTCCCAGGTAACCCTATGTGCAGCCAGGACTGACAACCTTGGCTCTAAATAGTTAGCAAGTCCCAGTGAAGCTGTCTTAAGAAACACTGGGGACCACATTCCCTCTTATCTTCCCCTGTTACTTGTGTGTTAGTTGCTCAGTCATGCCCAACTCTTTGCAACCCCATGGACTATAGCTTGCCAAGCTCCTCTGTCCATGAAATTCTCCAGGCAAGAATACTGGAGTGGGTTGCCATTCCTTTCTCCAGGGAATCTTCCTGACCCGGGCATTGAACCCAGGTCTCCTGCACTGCAGGCAGACTTCACCATCTGAACCCCTAGGGAAAAACAGGCTTCCCGACCACTGCAGTTCACTTGGGCCCTGGACGTTTACCACGTGGATGACCACAGTATCCTCCTAGCTCATCTCCCTTTCTCAAACCACTCTTCTTCACAAGCCCTTCAAAGTCAGCTTTCTACAATATGGGAGCTTGTTCTGTTACTCCTTTGACAACTGAGAGGCCATCAGTCTCTCTCCGGTCCAGCTCATCACTGGAAAGCTCACGAGCGCCTCTCTCCAGGTCCTGCATGCTGGGTGCCGCACAGAAGGTAAGCTTACCGCAAGCCCATGAGTCCATGAGCCTCCGTGCTGGCCACTTACCTTGCCCAAAGCTAAGTGTCTTCCTCGTCTTTTTTCTGGCCTGGTTTTATTCTCACTCAGGCATAAGCTTTTTGTCTTTTTAGAAGTACAGCAGTTAAATGATAAAATTATTTCAACAAATATTTGGTGAACCCCTACTAGGAGCAAGCTCTTTCCTGGTTCTGCCTTCCATAAAAGGGAAGCTTTTCCAAAGTACTCCTGGCTATATTTTCATCTCTGTGATAACTGTTACTAACAATGAAAGTAAAATGTTTTATAGATTATGAAGTGCTTATTTGATCATCAAAACTGTCTTGTAAGAGAAGAGATGAAAGGAATATTCAAGGGTCTTTACAAGGCTGACCATTTGTTTCCTATACCTTTAGAAAATGAGTATTGGGTGCATAACATTGTGTACACAGTCACCATTTATCTGGCATCCTCGAGAATAGAGATGAGTACTCTTTAAGAATTTAAAGCAAATGAAGCAGAGTTAGTTTTACACAGCACAACTTTGATGTGCAAAGAAAAAAAAGCATTTCTGTACTTTCTCATGATGGGTGTAATATTCCTTAGGAGCACCACGACTGACAGGCTATTCACGTCTTCTGAGGCTTGAAGCAGTCCCGTCAGGTAAGGTAGAGGCTCTAGACTTGTGCTCAGTCTTTGAGGCTTCCTCCTTCACTGCTGCTCGAAGATGTCACCAGCTGGAGGAGACTTGCAGTGAGGAGGTGGGGCCTATGTGTGCTGTCCACTGGCTCTTAGGATTTGTCTCCAGGCAATGAGTCTGGTCTTCCATGTCAACATGTTCAGGTTCAGAACTCTACCCTGCTGGCCTGGCCCCACTGAAGCTGCTTTTGATGCTGCAGTTTTCTGGTGCCTGGCATGCTGTGTAACCCTGGGTTTTGGCTATCTATCCAAAGACTTGGGGAGGGGCTCATCTCATCACTGGCGGATGGTCCTCATGACAAGACTGTTGGCCTCTACTCTGCATTAATCTGCATCTGGGAATGTTGGGACTATGGGAGGTCTTTTGGGCCTTGCAAGAGGCAAACAAGAATGGAACATTTGCTTGTGCCTTCTCTTGACCTCCATGTGTTATCCACTTGAATCTGCTTTCACTTACGTGTGTTAGGAAAAAGCTATCCCAGGAAGCATCATCCTCCCAGAGTTCCAAAGTGTCGTCTGCTTTTAGCTTCTCCTTTAGGCTGCTCTCACTGGCTCCCAAGGTGGAAAGCTTCGGGGAAGAGCGTCAGGATGCTCATAGCTAACCACGTGTTTCCTACATCTTTTCTTCCAGCCCTTCCTGCACTCTCCAACAGCATGAAGGAATGGGCTTTCTTTTCTTTCCATTTGGCAGATTTCCTCAGGAGAAATCTCTGTTTATAGTAAGGACCACCTATTTTGCTTGTCAGAGGCAGAATATTCTTTGTTTGCATTTCTGCTTAACTATCCTAATGAGTCCAAAATAAGTGAATGCATCTCACAGAATAGGTGGAAAGTCTTATCCACAGATAGGCAATATAGCAAAGAGTAGAAATATAGTAAAAAAGAAAAATATTAACTCTCAGGAAAAGAACAAAGTTGGATGAATAGGACTACTTGACTTCAAGACCATAAAACTACAGTAAACAAGATGAAAGGATAAGACAAATAGATCAATGGAACAGAATACAGAGCCTCAAAAATAGACATATGTAAATACAGTCAACTGATCTTTGGCAAAAGAGCAAAGGCAATACAATGGATAGCCTTTTCAACAAATGGTGGAGGGACGCTGGGCTTCCACATGCAAAAAAAAAAAAAAAAAAGAATCTATACAAGGACCTTATGCCTTATAAAAAATTAAGTCAACATGGGTCATGGACCTGAATTCAAAATGCTAAAACACAAAACTCCTAGAGGCTGGAGAAAATTTAGTTGACTCTGGGTTTGGTGATAACTTTTTAGATACAATATCCCTGAAAGATGGAATTAAAATGCTGGCCTTTATTAATATTAAATTTTTCTACTCAGCAAAAGATACTGCCAAGCGAAAGACAAGACATAGACTAGGAGAATATTTTTGCAAAAGACATATCTGATAAAGGCCTATTATCCAGAATATACAAAGAACTCAACAATCACAAACAACCGGCTTAAAAATCAACAAAAGACCTTCAAAATCACTCACAAAAGAAGATATACAGGTGGAAAGTAAGCATACGAAAATATTCACATCACATTTCATCATGGAAATGCAAACTAAAATGACATACAACCATGTATCTATTAGAATGGCTAAAACTTGGAACACCGACAACATCATACGCTGGCAAGGATATGGAGCAAGAGGAATTCTCATTCATTGATTGCTGGTGGAAGAGAAAAACGGTACAACTGCTTTGGAAGACAGTTTGGCACTTTCTGACAAGATTAAATATAGTCTTACCATAATATCCAGGAATCATACTCCTTGAAGTTCACCCAAAGGAGTTGGAAATTTCTGTCTACACAAAAGCTGTATGCTAGTTATTACAGAAATTTATTCATAACTGCCAAAACTTCAAAGCAACCAAGATGTCCTTCAGTAGATGGGTATATAAACTGCAATATCTAGACAATGGAATAGCAATTGAATAGTAATTCAGTGCTGAAAAGAAATGAGCTCTCAAGCAACCAATAGACATGGAGGAACATTATATGCATATCACTAAGTAAAAGAAGCTAACCTGAAAAGGCTACATACTATATGATTCCAACTATATATGACATATTGTAAAAGGCAAAACTATAGAGACAGTAACAAGCTCAGTGGTTGCCTGGGTTTGGGCAGGGAGTATGGGGAAAAGGATGGATAGGAAAAGTGTGTTTTTTTAGGCAGAGAATCTACTCTGTATGATATAATAATGGTGTATACATGTTACTATATTATCTAAACTCATCTGTCCTTTTATACAGTTCATGAGGTTCTCATGGCAAGTATACTGGGATGGTTTGCTATTGCCTCCTCCAGAGCTGGCTTAAAACTAAATATTCAAAAAAAACCAAACCTAAGATCATGGCATCCAGCCCCATTACTTCATGGCAAATAGAGGGGGAAAAGGTGGAAGTAGTGACAGATTTCCTCTTCTTAGGCTCTAAAACCACTGCAGCTGGGACTGCAGCCATGAAATCAGAAGCCATTTGTTTCTTAGCAGGTCTATGACAAACCTAGACATAGGTTTAACACATTTAGACATGTGTTAAAAAGCACACACTACTCTGCTGACAAAAGTCCATATAATTAAGGCAATGGTCTTCCCAGTGGTCACTTATGGTAGTGACAGCTGGACTATAAGGAAGGTGGAGCACCGAAGAATTGATGCCTTTGAACTGTGGATCTGGAGAAGACTCCTGAGAGTCCCTTGGACAGCAAGTCAAGGACAAAGCAGTCAATGTTAAGGGAAATCAACCCTGAATATTCATTGGAAGGACTGATGCTGAAGCTGAAACTCCAGTATCTTGGTCATCTGATGTGAACAGCTGACTTACTGGAAAAGTCCCTGATTCTGGGAAAGATTAAGGGCAGAAGGAGAAGAAAGCATCAAAGGATGAGATGGCTGGATGGCATCACCGATGCAACGGACCTGAACTTGGGCAAACTCTGGGAGATGCAGAGGGACAGGGAGGCCTGGCTGCAGTCCATGGGGTTGCAGAGACTAGGACATGACTGGGCAACCGAACAACATTTACACCCATAGAATGTACAACACCAAGGGTGAACCCTAAAGAAAACTGGAAACTTTGGGAGATTACGATGAATCAATGTAGGTTCACAGATTTTAGCAAATGTATCACTCTGGAGTGGAGAAGTAAATGGCAGCCCACTCCAGTATTCCTGCCTGGGAGATTCCATGAACAGAGGTGCCTGGAGGGCCACCGTCTACGATGTCACAAGAGTCAGACTAACCACCATCACCATCACTCTGGGAAGGATGCTGATAATGAGGGAGGGAATGAATGAGTCATTGGGGCAAAGCATACATGGGAAACCTCTGTGCTTTCCCCTCAATTTGGCTGCGTACTTAAATATTTGTTAAAAAGTAGCTGTTAAAAATATTAACTCTGTTACATCTCTAAACAAAATATACTAGTTAAGAAGAGAGCTAAACAAAATCACCTGAAGGAACAGAATCATTCCTAGGGCAGAAGGCTTGATGGAGGTGTTAAGACACAAAAAGAAGGGATGTGTGATCAAAAGGAAGTCAGTGAGCAATGCAAGCCCAGAAAGTCATGAAAGCCTCATAAAATTCTACTTGGCAATGCTGAGTTCTTTCTTAAGAAAGGGTAACACAGGCTGATGACATTCAATGTGTGAATTATATCCTACATGAACTATATAAGATTAACAAGCAACCTTCTGAGTATAATTTGGTTTCCTGTGTCCTTTTCCCCAGAGAGAGCTGGTCATTCTGAAATGACTACTGTAATCCACAGGGCAATTATAATTTTTCTATGAGTAAAAATAACTGTAAAAATGAAAGTATTAGTCACTTTGTTGTATCTGACTCTTTGCGACCTCATGGACTATAGCTTGCCAGGCTCCTCTGTCTATGGAATGCTCCAGGCAAGAATATTGGAGTGGGTAGCCATTTCCTTCTCCAGGGATCTTTCTGATCCAGGGATCAAACTTGGGTCTCTTGCATTGCAGGCAGACTCTTTGCCATCTGAGCCACGGGGGCCTAGGAGAATTGTACTCTGGTTTATATATCAGTCCCCTTTCTAACGGTGAGTGACCCCCAACCTCAAGGGAAGAACTCCTTGGTTTGCTAAGATTAGGTCTTGAGCCTATATAGCTGAGGCTCAGATGTCGGACTGGGGTTAATTCACAAAATGAAAACTGCCTTGTGAGATGTTCACCTTCTTTTGAAAGGACTTTCTCTTCCTCTCTCCTCTGGAGCCACCTTAGAGTCATAAGTAAGGTGATGGAATTCGACACTGTTAGCCAACTGTAACTTAGAGGGCAATCATTCCAATAAATTCCATTCCAAATAGGAGACCAGCTTTAAAGAGCGAATAGAAATGAGAGATATTGTTTGCTTCCTTCTTTTCATTATCATAAAGTGTTATATATTGGACCCTGTTCCAAAAGTTGTGGATGACATAGAGACATCACTTCCAAAATTATGGGAACTCTGACACCTTGTAAAATATAGTTATTATCTGCTTTGGAGACCAAGTAAAACAGAGAGGACTCGTAGGGTTTTAAAAACTGCAAATATTTCATTGCTGTTAAATAATTGCTAAGTAACTGTCAGGAAGCATTTAACAGGAGGCTTCCTGTGTGCTGTTTTGGATCTGTCAGGAATCCTCTGTTTCTTATTAATTCCTGAATATTCAGGGATTAAGAGGAGAGGCAAGCCTCTCCTGGGGCTGAGGAATCCAGGCATCTCCTTTGTTAGTTTTTCAATACAGTGATAAGTACCCTCTTCCTTCTTAGGAACCATAGGGTAAAAGTGAATGTTTACAACTCTCTCTCTCTCTTTAATATGGATCGCCTTATGTTTTGTAAGTCTGGAATTTTAATCTTTATCTTTGCTGAGAATAACTACCTTGTAAGACAGTATATATGCCCACACCATGTTGATTAAAACACCTTTGCTCCATCAGAGCTTGGGTCCCCGTGTCTTTCTTTCTTTCTCTCTCTCTCTCTATTTCTGGCTGATTCCCTGGAGCACGAAAGCCAGCTGCGTAGCCTAGGGAATATCAGCCTCTTTCCTTCTTTCACTTTCTCATCGTCAACTCCGGACCACCACGTTCCGGTCCAATAAAGGACCAACAAGTAACTATTAGCTGCTCTGGTGAGAATTTATGCTCAGCTAACTTTATGAAATTCAATTAAGGATTTGGGGCAGAAAGAAGACAACAGTAACAATGAAAACTGTGACCAGTAGACTCTTATGACGTCACTTGATCCTTATGGTTTCCCTGTGAATCAGTTGTTTCCATCTCCACTTTCTGGAAGGAGTAGGAAAGCTGTCCAGCCTGGGCAGGAGAGCAATAGAGATACCCTCAGCTATACTAACTCCTATGCTATTTCCATTCTCCACATACATGTGCCCAACCTGATCTACTGTAGGAGCCAGAATTCTGGATCTATGGCAAAGGGCCAGAAGATGGGTTTTCCTCCAAAATATCAAGATCTAATTTATTTAGTAGACAACGTTAAATGTATTTTAATACTTAGAATGCCCTCAGACATCATTATGTTAATTTTATCTCAAGTTTTTCAATGTCTGACTAGTCATTTTTAATCAAGGTATCAATGCAATTCATAATTTCAATTTTTCCTCTCATAGTAATTATTTAAAAATGCATGAAACTGTAGGAAGTCCACATTGGGGAATAGCTGCTGATTAACCCTTACTGGTATAACCAAAGCTTTGGAAGTGAAAGAGAAGAAATAAAAGCTGAAGGAGCATGAAAATGGTTCAATGCATTAGAATGTTATGGACAACTAAGTGGTTTATCTTCCACTTCAGAAAAATTCAGAATGGTTATATTTCTCCTCATGCAGATAGAAAAGGAAGACTAAGTGGTAAGAGAAAGGGTGGGGAACCACTTGAGCTTCAGCTTTTCTTGCCACCTTGCAGTACGTCTAACCTCTCTCTTACAGGCAACTGGCACCTTCTGTGATGACTCTTTCTATGAAAAAGTGAATATTTCATGACATAAAGAGATTTTATCTACCAAAGGGCTGCATCTAAAATGGTATAAGCTATAAAAATTATTTATATATATAATTAAACTATATTCTTTTTTAAACAATTGAAGTGTTAAGTTTAATGCTGTCAATAGAAAGATACAATATTAATTGAAATTCAAACTTGTGGGCTTTCCAAGAAATGTTAAATAAATATAAAATAGAGTTGTTTTAATTTTTATTTTCTTAAAAAGAATCTAAATGTTAAAAACAGTTTAAAATGATTAAAACTTAGGATAGTACAAAAAATAATTAACTCAGATGTCAAGTGTTCCTACTGACAGGCCATTTAAACCACAGAAAATGTAAACTTCCAATAGGCAGCTTCCAATATTTCTCATCTGAAAATAAAGACCAAAATTGCAGGCATACTGGAGAGGGAAGCAAAGCTGGAAGTTACAAAATGCTATGAAATAATTTATGTTAAGGCCGTTTAAACACTAATCAATGGATTTACAATGTTTTAAAACCATTGGAAGAAGAAGGCAATGAGGATACACAGAAGAACTATACAAAAAAGATCTTCATGACCCAGATAACCATGTGGAGTGATCACACACCTAGAGCCAGACATCCTGGAATGTGAAGTCAAGTGGGCCTTAGGAAGCATCACTACAAATACAGCTAGTGGGGGTGATGGAATTCCAGTTGAGCTATCTCAGATCCTAAAAGATGATGCTGCAAAGTGCTGCACTCAATATGCCAGCAAATTTGGAAAACTCAGCAGTGGCCACAAGACTAGAAAAGGTCAGTTTTCAAACTACTGCACAACTGCACTCATCACACACGCTAGCAAAGTAATGCTCAAAATTCTCCAAGCCACGCTTCAACGGTATGTGAATCCTGAACTTCCAGAGGCTCAAGTTGGATTTAGAAAAGGCAAAGGAAACACAGATCAAACTGCCAACATCCACTGGATCGTCAAACAAGGAAGAGAGTTCCATAAAAACATGTATTTCTGCCTCAGTGACTATGACGAAGTCTTTGACTGTGTGGATCACAAAACACTGTGGGAAATTCTTAAAGAGATGGGAATACCAGACCACCTTACCTGCTTCCTGAGAAACCTGTATGCAGGTCAAGAAGCAACAGTTAGAACAGGGCACGGAACAATGGACTGGTTCCAAATTGGGAAAGCAGTACGTCAAGGCTGTATACTGTCACCCTGCTTATTTAACTTATATGCAGGGTACATCATGAGAAATGCCAGGCTGGATGAAGCACAAGCTGGAATCAAGATTGCCAGGAGAAATATCAATAACCTCAAATACGTAGATGACACCACTCTTATGGCAGAAAGCAAAGAAGAACTAAAGGGCCTCTTGAAGAAAGTAAAAGAGGAGAGTGAAAAAGTTGGCTTAAAACTCAATATTCAATAAACGAAGATCATGACATCTATCACTTGAAGTCTTATCACTTCAAGGCAAATAGATGAGGAAACAATGGAAATAGTGAAAGACTATTTTCTTGGGCTCCAAAATCACTTCAGATTATTATTGCAGCCATGAAACGAAAAGACACTTGCTCCTTGGAAGAAGAGTTACGACCAACCTAGACAGCATATTAAAAAACAGAGACATTACTTTGCCAACAAAGGTCCATCTAGTCAAAGCTACGGTTTTTCCAGTAGTCATGTATGGATGCGAGAGTTAGACTATAAAGAAAGCTGAGCACTGAAGAATTTATGCTTTTGAACTGTGGTGTTGGAAAAGGCTCTTGAGAGTCCCTTGGACTGCAAGGAGATCAAACTTGTCCACCCTAAAGGAAATCAGTTCCGAATATTCTTTGGAAGGACTGATGTTGAAGCTGAAACTCCAATACTTTGGCCACCTGATGTGAGGAACCGACTCATTGGAAAAGACCTTGATGCTGGGAAAGATTGAAGGCAGGAGGAGAAGTGGATGACAGATGATGAGATGGTTGGATGGCATCACTGACTCAACGGACATGAGTTTGAGCAAGCTCCAGGAGTTGGTGATGGACAGGGAAGCCTGGCGTGCTGCAGTCCATGAAGCCTCAAAGGATCAGATACGACTGAGTGACTGAAATGAAATGAATGAACCCATTGGAATCAAACTTTTAAAAATCACCCTTTGGTGCCCTTGATATTATCTGGCAGAATTCACACTTCAGGCAAAGCTTCGGCCAGATGAAATGTTAATCAATGTTTTACGCACCTCGTCAGTGTTGTCCACTGGGGCCTAGGAAATCCTGCTGACATGAGTGTAGATTAGTTGCAATGAATCAGATTCAACAGCCTTCTTAACCATCATGCTTTCCTTTCTTGTTCTGCTTCCTGTCATACAGCTTTTAGGCTACTCCCCCTATAAGCTCCATACCCTTCACACATGTCATAGCTACTCTTCAAAACAAGATCTCAACCTATTGTTTTAGATGTTTTATAATGCATTCCTACCTGGATATTTATGGATAACATATGCTTACTGCCAGAATATTTCTAACCTTGTCTATGTGTAAGATTGATAAACAAAATTTTTAAACTGTTAAGCTCTATTTAAAAGGTTGCAGTCAAGTTTAATTCAATAATTCTAAATGCAAGAAGATTAAGAAGGATGACTTTGATCAGAGGTCAAAGAAAACACAATGATGCAACAGCAGAATAAAGTCTTCCCACCCATGTATTCTGGTTTCCCTGGTGGCTCAGTTGGTAAAGAGTCTGCCTGCAATGCTGGAGACATGGGTTTGATCCATGGGTTGGGAAGATGCCCTGGAGAAGGAAATGGCAACCCACTCCAATATTCTTGCCTGAGAAATCTCATGGGCAGAGGAGTCTGGTGGGCTACAATCCAAGGGGGTCTCAAGAGTCAGACATGACTTAGTGACTAAACCACCACCACCCATGTGTTCATCAGCTTTTCTGCCTGAATCTGCAGCAGGGGGCCCACCTTCAGAGGTCAGAAAGTAATTTAGTCTTCCACCCTAATTTTCTTTTTTATCTCAGACCAGGTTACTATTAACCATACCGATTAATTCCAAATGTTATGGTTTGGGGTAGATAGAAGATTGAGTGATGAGAAACCAACCAAAATAAGGGTAGCTTCCTCCCGTAAAGGCTGCCTCCTATCAGCAGAGCGAATCTTGGACAAAGAAATGAATGGCATGTTGAAAAAATGAAAACAGGTACAACAGTTTTCCTTCTATCCATGGCAGTTTTCATTAGTGTTATTATTAAATTGTTTCTTAATTCAACCATAAACATTATTAAACTTCCTAATCCATAACTTAATTTCATATTGGGCTTTTCTTGGGATGCCTTAGATATGGGCTTTTTGGGGGGGTTAATCCTACAAAGAAATTGATTCTGGGTGACTTCAGAAATGATATCTTAATAGGAAATGGCCAGACACATTACTTAATTTTTAGAAGTTTCATTTACTAATGTGAACAAGTGTGATAATGACAGTTGACTTAGTCTATGCCAGTTCTTTTGAGGGATAATTTACTTGATGCCTACTACCCTGCAGAATTTGTATTGGGTGAGAATATTCACTAACAGTGGTTGGAAATCTCATTATGTGAAGAATAACTGAATGAACTAGAGAAAGGAAAACTATTTTCAGTAAAAGTCAAAGACCTCCCAGCGATCTTCTTCTTTTTGTCTTCTGACTTCATCTTTTACCATTCTTCCCCTTGCTTACTCTGCTTCAGCCACACGGCCCCCTCTACTGTTCACTCAACAGACCAGGAGAGCTCCTACGGGATCCCTCCTCTTTTTCTTTGGACATGCTCTCCTCCTACAGATACGAATGGTTACCTCCTCTCTTTATGTCTTTGCCCAAAATTTCTCTTGCTCAGTAATGCCAGTCCTAACTTGCCTTCTAAAACTGCCCTCGTGCCCACCCCCAGGACTCCTGCTGTCTCTTCATGTCACAGGTTTTAACGCCAGCTAACATACACTCACGTATGGACTGTGGAGAAAGCTGAGCGCTGAAGAACTGATGCTTTGGAACTGTGGTGTTGGAGAAGACTCTTGGGAGCCCCTTGGACTGCAAGGAGATCCAACCAGTCCATCCTAAAGGAGATCAGCCCTGGGTGTTAATTGGAAGGACTGATGTTGAAGCTGAAACTCCAATACTTTGGCCACCTGATGGGAAGAGCTGACTCATTGGAAAAGACCCTGATGCTGGGAGGGATTGGGGGCAGGCGGAGAAGGGGACGACAGAGGATGAGATGGTTGGATGGCATCACTGACTCGATGGGCATGAGTCTGAGTAAACTCCAGGAGTTTGTGATGGACAGGGAGGCCTGACGTGCTGCAATTCATGGGGTTGCAAAGAGTCAGACATGACTGAGCGACTGAACTGAACTGAACTGAATATACACTATGTTTTAGCTATTTATTACATTCACTGATATTGTCTCTTTACCCCTGCTGGAATGTAAGCCTCTCAAGAACAAGCATCTTTGTCTTTTGGTTCACTACATATCCCAATAGAAAAGTACCTGGCACATAATATTCAATAGAATTTTTGTTGAAGGAGCAAATAAAACATATAAGGAACAGATTGTGTAGATCAGTGGAATACTCCAGATGGCAGGACTAGAATTTATGGACATACATAAATGAGGCAGATCTGGGTTTAACACAGGAACTACTTACCAAACTTGGAAAGAGTTTTCCAACTTTGTCATGTAATCAAATCACCTACAGAGCGTTAAAAATGACAGCTCCTGGATCCCAGAACTACTGAAGCAGAACCGTCTGCAATCATCAGAGACTGCTTGTTTCATACCCAAGTTCAAGAACCATTGTCCTAGACTCTCAATCACTCAAATATTCAAGTAGAGACCGAAAGGTCATGCGTTAAGGAAAAAAATGTTTATATGTTCACTGCAGATAAAAGCTGGACTTAAAAATTCTGTGATTTTATCAAATTCATTTCAAGATGGATTAATATATTTTGTGCTGTATTATTTAGCACAAATATATTAATTATTATTATTTAGAAAAATTTGCCTTCCTTTCAATCAGGCTCTTCTCTGGAGTTAGGATGCATAGCTCTCACAAGGAAAGGAAACACAGCTCTATGGAGAACCTCATATTTAACATTTAACTCTTCTGTGGAATTCTCATTACACCTAAGAATGTAGGTGGAAATTTCTAGTTATTTTGGAAGATGTTATTATTTCATTTAATGAAGGTAACTGCAATTTACCCCTAATAATGTTTAGAATCATAAGAGGCCTTCTGAATAAGCAGCCCTTGAGATAACCATAATTCAAAAGAAGATCAAACTGGGGTTAACAATACGTAACTGAAAAGAATCCTAACTTGACGTTCAATATTAAGTCGAATATTCTCTTTTTATAGAGAATATAATGTATAACAAATGTGTAATAATGTGTAACAAATATTTTCACTATGAAGTAAATAAATCAATTTCAGAAAAATGCAAGTTGCCTTTTAAACGGTGGTTGTTTTAGGTATGAATAAAGTGAAATTGAATCCAGAATGACAAAGCAAAAACAAAGAACAACTGGAGAAATCAAACAGCACACATCGGACTTACCGGAAGCAAACTCCTGCTCCCGCAAGCCTGGCATCCATGTGCTTTGCCCTCTGGCTGGCTCAAAGATTCAGAAGGTTTGTATTTCAACTCTCTAGTTAGATATAATCACCTAGATGGGATTTCTTTCCATTCACAACTGTCTGCAAATGGGTTTTTTTGCTTTAGGGTAGAAAGATCATTGGAACTAATTATGCTTCCCATTATGGCATAAATTTGAGTAGGCAAATAACTGAAAAATAATTGAGCATTATGGGGAAAAACAGTCCCCATTCACAGAAGCCTGTTCTGAGTAGCATAATCTTGCCGAATTCTTTGAAGATCAGATATCACTGCACTGTTTGAAAGTAATGCTGATCGTATCAAGATGAAGTAATAATAAGAAAAACAGCACTTCCTTAAAATTACACACAGATTCTGAGTCAGATACTGTTTTAAGGGCTTTATATTCGGCTCATTCGGTCCTCAGAACACCCTAATGAGGTAGGTACCAAACTCATTCCTAATTTGCAGGTTGGGAAACGGAGGCCGAGAGAGCCAGCTTCCCAAGGACACACAGTGGCAGTCACTGAACCACAACATATTTCACCTTTCACTGTATTTCCAGGAAAGTCATTTAGGAAATGCAGTTGTTCAGGATGCATAAACATTTAAATAAAAGTGGTTTTTTTTTTTAGATTTTAAACTTAAACTTCAAGAGTCCTGAATGATTTCAATGTTTTTATTAGTTTTTGCTGTCCTGAAAGGGGTGTGAATATGTTACTGTATTTGAGCATATTTTCCTAATGACATATTCTGAATGAAAATTCTAATGTCAAGAATTGGCTGGACTCAGAAATTCATAACTGAATTTGTGATAGCACTAGCTCTATAATCCTTAGTTTTAAGCATTTTGCCCAAACTGGGACACTGGACACTCACCTGCCTCACAATTTTCAGGCACGATCCCTTTATACAGATGCTGGCTGAAGGAAATCCTTACATCTTCTCCCTCCATGTGAATGACCAAGAGACCAGTGGTTGTCCTGGCTGGGACCCCCTGATCCACAGCTTTTAACTGCAGCCAGATAGGAAAATATTCTGAAGATGGAATTTGCTGAAGTTGAATTGCTCCTGTGTATTCATTAATAGAAAACATTGACTGGGGCTCTGAAAAGCTGAACATGACGGTACCATTGGGCCCCGAGTCTGGGTCACTGGCTCTGAGGATGGCAGCTGTCTGGTTTGTAGGTGACTGAGAAGAAAGAAAAATATCAAGGGGGTTCTGTTCCCAAACTGGATCGTTGTCATTGACATCAGTGACATGTACTTTGATAAGCACCGTGGTGCTTCGTGAGCCGTGGACACCACAGTCTCTGGCCACAGCCTTAAACACGTGCTCAGACCTGGCTTCCCGGTCAAGGGCGCGGCTGGTTCTCAGCGTGCCTGCCACGGGATCGATGGTGAATGCCCCGGAAGCTTCATGCACCAGAGAATACCTGGTTTGCCCGTTCGGGCCCTCATCCTTGTCCGCAGAGGAGAGCACGAGAACCGTGGTTCCCACCTGAGCGTCCTCTCTCACAGAAGCCTGGTACCGGAGCCTGGGGAAGGAAGGGCTGTGGTCATTGTCGTCCAGAACTCTGACCTGCAGCTGCGCCGTGGAGCTTTGCGGCGGGCTCCCCAGATCGGCACACAGGATGACAAGGGTGAAGTTGCTGACTTCCTCCCGGTCCAAAGTGCGAGCGGTTGAGAGTTCTCCGGACACTTCATTAATAGCAAAGTACTCATCAATATTTCCATCTAATAAAGAAAGCAAGTTCAAAATATATTTGAATTGAAAAAGTAGCAGCTCTTTACTGTGAATATATATATTTATCCAACAAATATTTATTTATGTCCTGATTATTACAGTACACCATCATTTTTGTAAGTACATGATCAAGTCCCTACCCTCACAAAGCTTCCTGAAAATAATACTCACGGGATAAGCAAAAAATAAAATTCAACATCTATCTTAATTCAATCAGTAATTCAAACACTTGCTTTGACTGATTTGCAGCAGTGTGATTTTTTCAACTTCAACTTTTTATAGTAATATGCTTTTCCTTTTCAAAGGATTAAAATGCATATTTTACTTGAAATAAAACAATAGTAGGCAGAGCAACAGGATTCAATGTCCATTTGTAGATGGCAATCAGAAATTAGATTGATTTATAACAACATATTTTTAATTTCCCCCTTACTCACTATAGATTGAATGCTGGTTATATTACTGGAATAAGGTCCTTTTCTACATTCCATGGCCCTTTGTGCATGAACCATAACACTTCTTTCAGAGACAGTAGAACACTTGTCTATCTCTTCCATAACATAAGCAAGGATTATGTTTTATTCTTTAAAAGATGTCCCTTTTGCTATTGTACATGGTACAAAGTAGAATAAAATTTAAAAGTAAAAGTGAAAATTGCTCAGTTGTGTCTGACTCTTTGTGAATCCATGGACTTATACAGCCCATGGAATTCTCCAGGCCAGAATGCTGGAGTGGGTAGCCGTTCTCTTCTCCAGGAAATCTTCCCAACCCAGAGATCAAACCCAGGTCTCTTGCATTGCAGGCGGATTCTTTACCAGCTGAGCCACAAGGGAAGCCCTTTATGCAAGACAGCAGAAGAGACAAAGATGTAAAGAGCAGACTGTTGGACTCTGTGGGAGAAGGTGAGGGCGGCATGATTTGAGAGAATAGCAGTGAAACATGTATATTACCATATATGAAACAGATCACCAGTCCAGGTTGGATGCATGAGACAGGGTGCTCAGGGCTGGTGCACTGGGATGACCCTAAGGGATGGGATGGGGAGGGGGGTGGGAGGGGCGTTCAGGATGGGGAACACATGTACACCCATGGCTGATTCATGTCAATGTATGGCAAAAGCCACTACAATATTGTAAAGTAATTAGCCTCCAATTGAAATAAATTAATTACTTAAAAAAACACTATTAACTCAGCGATTAAAAAGCTTCCAAAGGCATTTTAAAGTCAACCTGAAGATTAGTTGGGAAAATGAAGTTCAGTGACCTACCAGCCACATTCTTGGACCAGTGGGGACCATTCCCAACAGCATGAGGACTTACTGAACCCTGCAGAGGCACATGGAGGAAGTGGAGCAGTGCTGAAAAAACAGCAGCCTCAGGCAGGAGTGGGGGCTGAGGAGCAGGGACTGCATTTGAAGGCCTTCATGAGACATGTTAATTTGTACCAAACACAGGTGATGAGACAAGTTACATTTCTCTGGCATGTGTGATTGATAAAGCCATTCATTCCCCCAGTAAACATTTTAACAACACCTGTCATGTACCAAATATGTGTTGGGACACTGGGCATATGAGGAGAGGAAGATGTGATTCTGACTTCAATGAGTTTACAGTCCAGAAGGAAAGGCACGTCTGTACCTGGACATCAAAGTACGGTGTGAAACTCACATGTGCAGGACACTGGGAGGCATAGAAGATGAGCACAGGGTCCTGCATTAGGATGGCAGAAAATGCTTATTGGAAACAGTGACACCAAACTAACTCCTAAAGGGAAGGAAGCCAGTCTACAAGTCTTAGGGGAGAGAGGGAAGAGGGTCAAACCTGGGTGAAGTCGCAGGAATATGACAAATCAATGGTTGCAAACATTTTGGTATGACTAGAATAGAGGGTCCCCTGGGTATTTGAGGGTAGAATGTAGGAAGAAAGAGGATTGACAGTGGCAAGAACATAAATCTGGAAGATAAGCAGGATATCCAATCATGAATTGCCTGTATACACTGCCAAGATGCTGGGCTTTATCTTAAAATCTACCAGGAGCCCCTGCAAGATTTTAGACAGGAAGACACTGTGAATAACATTTCTGTTTTAGGAAGAATCCTGGGCAGCAGTGTCAGAGCTTTTAGACTAGTGGAAGATAGGAGACTATCAGTGTCTGTGAGAGCAACAAGGAGAGACAGAGAGGGGAAAAAAGCAGTAAGGAAGGTAAGCCTCATGGTCTGGCTTAGGAGAAAGACTGAAGGGTGTGTAGACCAGTTGTGTTTAAAATGAGGTCTGAGGACCCTGGGGTGATATAAAACTAAGTAAGGAGTATCTGGAAACACTTAAGTTTTAGGGCAATATCCAGAAGTTTAGTTTACACATCCTTATTTCAAAAACAGCTCTGCCTGAGAAAACCCATAGGATCACAAGGGTTTGTCTTTCCCAAAATCACTTTATAATTACCCTTCTTGCAAATTATAAAAGAAAGGTTCACTTCTCACCCCTCCCAACCTGATCAAGGTGTACCAGACCAAGGTGTGAAAGTTTCTAGGCTGCCAGGTAAAGAGGCATTCCCAATATTGGTATTTCACATTGAAACAAGAACTGACTTGAATGCCTGGGGGGATATATCATTTTTTTTGGAGAGGACTTTTGCTATGAACTAAACTTTAGGGCCTGTTCTCAGCTGGTAAAGAATCTGTCTGCAATGCAGGAGACCCTGGTTCAATTCCTGGGTTGGGAAGTTCCACTGGAGAAGGGATAGGCTACCCACTCCAGTATTCTTTGGGCTTCTCTGGTAGGTCAGACAGTAAAGAATCTGCCTGCAATGCGGGAGACTGGAGTTTGAGCCCTGGGTTAGGAAGATCCCCTGGAGAAGGGAATAGCTACCCATTTCAGTACTCTGACTTCTCCAGAACAGAGGAGCCTGGCAGGCTACAGTCCATGGGGTCACAAAGACCCCTCACGACTGAGCAACTTTCACTTTCAAGTTCCTAAGTAGTAAATAAATAGATAATAAAAGCCATTAATTGATTTGGGGATACATATCAGAAGGAGTTTAAGAAATGTTACTACTATAACAACAATCTGTCTACAATGTGAAAAAACGTGAACACGGATTTTCAGTGTTTACATCTGTAACAAGATTTTTTAACAGCATATTGAGCAAAAAAGGCTGATCCCTTGAAGAAATTCTAGAAAAAGCCAGATTACGATGAGGTGAATGAAAAGGGAGTGATGTTCAGTTTTCGACACAATGATAACGAGATGCTATTGGACATGAAGATTGGGTCCTTGAGGCTATCAGGAAAAAATGCTGAAACAATTTGAAATGGAAAGAAATAATAAGTGGATATTCTATGGTAAAAATAAAGATCATTGTGTGGCCTAGTCTGGTTTTGACATCAGAATTGTCTTCCAGGTATTTTATCTTCATTGTCTTTCAGGCATTTTATCTCTGTAAATTGTTGAAAACTAAATACATAATGAAAATGGTTCAAGTTCACAGAAATCCAAATTAATTGTGTCCAGTGGAATGGCCTAGTCTGGTTTTGACATCAGAATTGTCTTCCAGGTATTTTATCTTCATTGTCTTTCAGGCATTTTATCTCTGTAAATTGTTGAAAACTAAATACATAATGAAAATGGTTCAAGTTCACAGAAATCAAAATTAATTGTGTCCAGTGGAATGGCAATGATTACTGTCCTGTGGACAGAACTCTTCTGCATTTCAGAATCCCTTATTTTCTCTCTCTGTGTGTATGTGGTGTTTCTTGTATTTCTCCTTGAACCAATTTTAACATCTTTTTGGCTTGTTTATTAACTAATGAGTTGAATAAAAACCTTTGGAAGTTGTCAGTTTTATATTTGTATGAAATCCATTATTTTCCATTTAAAAATATATCCTTTGATAGGAAGTCATAGATAGTAAGGGTGGTACAGAGCAAAGCCTACAGTTCACCACAGGACATAAAATGTGGACAAAAATGCTATTTATTTTTAGTCAAAGGTACTGATCCTGATTCTAGTTTCTCATTGCAAAAAGAAAAAAAAGTACAAAATAAAAAAATATTAGAGGGTGGGATCAAGATGGTGGAGTGGGAAGACCCTGGGCTTACCTCCTCTTAGAAAGACAAAATTACATTGATATAAAAAGAAATTCTCTCTTAAATTGACATGAAGTCTTGCAGACTTGCTCTTCTAAAACCAAGATTATAAAGGAAGAACCACAAGGACTCTGGTATTAGGGAAGAAGAAGAATAAGTCCTGTCAGGACCCACCCTTGGTGGCTAACACAGAATAAGATTTACAGGCTCAGGGATCTCTCCTGAGGGATTTGAGTCCCATATAGGGCATGCCAGTCTGGATATAAGCACGGGAATATGAGCCCTTTTCGGTAGTCTGAAAACCAGTGGGGCTTAATGGAGGCCTGGGGAAACTGAGACTCTGTTTGAGGACTGTTGACACCCTTGTTTGCTCCCAGTCCTGGCACAGTGGCAACCGGCCTGGTGCTCCGGCCAGCCCACCGTGCCCGCTGCATACACCTCGCCCCGTCCGAGATGGGCTCCGACCAGCCCGCCATGACCGCTCCATACACTTCGTCCCATCTGAGACGGGCTCTGACCAGCTCACTGTGACCGCTGCATGCACCTCACCCCATCTGAAATGGGCTCTGACCTCAGCCCACTGTGACTGCTCCATGCACCTTGCACCATCTGAGATGGGCTCTCACCTCAGCCCACTGTGACCGCTCCATGCACCTCGCCCTGTCTGAGACGGGCTCTGACCTCAGCCCTCCTGCTCCAGCACACCTCGCTCCGTCTGAGATGGGGCTCTGACCTCAGCCCTCCTTCTCCAGCACACCTTGCCCCGTCTGAGACAGGCTCTGACCTCAGCCCTCCTGCTCCAGCACACCTCGCTCCGTCTGAGATGGGGCTCTGACCTCAGCCCTCCTGCTCCAGCACACCTCGCCCCATCTGAGACGGGCTCTCACCTCAGCCCTCCTGCTCCAGCACACCTCGCCCCGTCTAAGATGTGCTCTGAGCTCAGCCCTCCTGTTCCCACCCCACTCTGTGACAATGCAGAATCTCCAGTGTACCTTGGAAAATCCAGGGCTTGCTCCAGGCTCCTATTCTAACCTCTTGTGTCCCATCCCTACCCGTGGCCAAGACAGAAACCTCTATAGCACCAAGGAGATGATAACCTCACTCAAGATTGTGGCTGCAGCCTCTCCAAACCTGGCCCCACCCCTCAACATGGCAGTGACTGCTAGCACATCCCAGGGGAAGACATGGCCCATGATCACTTTCAATCCAGCTCTCCCACCTAATCCACTGGGCATAGGTAGACTGCATGGGGATGATCCAGTACAATGATATGGCTTCAAGACCAAGATGTGTATGTTTTCCTTAATTTCATCAAACAAAATGAAAAGACAGCAGCAGAACATGTGGCAAAGCAAAGAGCAATATAAAACTCTGGGTGAGGGGAAGCCTAACGAGACAGTAATCCATCTGATAAAGGGTTCAAAGCAAAAGTCATAAAAATGTTAATCGAACTTGTGAACATCCTTTTCACAAGGAAAAGGATAGAAAAATACAGTGAGAACTTCAAAAAGAACTAGAAAATATAAAAAAGAACCAATTAGAGATGAAGAATACAATAACTGAACAGATAAATACACTAGAAGGAATTAACTGCAGATTAGGTGATACAGAAAAACACATAAATGACCTGGAAGACAGAACAGTGGAAATCACCTTATCAGAAGAGTAAAAAGAAAAAAGTTCATAAGGATTATTTAAGGGACTTCTGGGCTTCCCTGGTGGCTCAGATAGTAAAGAACCTGCCCTGCAGTGCGGTAGACCTGGGTTTGATACCTGAGTCAGGAAGATCCGCTGGAGAACGAAACAGGCAACCCGCTCCACTGTTCTCGCCTGCAGAATTCAACAAGGGACCGCTAGGAAAATACCAAGCATGCTAACATTAGCATTATAGTAGTCGCAGAGAAAGAGAGACAGAAAGGGGCATAAAGCATTATTTGTTGAAATTATAGCTGAAAATATCACTAACCTGAAAAGGAAACAGATATCCAGGTCCAAGAAGCACAGAGCGGCCTAAACAGGGTGAACTCAAAAAGAGGCTCACACTAAGTCATATCATAATTAAAATGAAAAAAATTTAAAGAGTGAATAAGAGAATTTTAAAGGCAGGAAGAGAAAGAGGCACTTAAAAGGAAACCACTAAAAATATCAGCTGATATCTTATCAGAAATCTTGCAAGCCAGAGGGAGTAGCATGACATATTTAAAGTGCTGAAAGAACCTGCAACCAAGGACACTCTATCCAGCAAGGTTATCATTCAGACTTGAAGGAGAGAGAAAGAGTTTTCCAGACAAGCAAAAACTAAAAGAGGTTGTTACCATTAAACTGGCCTTACAAGAAACATTAAACTGTTTTCTTTAAGTGAAAAAGAAAACCTTATAAAAAGAAATTTTTTAAAATGATATGAAGAAAAAACATACTAATAATTATAAGTATATAGTAAAGACAGTGAATCAACCACATATAAGCAGGCATAAATGTTAAAAGATAAAAATTATAAAATCAAATATAACTATGATAAACACTGAAAGGATACAAATATAAATGTACAATATGATACCAAACCATAAAGTGTGTTGGGAGTAAAATGAAAAAGGTAGAGCTTTCAGGATATGTTTGAATTTAAACAACTATCAATTTAAAACAACTATATATAATTGACATATATATATAGTTAATTGACATATATATAGTCAAACCTCATGGTAACTACAAATCAAAAACCTCCAGTGGACACACAAAGAAACATAAAATAACCCAAATATAAGACTAAGGAAAATCATTAAATTGCAGGGAAGAGACTAGAGAAATGAGAAAAGAACATAGAAAAACTACAAAAAAAAAAAAAAAAAACCCAGAAAACAGTAACAAAATGGCAGTGAGTACATGTCTATCAATGATTACTTTATGTAAATAGATTAAATGCTCCAATCACAGGACATGGGGTGGCTGAATGGATTAGAAAACAAACCCATCTATAATCCTGCCTATAAGAGACTCACTTCAGATCTAAAGACACACACACTTGAAAGTAAAATGATGGAAAAAGATACGCCACACAAATGGAAAATAAAAGAAAACAGATAACAATATTCATATCACACAAAATAGAATTTGAAACAAAGTTTATAGTAACAAAGACGAAGGGCATCATATAATGATAAACAAGTCAAATCAAGAAGATACAACATTCATAAACATAAATGCCCCTAGTACAATAGCACCTAGATATATAAAGCAAATATTAACACACATAGAGGGAGAAACGGACAGGAATACTATAAATATAAAGAAAACCCACTTACATAAATGAACAGTCAGAAAATCAATAAGGGATACATTAGATGATACATTCAACCAGAAGGACTTAATAGGTATTAATATCTACAAATCATTGCATTAAAATTAGAAGAAAACACATTCTTTTTTCAAGTGCACATGGACACTAGATCTCCAGGACAGGTCCCATGCTAAACCACGAAAAATCTTCAATTCATCTAAGAAGATCGAAATCATATCAACCTTGCATCTTTTCTGACTACAGTGCTATGAAACTAGAAATCAATTACAGGAAGGAAACTGGAAAATAAATAAACATGTGGAAACTATACAATATATTACCTGAAAACCAACGGATCAACAAAGAGGAAATTAAAACATAGCTTGACAAAACAAAACAAAACACAACTTCCAAAATCTATGAGACACAGCAAAAGGAGTTCTTAGAGGGAAATTTATAGTTATTCAGGTCTAACTCAAAACACAAGAAATATCTTAAATAGCCTAACTTTCCATCTAAAGGAATTAGAAAAAGAAGTGCAAACAAAGCCCAAAGTCAACAAAAGGACGAGAATAATAAAGAGTGAGAAGTAAATAAAATAGAGACCAAATTTTAAAAAATAGAAAAAGCCTGTTGAAATTAAGAGCTGCTGTTTAAGATAAAGTTGATTAAGATGAGCCAGAAACTCATCAAGAAAATAAGAGAAAATCTAAATAAACAAAATTAGAAATAAAAAAGGAAAAATTACAACCAATATCACAGAGATAATATCATAAAAGAATACTATCGACAACTATACACCAGCAAATTGGACAGCCTAGAAGAAATGGAAGAATGTCTAGAAACATACACTTTTCCAAGATTCAGTCTTGGAAACAAAAACCCTGAACACTGATTACTAGTAGTGAAATTGAATCAATAATCAAAAAACTTCAACAAACCAAAGACCAGGACCACACCAGAATTGGAGAGTTTCTACCAAACAATGGCACCCCACTCCAGCACTCTTGCCTGGAAAATCCCATGGACGGAGGAGCCTGGTGGGTTGCAGTCCATGGGGTTGCTGGGAGGCGAACACAGCTGAGCGACTTCACTTTCACTTTTCACTTTCATGCATTGGAGAAGGAAACGGCAACCCACTCCAGTGTTCTTGCCTGGTAAATCCCAGGGACGGGGGAGCCTGGTGGGCTGCCATCTATGGGGTCACATAGAGTTGGACACGACTGAAGTGACTTAGCAGCAGCAGCAACCAAACATTTAAAGACAAGTTGAAGTCTATCTTTCCTAAACTATACCAAAAATTGAAGAAGAGGGACTTCCAAACTCATTCTATGAAGCCCTGATATCAAAACCAGACAAAGACACTATAAAAAAAAATTACAGGCTGATATTCCTGATGAACATAATGAAAAAATCCTCAACAAAAATTAGCAAACCCAAATTCAACAAATACATAAAAGGGAATTTTTATTCATGATCAAATAAGATTTATTCCAGGGATGCAAGGATGGTTCAGTATCTACAAATCAATCAAGGTGTTACAACACATTAACAAAAGGGAGGATCATCTCGATAGATGCAGAAAAAACATTTGACAGAATTCAACATTCACTTATGATAAAATCTCTTATCAAAATTGGTAAAGAGGAAACTTACTTCAACATAATAAAGGCCATATATGACAAGCCCACAGCTATCATACCAACAATGAAATGCTGAAAACTTTTTCTCTAAGATCAGGAATAAGACAAATATTCCCAATCTCATCATTTCTACTTAACATAGTATTGGGAGTCATGGAGGGGGGCAAAGTGCATGAAGGGGAATCAGGAGAACAAACTACTAGGTATAAAAGAAAGAAGTTACAAGGTTGTAATGGACAGCACTGGCAATACAGTCAGCATTTTAACAATAACTTCATATGGAGTGTACTCAAACACTGAATTATGTTGTACATCTGAAGCTAACAGAAGTATATACTTCAATTCTTAAAATGCCCTTTAATGGGACTTAGATTTAGGATGTCGGAGAAGGCAATGGCAACCCACTCCAGTGTTCTTGCCTGGAGAATCCCAGGGACAGGGGAACCTGATGGGCTGCTATCCATGGGATTGCACAGAGTCGGACACGACTGAAGTGACTTAGCAGCAGCAGCAGATCTAGCATGTAGTCAAGATAGGGAGACATTAAGGTTTAATGGTAACTAGAAACAGGGACTGGATGAAATGACCAGTAGGAGTGTGTCTAGGAGAAAGAAAGAGATATGCCAAAAAGATCCAGAAACTCTAACAAGTCAGAATAAAAAGGACACTGGGAAGGTTTGCCTAGAAAGACAGATAAGAATCAGGAGAAAGTAAGTGGCTTTTGAAGTAAAAGAGAGGCCAAGCATCCAGGGCATGGTGCACAAAGACAGAAAGCAGCACAATCAAGAACTGAAAAAAGATCCAATGCACTTAGCAACAAGATCTTTTGTGTTTTCAACAAGGGTAGTTTCAGCAGAGTGGCTTCAGTGGAATATATATTGCAGCAAGCTAAGAAACTAAAGTGAAATAAAAACATAGAAACTAGAGTGTAGACAACAATTTTTAAGAAATTTGATTGTGAAGGAAAAGAGAGGATGAAGGGAAACATCTATGCTTTTCAGGATAGGAGACTAAAAAACTGATTGGAAAAGCCTATAGTGAGGGAAATGTTGACCATATGAGAAAGGTGAGTGGTCAAAAAGAATGTTCTTGATGCAATGAAAGGGGACTGATGCAGTCTGGGGATTGTTTATACCCAGTCCTCAACAAAATAAATACAATAAATTGAAAGTAAACATTTAGAGAAATTTATAGTAGTATGACATAATAATCTTATGTCTCTGTAATATAGCAATATTTTTTTTTTAAATTGGGGCTTGCATTTTGTATGCCTTTTTTGTCCCAATAATTTATATTTATTGTATTTTACAAAAGTATCAATCACAACAGACTGCAAATTTTAAAAAATACCAACTCTGGTTCTTAGTCACAATTGATTTGGGAAGTTTCAGAAAACAGGTAGACTTTACAGAGAAGGAAGCGTATCCATTCCTCTGCTACAGCAAAGAAAGAGGTAAGAATTGGGCTTATTCTTAAAAATTGGGCTTCTCAAAGTTAGACTGAGGGATTATCATCCTTTTGGATGATAGTATGACAATATATGTGATCATTTAAAATAGATGTGTCCTTGGACAAAATAATCCAGATATATTTATCATAAGGAAATAATTGAGTGTGTTCACTACAACATTTTTATAATAGAGTGTTCAATATCTAAATTAGCACAAAAGGAGATGAGTAAGATAAATCATGTTATAATAGGCATATTAGAAATGCTAATACATGCATATTCAATGACATGAAACATTTACACAATGTATTACTTTTAAAAGGAGATAACAAAACAGAGTATATAAATTATTCAGTAGTATAAGATTGGTGTCTGCATTCACTGAGTCATTGAAAAGTGATTTTCAAAAATATCAAATTACTTATCTCTGCAAGAAATAAGATTTTTGTTTATTACTGTTGTTTTTCATAAATCATATATAAATTCTGCAATTATATATCATTTTATAATCAGGGGAAGTGACAATAAAACCATTCTCATTTTGGAGTAAAATGGGTGGTACATAGAAAACATGGCTTGGTTATGGAAATTTTAGTAAACAGAAAGTGACAGCTTCCAGAGTTAGCCTCACAGCTGTTTTTACACCTTAAAATGGCTTCTCTTCATGCATTATTCTAGCTTCATCTCATTATCATTCTATGTATGCTCTGACATGTGCTACAAAAATAAATTCTCCACTCCTTTTCAGGTAAATAAGATGTGGCCTTCACAAAGCTTGCCATGCTAATCCTTCCATGATTCTGCCAGAATTTTATGTCTCTCTCTGATCCAAAGGGGAAAAATATTACAAAGTTATCTTCTAGTGCAGAAGTTCCTAAAGACCTTGATTTATTTCTGGAGTATTGTGATAGATCTGAAGTGTTTCACTGGTCTGCAGATCTCAGAAAACTGTGTTTCTACTCATGTTCTCTAGGCCTGATTGCTCAAAATAATAAAAATAAGGGGTCATATGAAAAAAGTGAAAATAGGAGAAAAGCTATCTGCTGCATCTGTATATCCTTTAATGTAAATGGATTACTAACAACAAGAGTTGTTGAGGGCAGATATTTGAGGAGTTTGGAGGGCAGTGGATCAGGGTAGCTGGCGGAAGGAGGAGGAGAGGACAGCCGGGGCGCCAATTAGTTCTTAGCAGGTGTGTGTTCTGTAGACACTGAACTATGTACTGAATGCAGAATACTCACCATGACATATGCGCCAACCATGCTGGTATCCTGGAGGGAATTAAAATAAAGATGATACTTACCAATTATATGATACGTGACAGCACCATTGCTGCCAGCATCCATATCAGAAGCCAAAACGGTGTAGACAAGGCCTGGCTCTTGGTTTTCCAGAACCTCTATGTCATCCCTGGGGACAACAATCTCTGGTGCGTGGTCATTCTCATCTCCCACCGTGCAGAGAATCACTGTGGTCCCGGACAGAGAAGGGGCTCCCCCGTCACGCACGAGCACTGACATGGAATAAAAGATGGCACAGATGGCGGCCATTAATTCACACCTAAAACATGCTGCCCCGCCAGACAGCCTCGGACCAAATTAACTGGGTAGCACGGGGTCAATAATATTTTATTTAAAGACACCCTACTGAAATGTAAAATTTCACCTCTCAACTGCCTGCGGCCTGCTTCTGCTTGTTTAGCACAGTCGGCGGATCGCTTACCTCGAAGGGTGAGGACTTCCCGAGCTTCTCTGTCAAGCGTGGTGGCTGTTACTACCTCCCCAGTCTCAGAATTTATCTGGAACAACTTGAATGAAGTTCCTGGCATAATTTCAAACTGAAGCTTGGAATTAATTCCTAAAGGAAAATATAGAGAAAACCTTAACCATCATCCCTTTGAATGCATTCGTCTGTTTCACTTTTTCCTACAAATATGTTAAACCATAAATGAAAAAGGCAAGACATTTAACCTTTAAATTAAAGTCAAAAACAAAAGCCAACTCTTTTGGCTGTCAAAAAATAAAAGCCTCCTGGGTTGAAATGCTTGATTTTCAAGTCTTATGAGACTTCACCACAGTAAATGCTTCAGAATTTCTCCCTTCCGTAAAAATTTCCTCCATTAGGAATATAAACATAGTCCTAATTACTTCTGTTAATACTAATTGTGATTTAATGACACCACTGGAAGCTTGCAGGGCAAATGGCAACTTCTGTAGATGACCCTGTTTGCAGGTCTGTGTCCAGGTTTGTGGCTCTGTTCACTTTCCCGCTCAGGAGGTGAGCACAAAGAGTTACACATGTATGCAGTTTTCTCCATCTTGTTTCCTATTTAGTATTCAGTCTCCTATCTGGACTGAGAAATGTGGTACCACATTACTATGCAGTCTGAAAATAATTCTTCCCATGTTTCTGTGGTTTCATCTCTCCCCTGAGAAAAGTGTCAGGTCATTTCCATCTTTGGTATAAAGATTTCTTATACCAGTAACTTGAACTACTTTATTCCATGATATTGCAGCTTATTGGCACTTCACAGAAGTTCATTTCAATCACTTTCCTAAATTCTTTTCTTAATTGATGAGAATCTAGATTAGATATAGTACTTAACATATGTGATTTACACTTCAATAAAAGATGAAATATGGTTCTTTGGACTTAACAAAAAACCTTCAATTACTCATTTCCATCTTGTTTGTCATAAAAAGTAAATTTTCAGTCACTGTGATCTAGTAGAACTGAAATCTGGAAAAAACGGAATATGCTAGTTTTACACAAGAATACACATGACTTCTTACTATGCGAGTTGAAAGAGAAAGGATATTTGGAATCACCTGCAGGCATTTTAATAACCTTGAGAAAAAAAGGTCTAATAATGTAGGAACCAAATATTTGAAATGATAGAATCAGAGGTCACCAGACTATTTCAGCCTATCATTAGGCATTAAGCATATTATTACATTAATGATTATGTAATAATCAAGTGATTAGTTTGATCTCATAGTGATAACATAACCTTTTCTTTGGTCAAGACAGAATTTTAAAAAATTCCAAATTGTTAAAATTTGCTTTACCCATTTCATCCTACATTATGAAAATGGGGACCATACCATGTTACATCTACTTTCTCTGTTCCTCAAACATTTGGTGAGCATAATTAAGTGCCAAGCACAGTGCTATTTGCCAAAGAGACAGGTGGTGAATCAAAGAGGTATGGCCCTTGCCTTTATGAAGATATCATGGAGAACAGCATCTTCTAATTTTTGGACACTTTTTAAAAAATAAATCTACTCATTTATAATGTGATGTTATTACACATTACATATAAAATTATATATTACATATTATATTATATACTATACATTTTAAAATCCTGACACTTGTCAAACCTAGAAAATGTCTTCACATGTTTAAACATAAACTCAAATTTTTATAGTTTCCCTTCCTCCCATTGGTCTAATTATTCTCTAATGTGCTTTACCATTGTATTCAATACTCCCTTGACTTCCTAGAAACTGTCACATTTTATTGTTCCTATTTTTCTACATTGTTTTATCCCTAACATAACACTCTACTTACCTTCAATCCTCCTAGTATTTTATTAAGAATAAATGAGATCTTTATGTAACTATAGTTTGCACATATGTTTTCAAACTACAAACCGTGCACCCTTCACAACTTAAACAATGTGAAATAAATTGAAAGTATTACACTTGTGTCTTTTTCAGAATTCAATTAATGCCTTGCTTCTTCCTCAATTCAATTCAGCTCAGTTCATTCATTCAATCATGTCCGACTCTTTGCAACTCCAGGGACTGCAGCACACCAGGCTTTCCTGTCCTTCACCAACTCCTGAAGCTTGCTCAAACTCATGCCCATCGAGTCGGTGATGCCATGCAATCTCTCATCCTCTGTCATCTCCTTCTCCTCCTGCCTTCAATCTTTCCCAGCATCAGGGTCTTTTCAAATGAGTCAGTTCTTCGCATGAGGTGGCCAAAGTGTTGGAGTTTCAGCTTCAGCATCAGTCCTTCCAATAAACACCCAGGACTAATCTCCTTTAGGATGGACTGGTTGGATCTCCTTGCAGTCCAAGGGACTCTCAAGAGTCTTCTCCAACACCAGTTCAAAAGGATCAATTCTTTGGCACTCAGCTTTCTTCACAGTCCAACTCTCACTTCCATATATGACCACTGGAAAAAGCATAGCTTTGACGAGATGGACCTTTGTCAGCAAAGTAATGTCTCTGCTTTTTAATATGCTCTCTAGGTTAGTCATAGCTTTTCTTCCATGGAGCAAGCATCTTTTAATTTCATGGTTGCAGGCACCATCTGTAGTGATTTTGGAGCTCCCAAAACAAAGAAAGTCTGTCCCTGTTTCCATTGTTTCTCTTTCCATTTGCCATGAAATGATGGGACCGGGTACCATGATCTTAATTTCTGAATGCTGACTTTTAAGGCAACTTTTTCACTCTCCTCTTTCACTTTCATCAAGAAGCTCTTTTAGTTCTTCTTCACTTTCTGCCATAAGGGTGGTGTCATCTGATTATGGATATTTCTCCCAGCAATCTTGATTCCATCTGGTGCTTCATCCAGCCCGGCAATTTGCACGATGTACTCTGCATAGAAGTTAAATAAGCAGTGTGGCAATAGACAGTCTTGACATACTCTTTTCCCAGTTTGGAAACAGTCCATTATTCCATGTCTGGTTCTAACTGTTGCTTCCTGACCTGCATACAGATTTCTCAGGAGGCAGGTCAAGTGGTCTGGTATTCCCATCTCTTGAAGAATTTTCCACAGTTTGATGTGATCCACACAGTCAAAGGCTTTGGCATAGTCAATAAAGCAGAAATAGATGTTTTTCTGGAACTCTCTTGCTTTTACGATGGTCCAACAGATGTTGGCAATTTGATCTCTGGTTCCTCTGCCTTTTCTAAATCCAGATTGAATATCTGGAAGTCCATGGTTCAAGTACTCTTGAAGTCTGGTTTGGAGAATTTTGAGCATTACTTTGCTAGTGTGTGAGATGAGTGCAATTGTGTGGTTATTTGAACATTCTTTGGCATTGTCATTCTTTGGGATTGGACTAAAAACTGACCTTTTCCAGTCCTGTGGCCACTGCTGAGTTTTCCAAATTTTCTGGCATATTGAGGGCAGCACTTTCACAGCATCATCTTTTAGGATTTGAAATAGCTCAACTGGAACTACATCACCTCCACTAGCTTTGTTCATAGTGATGCTTTCTAAGGCCCACTTGACTTCACATTCCAAGATGTCTGGCTCTAGGTGAGTGATCACACCATCGTGATTATCTGGGTCATGATAATTTTTGTATAGTTTTTTTCATGTCATTTTTGTATAGTTCTTCTGTGTATTCTTGCCACCTCTTCTTAATATCTTCTGCTTCTGTTAAATCCATACCATTTCTGTCCTTTTTTGTGCCCATCTTTGCATGAAATGTTCCCTTGGTATCTCTAATTTTCTCAAAGAGATCTCTAGTCTTTCCCTTTCTATTGTTTTCGTCTATTTCTTTGTACTGATCACTGAGGAAGGCTTTCTTATCTCTCCTTGCTCTTCTTTGGAACTCTGCACTCACATGGGTATATCTTTCTGTTTCTCCTTTGCCTTTCACTTCTTTTTTCAGCTATTTGTAAGGCCTCCTCAGACAACCATTTTGCCTTTTTGCATTTCTTTTTCTTAGGGATGGTCTTGATCCCTGCCTCCTGTACAATCTCATGAACCTCCATCCAAAATTCTTCAGGGACTCTGTTCATCAGATCTGATACCTTGAATCTATTTGTCACTTCTACTATATAATCGTAAGGGGGTTGATTTAGCACATATATGAATTGTCTAGTGGTTTTCCATACTTTCTTCAATTTAAGTCTGAATTTTGCAATAAGGAGTTGATAATCCAAGCCACAGTCAGCTCCCAGTCTTGTTTTTGCTGACTATATAGAGCTTTTCCATGTTTGGCTGCAAAGAATATAATCAATCTGATTTCAGTGTTGATCATCTGGTTATGTCCATGTGTAGAGTCTTCTGTTGTGTTGTTGGAAGAGGGTGTTTGCTATGACCAGTGCATTCTCTTGGCAAAACTCTGTTAGCCTTTGCTTTGCTTCATTTTGCTTCTTCTTCCTCACGGAATAATCCTCCAGAACAAATGCAGCATCATCAAATTTGAGAACAAGGAAATAAAAATCAAATGAGATTAGTTGATCTAATTCCATAATTTTACCAAGAAAACTGGATATCTGCATCTGAAGATATTTAGGGATATACTTAAAACACACCTAGTAAAGGATGAATGTTGTGTGTGTGTGTACACATACATATATCTGCTCTTAAGAGCTCAAGACCTACAGTCTTTTGCTCTTTTACTTTCTCCCAGTCTTGGATACCCTTCCTCAATTCATTTCTTTCCCTATCAAGTCTAGACCCATGAATTAACACTTTAGAAACCTTGCAAATTTCCTCAGGTCTTGTAACTTTTTCCGAAAGAATCCCAGCAAAACCTTAGTTCAGGATCATGTCGACCATCTCTCTGACCTTCTGGAATACCCAGCAAATAATTGGGGCTGGAGAAAGCTTCAGAAAAGCATAGACTGAGGACACTGAAATACCACTTTCATTTGGCAATTTGTCCAATTCTCCTTGGTCACCCTTTGCTATTCAGGTCTTCTACCCAACCACCTACTTACTGGCTGACTCTCACAAACCACTTTCCTTCCTATTTCCCAGAGAAATGGAAGCATCGGGGAAAAAGCTCCCTCAGCTTCTTGCATCTGTACTAAACTCCACCTCTGGCTTTCTGTCTCAACAGCAAAAATAATGCTTCAAACACCCTCTTGAAGTTGTCCTGTCAGTTCTAATCTTTCTCATTTACATTTTCTCTTAAATTATACTCTTCTCGAGCTATAAGGGGCTTCCTGGTGGCTCAGCGATAACAGCTCTCCCCACAGTGTAGGAGATCTGGGTCTGACCCCTGGGTTGGGAAGATCCCCTGGAGGAGGGTACGGAACATACTCTAGTACTCTTGCCTAGAGAATCCCATGGAGAGAGGAGCCTGGAAGGCTACAATCCATAGGGTCACACAGAATCAGACATGATTGAAGCGACTAAGCGGCAGCAGAAGCTAACTGTAAGAAACAAGTTTTCCTTCTCTTTATAGCCAAGTGTCTTTTAAAAATTATTTGCAGCTAGCTTGAAACCACTGCCATATATATTTATTATTTCTACAGTCACCAATAAGCTTCTGGTTATAAAAATCTACTGACCAGGTTTAGCTGACTTATCTTCTCTATAATTTCAGATATTGCTGACTAATTAAAAAAAAAACATGGAAAGGAAGGAACAAAGACAGAGAGGAAGGAAGGAAGAGAAAGGGAAGGGGGAAGAGGAAGGAAGGAATTCATTCCACCTCTTTCCCAGTTCACTGGCTTCAGTTTCCATCCATATGCAGATGACACATATGTACTGAGCTCCAGTTATTTGATTCATTCATTCATTCATGCAACACACATTTATTTACACAACATACATTTACCAAGTGCCAGGCACTGGAAAGATACCACTGAATTATCTTGAGCTATCATTGAGTTGTCTTGGTCCTCAGAATTCCTCTAAGTTCAGTTCAGTTGCTCAGTCGTGTCCGACTCTTTGCATCCCCGTGGACTGCAGCACACTAGGCCTCCCTGCTGCTGTTGCTAAGTCGCTTCAGTCGACTCTATGCGACCCCATAGACGGCAGCCCACCAGGCTGCCCCATCCATGGGCTTCTCCAGGCAAGAACACTGGAGTGAGGTGCCATTTCCTTCTCCAATGCATGAAAGTTAAAAGTGGAAGTGAAGTCGCTCAGTCGTGTCCGACTCTTAGCGACCCCATGAACTGCAGCCCACCAGGCTCCTCCGTCCATGGGATTTTCCAGGTGAGAGTACTAGAGTGGGGTGCCATTGCCTTCTCCACCAGGCCTCCCTGTCCATCACCAACTCCTGGAGTTTACCCAAACTCATGCCCATTGAGTTGATGATGCCATTCAGCCATCTCATCCTCTGTTGTCCCCTTCTCCTCCTGCCTTCAATCTTTCTCAGCATCAGGGTCTTTTCAATGAGTCAGCTTTTTACATGAGGTGGACAAAGTACTGGAGTGTCAGCTTCAATGTCAGTCCTTCCAATGAACATTCAGGACTGATCTCCTTCAGGATGGACTGGTTGGATCTCCTTGCAGTCCAAGGGACTCTCAAGAGTCTTCTCCAACACCACAGTTCAAAAGCATCAATTCTTCAGTGCTCAGCTTTCTTTATAGTCCAACTCTCACATCCATATGTGACTACTGGAAAAACCATAGCCTTGACTAGATGGACCTTTGTTGGCAAGGTAATGTCTCTGCTTTTTAATATGCTGTCTAGGTTGGTCATAACTTTTCTTCCAAGGAGTAAGCGCCTTTTAATTTCATGGCTGCAGTCACCATCTGCAAGGATTTTGGAGCCCCCCAAAAATAAAGTCTGCCACTGTTTCCGCTGTTTCTCCATCTATTCGCCATAAAGGGATAGTGGAGAATTATAGACAGTGTGGTGGAATATGTGAAATCACTGAGGAAGGGGATCAGGGGAGATTTATCACAAGTAGATAATTTGCTCATTTATTATCTCATTCAACAAACCTATAGAGATAGTGAGAGCAGGTGCCAAGGTACCACACTGTGTGCTAAGGATGTAACTGCTGGCAAGAAGACACATTCTCTGCTCTCATGCTACCTACAGTGTAGCACTGGATGCAGATAAGTAAGCAGGCAATTACAATTCCACATGATAAGACATAACTGAGTATGTGTTGCCTTCTGTATAAACTGAGACCCTAAAGATGAATTGGATTTATAAGTAAGAGTGAAGAAAGTAAATGCAATCAAAATAGGAACCAAACCCCATACTGTAGGCTACAAAGTCCCATATGATAGGGGCTCTGCTTATTTCCCCAAGCTCTTCTCATATACTTGTTCTTGGCCCACCAATGTCCCTTCTGTTCTCTGAACATGCTAAGTGTCTTTCTGTTGGGGTCTCTGAAGCTGCTTCTCCTTCTGCCAGCATGTCCTCCATCCTTTATGAGGGGTACTAGTCATTGGTATACTAAATTATTGTGCCTTGGATCTGAAGCCATTCTTCCCTCCTCTGCCCTGCGATGCTGGGGCCGGGGATCCAGATGCCACAGCTGTGTGGGATCTCCTCCGAGCCCCTGTTAGCAGCTGCCATGAAGGGACCCGCAAGGGAGACGGAAGGTCAGAGGAGAGCAGATGGGGCTACTTCTTCCACTTCTCTTACATCCCCTGTCAGCAACGCCATTCTTCCTGGTGTAACAACTGCTCACAACTTTCCGGCTCTTTCGGCACTCCCAGACCAGGCTCTACAAAGCCCTTCTGCTCTTTCTCTTCCTAGGTTCTGATAATCTCATCCTCTTGACTTTGTTTCCCAGAATTAGGGGTGGCAGCTGCCTTCCTATAGTTATTTTTTTCTGGGTTATTTCAGGATTCCTTTTTCACTTACTCAGCCTTCCATACCTGTATTGTAATGGCTGGTTTTCCGGACTACATGTGACTGGTACAGTACTTGGAACAAGAGTGGGTCCCAGGTATCAGGGATTCTGGTACTGGTTTGGTTGTGCCTTTGGCCTTAAAGGCAGTACTGGGCTCCTGCTCAAAGGAAATGAAACATGAGTAATTTATCACTTGCAATGGTATCGCAGGGGCTTCTCAGGTGGTGCTAGTGGTAAAGAACCCACCTGCCAATATGGAGCCATAAGAGACATGGGTTCGATCCCTAAGTCGGGAAGATCCCCTGGAGGAGGGCATGGCAACCCACTCCAGTACTCTTGCCTGGAGAATCCCATGGACAGAGGAGCCTGATGGGCTACAGTCCATAGGGTCACAAAGAGTCAGACACAACTGAAGTGAGTCAGCGTGTGCGCATGTGTGTGCGTGCATGTGCATGCACACACACACTATGGTATCATAATCCATGAAATTACCACCCATGTTTGATTGTGATGAACTGACTATTAAAGGATTCCTATTCCTCAGAGGACCAAATGGTGCTGACCAAGGCCTTGGAATAGTCAAAGGAGTATGGTGTGAACTGGCTATCTCTGAATGCAATGAGAGCTTACAGAAAGAAAATTATAAGCTGAGGCTTTAAAGTCATAGTTTAGGTCATAGTCAAAACAGCTGAAAGCTTCTAAGGAAGTCAATCTCTCTGACTATCAAAACCAAATTGGGCAGCAGATATATAAGGAGTAACTTTTTGGAAGGGAAGATCCACATGAAGACCCACAACTAGAGTCAGATTTCAACATACTGCAGGCAGATCTTAGCATACATGCAAATATGACTCAGTCAGAGAGTTTACAGCTTTAAAAGAGTACCAAGATTTTTCTAACTTATATTGGGATAAATCTGTCCAAAATGTGTGGAAATCAATTCTAAGAATGTGAAACTCAGAAAGATTAAATAGCACTTTGGTTTAGGCTGGATTTATTGATGCAGTGTTCTTACTAGCTATTCTGAATTGGATGTTTTAACTCATATAGCTATGTCCCTTGACAGTTTCTTTTGATTGCTTGTGTCATGAGTGGCCTATCATCATTGAGTTTGAGATGCCAGACCTTCCCCTGCATACTATACAGGAAAGGATCCAAAGGCTTAAAGAAATGGAAAAGAACATTAGGATGGATTTACGTATGACATGCCCACCACCCTCCTCTGACTACATTTACCAACAATTCAGAGGACTGTCCCTTCATAAAGACCACGAGAAGGCCTTGGTTAGAGGGACACAGCATCCCTTACAAGCCCTCTGGTAGTAGCCCTCTGTGCAAGTTGTGGATGATGGTACCACTGGGTCTGGAGGTCACCATTTGAGAATCAACACTCTGAAACTTCCTGGACCAGATAGCAGAGTAGAAGGAAGTTGAGCTCACCTCTTCCCACAAGCCCATCTAAATTACAACTAATTGTTGAACAACCATTGATAAAAGAAGATTGGAACCTACCAGAAAAGATATTCTACATCCAGAGACATAAAGAGCAAACCATAGTGAGATGGTAGGGGCATGAACTTGCAATATAAACAAATCCCATACTCCCCCCCCCAGGATCAGCAACCCACAAACTAGAGAACAGTTTATACCACAGAAGTTCTCCCACAGGAATGAGAGTTCTGGGGCCCATGGCAGGTTCCCAAGCTTGGGGGTCTGGCACAGGGAGGAGTGAGACCCCAGAGCATTTGGCTTCAAAGGGCAATGCGGTTTGAGGGCAGGAACTCATAGGACTGGGGAAAACAGAGACTTCACTCTTGGAGGGCTTGTCCAAGGTCTCATGCACATTGGGACCAAGGACAAAAGTGCCTTCATAACCTGGGCCATAACTACCTGCAGGTCTTGGAGGGTCTCTTGGGGAGGCGGGGGTCGGGGGGGCAGCTGCGACTTATTCTGGGACAAGGACACTGGCGGTGCACACAGTGAGGAGCATTCATCAGCCTGAGCTCTCCTGGAGGCCAACATTTTGGTATTGAGACCTGGTCCCACCCAACAGCCTGCAGGCCCTAGTACTAGGACATCTCAGGCCAAACAACCAGCAGGGTGGGAACACAGCAGACAGGCTGCCTCAAGACCTCCTGAGCTCACAGCTGTCCCCAGATGCACTCCTTGGCATAGCCCTGCCCACCCTGGCCAAGGCCCAGCTCCACCCACCAGTGTAGAGGCACTGCTCCTCCCGCTAGGAACCCTGAACAAGCCTCCAGATCAGCCTCACTCACCAGGGGGCTGACAGTTTTCTTGCCACAAGCAAGAAAACTGACTCTGCAGCCTGCAGAAGTGAGTCCACAAATGCAGGTCAGAACCTACCCCAAGACCAGCTGGTCTCTGGCCCTTGAGTAACAGGAGCAGAGTGTACTGCTGGGACATAGGATGATCTCTATAGAGGGCCACTTCTCCAAGGTCAAGAAACATAACTGATATTCCACATCCATAAAAATGGAAATTCAGACAAAACGAGACAGCAGAGGAATATGTTCTAGGTGAAGGAACAAGATAAAACTCCAGGAAAAACAACTAAGTGAAGTGGAAATAGGGAAATCTACCTGAGAAAGAGTTCACTATAATGATGACAAAGATGATCCAAGAACACAAGAAACAAATGGATGCACAGAGTGAGAAGTTATAAGAAGTTTTAAACAAAGAGAAAAAATATAAAGAGCAACCAACAGAGTTGACGAATACAATAACTGAAACGAGAACAACACTCAACACTAATTTATAAGGACTATCAGAAGTGATCTACTTTCATCCAGCAGGAACAACAGTATATCTTTATGTAAACTCTTCCATTACCAGCCATCATCTACTCAGCAGAGATAAAGATCATCTCAGCATCTAGTATTTCATCACACTGATCTACTACTGTGATGACATTGCAATTGGATCTGATGATGAGAAAGAAGTAACTTAGAAATCTTAATTAGATATATATGTTGGAACAGCAGCTGGCAAACTATAGCCCACTAGCCAAATCCAGCCTGTTGCCTTATTTTGTAAAGTTCCATGGGAGTCCAGCTACATTTATTTCTTTATGTATTATCTACTGCTGCTGTCTTGCTCCAATATCAGTGTTGAGTAATGGAGACCATATAGCCTGCACAACCTGAAACAATCACTATTTTGCCCTTTACAGAGAAAAGTTTGCATAACTCTATCCTAGAGTAAAGGTTGGTGAGTGATAGGAACTGAGAACAGAGAGAAACACCACAACCACTTATTGAAGTGCCTGGTTGTTAAGCTAAAAGAGAATAGAAATTTATCCTAAAATCATAAGGAATTAATAATGAATTCTGACCAGGGGAGTGTTGATTTCAGATTTACTTTTTATGAATATCATTTTTCATGTAATTCCTCAACTGGACAATGCCTCTACAACTCAACCATTTCCAAAGCAGAAACAGGATTGTGCCTGGCTGAGTGAATGAAGAAATAAACAAATGAATGAGTTCAGAAGAGTAAAGGCAGCTTGAAGCAGCCTATTTCACAGATGCTGCAGTTTCTCAAGTCATGCAGTCAAAAAGTTACTACACTCCCATATCATAACTTGCATTATCTTAGAGACCTGGGATAAAGGCAAGTGAAGTATTAAAGTGTTTTGAATCTATGAGTTCACCTTTAAAAGGCAGGCAGACAGACAAATAATCATACAATCACGGCACCATGTATTAAATGAAATAGGATTATATTTCCAAGTTTTAATAGTGATGGTCTCTGGGTGAGTAGTCCTTTTTCTTTCTCTGTTTACTCTTTCATTAATTCTAAGATTTCCCCCCAATTTTAATATACCTGGAGTTGGATGCTTCTTACAATTAATGGTGTCTCAGATTCAGGGAAATAGATGAAATACTGTCATGGCAGTGTTCCTAACTTTGCTCCAAGAGGAGGGTGTTGGGTCCAGCTGTTCACCCAGCACGAGACAGTTTCCAAGAAACCAGATGTAGAGTTTGTTCACAATAAATCCAGATGCAGAATACATTTTTATGGGATAGAGAATAAAATTTCACTATAGAATTCAACGTTTTAGCATGGCAATGTGCTGTTGTGCTATTGTGTATTCACCCTGAATGAGCCAATGCATCAACCGGACTGAGTCATCTTTCCTGGAGGGGCACCCTTCCTCCCAGGACTAGGGGAGAGGTACCCCTGGGGGTAGATCTTTTCTCACTAACAATGGAGCTCTTGTTGGTGGCACCAAACGCTGTAGCAGTTTTAATATCTTAGTTAAAACGTGGTAGTTGTTTTTCCCATTTAATACAAGAAAAACTCCTGTTAGAACCAGGGTGAGTCATACATCATAAACATTCAGTACTCAAATTCCTATGGGTTTTGAATGCCAAACAAGACTGTAGGCTTACATTTTTAAAAACTACATTGTAGAATGCTAGAAAACACATGTTAACCTTTCAAGTATTAAGTAAAGCAATAGTATTTTTAAGAATACATACTATTAAGCAAGCCATTAATAAATTCCAATGTGATGCCAGATATGTTGAAATCCTGACATTTAATTCTTGTGCATAATCCTTCTTCATTGTCTTAACCCAACAAGCAAAGAAGAAAAAAGATATAGGAAAAACACGTTCAAAAGCACATGCAAACATCCAAATTCACATGTACTGACATGACCATTGATTTAACAGATCTGGCCTCATTAAAAAAACTGAGATTTCAGTAAACCAAGATTGTACACAAAACTTGTGAAGGTACATGAGACTCAGGAAATGCTAATTGTATATCTCAAACACCCACAAATGGAAAGCCAGAAAACCAGCAATTTTGCATCCAAATTTCCTGGCAAATCATAATCTCTAAAGTAATGAACTTTCAATTAAATTATAAATAACAAGTTGCAGACCATTCATTCCAAAAGAAAGGGACACTACCACTTGGCAACTTGACAGTGAAAACTGGAAAGCATATTTTGGTAGGCATCCTTAGTTGGCATATGAAAACTTCCGAGACAAATTCTTTTCTTCTTCAAATATTAAAGTAAATAAATATTCTTTCATAGAATCAGTTCTAAAAAATACATTAATAAAGTCAAGGGGAGGAAGCATTTTACAAACTTTAAATGATCGCTAAATCACACACCAGTGACTGGTTCTGCATTTCGTAAGTCTGCACTTTGGGAAGTGGTTTCTATGTTGCCCAGAGCCCTGCGTGACTCAATTTACATCAGAAAATGCTCTCAAAGACCTTTACTGTATGGGATATATTGGAAACACAAAGCTCATGTGTATTCTCCATTGTTTCTATCATCTAAAAACCACACTGCCAGAAACATGCTCAATTCTTAAAGCGGAGTTGGGACGAGCAATTGCCAGCGCACTCTAGCCCTCTGGGTGAGTACAGCAAGCAAAACTCTTTGATCACACTGCCCCGTTCTGGTCAAAAGAGAAAATTGGGCTGGCCCATCAAAGATTTTGTAGCACCACAAAAAATACATTTCTTTAAAAGAGGATGTTTCCCCAAAGGGCAAAGCATCTAAATGGTAAATAACTTAAAAGTTCAAGAAAAATGTATCTTATACTCCTCTGATGAACAATTTAGGAGGTAAATGCTGGTGTTCATACTATTATTTTCATAGAAACATCTGTTACAGTTCTTTCAAGAAAAGAACAAAATATTATATCGATTATGCACTGCCAATTGCTATATACAAACATTCATTTAAAAGACCAACTTATTAAACTATTTGTATTAATTCAGATGGGAAAGTTCAGCATATGCTATTAATGGCAAATACTTCATTATAATTTTTATAAGTATTTAGTTTAAAATTTTAAAAGCATATTATTAGAGTTACTGAAACTTAAATGTCCCCCAAAAGTCACAGTGATATTGAAAAGAAATTCTAAGATATTTGAAAATCCCTAGTCATAGTAACTGCTCATTTCAAAGTCATTTGCCTGGGCACAGTGGTTGGTATTAACATTAACAATGTCACAGCAACGATGGGAATTAACCTTCGCTGACCATTTGTTGTGCCAAACTCGGTCTCAGCTCTCTATAGGTAACAACTCTTTCGTCCTCAGAACTAGGAATTAGGCTCTATTGTAACCCCCATTTTACAGACAAGGAAACCAAGGAGCAGACAGAACTAGTACAAAGCTGATGCAAGGTTACACAGCTTAAGCGGTGCTTCTGGGATTCAAACCCAGGCAGGCTGACAACAGCATTCTCTCTTCTATTACGCTATGCATTGGGGAAATCAGGAGCCAGTTACCTTCTGGTACTTACGTACCTTGCTACTACAATCTGAAAAAAAAATGTCATACTTTGTCTATACTTGTTTATTTTCAAGATCAAATCAATAAATTTCATGCTAATTAGATATGTATCTACTATAATAATAAAACTTAATATAAGCAAATGCTACAAAAACTACACATTATACATTCATTTTTTACATGAAATCTGAGACAACTAGCAACTGTTTTCAAATTTCTGGTAAATTTCTGATCCATTTTTAATTTTAACATCAATTACTTAGTTCCCATATTTTTGAGTTACCTGAATCTCTGTCCACTGCTTCAACTCTTGTGACAAACTCTCCTGGATTTTGGTTTTCTTTAACTGAAGCTTCATACAGGTGCTGCTTAAATACTGGGGCCTCATCATTCACATCAAGAACAGTAATTGTCAAAGTCTGGGATGAAGAAAGTGTTGGTGTGCCATCATCTAGTGCCAGAAGGGTCAGAATGTGCTGACTTTTTATCTCATAATCCAAAGGAGATGCGGTAGTTAGAAAACCTGTTTTGAAAGAGGAGAAAAGTAATATATAATATTCTTTGAGGAAGTCATGCTTACTCTACTTTTGCATAATTTCTCTAACCTGCTAAAAATTCAAAAGCTTTCTCTGTTAAAGAATTTAAATTTATATATTATCTAGAATAAAAGAGAACATTTTAAATCAGAAAAGTCATCCTAATTTAAATATAAGAACGAATGAGAATTCATAAATAATCCATCATGTACCATTATCTACTGAGATGATTACATCAAGAATATTCATCTACCCAACATCTATCTTCATTTAAAAAAAGATACCACTATAATGGCAGAAAATGAAGAGGAACTAAAGATCCTATTGATGAGGGTGAAAGAAGAGAGCTAAAAAGCTAGCTTAAAACTCTTCATTCAAGAAACTAAGATCATGGCATCTGGTCCCATCACGTTAAGAGAGTCAATTCTTAGGCAGGTTGATAACAAGTCCGGGGGTCCCCAAGGAGAGAGGGGTCTGGAATTCTCAAAGAGGGGGAAAGGACAAAAGTTTTTTTTTTTTCTCTACATTACTTAGTCACAAAGTCACATAAGTCACATTTTTATCTTTAAGCCTCAAACTGATGATTACACAACAAACAACTCAGTTCAAACTCTATACTAAGGATTATATAACAATAATGTATCCTGCTTCAGGACAGTTTCTGGAAAAAACCTTCTGGCTGATCGTGTTATCTTAAAATGTAAATTATGGGAGTGGATCTAGTAAGATCTTTACAACCTCCGGGCATTCTTTTGATTCATTGTAATAACTAATTAAAAAGTATATAACTCCCTTGCTAACACTAGCGAAGGGGGCACTCTCCATCCCCTTCTGATGTCTATATTGGAAGTTCTCCCTACCCCTTTTCTTACTTTAATAAAACTTCATTACACAAAAGCTCTGAGCCAAGGCCAAGCCTCGCCTCTGGCCCCAGATTGAAGTCTTCTCCTTTGGAGGCCAAGAATCCTGGCGTCTTTCGTGGTTCAGCAACAACCTTTCAACTTCACGGCACATAGAAGGGGTAGAAGAGGAAACAGTGACAGATTTTACTTTCCTGAGCTTCAAAATCACTGTAGACAGTGACTGCAGCCATGAAATTAAAGAAAGGCTTGCTTCCTGGAAGAAAAACTCTGACAAACCTAGACAGCATATTAGAAAGCAGAGACATCACTTTGCCAACAAAGGTCCATATCATTAAAGCTATGGTTTTTCTAGTCGTCATGTATGGATGTGAAAGCTGGACCATAAAGAAGGCTGAATGCCAAAGAATTGATGTTTTCGGGTTGTGGTGCTGGAGAAGACTCTTGAGAGTCTCTTGGACTGCAAGATCAAACCAGTTAGTCCTAAAGAAAAACAACCCTAAGTATTCATTGGAAGGATTGATACTGAAGCTGAAGCTCCAATACTTTGGCCATCTGATGCAAAGAGCCAACTCATCAGAAAAGACTCTGATGCTGGGAAAGACTGAGGGCACGAGGAGAAGGGAGCGACAGAGGACCAGATGGTTGGATGGCATCACCGACTCAACGAACATGAGTTTGAGCAAACTCCAGAAGACAGTGAAGGACAGAGCATCCTGGCATGCTGCAGTCCACGGGGTCACAAAGAGTGGGACATGAGTTAGCAACTGAATAACAAGGTTCCAACAGTATCCCTCTGTATGTCCAAGGACACTTCATGTGTAAATGTGACCAAGTTACACAAAGTTACGGTTATATCCTTTAAGAGATTAAGTTTCTGTTATAAAGTTATAGTTTCTTTATACTATTCTCAGTTAACTATCTTTTATATTAATAAAAATAATAAAGACTTTATAACTAGGACAATAAAATTCACAAATAAAATGTCTCTATCCAACTGCCACTGAAGTACATAATTCATATAAGCCACATGTTATAAAAACTTGCATACACATATTTGTTACATAATTCCAACTGTCACATTTTTTCTTTTAGAATTGATGCTTGCTTATCTAACATATGTTTATAAGAACATTTCTTCAACTAATTAAAGAGGTTTACTGAGTCATATTTTATAAAACGGCTTCTCAATAATTACTAATCATTTTATACCTTATAGAAAAAAGCCACAACCTTACTTTGTCTTGATTAAAAAAAAAATGAACCTTATGAGAAAAAAAAAGCCCATTTCATACGAGTATATTCAGTAATTAGCATTTTATGATGTTAAAAAGATCTGAAACAGCCACTGCAATTGTTCAAGATTCATGATACCTATATTACTGAGACACAACTCTATTTTTATCCACTCTCTTTAACAACCTGAAATAGACCTTCCTTAGCCATTCTGGAAAGCATTTTAAGCATTGCTGAAACAGATCCTTGGAGACCCTAGCTCTAACAGAAATCAGCAACTGGGTCTGGGCTCTCTCTCTGTCAGCGGGGCTTTTAGGTAGCGTGCAAGCAGGCCTCAGAATGGAACCATATGCACAGGGTTTAATAAATATTTTGATGAAATTTTCCAACAGTATACAGCCAGACTATAATCATGACTTCCAAATCCTACACATTCAATCTCACTTTCAAATAATGTTCTTATTAACAGTTGGGCCAAATGGTATACATCTGAGATTTTTTTCCTACACACACACACACACACACACACACACACACATATATATATAAACTGGTGAGAAAATGTCAGTATTACAAGGTTGATACTTCGTATATGTAACTGTCCATCAAGCTACATCAAAACTTTTAGAAGACAGTATCTAGCAACATGGTGACAACAATACAAGAGCAGTGACATCGAGTATCATTTCTGCAGAGTACTGAAGAGTGAATAAATGGTTCTGCCAAAAATAAAATGGTTCAGTTGTGAAAAGTGAGGGTCTTGATGTCCAAATCAATCCAACTATTTAAAAACACATGATTTCCAACTATGTACAAGGCTATGTTTCTATGATCTTAGAGATGCTTTGATAGTAAAGTCTTTGATTAACGTGGTTGACTAGTCACATTCTACCTTATTTTGGTATACCTCCTACCCTATGAACACATACAATGAGGGCAAAGAAGTTGGCTACTGTAAAATATTCACCCAGGAAATGGGACCTAGCTACAAAGCAGATCTATATTAACAAACAGGCTAACTACTGCTGGTTTTCTGAAAACAACCTCTATGCCTACCACCTGTATAAGTTAAATGGTAAGTCAAGTCAGATTTCCTTAATGGGTATGCGTCTTGAGAAGATCACTTGGTAACAGGACACCGGAAAGGATAAATGCGAGCGCGCAATCACAGGCTGTAACCGACAGTGACGTGGACAGTACCTGATGACTCATCTAGCATAAAGGCCATGTTTTCATTTCCCGAGAGGATGCTGAATGTTACTTTTCCATTCCTTCCTGCATCTGGATCTTGAGCAGTTATGTGATGCACCAAGGAGCCCACCGCAGCATCCTCTCTGACACGGGCGATGGGGAAAGACGTAAAAGTGGGACTGTGGTCATTCACATCCAGAATCACTACCTTCGCCATCAGCGATCTCAGTCGCCGGTCTGTCGCGTTCACAGCCTGGTCCGATGCGGTCACTGTCAGGACAACAGTGGGAACTCTCTCCCTGTCAAGGGGAGACGTGGTGACCAAAGTGCCAGTGGAGGGGTGGATGAGGAAGGGGTTCATTCCAGGGTGGCTGGCTTCAATGAAGTAGTGTATTCTACTGTTCAAAAAACTGCCATCACCATCTTTGGCATTGAAGATGTGCACCAGAGTGCCAACGGGGGAGTCCTCTGCTACGCTTATCACAATGAACTCCTCCCGGAAAGATGGGGAGTGGTCATTCTGATCTTCCACAGCAACACTCAGGAAGACCGTGCTATTCACAGGAGGGCTTCTGCTGTGGTCTTCAGTTACCACCCTGAAGAGGTAATGAGACATCATTTCATAATCCAGTTCCTTAAAGAGGAACAAGTCTCCTGTTGAGCCGTCCACTTCAAAGTGACCATCCTTGTCATCTGCAGCGATACTAAAATGCAACTTTCCACCACGCTGTCGTTGAAGGTGATCAGGCGACTTTATCAAGCTCATTACTTTTGAAGGCTTCAAGTTTTCTGGTATAACTAAATGTCTAATATTCTGAGAAATTACGGTTCTCCCTTTGGATAGTGGTATCACCTGAAATAAGAATAAAAAGGAGCTGTTAATTTGCAGTATTTTAATAATTTAATCAACACAGGTGCTGCTATTCTTTTGGAAGCTAATTCCTTCTATTCATGATGTGTATATATACATATTACAAATAAATATATATATGTTAATTGATGAGAAAATGTCTTTTCTTTTGTTGCCTAATTCCAGTATGTCTCTGAAAATTAAAAATTGCATAATATCTAGGAGATAAGAAAGCACAGGATTTTTCTACTTCCCATTTGCTGTAATGCATGCAATGATAGTTTGCAAATGAGGACCAAGGTAGTTAGTTCCACAAGCTACTCTAAATCCTAGAAACCCTTGTCTCCTTAACAACAATATCTGCATACACTTAAGTATTATGTGTCTGCTTACCTGAAATTAGAGACTTGAGATGTTATGATAGAATTTTCTCCTAAACCACATATCCTTCGTCAGTAAATAATATACTTTGAAAACAGAATACTTGGGGATATATATTCTTGATTAGTATTCATACCTATGTTAATTTTTCTGATTATCATGTGCTTGAATAAAAAATCTTCCTATAGTCATCTTGTTTTTGATGGGTTGGTGTAATTTTTTTCCTACTATCAAGACTTCCCACAAATCATTAAATATGGATCTCAAGTGACTTTCTAACTTTTAAAATAGTTACAAAAACTATGTGATTTATTATTGGTCATTTGTTTATAAATAAGTCTTCTGCAAATTTACCAGGTCCTTGCAATTAGGAAAAAAGAAAAGATTTTTTTGTTCTTCATTAAAAAAGTAGTATAAATATCCACATAGTGATGAAAGTATCTTGTCAGTAACTGTACAAAGTTAAAATAAAAATTTATTTAAATATAATAATTTCTCAAATGGTAGTAAAGTCACTTAATATAATGTACACATGTATCTGCAACACTCTTTAAAGGGAGTATTCATATTTTTAAAGTATTTTCACTGTATACATTTGTATATAAAGTAAAAAAAATCTTTCAGAGCATCTGAGCATTTTCCACCACTTTGTGTGATGTGAGTTATTACCTGAATATTAATAACTGCCTGTCCTTGAAGAGGAGGCACTCCTTGGTCACTGGCAATTACAGTCATCCTGTAAGAAGGTCCATAATCATGTGAAAGTACTCTAGTTGTTCTTATTTCACCACTGTTGGCATCAATCTTGAAGTGATCAGAACTGTCTTCTACACATACATACACACACACACAAAATTAAGAAATGAATGTTAGTTAATAATGCAGAATACAGAGAATTAACTAATACAAATATATATGTGATCATTTGGGAGATTTATTTACCTTAAGCTCTGTGAGAATATGAACATAAGGATAATACTAAAAATATAGGCAAGAAATGTAACAGATTACAAAAACTTTATTATGGAAATTTTCACATATTAAAAATTAGACAATGATATAATGAACTTTCGCGTGCCTAGCACTTAGCTCCAGTATTTATCAGTTCATGTGCCACAACATTCAGCAATCCCAATCCTGGGCATAAATCCTGACAAAACTACAATTCAAAAAGATACATGTGTTTCTATATTCATAGCAACATTATTCACAATAGCTGGGATACAGAAACAACCTAAATGTCCATCAACAGGAGAATAGGTAAAAAAGATGCAGATTATAAACCCAATGGAATATGACTCAGCCATAAAAATTGAAATAATGCCATTTGCAACAGCATGGATGGACCCAGAGATCATCATAAAGCGAAGTAAGTCAGACAAGAAAGACAAACACCATTTGATATCACTTACATGTCAAATCTAAACCATGAAACAAATGAACGGGGCTATGAGACAGAAACAGACTCACAGAGAACAGACTGGCTGCCGAGGGGCAAGAAGGCAGCGACGCGATGGGTTGGGATTAGCCGATGCAAACTATCATATAAACAGTGGATGAATAACAAGGACCTACTGCATAGCACAGGGAATTATATTCAATATCCTATAATAAACCATATGGAAAAGGATAAAAATAATAATATTTGTTAACTCATGGCTAATATTATTAGACATTCAGATATTTCCCTTCCCTGTCTTCTTTTGAAGCAAATCTCAGAAATCATATCATTTCTTCTGCATATTTTTCAACACACATCTCTAAAAGATAAGGAAACATATAATCATAGTATTATATTTTTAAAATTAGTAATAATTTCTTCATATTATCAAATTTCTACTTATTTTTAAAATTTCCAACTGTCTCAAATATTTTTTAGTCAATTCAAATTAGGTTTAACATAAACTCCATATATGCATATCTCTTCAGTCTATGCATTCCTGTCATCCATTTATCTATTTATTTATTTTGCAACTCATCTGCTGAAGAATTGACTATGTATCCTGAAGCTTCCCATGATCTATATTTTCCTGTTGCTTGTCTCCAACATGTAGCTTAATATGTTCTTCTGTCCTCTATGTTTTCCTTAAATTAGGAGGTAGATGTAGATAATTAATCAGATTAGGGTTCATTTTAAGGGGAAGACTGCTTCTTAAGTGCTGTGTTGTGTTTTCCTTCAGAGGCACATGTTTGATTGTCTCTTTTTGTGATGTGGGCACCAGTGGCACACAGCCTAGATCCATTAATGATTCACTAAATGTTGCAAAGTATAACATTCTAAGCCTAAGATCCCATCTTCATTTATTGACTGGAATGTATTACTCAAGAGAATTGTCTTCTTATCTGTTTATTGGTAACCCACTGGGGCAGTTCATTATAGGAAGTCAGGATAAATGTTTGATAGTAAAATTTTATTTAACAGTCTTCAAAATAATGGATTTGTTTACTAACATCCTTCAGTACTCCAACTAGGATCATTAAAGGCTTGTTTAGTTTCTGTTTTAGGAGTCATTAAACATAAATTTTGGAGAAGGCAATGGCACCCCACTCCAGTACTCTCTCTTGCCTGGAAAATCCCATGGACGGAGGAGCCTGGTAGGCTGCAGTCCACGGGGTCTCGAAGAGTTGAACACGACTGAGCAGCTTCACTTTCACTTTTCACTTTCATGCATTGGAGAAGGAAATGGCAACCCACTCCAGTGTTCTTGCCTGAAGAATCCCAGGGGCGGCGGAGCCTGGTGGGCTGCCGTCTATGAGGTCACACAGAATCGGACACGACTGAAGCGACTTAGCAACAGCCGCAGCAAACATAAATTTAAACATATCATGAAAGGGTAAATCTATTGCCATTATTATCCCTACTGACGTTCACACTGCTTCATCTCTGAACATTAGGATCTTCTTAAAGGTGATTCCCAGGGCTTCCCAGGTGGCGCTAGTGGTAAAGAATCTGCCTGCCAATGCTGGAGACACAAGAGACATGGGTTTGACACCTGGGCTGCGAAGATCCCCTGGAGAAGGGCATGGCAACCCACTCCAGTATTGTTGCCTGGTGAATCCATGGACAGAGGAGCCTGATGGGCTATAGTCCACGAGGTTGCACAGAGTCGGACAAGACTGATGCGACTTAGCATGCATGCACAAAGGTGGTTCCCAAGTGTTTGATATGATCTAGTCATCTTTAGCAGCCTCCTGGTATCTGGTTTAACAAAATGTTACAGACTCATCTTGAAGATTTCCTGTCCGAGACCTAGAGTCAGTCATTTCTCCAAGGAATCCTGGTTTCTTCCATGGAACACAGTATCGGGGGGCTGTATTCTGCTCATTGCTTCTGGGTCACCCATTCTTTCCAGGCCATCTTCAGTGGACAGAGAACACACACGAAACCACTAAAATATGTCACAAGTTCATATTGATGTTTCTAATTCATATTGATTATGGTAAGGTTTTTTTTCTAGTTTGTTAAAGAATAGATTGGTATTCTTTCATAAAATCTTAATACTTCAAACAATCCAAAAAAGTCAGAGTCTTGGGCCAGTAATGACTCTCTTTCATTCTTTTATTCAGCTGTCAACGAGTCATTACAATACAACAGACACTTTACCAGTTATAGGGGAAATAAGGGCAAATAAAAAAGCAGTCCTGCCCTTAAGAAAGTCAGAGTACAGAGCCGGAAATTATGTAACATTTGTGGGTTGTGATATCTATGCTTCAATCCATTTACTCCATCCTCATAGGATATAAACAAAGATATGTATATGTATATATAAATATATGTGTAAACAAATATATATATATGTTCCCATTATATTGATTTTTATCTTGTTATTTTATATTTTGTAGTTGCCTCTATTTTGCAATTGGATGAAGTTAAAGCAAGGGTATGAATAACATAATAGATAACACCATATTTTTATATTGCTATGTCCCAAGTATCAGAGTAAAGACTAATTTTTTAAAAAAAGATCCACATCTCAAACTTTCAGAACTATATGATGACCATCCATGGAAACACTTCCAGGTTGGTAAAGTCCCAATATTTCTTCAGAATTTTTAAAGAAATGACAAACTATAAGTACAGCAGGAAACCTGTGTATACCTCCAAATTTCATTTCCCTTTTTCTTCCCTGTAGACAGTCTCTGTCTTAAAGTGGAGATGTATCTCTCTAGTCCGTATATTCATGGACAGTTTCTAGCATGGTTGTAGTTCTTTCCAAATAATGGCATCATGGAAGGATTATAGCTTAACTTATGTGTGTGTGTGTGTGTGTGTGTGTGTGTGTGTGTCTGTGTGTCTGTCTCTCTGCAGCAGGTTCATTGTCCCTGAACAATGCACTCTGTCACCTTATGCAGCATGAACATGATTTGCATTTTCATTTCTTTCTGCTTTCAGGTCTTTCACCAATATTTTGTGATTTTCTACACAAAGGTCTTGAATATCTTTCACTGAAATTTTCCTCCATATGCTTTTCATCAAGATGATTTTGATTTGGAAGAAAGGGAAACATTTAATTTGTGGGCTCTCCTTTAAAGAGAATAGGACAATATTCCCATGCCAGAGAAGCCCCAACAAGTGAAGAACCTACACGTCATGATCTTCAAAGCAAGCCAGACCCTACACACTATGATTTTCTTTGTTACAGTGAATCAGACCTTTGAAATCCTGCTTAGTTTTTAAAATGCTAGTGATTTTTGTATATTGACATTGCTCCCAGAAATTTTTTTATGCTATTGATTCCAATGGTTTGCCTGTAGCATATTTGGGGTTTTCCATGCAGACAATTAAATTATCTGCAGGTAAGAGCAATGTTGTCTTTTGCTTCCCTATGTTTGTATCAAACATGACAAAGCAAAAAATGCCTTTTAAAATGGTATAAAGACATAATGTCAACTAAAGGTAATCATTGGACCCAATCACAGGAATGCAATGCCTGTGCATTCTCAAAGAAACACAAACATAAGCCTGTCTCAGTAAAATTCCCACATACACATACATGAGTGTACATATGTGATATTTTGAGTATGATTTACTCTGACCTTAAGAATATTTAATTTTCATAGAGATTTACAGGTGCTTGGTATTTATGTCTTCATGGTATATATGTTTTTATGGGGAAGCGTTAGTCACTCAATCATATCTGACTCTTTGCAACCCCATGGACTATACAAGCTACTAGGTTCCCCGGTCCATGTAATTCTCTAGGCATGAATACTGGAGAGGGAAGCCATTCCCTTCTCTAGGGGATCTTCCCAACTCAGGGATTGAACCTGGGTCTCCTGTATTACAGGCAGATCCTTTACCATCTGAGCCACCAGGGAAGCCCTGTCTTTATATGTCTTTATACTCAATATCACTTCACCCTCGCCTTCTCCCAGAGTCCACAAGTCTGTTCTATACATCTGAGTCTCTTTTTCTGTTTTGCATATAGGGTTATCGTTACCATCTTTCTAAAGTCCATATATATGTGTTAGTATACTGTAATGGTCTTTATCTTTCTGGCTTACTTCGTTCTGTATAATGGGCTCCAGTTTCATCCATCTCATAAAAAGATAACCTCTTTAACAAGTGGTGCTGGGAAAACTGGTCAACCACCTGTAAAAAAATGAAACTAGAACACTCTCTAACACCATACACAAAAATAAACTCAAAATGGATTAAAGATCTAAATGTAAGACCAGAAACTATAAAACTCCTAGAGGAGAACATAGGCAAAACACTCTCCGACATAAATCACAGCAGGATCCTCTATGACCCACATCCCAGAATTTTAGAAATAAAAGCAAAAATAAACAAATGGGACCTAATGAAACTTAAAAGCTTTTGCACAACAAAGGAAATTATAAGCAAGGTGAAAAGACAGCCCTCAGATTGGGAGAAAATAATAGCAAACGAAGCAACAGACAAAGGATTAATCTCAAAAATATACAAGCAACTCCTCCAGCTCAACTCCAGAAAAATAAATGACCCAATCAAAAAATGGGCCAAAGAACTCAACAGACATTTCTCCAAGGAAGACATACAGATGGCTAACAAACACATGAAAAGATGCTCAACATCACTCATTATCAGAGAAATGCAAATCAAAACCACAATGAGGTACCATTATACGCCAGTCAGGATGGCTGCTATCCAAAAGTCTACAAGCAATAAATGCTGGGGAGGGTGTGGAGAAAAGGGAACCCTCTTACACTGTTGGTGGGAATGCAAATGAGTACAGCCACTATGGAAAATAGTGTGGAGATTTCTTAAAAAGCTGGAGATAGAACTGCCATATGACCCAGCAATCCCACTTCTGGGCATACACACCAAGGAAACCAGATCTGAAAGAGACATGTGCACCCCAATGTTCATCGCAGCACTGTTTATAATAGCCAGGACATGGAAGCAACCCAGATGCCCATCAGCAGACGAATGGATGAGGAAGCTGTGGTACATATACACCATGGAATATTACTCAGCCATTAAAAAGAATTCATTTGAATCAATATCACTTTTTATACATTAACTATTAATAGTGCTTTCCTCAATAAAAGCTGATTTGCATTTTTCTATTATTGAAAATTATTCATTTAAAGTGGATGATCGGTTGATTTCTCTTTAGAACATGAAAAAAATGTATGATTTTACATTAAACTTTTAAATTCTTTTTTAAAAAGGTGATTCTAAAAAACAAGAAAATCATTTTGTGTGCAATTTGGTGTTATTTTCAGCATTAACTACTTTCTCAGAAGGAGGAAGATGTTTGGTAGACAACAGAGGAAATGCTAAAAGCTCTTAATCCTTTATGAATAGTAACTTTTACCTGAAGATACTGAATATGTAACTTCTGCATTGTTTCCTTCATCAAGATCCTTTGCAAACACAGTTGTAACCAACATATTTACAGGCTGACCTTCCAGAACCTGTCATTAAGACAAATGAATGACAAACTAGTAGGTGAAATTTAAACAAGAAATATCAGTGAAACTTGAAACGAAAGAACACAATGCTACTGTTATTTTTTAAGCTATTTTTAAACACACACATAATTCAAATGTCTACCATACAAAGGTTATATGAGTGTAAATCCATGAAAAGAATCCATATTACACATTTAAATGTTTCATTCAATTTGAACAAATTATCTGCAGCATTTAAACTAATTTTGAGAGGAAAAAAAGGAAATAAAACTGACTAAAAAATCTCAGATTTTTGATGCAAGAAGCAATAATTAGAACCAAACATGGAACAATGGACTGGTTCAAAATTGGTAACGGTGTATGTCAAGGCTGTATATTGTCACCTTACTTATTTAACTTATATGCAGAGTACATCATACGAAATGCTGGGCTGGATGAAGCACAAGCTGGAATTAAGATTGCAGGGAGAAATATCAATAACCTCAGATATGCAAATGACATCACCCTTATAGCAGAAAACGAAGAGGAACTAAAGAGGCTCTTAATGGAGGTGAAATGGGAGAGTGAAAAAGCTGGCTTAAAACTCAGCATTCAAAAAAATGAAGATCATGGCATCTGGTCCCATCACTTCATGGCAAATAGATGGGAAAACAATGGAAACGGGGACACACTTTATTTTCTTGGGCTCCAAAATCACTGCAGATGGTAACTGCAGTCATGAAATTTAAAATGCTTGCTCCTTGAAAGAAAAGCTATGAACAACCTAGACAGCATATTAAAAAGCAGAGACACTACTTTGCCAACAAAGATCCATATAGTCAAAGATATGGCTTTTTCAGTAGTCATGTATGGATGTGGAAATTGGACCATAAAGAAAGCTGAGGGCTGAAGAACTGATGCTTTTGAACTGTGGTGTTGGAGAAGACTCTTGAGAGTCCCTTGGACTGCAAGGAGATTCAACCAGTCCATCCTAAAGGAAATCAGGCCTGAATATTCATTGGAAGGACTGATGCTGAAGCTGAAGTCCAATACTTTGGCCATCTGATATTAAGAGCTGACTCATTAGAAAAGACCCTGATCCTGGGAAAGATATTTTTTTTCCCCCTGGGAAAGATTGAAGGCCAGGAGGAGAAGGGGACGACAGAGGACAAGATGGGAGGATGGCATCACTGACTCAGTGGACACGTGTTTGAGCAAGCTCCGGGAGATGGTGAAGGACAGAGAAGCCTGGCATGCTGCAGTCCATGGGGTTGCTAAGAGTCAGACACAACTGAGCAACTAAATAACAACAAAAAGAATTCTAGCTTCTTATTCATCACCTTCTTAGGGCATTTTTAAAGGTTCAAAACATGCTAAAGATAAACATAGACTATTATTTCAGGAAAGGTATCTTATTCACTAACAGAAACTTTCCTGGAATACTGAAACACACATGTGGAACTGAACTCCAAGTTTATGTTCTATTGCCTAATTAAGCTGTGAAATGTCATACTCAGGCTTTCCTGATGGCTCAGCAGGTAAAGAATCCTCCTGCAACACAAGAGATGCAGGAGATGCAGGTTCAGTCCCTGGGTCAGGAAGACCTCCTTGATAGAGGGCATGGCAACCCACTCCAGTATTCTTGCCTGGAAAATCCCATGGACAGAGGAACTGGCAGGCTACGATCCACAGGATCGTAGAGTCAGACATGACTAAAGCAACTGAGCACACTGTACCCATGTCATGCATAAAATGAAATAATATAAAATCATAAGGATGGCATCATAATGCTCCATGTTGGCAGAATATTCTTTAAATGTGATTTTGGAAGATGAGTTTAAATTTATTAACTTCCTCAATACCTTTTTGTGTTTTTCAACATGCCTATCTGAGCTTAATTTGAATGTTCAATTATTTTAGAGCAATAGCTTCCAAACTTTTTATTTATATAACCCATTCATTTTAAAAGAAGTATGAGTACCTTCAAGATACATTTATCAATTATCTACATGAACTTACATGCTAATTTATTATGTACCTTATAAAACATACGAAAACATGGAAGTGAAAAACATAAGACCACATAAATATAACTAGAAGTTTTTGCATTTGCCTGCAAAGATCAAATGTTACAATCTTTGAGTGCATGTCGGTCGCAAAGAGTTGGACATGACCGAGCATCTGAGCCCATGTGCACCCTTCACTTTAAAGTACAGATTTTTCTGTCTTCAACTAACTGGCTCAAAGATGTTTTTCAGTTGAGCTCTAAACAGAGAAAGGCATGAATATTACTGGAAAAAAAATCCATATCTGAGCACTACTGATAATGAAGTACCGTTATGTTTGTGTACAACAGACAGAACCACATTATTCTAAAACAACTGAATGTGTGATCCTAAGTAGAACATATAAGCATTTTCTTTTTTAAATGCATTAATTTTTTAATTGGGGGACAACTGCTTTACAGTACTGTGTTGGTTTCTGCCATGAATCAGCTATAGGTATACCTTTTCTTTTCTTTTTTTAATAATTGTAGGTTTCACATTTAGATCTTTAATCCATTTTGAGTTTATTGAGTTTTTGTGTATGATCATGTGTGAAACAGATCACCAGTCCAGGTTGGATGCATGAGGCAGGGTGATCAGGGCTGGTGCACTGGGATGACCCAGAGGGATGGGATGTGGAGGGAGTTGGGAGGGGGTTCGGGATGGGGACACATGTACACCCATGGCTGATTCATATCAATGTATGGCAAAACCCACTACAATACTGTAAAGTAATTAGCCTCCAATTAAAATAAATAAATTAATTAAAAAATAATTGTAGGTTTCTATGACATGTAGACAATTCTACATCTAGAAATGTATGCATTTCCACACCAAGACTGACTGGGTAAGTTCATGCTTTTTACCACAAGATGGTGCTCAAAACCAGTGACCAAAAATAATACAAATGTTGCAGGGCTACTTTCTACATACCTTGATGGACAATTCCTTCCCGTCGAGGCACTGTGGGAAATACGGCCTGTTGTCATTGATGTCGGTAACTGAGACATGGACCAGTGTGGTGGCGTTGCGCGGAGGGGAGCCGTGGTCGCTCACGAGGACGGTCACCTGATGGTGTGCCCGCTGCTCGTGATCCAGGGCCACCCAGCTGATAAGTTCACCTGAGGAACACAGAGCAGCATGAGAGAAGACGCCACTGACACCAGAATTTTGGCATTAAGAACCCCATCCAAAATAAAAGAACCCCATCCAGACCAATGCCCAGAAAAGAAAATCAGATATAAAGCTCTCAGAGCACAACTTCCAAAAGCACATTCTTTAGTAATCTAACTCCACTGTTGAAATAATTTTCTGAAGTTTCTTCTGTCATCTTCAATTTGTCATTCTTTGTATTTCAAATTATCTACTATGAACCATTTGAACTAAAGAATGTATAGAGTTATTTATTACTATCTCAAAAAATATATGTATAGTGAGCATAATAACTTCCCAAATAACTTCATGCTTTATAAACCATACTTTGCATGTTCTTGCTCAAAACTGTCTTCTAAGCTATTTCCCTAGTGTTTCATCCCACAGACTCAGGCATAAAATTGTAAATGCTTCCACATACTACCAAGGGCCATCTCCCACTGCAGAGTTCCACCAGGAATTAATTTCCTCACTATCTATGAAAATATCAATTTGTGAGAAAATAATCATGAAGAAACTATTACCTAACATTGCCATTTCTAAGATTTTATTTTTGCCCTCATCCTCCAAATGAAATGACAATGTGAAAAACAAGACAAAAAGTGAAATCAGGAACAAAAAATTTCATATTTGGATAAGTTGCTGCATTGGTGAAGCTAAAATGCAGTGTTTACATATCCCCTTACTATGCCAACTATATTTATAAAGTATTTACTGTTTGATTCTAACAAAAATGACAAAGACAACATCTGCATTTTTAACGTTGCAAAATATAATTCTTCTCAGAACACCCTAAATGCTGAATGGCAGACTTTCACTTGATGAACCAGCTCTGACTGACAAGTGGCAGCTGTCTGGTAAAGACTGGGAGACTCAGCCAAGGATGGGCATGAGGGCGCCATGCAGGGCTCCAGGGCAGAGGGTCACTAGCGAGGCTGCCTGGAGTCCTGGATGTGGAGAGCACACATGCTGACCACACTCTGGAGGAGGCCCTCAACCCCCGCATCGCCACACCGTCCCCAGCCCTGGTGAATAGGAAGTTTATGAGTACGGAGCCTTCCAAGCCCTTTCATACACTTTAACTCTTCACCCCCCAGAGCAGGACATGGAGCATGGCAGGAATTCTCTCCTCGTCAAGGTAAGACAGCCCTGAAATGAAGCCTCTTGCTTCTAGCCATGTAGCAATTCTAGGAGTGGACACCTGGTCTTCTGAATCTGGGCACTGGGCTGACTGTGTGAGAGAGAAGATCATAGGGGGACCAAACGTATATTTTATTTCCAAAACAATAAATTGCTGAGAGAAACAGAAGACCTAAGAGAACTATTCAGCACGTGGAAGTAAAGAGAAGCAGATCACCTCAGCAGCAGGGCAGCTTGCGCCCTGCTGGGGGGCCCAGCTCGGGAGGGAATGGGATCTGAGAGCAGCTTGCCATGCAGCAGGCCTCGTGTCCTGGGGTAAAGCGCCATCTGCTGGAGGAAGGGGCACCTTTTCCTGACTCACACAGTGGGCACTTAGAAGGTAATTAGAATTGAATTCAAATTGGGTCCCACTAGTCCATGGGTCACAGACTGAGCAACTCACCCACACACATACACAGAGCAAAGGGCAACATGTACAAGGACCACAGCATGAATGGTGCCTCTTGGAAACGTACGAAGTGGTAAACCTTCTCACTTCTTTTTAGCCCCATGACCTTGGGCATACTATCTGAGCTATGTGGGTCTCAGTTTCTGCAGCTATATGGTTGCAGTATAAACACAGTTCATTTGTAGGTAGCTGCAAGAATTAAAGTCCTTGTAAATTTATGCAAATTTTTAAATATAATAAAATTTGTATACTTAAGACTTGAAAAAAAAAAACCCTCAGTGTAAATATTTACCCATTCCCCATGGTTACTTGAAAAAAAAATGAGAATGGGGAAATACATCAAATGAGTAATTTTGAAATCTTAACTAATGGATTACTTTCTAGTTCTTCATCGATGACATTTATGTTTTATAACATATTATTTGAAAAATTTAAAGACATCTACAAGTGAAAAAATATGGTGGGGGAGATTAGACTTTACACAAGAGTTTATCCAGTCCAGTTCTGGTTGTAGCTCTAATTCAAAACAAGAACCATGTATGGACAGACAGTATGTAGGTGTGAGGCAAGAGCAGTATGGCCCATTCTAGGAGAAATTCTATTCAGTTTTGACTTTAGTTTAAACCACAATACTGTCATCAAGTAAAGTATTTACTAAAAACTGCAATTATATTTGCGCTAGTGTTGTAACTTAAGATTTGGGTTTTGTCAATTCCAATTTTAAAGGAATTAGTGTAAGCTACAAAATGCTACCTGTATTAGGGTTTATCTTGAAGAACTTTCCATCGGACAAAAGGAAATACGACAGCTGTCCATTCTTTCCGGAGTCTCTGTCAATTGCTGTGATTTTGCCTATTACCCCTTGGGGAACAGGACTCTCCTGGACTTTCAAAAACAATACATCATGCGAGAAGGTAGGGGAATTGTCATTCTCATCCAGGACATGAACAGTTACTGAAGTGCTCACATTTTGTGACAATTTGTCCTCTGGGATCCAGGCAAACACTCTAAAATGTATACATTTGTGTGGATTCATAGTCGAGCTGTCGCCGCAAATAAATCCAACCTGTGAAAGGATGGACGCCAAACGCAGCGGAATCAGTGCTGGGCTCCAGCCAGTACAGGAGCTGCGGGGGAGCCCCCTGCGGGCCCAGTGGCCGGGCCCGGATGCGCAGGACTGCGGTCATTGGCGAGAGCGCCTCACTCACTTCCACTTGATAGACCAAATGCTCAAACGTCAGAGACGGGCTTGGCGCCTGTGGCGCGATGATGACCGTCAGCACCATCAGCGACGCCCGAGGAGGAGCGCCGAGGTCCTGGGCCAGCAGGATCAGCGTGCACTCCCGGGGCCGAGCGCCCGGCAGGCTGCGGCTGAGGTACACCACGCCGAGCCCCGCGTCCACGGAGAAGACGCTCGGGCTCTGGCGCGCGATGGCGTAGCGGACGCGCCCGTTCCGCCCGCTGTCTCTGTCTTCCGCGCGGGCGCGGTACACGGCGGTGCCGGGCAGCGTGCGCTGAGACACTGTGACCTCATCAGACGCTCTGGGAAACACCGGGGCGTTGTCATTGACGTCGACGACGGTGATGTTGACCTCGGTGCTGCCGCAGGCGGGGGAGCTGCCGAGCTGTGCCTGGACGGTGAGCACAGCCACCGGCTGCGCCTCGTGATCCAGAGGCTTCTGCGTTCGAATGGTGCCCAGCCACGGGTGAATGGAGAACGCGCCGTCCAGGTTGCCGGAGGAGATCCGATAAAAAATTGGCTCTGAGGAATCTGAAAAGGAAAAGAAAAAAAGAAACGACGGAATTCAAAGAGAAGGCAATCACTTTAGGCTGAAAGAATGTACCTACTAGAAATGCTAAGAACTGAAAACGCTAACGTGTATCACATACGTGGAGAATACTGCGCAATGTCTCATGTCTTCATCGGCTCTCCAAAGCCTATTGCAAGTGAACACATGGTTTCTGAAGTATTAGTGGACAAAAGTACTGTCCCACGGGTTGCACCATCTTCCTTCCCTCTTCTTGAATTAAGTAAAAGAGAAAGATATTCAGAAAATAATGTGGATGCCTGTATTTGAGGAAGCAGAGTCAAGTATTTCTTACTCCAAGGGATATTCCCCACCCAGGAATCTAACCCAGGTCTCTTGTATGGAGGAAGGCTCCTACATTGCAGACGGATTCTTCACCAATGGAGCCAGTAGGGAAGCCTATAATAGCTACTGACAAAAGGTGAGCGCCATCCCCAAAAGTTCAGGAAAGAAGAGGAGATGGATTAGGTTTAGGGTTAGGGAGCAGGATGGGCGTCCCTGGTGCCTCAGACAGTAAAGAATACCATGCGGGAGACCTGGGTTCAATTCCTGGGCCCGGAAGATCCCCTGGAGAAGGGAATGGAAATCCACTCCAGTGTTCTTACCTGGAAAATTCCATGGACAGAGGAGCCGGGTGGGCTACAGTCCAAGGGGTCTCAAAGAGTCAGACAGGACTGAACGACTAACACTTTCACTTTCACTAGGGAGCAGGATAAAATCCTTGAACAAGTAATTCACTTCTAGGAATTCTTCTTGCAGAGAAACCTCTACAAGTCATATAAAGATATTTGCTTGAGTATTATTTGGACTAGCAAAAATAACTGTAAGTCATTCAAATTGATAGAAAAAAGAAAATGTTTAAATAAAGCATATTTTATACTTATAAGTTGAAATACTAGGCAACTTTTAAAAATGAGATGGAATGATGTCCAGTTACTTGGAAAATGGTCCACAATACACAAACTGGGGAAGCAGGGGGATGGGGGGAAGGTCGTTGTAGAACAGCAAATATAGTTGGATGTGTTTTCATAAAATTTTTTGAAGTGTGTGTGTCTGTGAAATGAGCAATGGGTTAAAAGTACCCATTACTTTTGTGATTTAAAAAAGTAGGATAAAAATAATGTTGAAAGAACAAAGAGCAAACCATAGATTATATGGTCTCAATTCTTTCATGGAGAAAAGGAAAGATTTATTCAACACTGCATTGTTGTGTCCGATTCTTTGCTACTCCATGGACTGCACCATACCAGGCTTCCCTGTCCTTCACCATCTCTTGGAATTTGCTCAAACTCATGTCCATTGAGTCAGTGATGTCATTCAACTTATCCTCTGTTGTCCACTTCTTCTGCCTTCAATCTTTCCCAGCATCAGGGTCTTTTCCAATGAGTTTGCTCTTCGCACCAGGTGGCCAAAATATTGGAACTTCAGATACAAATCAGTCCTTCCAATGAATATTCAGGATTGATTTCCTTTAGGATTGACTGGTTTGATCTCCTTGTGGTCCAAGGGACTCTCAAGGCCCTTCTCCAACACCACAGTTCAAAAGCACCAATTCTTTGGTGATTAGCATTCTTTATGGTCTAACTCTCACATCCATATATGACTACTGGAAAAGCCATAGCTTTGACTACACAGATCTTTGTTGGAAAAGTAATGTCTCTGCTTTCTAATATGCTATCTAGGGCTGTCATAGCTTTTCTTCCAAGGAGCAAGGGCCTTTTAATTTCAGGGCTGTAGTCACCATTCACAGTGATTTTGGAGCCCAAGAAAATAAAATCTGTCACTGTTTCCATTGTTTCCCCATCTATTTGCCATGACATGATGGGACCGGATGCCATGATCTTTGTTTTTTGAATGTTTAGTTTTAAATCAGCCTTTTCACTCTCCTCTTTCACCTTTACAGAGAGGCTCTTTAGTTCCTCTCTGCTTTCTGCCAAGGGTAGTATCAACTGCATATCTGAGCTTATTAAATTTCCCCCAGCAATCTTGATTCCAGCTTGTGTTTTAACCAGTCCAGCAGTTCGCATGATGTACTCTGCATAGAAGTTAAATAAGCAGGGTGACAATATACAGCTTTGACATACTCCTTTTCCAATTTTGAACCAGTCTATTGTTCCATGTCTGGTTCTAACTGTTGCTTCTAGACCTGCATACAGATTTCTCAGGAGGCAGGTATGATGTCAGTATTCTCATCTGTTTAAGAATTTTCCAGTTTGTTGTGATCCATAGTCAAGATTTTAGTGTAATGTAGAAGAAGTAGATGTTTTTATGGAATTCTCTTGCTTTTTCTATGATCCCACAATATTGGCAACTTGATCACTGGTTCCTCTGCCTTTTCTAAATCCAGCTTGTACATGTGGAAATCCTCAGTTCATGTACTGTTGAAACCTAGCTTGGAGGATTTTGAGCATTACCTTGCTAGCATGTGAAATGAGTGCAATTGAGCAGTAGTTTGAACATTCTTGGTATTGCCTTTCTTTGAGATTGGAATGAAAACTGACATTTTTCCAGTTCTGTGGCCAGTGCTGAGTTTTTCAAATTTGCTGGCATATTGTGTGCAGCACTTTCATAGCACCATCTTTTAGGTTTTGAAATAGCTCAACTGGAATTCCGTCACCTCCACTGTGTTCGTAGTGTTTCCTAAGGCCTACTTGACTTCACATTCCAGGATGTCTGGCTTTAGGTGAGTGATCACACCATTGTGGTTATCTGGGTCATTAAGATCTTTTTGAATAGTTGTTCTGTATATTCTTGCCACCTCTTCTTAATAGCTTCTGCTTCTGTTAGATCCATACTATTTCTGTCCTTTATTGAGCCCATCTTTGCGTGAAAGTTTCCCTTGGTATCCCTAATTTTCTTGAAGAGATCTCTAGTATTTCCCATTTTATTGTTTTTCTCTATTTCTCTGCATTGTTCACTTAGGCTTTCTTATCTTTCTTTGCTATTCTTTGGACTCTGCATTCAGATGGGTATACCTTTCCTTTCCTCCTTTGCCTTTCACTTCGCTTCTTTTCTCAACTATTTGTAAGGCCTCCTCAGACAACCATTTTGTCTTTTTGCATTTCTTGAGGATGGTATTGATCACTGTCTCCTGTACAGTGTTACAAACCTCCATCCATAGTTCTTCAGGCACTCTTTCTATCAGATCTAATCCCTTGAATCTATTTGTCCCTTCCACTGTATAATCATAAGGTCATACCTGATTTAGGTATGATTTAGGTCATACCTGAATAGCCTAGTTGTTTTCCCTAATTTCTTCAATTTAAGTCTGGATTTTGCAATAAGGAGTTCATGATCTGAGCTACAGTCAGCTTCTGGTCTTGTTTTAACTGCCTGTATAGAACTTCTCCATATTCAGTTCCAAAGAATATAATCAATCTGATTTCAGTACTGACCATCTGGTGATATCCATATGTACAGTCATTTCTTGTGTTATTGAAAGAAGGGGTTTGCTATGATCAGAAAATGTTCCAATAATGGATTTCAATGTAGCATAAGACTTAAGTACTTACTCAAGGACTCTTTAGCTTTCACTGTTCCCACAGGACTGTCTTCAGGCACGTCTTCATAAACAGAGAACGTGTACTTAGGCCTTTCAAATTCAGCAGGTGCCAGAGTCGTCTGGAGAATGTGTATGGTGACTTCAGCATTAGTGACAGATGTGAGCCCACCACCGTCTCGAGCACAGACCATCAGCAAAAGTGTGGTGGATTCCAAATGACTAACAGTTGATGCTAAGTAAATAATCCCTGATAGGAGAAAGAGAGAATTAAAAGGCAGATAACATGCAATAAACATGTACAAGCAATGTTAACACCTGATCTGCTAATGCGATTGTGACGGTTGTTACTTGAGCGGGCCACAGTGTGCTCAGTATTTGGTGAAACACTACGCTGCGTATTTCTGTGAGGGCATTTTTGGGTGTGGCTGAGTCAAGCAGATTGGCCTCCCTGCTGTGCATGGGCCTTATCCAGTCATATGAAGGTCTGACTAGAACAAAAGGGCTGGTCCCCCCCAAATAGAGGAGATCCCTCTTGCCTAACTACCTTCAGATCAGCACAGTGGCTATTTTCCTTTCCTTTCGAATTGAATTGAGACATCCTGGCTCTTCCTGAGTCTTGAGGCTGCCAGCCTAGAGCCTTGAACTACATCATGGGTTCTGTGGGTCTTGAGTTTATCAACCCACTTGCAGATCTGGGGGCCTGTTAATCTCTATAATCTCTATAATCACAGGCCCAATTCTTTCAATAAATTCCTTCTCTCTATATATATATATATGTGCACACACACACACACAGACATACACATCTTCCTATTTATATATGTCCTATTGGCTCCATTTCTCTGGAGAACCCTAATACATCCACTTTCCAATCAAAGAACTTGAGAATATTTGCAAAATGATGGTCCAAATTCCACCAAGTAAGCAATATTTCCTCGGGATTAAACTTTAACTCATCTTGGAAATATATCAGTTAAGCAGGAAAAAACATAAACTGTTGCCTTTATCAGCAGCCTGGGAGGAGGGCCAAGCAGAGTACATCTCACAACCCAGTGTAGTCTAGGCTAATGCCAGGTTGTTGGGTAATCACCATCTGCCCAGGCACCAGACCTTAAAGCCACAGATAAAGCTGAAGTCTTATCTTCTGGGGTATCTGCCATAGCAAGCCCAGAGGACAGCTCTTTTGCAGGGAACTCCATTCTCTTTGTTAGTGAGAGAATAAAATACTAATGGCTGTGGGTAAGAAACCTTCACGAAACATTAAAATGTTAGGTAGGAAGTTAGGCATGAGCAGTGAGGGTTGCCTGGCTGAAAGGGAGGCAAGCTGATCTCTAAAACCCATCTCACACATCCCCAAGAGAGCTCACAGATACCTACAGAATTAGCCACAGAGACTTTTCCAACTCCTGCACATATGCCCTAGACACACAGTGAATACAAACTTACCACAGGGGCTTTTCCAAGTAACCTTAGGCAACTAGGGGCCCATTAAGGGTTCACAAGTATTCTACATCTGATTGTAACAATAGACTGAATTATGGAAGATAGAAACAACACAGCCTGCTGTTACATAACTTGCAACTGTCAATTGGCTTTGAGTGTATGTCCATTTGCATTGCTTTTCATTGACTGGTAGTGGGTACAAGCCCTATTTTGCACAAAGCATAACCAAAACGAGGACATATGCTGTATAAAAAAGGGGTAGCTAGCGGAGAAGGCAATGGCAGCCCACTCCAGTCCTCTTGCCTGGAAAATCCCATGGACGGAGGAGCCTGGTGGGCTGCAGTCCATGGGGTCGCTAAGAGTCAGACATGACTGAGCGACTTCACTTTCCCTTTTCACTTTTATGCGTTGGAGAAGGAAATGGCAACCCACTCCACTGTTCTTGCCTGGAGAATCCCAGGGATGGGGTCGCACAGAGTCAGACACGACTGCAGTGACTTAGCAGTAGCAGCAGCAGAGGGAAAAAGAAGACTCCTTTGAGGTCGGCCTGCTCCCATATCTTGAGAATGTCTGTCTAATGAAAGGTCTATCTGCTTGAGGTGAACTGAATTATAACTTGTCTGTTGTTTTAAACCCTTTAGACTGCCATTCCAAATCTTTGTTGCAATGAGGCAAGAATCAAGGAAGAAAAATAAACCGACCTGACAGAAGCATGAGGATAATTTAGGCTTATACACAGAGTGCTTGTGAGAAAAGAAGATGTAAACAGTTAAGTTGAGGAGAGATCCAATAATGCTGAGAAAACCAATCATTTTTTATTGCCAATACCATCTATTGGTGTGTTAGTGTGCAAACATGAAACGAGGTCTAGCATAACCAGTTTAAGAAATGAAAACGTTAGTTGTATTTAACAAAAAGAGAAACACACACATAAAATGTTAGATGCATTTACATATAAATAAATGTGGCTGAACCGTATAGAGTCTATCACAACAGAACTGGCTTTAAGCATTGATCAAATGAAAGCCTGACTACTGCAATTTTGCCAGTTTATGAGAAGCTGGCAAAAATATCACAAATGTTTGTTTTCCAGGCATTAAAAAAACTGACACCCATTCAACTTCTTTCTCTTTTTTAAGTCAAATCTGCCCTATTATAACTCCAATTTCTCTTTCCAATGTTCATTAGAGATTTAGTGAATTTGTCTTGTTTCTCCTTGGCAAACACATCATCAATAACCAAAGCTAAATATCCCATCAGACCTGTGCCAGGCACAGCATCTCCATTTTCTTATCTGACATGAGTGGATGTCATTTCACTTGCAGTTCCTTTTTCCTGAACATTCTCCACATTGATCTGGGACCACCAGGTTCCAGATGCAATCTGACGATAACAAAGAAGAGCAAAAGCATTTTTTACTGGAATACTTATAAAATAGGAATGCAACCAAGTATTAGCACGCCCACATGTGCAGTCATGTTAAAACTGGGGTTCATACTGATTTGCTGGTCCACAAAAACACTCAATATTTCTGTTATTGATTAGCTTCAAACTTACTTCTTAGAAAAGTCTATGCTTGATTAAAAAATAAAAATAATGCAAAAGTATCTCTCTACAGAAGAAAATGAAAAATCTCTCTAACCCAATTATCCCCCATTCTCTGGGTATATAGTCTTCTGGAATTAACTCAATTTTAATTATCGGACATTTAAAGGCTTTTATTTTCCACACAGGTGGTGTCATTTCCATTATGACAATGAAAAGATTAATGCCTGCCTCAAATAGACCACAAGCTGGTCTACCTGCTTTTAGATTCCTTCCACATTATTTTTCATATTTGAATTAGAACAGTCTTCCTAAATCCAAATCTTGACTTATCAGTGCTCCTCCCAGTTTTCAGGGAAAGTTTAAATGCCTTATTGTGATAAGCATGCTGCTCAATTAGTACTTTTCCATCTCTGTGGCTCTGTCTCACCGCTCTCACTGTACAGGACCTTGTGCTTGGCACAGAGAACTATATCTAATTTCCAGAATAGATCTTGTTCTTTTCCATTTGGATTGCTGCATTCCCTCCCTGGAATAACTTTTCTGGCAGTGATTTCTACTCACATTTTAGAGCCCAGCTCTAGGTGCACGTGGCACAGGGACCTTCCACCTCCCACCCTGCTTCAGAGGCCGCTCCTCCAGGACCCCGCAGTGGCCTGAGTACACGTGTCCGTAACACACGTGCCCCAGCGTGCTTAACTCTTCTTTAATTGGAGGATAATTTCTCTACAATGCTGCATTGGTTTCTGCCATACAACTGCCATACTATATATTAATATATACCCCTTCCCTCTGGAGCCTCCCTCCACGCACCCCCATCCCACCCCTCGAGGCTATCACGGAGCACGAGGCTGGGCTCCCTGTGCTATAGAGCTGCTTCGCATCAGCTATCTGCTTTACACATGGGAGTGTAATAACTACCTCAACTTCAGTTAACGGTGTTTGCCTTTCTTACCATTCATTCCCTTATTCATTATTTACTCGTGGTTTAAAAATCAAAAGACAACATTTTGAAAATACATAAAAAACAATTTAATATACATAATAATGCAGAGATCTAAAACTAAGATGAAAAGATACAAATAAACCAAATTTAAGGTGAATAAGGGCAGATAATTCTTATAAGAAAGAATAAAGCATAAATAAATATGATAATGCTCAAACTCATTAAAAATAACAGAAATACAAAATTTAAAACAACTGCCTCCTATTTTCACCTCTAATGTTGGCTAAAACTTTTAGATAATATTTTGCCAGATTAATAAAGGCTGTGGTATCAACGTACACTGTCCAAAAGACACTTTGGCAATATTTATCTAACAGTAAATTGTTCTTATTCAAAACCTAGAAATCTACCTTGTACTTACATAAGGGCTCTGAAATAGGAAGTCCTTTGCAATATTGCAAATGACTTTAATATCCATAAAGAAAATAATAAATGTTTAAGTCTATTGTAGTATATTAACACAATATAGTAAGAATACTCCATAACACCCAAAATGAATAAAGGAAAGATACATGTTTTCATTTAAGAAGATTTTACATGCTACTATAGTTGCTTAGTCATGTCCAGCTCTTTTGTGCCCCATGAACTGTAGCCCACCAGGCTCCTCTGTCCATGGCAGTTTCCAGGCAAGAATACTGGAGTGGGTTGCCATTTCCTTCTCCATTACATTGTATATTTTATATAAAAAATGAGTTGTAAGAATGAATCTATATATAATTCAGTATGTTTAAAAAAATTTAGTACTAAAACATTTAAACAATGTATAAGTGTACAGTGTATTTCTACTGTAAAAAATTCAGGAAGTGTTAAATGAAAATGTTAGATTACAGAATAATATGTAAACTATAATCATAAACACTAACATCTATACTTTGCATGCACACACACATGCAAAGAAATATGCACACTGGAAAATATGGAAAGATCTGAACAACTATAAAGAGAGCCCATATATATGGGTTGAGATTACAGGACAACTCACTTTATACTTCTTACGTTACTATAGCTTTAAAGAGCATATGTACTGTGGACTGAATCATATCCATCTTCAATATGTTGAAGGTCTAACCCCCAGCATAGCCGTATTTGGAGCAAAGAAGTAATTAAGGTTAAATGAGGCCATCAGGGCGGATTCCTGATACTACGGGATTAGTGTCCTTACAGGAGAAGATGCCAGAAAGCTCGCTCTCTCTCTATCGTGTGAGAACACAAGAGCCCTCCACAGGAGCTAAATCAGCCAGGAACTTGCTCTCAGACTCCCAACCTTTAGAACTGTGAGAAATTAACATCTGTTGTTTAAAACAGCCAGTCTGTGGTGTTTTGTGACAGTAGCCCAAGCTAGGGCTTCCCTGGTTACAGACAGTAAAGAATCTGCCTGCAATGCAGACCAGGTTTGATCCCTGGGTCATGAAGAGCCCCTGGAGGAAATGGCAACCCACTCCAGGATTCTTGCCTGGAAAATTCCATTGACGGAGGAGCCTGGTGGGCTACAGTGCCTGGAGTAACAAAGAGTCAGACACGACTGAGTGACTAACACTGACTGAGCCCAAGCTAAGGCAATTAAGTCTGTAAGTAGAAATTTTATATATGTGTGTATGTATAAGATAGTCATAAAAATATGTGTTTATTACAAAACATTATACTACCTCCATTTAGAGCTTGTATACTTGCATACATAATGAAGTTCTACATTGGACATTAAAACATGCATTTTAAAATAACTGTGATAAAGTCTTTTCAAAAAATACGATTCTAAATTCCATATATATGTGTTAGTATACTGTAATGGTCTTTATCTTTCTGGCTTACTTCGCTCTGTATAATGGGCTCCAGTTTCATCCATCTCATTAGAACTGATTCAAATGAATTCTTTTTAATGGCTGAGTAATATTCCATGGTGTATATGTACCACAGCTTCCTCATCCATTCATCTGCTGATGGGCATCTAGGTTGCTTCCATGTCTTGGCTATTACATATATATGGAATTTAGAAAGATGGTAATGATAACCCTATATGCAAAACAGAAAAAGAGACTCAGATGTATAGAACAGACTTGTGGACTCTGGGAGAAGGCGAGGGTGGGGTGTTTCAAGAGAACAGCATCGAAGCATGTATATTATCTAGGGTGAAGCAGATCACCAGCCCAGGTTGGATGCATGAGACAGGTGCTCGGGCCTGGTGCACTGGGAAGACCCAGATGGATCGTGTGGAGAGGGAGGTGGGAGGGGGGACCGGGATGGGGAATACATGTAAATCCATGGCTGGTTCATTTCAATGTAGACAAAAACCACTGCAATGATGTAAAGTAATTAGCCTCCAACTAATGAAAATAAATGGAAAAAAAATAGGATTCTTATTCTGTAAAAAGCTTCAAGGATGTACAAGAATGGAAACATCAGAACTAGCAAATGAAGATGTTTAGGAGAGCTGTATTTAATTAAATGAATCCCTGAGGTTGAGATAAACATGCCCTGTAGAAATTACCTATATAAAAATGTGTGAACATGTGATTCCCAGATATAAACAAAAATAATGCCCAAATTACTAGCAAAATGTGTCCCAACAACATATGGTAAATTGGGAAATGTAATAAAATAAATATCTGTACTACATTCACTCTGCTAGTTGAAAGCATTACCTCCAGTGAGAGTAATCTAGTGTTCAATGGGCCTCATCCCCAAATTCCGAAACTGGTATTTTAAATTGAGATAATTTGATAATGAGATTAGAAGTCTCAATGGTTTGCCAGCGGGGACCAAAAAGAACACACAAGTTATCTCTGGTTTTTATTAGTTTATGCTTGTGCCACACAGAATGTTATTCCATGCGGCAAAATTAATTTTCTTGTTTTTTAACAAAATTTCACTGATAAATGTCCATCTCATTTGTTATATTACAGATTCTCAACAAATTTGAAGGAAAGGAAAAGAGGAGAGAAAAGAGATACTGTGGCAAATACAGACAGCTGCACAATTATAACTTTGTCAAGAAGCTTCACACTTAAGAAGTATGCACTCACTGGTCAACAGCTAAATGCCATGAAGTGACCTAGTTAGACCTGGCAGCTAAGGCACTGCACGACGTTAGCTCTCACAACGAGGGCTTAGCTTGCATGCCCACTAAGTCGCTTCAGTCATGTCCAATGCTTTGCACCCTGTGGACTGTCTATGGGGTTCTCAGGGACGAAAACGAGTGGGCTGCCATCTCCTACTCCAGGGGATCTTCCCGACTGGGTATCAAACCCACATCTCTTACATCTGCCGCACTTGGCAGGCAGGCGCCTCACATGCCGCAGCCGTTCACAGAAATGGACACGCTGCTGGGCAGTGGCAGGAGACCCACTTCCCAAAGGGAAGGGCCTTGTTGAGAAAACATTTTTCAATCCTTTTAAAACAAATAACACTGTAAAAGAGCCTGACAATACAAGGTAAATACTTCTAGTTTTAGTTTTTCAAAAGGTTTTTAAAAGAACATGCCCATTATCTTACTACTTCAGGTCCCATTTCACAGACATCTCAGAAGTATGACCTTTGCTCTGGGCGTCTGCATTAAGATAGCTGACATTCACATATACACATACACTTATATATGTGTGTATACATAGATACATATCTATATATACTTACACATACTTGTGTATATATATACATAATTATATAGGTATATATAAAATATATAAATATTAATCTACTCAAAACTCCTCTGCAATGATGAGATGGTCAGTTTTACATGAATAGGAAATCTTTTCATCAATACCAGGTGCCAAGTACTGTCTCCATACTATCACAAATTGCACTGACTTCCGTGAATGCCCACAGATTAGTCACCTAAATCTATCATGGATTTACCCTCCTCGTCTCTAAATTAGGATGATGATAATCACCCAGCAATCTCAGACACAGTTAGTTACTCTCTGAAAACGTCCAACTCTTGTATCAAAAGCCCCAAATTTTAGGATCTCTAAGATTTTTCAAAAACTTTTATTAAAAACAAAAGCATGATACTCCATTAAGAACAACTACTCGAAAGGCAGCACGGCTGATAAATACACTTGTCTGAATGTGCACGACTCTGCGGCACTGAGACAGAACAGTCTGATGAAGACCTGAGGACCGCTGGGTCATGTATTAGTAGATGTGCATGCTCACCTCTTCATGTCTTCTGTGTATTTAAACATATGACGGGTGCTTGTGTCAGTCAGGAACCAATCAGGGAAGCAGAAACCACACTGAGAACGTTAGACACAATACAGTTAAAAGAACCAATGACACCTGTGTGAAGTGAAAGTGTTAGTTGTTCCGTCGTGTCCGACTGTTTGCGACCCCATGGACTATAGCCTGCCAGGCTCCTCTATCCATGGAATTCTCCAGGCAACAATACTGGAGTGCATTGCCATTCCCTTCTCCAGGGGGTCTTCCCCTGGATCCAGGGATCGAACCTGGGTCTCCTGCATTGCAGGCAGATTCTTTACCGTCTGAGGCACCAGGCAAGCCTGACCACACATGTATGAGAAGCTGACCCCGTAAGAAGGGGAGAATGAGAAGCACTGCGTGAAGCAGTGGGCTTTTCCGGGGTTGCCAGGGCAGAGGCGAAGAGCTCTGGGGTGCTGCTGCAGTGCCCAGGGCACCTCCTTGCAGCTGATATTCAAGTGCTTGAGAGAGTGACTCACGGCTGGTGTTCAAAACTTCAAGGGCAAGGCCAGCAGGCACTTAGATTGCCTTTGAGACGTCACAGTGAGGGTAGTACTCACCACCCCAGGGGACACTGCAAGGTCGGTGCAACTGACGGGCGCTTCTGAAGGGAACGCATTCTCATATATGGGAAAAGGAGACACCGATAATTATATACATGTGACTTTTTTTAATAAAGAGAGACAAAGATAAACTCTTACAGCAGCAGCAAGAGAAGAAAGACTGAGAACCCACAATGGAATAATTCTATGACTTCTCAACGGCAATGACAGAGGCCAAAGGATAAAGCAATATTGGGAAAGTTATGGAGGAAAACAACTGCCTACCCCAAATTTTCTACTCAAATAAGCTGTTTTAAAGTATGAATACTGGATCAGTCAGAATTCTTCAGAGAAACAAAAATAGTGGAAATGATAGAAAGAGAGACAGCGATGGGGAGAGAAGACAGGGAATGAGGGGAAGAAGGAATAGAGGTCGAGAGACTAGAGAGATTTAAGGAACTGGTTTATCTGGGGGTTGGCAAATCTGGAATTCAGGGCTGGCCAGCAGGTTAGAAATGCTTGCTGGAGTCGATGTCACAGTCTTGAGCTGGAAGGCAGCCTAAAGGTACAATTCCTTCTTCCTGGGGGTACATCAGTCTTCTCTTTGAAGACCTTCAACTGATAAGATGAGGCCCACTCATATTATGGAACATTCTTTGCTTTACCCAATTACTGAGTTAAGTGTTAACAACATCTTAAAAACTCCTTCATAGCAACATGTAGACTGGTGTTTGATCAAAAACTAGGTACCATAGCCTAGCCAAGTTGACACATAAAATTAATAATTATCACAAGCATAAAATAAGACCAAGACAGATAGATAATTTACCTCTTACAAATCATCACTGAAAGAATTACTAAAGGGAACACTGTTTTGATACTAAATACACTGACCACCTCCTCCCTGAAAGCAAGTACTGCAAGAAATATAAAAATGCATCAAATATATCCTTTAAAATACAACAAAAAATTGGCAATAAAAACAGTAAAATATGAAGTGAGGCACCTAGAGTGACTACAGCATGATTCAGCTTTGACCTTCAGAGTTTTTACCAAATCCCAGTGTCCTTGAACTTTTATTTTAATGACTTTGTGGAACTCAGGAGGCAGAAGACAAGACCAGGGCCTTTGGGGATGACAGCAGGTTGGAGAGGAAGTGTTTCACAGGAGTTCCTCCAGTAAACTTAGATCCACAAAGCTTTCCATGTAAGAGGGAGCTATAAATAAACCCCTGCCTGCCGAGTGAAAACTAGCAACTTGAAACCTGGTGCTCTAAACAAAGGAGTAAAAATGTCCTTTGAGAATTCATAAACATAAGCCAACCTTCACAGTAGTTTTTAGCCTGAATTCACAATAAAGGATGATGTGAAAATTTTCAAGTCAAGAATATAGTTGAAAACAATATAGATTTATCCTTCCCTAGGGTGCTTAGCTTCTTGAGAAACCTGTATGCAGATCAGGAAGCAACAGTTAGAACTGGACATGGAACAACAGACTGGTTCCAAATAGGAAAAGGAGTACGTCAAGGCTGTATATTGTCACCCTGCTTATTTAACTTCTATGCAGAGTACATCATGAGAAACCCTGGGCTGGAGGAAGCACAAGCTGGAATCAAGATTGCTGGGAGAAATATCAATAACCTCAGATACGAAGATGACACCACCCTTATGGCAGAAAGTGAAGAAGACTAAGGAGCCTCTTGATGAAAGTGAAAGAAGAGTGAAAATGTTGGCTTAAAGCTCAACATTCAGAAAACTAAGATCATGGCATCTGGTCCCATCACTTCATGGCAAATAGATGGGGAAACAGAGGCTGACTTTTATTTTTTGGGGCTCCAAAATCACTGCAGATGGTGACTGCAGCCATGAAATAAAAGACGCCTACTCCTTGGAAGAAAAGTTATGACCAACCTAGGCAGCACATTAAAAAGCAGAGACATTACTTTGCCAACAAAGGTCCTTCTAGTCAAGGCTATGGTTTTTCCAGTGGTCATGTATGGATGTGAGAGTTGGACTATAAAGAAAGCTGAGCACTGAAGAATTGATGCTTTTGAACTGTGGTGTTGGAGAACTCTTGAGAGTCCCTTGGACTGCAAGGAGATCCAACCAGTCCTCCTAAAGGAGATCAGTCCTGGGTGTTCATTGGAAGGACTGATGCTGAAGCTGAAACTCCAACACTTTGGCCACCTGATGCGAAGAGCTGACTCAGTTGAAAAGACCCTGATTCTGGGAAAGACTGAGGGCAGGAGGAGAAGGGGACAACAGAGGATGAGATGGCTGATGGTATCACCGACTCGACGGTCATGAGTTTGAGTGAACTCTGGGTGTTGGTGATGGACAGGGAGGCCTGGCGTGCTGCGATTCATGGGGTTGCAAACATTCGGACATGCCTGAGCGACTGGACTGCACTGACATGCACTGAACTGAAGGTTCTTAGGCAAGGGAAACACAGATGCTTTTCAGAGGAACCCAACTTAATCCCTGGGGTTAAAAGAATTCTCTCAGATAAAGATTCAAGCCACAATAGAAAATCACACAACACATGAGGAAATATGTTAATATGAGTGAGACTCATTACTAACAGCAGAGTTGGACTGGGAAAGACTTCAAAATGGACAAAATGCTCTAGTTATGAGAGAGAAATTACCCAACCATATGCTGTTTATAAGAAACACAACTGAAACAAAAAGATACAGGCAGGATGTGTGTGAAAGACAGATGACTATATGTTGCCTCCACCTTCACGCCCCTTGCCTTTTACAGTCTATCTGATCCATGCCAGCCCCTTGGTCTTGGACCAGAACCCCTAGCTGTGGTTATGCTATAATCTTATTTTTGCCTTTGCTAACAATTTCAGGGATTTGATCCACAGTCCTTCCTACTGCTTAGAGTTCTAAGCATTTCTCTGGCTTCATACTAGGCTCTTCTTATAGTCTCTGAAAGATCTCAAAGGGTGTCCTGGGCCACCTGCATCAAAATCATCTAGATTACTTGTAAAAAAAAAAAAAAGAAAAGATTTTCAGGCTCTTACCTAGATATCCTGATGTCTATAAAGATTATTAAAGTTAAAAGATGCTTGCTCCTTGCAAGGAAAGCTATGACAAACCTAGACAGGATATTAAAAAGTAAAGTGATTACTTTGCTGACAAAAATCCATAGTCAAAGTTATGGTTTTTCCAGTAGTCATGTACAGATGTGAGAGTTGGACCATAAAGAAGGCTGAGTGCTAAAGAATTGATGCTTTCAAATTGTGGTGCTAAAGAAAACTCTTGAGGGTCCCTTGGACAGCAAAGAGACCAAACCAGTCAATCCTAAAGGAAATCAACCCTGAATATTCACTGAAGGACTGATGCTGAAGCTCCAATACTATGGCCACCTGATGACTCAATGGAAAAGACTGAGACACCGGAAAAGATTGAAGGCAAAAGGAGAAGAGGGTGGCAGAGGATTAGACAGAGAGTATCACCGACTCAAAGGACATGAATCAGAGCAAGCTCAGGGAGATGGTGAGGGACAGGGAAGCGTGGCTGCCACAGTCCATGGGCTTGCAGAGACATGACTCAGTGACTAAAAAACAGCAAAAAAGAAATATTATAGAAGTGGGAAAGGATGCTGGAATTGAATTTCTAAAGATCTCTACCAGTAATTCTCATGTGTTCTAAAGTTTGAAGGCCACAGCTATCTATTATTTCCATCAAAATATTCATGTGTTTCATGACTTCAAGAGTTACTTTGCTGTAGTATCTCCCCATGTCCTCTCACCTGAATTAAGTTCTAAACCTCCTTCTAGGTGGCACTTCCCCTGGGGTATTTGTCAATTTGACATCAGTTGGACCATCTATCATTCAGTTAAAACTAAAGAATTGTACATGAGTTATCCTCTTTCATTAATAAATCAAATTAATCACCATCTCTATATCATTTTCCTCTCAAAATATTCTCAGATTAGTTCCTTTCTATTTTTATTACTATCTCCCCTCAGTACAAATTTTATTATGCTATCCCTGGATAACAATAGTAGCATGTTATTATTACATATATCTTACATATGTAGATATTACACATTTACCTATTATTACATATTGTATACTATTACATATTACATAATAATTACATATTACTACATATTTTCTGTTAATTAATATATATATTCCTTGTTCAAATTATCTGGTCCTTAATCCAACCAGCACACTATTTCCAGGGAAATTTTTCTTAAATATCACCATGATACACTGATGCTCAAAACCCTTATCTTGTGTATTTCCTATATTCAAACTTTTTTGTCATGATTTAAAATTCCTTTGTTAAACCACACCCACTCAGTGTAGCCCTGGATCATCATGAAGCCCATCTCTCCACCTCAGACACCACCATCTCATGTTGTCATAAATATATGTAACAAGTATGATAGCAAAGCACAGTTCATGGGATGCAACCACAGAATGCTTTTATTCTTTTCTGTTTTAATTTATTTTGTATGGCTAACTATTCTTCTCCTGACCCAATGTGAAAATTCAGGAAGCTCCTGCCACCTCCACAATCACTAGCAACCAATTAAAATCCTTTTTGTTACATTAAGTCACAGAACAGTCTCAATGTAATACATAGAGTATAAATGCCCATAGAATAATCAAAATTCTAAGGTTGAGTCCAGGTGGGGAAAAGAACCTGACAAGGAACGGGTATATGCGTGAGTGCGTGACTCGGCTGTACCTGGAGCTAACACAACACTGTAAGTCAACCACGTGGCTTCCCCATTGGTTCAGTGGTAATGAATCTGCCTGTCGATGCAGGAGACACGCGTTCAGCCCCTGGAGGAGGGAATGGATACCCATCCAGTATGCTGGACTGGAGAAGCCACAGACAGAGGAGCCCGGCAGACTACAGTCCATAGGGCCGCAAAAGCATCGGACATGCCAGCGACTAGACAACAACATAAATGAGCTACGGAAGTGAAAGTCTTAGTTGTCCGACTCTTTGCAACCCCCTGGACTGTGGCCCTCTAGGCCCCGCTGTCCATGGAACTCTCCAGGCAAGAATACTGGGGTGGGATGCCATTCCCTTCTCAGGGATCTTCCTGACTCAGGGATTGAACTCAGGTCTCCCACATTGCAGGCAAATTCTTTACCATCTGAACCACCAGGGATTATCAGTTATACTCCAATAAAATTAAAGATAAACAAACCTGCAGTTTCCCAGGTTGTAATTTAAGGGGAAAAAAAAAGTTTAGGTAAGGCAGGTGCTACAGGTCAGAAGTTGTTAGCTTCTTTCTTTCCTCACCTAACTCTCCTCTTCCTCATCTTGCTAACGTGAGTTTCTGAAGCATCTAGGTGCATCTAGGGGAAGGAGGGGATAGGAGAGCAGCAAGAGCATTCTCACTGGACCGGCGCCAACGTGAGGTTGGAGTGTCAGTTCTCTCCTGCCCGGGCGACTGTTTAAAAACCACTTTCCATCACTAGTGCTTTCATGGCTTCTGCAGGGAAAGCTTCCATCTTATTTTTTTTTTCCATTTATTTTTATTAGTTGGAGGCTAATTACTTTACAACATTGCAGTGGTTTTTGTCATACATTGAAATGAATTAGCCATGGATTTACATGTATTCCCCATCCCGGTCCCCCCTCCCACCTCCCTCTCCACCCGATCCCTCTGGGTCTTCCCAGTGCACCAGGCCCGAGCACTTGTCTCATGCATCCAACCTGGAGCTTCCATCTAATCCGAGGCTGCCATAATAGACACGACCACGTCCCTCTGCAGACGCACTGCTTCCTCATCTCCTGGAAAGCGGGCACGGCTCAGACCGCTAGCCCCGGCCCCCGCCGGCAGGGCTGAACCCCGGCCCAGCTGTCTCCACCGCAGAGCCCGTCCCAGGAGACGCCAGTAAGCACTCTCAGCCCCACCGGGGGAATCCCTCCTTTATTCCACTATCATTCCAGCCCTAGACTGTTCAGGTGAGAGGCACGCCTGATTGTATCTGAGATGTATGTTTTAAAATATGCTGAACCAGAGGGTAACCAGCGAGCCCAGTAAAGTAGGAGAAAGGTGACGTTGGCGCCCATCCAGATCAGGCCGTAGGAGGACAGCGAGGGCAGGCTTCAGGCGCTTCCCCGCTGGCGGGCAGCAGGGCAGTGCAGGGCGCAGCGAGTCAGCAGGCCTCCACCGCTTGTTCCACCGGCAAGGACATCCTCGTGATGGAGAAGACCCGTCAGGCTATTTCAATCTGGTCCCACTGCCTATTAACACTGTGGCATTCCCTTCTTTAGAAACCAGTGCTGTTTGCAGTTTCCCAGGTTGATCTGACTTTCTCCACACTGTGCCTGAGTGCAGAGCCTCAAGAGCTCCATTCCTGCGACAGTCAGTTCTCACTCTGACCTGACAACGGGCATTCGGTCCGAGGCAGCAGCACAAAGAACTCGCCTAACATAAGCCTGAAGACAAAATAATTCAAGTATGGAACACCATCTGGTAAAACTAAGAAGCCAGAGAGTTTGAGCTTCTTCTGGTCAAACACTACCCTACCAGGTGTGGCCTCAATATATGACATTCAGGATGAAATTATTAACTCTCTGGTTTTCTTCTACATGTGTTTTCTTTCTTTATTTCCACATATGTTTCCATAGATTGTTGTACTGTGGTGTGTACTATCTATTTCATTTCCAGTATTAAACTTTAGAAATTAATGTACTTTCACAACATGATTTTTTACATTTATTTATTGAGACATAATTGACCATATATATTGTATTAGCTTTAGATGTACAAATTCGTGATTTGATGTGTGTGTGTGTATATACACACATTGCATATATGTATATGAAATGCATATACATATATGCATTGTGAAATGATTATAAGGATTATCAGCAACCATCACATACATATTTACATTAATAAACTTTTTTCTTGTGATAAGAACTTTTAGGATCTACTCTCTTAGCAATTGTCAAATATGCAATATAATGTTAACTACAGTCACCATGCTGTACGTTACAGCCCCAGAATTTATTTATCTTATAAATTTAAGTTCGTACCTTTGGACCCCTTTCACCTGCCCCACCCCTCCCTTCTCTGGCACCCACCAATATCATCCCTGTGTATTATAAGGACTATTATTGTCAGTTCAATTGGACTACAAGCTTTTTTGTGGCAACAATTCCATCTCAGTCTCTCTTTTTTATTTGACAACCACATACTTTGTCCCATCTACCTCCCATTACTGAGCTAGTAACCGGAAAGGGAGCCAGAAACAGAACAGACAGTGTTGGTGGGGCACAGACAAGCAAATATTCACAAAACGTGCAATTATAATGTAAAGAGAAGCTGTGCTAGAATATCAGCAGGGTACCTGTTTTAACGTGCTTGGGAGGAGAGCGTCAGAAAAACGCCTCCATGAAAAGGTGACCTATAACGTGAGCTCTGAAGGATGAGTTAGGCCACTAGCTAGGTGAGGAGGCGCGTGTGGGGACAGAAGAGGAGAGAGCCGTCCAGTGTTCTGGGCAGAAGGAAGAACATGTGACGCGCCCAAGGAGGCAAGCACGAGCGCTCAGGGAAAGCAGGTGAAGGAGCAAGGAGGAGGAGGAGGAGAAAAAATGGCAGCTGGTGTAAGCAATGAGCACAAAGATCAGGAGAATTCTTGGAGCTGAGGCCACAGGGAAGGCAGGGCAGGTCATGAAGAGCCTGGGAGACCGTAACAAGGGTTGGCTTTTGGCCAAAGAGCCATGGGAAGTCACTGAAAGATTTAGGCAGGGGAGTGAGATAACCAAATCTGTCCTTCTATATTTGGACAAGGTCCATTTTGTGACTATATGTATATATATATATATATACAAATTTTACTAGGCTTCTTCTGAGCCAGTCACTACTTTTTAGGCTTTCAATGCCGACTTGGGTAGTGAAACAATTTCTTCTAGAGACCAGGAAGAAGCTATAAGTTTCTCTGAGTGAACAGTCATCACTTAGAAGAGGTGAGTGTTAAGATTAAATTTGTCCTTCTATATGTTGAATATTTCAAAATATTCACTTTTAAAAATATTCAGGTATAAAGAGGAGCTAGAAAACTCATTTACTTGAACTCAACATTCAACTAAGAGCTGAGGGGCCAGAAAATGTAGCTCTATAATATATATATGTATTAATTATATAATATATATTACATTATTTATATAATATATATATATATAGGGGTATACAGAATGTATATATATGGCTTCCCTGGTGACTCAGATGGTAAGGAATCTGCCTGCAATGCAGAAGACCCAGGTTCAATCCCTGGGTCAAGAAGATTCCCCTGGAGAAGGGAATGGCTACCCACTCCAGTATTCTTGCCTGGAGAATTCCATGGACAGAGGAGTCTGGAGGGCTACAGTCCATGGGATTGCATATTTACATATAATAAATAATAAAATAGTAAGTAATGTCAATAGCTCTCTTTACCTACATATTTGCCAGCTTAAAATTTATGACATCATATTTTAACACTTTAAAGTACAGTGATTATACAGCTCTTTTTTTCATGACACAAAAATTATTAATTACTATTTTGGGGATCAATTTTAACTTTAAAAAATAGATACTGATTCATTTATAGAGCACTAGTCATTTTACGTTTTAATTGCTGAGTGCTTAGATTTATACATACTAATTATAATCTGTAATATTATTTGTTTATGCTCTTGTCATTTAAATAGGGGAAACTGCTGGGATTAATTTTTTTAATTGATAGACTAATAAAAGGACTTAAAGATTTCTATTAAATAAAATCTAATAAACAGAATCATGTTTTCCTACTAATTAAGCAATACTTATATTTAGAATCAAACCTCCTGGAAAAGATGGCATACTCTTTGTCAAAGTGGTACTTAGTAGTTAGACAATAATCTGTGGGTCATTATTAAAACTGTAAGCTATGGGATAGTTATGAACAAAAACAAGCACAAAATCCTGACCATCACCAAACATGTAGTCTATAAATGTAATTTTCTCAAAAACAGAGATGGCTCAAAAACTATAAGATATCAATATCAATTTCTTATTGATATAAAGTCACAATGGGAGACTGTTTTTATATCTTATCTACTTGAATCAATGTAATGTGTATTTATCTTAGCTTTGTCTTTAGGTTTTTTTTTCTGTGTTTCAAAACCATAATCATGGAAAGAGCTTCAAAATGGAAATTTGAGAAGTCAAAATGTGTCAGGTTTACTACTATTGCCTTGAGCAAATCACTAAGACTCTTAGGGTCTCCAGTCTCTTAATTTGTGGATGGGCATAAAAACTGCCTTGCTTATCTCATATGCTAATGGAAAGCTCAAATGAGCAATATATGGAAGAGATGTCAAAAAGCATTGTCTGATACAGAGCAGTACCACAGCAGATCACAGGTCCAGGACGGAGCTCAAGCCCAGTTATGCCACGGACCAGCTGTGTGCCTCTAGGGAAGTCACCGCATTTCTTCCTGCCTCAGTTTCTTCCTCACTGAAGGAGGGAGCTGCACCGTAAGGTTCCTTCCCTCTCCAAGTCTGTGATCTTTAACTGGAAAAACTGATGAGAAAACTTTCTACATGCTTCTGTTTCCCATGAAAGTGATATACGCTGATTAGGTGCTTGTGATTCATTTTAGTCTCTGTCTTGCAAATGAAAGAAAGTCAGCTTGGTTTTTATTTTGGCAAGAGCAGACTCACATGCTTTAGAAATAAGGTGTGGTATTAATTTGTTAACTATATATCAGAACACTCTGATTGTAGGAAGGTGACAATCATGTAGAGTTATGAGAATCATTACTAGGTATGAAATCTGAGCATAAAACTAGCACTAGAAAAGAATCTGCCCTTGAAATAAAGGAAAGCTGTCCCGGTGCTCCATTGCTATTCATTTCTGTTTCAATGCGCACGCCCTACCCAAAGAGGGTGATCACAACTAACCCAGGAGGCAGTGCGGGCCTCGTTTGGCTGTTTAACTCCCTCGGTTGCCCTTTTAATTACTTGTCCTTCTGTAGTGTTAAATTTGGATTTGTGTACACCACTACTAAACCCAGAACAGACAATAGGTGAAACGATGAGAGCTTTTGTTGTCAGATCTATGAGACTGAGTAGGAATCTTTATCTGTCTTGTTCACTGATGTATTCCAAACACTGAGAACTGTGCTTAGTTCATAACAGGCATTGAAACAATATCTGTGGAAACAATGAACTTGCTTCCATTTTCTGTCTTTCTTTTCAGAACTTTTGACTTCTTCTTATACCATTAGCATAAAAAGAGATAAATCACAGAAACGTAACCATGGGTAGCCCTAGCAAAAGAGATAACTGGGCAACAATAAAGTTCTCACACAAATGCTTGAAATCTGCCACCTTAAAATAATCTGAGTTATAAGGAATGCTTGTTGCAGAGTAAAATCACTAAATAAATAGAATCAACACAAAAGCTAAAAATTGTTCTTTTTACATTATTAAAAAGACTACTTCGGACAATGCAGGAAAAAAATCGACCAATAGTTCATAAAACAGGATGAAAAATACATGAAAAAGGGCTATTAATAAGTAAGTTTCTTGTGTTTCCTCCTTTTAAAACTCAAAACAGTGTGGTCTGCCTTGTACCCACATCAAAGGAAACCAGTAACTAAGAATAAGAGAAATGAAGGCTCAAGTCAATCTTTCTCCTGGTGCTGAGACACATTCTAAAAAAATGTTCTTTGAACCAACAACACACTTAGAGAAGCAGAAACAGAACAGGAAGATAAACACACAAGAGGAAACAATAGGACGTCGCCACACCCCCTTCTCTAAAACATGTTTCTTCCCAGCTAAACACGGTAAGTCCAAGAACTCTATTTTTAATGCATGAGTCCTGGTTATGGCACAAACAGATAATGGAAAATCTCTTGTCTTCAGGAAAACTGGAGCCTATATAAGCTTATAAAATAGTATATCTGATATAGGAAGCCTCAAAATGAAAGCACAAAGGAACCAGTGAGTAAATGAATTAATGTCTCTAAGAGAGAATTTCAGAGTATTTCAGGAAGAAGTGACAATGTATAGATCAGTTATCAATTCTCAGTCTTCTCCTCTGCTATACATATGTACAACCACATGCATGTGTGTGTACTTAATTTATATAACTAGAAAAGAGCTGGCATAGTTATACTGCAGAGGGAATTTGAGAGAGTTCCGGAGAAAAGTGGGGTAGGCCCTCAGATCCTGGGATTCTGCAATGGGGAAAGAGGATTTTAAATGAAGGTATGCTCTGTTATCAATGACACTGCTCTGCAATTTCTTAAGAGGCTGTAATAAGAATTTAAATCATTTTTCAATTATTTCTAATGTCATTTATTCATTTACTCCATACATATTTACTGATAGAGGCAATTTCTTGAGACCGTGTTTCTACTGGCAGGCTCTGTAGAGACAGGCCTTTAAAATGGAAGCAAGAAAGTCCAGCCTTTTACAGGTTCAACAAAGACACAGATCGAGGAGATGAAAACCATATTCCAGTACAGCTCCTTGTTCCATTCTTTGAGAACATCAGCATTTAAACTGGTTTTTATGGCAGGGCCTGGAGGCCTAACTATTATGTACAAAATAGAAAATGTGTCTGTAGTTGTATTCAACCAACAGATGAACTGGAACTCAGCTGTTCAAATTGGAGGCTACCTGTTCACCAGGCAACTTCGTTCCACAATTAGTCATGATGCTGATTCATTCTCTCCTAAAGGTTACAGTAAACCAATAGCAGGTCCCACGAATTTCTCGAGTTGCGATTAGGTGCAAACACATTCTCAGCCCTGTCAGACTGAGAATGTCTTCATCCTAAATTCACCAGCATCCAAATGCCAACAATAATATCCCTAGGCCCCTTCCATTACAAAGTTGGTCTTTGCTTTAAAAAAACACCAAGACACTCCCTTAGATAATAACCACTTAAAGTGTTCTCCCTGATTAACAATGGCATTTGTCTAGTGCCCGTGCCAGGAGTGGAAGTCTGTGGCTGTCGAAGCCAGCACAACAACAGAAATATCTCCTGAAAACACAATACAGTACAGATCATTCTTCAAGATTGTCCAGGGGAAACTAGAGGATGAGTGTGTTGATATCTTTTAAAACAATCTGTTAAATGCTTTTAGATCATGTGTCCTGATTACTGGCTAACCTATATATTTTTGGCAATGTTAGTGCCCTGGAGGGCCTGACAATTTGACAAGTAGTTAAGGTCCTCAGTATAGATGAATTTTGAAAAAGTCAAGATAAGCAGAGACTAATTTCCTAAAAAAGTATTTTTGTCTGATCTTTGAAATGCTAAAGGGACCATGTCAGTGGATTATCTTGAGTAAGGAAAGTTTTGTCTTATAAAGACTGCCATTGTAAACAACTAATCCCCTGGTCAGTCATACACACTAGAAGTACACTTTCCAGGAAAGATGCAGTAACTCTTTAGCTAATGGGGCTAGTTAAGAGGGAAGACCAGCTTGGTAGATCAGATTCCCTGTCTTAGTTATCGTTTGCTGCTAATGAATACAGTCATTACAAAGGGTGTTGTAAAGATCCAGTATGACATGTGCAGAAAAACCCAATGTAGCACCTCATATCAGTATTAGCGTCACAATAGAAACACATTTCACCCATGCTCAGAGAAAGTGTTTCAAAAAAAAAATGAAATCTAGAGATGTCTGCATCCCCACATGTTCTGAAGCACTATTCACAATCACCAAGTTGTAGACACAACTTAATGTCTATCAACAGATGGATGGATAAACAAGATGTGGCATGTACATACAATGTAATATTACTCAGCCTTGAAAAAAGAAGGAATTTCTGAAACATAGGAAAATATGGACAAACCTGGAGGACATAAAGTTAAGCAAAATAAGCCATCCATAGAAGGACAGTTATTACATATTTCACTCTATGAAGTATCCAAAACAGTCAAGTTCATCAAATCAAAGAGTGGAAAGATGGTTGCCAGGAATCAGTGAAGAAGAGAAATGGAAGGTGCTAATGAAGGAGCATAAGGTTTCAGTGAAACAAGATGAGTAAACCCTAGAGATCTCCTATGTAACATTGTACCTCTGGTCAATGATAATGTTGCTATTCAGTCTCTAAGTCATGTCTGACTCTTTGTGACCCCATGGACTGTAGCCTGCCAGGCTCCTCTGTCCATGAGATTTCCCAGGCAATAAAACTGGGATGAGTCACCATTTCCTTCTCCAGGGGATCTTCCTAGATCTGGTAGGAACCCACATCTCCTGTACTGGCAGGCAGATTCTTTACCACTGAACCATCAGGGAAGTCAAAGGATAATGTACTGTACACTGAAAAATGGAAGATTTCAGGTTAAGTGTCCTTATTACAATAAATAAAATAAAAAATTTTTAAAGAAGAAATACAACAGAAAAAATTTTTTTGAAGTCTCATTATTAGGACCAGAATATCTGCAATATCTCTATAGGATTATAATGTAATATTATACACCTAAAATTTTATATTTTCTTATAACCAAACACTACAAACATTTCTGTTAACAACAAACCAATAGGGAAGGGAGGTAACCTCTTAAATAGTGATTACTTCTGAAAGATTCAGTTTACCCACTGGATTTCTTCAGCAGATACACAATTACCACATAAGAGACCTAAAAGGATTTTTAGGTATCATTTCAGAAGCAATGAGACTAAGACCTGAAGAGATTAAGGGAATGCCAGACATAGCACCAGAAAGGCATTTCTTTGGATGTCAGTACAATGCTTTTTGCATGATTAGGGTTATTCATACATTGAAAGGATGCAAGTTATCCTTAGATGATCATACAAATAGGGGACATTTGCAAAATAAATACTACTAACCAGTATCTTTTATAATTTACCACTTTTAATCCTCACAGAAACTTTGCAACATAGGAACTACTAGTGCTCCTAAGGTAAGGAGTCAGGCCACTGAAGGCCATAAGACCAGGAAGAGGCAGAGCTGAGGCTCAGATCCAGTCCCAGCCTAACAGCAAATCCTGGCTCTTCTCAACTTGCCTTCCGGAAGGTGACGTGAGTTCTGCAACACCCCTGCCAAGGAAAAAATCATTTCAACTCATTTTCTGGTTCTTACGCAGAAGCTATTGATTCCAAGCTCACATACCTGAGGTGGGGTCGATGGTGAAATAGGATGACAGGTCTCCGGGGACGAGCTCATAGGCCACTGTTCCATACAGCCCGGAATCCCTGTCTGTGGCAAGAACATTGATGACTTCGGTGCCCAGGTGCGCCTGGCCACTAAGGCTCGTCACATAGGTTAATGGGTGAAACACAGGTTCATTATCATTTACATCCTCCAGCTCCACACGAACAAAAGCTTGGGCACTGAGTCCACCCTGTTGGATGGATGAGAAGTGATTACAAATGGGTCTCACGTGAACACTGGGATGCAGCATAAGTGAGAAGGATCCTAGAAAAGACTTCTGAAACAACAAAAAGTATGTGTGTGTGTATTCATTTTACTTTTAACATATATATATGTGTGTGTGTGTGTGTGTGCATTTTACTTTTAAACTTGAGCTATGAGTTCATGTGAATAGCATAATATCTGTACTCCAATACTGATTCTTAAATTAGAATTAGATTACCACACATGTATTTAGGTATGGCTGAATCTCTTCAATGCTCACCTGAAACTATTACATTGTTAATTAGCTATACCTCAATATAAGAGAAAACGTTTAAATAAATAAATAAAAGGAAAAAACTCCTAGGAGGTAATAATTTCAGAGTGGAGGCCAAAGAGGCCTTACTTAAGATTTCCTTAAATAAGGAAATCTCTCCTGACGTCCAAAGAGGAAAAAAAAAAATCAAATCACTGTCAATGCCCGGATAACCTCTAACTGCTGAGGAGAAGAGATAAGGGAGTACTGGAAGGAGGTGCAATTTCAAAAAAGGCAACTGGGGGGAAAGCACCACTAAGAAGGTGCAATCTGAGTAAAGATGGACCCACAGGAGGGACCAGCCCTGCTATTCGGAGGAAAAGCATAACAGAGATGAGACCACATGCGACGGCCCTGAGACAGGAGTGCAGCGCATCCCGAGCCTGATCAGAATAGCAAGGAGACCAGTGGGTGATATCAGAGGGGCGGGGAGCGTCACAGCGGGTTCTGTGGGCCTCTGAGAGGACCGTGTCTCTGACACATCTGAGTGCTGTAAGCAGGGTAGTAGCTTGATTTGCCCCCTGAAAGGCAGCAAGGCTGGAAGGAGGGAGGGAATCCAGGTAGGAGCCAGAAGAATCATCAAGTCCAGGATCGCAGGTGACAGTGAAGCTGCTTTTCCTGCAAACTTAGCTCCAGGCTCATTTTGAGATTTAAAATTTTCCACCTATTAGAAAAGAAATCGAGTGCCTCAAATAGTGCGAGATGGATCACATACTGACTTTTTGTGTGTGCTCCCTTCATCTAAAAACAAGGAGCAGGAAAGAGCACAATAGAAGGAAATAATCCCTGCAATTTTTAGTTTTCTAAACGAAAACATATGCTCCTACTTCAAAGCACCATTTTCCATTTCTATCCGGCATACTTTGACACTTTCATCTTAGGCAAGAGTCCTTGGTAAGTCACAGCAGGGTTTTCTACTCCACTTAGCCTCTTCTCTCTCTCCTTTGTCCCGGTCTCTCTCCCCCACTGTGGCAGGAGGCACTGAGCAAAAAGGAAAATCAAAGGCAGTGAAGAAGCAGCTTTGGCAAGGACAAAGGGAGGCTGCGGTTGTGGACTCTGGAGGGAACATGTGCTGAGCATGAGGGAGGGCGCAAGAGAGAGCATCATTTACTATTTTTGGGGTGACGTTTTGACTGTGAATTCAGAAATGGTTCTCATGCTCTGAGAGCCCATGAATACCCAACACTGAGGACTGAAAAAGATCAGGGAAAGAATAAAAAATAGTGATCTTTCATGTTCTAAGTTGAATAAAGTGCCAGGGCTATGCTAGTTCTAAATGAATACAGTAGACACAATGAAAAAAAAATAAATTAACATAACAGCATATCAATACAATAAAAAAAAAGAAAAAAAGAAATGAACAGTAGAAATAAAAATGAGGTATGGCAAAAAACCATCACAACATTGTAAAGTAATTATTATCCAATTAAAATAAATTTTTAAAAATCAAAACAAAAACAGAAAAACATTGGCAGTACCATCTATTCTGTGTCCTTGACATTTAGACAGGTGCTGTGTCTTCAGCAAACTGAAGTAACCCGTGGGTCCCCAGGTGGAGTGGAGTGAGGGGCTGCAGATGGGAAAGTCTGCACCCCATCTCACAAAGCCCTGCTGGTTCTTCAAGCTGGATTCTTTCCCAGTTTTGCTTTCCCTTTATCTTCCCTTTCCTTGTCCTTTTAAATTTCTCCTCAAGATCAAGAAATCATTTAGGTTCGGGGGTGGGGAGATGCTAAGAAAGCAGGTAGGAGAAGAAATGAGAGTGGCGAACAAGTGAAGAAATGAGGCTCGCTCCACCTTAAGACCTTCGAGAACAAAGATGTTCATTGCTGGGCTGCCCATGAAGACTCTGGATCAGGCCACGCCACCCAAAACAAGCAAAATGTTAGACGGACAAATCTAACAACAAACTGTTGTTACAGTTAGGTGAATCTTCCTGCAGGAATGGTATTACTATAGATCTCAGTTTTCTTTTTTATGAATCCAATTTTTATCTATTAAATGTGTCAACAGGGGGCACTTTCCTGTCATAACAACCATTTGTGAATGAATGTTGAGTGTGCTTTACATATATTTTCTCCTTCAACTGTTATAATCTCACTTTCTAAAGACTTTTATGGGGTCCTCCATTTTTATAATAAGGAAACCAAAGCACAAAGAGGCTAAGTGACTTGTCCAAAGTAAGTGAGACTATAAACAGCAGATCTGTAACTGGAATGGAGATCCATCTGTCCCCAAAGCCCCCATGACTTGAGACTTTTAAAGTATTGCTATGGCATAACTTCGACCTTTCATGAAGGAATGTTTACAGACCATGCTACAGGCAATGCCAACCATGGATTTCGTCTCAGAGGAAAAAGGAAAACAGCGCCCCTGTTTACAAAGAATTAACATTTAGAGACAAGCGCTGTACAGCCTGTGACACAGTGGAACAATCTGGAGCCAAAGATGGGGATCTAATATCTGGCCCTGCCTGTCTCTGGGACCACAGCTTCGACAACACAAGATGGCCCAACTTTGAGCTGCCTCTTCCACAAAGCGGGGCTACCTGCTCACCTTGCAGCCCTGTTGTTGCAAGGAGTGATATGATATGTGTGAAAGCATTTATTATGGCTAACCACCACCAATTAGAAAAATTTACAGGCTCTTTATCCTAAATGCTTGGGAGCAGATGTATTTGTATCGAAATTTTGAATTTTTTAAGTTTCATAAAAGAAATATAGTGCATCCCAGTGAAGTCTGGAATGATGGCCCATAATCTGGGCTGCAAAGTGGACGAATAAACACATTTACAAGGATAAAAAAAAGCCTCAAGGATCTCACAAATGCTGGGGACATATACCTTTCCTGGAAAGAGATTCCAGTTGGACAGATAACATTTAGAAAGAAGCTTTAACAGAGTGCCTGACCCTGGGCAAACAGACTGCGGCCCAAGCAGCAGCTGTGCTAGGAGTGAATTCACCAGGAGCAGGGTAGTGATAGAGGAGGGCTCTCCTGGGTGTCTCCCTGCCTCATTAGCACCTCACTCACTGCTGGGGACCAGAGCACTAAGATGAAAAGTATCTTCACAGAGAAGTCAAGCCCTGAGCCTTTGGAGTGGGAGGAATGACTCCAAGACCCTAGACTACCAGAGGACTAACCCTAGGAGCATCAAACAGTGAGAACTTCCACAAAGGGAGCCACTTGAATACAAGACCTGGCATCACCCAACCACCAGTCACACCCAGTGAAGGACACCTCATCCAAACAGCAAATAGGACAAAAAATAAACCCAATCATCAACAGACAGGATTACCACCTCACTCAGCCTTGCTCATCAGAGGAAAAAAAAAAACAACTCAGCACAAATCTCACCTTATACAAAGCTTACACAAACCACTGCACCAACCAAAAGGAAGTAAGAATTCAACTCTGATCCATGGGAAAAGGAAACCTCAAACACAATAAGATTCAAAAAAAATAATGAAAAGGCAGAGAAATACTATACAAGTGACAGAACAAATGAGAAGTACAGAAGTCCAAATAAATTAAGAGGAAAGAGGCAAACTACCTGAAAAAGAATTCAGAATAACGATAGTAAAGATGATAAGAAACAGAATCAATAGCAGAATATCTGAAGCGGAAAAACAAATCAGTGAGCTGGAAGATAAAATGGTGGAAATAACTTCTGAAGAGCAGAATAAAGTGAAAAGAATGAAAAGAACTGAGGATAGTCTCAGAAACCTCTGGGACAATATCAAATGCACCAACATTCAAATTATAGGGGTCCCAGAAGAAGAAGAGAAAAAGAAAGGGTATGAGAAAATTTTTGGAGAGATTATAGTTGGAAATTTTCCCAACATGGAAAAAGAAATAGTCAATCAAGTTCAAGATGTGCAAAAAGTCCCATATAGGATAAACCCAAGGAGAAACATGCCAAGACATATACTATTAATCAAACTAACAAAGAGTAAATACAAAGAAAGAATATTAAAAATAGCAAGGGAAAAGCAACAAGTAACATACAAGGAAACCCCATAAACTTAACAGTTGATCTTTCAGCAGAAACTCTGCAGGCCAGAAGGGAACAGTAGGATATATTTAAGGTACTGAAAGGGAAAAATCTACAACCAAGATTACTCTACCGGGCAAGGATCACATTCAAAATTGATGGAAGAAATCAAAAGCTTTTCAGACAAGCAAAAATTAAGAGAATTCAGTACCACCAAACCAGCTTTACAACAAATGTTAAAGGGACTTATATAGTCAAGAAATACAAGAGAAGAAAAAGATCTACAAAATCAAACCCCAAACAATTAAGAAAATGGCAATAGGAACATATATATCAATAATTACTTTAAATGTAAACTGATTAAATGCTCCAACCAAAATATAGACTGGCTGAATGGATAAAAAAACAAGACCCATACATATGCTATCTACAAGAAACCCACTTCAGACCTAAAGACACACATGGGCTGAAAGTGAGAGGATGGAAAAATATATTCTATGCAAATGGGAAGCAAAAGAAAGCTGGAGTAGCAATCCTGATATCAGACAAAATAGACCTTAAAATAAAGAAGATTACAAGAGATAAGGAAGGACACTACATAATGATCAAGGGATCAATCCAAGAGGAAGACATAACAACTGTAAATATCTATGCACCCAACATAGGAGCACCTCAATACATAAGACAAACAGTGACAGACATAAAAGGAAAAATCGACATTAACAAAATAATAGCAGGAGATTTTAACACCCCACTCACACCAATGGACAGATCATCAAAACAGAAAATCAATAAGGAAACATAAGTCTTAAATGATACATTAGATGAGATGGTCCTCATTTATATCTTCAGGACATTCATCCAAACACAAAAGAATATACCTTCTTCTCAAGTGCACATGGAACATTCCCCAGGATAGGCCACATCTTGGGTCACAAATCAAACCTCAGTAAATTTAAGAAAATCAAAATTGTATCAAGCATCTTTTCTGACTACAACGCTATGAGACTAGATATCGATTACAAGAAAAAAAAACTGTAAAAAACATAAACACATGGAGATTAAACAAAAGGTTTCTAAATAACCAACAGGTTACTAAAGAAATCAAAAGTGAAATAAAAAAATTCCTAGAAACAACTAACAAGGAAAACACGACAACTCAAAACCTATGGGATGGAGCAAGAGCAGTTCTAAGAGGGAAGTTTATAGCAACACAGTCCTACATCAAGAAACAAGAAAACATCAAATAACTAACCTAACTTTACACCTAAAACAATTGGAAAAAGGAGAACAACAAAAAAAAAAACCCAAAATAGTAGAAGGAGATAAATCATAAAGATCAGAGCAGAAATAAATGAAAAAAAAACGAGAGAAACAATAGTAAAGGTTAAAAGATGGTTCTTTGAGAAGATAAAATTGATAAACATTTAGCTACAGTCATCAAGAAAAAAAGAGAAGAATCAAATCAACAAAATTAGAAATGAAAAAGGAGAGGTTACAACAGACAATGCAGAAGTACAAAGGATTATAAGAGACTATTCTGAACAACTATATGGCAATAAAATGAGTAACCTGGAAGAAATGGACAGATTCTTAGAAAAGTTCAATCTTCCAAGACTGAACCAGGAAGAAATAGAAATTATGAACAACCCAATTACAAGCACTGAAATGGAAGCTATGATACAAAATCTCCCAAAAAACTAAAGCCCAGGACTAGATGGCTTCACAGGAGAATTCTAATAAACATTTCGAGAAGAGCTAATTTCTATCCTTCTAAAACTCTTTCAAAAACCTGCAGAGGAAGAAACACTTCCAAACTCATTCTATGAGGCCACCATCACCCTGATACAAAAACCAGACAAAGACAAAACAAAAAAAGAAAACTACAGGCCATTATCACTGATGAACATAGATGCAAAAATCCTCAGCAAAATTTTATGAAACAGAATTCAGCAACACATCAAAAAGCTCATATAACATGATCAAGTTGAGTTTATTCCAGGGATGCAAGGATTCTTCAATATACAAGTATCAATCAATGTGATACACCATATTAACAATCTCAATAGGTGCAGAAAAATTCTTTGACAAAATTCAGCACCGTTTTATTATTAAAATTCTTCAAAAAATGGGCATAGAAGGAACATACTTCCACATAGTAAAGGCCATATATGATAAGCCCACAGCAAATATTATTCTCAATGGTGAAAAGCTGAAAGCATTCCCCCTAAGATCAGGAACAAGACAAGGGTGTCCACTTTCACCACTATTATTCAATATAGTTTTGGAAGTCCTAGCTATAGCAATCAGAGAAGAAAAAGAGATAAAAGGAATCCAGATTGGAAAAGAAGAAGCAAAGCTCTCACTGTTTGCAGATGACATGATACTGTACATAGAAAACCCTAAAGATACTATCAGAAAATTACTAGAGCTAATCAGTGAATTTAGCAAAGTTACAGGATACAAAATCAATATACAGAAATCACTTGCATTTCTATACACTAACAATGAAAAATCAGAAAGAGAAATTAAGGAATCAATCCCATTCACTATTGCAAGAAAAAAGAATAAAATATCTAGGAATAAACTTACCTAAAGAGACAAAAGAGTCTTCCCTGTAGCTCAATTGGTAAAGAATCTGCCTGCAATGCAAGAGACCCAAGTTCGATCCCTGGATCAGGAAGATCCTCTGGAGAAAGGAATGGTACTCTACTCCAGTATTCTTGCCTGGAGAATCCCATGGACAGAGGTGCCTGGCAGGCCACAGTCTGTGCTATCGCAAGGAGCTGGACACGACTGAGCAACTAACACTAACACTACTACTACTACTAAGGAGACAAAAGAACTGTACACAGAAAATTATAAGATTGATGAAAGAAATCAAAGATGACATAAGCAGATGGAGAGATATTCCATGTTCCTGGGTAGGAAGAACCAATATTGTGAAAATGACTATACTACCAAATGCAATCTATAGATTCAATGCGATCCCTATCGAATTACCAATGGCATTTTTCACAGAACCAGAAAAAAGAATTTCACAATTCATATGGAAACACAAAAGACCCCAAATAGCCAAAGCAGTGTTGAGAAAGAAGAATGGAGCAGAAGGAATCAACCTTCCTGACTTCAGACTATACTACAAAGCTACAGTCATCAAGACAGTATAGTAGTGGCACAAAAACAGAAATATAGACCAATGGAACAAGATAGAAAGCCCAGAAATAAACCCATGCACCAGTGGGAACATTATTTTTGACAATGGAGGCAAGAATATACAATGGGGCAAAGAGAGCCTCTTCAATAAATGGTGATGGGAAAACTGGACAGCTACATGTAAAAGAATGAAATTAGAACACTTCCTAACATCACACACAAAGATAAACTCAAAATGGATTAAAGACCTAAATGTAAGACCAGAAACTATAAAGCTCTTTGAAGAAAAGATAGGCAGAACACTCAATGACATAAATCAAAGCAAGATTTCCTATGACCCACCTCCTTGAGTAATGGAAATAAGAACAAAAACAAACAAGTGGGACCTGATCAAACTTAAAAGCTTACAGCAAAGGAAACTATAAAGCAAGGTGAAAAGAAAACCCTCAGAATGGGAGAAAATAATAGCAACTGAAACAACTGATTAATTTCCAATATATATAAGCAGCTCATACAACTCAATACCAGAAAAACAAACAACTCAATCAAAAGGTGGGAAAAAGACCTAAACAGACATTTCTCCAAAGGAAACATACAGATGGCTAACAAACACACGAAAAGATGCTCAACATCGCTCATTATTAGAGAAATGCAAATCAAAACTACAATGAGATATCACCTTACACTGGTCAGAATGCTCACCATCAAAAAGTCTATAAACAATAAATGCTGGAAAGGGTGTGGAGAAAAGGAAATACTTTTGCATTATTGGTGAGAATGTAAATTGATACAGTCACTATGGAAGGCAGTATGGAGATTCCTTAAAAAACTAGGAATAAAACCACCATATGACCCAGCAATTCCACTCCTAGGGATATACCCTGAGGGAAGAGACACACGTATCCCGTTGTTCATGGTGGCACTATTTACAAAAGCTCTTAGAACCTGGAAGCAACCTAGGTGTCCATTGACAGATGAATGGATAAAGAAATTGTAGTACATACACACAATGGAATATTACTCAGCCATAAAAAGGAACTCATTTGAGTCAGTTCTAATGAGGTGGATGAACCTCAAGCCTATTATACACAGCTAAGTAAGTTAGCAAAAGAAAGATAAATATTATATATTAACACATGTATATGGAATCTAGAAAAACAATACTGAAGAATTTATTTGCAGGGCAGCAATGGAGAAACAGACATGGAGAAAAGACTTACAGACATGGGGAGAGGGAAGGAGAGGGTGAGATGCGTGGAGAGAGTAATATGGAGACTTACTTTACCATGTGTAAAATAGATAGCCATAGGGACTTTGCTGTATGGCTCAGGAAACTCAAACAGGGGCTCTGTATCAATCTGGAGGGGTGGGATGGGGAGGGAGACGGGAGGGAGATTCAAAAGGAAGAGGATAATGGCTGAGTAATATTCCATGGTGTATTCACCAGCCCAGGTTGGGTGCATGAGACAAGTGCTCGGGCCTGGTGCACTGGGAAGACCCAGAGGGAACGGGTGGAGAGGGAGGTGGGAGGGGGGACCGGGATGGGGAATACATGTAAATCCATGGCTAATTCATTTCAATGTATGACAAAAACCACTGCAATGATGTAAAGTAATTAGCCTCCAACTAATAAAAATAAATGGAAAAAAAAAACAAACAAGCAGGATGACAAAAAAAAAAAAAGATTAACAAACCATCAAGGAAGAGGATACATGTATGCCTATGGCTGATTCGTGCTGGGGTTTGACAGAAAACAACAAAATCCTGTAAAGCAATTATCCTTCAATTAAAAATAAATAAATTTTTAAAAATAGCCTCATTTGAGTTTGACTCAGGTTTCTCATCAAATGAGCTTTTAAACATTTCCATCTTGAGAGCTTTCAGATCTACAGACAAAAGGCTGGGGATCTTTACTACTCAGATGCAGGTGTGCTGTGAGCACTGGGTGCAGGGAAGCCTCGGGACCCTTGAGACAGGTCCTCACAAACAAAAAGGCTCTTTCAGCCCAGTGGGTGTGCAGTCCTCAGACTCGAGAAGCCCTTTTTAATTGGGAGATGTGGTCCCTGAGACATCTGCGGAGTGAGGAGGACCCACTATGGTCCCTCCCAAAGGGGTTCAAGGGCAGTCTCTTCAGATTTCAAATCAGAATCCTGTCACTATGGCCAATCCAGTCACTTTCCTGCTCTCCTTCAGCACCTTTTCCATAAAAGTCCTTCCCTTGCTCCTGTCTGTGGAGCATTCCCAGCTACTTCTGGTTGAATGCTGCCTCACTTGAATCAAGTTTTGTTCAAATAAATTCTTGAAAGTTAAAAAAAATAGGATTAAAAAACATATTTCAAGTGAAAATAACATCCTATAAAATATAACTACATTAAAAAAAAGTCTCTGTCACGTTTTAGGATGCATGTTTTGGAGGGAGAGGGAGAAAAATGGGAAAAATCTAAAGAAAAGCCTTGATGGACAGATTCATGGGGCTTGATTTAAATGCTAAGGAGGATAGATTTTATTCTGCACATCTGTAGATTCAGTAAAAAGTGTGGTGTGCATACCTTGAATACATATATATTTACTAATAAATTATGTATTCATTTACTGTCTGTATTATTTATATTAAAAACACCACAAAAGGTTTATAAGGATGAAATTCAAAGTTTTCACATTTTCCTCCTAAACCCCCACTTGGGACACTATTACCATCATGAATGAAGGGACGTGATCAAATCTAGGTTTAAGAAAAAGATACCTGAGGTGGCAATTAAAAAGGTGCATCTTAAAAAGAAACAAAGAGGTTCCTTAGTCAAAAAGTTATGAAAATGGTGAATTAACCAAGTCAAATATGTTCTCAGACTCTGGATTTCTCACAGAACCTTCCAGAGGCATGTTTCTATGGGGTGGGGTGAGTTCTAATGTGTTTTCCACTCTTATTTACCACAGAACTCTCAGTGGAAGGGGCATCTCAGGAGGCAAGAATACCATAGGACATAGGTGGGGAAAGCTCATCTAAGCTCACTTTCTCTATCTCCTCAAGTGTTCACCTCACAATCCTCTGAAACTAAACTTCTATCTAGCTCCTCAAGACTGCCTTGATCATGCAACCTCTGAGAGACTCTGTCCAGAACTGCCCAAATAAGCAGCTTCCAGATTCCTGGCCCTTATGACATATTAAATGTGTATTATTTAACCTGGAGTACAACTTAAATAGCCAACATTTATCATGAACATATATAATAGTGAAGGGCTAGTCAATTTATTTTCCATTTTGCTAGTCTGAGACAATGTTCTCCTAAGCCTGGAGTGGTAACACAGAGTTGATATAGCTTTATCTCAGCTAAATGTGGGAATTTAGGAGCTAAATGTGGGAATAACTTGTTACATAGCAATAGGTAACTGATACACCCCATAAATTCTCAGTATATTTAATTTTTAACTTTGTCTTATCTTTCTCTTTCCACCAACAAATTTTGATTCACTTTGGTATAATTTTAATAATTTAAGTTTGAAAATTATGGTAAGAGACTCTTAACCAATCTACCTGAATCTCAATTCTCACAAGAAGTGTTGTGAAAGTTGGGAGTATTTTGGGAAAGCACCAGTCTTGAAAGCATACAACACTGGAGACAGGGGGGTTGTCTAGGACCATCAATGCATATGGAAAATTTCTGCTGTTTGTCTGTTTTGGCTATTGTCTACTCCCCAGGCTCTGTTTTTGCCTCTGCGGCTCCTGAATAGTAGAATATTAGTATCAATCCTTCACATCTCTTAGCATTTTCTGGGCTGTTCTTTCCCTTGCCAGTGCATTAGAGTCTACAGTTCATAACTCAATGAGCAAAGGTGAAGGGAACTGAAGGTCCAATTTTTAAGGAAAAAAAAACAAAAAACAAACAGTGAGCCTTGGTGTCACCAGAGTCAAGAAAAGCAGTGTTCAAAGAACAATTTCAAATCCTTTGGGAAGCTGAACAAAATGAAAATAAAGAATCTGAGGATGTGTCACAATGTAAATCACACTCATAAAAGCAGTTGTATTAGAGGGGGGATGGAAAGAAGGATCAAAGAAAGACTGAAAAGTGAGAAAACAGACAACTATTTTAAGTAACTCTACTGTGGGCTTCCCAGGTGGCGCTAGTGGTAAAGAACTTTCATGCTAATGAAGGAGACAAAAGAGACTCAGATTCCATCCCTGGGTCAGGAAGATCCCCTGGAGAAGGAAATGGCAACCCACTTCAGTATTCTTGCCTGGAGAATCTCATGGACAGAGGAGACTGGTAGACTACAGAGGGTCTCAGAGAGTCAGACACTACTGAAGCAACTTAGCATGCACAGACTGTGAAAGACAGAAGAGGAAGAAATGGTTTTCTCAAAAGGTACATGAAACTAAAAGAAGGCTTTTTTCAAAAGATGGAAACCATTATTATGCCTTGTATGCTTACAGGAGACATTCAGGTTGAATTTGAGAAAATCATTATAGAAGTGAAATCCGTAAGACAGCTGGAATGGTTGGGAGCCTGATCAGCAGAGGGACTTGCTTTCGATGCAAACAGGGAAATCTGTACTATGCTAACAGGAAAGAGGGCAAAAGATGTGAGCTGATAGCTAGCAGGAAGGTAAGGTCTCTCTCAAGCAGGTATGTTATTTTTCTCCACGTTCAGCTGCTTAGACAAATACAGAAAAGGCAGAGTCAGGTTGATATAGGGCTGGGGTTTTACCTGGAAAGTTCTATGGAGTAACAGAACTAAAGGGAATTTGCAACTGAGTGATTTTAAACTAGTGATCTGACCAGGAGAAGCGTTATCTATGGGCATGGAGATGCTATGTGAGTGAAGAGAAAGATTAGAATGTCTATCAGAATACTGCATGCTTGAAATCAAAGTTTCAGAGGTTGGAAACTAGAAAGTCAAGAGACTGAGAGGTTTTTGGGGTCGGATTGTTCAAAAAAAATGGACAGTAAAGTTTCCAGGAGGCTTTTGGACTCTGTGGGAGAAGGTGGGATGTTTCAAGAGAACAGCATCAAAACATGTATACTATCTAGGGTGAAACAGATCACAAGCCCAGGTTGGATGCATGAGACAAGTGCTCGGACCTGGTGCACTGGGAAGACCCAGAGGGATCGGGTGGAGAGGGAAGTGGGAGGGGGGATCGGGATGGGGAATACATGTATATCCATGGCTGATTCATGTCAATGTATGACGAAGGCCACTGCAAAGCTGTGAAGTGATTAGCCTCCAACTAATAAAAAAAAAAAAGTTTCCAGGAGGGAACAACAGTAGAGAGGAAAACTGAGTAAGATGTAAAAGTTCTTGATGACAAAGAGGTTTGGAGCACGACAGCAGCAACAAACAGTGCCCATGGTATAATCTGACAACGTAAACTTCAAAAAGATTTGCTTTTGAAGAATGAAAGGCGTAGGAATGATTTGGATGCTGCGATGGGCGACAGGAGGGCACCTGCCTCAGCACCTTAATCCTGGCTTGTGATTAGTGGATATAGCTTCTCTGAGAGAGCAGGAAGGAGTCTGTATTCTTGAGGGATGCCTGTTGTGACCAGAGCAAGAAGATGAAGGCGCTGTCAGAGACCAGACTGAGAGCATAATGGCGTGTGCTAAATGATGGGCCAGGAGTTCCAGAGCGTGTGTCCGAAGACTGGTCTGAGTTAAAGGGTGAACAGAGGGTGAGCAGGAGACTGGTCTGAACTAAAGGGAGAACAGAACAGCACAGGGATGAGAAGACAGATGAGGGGTGGCTGGGAGGCTTAAATGTCTAGAGATAAGAATGAGGTAAACTGGTGTTCAAGACCTTTTGGGATTAATCCCGGTACTGTATTAAACAGTGGCAGACAAGCATTTTGAAATATGACTCAGACAACTGAGGTAGAAAATGTGGGCAGCTGGGCAGTGGTTTATTCCTGAAATTGGGAAGGGGTGGTGATCAATGAAATATATGGTAAGAATAAACACTTGGAAAATGAGATAATACAATCTGTTAAAATGAAAATGAGCATGTCCTAAGTTTTAGTCATGCAGAACGAATGCAATCTGGAGATCTAATGCACAGCATGATGATTATAGTTAATAATACTGTATTATATAGTTTACTTGAAATTTGCTGAGAGTCTATCTTAAGGGTTCTCACCACTCACTATGTTTGATGACGAATCTGTTAATTATCTTAATTGTGGCCATCATTTCACAATGTATACATATAATAAAAAACACCATGATGTATACTTTAAATATATATGATTTCAATTTATTAGTTGCATGTCAATAGAGCTGAGGGAAAAGAGAAAAAATGAGGATGCCCTTTTACTCAGCAAGTTTGCTTCTAGAGATTTTTTTGCTTTGCACACAAAGTCTGTAGTACAACTTCAATAGTCAATATTTATCATGAAAATATACAATGGTGAAGGGCTAAGTCAATTTACTTTCTGTATTGCTAGTCTGAGACAACCATCCCCTAAGCCTGGAGTGGTGAGATAGAGTTGAAATAGCTTTATCTCAGATACATATTTCAGCTACAGAATTTGAGATGTCAAAAAAAATAGAGATAGAATATTAATAAACATACACACCAAAAAAGAAACATTCATTTGCTAACAGTGAATGGTAAAAGGAAACAGGAGCTAGATATAAATATGGAATAATTCAATTACTGTGAAAAATCAGTTGACTTCTAGTGTAATCCAATTACTTATTTTCATTATGTAATTTTATAGCATCCTCCTGACTTCCATGTATGAGGTAAATAGCTACAACTGTAGCAGAAAAAAATGGCCTATTTCAGAAGTACTATGGGTAGAATACAGGAAGTGATTGAGTTTAAAAATAGTGACAGTCATCATAGGGATAAACAGAGAAGAAGCCCAGAACATCCAGGTATAAGAAAATTCTTCTACTGATGAATAGATATCTCTTAGCAACAACAGGCAAATGGGTTCTCAGTGATTTCTTCCAAAGAGCTTTCAGGAAAAACTATAGATTACCAAGGTAATTCTGTACAGTTAAAGGCCTTTGGCAAGGTGCAGTTCATTGTTTTAAATAAATTCATTATTGCCCAGAATCCAACATCTAAGATTAAAATATCTTGCCTGAGTTCATTAATTTTTCAGATCCAAGCTAGATGGCTTTTAGGGGATAGTCTACCAAGTCATTATCAACCTTGATATCTTCATCTTTACCAACTGTTTTGATTAATAACTTGTGCTGTGAGCAGATATTGCAGGGTGACAATGACAGATGCAGACTTCATCCTATAGATATGCACAGTTCATCTCAGAAGAAACTGACAAAGATTACGCTGAGAGCATAATAAATACTTCACACTGAAACACACACACACACACACACACACACACACACACACACACTGCTTGCTCTTATATATTCTGAGACAAACACAAGGAAAATTGGGGGCAGTTTTAGGTCCGAACAAAGTGAAATTAGGAAGCTGTTAAAAGGCTATGATTTGGGGGTGAGGAAAGACTCTTCAAAAATTTGTCTTTAAAAATATATCAGCAGGTCTGCCCCAAGAGAACCTGCTTCCAGGCAGGTTAAGTGTGCAGCTCCCTCAGAGGTCCCCTGCCACTGCAGACATACATGATGGACAAGAAGGAGAAAACAGCCACCAAGATGGAGAAGAAGGTGTCCAAGTGCTGAAGAAAGATGAGACTCTTAGGCTCTGATAGCCCATTTTTAGATGCTAGATGCTAGAAAGACTCATATAGTAGAAATAGCATGATCCCCTACTCCGCAGTGTTGAATGTATTGTTCTCTGCTCATCCCGAGAAAGATGAAACGACCCTATTCACCACACAGATCTTTGGGTCCTGCATTTGGCAATCAAGACCTGGGAGCAAGTCAAATCATCAGGAGGTCCTTTAAGTCAAGGCAATATCAGATGGGAGCCTGGAAGACACAGCTGACTCTTCCTGCTGGCTTCCCCAACAGTGCAAGAGACATCTGAGAAAATGACGCATATGCCTTTAACCTGGGCATGTTCACATGAGGAAGCTGTTGCCTTGAGGGAATGGGGCCACACCCAGGCCAGGCTGCCAAATGTCCATCACCCTCCAGGGGACGGTGACTGTCTGTGGAGGCCACTGGAAGACGTCAACAAGGGTGGACCAACACATCCTGCATTCAAATAAAATCCAAGGAAGTCTGAGGAAAGAAGAAAAGGCAGATGGGTACAGACCTGGATTTCCCCTGGGGGAAAGAGCTCACTCACTCCACAGTCAGTGTTTAGACAGGTGTGGCCTGAATCATCAGCCACTGCTCCTTGGGTGTTGGGGTGTCTGTGGTGAGGAAGAGGAAGAGGGCCTGAGGGGTGACTACTTCGATGACCTGTGCTTTGATGACACTGGGATGAACCACTGGTTTGTGGGACTGCTGCAGGAATCTGGGTCAGAGACGAAAAAATGTAAATGAGGCAGGAAAAAAAAAAAAAGAAAGAAAGAAAGTGAAACCCAGGGATGTCTCTGGAGGTCCAGTGGTTAAAACCTCATCTTCCAATAATGCAGGGGGTATGGTGTTGATCCCTGGTCAAAGACCTATGATGCCCCATGACTTACAATCAAAAACCCAAAGCAAAACAGAAGCAATATTGTAAGAAATTTAATTTTAAAAAAGTGAAATGCAAAGATGATAACAAGCAGGAAAGTGGGGAAGCATCATCCAGATGCTGCAGGAGGGGCTGAAAGTTGTGGATGCAGAGGATGAGATCATGATCACCACTGAACAAGTGCCCTCTATCCCAGGCAATGGGAAGGAGGAAGAGTTCAGAAGAAGCCTGTGGCCTCTGATGGAGCCAAGTCCTTGCTTCCACATCATGCTGGCTCTGAAGCATGGGCTGCTCTAGGTTTATGGGGCTTGTCTGAAGCAGGTGACTGCCACTTCACCCTCAGACTTGCACTTCCTTGGTCTCCACAAGATGGAAGAATGGAAGATGGCAGAGATGGATCCAAAAACGAAGAGCATCTGAAGTAGAGTTGGAAAAGAAGGGGGATGAGATACAGGACTCAGAAGGAAGAAGTCAAGATGAGGAAGATGATGACAACAGACAGGAAAGTGGGGAGGAGGGTGACTCTGCCCAGGACTGAGCAATACTGGGACTTGACACAAAGGAGAAGAAAATGCTGAGAGTAGCCCATAACCCATGACAAAAACTTTCTCTGATGATTTAAGATGCTACAATGGGTCAGAAGTTAAACTGAGTAGTGAATTCCCTCCATAACTTTGGATGTTACTTCGAAGAAATTGGAACAAGACAAGGTAGCTGCAAAGATTTTATTTTGTATATTCTGATACCTACCAGGGTTCTCATCAGCCCTTTGACATCCTTTCTGGGAAAAGTCTGCATTGACTGCATCTTCTTTTTCTGTATCCTGATGCTTTGACATCTGGGGTGTTGATTGTCCTGGAGGGACTGCCAGGATCAGGCAAGTATGCCTTTCCAATGTAAACAACAATCTGAACCACCTCCTGCACTGGCTCTCTACACTCTAGGCTGGTCACCCCATAACCACCTGCCCTGCTAACTCCTGCATTGGCAGACAGATTCTTTACCACCAGGCTACCTGGGAAGTCCCATCACCTGCCCTAATCACTCCATAATCAACTGTCCTAATCACCCCCGAGCCAGGTACCAGGTAACTAGAGACGGCCTTTATGGCCCAGGCTACTGAGACTATTCAATCTAGCCAATCTTAAGCCTGCTTATTCTGTCTCTCCCACTCTTTCCCTCCGAAACCACAACAAAGACCCTTACCCAAAGTTTTCCTCTTTCCTCTGCTTCCTGATTGACCCCAGTGCTTTCCATCATGCGTCCACTACATACACACGTTCTCGTAATGTGGCATGCCCTTCCTCTTGGGATCTGTGAGCATAATAAACTGTTTTTTCAGTGGCAGCTGTCTCCTTACTGATATAAAAATAATAATAAAATCTATATTAAGTCAGGAAGGGTGCAGACCAGGTGCCATCTGTAACAGAGCTGGGCTTAGGATATCACCTCAACAAGGGGATGAAGTCCCCACAGGAAGGATGTTTCTATCCCCAAAAAACAAGAGTGTGTTGTACTGTGTTGGAGGGTTTTGCATCTACAAAACAGAGTTTTTATAGAGGAATATCCTATAGATACAACATTGTACAGAATACTCACATACGCCATTGTCTATAACAAAATACCATAGAGGGATGGCTTATAAACAATAGAACTTTATTTCTTATAGTTCTGGAGGCTAGGAGTCTGTGGTTAGGGTGCCACTATGGCTAGTTTCTGATGAAGCCCAAGACTTCTTCTTGTGTCCTCAGACAGCAGAGATGCTGAGGAGTTCTCTGGGGCTTCTTTCACAAAGGCACTAATTCCATTCATGAGGGCTCCACCTCCATGACCTAATCACCTCCCAAAGGCTCCATCTCTTAATATCACCCTGGGTTTTAGGATTTCAAAATATGAATTTGAGGGGAACACAAATATATAGACTGTAGCTATCTTGAACTTGAAGAATATCTTCTCTTTGATTTCTAAAAACTAGCAAAAGCTGCTTACATGGTCTTACACACTTTCTTAGTTATCCTGACAATCAAATACGTTTTATAGCTGGAGAAAGGAAGCGTCTCTTTCAGTCTGGGAAAGCTTTGTGGATGGATGGTATAGTTGAAGAGGAACCTGAATGTTGCAGTAGAGATTGGTGAGCTGAGAGGGAAAGAAAGCATTCTTCATAGAGTAAGTGTGCAGAGTAGGGGTCAATATGAAAGCAGAAAGAAATAGGCAAGGAGGTTTAAATTAAATTTCTAGATTGATTTTTTTTTTATTCTACTGCCAATGTTCCTAATTGATGCACTCCTTTTTTTGGGAGTAAAAAATTTCTGGCATCAAGTGATCTTAATTTTATTAAGATAACCAACTAATTAGAAACAGATGTTCAACTACTGCAGCATTGGATTTAAACTGGTTATTTAATCCTAGGATGCCTTTTACAACTGGCACAAAGTCTATTAATAATGTATTTCTGAAGACTTGGGTAAATATTTCTATATGCATATATTGAGGTTTAAATAATCACATAGACTTAAATTAACCTAAACTCCTCTGTCTACTATTGTTTTTGTTTCCCATTGCTTTTCTAACATAGAAGCAAAACATTCCTGAAACGACACATACAGGGATTGGTAAAATCTAAACAAATAGACCATGGTACTTTTATTGAGTTAAATGACTTTCCTTTCAAGTTAGTATCCACATGAATGTTGTTGTTCATTGTTCAGTCACTAAGTCATGTCAGACTCTTTGCAACCCCATGGACTGCAGCGCATCAGGCGTCCCTATCCCTCACTATCTCCTGGAGTTTGCCCAAGTTCATGTCCATTGAACCAGTGATGCTATCTAACCATCGCATCTTCTGCCGCCCCTTTATCCTATTGCTTTCAATCTTTCCCAGCATCAGGGTCTTTTCAAATAAGTCAGCTCTACACAGCAGGTGGCCAAAGTTTTGGAGCTTCAGCTTCAGCATCAGTCCTTCCAGTGAACACTCAGGGTGTTTCCTTTAAGATTGACTAGTTTGATCTCCTTGCAGTCCAAGGGACTCTGAAGAGTCTTCTCTAGCACCACAATTCAAAAGCATCAATTCTTTGGCACACAGCCTTCTCTATGGCCTAACTCTCACATTCATACATGACTACTGGGCAAACCATAGCTTTGACTATATGACTTTGTCAACAAAGGGATGTCTCTGCTTTTTAGTATGCTGTCTGGGTTTATCATAGCTTTCTTTCCAAGAAGTAAGTGTCTTCTAATTTCACAGCTGCAGTCATCATATGTGGTGACTTTGGAGCTCAAGAAAATAAATCTGCCACTGTTGCCACTTTTTCCCCACCTATTTCACATGACACGATGGGACTGGATGCCTTGATCTTAGTCTTTTTAATGTTGAGTTTTAACCCAGATTTTTCACTCTCCTCTTTCACCCTATCAAGAGGCACTTTTCACTTTCTGCCTCTAGAGTGGCAGAAGAGTATCTGGAGTTGTTGACATTTCTTTTGGAAATCTTGATTCCAGCTTGTGATGCATAAAGCCCAGTATTTCACATGATAGAAGTTAAATAAGCAGGATGACAATAGATAGCCTTGCATACTCCTTTGCCAATTTTGAACCACTCAGGTATTCCATGCCCAGTTCACTTTGCTTCTTGACCTGCATACAGGATTCTCAGGACACAGGTAAGATGGTGTTGGAGAAGACTCTTGAGAATCCCTTGGACTGGAAGGAGATAAAACCAGTTAATCCTAAAGGAAATCAGTCCTGAATATTCACTGGAAGGACAGTTGGTGAAGTTGAAGCTCCAATATTTTGGCCACCTGATTCGAAGAACTGACTCACTGGAAAAGACCCTGATGCCAGGAAAGATTGAAGACAGGAGGAGAAGCGGACGACAGAGATGAGATGGTTGGATGGCATCACCAACTCAATGCACATCATCAAATCAATGCACATCACCAACTCAATAGACAAGTTTGAGTAAGCTCCATGAGTTGGTGTTGGACAGGGAAGCCTGGCGTGCTGCAGTCTATGCAAGAGCTGGACATGACTGGGTGACTGAACCAAACTGAGGTAAGATGGTCTGATATTCCCATTTCTTTAAGAATTTTCCAATTTGTTGTGATACACACAGTCAAAAGCTTTAGTATCACCAACAAAGCAGAAGTAGATGTTTTTCTAGAATCCCCTTGCTTACCCTATGATCCAGCCAATGTTGGCAATTTTATCCACGGCTCCTATGCCTTTTCTAAACCTAGTTCATGATTCATGCACTGCTGAAGCCTAGCTTGAAGGATTTTGAGCATAACTTTACTAGCATGTGAAATGAGCACAGCTGCACAGTAGTTTGAACATTCTTTGGCATTGCCCTTTTTTGAGATTGGAATGAAAACTGACCTTTTTCAGTCCTGTGGCCACAGCTGAGTTTTTCAAATTTGCTGATATATCACTTTAACAGCATAATCTTTTAAGATTTTAAATAATTCAGCTGGAATTCCATCATCTCGACTAACTTTGTTCATAGTAATGGTTCCTAAGTTCCACTTGACCTCACACTCTAAGATGTCTGGCTCTACATAAGTGACCACATTATCATGGTGATCCAGTTCATAAAGACTTTTTTTTTTTTTTTTATAGTTTTTCTATGTAGTCTTGTCACTTCTTAATCTCTTCGGCTTCTGTTAGGCCCTTGCCTGTCCTTTATCATGCCCATCCTTGCATGAAATTTTGCCTTGATATCTCCAAATTTCTTAAAGAGATTTCTAGTCTTTCCCAGTCTATTATTTTCCTCTATTTCTTTGCATTGTTCATTTAAGAAGGCCTTCATATGTCTCCTTGCTGTTCTCTAGAACTTTGCTTTCAGTTGAGTATATCTTTCCCTTTCTTCCTTGCCTTTAGCTTTTCTTCTTTTCTCAGCAATTCATAAAGACTTCTCAGACAACAACTTTGCCTTCTCGCATTACTTTTTTTTTGGATGGTTTTGGTCACTGCCTCCTGTACAATGTTATGAACCTCCATCCACAGTTTTTCAGGCAGTCTGTCTACCAAATCTAGTATCTTGAATCTATTCATCACCTCCACTGTATAATCATAAGGGGTTTGATTTAGGTCATACCTGAATGGCCTAGTGGTTTTCCCTACTTTCTTCAATCTAAGCCTGAATTTTGTAATAAGGAGGTCATGATCTGAGCCATAGTCAGCACCAGCTATTATTTTTGCTGACTGTATAGAGCTTCTAAATCTTGGGCTGCAAAAAATGTGATCAGTCTGATTTCAGTATTGACCATATGATGATGTCTATGTGTAGAGTCATCTTTTGTGCTGTTGAAGGGGGCATTTGCTCTGACCAGGGTGCTCTCTTGACAAAACTGCTAGCTTTTGCCCTGCTTCATTTTGTACTCCAAGGCCAAACTTGCCTGTTACTCCAGGTATCTCTTGACTTCGTACTTTTGCATTCAATCCCCTATGATGAAAATACTTGTAATAAATAAATTTAGACTTATTTGTTCCATCAATTCATGTAGGTAGCTTCTCCCACTAATTTCAAAAATTAGACCAGAAAGGTAATAGCAGTACTGATCTATATGAGTGCGTATAAAGCAGATAAAAAAATTAAGGAAAGTCTCTAAAACAGACTACATAAAAAGAATGTGCAGAATAATGCATATAGAAGGCTATCTTTGCTGCACTGTAATGGAAAGTTGACCAAGCTCTTCCTAAAATGTACTTGAAAATGTAAAATGATTAGGGACAACCAAAGCAATCTTGAAAATGGACAAATCTAAAAAAATACATGATATCATGACCTATTATAAAGCTAAATAATCAACAGAATATATAGCTAGTACAAAGGTAGACAAGTAAAAAAATAGGGTACCCAGAAATAGACACACATATATAATTACAAGATTTATGACAGAGGTGACACTGCACACAGTGAGGAAAGACTGACCATTTCAGCAAATGGTGCTGGGTCAACTGAATATCCACACTGGGAAAAAACGAAACTTCCCCCCATGAGACTGAAATAATAAGTGCAAAAGTTAAAACAATTAAATATTTGAAAGAAACTGTCTTAATGTCCCTGCGCACTGTGCTAAGTCACTTCAGTCATGTCCAACCCTTTGCGACCTGATGGATCATGGCCTGCCAGGCTCCTCTGTCAAAGTGATTCTCCAGCAAGAATACTGGAGTGGGTAGCTATTTCCTCCTCCAGGTGACCTTCCTGCCCCAGGGATCTAAGCTGAGTTTCTGGCATTGCTGCTGCTGCTGCTAAGTCGCTTCAGTCGTGTCCGACTCTGTGCGACCCCATAGATGGCAGCTCACTAGGCTCCTCCGTCCCTGGGATTCTCCAGGCAAGAACACTGGAGTGGGTTGCCATTGCCTTCTCCAATGCATGAAAGTGAAAAGTGAAACTGAAGTCACTCAGTCATGTCTGACTCTTCGCGACCCCATGTACTGCAGCCCACCAGGCTCCTCCATCCATGGGATTTTCCAGGCAAGAGGACTGGAGTGGGTTGCCATTGCCTTCTCCTCTGGCATTGCAGGCAGATTCTTTACAGTCTGAGTCGCCAAGGAAGCCCTTAATGTCCCTAATATAAGCAATACTTCGTAAAGGGACAGAAAAAGTATTGGCTGCGAAGGAAAACAAATGGATAGTGCCCCTATAGATCTTAGGGTTTCCCTGGTGGCTCAGATGATGGTCAATTGACATGAACATTAGAAAGGACAAAGTCAGCAATGCATGCACTGTGCTGTGCTTCAGTCACTCAGTCACGTCCGGCTCTTTGTGACCCTGTGGACTGCAGCCCGCCGGCACCTCTGTCTATGGGGATTCTCCAGGCAAGAATATTGGAGTAGGTTGTCATGCCTTCCTTCAGGAGATCTTCCTAACCCAGGGATCAAAACCAGGTCTCCCACATTGCAGGCAGATTCTTCACCGTCTGAGCCACCAGAGAAGCCCAGGAACACTGGAGTGGGCAGCCTGTCCCTTCTCCAGGGGATCTTCCCAACCCAGAAATCGAACTGGGCTCCCCTGTATTGCTGGTGGAGTCTTTACCAAAGCAATGAATGAAACACATCAAATATACAAAAAAAAAAAATCAAGAATTTATAATCAAAGTAAGAAAAAAATCATCAGTAATGTTTGAAGATAGTAAAGGTATTGACTCATTATTTTAAAAACTGGTAAAACAAAGTGAAATAATCAAGCATTATCCTGCCTTTCTTGAAGAACTGTACTTCAAGCCAATCAAATAGTTGATGAGAGAACATTCTTCTTAATTGAAGAATTTCAGATAATAAATGCAAAAAATAACAGAATTCAAAACTCGCCCCACTGAAACCCCTACTGAAATAATAGCATGTGTCTGCTGATGCAATAAGAAGCACAGAGCACCACTGAATAAAGCCAAAATTCATCAGTCTCTAGTTCAAAATGCCATTTTATAGAAACTATGATAAAAGAAAGCATTAAATGAATCTCAATGATGCAATAAACCTCATTTAGAATATGGAAATTTTATAGGCCAATTGATTAAATTTTTTCCAAAAATCAATACTGTAGGAGAAAAGGTGAGAGGGAACAGGTACAGGGCTGTTACAGATGGAAATTTAAGGAATATAGCAATCCTTATTGTGGACTGATTTGGATCTTGATAAAAACATGCCAACTATTAAAAGTTTGCAATCTTTCTTTGTAATTCAGTAAAATTTAAATGGAATATATATTAGATAAAGAACTACTGCTACTGTACTATAGTGTAGTTGTGTTTTTAAAAGTCACTATCCATTAGGGCTATTACTGAATTATTTACAAATGAAATGATATGTCTGGTATCTGCTTCCAAACACTCCAGCAAAGGAAAGAGGCAGTGATTTATGAAACAAGATTGACCAGTTATTGATTGCTAATTCTTCGTACTCTCAAATGCACACACAGTAGTTCACTTTTGAGTATGTGTAAAATTTCACAGATAAAGACTTACCCCATCCTTAGCTTTCACCAAGAGATCATAGGTGGCTGGATCTCTTTCCCTGTCAGTGTCTTGAGAAACACATATGTGCCCATCATGTGGGTCTATCTGGAATGCTTGAGGTGCATCGTAGCTTTGGAATCCAGCATAAAGAGAATATTCAACAAAGCCATAGAGTCCTGCATCTGCATCGGAGGCTTTTACCTAGGAGACAGAAGGTTGATCAGTGAGGAAGAGGGATGCCTGCATGACTTTTCAATGGACTACAAATCTCCATCCTAATGTGCACAAGCATGTGGTTGAAATGGCTATTCACAGAGAGTTGTTATTGTTCAGTCACTGTCGTGTTCAACTCTCTGTGACCCCGTGGACCACGGCACGCCAGACTTCCCTGTGCTTCCCCATTTCCTGGAGTTTGCTCAAACTCAAGTCCATTGAGTCAGCAGTGCCATCCAGCCGCCTCGGCCTCTGTCGTTCCCTTCCCCTCCTGCCCTCAATCTTTCCCAGGATCAGGGTCTTCTCTAATGAGCCAGCTTTTCACATCAGGTGGCCGAAGTGTAGGCTTGGTTTTCTCTCCCCCCTGTGACGATGCACCTTCACTCTCTCCCTCCCTTTTTAAGGTCTCCTTTTCCCATTCCTATCCGTTTATGTGATCTCTGAAAGTCTGAGTTTCTTAGTCCATTTGCCTTCTTATTTCACTCACTATTCCTAAGTGATCTCATCCAATCTCAAGGGTTTAAGTCTAGATGCTCACCACCTGATAACCTGCAGATTCCTACTCATTCTCAAAGCCTTCAAGTGATGAGCTTAACACTTACCTTCACCCTTTCATAGCAACAAGGACAAAGAAACCATGCACAACTACTAGCATCCAATCCAGTTAACAGGACTCACCTTGTAGCATGAGATTTGACTTTCCTAGGACAGATTTCCTTCTGGGGGTAATGCACCCACCAGGGCCCCAAACAGTCATGCAGACTGAACCCTACACAGAGATGCCTTGCCCAGGGGGTGTGTGGGGGTGAAATCCAGCCTGTGTTCTGCTGGCCAACAGGTGCACTGACAAGGAGCTGAAACTGCCCACAGCAAAGGGAACCTTTCTCTTTAACCATGGTTTCATTTATGTTAGCAGTGATCATATGCCTGGTAATTAGAAAGCAATTAGAATTAGGAAAGTACTTAACTTTTTATACTAACCATTGGATTATACAGTTAGAAATACAACAGGCTATTAATAGAACTCAAAATATTCTTGCACTCATAGGCTTGGTATAATTCTTTTGATATGCAACCTAATTAACTAGTGATAAGAAACATCTAGATGGCACTGACAATAAAAGAAGCACTTGAAGGGAAGATCAACCAAATGGAGAAAGAGAAAGAAAAGGAGGAGGAAGTGGAAGAAGGAGAAAGAAAAAAAGAATAAGAACTATATGTTACAGAACATGTACTATATATAATACATATATAGGCACAGAACACAGTTAAAAAGGGTCAAAACTAGGATTAAATTTATGCAATTGAATAGCAGACTACACGCTACTAAAGACCATGCAATCCTGCCTCTCAAGTGTCACCCCTTGTCATTTCATCACTTTATCCTTTATTTACTGAAAAATACTCCTCAAATCCCCTAACCTTCATTCAGTACAAAAGTTGCTAGAGCATGTGTAACATCATATGAAGTTTACTTCATAAGCATGTGGCTTTCTCACCATCATTAACATGAAGAAATGCAACTGACAGCAATGCTTGTACTCTTGAGTCTTAGCTGAACCTTCTATTCCCATGGCCAAATCCTAACTGAATTCCAAAACACAGAAAAATAAAGTGATGACCACTGGAAATATGAGAAGCAAGCAGGTCAATTCTTAAGAGTCCAATAGGACTCCAGGAGCTGGTGATGGACAGGGAGGCCTGGCGTGCTGCGGTTCATGGGGTTGCAAAGAGTCAGACACGACTGAGCGACTGAACTAAACTGAATACCCAACTAAAAGACATTCCGAAATAAGACAGTAGAGAACAGAGACAATGAGAAAAAGGAGCAGCTCTTCTTTGGTTCACAGGACACGTACCGGTGAGGGCCCCAAAGCCTCTGTGATGGGAGGAGAGAGTGGAAGACACACTCTGGTTTTTAGCTTCCTCAGCCCATAAGTTAGGTTCAGCTCACATTTCACTGGACGGTTTGTTACAAGGCCCCAGCCTAACTCAGAAGGAGACTGGGAAAAGTTGATGATTGCCCAGACATTTGGTGAATACAGTCTTGGCCTCAAATGCCACTTTGTCTCTATATGAAGACATGCATATGAGAGTATGTAAGTCACCGAGTGGCCTCTCTATGTAGTAAAATTTAAGCAAGCAGAAAGTTATACCCTAAGCAGTCTCCGCAGTGTCATCCCACTGCTGATTTCGTTTTGGTAGTTCTACGTATTTCTGTCAGGCTTTTTGGGGGGAGGTAAAATAGAAGACAATTAATCACCCACATTTTTAGTAGACCTACTGCTCTCATTTAAACACTATATTGAAAAAAAATAGTCTATCTTTCATCAGTACAATATACAATAGAAGCTAAACCTTAATTATTATGTTCCCCAAATGAAATTCCATCCCAGTGATATACTCAATAAGCACAAGATCTCATAAATCTGCCTCTTCATCCTGTTCAGTCTTGACCACGGAACTGCAACGTGACTTTGGGGGTTATCTCTGTAGCCTCGCCTAGTGGATCTCACTCAGGGACAAGTTTGCCCTCATGAGGACATTTGGCATTGTCTGGAGACAGTTTTGATTTTCACAACTGGGGAAAGAGTTTTACTGGCATCTCAGGAGTTGAAGCCAGAGATGCTGCTAAACCGTGAAAGAACAGACCCCACAACAAAGAATTACCTGGCCCTGAACCTGATGCAACATTTTAAAATCGGCAATATTATTTCCCTCTTTAAGTTTCTTCAGCTGATGACACAGTCTTTTACATTTATCTTCACTCTCATAAATCTCATATTCTCAGGCAAAATTATTCATCTTGTGCAACTAGCTAACATGTTTGTGAATTATTCTTCTCATCAGATGGGCTGAACCAGGAAATCCACAAACTTCCCCACTACAAAGAACTCAATTCCAAGTACATTTGGTCTACTCCATTCTGTCAGCTGTTAATGATTTAGTAGCCTCAAGTTTCCAAAGACACAAACATATCTTCTAAAACCATATGGTACTCTCAGTAACTTTGGCTTGATTCAAAGATAAGTACAATGAACTTAAAATTCTAAAATTCATTCTCAGCCTATAATAGCCCATATTAACAAGTAACATGGCTTGTATAAAATAAGTTTCCTTATTTCCAACTTCAAGACCTTTTTATCAGTTGGACTTTTGGCAAGCAAAATATATGGAGTCAAAAGTAGGACAAGAGTGATGATATCTGTTTATGTTATCAGTTCAGATCCTAAGTTTCAGAATCATGAAATTAAAAAGTATTCCTCTTCTCTTTATTCAACTCCCTAAAAATAATGGCCTACTCAGTAATAATTGGTCTTTAAAGTCTACATGTAATTTGGCATTTTTAAGAGGTCTACATTTTCCAGTTTCCACTGACTTTACACATAACATTTAGGTAATTTAAAATAATAGAAATGGCTTTGCCAAATCTTTAAGAGAAAATTCTGACTATTGAGTAAATAAGCTCAGTGGGCCCTTTCGTCAAGAGATAGTTGCTTCAGAGAAAGAAGCTTCTGATTAGAGTCTATGATCACAGTCCTGTAGGGCTAAATTGGGCATCGAGAGGAGACCTTGTGAGGATCTCATCCTTGAATCTACTCAAAGAGTCACATCACAGTATCCTCAATGAAATCCTTGTGTTCCTCCTCTCAACCTCAATTTGCCTGCTTTCGACTGAGAGGAATTTGATAATTTTTATTTTAAACTTATTCTGACTCAAAACTGTTCTCCCTCCCAGTCTCGCAGTTTGACCTTTCAGTGATTTAATGGAGACAGTACAAAGATGCAAGCTATTAATAAAATAGTAATACCTCCTTGATTGCATTACTAGCTTCCTAAAATTTAAAGAATTTTTACCATTTTCTTCTTTTTAACATCTGGGTAAGGATTTTTCCATATGAAAATGTCATATTGAAAAGTCAGTTTTAGTCATTCAGTCATGTCCAACTCTTTGTGACTCCATGGACTGTAGCCCGCCAGGCTTCTCTATCCATAGAATTCTCCAGGCAAGAATACTGGAGTGGGTAACTATTCCCTTCTCCAGGGGATCTTCCTGACCCAGGGATCGAACCTGGATCTCCTACATTGCAGGCAGATTCTCTGACATCTTAGCCACCAGGGAAACCCCTGAATATGTCATGGGACAAAATGGGGACAATGGCACATGAAAACATGTTTTCATATTCTATAGACAGATTGGATCCATCTGCCTTCCCATCACCAGCATAGCCTCCCTCTACTTGGAAAGGTCTCCTCTTCAACAACTGGGTGCATGCCCAACCAATCACATTGGCACCCTGAAACCAAAAAATCAACCTAGAGTCATAGGGTGATATATTGTTAGCGCCGCTGTCCTTTATATACTGCTGGGCAATCATATCACACTTAATTCAGTGGTCTCTGTATAGAAGCCTTAGAGCCCAACCTAAAAAACTGAGTGATCAAATACCAAAAGTCCTAGGAAAAAAAGGCTACACTTCAAATAAAATTTAAAATTAAGTAACTCATTTTAATTTTTTCTTATTTTAACTTCCAAAATTTCAAAGAGGCACAGGAACCAGAGGTCAAATTGCCAACATGCGTTGAGTCATGGAGAAAGCAGGGAAATTCTACTGCTTCTGCTTCCCTGGCGGCTCAGACGGTAAAGAATCTGCCTGCAACACAGGAGACCCAAGTCTGATCCCTGGGTCAGGAAGACCTCCTGGAGAAGGGAATGGCAACTCACTCAACTCTTCTTGCCTGGAGAATCCCATGGATGGAGGAGTCTGGTGGGCTACAGTTCAAGGGATTGCAAAGAGTCAGACACGACTGAGGGATTTAACACTTTCACACACTTTCAGTTTCTGTTTCACTAACTACACTAAAGCCTTTGACTGTGTGGATCACAACAAACTGTGGAAAACTCTTAAAGAGATGGGAATACCAGACCACCTGACCTACTTCCTGAGAAACTTGTATGCGGGTCAAGAAGCGACAGTTAGAACTCAACATATAACAACAGATTGGTCCAAATTAAGGAAAGGAGTATGGCAAGACTATATGTTGTCACCCTGCTTATTTAACCTCTATGCAGAGTACATCATGAGAAATACTGGGCTGCATCAATTACAAGCTTGAATTGAGACTATTGAGAGATATATCAACAACTTCAAATATGCAGATAATACCATGCTAACAGCAAAAAGTGAAGGGGAACTACAGAGATTCTTGATGATGGTGAAAGAGGAGAGAGAAAAAAGTGGCTTGGAATTCAACATTAAGAAATCTAAGATCTTGGCATCCAGTCCCATGACTTTATGGAAAATAGAAGGGGAAAAAGTAGAAGCAATGACACATATTATTTTCTTGGGCTCCAGAATCATGGTGGACAGTAACTGTAATAATGAAATTAAAAGATGTTTGCTCCTTGGAAGAAAAGTTATGACAAATCTAGACAGTGTATTAAAAAGCATATACATCACATTGCCAACAAAGGTCCATACAGTCAAAGCTATGGTTTTTTAAGTAGTCATGTACAGATGTGAGAATTGGACCATAAAGAAAGGTGAGTTTTCAAATTCTGGTGCTGGAATAAATGCTGGAGAGGGTGTGGAGAAAAGGGAACCCTCTTACATTGTTGGTGGGAATGCAAACTAATACAGCCACTATGGAGAACAGTGTGGAGATTTCTTTAAAAACTGGTAATAGAACTGCCATATGACCCAGCAATCCCACTTCTGGGCATACACACCGAGGAAACCAGATCTGAAAGAGACACGTGCACCCTAATGTTCATTGCAGCACTGTTTATAATAGCCAGGACATGGAAGCAACCTAGATGCCCATCAGCAGACGAATGGATGAGGAAGCTGTGGTACATATACACCATGGAATATTACTCAGCCGTTAAAAAGAATTCATTTGAATCAGTTCTAATGAGATGGATGAAACTGGAGCCCATTATACAGAGTGAAGTAAGCCAGAAAGATAAAGACCATTACAGTATACTAACACATATGTATAGAATGTAGAAAGATGGTAATGATAATGCAAAAGATGGTAATGATATGCAAAACAGAAAGAGACACAGATGTACAGAACAGACTTTTGGACTCTGTGGGAGAAGGCGAGGGTGGGATGTTTCGAGAGAACAGCATCGAAACATGTATATTATCTAGGGTGAAACAGATCACCAGCCCAGGTGGGATGCATGAGACAAGCGCTCGGGCCTGGTGCACCAGGAAGACCCAGAGGGATTGGGTAGAGAGGGAGGTGGGAGGGGGGACCGGGATGGGGAACACATGTAAATCCATGGCTAATTCATTTCAATGTATGACAAAAACCACTACAATATTTAAAGTAATTAGCCTCCAACTAATAAAAATAAATGAAAAAAAAAAAAACAACAAATTGTGGTGCTGGAGAAGACTTATGAGAGTCCCTTGGACTGCAAGGAGATCAAACCAGGCAATCCTAAAGGAAGTCAACTCTGATTATTCATTGGAAAGGATGATGCTGGAGCTTAAACTCAAATACTTTGGCCACCTGATACAAAGAGCCCACTCATTGAAAAAGACCCTGATGTTGGGAAAAGTTGAAGGCCAAGAGGAGAAGGGTGCAGCAGAAGATGAGATGGTTTGATAGTGTCAATGACTCAATGGACATGAATTTGAGTAAACTCTGGGAGATAGTGACGGACAGAGAAGTTTGACATGCTGCAGGCCATGATTTAGCGACTGAAAAACAACAACAATTTCCAAAATTTATACCATTAGCATAAACTAGTTTGAAGAACCAAGGTTACTGACACAACATACTCACACACAGATCTTCAAATAGAAAGAAAAGAAGAAGAAGAAAGAAACGCAAAATATCTTTATACACTGAAGCACTTTTTACATTGGCCAGTCATGGATGCAACAGCTAAAACAGGGCTTCCCTGGTAACTCAGCTGCTGAAGAATCCACTTGCAATGTAGAAGATCCCAGTTCAATTCCTGGGTCAGGAAGATCCCATGGAGAAGGGATAGGCTACCCACTCCAGTACTCTTGGGCTAGCCTGGTGGCTCAGACAGTAAAGAATCCACCTGCAATGTGGGAGACCTGGCTTTGAACCCTGGGTTGGGAAGATCCCCTGGAGGAGGGCATGGCAACCCACTCTAGTATTCTTGCCTGGAGAACCCCAAGGACAGAGGAGCCTGGAAGGCCACAGTCCATGGGGTCACAAAGAGTTGGACACAACTAAGCGACTAAGCACAACAACGACGGCTAAACCAGGGTTACAATATTTCAGTGGAAGCTGGATCAGCACTGGGGACCACAATGGAATCAAACAGCCACTCTTGAATACAATTTTGGCAAGTTCACCAACGACAGGTCTTACCAAATCTAACAATCAAGATTGGGCCCTTATTTTGTACACCGCTCAGCTGCTTTCACACAGCCCATCATCTCCTTCTCACTAAAACTCTTCTTCATCAGTGACCACACTGACTCTCTCTCCTACATTTCACTGTCTACCTTTAGTTTTCTTTACTGCTTCTGTATTCTCTCTGACCTCTGAATACTGTTGTGCTCTGGAGGTCTGTCTGGGGACCACTTGGCTTTTCAATCCACAGTCATTACCTGTATTGGGCTGAATTGTGGCCAATACAAAAGACACAATACAAAAGGTGGCCCCCAAAAGACACGTCGGCCTCCTAACCCTTGAAACTGTGATTGTACTTTATTTTATAAAACAGTGAATTCTACCTGTATTGCCAAAGTTGTGATTAAGGATTCTGAGAAGAGTTTATCCTGGATAAACTTTATCAGATGAATCTTTAATCCAGTGACAAGTGTTGTAATAAGAAAGAGGCAGAGGGATTCCATGGACAGAAGAGGAGGAAGCGATGTAATCATGGAAGCAGAGACTGGAGTAACGTGGCTTCAAGTCAAGGAGCACTTTACAGGAGTCAGAAGCTGGAAAAAAACAAAGAAGTGACTTCCCCATTGAGCCCTTGGAGGGACTAAGGACCTGCTAGATTTTTTTCTTCTAGCCTCCAGAACTATGAGCAACAAAAATTTCTATTTTCTTAAGACACAAAGCTCATGATTATTTGTAATAGAAGCCATAGGAAACTAATATGTACCTTGAGTGATCTGACCCAACCCCAGGGCATTAAACCAACACATATTCCTTCAATACTTGGTCTTGTGCCCCATATTCACACATCGTCCAATTAATTAAACCTCCTCTGAAGTGACTAATATGCAGAGCACATCATGTGAAATGTCAGTTCTGGATGAATCACAATCTGATATCAAGATTGCTAAAATAAATATTAAAAACTTTAGATATGGAGATGATACCACCCTAATGGCAGAAAGTGAAGAGAAACTAAAGAGCCTCTTGAAGGGGTAGAAGAGCAGAATGGAAAAGCTGGCTTAAAACTCAACATTAAAGAAACTAAGATCATGGCATCTGGTCCCATCACTTTATGGCAGATGGAAGGGGAAAAGTGGAAGCAGTGACAGACTTACTTTTCTTGGGCTCCAAAATCACTGCAGATGGTGGCTGTAGCCATGAAATTAAAAGATGCTTACTTCTTGGAAGTAAAGCTATGTATTAAAAAGTAAAGACATCACTTTGCCTATAAAGGTCCATATAGACAAAGCTATGGTTTTTCCAGTAGTCATATATGAATGTGAGAGTTGGACCATAAAGAAGATTGAGTGCCTAAGAATTGATGCTTTTGAATTGTGGTGTTGAAGACTCTTGAGAGTCCCTTGGACTGCAAGGAGATCAAATCAGTCAATCCTAAAGGAAATCAATCTTGAATATTCATTGGAAAGACTGATGCTGAAGCTCCAATACTTTGGCCACCTGATGTGAAGAGGGGACTCATTGCAAAGGACCCAGATGCTGGGAAAGATTGAAGGCAAAAGGAGAAGAGAGTGGCAGAGGATGAGATGGTTAGATAGCACCACCAACTCAATGGACATGAGTTTGAACAAACTCGAGGAGATAGTGAAGAACAGGGAGGCCTGGCGTGCTGCGGTCCATGGGGCTGCAAAGAGTCGGACAAGACTTAGTGACTGAACAACAACAAGTAACTAATATGTACTTCCAATGTACTATGATCCCCACCACTCCAAAATCTACTGCTCTCCCAGTGATTTTAGTGAATAGCATCACCATTCACTTATTATATTGGCAGCCAGATAGATACTACTAAAACACCAAATCATGTTACTCTCCTGCTGAGAATCTTCCAACAGCTTCTCTTTTTTTTTTCCCCCAGTTTTTTTTTTAATTTTTCCATTTATTTTTATTAGTTGGAGGCTAATTACTTTACATCATTGCAGTGGTTTTTGTCATACATTGAAATGAATTAGCCATAATCCAACAGCTTCTCATACTCATAAAATCCAACTCTTTCATTTGACCCCTTTCTCTGACCTCACCTCCCACTATTTTCTGACTCACTCAGTACCCTCTGGATACACTGATCTTCTTGATGAATCCACCACCTGTATAACTGATAGCTTATGGTGAACTGTGATTTAGCTTCAGGACCAGAAAAGAGGCTTCAGGCAGTCAGAACTTCATGTGGCAAAAGTTTTACTACAGGGAAAAAGGGATAGAGAAGCCTCTGACATAGACATCAGAACAGGGTGGGGCACTCTCTGCCTGCTTAGTAGTTTAGGTGGGTTTATACACTTTTTTCATTGGTTACTAACAATAGATTAAAAGACTGTCTCAAGGTTTTAAAGCTCTTACCAGACCCACACCCACAACATACATCTTAAGGTAACAGGATTAGTTAGAAGGTTCTTGTTAAGGAGAAACATGTCCTCCAGCAAGACAGATTCTTGTTATATAGTCATTATGTTATGTAATCATTAGCTCTGGCTTAAAAAAAGTTAGTCTTAGAAGAAATAGATCATTGTCATAACAACTCAGAGCTTAAGAAAAAAAATGTCCTATGTGACTAAGACAAAGCAAAGTAGAAAAAAAAATTGCCCTTTTCTCCTCCTCTGGGGCCCTGGATTTGTTATCAACCTACTTAAGAATTAACTCTCTCATAACTTACTCCCTCATTTCTTTCAAGTGTCTGTAAACACCACCTAATCCCCCCCGCCCCCAAGGGACTCTCCTCATCACCTTACACAAGAGTGTCACCCTCACCTTTGCCATCCTCTGTCCTTTTACTTTGCTTTGTATTTCTTCAGAGTGCTTATTTCTATACTACATTACATGCTTCTATGTATTTGTTTATGTAATATTTGTCTTCCCCACTGGAATTATCTTGCTCCCTACTACACCAGCATCAACAACAGCAGTATCTGGCTCATGGTGAAGAGGCTCTAAAAATGTACTGTATGAATGAAGGAAGGTAATACTGTACATAAAATGCAAGTATGTTTTAGAAATAGCTTTTATACTATTCTATTTTGACTTTAGAAAAAAACAGATGAGCATAAAAACAAGATAGCTTTACAAATACCAGGGCCGCCTTCCTGGGGCTCCATGCACTGTCCAGCCATGGCCAGCAACCACCCCCACAATCACCCCCAAGCTTTTTGACATGGCTGTTGCCAGTGAGCTGGGCCATATCGCCTTTCAGCTGTTTTCAAACAAATTTCCCAGACAAGCAGAAAACTGTTGTGCTCAAAGCAGTGGTGAGAAGAAATTTGTTATAAGGGTTCCTGCTTTCAAAGAATTATTGTAGGGTTTATGTGCCAGGGTAATAACTTCATATGCCTTTATAGAAATGGCAGCAAGTTCATCTTCAGGAGAAATTTGATGATGGTAACTTTATCCAGAAACACAGGGACCTGGACATCTTATCCATAGCAGTGCTGGACCCAACATGAATGGCCCCAAGTTTTTCATCTGCATTGCCAGGACAGAGTGGTTGAACGTCAAGCACGTGGTTCCTGGCAAGGTGAAAGAAGACACGAATATTTTGTAGAAGCCATGGTATGATATGGGGCTAGGAATGGAAAGACCAGAGAAAACATTGCCATTGCCCATTATGGACAACCCTAATAAATCTGACTTGTGTTTTATCTTAACCAACAGTCTGTTCCTTTTGTAGCTCAGGGCATCACCCATCATCCCTGTCTGTATGCATCATCCTATAAATTCTACATTCTCAGTGCAGTTTTCTGGGTTCCATATTTTCCATGTCCCCCTCCAAGTCTTGCTGGATTGAAGAGTTAAGTTTAGGATTACATGAAATAAAAATAAAACAAGAACAACAATAAAAGAACAAGATATTTCATAACACCCACCAAATACTCATTGAGGAATATTTTTTTATTCCTAAGACACAATCTATCAGCTAAGCTATATCATTATAGAACAAAATCCAAAATGTTAAAAATGGCAAAAGGAAAAGAAAATCATCCTCAGGCATGTGAAAACTGGAAACAGAGCTGTGCTTTATTTTCAGCTTTTAAAATGTGTTTTCAGAGAAGTTGATAAAGGTGTTGGATGAATAAACTGAATATATAGTTTCAAGTTAAAAAGCCAGAAAGATAAAGACCAATACAGTATACTAACACATATATACAGAATTAAAAAATATGGTAACGATAACCCTATATGCAAAACAGAAAAAGAGACACAGATGTACAGAACAGACTTTTAGACTCTGTGGGAGAAGGCGAGGGTGGGATGTTCTGAGAGAATAGCATTGAAACAAGTATACTATCAAGGGTGAAACAGATCACCAGCCCAGGTTGGGTGCATGAGACAAGTGCTCGGGGCTGGTGCACTGGGAAGACCCAGAGGGATGGGATGGGGAGGGAGGCGGGAGCAGGGATCAGGATGGGGAACACATGTAAATCCATGGCTGATTCATGTCAATGTATGGTGAAAACCACTACAATATTGTAAAGTAATTAGCCTCCAATTAATAAAAATAAATGGAAAAATAAATAAATGAAAATTTTAAAGTTTACCTCTCTGATAATGTTTTTATTGCCTTAATTGAGAAATGAGATTAAAAGAAGACTAATCCCAATGCTTATTGTGCCCCCTACCAAAAAAAAGAAAAACAGCCAAAGGAAGTTTTGTGAAAAGAGATCAATGGGTAGGAATAGGGTGATAACTTGTTTTACAAAGTTATTACAAAGTGTTAAATTAAAAAACAGCATGACCTGAAAAGAAAAAAAAAAAGGGAGAATTGGCAGGCAGGTCAACAGAACACAAAAGCAGGACCTGAAACAGATCCCGATAAACCTTTGTTGTTGTTGTTGTTATTACAGAGAAAACATCATAAACCACTGAGGAATGTGGGTTTATCCATGCAAGTTGCTGGAAAAATTGGCAAAGAAAACATCAAGTTTGCTATTAACCTTACACCAAAATAAATTCTACACAGATATGTTAAATGTAAATAATGAAATCATTTAAGGCACAATGAATATATAGGGAAATTCTTGGCTGATTCTTACATTGGAAAGAAATTTCAAAGCAAAAGGAATCACAAAACTAAAACAGATGGACAGAAATCACAAAGGGAAAAGTCAATACAATGACTACATAACCACGTAAAACTCTATACTATGTTAAAAATAACCACACAAAAAAATTTCAATGCAAGTTAGTTATCTCTGTAAGAAATATAAAAAAATATTAATATGAAGATAAATCTTTAAAAATAAAAATAATACTGATTTCTCACTACCAAAAATTAGGCAAAGGACATAAATAATTTATAGAAGAATATATATATAAGATTTTCAACCTCACTAATAGTAAAATAGGTGAAAAATAAAATAAAATACTTCAAATACTGGTAATCATTAAAACTGTCCACTATTAAAATAATTGACAACCATTAAATAGCTAACTGGTAATCATGTGTGTGTCTGTGTGCTGTGCACGCGTGTGTGTGCACACACACTTAGCTGTGTCCAACCTTTGAGACTCCATGGACTGCAGCCTGCCAGGCTCCTCTGTCCACAGGATTTCCCAGGCAAAAATACAGAGGTGGGTTGACAATTCCTCCCCCAGGGGAACTTCCTGACCCAGGGATCAAGCCTGCATCCACTGCACTGTCAGGCGATTCTTTACCACTATCGCCACCTGGCAATCATTAAAAATCATGTTAAGTATGGCAAAGATGAAATAAATATGCAGTCATTTTTAAAGCCTATCTGGAAAGTAACTTTGTTTTTACCATATACATATGGTAAGCATTCTCCTAAAACCTAAAAATAAACCTTGACCCAGTTAGTATTTTTCTAGGAATATATGTAGCCAAATATGTGTATAAAAGACATATAGTATAGCATTATTTAATCTAAAACCCGAATGTCCAAAATAAAACAGTTATTATATAAATTATAATTTATCTATATGATAAAAAATCAATGTATTCATGGAAACTATGACTATATGTAAAGACATATATTAAGTGAAAAAATAAAAAATACAAGTAAATATATACATATATATATATAATATTCCATTTATGCAAAAAAATGCAACATACAGAATAAAAATCAAAAGAAGATAAACCAGAGGAGCTAACACTTCCAAACTCATTTTATTGATGCAGAAATCCTCAACAAACTATTAGCAACTATTAGTAATCCAGACTTAATAATACATAAAAAGATTATGCACCAGGATCAAGTGTGGTTCAATATCCACAAATCAATCAATGTGATACACTACATTATCAAAATGAAAGATAAAAATCATGTGATCATATGAATAGATGCAGAAAAAGCATTTGACATAAAAGTGAACACCCACTGATGATAAAAAAAAAACAGCAAGACTGCCTTTATTTTTAGATAAAATTGTATTCAGTTCAGTTAAGTTCAGTCGCTCAGTCATGCCCGACTTGAACTCCAGCACTGAACTCCACCCATGGACTGCAACACACCAGGCCTCCCTGTCCATCACCAACTCCCAGAGTCCACCAAAACTCATGTCCATTGAGTCAGTGATGCCATCCTACCATCTCATCCTCTGTTGTTGCCTTCTCCTCCTGCCCTCAATCTTTCCCATCATCGGGGTCTTTTCAAATGAGTCAGCTCTTCACATCAGGTGGCCAAAGTATTGGAGTTTCAGCTTCAACATCAGTCCTTCCAATGAACACCCAGGACTGATCTCCTTTAGGATGGACTGGTTGGATTTCTTTGCAGTCCAAGGGACTCTCAAGAGTCTTCTCCAACACCACACTTCAAATTCATCAATTCTTCTGTGCTCAGCTTTCTTTATAGTCCAACTCTCACATCCATACATGACTACTGGAAAAACCATAGCCTTGACTAGACGGACCTTTGTTGGCAAAGTGATGTCTCTACTTTTTAATATGCTGTCTAGGTTGTTCACAAATTTCCTTCTAAGGAATAAGTGTCTTTTAATTTCATGGCTGCAATCACCATCTGCAGTGATTTTGGAGCCCCCCAAAATAAAGTCAGCATGTTTCCCCATCTATTTCCCATGAAGTGATGGGACCAGATACCATGATCTTAGTTTTCTGAATGCTGAGCTGTAAGCCAACTTTTTCACTCTCTTCTTTCACTTTCATCAAGAGTCTCTTTAGTTCTTCATCACTTTCTGCCATAGGATGGTGTCATCTGCGTATCTGAGGTTATTGATATTTCTCCCAGCAATCTTGATTCCAGCTTGTGCTTCCTCCAGCCCAGCGTTTCTCATGATGTACTCTGCATATACGTTAAATAAGCAGGGTGACAATATACAGCCTTGATGTACCCCTTTTCCTATTTGGAACCAGTCTGTTGTTCCACATCCAAGGTAAGGAGCAGTGGCTGCGCTTTGCTGGAGCAGCCATGAAGAGATACCCCATGTCCAAGGTAAGAGAAACCAAGTAAGACAGTAGGTGTTGCGAGAGGGCATTAGAGGGCAGACAGACTGAAACCACAATCACAGAAAACTAGCCAATCTGATCACATGGACCGCAGTCTTGTCTAACTCAATGAAACTAAGCCATGCCATGTGGGTCCAAGACAGATGGGTCATGGTGGAGAGGTCTGACAATGTGGCCCACTGGAGAAGGGAAAGGCAAACCACTTCAGTATTCTTGCCTTGAGAACCCCATGAACAGTATGAAAAATTGTATTATAGACAGAAAACCTAAAAACTTAACAAAAAATTGTTAATAAATGAGTTCAGTGAAGTTGCCAGATAGAAAACCAATACACAAAAACCTGTTGCATTTACAAACACAAATAATGAAATATCAGAGATTTTGTAAAAGAAATCCCATTTACAATTGCATCAAAAATCATAAAATACCTAGGAATATATTTAACCTAGGTGAAAAACCTTATATTGAAAACACCAAGACATTGATACAAGAAATTGAGGCAAGTAAATAGAAATATATTCTGTGCTCATGGATTGTAACAACTAATATTGTTAAAATGTCCATTCTATAAAAGCAAATTACAGTTCAGTGTAATCCCTATTGAAATTCCAAAGGCATTTTTTTTCACAAATATAGAACAAATAACCCTAAAATTTGTGTAGAACCATGTGAGAACCCAACTGGCCAAAATAATCTTGAGGAAGAAGACCAAAGCTGGAGGCATCTCACTTTCTGATTTCAAATTATATTACAAAGCTGTAGTAATCAAAACAGCATGGTACTTGCATAAAAATAGTAACATAGATCAGTGGAGCATGCTAGAGAGCCCAGAAAGAAATCCACACATATGTGGTCAATTAATTTTCAAGGAGTCAAGCATAAACAATGGGGAAAAGACAATTTCTCCCATAAATAGTGTTGGGAAAACCAGCAACCATATGCAAAGAAGACAAAACTGGACCACTATCTTACATCACAGACAAAAATTATTATCATACTCAAAATGAATTAAAGACTTGAATGTAAGACCTGATGTTATAAAACTCCTAGAAATAAACATAATGGGTAACTTCCTTAACACTGATCTTATAGTTATTTTTTAGACTTGACACCAAAAGCAAAGACAACAAAGCAAAAACAAAAAGTAAGACTACATTAAATAAAAAAGCTTCTGCATAGCAAAGGAAACTACCAACCAAATGAAAAGAAAGCCTATGAAATGAAAAAAAATGCAAATTATATATCTGATAAGGGGTTACTATCCAACATATATATAAAATTCATATAACTCAATAGAAAAAAATCCAATAAAAAGATACATACGTATGGTCAAAGTTACATGAGAAGGTGCTAAACATCACTAATCATCGGGAAAACTCATATCAAAGCCACAATTAGACAATACCTCACATCCGTTAGAAGGGTTATCATCAAAAAGAAAAGAAATAACAAGTGGTAGAGGAGACATGGAGAACAGGGAACCCTCATGCACTGTTTAGAAATGTAAATTGGCACAGTCACTACAGAAAACAATATGGAGGTTTCTCAAAAAATTAAAAACAGAACTACCATATGATCCAGCAATCCCACCTCTGAGTTTACATCCAAAGGAGATATAATGAGCATCTTAAGAGATAGCTGCATTCCATGTTCCCTGCAGCATTATTTACAGTAGCTAAGATACAGGAAGAACGACCTAAATGAGTGAGTGGGTAGAGAAGATCGGGTCTGTTTCCACACAGCGAGGTATTATTCAGCCATGGAAAGCGGTCCTGTCATGGGCCGCAACCTTGAGGGCATTATGCTAATTGAGATGTCAGACAAAAACAAATACTGCATGGTACCACTTATATGTAGGTCTTAAAAGTCAAACTCACTGATACGGATAGTAGGAAAGTGCTTATCTGGGGTGGGAGAAATAGGCAGAGTTTGGTAAAAGGGTATAAACTTCAGCTATAAGATGAATAAGGTCTAAGGATCCAATATAAAACATGGTGACCACAGTTGATAACACTGGACTGTATAATTGAAATTTGCTGAAAAGCTGGCTTAAAACTCAACATTCAAAAACAGACAACAGACTTGTCCTGGTCCATATGCCAGTTTATCAACCCCCAATCTAAAGCATAAGCAGAGGACTTCCCTGGTGGTCCAGTGGATAAGAATCTGCCTGCCAATGCAAGGAACATGTGTTCAATCCCTGGCCTGAGAAGATTTCACATGCCATGGGGCAAATATGCCCATGAGCCACAACTACTGAACCTGTACTCTAGAGCCCATGAGCCGAAACTACTGAAGAGGAACTAAATAGACTCTTGATGAAGGTGAAAGAGGAGAGTGAAAAAAACTGACTTAAAACTCAACATTCAAAAAACTAAGCTCAAGGCATCCAGTCCCATCACTTCATGGCAAATAGATGGGGAAAAAATAGAAACAGTGACAGACTTTGTTTTCTTGGGCTCCAAAATCACTGGAGACAGTGACTGCAGCCATAAAATTAAAAGACACTTGCTCCTGGGAAGAAAAGCTATGACAAACCAAGACAGTGTCTTAAAAAGCAGACTTCACTTTGCTGACAAAGGTCTGTAGAGTCAAAGCTATGGTTTTTCCAGTAGTCATATTCAGATGTGAGAGCTGGACCATAAAGAAGGCTGAGTGCTGAAGAACTGATGCTTTCGAACTGTAGTGCTGGAGAAGACTCTTGAGAGTCCCTTGGACAGCAAGGAGATCAAACCAGTCAATCCTAAAGGAAATCAACCTTGAATATTCATTGAAAAGACTGATGCTGAAACTGAAGCTCCAATACTTTGGCCACGTGATCCAAGAGCCGACTCACTGGAAAAGATCCTGATGCTGGGAAAGATTGAAAACAGGAGAAGTGGGCAACGGACGATGAGATAGTTGGATGGCATCACCAATTCAATGGAGATGAGTTTGAACAAACTCCAAAAGATAGCAAAGGAGAGGGAAGCCTGGCATGCTGCACTCCATGGGTCACAAAGAGCTGAGCATGACTGAGAGCCTGAACAACAGAAAGAGACGTAGGGACTAGAGCTAAAAGTTCTCTCTCTCTCTCTCACACACACACAGGATAATTCAGCCAAGGTTGTGTTAATTAACTGGATACGGTCAGCAATCCAATCATCATATTATAGACTTGAAATAACTTCTAATTTTATGGGTAGATTATATCTCAATAAAGCATAAAGGACATGACGTAGCAACTAAACAACAATGATAACGAAACATAAATGAGTCAAATGTTAAGTAATGCAATGTGGGGGAAAAGTGGTTTTGTTTTTATTTCATTCAATTTTTTTGTCCAAATTTTCATATAGTTTTACTGAAACAATATTATGACAAAGAAGCTGAGTATCAAAAATGGTAAACCTAAAGAGAATTATATTTAATAGGCATTTGTCATCTATTTATTCACCTATTTGCAAGTGCATCCTCTAGTATTTCATTCTTGAAGACCCACTAAGTGCAGAGACAGTTACAAGGCCTAGGGCATTACTGACCTCTGAATCAGGCATCTGCAAATTTTTTCTGTAAAGAGTCAGATAATAAGTGCTAATATCTTAGGTTTTGCAGATTATAAGCCCTCTTTTAACTCAATTCTGCTATTTTAGCATGAAAGAGCCATAGATGATACGTAAGTGAATGGGTTTATTTCAAAAAAAAAGTTTTATTTATAAGCACCAAATTTTATTTTATCACTTTCACTTATGACAAAATATTACTTCTGTTTCTATTTTCAACCATTTAAAGATATAAAAATGTTCTTAGCTCACAGGTGCTACAAAAACAGGCAACAAACTGGACATAGTCCATATACCAGTTGGTCAACTGCCAGTCTGAAACATAGCAGATGACTTTCCTGGTGGTCCAGTGGATAGGAATGCACCTGTCATTTCAGGGAACATGGGTTCCATCCCTGGTCTCAAAGATTCCACATGCCACGGGGCAAATACGCCCAAGGACCACAACTACTGCGCCTGCATTCTACAGAGCGAGAGCCGCACCTACTGAAGCCCACGAACTCTAGAGTCTGCGCTGCACAAGAGAAGCCAGCGCAACGAGAAGGCTTCTCACCACCGTGAAGAGTGGCCTTCCACTTGCCCCACCTAGAGAAAGGCCTGTGTGCGTAGCAACTAAGAGCCAGTGCAGCCAAAATTTTTTTTTAAAATTCAGAGTAAAAAATAAACGCATAGGGAGAAATCTCTTAGAAAAAGTCAGCACTTCAGGTCCAAGAGAGTAACTTGCAAGTGACTTCAGTCTAGAGTGTATTGGGGGCTCATTTGAGATCCCATATTTGAGCTGGATTTAAAGGCAAGTTTACTCTCCATCCATCATCACTACCTCTATGTTGTATTCCTACAGTAAAGCTAAATTTTAAAATTAAAGGAAAAGCAGCAGAAGCAGAGGAAGAAAAAAAGAGTCAAACCATTTTATCTTATTTCTGGCCCCAGACAAATGTTTTTACTAAGTTAAATTATTATATTATGCTTTTATAATGCTTGTCACTGGAAAACTAAAACTAAAAACATTACCTACTTTTGTGAAGATCCTTTAACTTTACATTTAAACACACATACACTCACATCAAACAAAACTAAAACCCCCAAACATCCAAGGCACCTGTGCTACAGGGAATCAAAGGAAGTTAAAGATCGAGAACTATAGCCCATGGAAGTGCTCCTCCCAGAGTTATTTTCTACCAAGGACACTTTTAATGTGGTAGAATCTTCCAACACACATAAGATTCTCTTCTTTAAAAGAACAATTAACTAATAGTTATAACATAAAAATTAGGTTGCCATAATAGCTGATCCACTGATTGATATGTTCAAACTCATACTTGTCTTTGACTTATTTCAGTGATCTGATTTAGGTTTTTGATATTCTTAATAATCTTGTGGCAAAAGAACAGATAGAAATACTGAAAGCAATTTTGAATAACTGGTTAACTCAATACTAACATTCAAGAATCAACTCACATCGTAAGTAGTAATTCACACACACACACACACACACACACACACACACACACGAAGTAGCCCAAAATATACCTACATCATCTTTTACTTCCAGACACATGCTCAGACAGTAAAGACTCTGTCCTCATTGTGCGAGACCCAGGTTTGATCCCTGGGTCAGGAAGATTTCCTGAAGAACGGAATGGCTACCCACTTCAGTATTCTTGTTTGAAGAATTCCATGGACAGAGAAACCTGGTGGGCTACAGTCCATGGGATCACAGAAGAGTCAGACAGAACTGAGCGACTTAACACACACTCAACCTGAAAACTTCTAGCTTCACAAGTTTTAACAGCATGAGTTTCTTCAGTCTCAAGGTCTCTTTTTACTTGTTTATTAATAGAATTAGCATTAAAAGTGTTAGTGACAAAAGCAAAATCCTCTTGGTTGTGGTTCTTCTTATCATCTAACATTCATAGCCATCCTCTGTCTCATTTTCACAAACAATATCACAGTAAAACTTTTTAAATTGTTTAAGACATCTATCATTTTCAAATATTTTACAGTACTCTTCATAATCAATCTATAATAAAATGGAAAAAATGTGTTTCAAGAATAAATCAATGTTTAATTGTATGTTTTCATGGTATTCTTATAAGTATCTGAAAACAAAAAGAATTACATGCTAAATATTTTGTGTGTCCAAAAATAAACTTGTATGACAAATACTATATGATTATCAGAGATGTTTACAATGTCTAATACCATAAATCCCTAAATAACTAACAAATTCATAACAGGATCTTAGCTAAATATTTTCTCCAAGGTTTTACTTCCCTGAAGCTCAGACATAAATTCTTTCGCCATTATGAGTCTTATATTTGATGAAACTTGGCAGAAGAAACAGGGATTAAAAAAGCTGATATATCTTATTTCTTCCTACCTCTAGGATTTCACAATGGGATTTATTTTCATATCTGCCTCATAAGCACATTCATTAGTGCTTACAAACCGCTGAGTCAACATCTCTCCTTCTTTCTCTGGATTCCCTGCTTTGGTGATCTCATCCAGTCTCCCTGTTTTAAATACCTCCTCTTAAAACAACCTCACTTCAACCGCCTCCTTGTGCTCCAGATTCACCTATGGAAGAATCTCCATGACTTGCCCGCTGGACATGGTTCATGGGCATGTCACATTCAACATGTCCAAAACAGAACTTTCCATTTCTTCCCACTCACGCTCCTACTCACTTCTCTCTCCACTTCTCTTTCCTCTTTTCCAATTAGATGGCATCTTCACACACCCTGTGGTGTAGTAGGGTTAGTTGTTCAGTCATGTCCAACTCTTTGTGACCCCATGGACTGTAGCCCACCAGGCCCCTCTGTCCATGGAATTTTCCAGGCAAGAATACTTGGTGGGTTACTGTTTCCTACTCCAGGAGACCTTTCCGAGTCAGGGACTGAACCCATGTGTCTTGCATCTCTTGAATTGGTAGGCAGATTCTTTATCACTGTGCCACCTGGGAAAGCCCACAGAGGAAGGAGAGGAAGAGCAGGGAAGATTAGGGGAAAAAATGTTTCTCATAGAAAGTGGCCACACACAAATGGGGATGAAAGACCACGCCGGGGCAGAGGGGCAGTGGGACTGGGAGCACCACAGCTGGCTGCTCAGCTCCCTCCCCAGGTAATGGGCTGCACTGCACATAAGGACCTAAAACACGAAGAAGACTGTACCTGCTTGGGGGCTCCATCTGTGTGGTCCCCAGAAAAGAATGAAAACCAGACACGGCCTCCCTGCTGTCACCTGCATCCCTGCAACATGAGCAGCAGGAGATGGAGGCGATGGGCCACGCAGCGCCACTGTCCCACTGAAAAGCAAAGCTCACTACCCTGTGGCCAGCTTCTTAATTCAGGACAGACCACTGAGCTGAGTTACAGAAACACTACTATTTCTGGAGAAAACAAACACCTGAAGAATATACCCCCAAACTTCTAACAGATGTTCTCTCTGGGATGCAATCATGGCAAATGTTCATTTTCCAAATGATATGGTTTTATAAACAGTGTTTTCTAATGAACCTGCTTTACTTGACATATATGTGAAGTTTCTATGTTATATGATTTTTAAGGGCCACTTTTGTTCTACTCCATACACACAGGACATACTGAAAGTCTGAAAAGCCTAAAAAGGGGAATCAGTTGCCAGTTTTTTTCTTAAAGATGCACGTTTAAGCAACTCATTCTCTTTGGGTGATTAATATCATAATTTAGAATCATGTGACTTTTATCTTGTAGTTGAACCTCTGCTCTATTGCTGTTGTTGTTCAGTCACCAGCACATGTCCAACTCTTTGCAATCTCATGGACTCCATTGTTTCCCACTAACTCAGGGTCCTCTGTCCTCCACTAACTCCCAGAGTTTTCTCAGATTCATATCCATCGAATCAGTGATACTATCTAACCATCTTGTCCTCTGTCGCCCCTTTATCCTTTTGTCTTCAATCCTTCCCAGCACCAGGGTCTTTTCCAATGAGTCAGCTCCTTGCATCAGGTGGCCAAAGTGTTTGAGCTTCAGTTTCAGCATCAGTCCTTCCAATGAATATTCAGGCTTGATTTCCTTTAAGACTAACTGGTTTGATCTCCTTGCAGTCCAAGAGATTTTCAAGAGTCATCTCCAGCATCACAACTGGAAAGCATCAATTCTCAGCACTCAGCTTTCTTTATGGTCCAACACTCATATTTGTACATGACTACTGGAAAAACCATAGCTCTGACTATATGAACCATTCTCAGCAATGTGATGTCTCTGCTTTTAATGGGCTGTGGTTTTTTCATAGCTTTCCTTCCAATAAGCAAGCATCTTTTAATTTCAAGGCTGTTGTCACCATCCCCAGTGATCTGGAAGCCCAGGAAAAGAAAATCTGTCACTGTTTCCATGTTTTCCCTTCTATTTGCCATGGAGTGATGGGACCAGAAGCCATGATCTTAGATATTTTAATGCTGAGCTTCAAGCCAGCTTTTTCACTCTCCCCTTTCACCCTCATCAAGAGGCTCTTTAGTTTCTCTACACTTTTTTGCCATTAGTATGGTATCATCTGCATATCTGAGATTGTTGATATTTCTCCAAGCAATCCTGATTTCAGTTTATGATTGATCCAGTCTGGCATTTTGCATGATGCACTCCACATATAAGTTAAATAGGCAGGGTGACAGTACACAGCTTTGTCATACTCCTTTCCCAGTTTTGAAGCAGTCCATTGTTCCATGTCCAGTTATATCTGTTGCTTCTTGACCCTCATAGTTTCTTAGGAGACGGGTGAAGTGGTCTGGGGCTTCCATCTCCTGAAGAATCACCCACAGTTTGCTGTGACCCACGCAGTCAAAGGCTTCAGAGTAGAAGCATATGCTTTTCCGACTCCTTACTTTCTCTATGATCCAATGAACGCTAGCAATTTGGCCCCTTGTTCTTCTGCTGCTTGGAAACCCAACTTGTACATCTGAAAGTTCTCAGTTCACATACTGCTGAAGCCGAGTTTGAAAGATTTTGAGAATAACCTTGCTAACATGTGAAATAAGCACAATTGTATGATAGTTGGAACATTCTTTGGCATCCCCTTTCTTTGGGATTGGAATGAAAAACTTACACTTTCCAGTCCTGTGGCCACTGTTGAGTTTTCCAAATTTGCTGACATACCAAGTGCAGCACTTTTACAGCCTCATATTTTAAGATTTGAAATAGCTCAGCTGGAATTCCATCACCGCCACTAGCTTTGTAGTAATGCTTCCTAAGACACACTTGACTCACACTCTAGGATGTCTGGCTCTAGATGCATGACCACACCATTATGGATACCCAGGTCACTGAGACTTCTCTTGTATAGTTCTTCTGTGTATTCTTGCCACCTCTTTTTAATCTCTTCTGTTTTTGTCAGGCCCTTGCCATTTCTGTCCTTTATTGTGCCCATCCTTGCATGAAATGTTCCCTTGATATCTCCAGTTTTCTTGAAGAGATGTCTAGTCTTAACCATTCTATTGTTTCTCTCCATTTCTTTGCATTGTTCATTTAAGAAGGCCTTCTTATCTCTGCTTGCTCTCCTTTGGAACTCTGAATTCAGTTGGATATATCTTCCCCTTTCTCCTCTGCCTTTCGTTTTTCTTCTTTCCTTAGCTACACCTCTCCTGTATATGTTTTACCAAACAAGGGGGCACACTAAACTTATGCACAGGGGTCTTTTCAATGGAAGGGTATACTTTCAGATATGAACACAAACATGTATACCTGAGGCTCTAGGGGGACCCACGGGTTTGAAAAATCCACCATGCTTCCCTGTGACTCATACGGTACAGAATCCACCTTCAGTGTGGGAGACCTGGGTTCGAGCCCTGGCTTGGGAAGATCCCCTGGAGAAGGGAAAGGCTCCCCACTCCAGTATTCTGGCCTGGAGAATCCCCATGGACAGGGGGGCTTGGCAGTCGTCAATCCATAGCTTTGCAAAGAGTCGGACACTGCTGAGCAGCTAAACACACACAATGAAAAGATAAACAGTGGGAAGGCAAAGTGAGGGAGCCCACACCGGACACTTAAGGCTGTGAGTTCCATCACAGACCCCATCTTCCTGAAACAGTGGCACTGCTCTTCTCACACCAGCAAAACCACTGGAGCCATAGCTGGCAGATGCTAGGGTTTGGAAACCTGGACACCTCAGCAGCTTTGCTTTCCTGGAGGAAAAAGAAGGCAGTGCAGGTGGATATAATGAAAGCATGAGCTGCACTGCCTTGCCTCCAAATACAAACACATTTACAGGAGGGTAGATTTATTGTAAGCATACTGTTTAGAGGCTTTCCTATTGCACGTCTGTGTTCCCTCCCTCTGAAAAAGACCTATCGGAGAAAGATTCCCCCAGGCTTTAGTCCCAGGAAAGTCCACGCTTCTTCTCCTAAAAAGAAGGAATGTATCTACATGAATCTACTTTTCATTGTTGTTCAGTTATTCAGTCGCTAGTGAAGTGAAAGTCACTCAGTCATGTCTGAATCTTTGTGATTCTTTTGGTGAATTCTCCAAGCCAGAATACTGGAGTGGGTAGCCATTCCCTCCTTCAGGGGATCTTCCCAACCCAGGGATCAAACCCAGATTTCCCACATTGCAGGCGGATTCTTTACTGTCTGAGCTACCAGGGGAGCCCAAGTCACTATGTCGTGTCCGACCCTTCGTGACCCATGGACGGCAGCATGCCAGGCTTCCCTGTCCTTCACCATCTCCCAGACCTTGCTCAAACTCATGTCCATTGAGTCAGCAATGCCATCCAACCATCTATCTCCCCCTTATCCTCCTGCCTCAATCTTTACAATGATCTTTTCCAATGATTCGGCTCTTTGCATCAGGTGGCCAAAGTACTGGAGTTTCAGCTTCAGCATTGGTCCTTCCAATGAGCATTCAGGGTTTATTTCCTTTAGGATTAACTGGGTTGATCACCTTCCTGTCTAAGGGACTCTCAAGAGTCTTCTCCAGCACCACAATTTGAAAGCATCAATTCTTTGGTGCACAACTTTCTTTACAGTCCTTCTTTACTACAGGAAAAACCATAGCTTTGACCATACGGATCTTTGTCAGCAAAGTTATGTCTCTGCTTTCTAATATGGCATCTAGGTTTGTCACAGCTTTCCTTCCAAGGAGCAAGTATCTTTTAATTTCATAGCTTCTGTAATCATCTGCAATGATTTTGGAGCCCATGAAAATAAAATCTGTGACTATTTCCACTTATTCCCCTGTCTATTTGCCATGAAGTAATGGAACTGAATGCCATGATCTTTGTGTGTGTGTGTGTGTGTGTGTGTGTGTGTGTGTGTGTGTTTATGTTGAGTTTTAAGCCAGCTTTTTCACTCTCCTCTTTCACCCTCATCCAGAGGCTCTTTAGTTCCTCTTTGCTTTCTGCCATTAGAGTGGCATCATCTGCACATCTGAGGTTGTTGATATTTCTCTCATAATCTTGATTCCAGTCTGTGATTCATCCAGCACATCATTTCACAAGATGTACTCTGTATAAATGTTAAATAAGCAAGGTGACAGTGTACAGCCTTCCCATACTCCTTTCCCAGTTTTGAACCAGTTTGTTGCTTCATGTAGGGTTCTGTTACTTCTCAACCTGCACACAGGTTTCTCAGGTGACAGGTTAGGTCATCTGGTGTTCCCATCTCCAAGAATTTTCATTAGATATAGTACAAATACATTAACTCAATACCATCCTACACTGCAGATCTGTGCACTTGCGATGCACATGCTCATACACGTCTCTGTACTATGTCAGCTGAAGGTTCTAGGCCCTCAGAATACGGGACCCAGGCTGAGGTCATCAAGTAGCACCTCCTCAAAGAGCATCCCTATGGATCCTCAGAGCCCCCTGGGTTGCCCTACCATTGATCACCCTTGTGATTTGTCCTCCCCAACAAAACATAAGCTCTTCAAGGAGAGTGACTATTTCCAACTTGTTCTCTGCCTAGCAGGGTGTTGGGTCCAAACAAGCACTCAGTAAAACCCCTTGCTCTAATGGAAAGCTTCTGCTCATTGAGCATGTTCTATTTGTATACTCAGAAGCTCATCAAATTTCAATAACTTAAAGCATTTCCAAAGCACAAGGAAATTTTCTTCCCAATGCAGAGTAGCTATAGGGTTGTTACATAAAATAACTAAGAAAGGGTTTTTTTTGAACAGCACTCAGTGAAGAAAAGCAGGCAAGTTAAGAAGGAAACTGAAAGAATAAATCAGAAGACAAAGAGTAATTAAAGTAATAAGGGTTGCTAAGAAAGGAGAAGAAAGAATACATAAGCAGAAAACAGTAAAGTTTATTAACTAAATGCTGCTTTATGTGTGAAAAATATGTTAACATTTTTAATATGTTTTCATTTGACCTAAAAAATTGAGGAGTTATTCAAAGGAAGAATTCTTATTACCATTTTAGAAGTTAGAAAATTGAATGAGATAAATAGTCATCATTTTGTGATCATAATGCATCTTGAGTTTGGGGGGGAGAAATTAAGCACAGTCAACTGAGACCTCTTGGATTTTCTTCTCAAATTCTGTCAGACTTAAGAGCACTTGAACTCTCTCCAAATATAGATTCTATGTCTGTCCTGTACAGTCTTTACCCTCAGCAGGTAGAAGAGCAGCGGGCACAGCCCAGTTGCTCAGTCTCATCCAACTCCTTGCAACCCCAGGCGCCTCTGTCCACGGGATTTCCCAGGCAAGAAAACTGGGGAGGGCTGCAATTTCCTCCTCCAGCGGGTCTTCCTGACCCAGGGATCAAACCTGTATCTCCTGCGCCATCACAGGCAGATTCTTTACCACTGAGCCACTTGGGAAAACAGTAGTTACTCAATAAACATAAAAACAAAAACAAGCAAACAAAACAATGAAGGCAGAAAGGAAGGAAATAAGGAAGCAGGGAGACAAGGAAGGAAATAACCAGTGGAACAGGCCTTCCCTTGAAGAGAAGCCTAGGGATTCTCATGCCTGTTTGGTGATTCTAATTAACAAGTCCAGCTGGTCACTGGTCTTTTTCATTCTCTAATCAGCTGTAAAGGTAATTGTGATGAGACTATAATTACAGTTTGTTGACTCTGAGATCTCTTACTTGGCTCTGAACTCAGGAAGGGAATAGTTTATTGTGTCCCCAGCACCAACAGCTGCGTTCCAAGCTTCCACAGTGTTCCTAACTCACTGTTACAAAGTATTTTCTCTTATTTCACTTTTAATGTCTGTGTTCCTGTCAAAATAACACAGTCACCCTTTCCACGTACTTCTCACTCTAGGCTTTGTCTCATGGTGTTCTCTCTGAGTGGAATTACTACCCTCCCTCCACTTCAATACAATAAAATCCTACTCAGAATTCATTCATTTGAATGCAAAGTCCAATGCAAGTGCTCCCTCCTCCAAGAACTGCTGTCCACATCTGTCTCCGGGCAGCAGGGCCACTCTGTGAGGCTCCCTGGAGCACACACAGATAATAGTCACAGTCACACTGGGTGACAGCCGAAGCCAGTCTGGGATCAGTTCAGTTCAGTCGCTCAGTCGTGTCCGACTCTTTGTGACCCCATGAACTGCAGCACGCCAGGCCTCCCTGACCATCACAAACTCCCGGAGTTTATTCAAGCTCATGCCCATCGAGTCAGTGATATGGGTTACCGGTTAGTGTTCGAGGGCCGTTGAGGCTGCCTGGCCCGTGTCCCGTCCCTGATTGATACCTGAGTGTGTGAGCATGTCTCTTTCTGCTTTTCTGTCTTCCAACAACTCCAGTGGCTTGCTACCTCTTCCCTGATGCACTGAGCTGAAGTAGTCTTTCTTCCCCCTGAATTCTCACAGAATTTCATTCCTGTAACACTTTCCATTCCCTATCTGATTTATTTGTATCTGATTTATTTGTATCTTAACCCTTTCTTGCCATCACTTCTTTAAAGGATCTCAAGGAATCGGGAGGAACTGGATAATCTAAGGAAAGAGGAAAGTGACCTTGGTGAAATTAACAGTCTGAGCAAAACAATAACCACCATGACTGTCTAACCTGATGGCTTCCCCGTTGGCTCAGAGGGTAAAGAATCTGCCTGCAACTCAGGAGACCCGAGTTCGATCCCTGGGTTGGGATGGTCCCCTGGAAGGGGGCATGGCAATCCCACCAGTATTCTTGCCTGGAGAATTCCATGGACAGAGTAGCTTGCTGGGCTGCAGTCCATGGGGCTGCAGAAGAGTCAGATAAGACTGAGTGACTTAGGACAGCGTGTGGACAGAGGAGGCTACTCATATGCAGGTCGTAGAAGCCAAGCGCAGACAAGGACACTCCACTATGAGGCAGGGCGCACAGTGAATAGTGTCCTTCAGAAGTCCATAAAACTTGGAATAGGGAGGCGACACACACAGTTATCAGACTGAACAATTTTTAGACAAAAGTATCTTATATATTTGTGAAATTCTATTTCACCATACATATAACATTGGCTAGGACTTAATAACCGGGCATCTCCGTTTCTAGTCTCAGCCTCTTCCATGTGTGTGTGCTAAGTCGCTTCACTCATGTGTTGACTCTGTGCGAACCTGTGGACGGCAGCCCTCCAGGCTCCTCTGTCAGGGGGATCCTCCAGACAAGAACGCTGGAGTGGCCTGCCAAATTAAGCCAAAAGTTTGAAATCATGGCCGTCGGGGTCTAGGAAACCTAGTCTACATTCAAGAAGAAAGCTCATTTGTACTCCCGAAAATGGCCCAATTTAGGACATGAGCTTCGTTTAAATAAAATATTACATCATATGTCATGGAAGAAGTTCACTTAACACTTCTTAGGCTTCTGACCAAGTATGACTTGTTTTTGACAAAACTGTGACAATCCCATGATGCTGTGTCCTCTGATTTCTAGACAACTGTCCCTTCTGGGCAGCCACGCCTTCCCCTGCTCTTCGAACCTGACTATTCCATACACACCAAGTTTTACCCATCCCACAGTTCACACTCTCAAGGACAAAGTATTTACTCTCTAAAGAGGTTTCCTCTTAACAACAGCATTTCCTGAGACTCAGATTTCACCTCTGCTGATGAATTCTGTAGTCCTGCTTTCACAGCAACGGCGCCTCAGAACGAGGAGATGAGAGGCAGGCAGGAGGCATTTCCCTTCTCTCATGCACCAGAAAATGAATAATGAAAACCTGGCACATCGTCTCAGAGTATCTGCTCATCTCTCAGCTGAATAAAATAGAACTACATAGAAAGGATGCATCTAGTAAGGGGAGAGACTGAAGATACTTTAGAAAGTACTACTGAATGGACCAGAAAAGGAGGTGAGGATAGATGTAGTAGAGATGTTTGGGGTTCTGTTTTTGCTTTGGGGAGGGGCAGAAGCCCCATCTGATACATACTCACCTCCTATCCTTAAAATTTAACTTTTTAAATTAAAATTGTATTCATTTAAGGTGTGCAACATGATGTTTTGATATACATACATCTAGTGAAATGATTAATACAGTTAAATAACTAACATACCCATGTCCTTATTTGTTACCTTTGTGCATCTGATAGCTACGCTCTTAAAAAATGACCAGTATAGTCATCACACTATACACTAAGATTTATCCATCCTACATAAATGAAACTTCGTACCATTTGATCAACATTTCCATGTTTAGCTAATTTCACTTAGTATAATGTCCTCCAGATTCAACCACATTGTCATTACTGACAGGATCCCCTGTTTTAAGGCTGAATAATTCAAAATCTATGTCCTCACAAAGATTTATACTGTGGTCAATAGATACTTGTTGATTTGACTTTGATCTCATTCAAATAAGGAATAATATAAGGCGAATTTTCTCAGTGCCCTAGAAGAATAAGGGCACTGAATAGGATTTTGAATCCTGGGTCCACCACTGTGTTAAGTGGGAAGAACAGCCACTTCCCAGGGTGAAGACTCAGTGAAATTACAGAAAGTGCACAATGCCTGACACTCACTGAAAGCACTCACTGAAAGTTGTTATTATTCCCGTTTCTCATTTTCCTGCCCACCTCCTGTTTCCACCCATTTTGACCCCAGTCCTCCCAGGGTCACACTGAGACACTCAACAACTGTGCCCCAGCGACTGCCGCTCCAGGGCTCAGCTATGAGGCATGCCTCAGATAACACGCTTACGACATAAGACAACTTCCAAAGTTCTTGAATAAACTGTGGAAAACACATGTCATTATTTTTATTGAGGTAGAGTTGATTTGCAGCGTTGTATTAGTTTCAAGTGTACAGCAGAGTGACTCAGTTATATATGTACACGCGGGAGTGGCAGTGTTAGTCCCTCAGTCCTGTCCACTCTTTGCGATCCCATGGACTATAGCGCAACAGGCTCCTCTGTCCATGGAATTCTCCAGGCAAGAATACTGGAGTGGTTTGCTATTCCCTTCTCCAGGGGATCTTCCTGACCCAGGATTGAACCCAGGTCTCCTGCATTGCGGGTGAATTCTTTATCATCTGAGCCACCAGGGAAGCCCCATATATACATATTCTTTTTAAATGTCTTTTCCATTATAGGCTATTACAAGATATTGGACACAGTTCCCTGTGTTACTCAGTAGGTGCTTATAGTTTACTATTTTATATATAGTAGTGTGTGTATAGGAGAAGGCAATGGCACCCCACTCCAGTACTCTTGCCTGGAAAATCCCATGGAAGGAGGAGCCTGGTAGGCCACAGTCCATGGGATCACTAAGAGTCGGACTTGACTGAGCGACTTCACTTTCACTTTTCACTTTCATGCATTGAAGGAAATGTAATCCACTCCAGTGTTCTTGCCTGGAGAATCCCAGGGACGGTGGAGCCTGGTGGGCTGCGTCTATGGGGTGGCACAGAGTCGGACACGACTGAAGCGACTTAGCAGCAGCAACAGTGTTTGTATGTTAATCTCAAACTCCTAATTTACCTTTCCTTATCCCCCTGTCCCACCTCGCTGACCCTGTTGGTAACCATAAGCTTGTTTTTCATGTTGAGTCTATTTCTGTGGAAAATAAATGTCATTTAATGTCTATCCTTTTCAGGCTATCCCCAGGATAGTGTCACTTTTAGTCATTCTCACTCCAGTAAGCTCCCTGTTAGGACTCTTCCCCCCAAAAGTGACTGCCAGCCCGTCACATACAGGTACACTTCAGAACCTCAGAGATATTGAAGTTCAATTCCAGACCACGGCAATAAAGCGAATATCACAATGAAGTGAGTCACACAAATTTTCTGGTTTACGATAACCCTATTTGCAAACCAGAAAAAGAGACTCAGATGTATAGAACAGACTTGTGGACTCTGGGAGAAGGCGAGGGTGGGATGTTTCAACAGAACAGCATTGAAACATGTATATTATCTAGGGTGAAACAGATCACCAGCCCAGGTTGGGTGCATGAGACAAGTGCTCGGGCCTGGTGCACTGGGAAGACCCAGAGGGATCGGGTGGAGAGGGAGGTGGGAGGGGGGACTGGGATGGGGAATACATGTAAATCCATGGCTAATTCATTTCAATGTATGACAAAAACTACTGTAATGATGTAAAGTAATTAGCCTCCAACTAATAAAAATAAATGAAAAAAAAAAGTTATGTTCACAATATAATATAACCTGTAAGTGTGTAATAGCATTAGTCATTAAAAAACAATGCACATACCTTAATTAAAAAACACTTTGTTAGTAAAAATGCTATCATCTGTGCCTTCAGTGAGTTGCAATCTTTTTGTAGTTGTAACGACAAAGATCACTGACAATGGATCACCATAATGGAATATAATAATAACGAAATGGATTAAAATATTGTGAGAATTAACAAAACGTGACACAGAGACACAAAATGAGCAAGTCCTGTGAAAAGTGGCATCGATAGGCTGGCTTGACACAGGACTGCCACAAGCCATCAATTCATAAAGACCCTCAATATCTGCAGCAAGCAATAAACAATGTATGCCTGTAAATCTACTAGATGAAGACATTCAGTTTTCCATTCCTACTCAAGACTAAAGCCTAAGTCTAGCTTTGCACCCTCAAACACTCAACTCACTAAGGTATTCTACTCATCAGGGTCTTTCATTACGGTCTACACGCCTCAGAGCAGCACAAGGCTTTTTTTTTTTTTTCTCTCCATTTATTTTTATTAGTTGGAGGCTAATTACTTTACAACATTGCAGTGGTTTTTGTCATACATTGAAATGAATTAGCCATGGATTTACATGTATTCCCCATCCCGGTCCCCCCTCCCACCTCCAAGGAGTTCCTCCTTTAACATGATCAGATTCTTAGGACCCCTCTCTCACTCTGTCCTCCTTCTCACTAGTTGATGGGGAATAGGAAACAGACTTATTTTCCCTTTTATCAGCAAAAGCCCTTGGTGTTTTTGGCTTTTTGCCATGCCTCCAAAACATCATCTTAAGAGGATACTCAGAGTTTTGTAAAAGATTTCATGGTATCTGTGTTCTGGGAGAGCTGGAAATCCAAACTGAGCTGTAAATGCGGGACTGTCATGCCTGAAAGTAAACTCCATTTTCCATTCTGGATTGGTTTTAAAAGATGGTATCATTCCCAGATCTGTTAGGAATAATTCAACTTCCACCTTCCCACCATTTCCCCTGCTCTTAATCCTTCCCTCAAAGCAGATGGCATGCAAGATTTTAACATTAAAATCTGCCAAGAAATATGAAAAACTAGTAAGCAGAAATCTGTTGATAGTTAGAAATATTTTATGGAAATACATTTTTAAAGCACTATGCATTTGGGGCAAAAGCCCATTATTTGAGAGGTGTCTCAATGCTGTACAAGGATGTTATTGGGGCGTGGGGTTAAGAATGAATGAGTCACACAGTGTTAAAGATGGATAAGGACAAGAAGGGGGCAGGAGAAATAGAACTGGGAATAATAATAACCAAGTTTTGTGGAGTGCTTACTCTTAAATGAATATTTTGTTCTCATTTGGAGTTCTTTATTTCCCAGGAAAATTTTTTAAAAATCACACTAGCTGGGGAAATGGATTGATTGTAAGATGCAAGTTCAAGGCCAGCAGAGGGAGTTGGTAGCAAAGGGATTCATTTACCAAAGTTGGGTCCATAAGAACATAGGTCTTTAGTGGCTAAGCAGTAAAGTCCAGCTGTGCCCGAATGCTCTGCTGAGGTTTCCAGAGCTCTAAGCTGTTTCACCAGTCAGGCAAACCCAGGGGTCCTCCTGGAAACAAAGGAATAGAGAAGGAGTTCCAAACTGCTGTGAGCGAGCTGCAAGAGAGCATAAACCCACATGGTAGAGCCTTTCACCGTGTGTGTGCGTGCACACACGTGTGTGTCAGTTGTGTCTGACTCTGTGACTCCATGCACTGTAGCCCACCAGGCTCCACTGTTCACGGAGTTTCCCAGGCAAGAATGCTGGAGTGGGTTACCATTTCCTTTTCCATTTCACCCTGGATTGAACCTGGGTCTCCTGCATTGCAGGCAGATTCTTTACCAGCTAAGCCACCAGGGAAGTCACTATTTCACCCCATACAAGCAACCAAAAAGAAATCACCAGAGTTTTCATTTATAAAGCATGGGTAAAATTTCACTTTACAGAACTAGGTTCTCAGGACTTTTGATGACAGAAGCTCCACTCACTGTAGAACCTCCTCCAAATGGGGCTGTTGCGCTGTTTGGTGATTAAACAGGAGAGCTGGAATCCCCTGGACATGCCTCCTGAAACCCTTAGGAGTCTGAGTTCTCTGCTGTCTAGTCTCAGGGTGATGTCACTTTCAAAAGAATGCCAATCTACTCTGAAGGCCAAGAAGAACACAGAGCTCTTCAGGTTTTCTCAAAGGGATAACCAGAGTCTGCACACTCCTTCAATAGACAGGAGTCCCTAACATCCTTCCTGGACAGGGTTGCTTTCCCCCGGGTTTCATGCTCAGAATAGCTATGAAATCCCACCCTCCCTCCTAGCTCGGCTGTGCTCTGATTCACCTCCTCCTCCACCTGCAGTGACCCTCCTTCCCTGTCCATGCTCCCAACTAGTGAGCTGCAGACCATATCCAGCCCCAGAAGTGAAGTGAAGCTCACGCCCTCCCTCACTCTAAGCATTGTCCTTTTATTTTTTAAACTATAGTAAAAGCTATATCAGTGATCTGTGACAATCTTAAGGTATAGTTAGATGAGTTTTGACTAATATATATGTATGTATGTGTATTATATATATATATATTTTTTCCATTTATTTTTATTAGTTGGAGGCTAATTACTTTACAATATTGTAGCGGTTTTTGCCATACATTGACATGAATCAGCCATGGATTTACATGTATTCCCCATCCTGATCTGGGATGTTTTGAGAGAACAGCATCGAAACACATATATTATCAAGGGTGAAACAGATCACCAGCCCAGGTTGGATGCATTAGATATATATTTTTTTTTAAATGCTCGTTCCTTAGAAAAAAGCTATGACAAACCCAGTGTACTATAAAGCAGAGACATTACTTTGTCAACAAAGGTCTACACAGTCAAAGCTACAGTTTTTCACACACATGGATGTGAGAATTGGACAACAGAGAAAGCTGATCACCAAAGAACTGATGCTTCTGAACTGTGGTGTTGGAGAAGACTCTTGAGAGTCGCTTGAACTGCAAGGAGATCAAACCAGTCCATCCTAAAGATCAGTCCTGGGTGTTCATTGGAAGATCTGATGCTGAACCTGAAACTCCAATACTTTGGCCACCTGATGCAAAGAACTGACTCATTGGAAAAGACCCTGATGCTGGGAAAGAGTGAAGGCAGGAGGAGAAATGGGCAGCAGAGGATGAGATGGTTGGATGGCATTATGGACTCAATGGACATGAATTTGGGCAAACTCCTGGAGACAGTGAACAACAGGGAAGCCTGGAATGCTGCAGTCCATAGGGTCAGAAAGAGTCAGAGATGACTTAATGACTGAACAACACGAACACGTGCTACATATAAATTAGTAATATATTACTCCATAGTTGATCTATAATATATTTAGAGTATATGTGTGTGTGTGTGTATCTGCATAATCAACATATAATTCAAAATTCAGAAGATTTCAGTCGCCCTAGAAAGCTTCCTTTCTTCCACCCAGTCACTCTCCACCCTGTAAGCAGCCACCATTCTAATTTCTATTACCATAGACTAATTTTGCCAGGTCATTAACTTCACATAAATAAAATAATATACATGGTTTTGTGTCTGGTTTCTTTGACTCAATGTAGGGGCTTTGAAATTCATCCATGGTGTTCCATGTACATCATTTTTTTATATTGCTGGGTAGTGGTATAATAAATCTACATAGCACAGTTTATCCATTCCCCATGAACATGTATGCTGTTTCCAGTTTGGGGCTGTTGTGAAAGAGGCTGCTACGGACATTCTGGTATGTGGCTTTTCACCCACTTTTCTTGGGTAAAAATCTAGGCATGGAATTGCAGGGTCAAGGGAAAGTGCATATTTAACTTCATAAGAAACTACCAAACACTTTTCCCCACAGTATTTCACCAGCAATACATGAGAGTTCTGGCTCCCACATTCTGGCCAACACTGATGCTATCTGTCTTTTCAATTTTATCCATTATGGTGGATGCAAGATCTTCATTTCCTTGATGATCAGTGCTGTTGAATATTTTTCCATAGATTTACTGAATATAAATACATCCTTTTTGTGAAGTGTCTGTTCAAGTATTTTGCACATTTTATTGACTTTGACATATTTATTATTGAATGTAGCAATTTGGCAAACATATTCTCTTAATATGTAGCTAATTTTTTCATTTTCTTAATGGTGTCTGTTGATGAGCAGAACTTTTCAATTCTTATGTAATTCAGTTTTACCAGTTGTTTTTTTTCCTTCTTTGAGATTTGGGATCTTTTTGTCTTCTTTGAGACATTGCCTCCTACCTGAAGAATGCAAAGATATTCTCCTATGTTTTCTGCTACAAGTTTGAAAATTTTTAATTTTGAAACTTTTAGCTTTTATGTTTCCATTTAGATCATGTTTAAAGCTTCCCTTTTTTTTTGCTGACATCCCCACACAGTCTATCAAGACCAACCTTTCCTTCAAGTCCTTAAACATATTTCTAACAGCTGCTTTAATCCTTGTCTGCTAAATCTAACCTCTGGGTCATCATAGGGGCCACTTCTCTGGGTTACATTTTCTGACTCTTCACATGTTTGGTGGGTGCTGTGTAAAAAACCTGAATCATGCTTTCTTCCTTTCAAGAGTCGGAGTTTTGTTCTTAGGGTGTGGCCCTTTCTTGAGAGTACTGTTCTGACCCCCTGCATGTGGCCTCTCTGTGATCACACATGCATGCCTGCGCTGTTCAGCAGGGTCTCCCCACTGCTGAGGTGGAACCACCCGCAGCAGCCCCTGGCACTGGGCAAACTTGGGTTTCTTCTCATGTGAAGCTTGGCTCCCCAGCTACACCTCACAAAACCACTCTTTGCACATGCAAGCCCAGGCCTGGGCCACAGACCTTGGATAAGCATCCACACAGATTTTGGGGTCCCCTATGAGCAACCTGTTTTCCAGCCCCTCTACCCCCAATGTTCAGCAGCATCAAACCCCAATTACTGCCTCTCAGTTCAGCAGACCACTGCTCTCTCAGGCTCCCCCTGACGTCCCCACGTTCGAGAAAAAATCCCTGAATACAAGAGCCAGGGCAGACAGGCTTCCTCTCCGCCCTCTCTGCCCTGCCCGTCCCTAACACCTGCAAACAGCTGCTTCCTCCAGTCTGCCTGTCTGATAGCTGTTTGTGGTCGGAAGTGCAAACGATAGCCCTCAGTGTTTCTCTTGTGAGAACCAGCCTGGCTCAGGAATGTTAATGACTAAATTCCTTCAGTCATTACATCTTACTCCAAGACTTTTGGGAATCTATTACATCGCCCTCTCAGAGGGTTTCTCTGCTACATTTCCTTGGGGGCAGTGAAGCTCTTCTGACTTTCAGCAAAGACCCTGGCTTCTTTTCTTCTTCTGTTCCCGTGTTCAGGCAACATCACCAGTTTCCCAACTGCACACAGATAAATTTCTCTTAACACATTTTGGAGCCAGGGGATCAGTGGCTGTCTTGGAAAGGAAGCAGTCAGCATCAGGTTCCAATCTTCCTCTGCTCTGGGGTCAGCATTTCTCACCAGAGAAGAAAGATGCCAGGCCCATGTAATCCTCTCCCTTGTGGATGCAACTGGACAGCAAACTCTGCCCAGAGAGTAGAAGGGCCCCCTCCCCACTTCTAGGCAGTTCTGAGACCATCTAACTCATACTGGGGTCTTCAGTGAGCCGAGGAGCAAATGGCCAAAGAAGTCCCCTCCACGACAATAAAGGGGAGGGCAGGACACAGGCTAAGATGCTCAAATTCTGAGCCTGAGGGGCTTTTACTTGGCAGCAACTTTGCCTCCTCCCCAGCTATGGGAACACTCACTGATCACAGGTATGACTTTTAAGTTCTGGTTCAAAAAGGACCTCATATCTGGTCTACATTAACGTGACTCAAGAAGGCTACTGTGTTTTCCTCTTTTTCTTTTCTTTTTTCTTTCACTGTCAACCCCAGTCTTCTTCCCCTAAATTGAAAACTAAGGCTTCGCAGGCATGTAGAGAAGCACAGGTTATGCAGTAAGTGAACTCCGACTGCCTCCAGCATGGATCTCATGCAAGCAGACACTCCAAACTGAATACACACAGAAAAGCTTCTCTCTTTCCTAAGCCATTATAACTTAAAGAAAAAAGATAAATCCAGAGGGGATGAGGAATTCAGTGAAGGCAGTCAAAAAGTACAAACTTCTAGCAATAAGATCCAATCAGCACCAGGGATGTACAACATAATAAAGGGGGCTACCACTGCTGAATGCAGTCTGTAAAGTTGTTAAGAGAGTAAATCCTAAGTTATCATTAGAAGAAACATTTTTTTCTATTTAATTTTACACTTATATGAGATGATGGGTGTGCACTAAACTTATTATGATAATCACTTTGTGATGTATATATAAATGCTGTACTCACACTTATACAGTGCTTTGAGTCCATTATATCTCAATAAAACTGGAAGGAAGAAAAAAGTTACAGGCATGCTCTGTCCTTCCATGTGTTTGATTTGAAGCAGAAACACAGTCCACCCCAGCAGAGAGGTCCTGTAGCTTTCATTGGAGGCTAAGAGCCCAGACATGAAGAGTCCCCAGCTGTATCCTCTGCACAGACTGAGTCTCTTTCCCCTTGGTCTTTGGCACATGCTTCCTTTCTCTGGGGTCTGGAAGGAAGCCAGCTATAACAGTGTTTGCAAAGTCTGCCTAACTGCAAGTTCCACAGGCGTGGTCCCAGAGGAAACCACTTTCTGCTCGTGGTATGGGGCGAAAGTCCGGCTTCCGGCATCCCTGTGACTACATCCGGCATTGTCTGCTTCCCCCAGGCCGACCTCACTCCCCAAACGCTATAGTTTCTGAAACTGGACCCTACCTGCTGCTGCGCCCTCCCATCCCAAGGACAGTCCACCTCTCATCCTCAGCCCACCCGTGTCACAGGCAGGACCTCTGGGGTCTTCTCAACAGTGTATCTCGCTCCATGTGGATCTGATCTAGAATTAACCTTGGAACGCAAGTTTAAAGATGTGAAAGTTAACATTCACATAACCTTAACTCCTCAAATACCTAGGTTCCAGGATTTTAGTGGTAAAAATGCACATTTAAAACATCCTTTCATGTGTGAAATACATTCTTTGAAATCACATTAATAATATCTCATTTGCCACTCAGTGATTACTCCAGTCTAAATATTACACTAAAACTCTATCCAAGAAGGTTAATATTTCTTGAGGAAAAATTTCCACAGGAGAGAAATCTATAATTCATATATATGTTGGGTAGGGAAAACACAGCATATTGACCTTTCCTAATGTGGCTCAGATGGTAAAGAATCCGCCTGCAGGTTTGATCCCTGGGTGGGGAAGGTCCCCTGGAGAAGGGAATAGCTACCCCACTCCAGTATTCTTGCCTGGAGAATTCCATGAACAGAAGAGCCTGGCTGGCCACAGTCCCTGGGTTGTAAAGTGTTGGACATGACTGACTGAGTGACTAACACTTTCGCAATATAGGCCATCACTATTTTTGTACACAACGTAATTTCTTTAAACAAGCCTAAAAAGAAAAAACTTAAGAGTAACAGGGAAATTCAGTCTCTAAAGAGTCATTCTTAAAAGCACAAAATAGGTCATAATGAATCATTGAGCTCTCTTTTCCAAACCAATTCTATGTTGTCAATGTTGGAGGTGAAGAGAAGCTACAGCAAACTTCTAAAGGAACTCTCTGAGCATAGACTTCAAAGTCAGCTCGCTCCCCTCCACTGGGAAGAGACCAGTGCTCTACACACGCCCCACCCCCCAGAGACCTCAGCATCCTTTGGAGCAGGAGCCTGGGGGTGCTCCCCACCCCAGACTGCTGCCTCTCCCAGCTCCCTGCCATCACTGGTGAAGTCTCCCCCTGCCTGCCTTACTGCTGAATTCAGGTCTGGAATCCCAGGAAGGGGGAATCGGGGCAACGCTGCCATGGAGAGGAAGGAACTCACTTTGGACCCAAACTCAACCTGTGTGGGTCTGTCAGTGAAAATATCTTCTTCTTACACAACTTAACTTTAAAACATTAGGCACATTTGGTACGCAGTAGGTCAGGAGTCCCCCACCCCTGGGCCTCTTAGGAGCCCGGCCGCAAAGCAGGAGGTGAGTAGCTGGGAGCAAAGGTTTTGTCTGCAGCACCCCACCACTCCACATCACTCCTGTTACCTTCCGAGCCATCCCCTTCTCCTGTTCCCCTTGGAAAAGCTGTCTTCCAGGAAACCAGTCCCTGGTGCCAGAAAGGTCGGGACCACTGCAGTGGGTTAACAGTCAAGTTAATATTTCAGCAAATGGATGCTTCTTTTCTTTTTTTTTTTTTTTTTTTTTTTCATTTATTTTTATTAGTTGGAGGCTAACTACTTTACAATATTGTAGTGGTTTTTGCCATACATTGACATGAATCAGCCATGGATTTGCATGTGTTCCCCATCCCGATCACCCTCCCGCCTCCTTCCCCATCCCATCCCTCTGGGTCTTCCCAGTGCACCAGCCCTGAGCACTTGTCTCATTGAACGCTTCTTTCAAAACAAACACACCTTTGTAGGGCCAAAATGCGGAAGGTCATTTCAGTAAAATCCCTTCTCCTAAATGTTTAATGCATTCTTCATAAGACAAACCAAGTCCTGTGAAATAAGAATAGTGTCTAGTATATATATACTTAAAATGGTTCGAAAAGTGTTAGCTATTACTATTATGAGGGCTTCCCTTGTAGCTCAGAGGTATAAGGATCTGCCTGCCAATGCAAGAGACATGGGTTCGATCCCTGGGTCAGGGAGATCCCATGAAGGAGGAGATGGCAACCTGCTCCAGTACTTTTGTCTGGGAAATCCCATGGACAGAGCAGCCTTGCAGGGTATAGTTGATGGGGTTGCAAAAGAGTTGGACACAACTTAGCGACTAACAATTATTACTGTGGTCCTGTTGAATCACTGGGAACCATCTGGAATGATAAAATTGAAACTGAATTCCCGGAGTAGGAACATAGTCTTGCTCAGCACAGAGTCTTATTGCAACTGTGTAAACTGTGGACTCTCAATAAATGTTTGTCGAAGGCACAGAGGTAGAGAGGGAGGGGGAAGGGAGAGACAGAGGGAGAGGGAGAGAGGGGGGAAGGAAGTCAGCAAGTACCTACCAATGTGATTTATACAGTGAGTGGAAACAGAGGGAAGTAGGTTTAAGTACAAGTCTATGATTCCAAAAGGATTGTAGAGTTTAGCTAAATTGTTCAAAGTTGTTTAGCCAACAATTTTAGCCAAACTGTTCCTAAAACACATTTCTTAAGGTCAACTGCAATTACACTCACTCCATGCAATATTTCACCTTCCAAAGTGGAAGCAAGGCCTTCTTGCTCTCAAACAGAGTTACAATGTATAACAATTTTATCTCCGATAATCAGTTTTATGTTGCTGGCTATCTTTCCATAAACTTACTTTGGATCACTTAAACTGAAGACGGTTTTGAGGCAGAATGAACATGACGTTTGAGGTCGCCAGCCTTCCCCGGGCACCCCCGTGGTTCACCCTGCTGCCCCTTGCTCTGTGCCTGGGAAGGCTGCCCGCTACAGACTGCATCGTCCCGCTGCCTCATCCTGTGACTTCCAGCAGGTTCCACCAGTGGGGAGCCCGTGAGTGGAGTTTCCTTCCTCAGTTCTCTCCTCACAGAGGCCAGGACAGCAGTCTCGCTGACCTGGTCCTCTCCGCCCTGGAGGGAACTGGGCCTTCCTCTTCAGGGTCTGCCTCTGGTCCCAGACTGACCGTGCTACGTTAACTTCTGAGGTCTCCTTACTCTGCTCCTGTCACACCTGCATTATTATTATTTTTGACGTGAACTGTTCCTGCAGTCCTTATTTAATTTGTTACAATATAGCTCCTGTTTTATGTCTTGGTGTTATGGCCATGAGGCATGTGGGATCTTAGCACCCCTACCATGGATGGAACTCACAGCTCCTGTGTTAGAAAGTGAAGCTTCAACCACTGGACTGCCAGGGAAGTCTTTCCATACCTTTATGAACAGAATTTTTTATCAAATTATTATAACTCTCTGCTTCTTGCTGGGACCCTGATAAATACAACTGCTTTATTTCCTTCTTTGTACTTAATATCTAAAGTAATCTTATTGTTTGTTTACTGAGTCTTGTACTCTTCTCCCACCAAAAATAAATAAATAAGTTCCCTTGTCTTATTCACCATTTGCCAGACAGAAAGGAGGCAGGCAAAGATATTTGTTGAATAAATAAATAAAATCTCTCTCTATATATATATTCCAATTGAAAGTAATACTTCTGTGTTTCAGAGGTGATTCCAAAACACCAAGTTAGTTATTAAACCATGCTTTGAAAATTTAGAACAAAGTGTTAACAGCCTGAATATAGCATTTCTTTAAACCCAATGAAAACACAAAATGCTTAAACCTGTACATTATTTTCCTGAAGTTAAGCTTCTAATATTAGCAGAAGCAAAGCAGAAAAATCCCAGAGTGCATAAAACAGAATGAAGACAAAAAGACATTTCCAACTAACCTTTTCTTGACAAGGGAAATATAACTGCCAAAAAATCAGGCCGTGATTTAAGACGCATCTCTGATACCATGGTACACTTGTTTCCCTACTCAGATAAGAATGTATCACCACTGTCAGTGGACTGCATCCAAACACAAGCTCCTCAATACCGGCCTGAAACTATGCTTTTAAAGTACTAAGACTAATACTTATCAAGATGGGGGGACCGGCCTTTCCTTATACAACACCTAAAAGTTCACTTACGTACTCGAGAGGGAGAAGAGAAGTGAGACCCCATTTATCTCACCCCTTCCCTAGATGAGACACCGTGGGTGCCGAGACAAAGAGGAGTAGACGGACTACAGTTTGGAAAGGTCTGAGCCTGCCAGCGTGCCAGGCCACCGGGAAAGCTGCGCTTTGGCAGTGGGGGTGCCTCCCCTGCCCTCAGCTGCCGGCAGAGGGGCTGGTCCCCTTCTCAGATGAGCTCACGTGGGTGTGGCAGAGGCTCACCCCGGCTTTGTCTGCAACAAGCTTCAGCAGCTGTTCAGCTGCCTAACAAGTGGCTATTTTCCCTGGCTAACTAATTATCCTAGTGAGAACCATGAGGTGTTAATGAAACCCTGGTGTCTGCAAATCAACAGATGAGGAAACTAAGTATACAGATAAACAGTATTTCCAGGTATTTGATAGCTTTTCTTACAAGGAGTAAGTGTCTTTTAATTTCATGGCTACAGTCATCATCTGCAGTAATTTTGGAGCCCAAGAAAATAAAGTCTGTCACTATTTCCACTGTTTCCCCATCTATTTGCCATGAAGTGTTGGGACCACATGCCATGATCTTTGCTTTTGAATGCTGAGTTTTAAGACCGTCTTCTTCAATCTCCTGTTTCACTTTCATTAACAGACTGTTTAGCTCCTCTTCACATTCTGCCATAAGGGTGGTGTCATCTGCATATCTGAGGTAATTGATTTTTCTCCCGGCAATCATGATTCCAGCCTGTGCTTCGCCCAGCCTGGCATTTCTCATTATGTACTCTGCTTAGAAGTTGAATAAGCAGGGTGACAATATACAGCCTTGATGGACTCGTTTCCCAGTTTGGAACCAGTCTGTTCCATGTTTGGTTCTAACTGTTACTTCTTTACCTGCATACAGATTTCTCAGGAGGCAGGTCAGGTGGTCTGGTATTCCCATCTCTTGAAGAATTTCCCACAGTTTGTTGTGATCCACACCGTCAAAGGCTTTAGCATAGTCAATGAAGCAGAAGAAGATGTTTTTCTGGAATTCTCCTGCTTCTTCTATGATCCAACGGATGTTGGCAGTGTTGATGACAGATATTGGCAATCACTTAGTAGGATTTATTTTTTGTCTTTTATCTGAAGCACTGATGACACATTTCATAACTTGTCCTGCTATGCATAGGTTTCACTGCATACACATTTGACTGGAGCCCATAACCCATTTGTAAGAGAACTTTCTAACATCTTCCTCATTCTCACAGTTCCCAGGGATGTTTATTACCTCTGGGGGTGTCACTGCATCATCACTTGGGGGCATTTCCCCTCCCAGATCTGCCCTTGAATTCAGGCATTGAACAGAATCCCTCCTTGCTCAGAGAAGTGTCCAGTGGTGACATGAGTTTATTCAGATATTGATCAATGACTGGAGTGCTGAGGGAAGACCAGGAAGTCAGTGCTTTCAGTTAATGATTCTCAAGTCAGTCTGATCCAGGGTAGCGGGCACTGGAGCTCCAGGCCCTGCACTGCAGAAGCCAGAGCCAGTCAGGAGGCTGTGCGCACAGTGACAATGAGACGGGTCATGTGCAGGTCCAGCCGCACTCCGGTCCAGCCGGGCCTTCAGACCACACAGACACACCCCAAGGTTTGGCCAAGTGGAGATAGGCAGTTGTGGGGAAAAAAACACATTCATTTTAATAATTTTTTGACTGCTTCCATTTTTATTTCTATATATCTTCTATACAGATATATACTTTTAATATGTGCTTTACATATTTATTTATAAATTTAAATGTTGTATATCTATTCATACATATTTTATATGTAATATTTCAATATTCTATAGATTTACTTATAATTTCATGTGTTTTCACAAGGAAATTAACACATACTGGAATTGAGTACTGGAAAATTCTTATTCATTCATATATTCAATCAAAAAAGCTGGAAGGCTGAAGTTATAGACATGTGAGGGACACGGAAGAAGTAGCAGGAAGGGGCTCCACACGGCGGTCAGGATTAGCTCTGTGGCTCTGGGGAGCACCCACAGGGCACAGGAGCACGTTGGAGGCCAGCAGCCTGGAGGTGAGTCCACGTGGCAAACATGAAGGACTGTGAGCACTGGGAGGGGGCAGCGTGCCCGCTGCCCGCCGCCGGCTGCCCGGCAGGCTTTCTACTTCCCGCTGGGATAAGAAGCCAGAGGGTCAGGGTTGCCCTCCCAGCATCTTCTCTTCTCCTTCACGTCTCTGACACGGGGTCCCACTCATGAGGAAGTAGTCTCCCTTCCGATTTTGTCCTCACTGCATCCTCTTACTGTTGCTTCCCAGCTCCTGCCTGCCATCTGATCCTCACATTCCTCCTTGACACCGGCTCTAGAGAAGCCTTCTCTGACATCTCCAGACAGATGCTGACTGAAAGCTCTGCGCATCCCATGCTCTCAGATCACACAGTAGCTCCACCCACTTCCAGAATAACCAGCTTATCACCACACAGGGGAACTGGGGAAAAATCAAACTTAATAAATGCTTATAAATCTGGCCAGTGTTCCCATGCGTAACACTATGATCTCTGTTGTTTTTTTAATCTCGAAGCTGGAGGCTGAGAAGAGGGAAGGAGGTGCCCTCTCCAGTTCCCCACTGAACCTTCTCACACGGCCTTGGCAAAGGCTCACACTTGCAGTCAGCTTCATTCATTTTATTTCCCAGACGTTTTTATATCTCAAGGCATTAACAACATGCATGGCTCCTTCCCCGTCTACCCAGACTCCGTCTGCCCATAACTTCTGCTCTCTTTGTCCAGCTCCAGGGGCACATTTATTACCGTATTTACATGCACCCTTACGGTGGCAGCCTCCGTTGGAAGCCACCATCCTTAGTTTAGTCACGACAGTCCCAAGCTTGTGGCTTGTCATCAGGGCAAGGGGCTCAAAGTCATTCTTACCTGTTTACCCTGTGGACTCCCAGGTGAAACTGTGAGCAGATTTGACAGTTTGATGTTCAAGATGAGAAGCCCTTCCCACATTCTCTTGGCCAAACCAGAAAACTATTTACATTCAAGCCAAAGCACTTTGTTCTTATCAAAAATTGCTGGACTTAACTCCGTCACAGCAACTGTGCCCCCTATGAGCTGCTTCAATGCAGGAACCTTGGAATATTTTTGGACTTCAGACCGAAAAAAAAACCCTCAAATGTTAGCAGACTGCAAATATTAATGTTTTAGAAATCACCTTGCTCCATGTAATATTTGAAACATACTTAAAAAATGATTTGCTGTTTATCTGAAATTCAGACTTAACTGGGTGTCCTGTACTTTTATTTGCTAAATCTAACAATGCTACCATAGTCAGGGACAAAAAATGTCCTGGACTACAAGGACTTGGACCAATAAAACCTCTTAATAGTTACAAAACAACCTTCATAATGGACCAGATTTTAGATTCTCTTTCTCTCTCTCCCACCACCAAAACATAATCACAGGCTTCTTCTCAACTTTCAGAAAACAAAATAAGTTAATAGAAAGCACTTTCTCAATTTTACTCTTTTCTTGTGCAATATTTTCCCTTATTGTTTCAGCCTTGCTTATCTGCCAGCAAACCCCATTGGGTGGCAGACAAAGTGAACAACTGTTAATAGGAAAAACACCTGACCATTCTTCATTTGGAGTTTGCTTTTGTCATGGTCAAGTTCCATCATATGGTCACATTTTCTGGTAGTAAAATTCTTCCCAGTAAATAGGATTGTTTTAAATGCAGACTGTGTTTCACAATGTTCTTCTAGGGACATAATTATTGGACTAAATATGAAAAAAATATCAAAATAATCAAATCTATCACTTTTAGATATGTTGAAATTAAGGCTCAGACATATATATATATATATATATATATATATATATATACTCAGTATTATATATATACACACACTCAACATTATATATACATATATACTCAATATTTTCTATATATATATATTCAATATTATATATATATATGTTTCAGATTCTTCTCCCACATAGGTTATTATGGAATAATTGAGTTCCCTGTGCTATACAGTACATCCTTGTATATGTTACTCTCAAATTCTTAATTTATCCCTTCCCACCAACTAATGAGTAAGTATGGAATTATGAGAAATAAGACATTCAATATGCCTTTGTACATATTTTATAATTTGAAATAAAAGCTAAAAAAAGATATCCACACAAAGAATCTGCATGAATGCTACACATGAATGCTTCTTATCTGACATCAAAAATAAGAGTAAAATAAGTGTATATTCATGTGCACAAACACCCACACAAAGTCAGTGTGCAAAGATCAGCTACAAATGCAGACTGATACAGGTCTCCCAAACTGGTGACATGATTTAGCAGGCAGTGCTACCAAGGGTGATGTATTTTGCAAAACAGTACAGTTACAAAGACAACAAAGTATCATCTTCCCTCAACTTACTTGAGAGTTGTTTTCCTGAGTAATTCAGGACATATTAAATCAGTGCACAAATTATTTTGTGTTTACATAAAAAAGAGTAAGGTGTCTAGGTTTAGATAATTATAAGTAGATTTTTCATCTACTTGAAAGTTGAACTGTTCAATCAAAATTTATAAAGAACTCAAGAAAATTCTGCATTGTTTGGGAATCTGGGAAACAGAAATTCTACTAAAGAGGGCAGGAATTGCTGGGAGTATGGACATAGGGCTGTAGGACAGTGGAAAGGAGACACTAGACTCAGCCTGGGCATGAGGAGGGAAGGTCTCCAGGAGAGGAAGTGGGGTGATGCTTGAACCATGTCAGAACTAGAACAAAAACAAGCAAACAGGGCCAGAGAAAAGGGTGTGAGTGGACAAGTATTTGGGGTATAGGGGAAAGTGGGGGTGAGGTTGGACAGATACAGGATAATGAAGGGTTGAAGTGTATCCTGAAGTCTTTTCAGCCAGGGGTCACACCCCCTTGTGTTAAGAACACCCTTTGGCAACAGTATAGAATGATGACTGGGAAGTGGGTAAGTCAGATAGATTAGTAGATTGTTATATCAACACAGGTGAGGAAAAGTGAGGATTTTAAACAATGGCCATGGGGGCTGAGTGAATAGGATGGACTTGATATGCACCATATATACGGGCAGACTCAATGGGATGGGAAGACTAGATTGAGAGGGGTGGTTATGGACACAAAGGGGACCCTTGTGGGACATTCTAGGGGGTAGGTAGTGATGGAAGGAAGAGAACTTTTTTGGCATCAGTGAGTGGTGGGTACTTATTAAACCTAATCCTTATTAGTGCCTACCAGTAACTCAGGAATTACCACTATTAATAACACATATGTCACCATTATTGGAACTGTCACCCCTAAATCACACCTACTAACAGTGGGCTTAATAACACATTTCAGCAAAATTTTATTGACATCACTGATATGACAGGCATTATCTAGACACTGGGAAAGCAGAGTGAAGTCCAAGTCCTAAAGAATGTTAGCCACCCAGGAGGCATCATAGGAAGTAACCTGTGGTCAGAAACTCACTGCCTTTGCTATAACCTTAGCTGCAGCATAATCCCTGGCATAAAGCGAAAGCTCAGTAATTATTTACAGAATATGAAACATCTGATGAAGCATCAAAGTACATCATTAAAACATCACTTCTTTCCCCTCTAAAAGTTTCCCCTTTTAACCAGACCCTTCTCATCTGCGTTTAAACATGCACTCATATTCACGTTCAGTCACTCAGTCATGTCCGACTCTTTGAGGCCCTATGGACCATAGCCCAATAGGCTCCTCTGTCCATAGGATTCTCCAGGCAAGAATACTGGAGTGGATTGCCACTTCCTACTCCAGGGGATCTTCCCAACGCAGAGATCGAACTGCATCTCTTACTTCTACTGCATTCATAGGCAGATTCCCATTAGTGGCATCTGGGAAGCTTAAACTTGCAAAAGTCCTTAAGATGCTAAATTTGAACCCATTTTTCCTTTCAGCCACGGATTTTTCTCTCTCCATCCTGTTGAGCTAAATAGTTCAAATGAGTTTCCACATGCCCTTTTCCTCACTTTTCATCCCTTCCTTAATCTGCTCCAGCCTGGTTTACCACCCCATCACTTCACTGAAAACGCCCTTAATAAATAGCCTCCATGTTGCTAAAGCAATACACATTTCCATCCTCAACTGCATATAACCACTGAGCTTCATTCAGCAAAGCTTGCCACTCCTTATTTCACGACACATTCTCTTCCCGATTTCACAGAACCACACTGTCGTGATTTTCTTTCTACTTCTCTAAACACCCCTCTCAGTCTCATAAAATGACTCTTCCTCTTCTATCCAACCTTTCAGTGCTGGGGTTCCTCAGAGGTTTGGTCTTCAAGGCCTTCTCAGGCTATGCTGTCCACTAAGGCCATTTCCTCTCTGCCCATGATTTTAACTGCCACCCACGTGCTAACAATGCTTCAACTTCATCATCTGCCAAGAACACTCATTTGAGTCCTAGTCCTTCAAGGGCAACTTTTCAGCATCTCCATACGAGTGACCACAGGTCCCTCAAACTCAATATACCCAACACTGAACTGATGGAGTACAAATCAGAACCCTGAGTCATCCATGATTCACCCAGCCCCACTCCATCAGCAAGTGTTAACTCCACCTTCAGAACATATCCTGAAACATGCACCACTTTCCTTCTCCACGGCGACCACGTCTGTCCAAACCTTGGACTCCCAATGATCTACAAAGGTCTTCCATCTCTACTCTTGGTCCCTATCCACCCTATCCAACCCATTTTCCACCCAAAATCAAGAGTGATTAAAACTAAAGACAAAAACAGTCGCACCTACTCATTGCTGCAGCTCTGCAGTAACTGTCTATTGTTCTAGCATAAAACTCCTTGCACCCTGGGGGCCCCTCAGGTCCCGACCTGCACCCAGGACCCTCACCTCCTCTCGGCCCGTGCTCCATCACGTGGCCGTGCAGGTCCGCATGTGCTGCGGAGCCTCCCGCTGTGGCCCCAGGTGGTGCTGCCCCTCTTCCTGGAATGCTCTCAACTGCCCTGCCTTTACCCAGGAAATTTCCACCCATTCTTCAAAGCTCTGCTGAAGGGACACCTGATCAAAACAGCCTTTCACGTCCAGGCCTGAAGCCTCCAATATACACACTCATAGCATCCAATACTCTTTCTCTTCAGCTCAGTTTAGTGCTCAGTCATGTCTGACTCTTTGTGACCCCATGGACTGCAGCATGCCAGGCCTCTGTGTCCATCACCAACTCCTGGAATTTGCTCAAATTCATGTCCATCAAGTTGGTGATGCCATCCAACCATCTCATTCTCCATTGTCCCCTTCTCCTCCTGCCTTTAAACTTTCCCAGCATCAGGGTCTTTTCCAATGAGTCAGTTCTTCACATCAGGTGGCAAGTCTCCTAGTCTTCCCCAAAATAACTGTTAACACTTTTATTGATATAATTCACATACCCCAAGATTCACACATTTATAGTATAGAATTCAATGGTTTTTAGTATATTCATAGATACACTCAACCATCACCACATCCAATTTCAGAACATTTTCATCATCTCCAAAGAAACACATACCCTTTATCTGTCACTGCCCTATCCAAGCCCATACCCTTTTATCTACCGCCACCCTATCCATCCCTGACCTCCATGAAAATTTCCTTTCTCTAGCCCTAAGCTAACACGAAATCACTTTCTGTCCTATAGATTTTCCCTATTCTTTTCATAAGCATGGTTTAGTCACTCAGTCATGTCCGACTGTGACCCCATGGACTGCAGCCTGCCAGGCTCCTCTGCCCATGGGATTCTCCAGGCAAGAGTACTGGAGTCAGTTGCCATTTTCTTCTCCGGGGTGCACATGAATGGAGTCATGTAAAATGTGGTTTTCTGTGACTAGCTCCTTTCACCATGATTTCAAGTTTCACCCATGCTGTAGTATGTGTCGGAACTTCATTCCTTCTCTGTCCTCAGAGTCATATTTAATAATTGAATAACTGGTTGTGTCTCTGGTCAAAACGTAAGTTTCCAGAAACCAGAATCTATGTCTCATTAGACATATCAATCCATCTTATATCATACAGATGTTTCAAAAACAATTTGTGGAACTATCAACAAATCAACAAGTGAACATGGCTTAACGTCCCTGCAATACATCTCTCCAATTTTGAAGGAGAGTTTCTTTTCATCAATGAGATAATAAAAGTCAGTCTGTAATCTATATCTGTACATTTCAGTAATAATTTTACAAATAATTAAAATCTAGCATGCAAAATCTACTAACACATCCTTAAAATTTGTATATATCTCTGTGCACTCTTCTTAAACTGTAAGATGTATGCAGATCACCTACGTATCTTGGTTCAGCACATCATGGGCAGGGCCCGAACCTCTGCATGTCTAACAAGCTCCTAGGTGATGCTAATGCTGCTATTCCAGGGACCACACATTAACAGCAGAGTCAAGAAGCATCCTATTTTATCTTCTTCAAAGGTTGGCAGTATTGTAAAAATGTGTTGTACTGTAAAAATATGTGCTTATCGTACTGAATAAGCACGGAGTAGGAGGTTAACAGATACTAGTCAAATTGCTAAATGTGTAAATGGCATCCAAGTATACAAAGGGTCCTTTAGAAAAGAAAACCTTCCCACACTGTTGGCGGGAATGTAAGTTGGTGCAGCCACTCTGGAAAAGAGTAGGGAAGGGAAGTTCCTTAAAAAACTAAAAAATACAGAGTCACCATATGACCCAGCAACGCATGCACCCCAATATTCACAGTGGTACTATTTATAAGAGCCAAGACATAGAAGCAACCTAAGTGTTCACCAACAGAAGAATGGGTAGAGAATATGTGGTATGTATGTACAATGGAATGTTATTCAGGCATAAAAAAGAATGAATTACAAAAGAATATTTGCAGCCATACTTGTGGACCTAGAAAATATCATACTAAGTGAAGTAAGTCAGAGAAAAAAATATTATATGATATCACTAATATATAGAATCTAAAAAATAGTACAAGTGAACTTACTTACAAAAGAAAAACAGACTTACAGACATAGAAAGCAAACCTATGATTACCAGAGGGTAAGGGGAAAGGGATAAACTAGGAGCTGGGATTAACAGATATGTCACTATATATAAAATAGATAAACAAGGATTTACTGCATAGTATGAAAGTGAAAGTGAAGTTGCGCAGTCGTGTCCCACTCTTTGTGACCGTGTGGACTGTAGACTACCAGGCTCCTTTGTCCATGAAATTCTCCAGGCAAGAATACTGGAGTGGGTTGCTATTGCCTTCTCCAGGGGATATTCCTGACCCAGGGATCGAACCCGGGTCTTCCGCATTGGAGGCAGATGCTTTAATCTCTGAGCCACCAGGGAAGATATACTTTCCTATTGCATAGTATAGGAAACTATATTCAATATCTTATAATAACCTATAATGGAAAAGGAAAAATCCTTTTACATGCAATGGTAGATAGCACTGCAGCAGAAAGTAAAAGCAAGGAACTTCAAGAATCAAAGCATTCAAGAAGAAAGAAGTAAATTGGATCCTGAACAACTATAATTCAAGGCATACATAGAAGTCACTGAGCTGAATGCAAACAATATTAAAACTGAACCAAGAAAAAAACTCGTGAACATACCAAACCAATGTGTACAATATTTGAAAATAAAGAGCCTCACTAGTCTTTACACAGTGATTATAAGGAGCTAAAGAAAATGAGAAAATACAGGCTGTGGAAAAATGAAAATTTACAGTGGATAGGACAAAAAAAAAAAACATGTAAAAGAAAATGAAGATGAAAGCAAGCTACAGATCTAAACAACTAAAATGAATTTTATTTTGAGAAAATGAATCATGCAGACATTAGACTGAATTATTAAATCAACCTAGAATCTCATGGATTTCAGGGTAAACAGCCCAACTGCACACTGTGAAGAAATATATGAACTGTGGAACTAGGAGTTTTAAAAGCTGCAGCTTGTCAGAAACCTTATAAGCTCTCAGTAAATTCCATAGACCTGTGAGAATGAGCCTTTACCTCAAATCAGATGCCTCACAGAAACCAAGAAGGTTATTTTCCTTCAAGCCCATCCTGTTTAAGATTCAGGATTGTGTTATCTGCAAATACTGCCTCCCCCTCTGCCAGGTAATGGATGCTGCCTGGAGGAAGGCTGCAGTAGGATCCCTTCCCCCACTGTGATAAGTACATCTACGATAGGGAGAGAATTCAGAGATAACCAGAGCACTCAATGATTCATTTCTGACAGCCCTCTCTCTTTTTTAATTAACAACTTTTCCCAGCAGGAGAGAAGACTTCACCATAGAAACCAGATTCCTGATAAGTGCCCCATGACAGCGGCAGATAAACAGGATCTCTGGGCTCAGGGTTCACGGCCAAGTTAACAGGGGACCGCGATCACTCACCAAGATGTACAACAGGGCCTGCTGGGGTCCATCCCTTCAGTACAGAGGCTGACCACCAAAGTGGTCCCAAAGTTGCAGCTGAGTGGAAAGACTAAAGACTTTTGGAAAGCTCTAGTGCCGTCAACGGGGAAAGTAGCTTTGTGGTCCCTCTATGTCGTGCAAATACTAGACAGCAGCAATCCCAGCTACTGCGGTCCCTCAAGTGGCCTTTGGAGAATGCTTCCCTGTTCAAAATTTCTAAGCTAAGTAAAAGCTACATTTCTTCCAGATAGAATAATTTAATTGATTGACATCACTTGCATTTTCAAATGTCGCTAAAAAGCATCTACAAGAAATACAAAACTCCTCTTCCATTTAGAAGTCAAATACCAATTAGCTGGTCCCCTTAATCATTAAAATTGGAACTCTGACACTGACATGGTAGTTAGTTTGGGAAACAGCATTTTAACACGTAGCAGGGACTGAATTTCCATTCTACCAGGTCTCTATATCAAATAATAGAAAATGCATTTCTGCTTCATCAGACTCCACATAACTAAGGCAATACACGTAGCTGTGAGCTAACTCCCAAAGCCGCAGGGTTTAAATGAACCATAACAAGTTTTTAAACAGGGCTTTTTAGAAGTAATCCTGTTGTCAGCTTCTCCACCCACACACCACAGGCCCCTCACCCCAGCCAAGCATGTCTGATTGCTTCTCCCCGTGGCCCACACACACTCTGGGAGCCATTCTGGCCTCGAGCGAAAAATAAGGGGGGATTCAGTATCACACTCCACTCGGCTACTGAAACCTTCTGTCACTAATAATCCACCTGCTCCCCTTGGATTGGAACACCCTGAGGCCCAGACCTGGGCAAGGGGATCCTTGGTCCTTTCTTTGATCTCCGACCCTACCTTCTTTTTCCAGTCTCCTTCCGTGGTTGACCTCATGGCCTCTGTTTTCCTCAGGATCAATGTGCAGCCTGCCTAGATCAAAATTACATGCCAGACTCTTCCCAGGGCCCAGCCGTGTCCAACTGCTCCCCATGGCCATCCTCTTGCCATCTAAGTCCTCCTACCACAACAAGGGGGAGCATCTCTGCTCTCTCATCTAAGCAGACACTTCACCTGTAATGACTTCTCATTGGCAGACAGCGAAAAGTGGATGTGGATTCCAGCAGAAAACAGGTGTCCGTGGTGTCAGTGATGACAACATAGGTCCTTTATGACCACCGCTTTTACATTTGGCGGGCTTTGGATTGGGAAGCTTCTGTTCATCAGTGCTAATACTTGACAAGGTAAGGCAAGAAGAAGGAACTCACCTGTGACTCCTCACACGATCTAGATATGAAGGACCATAATGTAAAGTGTTGATCCATAAAAGAGACAAACGCTTGGGGAATCAGAGGTTACTTGGGGCAACAGTGATTCAAGAATGTTTTACTGAGTGGATGACATCTGAGTGGTTTTGAAAGAAGGAGCAATTTCGGCCACACAGAAATAAAAGGAAAGGGTACCCCACACAAAGGCAACTGAAAAGGCAGCTGCCAAGAGATGAAGTGTGCTGGGAAGAACACTGACCTCGGAGCTGGGAAGACAGGGCTTGAAGCTCAGCTCCACCACTTACACCAGAGTGACCTTGAGAAAGCCCCACAGCATCAACTCTCTTTCTCTTCATCTGTAAAATGGAAAGAATAAGAGCTTTTCACATAGGATTTTTGTGATAAAATACACAGTTGAGGCCAATCAATTGTCCTACACATTGTAAGCAGCTGACAGAATATTCTAGAATATTCACACCCAACTTGGCTGAGGGAGTGTGGATGAAAGCAGTAAGTGGAGAACTCGGTTGGGGATGTGGGCTGGTGCCATATCAAAGGATGCCCTGAACTCAAGCCCAGGAGGCCATGAAGAGTTGGGGGCAAGAGAATAATAAGGCTTGAGCTGTACTACAGAGAAACTTAATTTGGTAGCAATAAGGAAAGGCAGATTGGAAGAGGGAAGACTAGAGATATGAAATCCCATTACATATGCATGCTGCACACTAAGTTGCTTCAATCGTGTCCAACTCTTTCCAACCCTGTGGAATGTAGCCCACCAGGCTATTCTGTCCATAGGATTCTGTCCATAGGCAAGAATACTGGCGTTGGTTGCCATTTCCTTCTCAGGGGATCTTTCTGCCCAAGGATCAAACCCAAGTCTCCTGTGTCTCCTGCAAAGGTTATTGACCACTAGTGCCACCTGGGAAGACCACCATTAAGTATCAAGTCATGCAACAAATAACAAGGGTGAAACAAAATGAGACGGCCAATGTGCTAAAGTTTGGTAATCATCTGACCCCAGGTGTCGCTAGTGGTAAAGAATTTGCCTGCCAATGCAGGAGACAGGAGACACGAATTCCATCCCTGGGTCGAGGAAGATCCCCTGGAGGAGGGCATGGTGACCCACTCCAATGTTCTTGCCTGGAGAATAACACGGACAGAGCAGCCTGGCAGGCTATAGTCTGTAGGGTCACAGAGACTCAGAAACGACTGAAATGTCTTAGTATGCATGCACGCAAGATTTGGTAAATACTTAGATGCTGGGGTCAAAGGGGATGGGAAAGAGAGAACAGGATAAAAGGACAATGCTACTGATATGTTTACAGAACCCCAAAGAGGGGAAGTTTGAAAAGAAAAGAAAAAATAATTAATGTATGAGGTTCTAGTAGGATATTTGATTATGATTCTAAAATCAGGAAAATCTTAGTGAAATCTTAGGAAAATCAGGGCACAATCTGGCATCAGCATACAAGCTGGATCAGTATTTCTGGTGCAACAGGAAGGGGCTGGTGTTTAATGTCCTAGGTCTGGCTTAGGCAGACAGCTCTCCCGTTTGCTGGCATGGAATTGGGCATGGAACACTGGTGGCAAGGGGTCACTCTGGGTGAGCAGCTGGCTGTGGGGTGAACACGCTATGCAAGCAGGAGGCTCTCATGGCTGTTCGTCACCTTCCGGCTGTTCAACATCTAAGTCTGCTCCTCCAGTGGGGAAGCCTTCAGTCCATGGGTTTTGATGGGAAGCCAAGTCTTACTTGTCATCGTGGAAGCCAGAGGAGGCCACATTCTCTCTCTTCACCCTTGGCAGATGGAGCATGCACAGATGTCCAAGACATGGCCAAATGAAAGTTGTCACAAGAAAACAAACTTTTGAGCAAGTGAAGCAAGAACAAGTTGTCAGTTCTGCCTTGGCAGCAGCCCCTAGCAGCAGCGGATTTATCTGACCACTTTTGCAAGGTGACCCAGCTAGTCTGGGTGTCTGCCCACACTCCTAACCTAGTTTCTTAGACTTTGGATCACTTTTTTAAACTATCCCATATCCTTTCAAGAATGTTTTTTCTATTTAAGTAAGGCAGGGTTAGTTTCAGTTGCCATAGAAGTTAAAAACTTTTCTTAATCAGTTTCTTCTGTATATAATAGAAAACAGTATTCCGTGGTGAGTAGCCAAGACTTTAAGATTCCCACGGCATTGTTCCCTAGCTCCGCTCCTGACTAGCTGTGAGATCACCAGCAAGTCACTTTACACCCTGGGCCTCAATTTTTACCTCTGCAAAATAGGGATTCCAACAGTTATCCACATCATGGTGGTATCTAGGGAATATATTGGATAATACTAATGCATGCGTGCATGCTCAGTTGCTTCAGTCCGTCTTTGAGACCCAATGGATGGCGGCCCACCAGGCTCTTCTGTCCATGGGATTCTCCAGCCAAGAAAGCTGGAGTGGGCTGCCACGGCCTCCTCCAGGGGATCTCCCCTGACTGAGGCATTGAACTGGTGTCTCTTTTGTCTCTCGCATTGGCAGGCTAGTTCCTTACCACGAGGGCCACCTGGGAAGCCCTGATCATATTAATAGAAAGTACCTATCAGAGAGTAAGCATAAATGTCAGCCAGGATTACAACAGTTCAATAACACTAACAGTGTAAGTGCCCCTCAAATGAGCCATGATCACTGTCTTTAGCACTTTGGAATCTAACTGAAGAGGCAGGAGGCACACACATTAAATACTTCACAAGCAGGAAAGGATGGCGTGGCATGCACGTACAGGGCACAAATGAGAGTCTAAACCCTGTTATGAAGTCAATTTATGAAATGTTCTTTTTTAAAGCAGCCACATTTATGTCACTGAAATATTAGGCCATATCCTAGGGTCATGAAAAGGTTTCCAGGTTCATATAAGAACTCATGACAGGCTAAGGTTAAATGAGAAAAGGACATTTGTTTCAAGCCTAGGCAGTGTCAGAAGTTCAAACCCCTCCACCCCACACCCAGGAAAGTTTGTTTCACTGTCCTTTAGGTGTTCTGATCAGCTACTTGGAAATTCCAGGCAGAATAAAAATAAGAGGTACCTCTAGAGAAAGAGTGGGTTCCTATGATCCTTCCCCTCATGTTCTCCACCTGCCTTTTGTCTGTAGAAGAACTTTAGTCAAAGAATAAATTTAATCTGAGAAGTGAGAAAATGCAGAAGAAACAAAATCAATAAAGAGGACAAAATGATAATCATTTATTATTAAGAAAAGTCAAGGGCCTTGATTTGACCATAGATCCTCCTCAAGGACTTATAGGTAATGTTCTGAGCCACATCCATTGAGCTGTCTTGTAGCCATGACATAAGCTGCGACAATTCTGAAAACTGGCCTCAAGGAAACGGGAACAAACCAACCCTGGAACTCAAGATTAACTCTAATGAAAACAATCAAGATGATTCTGGTCATACCACCGCATGACCGATTTCAAGATGAATGTCAGAGCTAACTGTACTGCTTCTACTGGCAGCCCCTCCCCCGGCCTATAAGTCCTTTTGCCACTGATTGTCACTGGGGGGGTCAGCCTTTGGACACAAGTCTGGCCTCTCCCCTGGTTGCTGATCTCTGAAATAAAGCAAACTTTCCACCAACCTTGCTTCTGGAGTATTGGTTTTTGAGCAGCAAGCAGTCAGACCCCATTTTTGGAAGCAACAGCATTCTTCTTGAGAACATCTGAGAATTAATACCCCAGGATAAGGAGTTAACTATAGTCCAATGGTCTCTTCTGCGGAGCAGAAGGCACTGTGCAATTCGTGGACCCATCTTACAGCTACAGTCTGAACAATGGATCTTTTAAAATCTAAGTATGAATTGTATGCTGTGGCACTATCGATGGGCCTCAAAAATGTATGCAGCCTTGTAACACCTCAAAAAACTACTTTTCTGTTTTTTTTTATTAATTTATTCCAAACAACTAATTTTAGGATTCAATTTCTGCATCACCTACTACAACTGCTTTTGGGGATTCAATTTCATTTTTTTCTCTATAAATTCTCAATTGTCCTAGCACCATTTAATGAAAAAAGACCATCTTGCCCTGTGGCTCTGCAGTGCCACTTCTGAAAAAAATCAAGTGTCCTATGTGTGAGTCTGTTTCTGGGTTCCACGGATTGACTTGTCCATTCCTATACCAGTAATAATGTGATCTTAATTACTATGCTTTAATAATAAGTCTTCCTTCCCAGTAGCTCAAGGACCCTGGCCCCCTTCTTCTTTTGCAAAACTGCCTTGTTATTATTGGCCTTCTTCATGTTCACATACACTTGAGAATCAATTGATCAAAGTCCACCAAAAAACCCCACAAAACACTAGGGTTATGGTGCATGCATGCTAAGTCCCTTCAGTCATGTCTGACTCTTTGTAACCCTATGGACTGTAGCCTGCCAGGCTCCTCTGTGCATAGGATTCTCCAGACAAGAACATTGGAGTGGGTTGCCATGCCCTCCTCCAGGGGATCTTCCCTGACCCAGGGATCAAACCCGTGTCTTTTACATTTCCTGAATTGGCAGGCGGGTTCTCTACCACTAGTAGGGGTGGGATGCCCCCACTCCCCCACCCCCCACTCCAAGATTTATATTTCCAGTAGTCATGTATAGATGTGAGAGCTGGACTGTAAAGAAAGCTGAGCACTGAAGAACTGATGCTTTTGAACTGTGGTGTTGGAGAAGACTCTTGAGAGTCCCTTGGACTGCAAGGAGATCCAACCAGTCAATCGTAAATGAAACCAGACTGATGCTGAAGCTGAAACTCCAATACTTTGGCCACCTGATGCAAAGAACTGACTCATCGGAAAAGACCTGATGCTGGGAAAGATTGAAGGCGGGAGGAGAAGGGGATGACAGAGGATGAGATGGTTGGATGCCAATGCCGACTCAATGGACATGAGTTTGAGTAATCTCAGGGATTGGTGATGGACAGGGAAGCTTGGCGTGCTGCAGTCCATGGGGTCACAAAGAGTTGGACATGACTGAACAACTGAATTGAACTGCATGAAGTCTACAGATCAATTTATGGGAGTATTAACATCTTTAAATATCATAAGAGAAACAGTAAAGAGACCTCACCTAGAGTGAGGGAGAGATTTGACAAGAAATTGTATTTTGAGCTTTGGCTATCATGGAGGACTGGATATTCTATTTACTGAAATAAAGCTGTGCATGTAATTTAAAAGAGAACACAAGACCCAGTTACCTGAGAGTCATCAGAAATGATAGTGCAAGCTGCATTCCAAGTGTGGGGACAATCTCCTCTTTTAGACACATTTTAAGAGACAAAATTAAAGCTGCATTGTGATTACATCATAAGTGGTGGTTGTTCAACTGTCATCCCTCAATACCAGTTTGAAGTTAACTCAGAAATTTTCTTGCACATCTTTTATTAGATATATTTTGTTAAAAGGTTAGCTACCTTATCTGACAATGTCTCATTGTTTCCTACTGCTGTTTAGGAATGCTTTTGAGTTTCTATGTATTGTTCAGGAAGTCATCCAATAATTAGCTGACATATTTTCCTGATTTTTTCTATGCAGACAGTAACACTGATCAACTGAATCTCTTTCAAGACTTGTGATGGCATTAAAAGGTCTACTCCACGGGGACACTGAAATATATACTTCCAGCCTCAAAGCCCATAGGAAGCCTGCTTCCCTTTGTGGCCACCTGGTTCAGATCCCTCGGACCATCAGTCTTCTCTATCTGCAGAAGCTGAACTAGCTACCACTTCCTGCTTTCAGACGTCCCAGAATCAATGCAGAAGCCTAGGGCTTTGGCTTAAATCACCATTCTTCATGTGTTCTACAGAGAAGAAGTTGTTCTTTTGAGCCTGGATATATATTTCAGTTGGGCTTCCCCTGGTGGCTCAGCAGTAAAGAATTCTGCCATCAGTTCAGGAGACTCGGGTTCACCCCCCTGGGTCAGGAAGATCCCCTGGAGAAGGAAATGGCAACCCACTCCAGTATTCCTGCCTTGAAAATCCTATGGACAGAGGAGCCTGGGCGGCTACAGTCCATGGGGTTGCAAAAGAGTCAAACACGACTTGGCGACTAAACAACAACAATATATTTTGGTTACCTATATTTAATAAAAACTAAGATCATGGCATCCAGTCCCATCACTTCATGGCAAATAGATGTAAACAATAGAAACAGTGGCAGACTTCATTTTCTTGGGGTCCAAAATCTTTGCAGATGGTGACAGAAGCATGAAATTAAAAGATGCTTGCTTCTTGGAAGAAAAGCTATGACCAACCTAGACAGCATATTAAAAAGCAGAGACATTACTTTGCTGACAAAGGTCCATATAGTCAAAAATGTGGGTTTTCCAGTAGTCATGTATGGATGTGAGAGTTGGAATGTAAAGAAGGCTGAGCAGTGAAGAATTGATGCTTTTTAAAGGTGGTACTGGAGAAGACTCTTGAGAGTCCCTTGGACAGCAAGGAGATCAAGCCAGTCAATTGTAAAGGAAATCAGTCCTGAATATTCAATGGAAGGACTGATACTGAAGCCGAAGCCACCTGAGGCGAAGAAGTGACTCATTGGAAAAGACCCTGATGCTGGGAAAGATTGAAGGCAGGAGGAGAAGGGGACGACAGAGGATGAGATGGTGGGATGGCATCACTGACTCAGCGGACATGAGTTTGAGCAAGCTCTGGGAGTTGGTGGTAGACAGAGATGCCAAGACTGCTGCAGTCCATGGGGTCGCAAAGAGTCGGACACGACTGAGTGACTGAACTGACTGGTATTTAATATTTCACTTGCCACCACTTGAGTTTATAAAGGGAAAGCGGTCATTAAAAGAACAGGTGTGGAGAACAACTTTTAGGAAATGGGGGAGTGATGGGATGAGAAAAAGAAGAGGGGAAGCGTCAAGAAACCTAACATTTATGTCCCAAATCCCATCTCTACTTTTGTCCACCTTGCTCTGTGTCCTCAAGACTCACCTTATGGATCACATCCTGAGGCTCCCTCACCCTCTGGACTCCCAGGGAGCTCAGCCAAAAGGAGGCAGAGCAGATCAGAGAGAGGAAGATCAGAGCATCTGTTTCCTGACTTATCTTCACAGAGTCATCAGCTTCTGGAGGCAGGCCTCGGCAGAACTCTCTGCCCAACCTCTCTCTATCTCACCCCCTCTCTCTCTCTCCCCCAAACTGGCCCTAGTAGCTGATTCCTTCCTGGAGTGGTTTGAATGTGTCTCCCTAAAAGGTATGTTCAAGTCCCAAACTCTGGTACCTGTGAATAAGACTGTATTGGAAACACAGTTTTTGCAGATGTAACCAAGTTAAGATGAGGTCGTGTTGAATTAGATGGGTGAAATCCGATGATCTGTGTCTTTTAAGAGAAAATATAATGGGGAAATATAGTCTCTTTAGCAAGTGGCATTCAGAAAACTAGACAGTTACATGTAAAGGAATAATCCTAGTCCATTTTTTAATACCATGTGCAAAAATGAATCCTAGATGCATTAAAGACTTAAATGTAAAATTTGAACCCATAAAACTTTTAGAAGGAAACATAGGCAGTATGCTCTTTGACATTTCTCTTAGCAATCTGTTTTCAAAGCTCTCTCTTTTGTAAGGGAAACAAAAGCAAAAATAAAAATGACTACATCAAACTAAAAATATTTTGCACAGCAGAGGAAGCCATCAACAAAAGGAAAAGGCAAGTACTGAATGTGAGAGAATATTTGCAAATGATATGTCCAGTAGGGGTTAATATCCAAAATATGTAAACAACTCATACAACTCAATAGCAAAAAAAACAAACCAACTGGTTTTTTAAAAAGGACAGAGGCCCTCAATAGACATTTTTTCAAAGAAGAGACACAGATGACAACAGGCACATGAAAAGATGCTCAACCTCACTAATCATCAGGGAAATGCAAATAAAAAACACAGTGAGGTAGTACCTCCTACCCATCAGAAAGACTATTAACAAAAGACAACAAATAACAAGTGTTGGCAAGGATTGGAAAAAGGGAAACCCTCATACACTATTGGTGGGAATGTAAATTGATGCAGTAACCATGGAAAACAGCATGAAGATTCTTAAAAAAAATAGCAAAAGAACTGCAAATGACCTGCATGGCGAAAGACGTGCATGGCAAAAGACTCCTTTGAGAAACCTGTATGCAGGTCAGGAAGCAACAGTTAGAACTGGACATGGAACAACAGACTGGTTCCAAATAGGAAAAGGAGTACGTCAAAGCGTATATTGTCACCCTGCTTATTTAACTTATATGCAGAGTACATCATGAGAAACGCTGGGCTGGAAGAAGCACAAGCTGGAATCAAGATTGCCAGAAGAAATATCAATAACCTCAGATATGCAGATGACACCACCCTTATGGCAGAAAGTGAAGAACTAAAGAGCCTCTTGATGAAAGTGAAAGTGCAGACTGAAAAAATTGGCTTAAAGCTCAACATTCAGAAAAATAAGATCATGGCATCCGATCCTATCACTTCATGGCAAATAGATGGGAAACAGTGGAAACAGTGGCTGACTTTCTTTTTCTGGGCTCCAAAATCATTGCAGATGGTGATTGCAGCCATGAAATTAAAAGACGCTTACTCCTTGGAAGGAAAGTTGTGACCAACCTAGATAGCATATTAAAAAGCAGAGACATTACTTTGCCAACAAAGGTCCGTCTAGTCAAGGTTATGGTTTTTCCAGTGGTCATGTATGGATGTGAGAGTTGGACTATAAAGAAAGCTGAGCACCAAAGAATTGATGCTTTTGAACTGTGGTGTTGGAGAAGACTTTTGAGAGTCCCTTGGACTGCAAGGAGATTCAACCAGTCCATTCTAAAGGAGATAAGTCCTGGGTGTACATTGGAAGGACTGGTGTTGAAGCTGAAACTCCAATACTTTGGCCACCTGATACGAAGAGCTGACTCATTTGAAAAGACCCTGATGCTGGGAAAGATTGAAGGCAGGAGGACGAGGGGACAACAGAGGATGAGATGGTTGGATGGCATCACCGACTCAATGGACATGGATTTGGGTGGACTCCTGGAGTTGGTGATGGACAGGGAGGCCTGGTGTGCTGTGGTTCATGGAGTTTCAAAGAATCAGACATGGCTGAGTGACTGAACTGAACTGAACTAAACATCCATCAATTCCACTTTTGTGTATTTATCTGAAGAAAACTAGAACACTAACTTGAAAAGATATTGGATCCCAATGTTCATCATGACATTTTTTAAATAGCCAAAATATGGAAGCAACCCAATTGTCCACCAACACATGAATGGATAAAGAAGATAGGGTATATACACACAATAGAATACTATTCAGCCATAAAAAAGAAAGAAATTCTGCCATTTGAAACAATGTAGATGGAACTAGAGAGTATTATCCTTAGTGCAATAAGTCAGGACTTCCCTAATAGCTCAGTTGGTAAAGAAGCTGCCTAGAACGCAGGAGACCCTGGTTCAATTCCTGGGTCTGGGAGATCTGCTGGAGAAGGGATAGGCTACCACTCCAGTATTCCTGGGCTTCCCTTGTGGCTTAGCTGGTAAAGAATAAGTCAGATAAAGACAAATACTCTGTGTTATCATTTACACATGGAGTCTAAAAAAGAAAATGAATGTATATAACAAACAGAGACTCATGGATATAGGGAATACACTAGTAGCTACCAGCAGAGAGAGAGAAGGGGGAAGGGATCGGGTAGGGGAATGTGACTAAGAGTCACAAACTACTCTGTAAAGGAGAAAAGGAAAGATACACCCATCTGAATGCAGATTCCAAGAAGAGCAAGGAGAGATAAGATAGCCTTCCTCAGTGGTCAATGCAAAGAAATAGAGAAAAATAATAGAATGGGAAAGACTAGATAACTCTTCAAGAAAATTAGAGATACCAAGGGAATATTTCATGCAAAGATAGGCATAACAAAGGACAGAAATGGTATGGACCTAACAGAAGCAGAAGATATAAAGAAGTGGTAGCAAGAATACACAGAAGAACTGTACAAAAACGATCTTAAGGACCCAGATAACCACGATGGTGTGATCACTCAACTAGAGCCAGACATGCTAAAATGCAAAGTCAAGTGAGCCTCAGGAAGCATCACTACGAACAAAGCTAGTGGAGGTGATAGAATTCCAGCTGAGCTATTTCAAAGCCTAAAGATGATGCTGTGAAAGTGCCACACTCAATATGTCAGCAAATTTAGAAAACTCAGCAGTGGCCACAGGGCTGTAAAAGGTCAGTTTTCATTTCAATTCCAAAGAAGGGCAATGCCAAAGCATGTTCATACTACTGCACAATTGCACTCATTTCACATGCTAGCAAGGTATGCTCAAAATCCTTCAAGCTAGGCTCCAACATATGTGAACTGAGAACTTCCAGATGTACTAGCTGGATTTTGAAAAGACAGAGGAACCAGAGATCAGATTGTCAATACCTGCTGGATCATAGAAGAAGCTATAGAATTCCAGAAAAACATCTATGTCTACTTCACTGACTATGCTAAAGCCTTTGACTGTGTGGATCACAACAAACTGTGGAAAATTCTTAAAGAGACGGGAATATCAGACCACCTTACCTGCAACCTGAGAAAGTTATATGCAAGTCAAGAAGCAAGAGTTAGAACCAGACATAGAACAATGGACTGGTTCAGAATTGAGAAAGGAGTACGTCAAGGCTTTATATTCACCCTGTTTATTTAACTCATGTGCAGAGTACATAATGTGAAAGGGCTGGATGTAGCACAAGCTGGAATCAAGACTGCTGGGAGAAACATCAATAACATCAGATATGCAGATGATACCACCTTTACGGCAGAAAGCAAAGAGCAACCAAAGAGCCTCTTGATGAAAGTGAAAGAGGAGAGCGAAAAAGCTGGCTTAAAACTCAACATTCAAAACATGAAGATCATGTCATCCAGTCCCATTATTTCATGGCAAATAGTGAGGCAACAATGCAAACAGTGACAGACTTTAATTTTCTTGGGCTCCAAAATCACTGCAGATGGTGACTGCAGCCATGAAATTAAAAGATGCTTGCTCCTTGGAAGAAAAGCTATGACCAACCTAGACAATATTCAAAAGCAGAGACATCACTTTGCCAACAAAGGTCTGTATAGTCAAAGCTATGGTTTTTCCAGTAGTCGCATATGAATGTGAGAAAGGGAAAGTGAAAGTTGCTCAGTCGTGTCTGACTCTCTGTAACTCCATGGACTATACAGTCCATGGAATTCTCCAGGCCAGAATACTGGAATAGGTAGCCTTTCCCTTCTCCAGGGGATTCTCCCAACGAGAGTTGGACCATAAAGAAGTCTGAGCACCAAAGAATTGATGCTTTCAAACCATGGTGTTTGAGAAGACTCTTGAGAGTCACTTGGACTGCAAGGAGATCCAACCAGTCGATCCTAAAGGAGATCAGTCCTGAATATTCACTGGAAGGACTGACACTGAAGCTGAAGCTCCAATCCTTTGGCCACCTGATGCGAAGAGCCAACTCATTGTAAAAGACTCTGATGCTGGGAAAGATTGAGGGCAGGAGGAGAAGGGGACAACAGAGGACGAGATGTTTGGACAGCATCACTAACTGAATGGACATGAGTGTGAGCGAGCTCCAGGAGATGGTGAAGGACAGGGAGGCCTGGCGTGCTGCAGTCCATGGGACCACAAAGAGTCGGACACAACTGAGCAATGAACAACAACACTATTCTGTAATAACTTTAAATGGAGTGTAATCTATAAAAATATTGAATTTTTAGTACACCCGAAACTAATATTATAAATCAACTACACTTCAACAAAAATAATAAAATAAATTTTAATAACCTAAATCCTTTTTTTCTTAAATGTCATAAAGCAGAAGTTCCAATTTTACTTCAGGAATAACACTCATTAATTCCTCTGTACACCAACATGCTCTCAGGCAGGCACTCACAACACCCCCACCCCGACCCCAGGAGACTACAGTAACAAGACACTTGCTCCTAAAATCAGCTTGCCAGATAAACCCAATTAAATGATTGTCCTTTCTCTGCATACATGACAGGGCGCCAAACACTGAATGGGCACAAACTGCAGTAGGAAGCGCAGATACCAGTCAAGCCTGGCAACGGTCCACCGTGGCTAATCACAACCAGCTCAGCAGCCTGTGAGTCTCCAGTAGATAAGGCCAATCAAGGCCCAGATTGCTGTGGACAGCCAACTAATTTCTGGCTTTCTGTTCCATTAAATGGGTCCTCTTGTCTAATCATGGGCCAAGTATTCACTATTTCCATTATTTTAATTTTATCATACTCTTTAATATCTGGCTGCCCAGGCACATGCTCATTATTCTTTTCAAGATTTCCTAAGCAGTTCTTACCTATGTTTTTTATTCTTGCAGAAGCACTTGAGGATCATGTTGTCAGCTTTAATTTCCCATGGATTTTGATAGATTTGCACTAAAAATCTATAAACTTATATGGAATCATCCAAGTCAAGAACCTGGTACATCTCTCCATTTATTTGGGCTTTCTTTTATATGCCTCAATAAAATTTAATAGTTCTCTTTCCACAAGTCCTGCACAGTTCTTGGTGGGTTTATTCCTAAGTCATCTATATGTTTGTCATTGTAAATGTGATAATTTTCTAAAATGTCTTCCTTTAACTTGACTATGCAGTAATACGTGCACAAACCCCCCAATGCCACAGAAGGGTAAAATCAAACGCTCTCATCACTCATCCTGCCGACCCTGACTCCTCCCATCAGCAGAAATATCGAGAAGAGTTGGGGTTGTATCCATCAAGATGATTTTTCATGCTCTCTGGATTTTGTTGAGTTTGCGGGCTTTTCTATGTTTTAAATAAACAAGATTATACCACATACTTTCCCTGTGACTTCCGCTACAGCAACATGTCTTAGAAGAGTTTCCATACCCGTAGATGTAGCTATATGTATCCAGAACTACATATTGTGACATTATCTGAATGTGACAGTGTAATCAATAAACGTTCCCGCTAATGGACCTTTAAGTCACTTCCAGTTTCTCACAATGGAAATACTGCTTTGCCAAACATTCTTGTACATATATTTATATGCATATATGCCAGTGTTTTTGTAGGAGAAATTTCTGAAGATAACATTTCTGGGGCCACAGTAATAAGCGCATTTTGAAAAATTGAAAGCTACTATCAAATTGTGCTGAAAATAGGATTTACCACTTTGTACCAAGATTATGAAAAGATTCATTTCCCTGAACTCTTTATACTTTACATGTCCACTCTTAGTTTTTGGCAATCTGCCAAAGTGTTACTAAATAATTATTTCTTAAATTCATATTTCCCTGAGGATCTGAGAGACACTTTTATATTTGCATTGGCCATATCAATATCTTCTTCTATAACATGTCTTATCATAACACTTTGTTGATATTTTCCCCTTAATCCCATGAATCTGCTATAGAAGCTCTATTTTTGTTATGAATATGCATCTCTTATATTACATATGCATTTTCCTTTTAATTTTGTGGTACTCTTATTAAATAACAGTTTTGTATTTTTACATGGTTAAATGTGAGATTTACAAGACATGTACTTTATTAACATGTTAAATAACAAAATCTCGAGGTAGGTCTAGTAACTACTGTTACTTCAAAGTAGTTACAACCATAGATAATATTTCAAGATATCTGCAAAAACTATAATGTGCTATGAAAATAGCTAAATCTGTTGGTGAAAAAGTCCATATTCTGCTAATTCTACTGTGGTGTGCCACATCATAATGGAAATAAACAGTAAATTTCAGATGGAGTTAATTGAAAAATAAAGATGTAATTGTTTCCCATCCAAGTTGGCAAACTCCTTGGTCTAAAGTAATCCCTTTATTGAATCGTTTCCTAACTACTTCCCTGCAAAGTTAACTGTTTCTTCCTTTGTGATCCCACAGCTGTCTGCACTTCACTTACAGAGTGTTCATGCCAAGGGCTTCACTTTCCTTATCTCATTTCCTCCCAAAGACAGTCAGCTGCTCGAGGAAAGGAACAGTGTTTAAAAAAAGAGAGAGAGACCATGTTCAACTCAAAATCCTGGCTATAACAAGCCAGCGTGACTCACAGGCTGGAAACTCAGTGTAAGACTGATGGTTAGCAAACAAACGAAATTATACCTGGAAAATATGTCATTGGAATTTATTTTCAAAATCTATATATATTATCATGTCTGTGGTCCTCATTTTACCTTGGTGCTAAGCTTCCATCTCCAAAGACTAAGTCAGTGTTTCTCATTTTTCTCGGTGTTTTTTGTTAAGTTTTGTCTCTCTAAGGAGCTTTTTTTTCCCCCATTTGTCCTAATTTTTGCTTCATGAAATCTGCAGATATTCTATATCTCTATTTATGTATAGTGATCCTTTGGAGAGCCAAAAAATTGTCATTTTTGTTTACTCTCCATAAATGAATTTTTGCCATAGGCAAAATCCATTATCATTCTGTTAAAGATGTACTGACTGGATGAGATTCTATGAACGATTAAACATATCTGTATTCTCAGGCACAGAAATCACAAAACATTCTGTTAGCTGCCCAGAAACAATTAGGTCTTATCCTCCTTATTTCTATAGGCCAAGAAGTTATAAAACCAAAGAACACAGTATAAAGAAAAAGTAAAGACATTTCAAAAAATCACAGTTGAACTCTGTTCTTGCCACATAATACACTTTCTCTCTTCCACCAAATAATGTCTTTCACATGTTTATTACTCCACATGCCATTAAGAAAAAAGCATGGGATGCCTGGAGTTATAATGCACAAAAGGCACACACATATACCACCAGTTTGAGAGTTACTATGAAGTCTCTTTGAACTTTTCCAGCATTTTAGAAAAATGATTCACTCTTGCTGGCAAGGGCAAAAATAAAAAGGAACCACAGCACTGACAGTCCTTTGATATTAGGGTGCTTTTAAAAGAAAAGATGCTAAGTCTTTGTTGGAATCATGTACTAAAATAGAATGGAAAACCTCAGTGACTTAAAAGCTGAATGGAAATTGGTTTGATCATATTTTAAAACTTTAGCCAAGATTTGTTCAATATGATAACATGGTATATTCAAAAGATTTCTGCATTAACAGTAGTAGACTGCTGATGTTCTGAGACCCCAAAAGATAAGACTGAATCAGTTGTCTTAGAAGCAGAGATTACAATAGTTCATGAACTGGTTAAACACCATGAACATTTTAATACATATAAAGTTCATTTTTAAAACCACACAAAGTATAAAATATATTTCATAACATAAAACTAAGCTGAAAAATGGAAAAGCTCTCTGTATTTGCTGGCAAACAGTATGATGTGCATGAAAGATTTCAGAAAAGTTCTTTCTTTTATTTTTAAACTCCTTTGCATCACAACAGCCTTTCTCTAAATTTAAAAAAAAACTGAATAAATTTATCAGAATTAACGTAATTTTATTCACTTGCAAATATTTTGTTTGTACTGAAAGAATTACGTCACTCATTAGACTGTTATGTTTTGTTTTCTATTTGAGGGTCTCACTGTTCGTTTATTTACAAAGCATTTTATTTTATAAAAATAGTTCTTTTATTTATTAGAAAACATAAATACCCATTTATGGACAACAAAGTCCTTGTGGTTTTAAGGGTTGGGGAGAGGAAAGGACATAAATAATGGCCACAGTGGGTTACATCTGGGTGACGTTCTCATGAGAACCCCTTGCTTTACAAAGAGTGAATGTCAGTGTCAGACCTGTTTCTGGAATTTCCACTTACAGAAGACAGTCACTTACACAAGGTGCTATTTAATCCTCAGGACAACCCTGGAAATAGGCCCTGCCATCACCTCCACTTCACACATGAGGAAAGTGAGCCAGAGAGAGGCCAAGGAACCCTTCTAAAACAGGGACAGGGCTAGGGCCTGAGCCCAGGCGCCACAGCCCAGAGAGCATGCCTCCACCCGGCCACCCCACAGGCACCTGCAGCCCACACCGCCGCCCCCAAAGACGCTGGGAAACGGCCAGATTCCAAAAGCACGGGGAACCATGGTTCACGAAAAGAAGTCAATTAAATTGGTTATATTTTCTCTTTGACCACTTCACATATAGTTTGTTATCAACTATTCCAAATTAGATGATTAACTTTTTCTCTCATCCAAAATGTTTTGGCCATGGTGGTGGACATACACACCCACACACATGACGCCTGACAAAGCCCTGTTGGACTAGATACGCACACAGCACAAATGCGCACAACACAAGAAAGCTAAACAGACATGTTATCTCAGTGTCAATGTCCTGGTTGTGACATTATACCCCAGGGTCGCCAAGGGTTACCACTGAGGGAAACTGAGTGAATGTCACACAAATCTCTCTGTATTATTCCTCAGGATGATGTGTGAAGCAACAATAATCTCAATAAAAATTTCAGACGCAGGGACTTCCCTGCAGTCCAGTGGTTAAGACTTTGAGCTTCCAACGCAGAGGGCACAGGTTCAATCCCTGATCAGGGAACTAAGATCCCACATCCTGCAAAGTGCAGCCAAAAAAAAAAAAAAAAAAATCAGATACAAATTACTAAAACTACATATCTTGAGAGGGGTTCGCTGCTTGGAAATCTACTTTGGAACAGATTTGGATTTTCCCTGCTGAATTTCAAACTACTTTTTGTCCCTAACAAGATGCAGCTTTAGGAAACTCCTGCTAACCTACCTCCCACTCCCAGTCTGCCCCCCTCCCTCCAAGGGACCCCTTACTTAAAACACCTTGGTGGCTTCTTATAACAAGGTCCAAGTCCTTACCAGGGCCCAACTCTCTCTCTCTCCAGCCCCAGAGGCCTGTTCCTTCCAGCTCCACCAGCCTCTCCAACTCTTCTGCCTAATACTTTTCTGCCCACTCTTCAAATTTCAGTTCCATAAATACTTTCTTGGGCAAGACTTGCCTGTCCTCCCCATCCTCAGTCCTCACCCTCAGATCCTCAGGCAATGGCACAGAATATTCTCTGTAGGGTTCACTGAAATGTAAATGTAACATCCACCTATGTAATTGGCTGGTCAATACTCACCGACTCACTGGACCTAAACTCCATGGAGAAGGAGTTATGTTTACATTCCTCAACACTGCACCCACACGTGAGACGTTCCCACGGATAGAGGACTTTTTAATGAAGTAACATCACAAATTAAAAGTAGTTTTTAAAAATGGTAACTTTTGCCTTTCTATCTCCTCCTATCTCTGTACACCCTCATTGGGGAAGGGGGTGGAATTCTGCAAATAATGTGTATGATATAATTTGCCACTGAAACATCTAAGAAACTGAAAAGAATTCTTAATATCACTATTTGTGTCCATATTCAACGGAATTACCTTTTTTCTAAACTTATCTTGGTTTTTTACCATACCTCCATTCCATAGATAATAAAAAGGTAAAAAACATGCAAAAATAAAATCATTTTTAAAATTCACTTTCTCTCTGTGCCCTACGCTTAGTCACTCAGTCGTTTCCAACTCTTTGTGACCCCATGGACTTAGACTGCCAGGCTCCTCTGTTCATGGGATTCACGAGGCAAGAATACTGGAATGCGTTGCCACGCCCTTCTCTAGGGGATCTTCCCAACTCAGGGATCTTACCCAGGTCTCTGGCAATGCAGGCAGATTCTTTAATTCTAATAAATTAGCTTTATTTCTTCTTAAACCTTTGATCCACAAGTAAAAAGATGAAAATGCATATAAATGAGGCTTTTTTATTATTGTTAAAATAGTAATAAGTGGAATTTTCAGGCTTGTTATTAAACAAAAGCCAGTAATGATTATTCTACTTACAGCAATTTACTTGTTTTTGCTTTTGTGATTGTCACTGTTACATTTTTATTAGCCTATTCATAGCATCTGTGACTATACAAAAACCATTACCATGCATATTAAAAAGCAGAACATTACTTTGCCAACAAAGGTTTGTATAGTTAAAGCTATGGTTTTTCCAGTGGTCATGTATGGATGTGAGACTTGGACAAGTTGAGTGCTGAAGAACTGATGCTTTTGAACTGTGGTATTGAAGAATACTCTTGAGAGCCCTTGGACTGCAAGGAGATCCAACCAGTAAACCCTAAAGGAAATCAGTCCTGAATATTCATTGGAAGGACTGATGCTGAAGCTGAAACTCCAATACTTTGGCCACCTGATGCGAAGAACTAACTCACTGGAAAACGTCCTGATGCTGGGAAAGATTGAAGTCAAGAGAAGAGGGGTTAACAGAGGAAGAGATGGTGGGATGGCATCACTGACTCAATGGACATGAGTTTAAGCAAGCTACGGAAGCTGGTGATGGACAGGGAAGCCTGGAGTCCTGCAATCCATGGGGTCACAAACAGTCAGACAAGATTGAGTGACTGAGCTGAACTGACCCCTCCTACTACCAGAAAAAGAGTAGGGGAGGTTCCCTGGTGGCTCAGCTGGTGAAGAATCCACCTACAATGCAGGAGACCCTCGTTCAATTCCTGGGTTGAGAAGACCCCCCAGAGAAGGGATAAGCTATCCACTCTAGTTTTCCTGGGCTTCCCTGGTAGCTACGTCGGTAAAGAATATGCCTGCAATGTGGAAGACCTGGGTTCGATCCCTGGGTTGGGAAGATTCCCTGGAGGAGGGCATGACCACCCACTCCAGTATCCTTGCCTAGAGAATCCCCATGGACAGAGGAGCCTGGCGGAATGCAGTCCATGGAGATGCAGAGTGGGGCACGACTGAGCGACCAAGCACAGCAGTACCAAACAGAGTCGCAATGTCCAGCAGATGCGTTTGGATGTTGGAGGCGGCATATTCCTCACTTGGCTGTGCCACTCCATTCACCGAATGATTCAAAGAGCTGCCAGTCAGACCCAGACTAGAGAGGCCTCTGCAGTAGGTTCAGGCTGCTGTGCGAGCTGGCCTCTCTCTTGGGTCTCCAATCCAGGGGACCTGAAGTGTAAGCGGCAAAGCCAGAGGCTGGAGCCTTCAGAAGGGCCCTGCAGGGGACTCACAACACACTCAGGATTTGGGAGCAAAGTTCTGCTGCCATCTGCAGATAATTACTCTCCTTCAGAGAAACAGCTCTTGGCCGCTGCTGGCCATAACAGACACAGGACACCTCACCATGAGCCACCACGTTCCCATGTGACCTGAGCCATCCATCATGAACTGGGTGCTGTCTGACCCTCCACGCAGTAAAGCAGGGCATATACAGCAGTGATATATAGGATCAAACCAGCCCCAAACGCCCACGGTCCCCACTCCACCCCACCCCACTCCTGATTCGTTACCTCCTCTTTCCTAGCCCACACCTCTGACCGCACAGGCTATTCCATTCAACCCTCTGACTTAGAGAGAGCCCAGGCTATTCTGATAGTTCTGCGTGATATGCAGGCACCACCCAGGAGTGGAGGGCGGCAGCCCTCCAGCCCCTTTCTGGGACATCTAAGTGGTGAAGGGAAATCCTGCCAATGGACAGAATTGCAAGTACTGCCTCTTACTGTTCATTTTGCTTGAAAGGAGAAATGGCCAGAGATATGAGTTTATACTGCTTCATGGGCTGTAACCAACGACTTGGCTGGATGGTGAGAACTTCGAAGGACATGGTGAGAAAACTGGGGAGGAGGGAAGACGTATGTCTCTGAACACTTAAAGATATCTGTGTCCACACGAATGTTCATCAAAGGGTTATCTCAGCAGAGGAGGGCTTTAATACTCAAGAAGACAGGATAACCTATTGTGCAGATACCAATCAGCCTCTTTCCCCTGCCATTCCTGTCACTGCCCAAAGGGCTCAAGAACAACGTGACCACAGTACTGATCCAGTGATGGAGTACTTGTGAGACACACACACAACACAAATACAAAATCCATCAGGCCAGCTGTCATCATAGCTTTTCTGCTCATGTTTATATATATCACTTATTACACAGTTTGATACTCTAATTCAGCATTATCACTACAGAGAAGAGAAAGAACACAAATATCTGTTGTTTACATATTTAATAGAAAGAAGAACCAAACTTCTAACAAATAATAACTTGTCAAGAAATTAAACAAGCTCTACTAAAGAAGCTCAAAGAGTCAGAAACTGGGTTTCATTTCACATATCTCAAAAGGGAAAAATCTAAATTCATCCAAATAATCCTGAATCACTTCTGAAACTAAACAGGATCTGTGTAGACCCTCTGTGTGCCAGGAAAAACTGTCATGAGAAAAAGCGGCAGTATTTTTTTTACTAATTACAAATATGAGCATGATGAATCAAAGCAGCTGGAGGTCCTTTTCTTTGCTGATCACAGAAGCATCATGCTCAGAATAATAGTTTTATAATCACCTGAAAGGACATGGGTAAGCACTGCCACTTCAAGCAGTATGGAAGACCAGGCATTCTGAAATGCTTCTAGGCAACAGTTCCCATAGACACTGGGTTGACCAACAAGCATGATGCTCGCTTATCTCATGGTCACTTGGAAACTAAAGTCCAGGTCTGGTGCCAGAGGGTGGTAACAGCAAGGAGACAGGAGCTGTCCCCTCGGATAGAGCCATACCTGCAACTCTTGCAGGCAAAGGTGGGGAGTCAAACCCGAGAAGCCTGCATCAAGCCAGGACTCCTGGAGGAAACATTTTTGCCTTTAATAGGGGCCCTCGGGGGGTCAGTACCGGGACTTCAGGGCACTGCCTAGTAACACAACACACCCAGGGACCGTGCGGCCTCCTAGACGTGAAAAGGGGGAGGGGAGTCAAAGATAACCTCAAGATGACTGTATTTTGGAAATCACAAAAATTTGTCTACCTTTTCTAGTAAAACAAGGGTTAGAGGCTGCTTCAAATTTTCCAGAAACAGTTTCCTTCAGCACTAACCCAGAACCATGCAACAGGAGCTCTTCTGACAAGCAGATCCCTCAGGTCAGGCATTGGAACCTAGTCAAAGATGGACCTGCATACTGCAAATTGTCTTCCCACCATGAGCTGTCGGGATTACCTTCAGCAGCAACAAACCCAGCACTGATAGAGACCAACAAACTTCTGTCTACAGCAAACAGAACTGTATGGTTCCTTTCATAGTTAATTCCTTGTTCCAGCTGGAATTAATTTGCGCATGTGGTTTAATTTGAGATTCCAACTTGATTTTATTCCAAGTACTTAACCAATTTTTTTCATCCAGGGATGGAGGATCCAAGTCACAAAGGGAAAGAGAGAAGGCTCTAACCACACACACCAAAAAAAAAAAAAAATCCTTTAAACCTCTACACAAAAAGCAAATATAAGATGAAAAGGCAAAAGACATACTAAAAAGAAATAAAGAACAAATACAAAAGAGTGCAACTCATGAAAACCTGTTTCTAATCGATACGAACAACACCGACCTCCTGCAAGAAAAATTGGCAGCAGTAAGAACAGAAGCTCACAGAAGACTAAATAGAAAACACAGGGAGAAATGTGCAGCCCAACTGGTCAGAAGTTTAAACAATCTAACATTTTTACATATTTGAAATCTTCAAATAAAATAACGTTAGCCCTTAGGTTTACAGAGGAAGTGTTATTGCATACTGGTTATTCTGAATGTCACCTGGCTCCAGTGTACTTTAACAATCTGCAAGTACCAGTAATATTTACATGAATAAATATTTAGAAAGTCAATTCTGAAGATGGATGTTTGGTGGAATTGTTTAGAACACTGCATGATTATGGCAGCCACGGGAGTGGGCTTCTGAGACCTCCCTGGAAAGAGAACCCACCACGAGGAGTACAATCACCTCACAGCCTCCAGCTTCGGAGCCTTCAAAATCCGCCTCACACCTGGGCCCAGGTGCAGGACCATTCCTGCCCAGCAGGGTAACCCTCCCCAGGGCGGCGTGCCCTCTGGGGCCTCCTGATGGTCTGGCCAAGACTCTTCAGGCGCTTATTCGGTCTGAGCCCCTTCCGCCCCATTCCACCTCCTTCCCCTGTCCCACCACAGCCCCGTCCTCTGTCTCAGAGTCTCTGCCCACCTGCTCTCGCACACGTGCTTGTATCTGATATGGGCTTGTCTCCAGTGAATCTCCTGCCTGTCCAATTTCATCATAGATTCTGCTTTCCAGAGCCAGAACTAGTCTAGTCATCATTAATACTATTTTGTGGTTTTTATCTTCTTTTATAAGGGAATAGTTACTTTAAATATACGGCACATTAAACTTCATGAATGCTAAGCAACTGCTTATTTACAAAAGAATTTGTACAACAAATACTATTACAAATACTACTAGCTTTCATACACTAAAACTATTAAATGATTTAACAGATGTAATTTATGAGCATGAAATAGTAAGTAGAAATTATAATTGTTTTCATATAGAGCAATAATTTTATACATTCTCACGGTTCAAACAGCACTGATATATACATAATCATACTTTCCAGGCTACTGATGTATTCACCATAACACACTCAAGTCTTCCAAAGGAAATGATTTTGATCAGAGAAATAAGTCAGCAATCTACTTAATAACCACAAATTAAGGCTTAAAAGTGAGTTCTACATTTGAACTGGATAACTAGTATATTTGTAATTTGAGTTATATTAATTATCAGACAAAGATTTATTTATTTTGTTTCTATAGCATCTTGAATATGACAGCCCGAAAAAAACTACAAAGTAGGTAAAGCTTCCCTTGACAGCCTCCGCCTCAGTTTTAATCTCTCAAAGTTCTCTGAGACCTCCCTCTCCATCCCACTGCTACTCAGAGGTGGAAACCAGGCTCTTCTCTCACCATTCACATCAGTGGGCCTTTCGGGTAACCTCACCTCCCCAAACATCAGTTTCAGGCTTTTTCCCTCAACCAGTCCCCAAATGCAGGGGTTCCATTTTCTTCTGAATATTTTTCTCTTTGATAAATGTGAGGATCGTTCATGTCACTAAGAGATACCATTCATAATACACTTGTTTTTCAGGAAGAAAATAATCTGAGCTCCAGTTAAACTTATCCTGCCTAGGTAACCCTGTGACCTGGAGCTGAAGGGATTAAAGCAAAGCCTCATTGATTTGATAAGTAAAATATAGCTGACTTCAGCTTTTATGCCAACTATAGCTTTCTAACTATTCCTTGTAAAAATGTGTTATTGCTGGCTTTGTCTCCAAAACTGTTAATGGGAGGTAGCTGCTAAAGAATTGTGTGAAGAGAAAAATTTCAAATAAGAGAGACGTAAGATAAACATTTGTCTTTAAACATATTAGAAGCCCAGTGTAGGAAACACTCTTCATAAGTCTTAAAAATCCCAGCCACTGTTAAACTTATCAGGTCTAGCCCTACTTTCTCTTGTTGATGTTCATTTAATCACATCTGATTTCCTCCTTAGAATTTATTAATTTACCAATCGTTTAATCTCAGTAACACACCTACTGGAGAAAGGTGCAGGCCAGTTCCTGAGATTCACTGGACCTGGACCATTTTATATAAACAAAGAATCATCTGACTCCCTAAATTGTCATGGGAAATATCAAAGGAAGGAAGAGAGGGGAATGGAAAAATGAGACTTTCAGCAGTGACTTGGACTCTGTCTTTTAACATATAAGACATTTTGTCATATAAGTTCCCACCATCTCTGTAAGTGATCCTTGTTTTTTAGATGCTTTTCACTCACACTATTTCACTTAATTGTCAAAACAACCCTGGGCTGTAGGTTTGTATTGGCTCCACTCTGCAGATAAGGAAAAGTCTGCTGATGGGATCTTAGGGACTTAGGTGAGACCTACATTTACTCTGTGATAGACCAGGGGATTGACCCCAAACAAGAAGTCTACTGCAGAGCCCGACATCACACCACACTATCTGCGGTTCCTCTTATCACCGTATGTCACAGGAGAATGAATGGCTGCTTGTTTAATTCCAGAATGTAGTCATCTTCTGTTTCTTAGTCAGATAGGAATAAAAAGGCTAAAAGTGATATACATGAGAAAAAGTATAAGCATATCTAAAACCTAAGAAAATACATTTTCTATAGCTGAACTGTAAGGTGTAATATTTTCTCCTGGAAGAGAAAGCTATAATAATGAAAACTATAATAGTAGACAGACCCCTATAATAAGTGTCACTGCCTATAATCATATTTGAAATCTGGATAGTTTACATCTTTAGGCAACCACTTCTGTAAATCTTAAATACATGAATACATTTTAGTCTTTCCTTTAAATTGAACACTAATTCTCTGGGTTATAAAGTAATTAGTCTTTGTTCTCCAGATTGCTGTGCTTCTATGCTCTTAAAAAGGTGCTTCTTTTGTTCTTTGTTGAAAAGTTATCAAGAGCCTTTCCTCATTGTTATCATGTCTACACCAGAAAACTCTCTTTTAATTTGCTGTTTCTAAAGGACTGGGGATTAGAAGCCAGATGCCCACATTAAAGTCATTAATGGAACAAACATTTATGGAGCTCCTTGTATTTATTACCAACAGTCTGGTGGGTGCTAATGACACAAGTTCCATGAGATGAGGTCTCAGGAATCCACAGTTTCACGGAGATGAGTGCAGACAGGGAGGAATTCAATAACGGACTCCAGACCCTCATGCAGATCAGACAAGCTGCCAAGAGTCACAGGAGAGAGAGAAACTAGCTCAGGCTGAGAAACAGAATGAAGGGGTCCCGGGAGTGTGACTTGAGCTGGATTTTTAAGAATATACTCAATTTTAAGCAAAAACAAAAAGAGAGAGAGAGAGAAAGTAAGGACATTACAAAAGAAAAATGCCTGATAAAAGGCATAAAGTAATGGAAAGACTATGGATTTAGAAGAACTAGAGAACTTAAAAAATATGAGTCAAATAAGGCTTCTGAAAAATGAACTTTGAGTCAAACCTCCAGGGAAAGAGCACGACAATTAGCAAATGGGCCTATTGACAGCAGTTTTGGGTTCTCAGAGGCCTGCTTTCTTACTGATTGTTTGTGTTTGAAACTACCATCTAACTGAGCTGTAAGTAGGTAAAACTGTCATTGCTACGTAGGCCTATTTTGAATTGTAAATTTTTCTACTAATTAGCCTCAGCTTGCTTTTAAGAACCCATTTACAGCTTCATTTATAACAAATACAGACTTACATATAACCACAGCTCCCCAGAAAGAGCTCCAGGAGGACATGGACTTGGTGTTTTCTTCACCTACAACCCTGAAATGCTGACTCTTACCCAAGTCGCATTTATACCACTTTTCAACATGCAAATCATCTACGTGTTTATCACCTCCATTTATCCTGCAACACAGGCAAAAGCAAGCCCTGTGCCTGCTTCCTCCACCTCCCCTCTTATGGCCTAGGTGCCCTAGAAATGAGAGTTAAGAACAGTGTACATATCCTGCCTTTAGAACCAGATCTGCCTTATCCCAAACAGTCAGGCAAGGACCTTTACAAATGAAATCGGCATCAGTGGTATTGATGACATTAGAGTATTTGTGCCATCACCTACACCTGGCTTAGAGTGATTCGAAGTGGAAAGTGGCAACTTACTGTAATGATTCTAAGGTCCACAGAATCATCTGGCGAGCTTGTTAAAACTCAGGTCCCTCCCCGCTGCCCATCTCCTACTAAAGGTTTCTGCTTCAGTAGGTCTGGGATGGGACCCAAGAACTTATAGTTCTAATAAGTTTGGTGATCCTGATGCTGCAGGTCCAGGGGCCACACCTTAAGAGCTACTGATCTGGAAAAGCAGTCCATCGATACCACATGCAGAAACATAACATCATTGTTATAATTATTGCAATTGCATCTGCTTGCCCTGTGCTGTTATATTTAACTCTTTTGGTAAGTGTTTTTACCGCACATAAATCTGCAGTCAGATGCACAAACAAATGTCTGTTCAGATGAATTATTTTATGAAAACCACAGTTGTATTTATCCTCCTGCTAATTCAAATGAGTTAAAAGAAAAAAACACACATCGCAGAAGGTGTGGGTAACTGTAGAGAGTTAGGTTAACACTAGCCACTTGAAAATTACATATTTCAACTTCCAACAAATTTTTTGACCCAAACAGAAATAGTAATTTGCTAAAATTTTAAACTTTTCTAGCTGTTTAAATAGAAAATCAGATCCATATTTCCAAAGAAATGGAATTTCCATTATAGAATCAAGTTACATGGTTCATAAACTTAGTATGTACAAGCTCCAAGCTTCCAAAAGACAAACTAGAAAACAGTTGCTGGGGTACTTCTCCTCCTCTATGTCTTAATTCCACTGTGAAGAGCCAATTTTTACTATTTATAATATAAGCATGTCACAGTGTTACTCATTATGAAATGCATTGTTTGTTTTGAAGTTTAAAAGATGATGGTTACCTGTGTAGGTCAGGGCTCATGAAGTTCTAGAAGTTGGTGAGTTCAATTTTGAGATAAAATGGCAACTCTTGTATATACCATCCTAATAAAATCAGAAATTTGTATGTAGATAGTTGTTGAATGACCTTCCACGTTACAATCACAATATCCTCATATAGTATATGAATATGTATGTATACATGTGTGTATACACACACACACACATACATGTGCGCATGTGTGCTCAGTCAGTCATGTCTGACTCTTTGCAGCCCCGTGGACTGTAGCTCGCCAGGCTCCTCTGTCCATGGGATTTTCTTGGCAAGAATACTGGAGTGAGTTGCCGTTTCCTACTTAAGGGGATCTTCCCAATCCAAGGATCGAACCCTCATCTCCTGTGTCTACCGCATTGGTAGGCAGGTTCTTTACCAGGGAGCCACTTGGGAAGCCCACATATAGAAAAGCCTAAAGAAAATAAAACAAACTTGATCCTCTGTTCAAAAAAGTTGATAAATTACAATGTTCACTGATTCTAAAGTTCCCTGCACTGAACGTGTTATTAGTCCAAATACAGTCCCCCAAGGTCACAGTTTCTCAGATGCACACACCACACTCCATAGATGCATGCAAAGCAAATCCAATCCTTACCAAAGAATTTAGAAACCATTATTATAGTACTTTGAGTTACTAAATCTCCCCCCACACCAAAAAAATTAAAGGTCAAACACAAATTCAACAACAAAAAATTAAGTAAACTGTTTCCAAAATTGCAAAAAATTATATATATGTATAATATAAGAGATTTCTAACAAGAAAACATCTCTGCAGTTAACTAAGGGAGGCTAAAGTTTTAAAGAATCATAACGAACTCCTATTTACCATGTTTGAAAAAAGCTATATCAGGGCAGCCGCTCTCATTGACACGATGCCACTTCACAATCAGGTCTGTCAGGGTGAGGCTTCCTCTGAAGCACCTTCTCATCACAAAATGGAATCACCTCAGCAGAGTCTGTTAGGGAAACCCTTATTTAGAAATCCTGGAAGGGAAGGTTAGAACTGAAGCAGATCCCAGGTGATAAGACTCCTGCCTTCAAAGATCTCACCATTTTAAAGAAGAATTTCATGGTTCATAAAGAAGCAAACAAATGAGACTTTAAAGACCATAAAAAATTTCCCTGATCAGGAGCTCATTCTCTTGTCCCATCAAAAAAGGGAGAGAGACAAAGGCTTCCCCACAGATGCCGTGCATGCACAGCCCGTGTGTGCGCCCGCCCTGGCCCTGCTCTGCCGCGTCTCACAGATTGACCCCCACAAACTGCAACTCACGGCTTTACCAACTGGCTTCTCTCTAGAGCTGCATAAAGGGACATGGGAAGGCACCGGAGGGCCAAAGAAGTGGTGAGACCCGAGGTCTGTCTTAGCCCTCCAGTGACATCTCTAGCAGCGGTCCTGGTAACTAACACCACACCCACACACACCGTGCAGACTATTTCCAACTTACAAAACACAAACCAGATGCTAAAGTGCAAATGAACCCAATTATCTCAACAAATACTAACCTGGTACTTAATATGGTCTTCTACACCAGCAAGTTTACAGCTTTTGAATTGGTAATTGACTGGAGCTTTTCTTTTCATATTAAGTGATACTGTTATGAAAATTGGGGCAATACCACATCCAACCAGTCGATCCTAAAGATCAGTCCTGGGTGTTCATTGGAAGGACTGATGCTGAAGCTGAAACTCCAATACTTTGGCTACCTGATGCAAAGAGCTGACTCATTTGAAAAGACCCTGATGCTGGGAAAGATTGAGGGCAGAAGGAGAAGGGGATGACAGAGGATGAGATGGTTGGATGGCATCACCAGCTCAATGGACATGGGTTTGGGTAAACTCCAGGAGTTGGTGATGGATAGGGAAGCCTGGCATGCTGCAGTTCATGGGGTTGCAAAGAGTTGGACATGACTGAGCAACTGAACTGAACTGTTGCATATGGACCACTGGTACGTTAATAAGGACACACATGAAGATTTACCTGCAAATCTGAGCTTCAGTTACCACATCTATTCTGGTATTAATTACATTGATTTAATTTAGAAAAGTCTTCCATGGCTTAATTGGAGATGCTTACTGGGGGAGGAGGAGGAGAAAGGTATTGTTATCTCAACACTGTTATTTTGATGATCCCCAATACGCCACTCCTAGGTATATATCTTGTCAAATGATTTATTCAATGCTTATATAAAATTTTATCATGTGATGTGGAACTCCTCCCTAAGTGAGATTTGTAAACCTCTGTAATATCCCCAACACAGATATTCTGACTCTACCATCTATGACTTGTTTGACCTCAGGCACATTATTTTACTGCTATAAGCCCCAGTTTCCACATCTATAAAATGGCTTAATTATAAGATCTAAATCATGGGGTTGCTGTGACAATTAAATCAGATATTCTGATTAAAATGCACAGCATTACCTAGTACATAATAAGAATGCAACAAATGTTAGGTATTGTTTTATTGTCAGCTACAATTCCATGCTAACATGAAAGGAATACAAAAGAAAAAAATTTGCTGACATAAATTATTTGATTAAAATAATAATAGTAATAAACTATCAGTCTAAAATATCCACATCACACATAGAAACCCTATTTTTACCTTTAGCTTTCAACTAAAAGTTATAATTAAATTACTGTATGTCAGTGTTTCCTAAATCAGCTTCCAGACCAAGAAAAACTAAAATTAGTTAAAAGGGGAAAAGGAAAAGTAATTCAGTGAGCATAGGAATAACATATGAAGCAAGAGGTTCTGACAAACATCAGATCCTTAGAGCTCTTTTCACCAGGCCTGTTAAACCCTGAAGGGGCTCATGCCAGAGGCGTTCCAATCCAAGTCCCAGACCCGCACTAAGGAGCAGCCTTGCTAAAGCGCGCCCCGTCTGAATGTCTGCATCCCCCCAGAATTCATGTCTGAAGCCAGCGTGGTGGTGTGTGGACGTGGGGTGCTGGGGAGGTAATCAGTCCGATCAGTCGTGAGAGGAAGGCCCTTAAAGAGGGTTAGTGCCCTTATAAAACAGAGAGACAAGTCAGCTCTCTCGTCTCCATCATCATCTGAGGATGCAGCAAGAAGGCAGCTGTCTGCACACCAGAAAGAGGGCTCTCATTAGAGCCCGGCCACGCTGCACCCTGAGGTTGGATCTCTGACCTCCAGAACCACGAGAAATACAGCCTTCAAGTCACCCAGCCTATGGTGCTTGTCACAGCAGCCCAAACTGAGACAAAACTCAAAAAGAAGTTTAGGTCTTATCTAAGAATCTAGAGTTTTCTATAAAGACATCTTTTATTCTTTTATCAAATATCATTTTCTCTTATCACTCAGTATCAGGTTGTTATATATCCAATACACAGCTGCCCAGGGCCTAGTTAAATAAAGCTGACAGATATAGTCTTAAGTCTACAGTCTTAAAAAATACATTTCTAGAACCATGAAAACAAATAATTCTACTTTATACCCCAAGATATATCAATATTTAGTATATTTCAATAGGACCTTCATATTTACCCACCTTTAAAAGCTAACATTTATTTCTCTATCCCACTGGGTATACTTTTCAAGAGACAGAGGAAAAGAGAAAGAGAAATACATAAAATAGAAAAGACTGTTAGATCATAGTGACATAGTATAATGGTACATAATAACTCAGAATAGATTATAGTAGGTAATTAAATAGAAAATATTTTTATAATGAAGTACACTATCAATCTTCTTAAGTCTGTATATAGTAAAAAGAGCTAAAAAGATTGCCTTTTCCCCTTGTGCTCTTAAGATTGTTACCATCTGGTCATAGCTGATAGATCCTTAAGTAACTGTATTTATCATTTGGAGAAACATACCAAGAACCTGGAAGGTTTTGAGGACTGTCCAAGGAATAGATGAGGAGGGGAAGTTTTCCAGAGGAAGATTTTCCTATACTTGTTTAATTTCCACAGCTTCTCCCTGAGGTCAGGAACTGATGTTCAGCGCCCCAGGCTTGGTGTTAAACTAATCAAAAGCACAGGAGGTAAGTCATGCGTTTAAACCCAGAGGAATAAAGGGGACAGAAGCCACCTGGCAGAGCCGCCCTCACCCCACCCCCTCTGCCTCTCCCCAAACGAGAGGCCTCCCTCCACTCCCTTCCTTTCAGCACAACCAACAGACTTTATCATCCAGAAGGCTTATCCCTTAACATAAAGTATTTTCTGCTGCTTTTTCTCAAGTTACGAATGTTATACTTGACTGTTTTCCTTAGATTTTTGGCTTCATAGATGCTGATTTCTTCAACATCTTTTCCTCCTTTAAAATACAGAAAATTGGATGTCTAATGCATGGTCTCTCTTTGACACTTTACAATGGAGCAAACGACTAAAACCAATCATGCCTTACGTTTGCATATTGTTGCACAGCATGCAAAAGCTCTTGTGAACATTATCTTTTGTTCCTCATCACAAACCTGTAGGGTAGGTGAGAAAGAAGTTACTGTTATTCATGTTCTCAGACAGAAAACTGTCTGGAAAACAGTTGTTAATATTGACTCTGTGAGCAGGAGTGGGTGGAGGAAAAGATGAGAGGGAACCTTGGTTAAATTTCTTGTACAGGTTTTACAACTATTAAGTAACAGAATTTAAATCCTTTCCAAAATTTCTGATTCTGGATTTCGTATACACTAATTGACAACTGTTCAAGTCTTAAATGTGACAGAAATTTAACAACTCCAACATATATAACCAAAAAGCATTATACACTTGGATAAAGGAAAAAATATGAGATAGGCATTCATACTATTCATAACTTAGAACAATTAAATGTGTAAACTGAATATCTAGTAGAGACCATGGGAAAGAGAAATGATAAAATGGATGATAAAATAAAATTATTGTATACCATTCTTTACAACTAAAATATGATTGTGTTACTCATATGTGTCCACTCAGGATTTAAATTAACTAGTTAATTGGGAAAGTGACATATGAAATGATAAAAAGTCAAATAATTCAAAGATGCATAAGAAAAAAAGAGTTCTTCCATACCAAATATTCAATCTTCCTCGTCATTTCTCTGTATCCTTTTAAATACACGTTTAAGTGTACACATGTATGCATATGTGCATACACACCCAGAAGCCTTGAGTATACAGCTACTTTTTTCCAGTAAGAATGCATTTGGGCTTTTTTCCCAAATCAACATCTATAGACCTACTTTTAAAAAATTTCTCCCAAACTAAGAGCTTAAGATTCCAACTACTAACTCCCCTCTCATAGCATTTTTCAGAGAACATATGTACTCCATGTGATTTGGAGTTAGTGCTTAATCCACACAAGATTATTTACTTCTTTACTAGAAACTGTATGTAAAAAATAAAAGCTATCAAGGTTAACTTTGCAGAGAATAACAAATATTCAAACAGAATATGATAGCTGAAAATACGCTATTTCTCTCCCTACTATCCAGATGACATCAAAACACAATCCTTGTCTGCCAGAGTAAAACTCAAAAGATGAATTAGCATCAGTTAACCCCTTACCACCCATCCATGTGGGCTGGAAAATAGCAAGGCCATCACATAAAACTGACAAGCGGCCAAATCAGATTGGCCACCAGCAAAGTACCCTTCTGAGTATTAGACAGAAAAAACTGCACAAAATTCTTTGGGAATTCAGTAAGTTATCACACTGAAACCTACAGCTGAATATGCTTTGTGACTTAAGATGTACTACGCAACTTCTCAGAGACAGAATGAAAGTACAGCCTGACTCCCATTTCCAGTCCCCTCACAGGACAACCAGAAAAAGGGACAACATATTTAAAGAAATAACCAATTGAGAGCATCCAAGAGCTCACAGTATAGTCAAGAGTTACTGCGAGGATGGCAGGGAAGGAAGTCCAGGTTAATACACCCCAAATCTGGGGACACTTCTTCCCTGGGAACCATATAACTCCAGAGGGGAGAGCCAAGGCTGGCTGCCGAGTGGGACGATGCTTGGGTCACCGAGGCTGGGGGGGCCTCCACAGGGCTGGGGGCTCCTCCTAGCTCCGTCCCTTTGGGCGGTCCCTTAGAGAGGAACACCCTGTCACTTTGGCAACTGGCAGAAATAGATCATCTTTATGAGCTATTGATTGCTGCATAAAAAATTATTCCAAGCTTACTCACTTAAAACAATAAATATTTCTCTCATCTGACAGTCTCGGTGGGTCAGGGATCCAGGAGAAGCTCAGCTCAGTGGTTCCGGCTCAGGATTCCAACGGGCTTCTTTCCCAGGGTTGGATGGTGCTGCAGTCACCTAAGCTTAGACGATCTGGAGGGCCACTTCCAAGTTCAGCCACATGGCTGCTTCCAGGAGGCTTCGGCTCCTCACTTTGTGAGCCTCTTTACAGTGGCTGATCCCAGAGCCAGGAGCCAAGAGCACAGAGGGAGAACGACACGGAATCCACATGCTCTCATAACTTAATCTGCAAGGTGACATACCATTACTTCTGCCATTTTCTATTAGCCAGAGTGAAGTTACAAAGTCTAAGCACAATCAACAAAGAAGACTGTGCTTTGCATGGGGTCACTGGGGACCATCTTAGGACCTGGCTGCCACCTCATCCTAGCCTCAAATGATATTTTACAAACAGTGCTGCAAATACAATATCCTCATATAGTCAAAGGTAATCAAAGATTTAAGCCAAAAACACAAAAGAAACACAAAGCTTCAGATACTGGAGTTCAGTTGTCAGATAGAGTCTTTAAAAGTTGTATATTTGCTTGTGTTTGCTTTTTCCCATTCCTGTATTACTGAAGTATATTTGGCTTACAATGTTGTGTCAATTTCTGCCATACAGCTAAGTGATTCAGCTATACATATACATACATTTGTTAATATTCTTTTCTATTATGGTTTATCATAGGATATAGAATATAGTGTGCTATAATGTAGGACCTTGTTGTTTATCCATCTAAATATAAATGGTATTTGGTCTGATGGTATATGGTATATCTTTCATACCATACGGTATGTCTTTCTCTTTCTGACTTACTTCACTTAGTATCCACTTGCAAGTATCCACTTGCATCCATGTTGCTGCAAATGGCATTATTTTGTTCTTTTTCAATATGAGTAATATTCCATTGTATATATGTACCACATCTTCTTTATCCATTCATCTGTTGATGGACATTTAAGCTATTTCCACATCTTGGCTATTGTGTATAGTGCGGCTATGAATAAAGTTGTGTATTTGTTTTGTTCATGGAGAACAAAAAGTAGATGATTTTTTTTTCCAAGATGATGAATTTTAACAGATAAATCTAAACAAACAAACAAACAAAAATCCTAGATTTCAACTTCCAGGCGTGATGGTATAACCGGGAGTAGACTTAACATTTTGTCATAAACAAGTAGAAGACTGGACAAAACATAGGAAACAAGTCTTCTCAGGACAAACTGACCCCTAAGTAGAGACAAACGTAGGCTCACTCACTCACAGTGAGAGCGAAGGTCCTAATGTCAGCACATTCGCGTCAGCTCCCACACCCAGGCACTAAGGGTCAGGCAGAGGGCCAGGTGAGGCCCACATGGGCAGTAGGTAGCTTTTCGGGAGCTTGAGCGACCCATCATTTTAGGGCCAGCAGCATGTCCTGAACGAAGACACTACCTCGTCCCTCGAGGCCCCTTGCTGCAAGCGCAGGCCTGAGAAATAACGCAGGTAGACAGCGGTCAGGACCTTGCACCGTGGCAGGCCCAGCAGGACCTACGCGGAGGCTGACCCAGTCTGAAGCTCAGGGTTCCATCAGAGTGAAGCGAGCTACTTAGGCCAGTGTCACAGTCCTAAAAACTGAGCTATTCTCTGCCAACTTAAGAAACCAAACTGTTTACACTCAAAATGTTTCTTAATCAAATAAAAGAATTAATGCTAGAGTTTAAGTTGACCCAAGATTTTACCTTTTTACCTTGAAGAATATAGATATTTATACTTTTATACAAAAGGCAATATAAAATGTAACTAGATTTTACTATAATTTCTTTTTTACTACAAAGTAAGCAATACTTTGCCAACAATGTTCTTGACTTTGTTGAGATGTCTCTCCCAGGTTCACAGGTCAGTGTCTGATACAGAAAGAAAAGTTTTCTAAGTGTTTAGTGTAACATCTATGAAGATACATGAGATTGTTGGTTTAAAAAAATATGAAAAAAAATCCATAGCAAGAGGAAGTTCCAATTACATCCCGAAATCATTCTAACTAATCTGGGTTTTTACTATCTATGTTTTTTAACGATCTATGTTTTTCACTATCTAAGTTTTTTAACAAAAGAAGACTGAAACTTGTTCGTGAATGTAAAATCTATTCATATGTTTATGGAGTGTATTAGCAAAGAATAAAAAAGCAACATTGGTTTCAGATACCATGTGTATGCTGGTTGCTGAGTTGCCTGATAACTGTGGGTAGAATTTATACGATAAACTCATATATTTAATTTCAGTGTTGTACAAATAATGAAGTATTGCCAGGCATGAAAAGATACTATGAGATAGTTCCTATAAGGCATATCTCAATAAAATCTAAATACTTTACTTTTATTAAAACTATATTTCATATTATTTTAATTTTAAATATATATATTCTGTAGCCATTGTTAGTCATTTGAACATGACAGTTTATCTCTTAAAATTGCTAAAACAATGAAAATATTCTAGAAGTATCAGCCAACTTTCAAACACTTATAAGGAGTTTCAGGTAAGTAATCTTTTGAAATGTCAAAAGATTATTAATTACTGTTCTTGTAATTATTTCCACGAATAGTACTGAGAATATTTACATGTTTTGAAACAGGATTTAGTGAAAATACATATTTATAGGTTGAATTATAATTCAAATGCATGATGAAAATGATACTTCAAGGTAATTTTGAAAAAATCATTTATAAAGCAAACACTCTTTTGTGAAACAAGTGGATTTTCATAAATTAGACTTGTTTAAAATACAGTATATCTCTACATGTCTTATGAATGCTTACAGAGTGACATTCAATATCACAATTCCTGAGGTCTGATGAAATCATTCTGTTATGTGTTCATGTCAGATTATTGAGTAAGCATGAAAAAATGTTAAAGACACATGCCCATTTTGTCACTGCGATGTGCAGTATCTGGCAGGTACACATATAAGTCTGACAAGGCAAAGTGTGTTTTAATGCCTGATCATCTTTACTCTGAGAGCAGACCCTCGTCTGAGTGCTCTCCTATGCGGTATCCACAGTCTTCTCTGATTAGTTGTTTCATATACAAGGATTAGGAACTGTGAGCAGCACTCCAGCCTGACATTCTTACCCAATGACAAGAGATTTTTATTACACATTCATATTTCATGAGCAGTAATACCACATTTTAAATGTTTTAGAATGTTTCTTCGGCTCATGTAAATATAAATCATAAAACAATCAAGACTAGAATGTGTAGCAAGATTATTGAATTCACAAGGTATAATCATATATTGTTACAAAGTTTAAGCATTTTATTTTAAAAGCTTGCCAGAATTTTCTTAGACCACTGATGTTATCTAAAGCTCCCTAAGGCAGATTCGTTTTTTGCCTGGCCAATTCTCTATATTAACCTTCTGATTTACTCGCTGGACAATTTCCTTATGAATTTTTCCTTAAAAGTCTCATCTGCCATATAGTATAGGATTACATTTGCTCTAAGATCATGTACTGATGGAATATTATTTTAATTTATGATATAACAGCATCAAGTTGAAAAAAATAAGATTAGCCCATTCCATAATAATATTTCCTTATTGCTATTGACGCAATGGATTCTCTTTAAAAAAAAAAACCCTATAGTCATTAACTCTCTCATTAAATTATTCACTGACTCCTTCTTTGCATACCAGGTATTACTGCACTAGGCTTAGGAGTAATACTGCTATACTTAAAGCTATTCATTAAGATAGCAAATACTATTACCTGTCAGGCATTGCTCAGACAGATAATAGACAATATTAAAAGATAACAAGAAAAAATGTAGCTAAAAGATAAAGAAAGAATAAAGCCAACCATTAAAAGTACCATAACTTACCACATATTTATAGTGTTAAGTAACGGTACTTACCACCAACATTATGTATTATGAAAAGTGTACTTGAATCCAGCCTCCCCACTCGGGAAAATTTATCTTACAGTTATATCTTACAAATATAGAATGATACACAAAGAAGTTTATTCACTGCAACACTGTTTGTAATACCAAAAGATAAGAACCCAAGAGTCGATCAATGAAGACTGGTTAAACAGCATACGGCACTTTTCACTCCTGGTGGCTCAGCTGGTAAAGAATCTGCCTGCAATGCAGGAGACCTGGGGTCGATCCCTGGGTTGAGAAGATGCCCTGGAGAAGAAAGTGGCAACCCATTTCAATATGCTTGCCTGGGAAATGCCATGGAAAGACAGAGGAGCCTGGTGAGTTACAGTCCATAGGGTCACAAGAATCGGACACGACTTAGCAACAGCACCACCACCACTTTCCACTCAGTGAAAAGCCTGCCTACTCTAAAGCGGAGTGGGCAAGCTCTGTGTACTGAAGCGGAAAATTCTCCAGACTCCCCTTTAGGTAAAGAAAGCAGTATGTAGAAGAACACACACACATACACACAAGTCTTGGTGAAGGGAGGGGAGAAAGGGAAGTGAGAATACATATTTAAATTTGCTTGTATTTGCATGAAGAAACATTAGAAAATTTCATGAGAAACTAACACAGGAGGTTGTCTCTGGGGTCAAAGATGAACAGTGAATTGAGCAGATGCAGGAATGGGAGAAAACCTTTTTAACACATAAATTTCTATACTGTTTTTATTTTCAGACACTATTAACACATTAAAGTTTAAGAAAGAAAGGAAGTATACTATACAATATTATATGATTGCTAGAAGAAAGCTGCAAATCAGCTATGAACTACATGCATGCTACGTTGCTTCAGTCATGTCTGATTCTTTGCAACCCTATGGACTAAGCCTTCCAGGCTCCTCTGTCCATGGGATTCTCCAGGCAAGAACACTGGAGTGGGTAACCATTCCCTTCTCCAGGGGATCTTCCTGATCCAGGGAACAAACCTGCGATTCATATGTCTCCTACATTGATAGGCAGGTTCTTTACCACTAGCACCATCTGGGAAGCCCCGAACTTCCTACCAGTTAAATCAAATGGAGACTTTGTATTGGTACATGAATTGGAGATAAAATTTAAAATGTTTTTAACTGTTTAGGCAATGGTGAGACCTGAAAGGAGTTTCTTTACTACACACTGACTAACTTGACATTCTGTGATCTAGAGAATGACACTCTCACCATCTTTTAAATACATTCTCAGAAGGCTTTAAATCATGTGCCGGCTTATAATTCTCCAATACCCTTCCATTTAATCAAAATAAATCGAAACTTCTTACCATGGTCTGTAACACCCCACATGACCTGGCCCCTACCTCTCTCTCCTCCCACTCTCCCCCTTAATCATGAAGTTCCAACCACACTGGTCATCCCCGGACCATAATAAGCCCCTACCATAATGAGTTCAGAGTAACATCAGTGCTGTTCCCCAAGGCAGTAGTAGCAAAACTGCCTCCTTCTCATTCAGGTCTTAGCTCCCGAGAAACCCTCCCTTTCTGCTCTAGCTAAAGGAGCACCATGTTGTCTCTAGCCATCTATCATTAGGCTTTATATTCTTTACATCACTTATTATTTAGTCTATTTTTTTTTCATCTTCTGACTTCTCCCACAAGAAAACAACCCTTGAAACTGTTGACTACTGTATCCTGTACCTTGTATCTTCAGGGCCTACAGCAGGGCTTGGAACACAATGGGTGGCTAATGAATGAGCAACTGAGAAAGAGCAAAAGAAGGAAGAAAAGGAAGAAGAGAGGAAAGAGTTTGGAAGAAGAGAGAGAAAGAAAGGAATTTCTTAACAAACTTATTTGGCTAATATTAAGTAAGATCTGTCAGTTAACTCTGATTTTGTCTCGTGTAAGATTAGACACCAATACCTTATACACATTTTCAACCAATGTTAGTTAAGGTCCAAAGTTTTGATGTCACTGTTTGTTTAGTCACTCATTTCATAAGCAGGGCTTCCCTTGTGGCTCAGCTGGTAAAGAATCTGCCTGCAACGTGGGAGACCTGGGTTTGATTCCTGGGTTGGGAAGATCCCCTGGAGAAGGGAAAGGCTACCCACTACAGGATAATTCCATGCACTGCAGTCCATGGGGTCGCAAAGATTCAGACATGACTGAGCGACTTTCACTTTCATCTCATAAGCTACTTATCTCAAGAAAACTCATATAGGAAAAGTCCTAAGAATTTCACTACCATTTGGATTTAGGTTAGATTTATAAGTCAATAGGCATGAGTTTGAGTAAACTCCAAGAGTTGGTGATGGATAGAGAGGCCTGGCATGCTGCAGTCCATGGGGTCACAAAGAATTGGACACACCTGAGTGACTGAACTGAACTGATAAGTTATAAATTATTATATAAATTTAAATATAAATTAAAATACATGTTTTTCAAAGTATTTCCCCCTCCACACACACACACACAAAAATAATAAAGCATCACTAAGGATTCTAAAAGGCAATTTTTATCACTGCACTTCCGCTAATAATACTTGGTCAAATTTAACTAAAGATCATTATAATATATAAGGTATTATATAGGGATTTTGGATTTGGGCAACTACACCTAGAAGTCAAAAGAAGTAACCTAGAAAAGAATCTACTGGATTACTAGGTTTCTGCAGCTGTGCAACAGAAGAAATCTTACATCAAACTTACTTTCTGTGATAACATGACTCATCAAAGTCATCTACAGAAATATCAAATCACTATGTTATTAAGTACCAAAAAGTTACACAGTATTGTAGGTTAATTATGCTTCAAAAATAAACAAATTCATTTTAAAAAAAAAAAGAGAAAGCTCACATTTGTGGTTATCAGAGGTGGGGGTAATGAAAGGGATGGACTAGATTAAGGGCATCAAAAGGTATAAACTTTGAGTTACAAGATAAATAAGTACTAGAGGTGTAATGTACAACATGATTAATAATTAAATTGCTGTTATGATATACATGAAAGTGGTTAAGGGAGTAAATGCTAAGAGTTTTCATCACAAAGGAAAAAAATTTTTCTATTTCTTTAATTTTGCATCTATATGAGATAAAGGATGTTCTCTAAACTTATAGTGATAATCATTTTATGATGTATGTAAGTCAATCACTATGCTAGTCACCTTAAACTTATACAGTAGTATATGTCAATTACATCTCAGTAAAATTGGAAGGAAAAAATTTTACTTTCTTCCAGTCATTTCACAGTGGTTAAAGAGAAGACATCTATAAATGTTTTCTATTTATTGTCCCCGAATTAAACTGCATTTATGTATGTGTGTGTGTATATATGTGCTGGGTAGATTTTATAACCATCGCCATGTGGCTTCAGGACACATTGATTTACTTGAGGTTACACATTAAAACTGTCTCAACTCCACAGTGTCTCTGACAGCCCAGTTTTCTACTGGAATGATTCCACAGTCTATACAATGTGTTAAATTACTCACCAAAGATTACTTCCCATATTTTGCATCTGTCGAGATGCACGGGTTTTATTTATTCCAGTATAGAACTGAAATAAATTATATTTTTAAAAACATTTTCCTGATAATGCTGATTATAAGCCTTTCCACTTTTGATCAGACTACACTTTCCTTTTTCAACATCCGCTGTAAAAAGAGTTATTTTTCTAATTGAATTAGAAAAGATTTATCTTAGTATCTTACTGGCTGTCCTCAATCACAGATATTTTCTTTTCAGTTAATAAATCCTGGATCAAATTTAAGATCCACTGACCCTTCAGAAACACATATGCAGAATCTTACAAGGATGACTCTCTCAGGGAGCAAACATCTCTGCCATCCCCAAAACTGAAGCCTAGTTACGGTCATGTGCATAGCATTTGTTCTATGCCTTTTCCATTCTCTAAACTTTAGACAATGCTTTAGAGTCTTAGACTGAACTTTCTCCTGGAAGAGTAATTCTTATTAAAGCAAATCTATCCCAAATCTTCACAAAAGGTATAGGAAAAAGCTACAAGCAGAAGCAGAGAATAGAAATGCTCACAGCCCAGATTTTGAAGGTGATACACATTTCACTAGGGGATCTGAACACTGCTGGAGCTTTGAGACTGAAAAATGTAATCATGTTCTTATTTTAGCAGTGATACCATTAAGAATTCCATGACAAATACTGTATGTCTTATGTCCTATGAGTCTTTAGCAAAAATGACTTGCTATTTAAAGAACCGCTTTGGGCAAAGAAGGTGGTTTGGACTACACAGTTATTAATTAAGATGACAGCGAAGCTGCAGGACAGGAAACCACAAAGCAGCTCTCTGGCTGGTTATTAGCATGTCACACACGTAAATAATCCACGAGTTTAAAGGGCCCTTTTCTCTTCTATACTTTATCGCCTTGATAGCAACTGTAATGCTCTGTACTGAGATCCCTTCCAAGTCTAACACTTGTGATCACAGACTAGTATGACAGCAATTCTAAAAGACAAACAAGACTGTTGCCAGCATGTCAGTTTGCCATGATCTTAACCAAGCAGGTAACGCTAAAGTTACATGGGCATTAACTGATAAGCATACACGTGTGCATCCATTTCCCCAGCTGCTGGGAACACCCTGTGGTGTCTCTACCCAGGAACTGCCCCTAGCCAAAGGGAGCTGCCTCTCCCAAGGCCATGAACTTGCCTCAAAGGCAGCGAGGTGGACTGGGATAGAATGCTGGAAATAACTGAAGCAGAGCAGAATAAAGAAGAAAGAATAAAAAAAAAATGAGGACAGTCTCAGAGACCTCTGGGGGTCCCAGAAGAAGAAGACCAAAAGAAAGGGTCTGAGAAAATACTTGAGATTCTAGTCAAAAATTTCCCTAACATAGGAAAGGAAATCGTCACCCAAGTCCAGGAAGTCGAGAGTCCCATACAGGATACACCCAAGGAGAAGTACACCCACACACACATTAATCAAACAAACCAAGCCTCAGCTAAGGAGAGATCTGCACGACTCCTGCAGCCCAGGGCTCCCGAGGGGAGGCTGAGGTCAGCACTGCAGCTGCACCACCATCCGCCCAGCTCCCGGCCTCCCTCACTTCCGTCCAGGTGCCGGTCCCGAGGGCTCTCCCCAGGAAGCTTCCTTCGTGCAAGTTCCCATCCCAGCATCCGTTCCCATCCCAGCATCTGTTGCCATCCCAGCATCTGTTGCCACCCCAGCATCCGTTCCCATCCCAGCATCCGTTCCCATCCCAGCATCTGTTCCCATTCCAGCATCTGATGCCATCCCAGCATCTGTTCCCATCCCAGCATCTGTTGCCATCCCAGCATCTGTTGCCATCCCAGCATCCGTTCCCATCCCAGCATCTGTTGCCATCCCAGCATCTGTTGCCAGGCAACCTGACGCCTCTGCCAGTCACTGGCCGGGGAGCTGTGGCTGGTACCCAGTGTGTCCACTGCTGATGTTCTCGTCCATGAGAGGACAGAGTGGCAGTGCTTTCCACGCAAGATGTGAGAACGAAACAAGTTAGTCCACTCAAATCTCTCAGAACAGTGCCCGTGGACAACAAGTATTCAATGAATGCCTACTATGAACTATTATTATGAGTGCATTTTCTTACCGGAAAAGTTTTCAATAAGAAGTGAATTCACAGGCGTTCCCTGGTGGCCTAGTCGTTAGGATTCCAGGCTTTCATTGCCATGGCCCAGGATCAATCCCTGGTCAGAGAAATAAGATCCCACAGGCTGCACAATGTGGTCCAAGAAAATTGTTTTAAACAAAAAAATACATTTAAAAAGTGAATTCCCTTTCATATAATATGTTTTTTTCACTTTTCCCTAAGCTATAATCAACAGAACAATGAAGTCAAAAACAATAGGCTATGGTTTACATTATTTTTGATGTTCTAATTATATTAAAATTAATGTGCTAGTACTTTTAAAAATTATTATCACGTCATCATAATTTACAGGTTATTTATTTTTCAGCAAAGGAATGAAACCATTTTTGCACTCTTTATAAATATTAAAAGAATGAATGAACTCAATGCTTTCTATAAACTCATATACTTTAATATATCAAATCCAACAAAATCAAAAAGGAAAAAAGGAACTTCAATTTAAACTGAAGTCTTAATATTTTGGAGTAGCTCTGGACCTTATAATGTCTGACACTGTGGAGTTCTGATCATCAAAGTTTGAAATTAAACCTTGGAGAGTGATATAAAGTTAAGGGTAGGTTCATACAATTGATAAACTGAAAGCTTAAAGGAAAAAATGTCATCGTTTTTTTGAATTTTTGCAGCTATATTTTAAATTTTTTCAGGATTAAGATGTATTATTTGTGGCCATGCCCAATCTCATTATTTGTTAGGATAAAATGAGTAAATCCTAGAAAATCAATTTAAATAAGGAAAATTAATCCTGCAGACAGAGGGATCAAACTCTATTTTCCTCTTTATGGTAAATATTTCCTCCATTGCTCTGGAAAATATCACTCTGTTCAGTAAGAACCAGTCCCAAGAATAACATCTGGCTGGGTTTCTGTCTCTATTTATAATAGTTATGACTTATTAAATGTCTACTATAGGCTAGGGTTTTAAATACGTTATCTTTGAATCTCATACTAAGACTTTAAAGCACATATTACTATCCCATTTTCTAGATAAATAAAATGAGGTTCAAAGAACACAGCTTAGAACATACAGAGCCAGATTCAAGTTTATCTGTGAGCACATAACTATGAATAAGTCAGCTCATATTCTGCTTAAAAGGATTAGAAAAGTGCATTACAATATTAGCATGCCTCAAAAAAAAACAGGAAATGCACTTAATAAAATTGCTCTCCCTTTTAAGTTTTGAACTGTTTTGTTTGAATTATTATTCAAGGTAGAGAATAGACAGAATAAACTAAAAAGTTCAATTATTACTATATTCTCAAATCAGTTACGCAATTTCTTTGGATAACAGTGAGAGATACATGCCTTTTAAGACAGCTTGAAGGACTAAATATAGCCGATTGTTAACTTGAGATGTTTAAGAAACAAAAAGACTCTAGAAATAACTCTGCTAATATGCAAAAATCATAGCTTCATATTCTGACAGTCTAAAAAGTGGCACTGACAGAGATCATGTTTTTTACATGAAATGAGAAATGTCTGGCACTAAATTGCAGCATAAAGAGGATATGAGTTGTCTTGCTGTATTATAATGTTTATTAGTGGCTGTTCCAATGGCAGCAGTGCTTTTGGAAAGTCGTAGGGATGCCGTAGGAGATGCCAGTCCTGAAGCAGTCAATACTCATTTAAGTGAGTACCAGGCATTTCACTCCATTTTATCACTGAACAACTCCTACTGTTACGATGTACTGTGCACTTGAGTAGGCACTTAGCAGTAAGCAACACAGATAAAGCCTCTGCCATCATCTTTTGAACCTACAATGAGCAAAGAAGCAAATTCAGCACAGGTCACTTGTGTGAGGCATGCTACAAGAGGTTTATTGTATAATGTGTATAGCTGATGGGTGTTTATAAGACAGACTTAACAAACAGAGGTGAAATGGAAAGCTTAGATTGTTAAAAGAGGTCTTCCTGAGGACGTGAAATTTAAAATGAAATTTTTAAAAAGTGAGAGGAGCTGGAGGAAGGGGGACCAGCGGCAGAGGTGACAGGACAGCACATCTCACACTAGGAGAACTGTGGCCTCGCTGAGTCAGCTCTGGCTGCCACAGGACACACACTGGCTGGCTTAGAAAGCAGAAATTACTCTCGAGGTCCTGGAGGCTGCAAGTTGAAGGTGGGGGTGCCAGCACGGTCAGGTTCTGGTGAGAGACCTCCTCCTGAATTACAGACAGCCTCATACCACAGAGAAAGTGAGTTCCAGTCTCTTCTTCTTATAAAGACACTTATCCCATCACAGGGCCCCACCCTCATGACCTTATTTAAACAAAGACCTCCCAAAGGCCCCACTTCAAGTGGGGTTAGGGCTTCAACCTATGGATCTAGGGGACATGAACATTCAGTCCATAACACAGAGCAGACACCTGAGGCAAGAAATAGTGTAGTGCCTTGGTGAGAGGTGAGGCAGTGGGGAGGGTCCCCCAGAGCAAGGAGAGAAAAGCAGGGAGAATGGGTTAGACAAGGACCTTGAACTTGACCTTACAATAAGTTCATGAGTAATATAACCAGGCCTGTGTTACAGATGCTTTTGAAAGAAAGTAATTAGCACAGGGTATGTTACGTTCTATCTATACATGATCAGAGAACAATGAACTCACTTAGTAAAAGATAATTGTTGAGATAGGGCTTCCCTGGTGGCTCAGTGGTAAAGAATCCATCCACCTGCTGATGAAGGAGATGCGCGTTTGATCCCCTGGGTCAGGAAGATCATCTGGAGAAGAAAATAGGAATCCACTCCAATATTCTTGCCTGGGAAATCCCATGGACAAAGAAGCCTGATGGGCTACATACAGTCCATGCATTGCAAAAGAGTCAGATACAACTTAGTATCTAAACGACAACACACGTTGTGAGATGTTTTGGCTCTAGAACCTTGACTTACAAAAAGAAAAATGGCAAAATTAATTTCTACTTAAACAAAAGTTTCTTTGGCATATTAACACTTATTCTTAATGATTTTTAATAATCCTAGCTGGTTCCTTACATTTGTACAAGGCTTGCTAAGGACTTACTTTCCCCAAGTGGGTCACAGTGAATTACATTTTCCACATGTCTCAGCCAAACCTAAATATAGTGGGAAATATTGTCAACCAATTCATATAGTTGGTTTCTATGTTTACCTTTTAAAGAAGGATGACCATTTAATTAAGATTCTAGACTTACAGATATATAAAACTATTTACTGAGCATGAGTGAATCTAAAACATACTTAAATGGCTTGAAGCTGCTAACTTTCACTAGTAACATTAATTAACCTATGAAAAGCTGAATCAGTAAATATTTGTATCCATACACATTAGCTTCCACTCAACTGTAATCTAACATATTTTGAATAGGGTAAAATTCTACAGACTTTCTATTCAAAGGGCCCTTACCATTAAGTCTTAATCATCTGAATCCCATTGAAATTGATAAAAATTTGAATTTAAGGAGAATGCAAGAGTTTTGCTTCTGGTATGACTGAATACACAGCTCACAAAGACCTACTCTTTTGCCTGAAACAACTATAAACTCCAAATAAAATAGGAAAAAAAAACCCTGAAGGCTTTTGGGACTGAATAAAAACAGCAAGATTGTCACAAGGGGTCAAAGAATTGGAAGAATGGATGGACTTGCAGTAGGTTTTCCTTTTTTTTAAGTTTAATTTATTCTTTTTTTTTCACCCTGTTACCTAAGGACAGGTGTAAGTCATCAATAGAAACATACAGTATTCCCAGACTGAAGAACCTTAGTACAGAGGTCAGGGCAACTACAATCATTAGAAAGTGGGAGGAAAATCCCAGATAGGAGAAAGCCTTCTGGGCAAGTCCCAAACTCCATATAAACCCAGTCCAAATCTCTGATTGGCCCCTGAACTATACATGTATGGGGAATATTGCAAAAACCCAGTTAAGAAAACTGAACTGAAATTTTCACTGATGCCCAACATTCAGTCTTCAGTTTGAGTCCAACCAAGTTAACTGCCTGTTACAACAAAAATATCAACACTATTCAGAAGAACACAGCAGAATCTAGAATTTCCACACCATAATGTACACAATGTCCAGAGTACAATGCAAAATTACTCCGCATATGAGTAACTAGGAAAATGTGATCTGTTTTCAAAAGAAAAAAAAGAGACCAACCCTAGGATGATCTGGGTGTCGAAATTTAGAAATATTTTATAACTATATGAAATAAAGGAAGACATTTTTGAAATGAATGAAAAGATAGGGGACTTTAGCAGAGAAAGAAACTACAAAATAAACAAAATAGAAGTTCTACAAATGAAAAACGCAATACCTGAAATTTTTAAAAAAATTGTTGGAGGTGCTTAACAGTAGAATAGAGATGAGGAATAAAACAGTGAACTTGAAATTAAAGAAGTAGAAATCATCTGAAGAACTAAGGATAAAATTATTAAAAAGAAAAATGAACACAGACATAAGACCGGGTGTATATAAAATCTTAGGAATACAGAAAATAAAGAATGAGGTAGAAAAAGTTTATTTAAAAATAAAACACAGCTTCTAGAATGATCTCTCTTTGTAAGTGGAATAAGCTTAAACTTGATCCTTTTAAAAAAGGAAAACTTACCTTCACAAATGACAGACAAAAGTGGTAACTCTACTTCACATGTTAAAGTGGATTTAGAGAAATAATAGCAGAGCAGCATTCTTAAGGGGCTTCCCACGTGGCTCCGTGGTAAAGAATCTGCCTGCAATGCAGGAGGCCCAGGGTCAATCCTTGGGTCAAGAAGATTCCCTGGAGAAGGGATTGGCTTCTTACCCACTCCAGTAAGATGTTACGAATTTAGAAAAGTACAACTGTACTTCTCAGCATACATGGCAAAAAAGAGTATTACATGTTAAAAAAAAATTATCTTTCTTTTAAAATATACTAAGATTCAAACATTTTGTGCTATTAGAAGTATACTGTAATATACATGGAATTATATTTTAATGTAAGTAAGCAAATTACCTAGAGTACATTAGTTGGTAAGTATCAAACTTAATTGCCCTTCCTGTCACTTCTCCTCTTTATGCTCCACACTGACAAACAGACATAAGCATGATAATTAGATTCTACACAGGAAAAACTCCACATAAAAGTTTTTGTAAGATGAGTCCAGGAAATAAAGTATCTGCCAACACTGAAATACTGTGCTCTTGTTTATTCACAATATAACAGAACAGCCTTTGTATTATTTTTAACAGCTCAGTACTTAAAATAACATATACTTCAAAGGCAAGTAAACAGTACACAAGATTAGATGGTTCTTTACCTCATGACTGGGTTCTTTTACAACAGACATTCTTAAAAACTAGACAAGTCAACCTCTATGTAACTAACTTCCTCTGTGTTTTCAAATGTAGAAATCAAAAGTAGTATACAATATGAGAAGTTTCTAACTAGACAACTGTTGCAAATCAAATAGTAAGTCTACTTATGGTGAGCCTAGAAATAATATTTAATCTCTTGAAAATGTATCCATAGCACTGGCTACTTCTACATAGTTAATCTAAATGAAAAACAAAAGAACTTTCAGAATACTGTGAGCAAAAGAACTTTTAAAGGTAAATGACAACCTCTTGTATTAAACAGTTTTTATTTATTTTCTTTTTATTTATTTTTTTTTATTAGTTGGAGGCTAATTACTTCACAATATTGTAGTGGTTTTTGTCATACATTGACATGAGTCAGCCATGGATATACATGTATTCCCCATCCTGATCCCCCCTCCCACCTCCCTCTCCACCCGATCCCTCTGGGTCTTCCCAGTGCACCAGGTCCGAGCACTTGTCTCATGCATCCAACCTGGGCTGGTGATCTGTTAAACAGTTTTTAAAGTAACTGCCAGGACTCAAACCAGGATGAGAAATCGCCTCAGGTGCTGTTTCGTTCTTTACTCTCTGCCAACCTTATGAGCACCAGCCATACTAGAAGTCCTACTCACTTTCTGCCACAATGAATTCCTTAAAAGCATCAAGTGTTCTTGTCTGATGATTTAGTATGAAGTAAACAATACGGCTTCCCAAGTGGCTTGGTGGTAAAGAAACGGCCTGCAGATGCAGGAGCCTCAGAAGATGCAGGCTCCATCTCTGGGTCAGGAAGATCACCTGGAGTAGGAAGTGACAACCCACTCAAGTATTCTTGATGGGATAATCCCATGAATAGAGGAGCCTGGCTGGATACAGTCCATGTGGTCTCAAAGAGTTGGACTTGACTGAGTAACTAAGTGCAGGCACACACACACAGACACAAACCAACAATACCATCCCCCAAAATTAAAAATTACCACCATACTTTATCATAGAAAACATAGGCTAAATTTCTATAGTTTTTGTTCAGTCACTAAATCAGGTCCAACTTTTTGCAACTCCATGGGCTGCAGCATGCCAGGCTTCCCTGTTCTACACTATCTCCCAGAGTTTGCTCAAATTCATGTCCATCAAGTCAGTGATGCCATCTAACCATTTCATCCTCTGCCATCCTCTTCTTCTCTTGCCTTCAATCTTTCCCAGCATCAGGATCTTTTCCAATAAATCAGCTCTTTGCAGCACATGGCCAAAGTACTGGAGCTTCAACATCAGTCCTTCCAATGAATAGTCAGGGTTGATTTCCTTTTGGATTGATTGGTTTGCTCTCCTTGCAGTCCGAGGGTCTCTCAAGAGTCTACCCCAGCACCACAATTCAAAAGCATCAATTCTTCGGCACTCAACCCTCTTTTATTGTCCAACTCTCACATCCTTACATGACTACTGGAAAAACCATAGCTTTGAACATACAGACTTTTGTCGGCATAGTGACATTTTTGCTTTTTAATATGCTGGCTAGGTTTGTCATAACTTTCCTTCCAAGGAGTAAGGATCTTTTAATTTCATGGCTGCAGTCACCGTCTAAAGGGGTTTTGGAACCCGAGAAATTAAAATCTGTCACTGTTTCCACTTTTGTCCCTTCTATTTGCCATGAAATGATAGGACTGGATGCCGCGATCTTAAGATTTTTTTAATGCTGTTTCAAGTCAGCTTTTTCACTCTTCTCTTCCACCCTCATCAAGAGGTTCCTTAGTTCCTCCTCACTTTCTGCCATTAGCATGGGATCATCTGCATACCTGAGTGCGCTTAGTCACTCATGCATGTCTGACTCTTTGCAGCCCCATGAACTGTGGCCTTCCAGGCTCCTCTGTCCATGAGGATTCTCCAGGCAAGAATACTGGAGTGGGTTGCCGTGCCCTCCTCCAGGGGATCTTCCTAACCCAGCGATTGAACCCAGGTCTCCCACAGTGCAGGCACATTCTTTACCATCTGAGCCACCGGGGAAGCCCATGAATACTAGAGTGGGTAACCTACCCCTTCTCCGGGGAATCATCCCGACCCAGGAATCAAACCCAGGTCTCCGGCGTCACAGGAGGATTCTTTCCCAGCTGAGCTGCCAGGAAGCCCACGTGAAGGGAACCGACACAGACGCATCTGTGTCTGTAGCGCTGCGCTGCGCTCACTCGCTCAGCTGTGTCCTGACTCTTCCCGACCCCGTGGGCTGTGGCCCGCCAGGCTCCTCTGTCCATGGGATTTCTAAACGAGAATGCTGGAGTGGGTTGCCATGCCCTCCTCCATATCTGAAGCTGCTGATATTTTTCCTGGCAATCTTGACTCACACAGCCTGGTGATGTACTCTGCATAGAAGTTAAATAAACAGAGTGACAATGTACAGCCCAGTCGGTTGTTTCATATCCAGTTCTAACTGTTGCTTCTTGACCTACATACTGGTTTTTCAGAAGACAAGTATGGTGTCCTGGTGTTACCATCTCTTTAAGAATTTTCCACAGTTTGCATGATCCACTCAGCCAAAGGCTTTAGCATACAAAATGAAGCAGAAGTAGATGTTTTTCTGGAATTCTCTTGCTTTCTCAATGATCCAGCGAATGATGGCAATTTGATCTCAGGTTCCTCTGTCTTTTCTAAATCCAGCTTGTTCATCTGGAAGCTCTTGGTTCAAGTTTAAGCTAGCTTGAAGGATTTTGACCAGTACCTTTCTAGCAGGTGAAATTAGCACAATTGTATGGTAGCTTGAACATTATTTGGCACTGCCCTTCTGTGAGATTAAAATGAAAATTGACCTTTTTCAGTCCTCTAGCCACGGCTGGGTTTTCCAAATTTGCTGTCATATTGATTGCAGCACTTTCACAGCATCATCTTTTAGGATTTGAAATAGCACAACTGAACTTTCATCATCTCCACTAGCTTTGCTCCTAGTAATGCTTCCTAAGGACTGCTTGACTTCATACTCCAGGATGTCTGGCTCTAGGTGAGTGAACACACCATGGTGGTTATCCCGGACATTAAGATCTTTTCTGTATAGTTCTATGTATCCTTGACACCTCTTCTTAACCCCTCCTGCTTCCGTTAGGTCCTTACCATTTCTGCCCTTATGGTGCCCAGTCTTGCATGAAATGTTCCCTTGATATTTTCAATTTTCTTGAAGAGATCTCTAGTCTATCCCATTCTATTGTTTTCCTCTACTTCTTTGAACTGTTTATCCTCTTATCTCTCCTTACTCTTCTCTGGAACTCTGCATTCAGTTGGGAATATCTGTCCCTTCCTCCCTTGCTTTTTGCTTCTCTTCTTTCCTCAGCTATTTGTGAAGCCTCCTCAGACAGCCACTCTGCCTCCTTGCATTTCTTTTTCTATGGCATGGCTTTGGTCCCCACCTCCTATACAGTCCTACTAACCTCCATCCATAGTTCTTCAGGCACTCTGTCTACCAGATCTAATCCCTTGAATCTATTCATTACCTCCACTGTATAATCATAAGGAATTTGATTTAGGTCACATCTGAATGGTTTTCCCTACTTTCTTCAATTAGAGCATGAATTTCACAATAAGGAGCTGATGATCTGAGCCACAGTCATCTTCAGGTCTTATTTTTGCTAACTACAAAAAGCTTCTCCCATCTTTGGCCACAAAGAATATAATCAATCTGATTTTGGTATTGACCACTTGGTGATGTCCATGTATAGGGTCATCGCTTGGGTTGTTGGAAAAGGATATTTGCTATGACCAGTGTGTTCTCTTGACAAAACTCTGTTAGCCTTTGCCCTACTTCATTTTCTACTCCAAGGCCAAACTTGCATGTTACTCTAGGTATCTCTTGACTGTCTACTTTTGTATTCCAATCTCCTATGATGGAAAGGACATCTTTTTTTGGTGTTAGTTCTAGAAGGTCTTGTAGGTCTTCATAGAAACTGTGACTTCAGCTTCTTCAGCATCAGTGTTTGGGGCAAAGTATTTGGATTACTATGATACTGAATGGTTTGCCTTGGAAATGAACCAAGATTATTCTGTCATTTTTGAGATTGCACCCAAGTGCTGCATTTGGAACTCTTCTTGTTGACTATGAGGGCTATTCCATTTCTTCTAAGAGATTCTTGCCCACAGTAGTAGATATAAGGGTCATCTGAATTAAATTTGTCATTCCAGTCCATTTTAGTTCTCTGATTCCTAGAATGTTGATGCTCACTCTTGCCATCTCCTGCTTAACCACCTCTAATTTACCTTGATTCATGGACCTAACAGTCTAGGTTCCTATGGAATACTGTTCTTTACAGCACTGGACTTTACTTTCGCCATCAGACACATCCACAACTGAGCAGTTTCCACATTCTTTCTGGAGCTATCAGTAACTGCCCTCTGCTCTTCCTCAGTGGCATACTGGACACCCTCTGATCTGGCAGTCTCACTTTCCAGTGTCATATCTTTTTGCCTTTTCACACTGCTCATGTCCATGTGGTTCTCACCACAAGAATACTGAAATGGTATGCCATTCCCTCCTCCAGTGAGCCGTGTTCTGTGAGAACTCTCCATGATGACCCATCTGTCTTGGGTGGCCCTACACGGCATGGTTCATAGCTTCCTTGAGTTATTCAAGGCCCTTTGCCACAACAAAGCTGTGACAAAGTGACCATAAACAAATAACTTACTAACTACATGAAAGATCTCAATACATTGAATGTATGCACTATACATAAAAGTATAACTGGAAAAAATTTTACCTTAATATAACATGACTGCATCACTTTATATGAGGAAACTTTATCATTCAAGGATTTTTGTATCTGTGGGTGACCCTGGAACCAATACTCCCCAAATACCAAGGGATGACTGAATTTAATCTCTAAGTTTCCAATTTTGATATGCAAAAGAACTTCTAAGGAATGATCTGTTATGTTCAGTTTTCTTAAAGGAGGTAGCCAAATAAATTTTAATTGATGTCATTTTTTTCTTTCATTGTATCTGTTTTCTGACATTATTCACTTGAATGAATTATTCAAAACCACTCAATGTGCATCAATAAATGATTGTTAAAGAGTACTGTAAATGATATTATTCCCCTTGATTTTAATTAAAAGAGAATTCAAAATATCTCTTCTTTCCCTTTGCCCAACTTCCACTACTGAATGAAAATGAGAATTTCTCAGGATAAGCAATAAGAAAATGAATATACAAGTCAGCCACATCCTAGGATGTCAATGTTTTCCTCTTTTGCTAGGACAATTTACATCTGAAGAGACAAACACAGCAAGATAAAGCCTGGTGGTGCTTCTTTCTTATGAAATACACTTGACCTGGTGCAACCGGAGGGAAGGGGGCACAGTATAACCTTTGAAAGAATGGCAAAGCTCAAGAACACAACATAAACTGATTAGAATCAAATGAATCCAAGATGGCAAGTAAGTGAACTTCAACTAGACACTGGTCTTCAGCATACATTCACTGTAACAACTCAAGCTAAATGACAAGCCCAAGGTGCCCTGAAAGTCCCAAGACCAACCCTCAAAGACCAAAAAGTAGGTGATAGCCTAATTCCTGGACATCTCTGCCCCTTCCTCAACACAGCTGGAATAATCCTCACTAGCCTGTGAAATTAGCCAGCCCATAAAAGCTAACCACAGTACATTTTGAGGTTGTTCTTGCCTTCTGCAATGAACCACATTCTTGCCTCAGCAGTGTGTTTTTCCCAAGGCTGCTCTTGCCTTTTGAGATGGTACACACTCTGTCTGTGGAGTGTTTCTCTCTAAATAAATTCACTTCTTACCTATCACTTTGTCTCTCATTGAATTCTTTTTTCCATGAGACATTAAGAACTAGAACTTCATCAGGTGCTAAAACCAGGTTTGTGGCCTCAGTTGAAAGACTGTGGGTTTTGGCTGGGCAAGTCCTGGTCTCATGGGTTTGAGTTTCAAACTGGGTTTTGACTGGGCATGAGTCCTGGCACATATGTTCAAGTTCCAATCTCAGGTAAATGGTTTCACTTGGAAGGCCAGAAACATGCCCAGGGTCACAGGTGCCCTAGGTCTGGTGAATATGACCAGAGACGAACTGTGGAAGAATGTCAGAGATCAGGCTACTCTAATCTTTATTTTCAACCAAGAAGGTCAAGGCATCCTCAAGGCCTAGAAGGCTCTCCTGGCTATCCATGCTAAGAAGCAGACTAAATCTGGGACTAAAGGCCTGCATGGTACTTAAGACAGTGAGCTTCCCTAGAGTGCCATTTGAGGTACAGGTTCATATTTCTATCCATTTAACATGACTAGCCACAGAGGATTTTAAAACAGGACACTGACCTTTCTTTCACTCTCACTTAGCTTTTCAGTTTGTGAGTGGTGAAGTGAAGATACACATAATAAACTTTCCTGGGAGTTTCCCATGTGGCAGACAACACTCTCCACCCTGGATAGATATCATCTCATTTAACTTCCTCAATAGCCCTGAGAGGTCACTCCTATTATCATCCCTGTTTTATGGATGAGAAAATTGAGGCTTACAAAGGTTTGGGAACTTGCTCAAGACCAAGTTACAGAGCTGAAATATAAACCCTGTTCTGTCTGGCTCTACAGAACAAGCTTCTAACCACTAGATCACTGCCACTGTCCAAATCAAGGACACCTGAAAATCATGAGCAGCAGTAAACCTCTTCCATCTTCTCTATTAGAGAATATGCACACACTTCATCAGTGAGGCGATCTGAAATATGTCTTTTTATGGGAAAATGGTAAACCCTGAAATGAAGCTAAGAGCATGCATGGGCTTTTTATAATAAAAGGAAATTCAAGACAGAATTTCTAAGAAAGACAGTGTCCCATTGCATATACAGGGTAGGACTAGTATGCCCAGAGGCCATAGAGTCAAAAGGTAAAAGCAGGAAGATTAAATAATCAAGATTAAGACATTTTTATCTGTTTGATACAATATCCTATCATAACTGATCCAAGTTTGGCGCTGGAGTACAAAATGAAACAGGGCAAAGGGGCAAAGGCTAAAAGAGTTTTCCCAAGAGAATACACTGGGCATAGCAAACACTGTCTTCCAAAAACAAGAGAGACAATTCTACAAATGGACATCACCAAATCAGTTCAGTTCAGTTGCTCAGTCATATTCGACTCTTTGAGAGCCCATGAACTGCAGCATGCCAGGCTTTCCTGTCTATCACCAATCCCCGGGGTCTGCTCACAATCATGTCCACTAAGTCAGTGATGCCATCCAACAATCTCATCCTCTGTCATTCCCTTCTCCTCCCACCTTGAATCCTTTCCAGCATCAGGGTCTTTTCCAACAAGGCAGTTCTTCGCATCAGGTGGCCAAAGTACTGAAGCTTCAGCTTCAGCATCAGTCCTTCCAGTGAATATCCAGAACTTATTTCCTTTAGGATTGACTAGTTTGATCTCCTTGCAGTCCAAGAAACTGAAGAGTCTTCTCCAACACCACAGTTCAAAAACATCAATTCTTTGGTGCTCAGTTTTCTTTATGGTCCAACTCTCACATACATATATGGCTACTGAAAAAACATAGCTTTCACTAGATGGAACCTTGTTGGCAAAGTAATATCTCTGCTTTTTAATATGCTGTCTAGGTTGGTCATAGCTTTTCTTCCAGGAGCAAGCCTCTTTTAATTTTATGGCTGCAGTCACCATCTGCAGTGATTTTGGAGCCCAAGAAAATTAAGTCTGTCCCTGTTTCCATTGTTTCCCCTTTTATTTGCCATGAAGTGATGGGACTGGATGCCATGATCTTCATTTTTTGAGTTTTAAGCCAGGTTTTTCACTCTCTTCTTTCACTTTTCATCAAGAGGCTCTTTAGTTTATCTCCTGATTTTGGTACTGACATCACCAAATGGTCAAAACCAAAATCAGACTGATTATATTTTTTGCAGCCAAAGATGGACAAGCTCTATACAAGCAGAAGATATAAAGAAGAGGTAGCAAGAATACACAGAAGAACTATACAAAAGAAGATCCTAATGACCCAGATAACCATGATGGTGTGACCACTCACCTAGGGCCAGACACCCTGGGATGCAAAGTCAAGTGGGTCTTAGCAAGCATCACTATGAACAAAACTAGTGGAGGTGATAGAATTCCAGTCAAACTATTTCAAATCCTAAAAGACGATGCTGTGAAAGTGCTGCACTCAATATGCCAGCAAATTTGGAACACTCGGCAGTGGCCACAGAACTGGAAAAGGTCAGTTTTCATTCCAACCCCAAAGAAAAGCAATGCCAAAGAATGTTCAAACTACTGCACAACTGCACTCATCTCACACGCTAGTAAAGTAATGCTCAAAGTCCTCCAAGCAGGCTTCAACAGTATGTGAACTGTGAACTTCCAGATGTTCAAGCTGGTTTTAGAAAAGGCAAAAGAACCAGAGATCAAATTGCCAACATCCATTGGATCATTGAAAAAGCAACAGTTCCAGAAAAACATCTACTTCTGCTTTATTAACTACAGCAAAGCATTTGACTGTGTGGATCACAACAAATTGAAAAATTCTTAGAGATGGGAATACCAGACCACCTGAACTGCCTCCAGAGAAATCTGTATGCAGGTCAAGAAGCAACAGTTAGTACTAGACGTGGAAAAACAAGACTGGTTCCAAATCATGAAAGGAGTATGTCAAGGCTGTATATTGTCATCCTGCTTATTTAACTTATTTGCAGAGTACATCAGGCAAAATGCCAGACTGGATGAAGCACAAGCTGGAATCAAGATTCCCGGGAGAAATATCAATAACCTCTGATACGCACATGATACCACACTTTCAGTGGAAAGTGAAGAACTAAAGAGCCTCTTGATGAAAGTGAAAGAAGAGAGTGAAAAAGTTGGCTTAAAACTCAACATTCAGAAAACTAAGATCATGGCATCTGGTCCCATCACTTCATGGTGAATAGATGAGGAAACAATGGAAAAAGGGACAGAATTTATTTTGGGAGGCTCCAAAATCACTGCAGATGGTGACTGCAGGCATGAAATTAAAAGATGCTTGCTCCGTGGAAGAAAAGCTATGACTGACCTTGATAGCATATTAAAAAGCGGAGACATTAGTTTGCCAACAAAGTTCCATCTAGTCAAAACTATGGTTTTTCCAGTAGTCATGTATGGATGTGACAGTTGGACTAAAAAGAAAGCTGAGCGCAGAAGAATTGATGCTTTTGAACTGTGGTGTTGGAGAAGACTCTGGAGAATCTCTTGGACTGCAAGGAGATCCAACCAGTCAATCCTCAAGGAAATCAGTCCTGAATATTCATTGCAAGGACTGATGCTGAAGCTGAAACTCCAATACTTTGGCCACCTAATGTGAAGAGCAGACTCATTTGAAAATTCCCTGATGCCGGGAAAGACTGAAGGTGAGAGAAGAAGGAGATAACAGAGGATGAAATTTTGGATGGCATCACTGACTCGATGGACATGAGTCTGAGTAAACTCCAGGAGTTGGTGATGGACAGGGAAGCCTGGTGTGCTGTGGTCCATGGTGTCTCAAAGAGTCGGACACAACTGAGCGACTGAACTGAACTGAACCTTAGACCCCTACCAGATGAGTAGGGAACTGCTGGAGCCCTCTCCAGGATTAGGGGTGCTGGGGAGTCATTGTTTAAGCCCCCCGAGGACTTCCCCCGGCCTCCTACCTTCTCCAGCTCCAGTCATCTTTTCAAGAAAGCCTTGCCCCTGAGCGCCCTGTGACTGCCACTGGCCCACGTCTGCTCCAGTACCAGCCATCCTGCTAAGGTGGACTTCGTGCTCTGCATTCCACGGACTGCACCTGACCTGCACCCACTCCTGTCAAAACCACCAAGAAAAGTTCACACAGGGGTATTCCCACTAACAGCACTCCTTCAAGACTGGTCTAATAATTCATAGAAACAAACACCATGAGTCAAACAAAATGAGGACACAGAGGAATAAATTCCAAACTAAAGAACAAAATAAAACCCTGGGGAAAAAAATAAAACACCTAGTGAAACAGAGATAAACAACTTATCTGACAAACAGCTCAAAGGAATGATCACAAGGATGTTCACCAAATTTGGGAGAATGGAGAAACTTAGAACTTCAACAAAGATTAAGGGAATATAAAAAAGAATCCATCAAGAAGACTACCATCAAAAGTGGATTAGATCAGGGGTCCGCAACCATTTTGGCACCAGGGAAGGGTTTCATGGAAGATAATTTTTCCATAGACTGGTTTCAGGATGACCCATTGTGTGCTTTATTTCTATTATTATTATTACAGTGTGATATATAAGGAAATAATTATACAACTCACCATAATGCAGAATCAGATCATTGGGCATTAGATTCTCATAAGGGACACGAAACCTAGATCCCTCACATGGGCAGTTCACAGTAGAGTTTGCACTATGAGAATCTCATGCCACCACTGATCTGACAGGAGGCAAAGCTCAGGTGTTAAAGTGAGCAATGGGAGTGGCTGTAAACACAGATGAAGCCTCGCTCACTTGCTCACCACCTGCTGTGTAGCCCAGTTCTTAACAGGACATGAACCAGTACCGGTCCATGGTCTGGGATCTGGAGACCCCTGGATGAGCTGACACAAAAGAATGGATAGGCAATCTGGAATACAGAAGAGTGTAAATCACCTAATCAGAAGAACAAAAGAAAAAAAAAGGATTTTTAAAATGAGAATAGTTTAACATTCACATTGATAGGGATTTCATCCTAGGATGGACATATGGACAAAAATGGCAAGGACCTATAAGAAGCAGAGGAGACTAAGAATAAGTGGCAAGAATACACAGATGAACGATACAAGAAAGGTCTAATGACCCAGATAACCACGATGCTGTAGTCACCCACCTAGAGCCGGACGCCCTGGAGTGTGAAGTCAAGTGGGCCTTAGAAAGCATCACTACAGACAAAGCTGGTGGAGGTGATGAATTCCAGCTGAGCTATTTCAAATCCTAGAAGATAGTGTTGTGAGAGTGCTACATTCAATATGCCAGTAAATTTGGAAAACTCAGCAGTGGCCACAGGACTGGAAAAGGTCAGTTTTCATTATAATCCGAAAGAAGGGCAATGCCAAAGAATGTTCAAACTACCACACAGTTGCACTCATTTCACACGCTAGCAAAGTAATGCTCAATATCCTTCCAGCTAAGCTTCAGCAGTACATGAACCAAAACTTCCATATGTACAAGCTGGGTTTAGAAAAGGCAGAGGAACCAGAGATCAAATTGCCATCATTCACTGGATCATGGAGAAAGCAAGAGAGTTCCAATAAAGCATTCTGCTTCATTGAGTAAGCTAAAGACTTTGATTGTGTGGATCACTAAAAACTGTAGAAAATTCTTAGAGATGGGAATACCCAGACCACCTTACCTCTCTCCTGAGAAACTTATTTGGGGGTCAAGAAGCAACAGTCAAAACCGTACATGGAACAGAGGACTTGTTCCAAGTTGTAAAAGGAGTATTACAAGGCTGTGTGTTTTCACTCTGATTATTTAATTTATATGCGGAGTACATCAAGAAAAATGCCAGGCTGGATGAATTACAAGCTGGAATCAAGATTGCTGGGAAAAATATCAACAACCTCAGATATGCAAATGTTATCAATTTACTCAAAGAAAGTGAGGAGGAACTAGAGAGCCTCTGGATGAGAGTGAAAGAGGAGAATGAAAACGCTGGCTAGAAACTCAACATTTAAAAAAAAACAAAGATCATGGCATCTGGTCCCATCACTTCATGGCAAATAGATGGAGAAAAAGTGAAACAGTAACTGATTTTATTTTCTTGGGCTCCAAAATCACTGCAAATGGTACCCACAGCCATGAAATTAAAAGAGAATTACTCCTTGGAAGGAAAGCCATGACAAACCTGCTGCTGCTGCTGCTGAGTCGCGTCAGTCGTGTCCGACTCTGTGCGACCCCATAGACGGCAGCCCACCAGGCTCCCCCATCCCTGGGATTCTCCAGGCAAGAACACTGGAGTGGGTTGCCATTTCCTTCTCCAATGCATGAAAGTGAAAAGTGAAAGTGAAGTAGCTCGGTCGTGTCGGACTCTTAGTGACCCCATGGACTGCAGCTTACCAGGCTCCTCCATCCATGGGATTTTCCAGGCAAGAGCACTGAGTGGGGTGCCATTGCCTTCTCCAATGACAAACCTAGACAGCATATTAAAAAGCAGAGATATTACTCTGCCGACAAAGGTCCATATAATCAGATTTATGGTTTTTCCAGCAGACATGTGTGGATGTGAGAGTTGGACCATAAAGAAGACTGAGTGTCAAAGAATTGATGTTTTCGAACTGTGGTGTTGGAGAAGACTCTTGAGAGTCCTTGGGACAGCAAGGCGATCAAACCAGTCAATCCTAAAGGAAATCAGTCCTGAATATTCATTGGAAGGACTAATGCTGAAGCTCTAATACTTTGGCCACCCGATTTGAAGAGCTGACTCATTTGTAAAGACCCTAATGCTGGGAATGATTGAGGGCAGGAGGAGAAGGGGGCGACAGAGAATAAGACTGTTTGATGGCAGCACTGACTCATCTGACATGAGTTTGAGCAAACTCCAGGAATTAGTGAAAGACAGGGAAGTCTGGCATGTTGCAGTCCATGGGGTTGCCAAGAACCAGACACAACTAAATGACTGAACAATGGCAATGTGACCTAGTAATTCCACTTCTGCTTATTTTCCAAAGAAAATGAAAACATTAATTAAAAAAGAAACATGTTCTTCTTTGTTCACTGCAGAACTATTTACAATAGCTGAGATACGGAAACAAAGTAGGTGTCCAACAACAGATGGATACAAGAGATGTAGCATATATACATACATGGATATACACACACAGTGTGTATGTATATAGTGGAATATTACTCTGCCATAAAAAGAATGAAATCTTGCCATTTGTGGCAACATGGATGGACCCAGAGGGTATTCTGCTAAATTAAATATGTTAGAAAGAGAAAGACAAATACCATGTGATTTCACTTGTATGTATAATCCAAAAAACAAAATAAAACAGAAACAGACTTTTAAGTACAGAGAACATACTGGTAGTTGCCAAAGGGGAATGGGGTGGGGGGGTTTGTGAACTAGGTAAAGGGGACTAATAGGTAAAAGCGTCCTGTTATAAAATAAAGAAGTCTCAGGGATGTAATGTACACACAGGAAATGCAGTTGATAATATTGTAACAACTTTGTATGATGATGGGTCATAACTGGATCTATTGTGGTGATCGATTTAATTACTATGCTGAACACCTCAAACTAATATCATATTGTATGTTAATTACAACTCAATACAAAAAAGACATCAGGTACTCTGTAGGTCAGAATCACGCTCTGCGCAGCTGAGAGGGGTCAAGTGATGACATTGAGTTAAGTGTGGTACTGGGTGCATCTTGGGTGAACCCGTGAGGACCCATCACACCAAGGTCTTTGCCACGACTGTCATCACATCGCCTAGTCTTTCTGCGACTTTCACAATAGAGATTTTGTGGAAAGAATGAGGGAGAAGAATAGCTATTGAAAGTTCATCTGAACCTTCCTTTAGGACAGGTGAGATTCTATAAACCCATAAGGGGATGTTACAAGTTTCCAGTGTAAGCAAAACAGATTTCTCCCTTCACTGTAAGGCACATACATCTAGCTGAAAACTGAAAATTTGAAATTTTTTCTGCTACTTTCTTTTCATGCGGGAGAATTTTATTTGAAATGTCATTTTTTAATTAATCCTCAGCATCCACTATACCCAGCAAAACAGTTTTATCATTTCTATAAGTCTCCTTTACTACCATTTAATAATAAATAACACATATCCAGCACCTAATGTGAATAAAGCATTATTTTAAGCATATACATACTAATTCATTACACACACAAAAAACTTTATCAAGCTGATGCCATCATTATCCATATTTCCCAGATGAGGACACCCAGGGGCACAGTACCCAAGATCGCATGGATAGTAAGTAGTGGAGCTGAGATTCAATCCAGGTGCACGGACCCCATGGTGTAGCTGTATCTTTCATCACTGCATGAAGCCTAATTTTAGTCTTCAAAGCTAAGAACTTTCAAGAGTGTAACATTAGTCATCTTTCTCTAGTTCTAGAACCAAGAATTAGACAAAGTGCTGGAAAGTTATACATTGAGTGTAGGTAGAGATGCAGCCCACAGATTCCAAGATACACGCCTCCTATGACATAGCCAAACAAATTATATGATCATCTTTCTCAGACAGGAAAAGGGGAAAGGAAGTAAAGCCAGCTCACTGATCTTGGGCAGCAGCGGGATGGGGGACAAGGAGAGAAAGGATACCAAAGTGAAGCTGGAGAGAATTCTACAGCCATCTCCAGTACCTAAAACAGATCATTGAGAACTTCCCTGGTGGTCCAGTGGTTAAGAGTCTACCTGCCAATCAGCGTACACAGTTTTGATCCATGTCCTGGGAAGATTCCACATGTCACGGAGCAGCTAACTCCCCATTCTGCAACTACTGAAGCCCGAGTGCCTGGAGCCCAGGCTCCACAACTAAACGAACCGCCACAGCTAGAGAGGAGTCCTCGCTCACCGCAACTAGAGGAAGCCCGTGTGCAGCAATCAAGACCCAGCATAGGCACAAATAAATAATAAAATAGTAAGTCACGTTATCAAAGCAAAGCCAGAGGCACACAGCACATGCAGGAACTGTAACATGAGGCCAGCAGAAGAGAGACAACCAGAGAAGATGACAGCTTACAGGTAATCCAGACACATCGTGGAGATGGGAAATGCCCACTGGGGAAATCTCATATGCTTTCAGTGCATGAGTACAGATAGGTCAGGTCCATTCACAAGAGCAGGAATAAGACAGTCACATACAGTAATAAATTCTACGACCGTCAAAGCTGGCACACAGGACGTACGTGCATAAACTTGTATGTAAGACAAGCAGTAAGAGTATGCCTGTAGTGAAGTGAGGGATAAACAAGGCAATCAGACCACAAAATTCCAAGGGACCAATAGTACAATATATGCAGGAAATTAACTTTCTAATAAAGTTAATAGACACAGAAATAAAATATCAAGAAAGTAAAAAACCTTGACTAGCTGTAACCCTGACTAGTAATTCTTTTTATTATGCTCTTCAATCCAATTTAAGAAAAGTATTTATCTTCTAGTATATGTGATTGAGGACACTAGGAATTACAGGGACTCAAATGCCATTAAATTGCTACTGCACAAGGTAATCACGATCCATCATCTTACTAACACAAACAAACACTGCAGCACCATAAGGAACATTAAGAAAAGAGCTGGTCAGAACAAGGAAGTGTTTAGAGGAAGGAGGTGGCATTTGAGATACACCTAAAATCCCTCCAGTGCAAAGGACAGGCAGCAGAAGACAGGGAAGGATGTGGACAGAACTAGGGTGACCGTGGGTATGAGTGAAGAACCAAAGCAAGAGACACTGCGGCCCTCGGCAGCTAGTGTGGTCAGATGTGGGGAGGAACCAAAGAAGTTAGGAAACGTCTTCCTGATAGAGTATCTTAATCCCAGCCTGGCACGAGGACAGCCTCTGGAAAGAAGACCTCACTGTTCCTAAGGACCACCTAGCTCAGCATCCCTTGCCATCATCACCACCCAGGCTTCAGGAGAGGGGCTGCGAGCCCTGGACACTCTTACTAAAGCTACTTAATAATCCTTCCCTTAAATCACTGCACCCCCAGCAGTGTTTTACATTCTCCACTTTTACCTCCACAGTACAGCTGAGACAAAACCAACATATTTGGAAAGAATTTACTAAAGGCTAGGGATTGATAAAAGGGAAGAAACCCCCAAAGATAAAATGAATCAGAAACAAGATAGAGGTTAGCCCCCTCAGCCCATAGAGCACAGTTGGCATCAGGCCTTCCCATCTCCCACATCTTCCCAAATGGCAGATACTGTGTTTAATGACCGGGCATCACTCATAGTCAGGCTTCTCAAAGTCAGCCCAGGTAGCAAACACAAGAGCACAGCCTGTGCTGTCTCCCTTGCCCCACTGTGAAATCTCAAGACCTGCTTTTTACCTAATTAAATCAGTCAATTACATGAGACCTGACCTTGCTCTTCACCATCATAATTCTCAACAATGAAAACCACAGCCACTCCAACAAACAGCAAAACACATATCCCACACACATGCCAAATGCATAAACACAACTATAGCAAGGATCCATTCAAAAATATAGAAAGTGTTTAAAAGGAGTTGATTAATGAAGACAGGTGGGGGGAGTGAGAAAGAAAGAAAGAGTTGAAGGAAAATGACCTTGGTTTGTGAAGTGGTTGATTTTGAAAAGTCGAAAATACATCCAGGCAGAAGTACACAGCAGGTAAAAAAATGGGGTGCATGTGCGTGTGTGTGTTGCTCAGTCGGGTCTCTTTGGGAACCCATGGTCTGTTCATGGAATTCTCTAGGCAAGAATACTGGAGTGGGTTGCCATTCCCTTCTCTTGGAGATCTTCCCAACCCAGGGACTGGATTAAACTGGGGTCTCCTGTATTGCAGGCAGATTCTTTACCATCTGACTAGTTAATAAAGGAGGTTAACCCTAGAGATGTTTAAAAAAAAATTATTTTAAGTTGAAGTTCTAGGAATGTTTAAGTAGAAAGTATAAAACAGAGGCAAGGGAGAGGAAGAAAAAACCTTTGGGCATGCCTCTATCACACTGAGCAGGGGACACAACAGGAAAAGAGGAATTGGCAAGATAGAGACACAGAGGGTGCAAATGAGACAGAAGGTGGTAAAGAGGACACATTCAAGAAAGAGGAAGCGGGCAGCTTTAGAGAATGAGGCAGGATAAACCAAGCAAGCCCACTGGATACGAAACCATGTATATGGAATTTAGAAAGATGGTAAGGATGACCCTATATGCAAGCCAGCAAAAGAGACAGATGTAAAGAACAGACTGTTGGACTCTGTGGGAGAAGGCGAGGGTGGGATGATTTGAGAGAATAGCATTGAAACATGTATATTATCATATGTGAAACAGATCACCAGTCCGGGTTCGATGCATGAGACAGGGTGCTCAGGGCTGGTGCACTGGGATGACCCTCAGGGATGGGATGGGGAGGGAGATTCAGGATGGGGAACACAAGTACACCCATGGCTGATTCATATCAATGTATGGCAAAACCCACTACAGTATTGTAAAATAATTAGCCTCCAATTAAAATTTTAAAAATTAAAAAAAAAAAAGAAGAACATAGCTGCTTTTGGAGTGGCAGAATTTAGCACAGCGGTAGGGGAGGTCAGAACCTGGGTAAAAGAGTGATCAGCAAGAAGGGGCATATGCCTTCACTTGGAGAAAGAAAGGAGACAGGATATGGAGGACTTAGGACTCTATGTTTGGCTGGTACTGAGAACTCTCCCATTATACTCACCACTGCCTCTCCAGCACCAAGACCTATTCCTGGAATAGGTACCCGAGAAATACTGTTCATGGAATGTTGCTTATTCAGTGAATGCTGTTGTTTGATTAAGAAAATGAACTAGTCAATGAATACAATACTAATATTTGAGGAAGGATGAGAGAATAATCTTGCTATAGCATGCGTGTGATTTAGGCATGCAGGCTGGAATTACACTGTCTGAAGATCTAGTTGCAAGATAAAAGCTGTTGATGCAGTTCTCATCTGTTGGATTTAGTGTGGGGCAGAGAGTGGCAGTTCCACCAGGAGAGAGGCTGAAGTCAGTCTCTTTGACAGTCATCTGAAGAAAAGGGAGTCTTTCAGTACTGGACATTAGAACTCAGAGGAAAACACCAGGACAACTGCAGAACAGAAATCCCTCCCTGCCATGAGCATGAAGGCATCAACACATGCTGAAAGGTGGGGGAGCAAGTTGTCGAGAAGGGGCTCTCCATGTGGAGGGCAGTGGAGAGCAAGGAACTAAAAACCCAGATGAGTGCCCTCAGGGCTAGGAAAACCCTTTCGGGCTAGAAGACACCCAACTCAGGCTACTGGCTCTTGTCCTCTGTATTAAATCTGTTTGTTCTGACCCACACTTCAAGTCTTTGGAAAGTTCCAGTCTGTGTCTGAGATTATGAGAGGGTTCAGCCAGCACTGGTGACCGTAAGTGGCAGTAAGAGCAGAAAAAGCCCAGGGATGAGTGCTCCAGACTAACCACTGAGACATCTTCAAGGTTCTGAGTTTATTTTATTAGGTGACATGGTATTCCCCTACAGGGAATCCAAGAAAGGGCTTTTCTCCCTCCTGTTGCTTCTCATTTTGTTTTTTCTTTGATTCTGACCAAGGAGAGTTGAACAATTATGAGATCTAGAGAGAGAAAGCTGGTAAAGGAGAACAGAAAGGTTCGGCTATAAGAACTGATAGAATGTAATTAAACAAAGCCTCAGGAGACAGGAGAGGCCACGAGATCCAGAGAGAGCTGGGACGGTTTGTTTTCACAAAGCAATATAAAGAAACATCGAGAGCAAAGAGATGGCGAGCAAACGGAGGACAGGTGAGAAGCTGAGGGACAGAGTCAGCCAGAGAGCTGACGCAGCACAGAAAGTTCACACAGCTGCTGTGGCGAGGCCGCCAGAGGGCTGTGGATAAGCCAGTCTCTGCAATCTAGAGGACCTCAACTGTTGGAGTTTCTAGACATGCTAATCAGCACCATTTAATAATATCAATACCTACAGCAATACTTGGTAACCTGAAGGTTTTTTTTTTTTTTTTTGATTGAAGATGCACTCTTACACTTGAGCCACGTTCAGTTCACCATAATGGATCCAGATCCACATATCAAGTCATAATAATGGGATAAGCTCACACATCATGGCACAGTCATCTCACAATTTTGAAAAGATTCTAGTCAAAGGAATTACAGTGAATCCACCCTGCCTATTTTCCTTCAAATAGAGTCAAGTTGTACTGTTTTGTACCAAGACCTTTAAGCTCTTTCAGAAGAAAGAAATCTTAGCAATTATCTAGCCCAACCTCAATTCAATGACTTCAGTTTTGACAGCTGCGGCAGACCCATCATCCCCACCGGCAGCCTTGTGTTCCTCTCCGTTTCTTAGCCACCTCTGCGGTGCACCATATAGCTAAGCTCTGACCAGCAGAACACTGATGGACCCAATCTAAGTCACCCGCAGATCTGACCCTACCTTGGATAGAGAAGGACCAGCCAACCCGCATCACAGCAGACTGCTTGAGATGTAAATAAACTTCCACCAGCATTCACAGATCTACCTCTTTCAGCAGCAAGCATTAATTGATTTTCAAGCTTTCTTTTAATTACCTAGCAACTAATGAGTTGCCAATCATGCCAGAGAAAGTGGTAGAGATTATTATGTATACCACTTATCTAATGCAACAACAGATACAAAGGATTAAAAAAAGACAGCAAACCAGTCAAGTAACTCATGTTTAAAATATAGCGGCATCTCAAATTATCTGAATGTCATTGAGACATGACTTATAAGGCCTAAAGCCTCACCCACTAAGAACCAAGAAATAAGCTACAGAGGTCTTAAAACAACCGAGCCTGAGAGCTAAATGGCACTTTACAGCTTTGATCACTAGTTAGCCTCTCAGGCTAGAGTTATTCACTCAAATCATCTTGGTGTAAATAAAACAGTTTTGGAAATCCAGTTTGTTGTCTCACATCAGATAACTTCAGATAACTACTAGGAAATCAGAAGCCATAAGAATTACTGCTAGAAGGGTGCATATTACAACATTCTGAGATCCATTTGTAAAGGATACCACCCGTTTTATAAAGGATGACTGAAACTCGTCCCTCCTCAGTCTTGAAGACATCATTGGAGGATTCAGCCCACAACCGGTAAAAATGACTTGGTATCCTCAACTAGTTCTTGTAAGTTTCCAAAGAAGGTAGGACTATGTGTAGTAAGTCTCTGTAAATGGTTACTCAAAAGAGTTTCAGAGTTTAAGGCCACACACTTGCTTATTTGAGAAACTGACATGTGAGGGCCACCTTACTCCCCCAGTGTGCACATAATGATGTTCAAATACACACGATACTGCCATCGGTACACAGTTCAGAAGCAAAGCTGAGAATGGGTGGGTCCTCCCAAGCCAACTTGGGTGCTCAGATCCAGAGAGAGGGAAGTCAGAATTCCGTAGGAAAAATCAAGATCCAAATATGTGAAGCAGAAAAGATCATAAGTGACCTTTCAGTTCACGCCCCAGCATAAGGGCTAGATTCCAGGAGGGCACCCATTCATCTCCCCGCGGAGCAGGAACCAGAGCCCTCTGCTTTCTGAGCGTGAGTATAACTATCCACATCACACACACAAAATCCTTTCTGAACTTACTCACAGCTTCTCCATCCCTTCCCAGGTCTCCCCTTGATCCACAGGCCTGATGCGCTCACCTGGAGAAAGCAGTGCCCAACTGCGGTGTGCTCCGGAAGCGTGGCGTTGTACACCTGCTTCAGGAAAACAGGCTCGTTGTCGTTCACATCGTCCACGGCGATGCTCACCAGGCAGGTGGCCGAGAGCGCGGGCTCTCCGAGGTCGTGGGCCACCACTCTCAGCTCTACGGCCTCCTGGGCCTCCCGGTCCAGGCTCCGGGCGGTGCTGATCACGCCACTCTCAGGATCGATGCTGAAGGCCGGTCCGCACTCAGCGGGGGGCCTCGGAGCCTCCGGCTTGCAGAGCGCGGGGAGAGGGAGCAGCGCGTAGCGCAGCCTGGCATGGTCGGTGCCAGGCTCATCTGCGTCCGAGGCGCTGACGCACAAGACCGCGGTGCCGGGAGCCGCGGCCTCGGACACCGAGGCCCAGTAATGCTCCTGGCTGAAGAGAGGCGGCTGATCATTGAGGTCAGCAACCCGGAGCAGCAGCGTCTCCTCGGTGCTCAGCGGCGGGGATCCCGCATCCGTGGCCACCAGTCGCAAATTATACAGGTCTCGGCTCTCCCTGTCTAGGGGCCCCTCGACGCAAAGGAAAAACACCCCTGGGGAGCCTCCGGACCGCAGCACAAAGGCCCCCTCACCGCCCTCCAAGGTCAGCGAGACGCTCCCGACCCCGAGGCCTGCACTGAGCTCCCCGGCGGCCTCCTCGTCCTTCTCAGGGTCACCTTCCGCGTCTGACACCGAGACCCGAGCCACGTAGTCGCCGACTCGAGCGCCCTCGAAGACGCGTGCGGCGCCTCCCTCGGTGAGGAAGAGAAGATGAATGGCAGGCCGGTTGTCATTCACGTCCAGCACCGCGATGGACACGCGCACGGTGGCGACCTCGGGCTCGGCGCCTCCGTCGCGGGCCTCCACCACCAGCTGGTGCCAGGCCTGCGCCTCGCGGTCCAGCGGCCTCTGCACCCGCACCACGCCGCTCAGCTCCTCCACCACGAAGTAGGCCGCGTCGCCCAGCGTCCCGCCGCCACCCCCTGCCCCGGGCGCCTGCCGGGAGCGGATGCCGTAGCGCACGTGGCCGTTGGGGCCCAGGTCGCGGTCGGTGGCGCGCACGCGACAGACCTCGGTGCCCGGCCGAGCGTCCTCCCGCACCGCGGCGCGGTACTCGCTCTCCTCAAAGACCGGAGGATTGTCGTTCTCATCCAGCACGCGCAGTTCCACTCGCAGGCGGCCGGTGCGCCGCGGGCGACCGCCGTCCCAAGCCTCGATCTGCAGCTCGTGTGCCGCCACAGCCTCTCGGTCCAAGCGCCGAAGCAGCACCACGTCCAGGGGCTCAAGGGACGACGAGGACGGTGGCGACCCCGGGGCCCCGTAGCGCAACTGGAAGAAAGGCCCTGCGAGGTCCTCGGGCAGGTTGGACGGTGGCACCAGGGTGTAGCCCTGTATGCTGAAAAGCCCGGCGTCCGGGTCTCGGGCGCCTGGCAGGCGGAAGGCGGTACCTGGTGGGCTGAGCTCGGAGACGTTCAGTTGCAGGGAGTCCAGAGGAAAGCGGGGCGAGTGATCGTTCACGTCGTTGACTCGGATCTCCACCTGCACCACCGCGCCCAGCAGCGTGGCGGCCACGAAGCTGTAGTGGTCGCGCCGCTCGCGGTCCAGGCGCCGCGCCGTGCGGATAATGCCGGTGTCCGGGTGCACTTGGAAGTCGTCCAGCAGCGGAGAGTCATCGGAATCCTCCGACAGAAAGAAGCCGCCCCCCTCCTGCTGCTGCTGCGTGGCCGGCAGCCCCGCGCGGATGTCGCCGACCAGAGTGCCCGGAGGAAGGCCCTCGTCCACGGAAAGGCTGAGGTTGAACACCTGGGCAGCCGAGCCCGAGGCCGCCCACAGCCACGCGTGCACGTAGAGCCGGAGCAGGAAGCGCTGCGCCCCGGCGCCGCCGCCCTGCCTCCCGCGGGGTGACCCTCTGCTTCCAGGGAGCAGGAGGCGCTTCCAGGCTGGACGACCTTCACCCATCCTCCGCCCTGAAGGGCTCATGTCTCCGCCAGCTCCTTGGGAAGGCTCCCGGGTAACTGCTAGCTTGTGGTGGAGTGGCAGAAAAATCCAGGAGCCTCTTCGGTGTCTGAGCCAAAGAAGAAAAGACTTTGTTTGGCAAACAAACCGACAGACGCAGGAGTTCCCGCGGTTACATCTGCAACTGGTGAAGTCGTCCTCCGCCCGCAGCTCGCGCAGACAAGCCGGGGGAGCTCGAGCCGCTTCCGCCGCTGTCAGCCACCTTTTGAGCCCCTGGATCTCTTTATACGAGTCTCATCTCTTTTTCTCTCTCCTTTTATTCCTTTTACATCTGTTCCTTGTTCGGCTCTGCTGGTCGTTTCCCCCTGGTAAAGACAGGTGCATTATTTCCTTTGCCAAAAAAGGATGAAATTATTTAAAGCGAGCGCACACGGAGAAGCTGGGGGTCGGGCCGGGGAAGAGGGAACGGTAACGGCGGGAGGGCGCGGGGCCGGAGCGGGAGGAAGGGAGAGGCGGATCCGACTGCGGCGCAGTCGGCGGCTCCGGGGCGGCCGCGCCCGCCGCGTCTCGGGGCGCCGGGGACCGCGCGCCTCCCCCCCGATTCTCCTCCGCGCGCCGTGACGCGGCCGCACACTCCGGCGAACTCCCACCTGCGAGGCGCAGCTGCAGCCGGGCACGTTCCTGGTCAGGCTGGGGGCGGAGGAGAGAGAGCAAACGTGAGAAGAGCCGGAGATGGGGGCCGTGGGGCGGGTGGGGATCGCGCAGGCTGGGCTAGGCGTGAGAGTGGCTAGGGGTGGGGAAGGTGAGGGGGCAGCCCTCCTGGCTCCATCCCTGAGACTGGCTCTGCCGCGGGCCTGACGCTGGGGAGCTCCTGCCGAGCGGAGAGGGCGGGGTGGGGGGGGGGGGGGCGGTTATCATTACCCTGGAGAGCCAAACTTGTGTTCTCCATGTGGCGGGATACTCGTCCCCAGCGGAAGGACAGATGGAGTCAAAGGCGATGCACATCTGCGGCCAGAATGACTGCAAACGGGGAGAAGGCGGAACTTGGAAAAACCTTCGAGAAACCCCGAGAAATCTGTGACACACATGGTGCAAACCAAGCTTTATTACGCCGCGTGCCGCGCGACGTGTGAGCGACTTATCGCTCACCTCTGCTACCGGCAATGACAATAGGTTCGGCTCGCGAACACTCTTTATGCATTCAGCGCCATCACAACACTTCCAGGTTGGTTTATGATGCTGATTTATGGGCAGAAAGACGGGGCAGCCTAGGCCATCACCTTCCCAAGCTCCACCATTGCCGTTGAGCAGGGAAGTTTGCAGGCGGAGCAACTACTGATACCACTTTCAAAATAGCTTGTGTCTGAGCCGGAGATTATCAATGAATTGCTATAGTCGCGAGTTTCCCTTCAATTATCCGTAATAATAGGTAAAAATTGATAAATTGCCTTTCTTTAAAAATGCCCGTGGAAAGACTCTGCCCTCTTAAGGATGGCTTGCCATATTTAGCAAACGGTTTCTGCAATTTTGCATTTAGACCAGAGGAAAGGCTTAATTTCCTGGATACTGTTGCTCTCCTTTGTTGTTGTTTGGTCCCTAAATTCTGTCTGACTGTTGAGACCCGATGAACTGTAGCGCGCCAGGCTCCTCTATCCGTGGGATTTCCCAGGTAATAATCTTGGAGTGGGTCGCCTTTCCTTTTCCAGGAGATCTGACCGAAGGACTGAACCCACATCTCCTGCACTGGTAGGTGGATTGTTTATCACTGAGCCTCCAGGGCAGACATTTAAGGAGCACCAAGAGCCCTGAGTAGCAGTCCCTTAGAGCAAGATGTCTTTTTAATATATATATAATTGCTAATCTACAGCCACCTATCATCCCTATGGCTGATAAAATAACAGTATTTATTTTATAGCAGGCACGTCCCTATGTATGGGGACATTATTGAAACAAATTCAGTGTCTCTTCACCAGTGTGTCTTTTCCACTGAGATTTGTTAGCAGTCTTTAGTCTCCGTTAATCTCAGCCTCTGAAATCTCACCCTCACTAGGCCCCCTGTCCCCTTGTAAGTGACCCTCAAGCAAGCATCCAGACTGATATTTTTAAAACTAACTCAAATCATGTCATGCACACCCCCAACCCACCCTCCCCTCTTAGAACCTGTGAATATATTTCCATTATACTTGGATTTTAATTCAGACTCCCTTCAAACAGTGCAGGACTCTACCTAGCATGGTGCTGTCCACCCTCTGACCTCACAGCTGAACATCCAGCTCTCCTGCCTTCTTTCTGACCTTAGTTCCTATTATGGACTGAACACTTGGGTCTCCCTCAAAATTCATGTGCCAAAATCCTGTCCCCCGCCCAGTGTGATGGCTTTAGGAGGGCAAGTTTTGAGGGTGATTAGGTTACTTGAGGTCATGGGATTAGCACCTTTATGTGAATGAGGAGAGGACCTGAAGCTCTCTGCTCCTCACCTGCTGCTGCTGCTGCTAAGTCGCTTCAGTCGTGTCCGACTCTGTGCGACCCATAGACGGCAGCCCACCAGGCTCCCCCGTCCCTGGGATTCTCCAGGCAAGAACACTGGAGTGGGTTGCCATTTCCTTCTCCAATGCATGAAAGTGAAAAGTCAAAGTGAACTCGCTCAGTCGTGCCTGACTTTTAACGACCCCATGGACTGCAGCCTACCAGGCTCCTCTGTCCATGGGATTCTCCAGGCAAGAGGACTGGAGTGGGGTGCCACTGCCTTCTCTGCTGCTCCTCACCGTGTGATAGAAAAAGCCAGCGGCCCACAAACGGGAAGAGGCCCACCAGAAGTTGACCATGCTGGCACCCTGACCTCAGACTTCCAACCCCCGGAGCTGTGAGAACAAGTGTCTGTTGTTAATAAGCGACCTCCACCCGCACCCCAGCATCAGTGACTTAGTGGACATGAATTTGAGCAAACTCCCGGCATACTGCAGTCCATGGGGTCACATAGAATTGGACACAGTTGAGTGACTGAACAACACCAGTCTATGGCACTTTGTGACAGCAGCCCGAGCGGACTAAGACGGCTTGTACATTTGAGTTATGACACCCTGTCTGTGCCCGGGAGTTCTTTCTTCTGATTTGTGATGATCTAGCTGTTTCTCATTCAGGTCTCAATTCAAATACCAGCTGTTTGGAGACCTTCCTTGACCACCCTACCTACCTCAAGTAGTGTCTCCACCTTAAAGCCTGCATCCTTATATTAGATTTCATTCACAGTGTCTGTCAGCACCTGAAATTAGTTTGTTTTATCCTTTTGTTTATTAGATTATTATAATCTCAACCCTCTTCAGGCACTTTAAGTGCTGCTTTATCCCAGTACCTGGAAGAGTACTACCATAGTGTGGCTTTATCCACTAAATGTTGGACGGATGAATGAATGGATGGTTGTTGAACTGAAGAACAGATGGAAAGATGAGTTGTTGAAGGAGGAGATTGAAGCCATAACTCAGAATTAATTGGTGTGAGATCTTTTATTGTGGTGAATTGTATCTTCTCAGTTTACTCATTTTGAACATTCTATGGAACTTTACACTTATTTCTTAACTTTTTCAATTTATTCTGCTAACTATATCATTATCAAATATTTACTTGAGTCTAAAAAGAAAGGAAAGGAGCTAGTTTTTCCACATCTTTCACTGACACATTCACTGTAAACAGTGGTTTAGTTTAGAAACAAATGGGAAATCAGGAACTTGAAACATCCATTTCCCCATTCATTTTTAGGCTTTCTCTTTCATCATGTATAATTCGAGGTCTCCTACCCATTTCACAGTGTCCTTTATTGAATTCCTGAGCAGCCTTCTAGAATTAAGAATTTAATTTAGTTGAGTAAAAGAAATTATGTCTCAAATATGCAAAAAGTAATTTTATATAGCACAGGAGTCAACAGCCTGCAAGAACTAGGTCCAGAGCTGACCGTCTTGAGAGAAACATCAGGGTATAACTAGCAATAATTTGGGTGTTGAAGCTGGGCAGCACTGGTTCTGTTCTATAATTTGGGGCAAGTTATTTCAATCTCGATAAGCCTCAATTTCCCCTTCTCTAAACTGAAGATTAAAATATTTAGCTCTCAAGGATGTTATGAGCCTTAAAGGAGACAATGTATGTGGACCAGCACATAGAAGGCATCCAGTAGATGTCACTTCTCTTGCCCTCTGTTGTTTGCATGATTAATATTTTAGGGGTAAATGTTTGGGAATTATCAGTAATATCAAACTCTAACTTCTTAGCCCCCTTGACTATTAGGAGAGGAAAAATATAAAATTCCTAGATTCATAAACAGACATTATCATGGGCAGAAATAGCAGATTTTCCCTTGGTGATACTTGGTTTAAGAAGTACAGGAAGTCCATCATCAAAAACTTTTCCTCACAGCCTGTAGATAGTCCATCACTTTGTAAAAATTAACTTAAATAGTCTAAGTAGATAGTAAGGGCCTGAAGAATCTCACATGAATCCTTCGGGAAAGGAATTATAATTTTTATCCCCATCTTACAGATGAAGTAACTGAGGTTCAGGGCACTGCAAGTAACTTGATCAAAGTCACATAAGTATATAAGTGGTGGTATACCTGCTGGTGGTTTTCTGAGAACTTCACTGGTCATTTATCATCTCTGTGACCTTCATTATCATCTCCATGAAAATCTGTCATGCTTGTCATGCTTCTGAGTTCTCACTGAAATCCACACAGTGAGATAGAAAGAGTTTTTGAAAGACCTTGGAGAACTACAAAAAAAAGAACTTTGGACACGTGCTTGGGCGAATGGCGAAACGGCATAGGAGAGGAGCCTCAGTGAAGTGGCTCCTTCGGGACTCAACAGAAAGAAGCCAACTATTTAGAAACGGTACTAAAGGCAAGTGAGGAGAATTATGTGGAATATGGAGGGGTTTCTTCCCTTCTGCTTCCCCAAGGGGAAGACCCTCTGAAGTTAGGAAGGATGCTATGACTGCAGGGAGGAACCTTGCCACCTTTGGTTCATATGCCATCTTTCTAAAAAGATTAACTGAAGACTGTTTGGAGTGTTTAAATCAGGGTTAAATTTTATACAGCAGTTTGGCTAGGCCATGGTTCTCAGTTCTTCAGTCAACCACTAGTCTGCATGTTGTTACAAAGGTATCACATGGATGTGATTAAGTTCTGTGAGGAGGGAGATAATCTTAAAGATGTGGTAGCCCTCACCTTATCAGCCAGGTGAAAGCCTTCTGAGCAAAATCTAAGGTTTTCCAGAGAAGAAGGAATTGTGCCTCAAGACTATCACTTAGAGATCCTGAGTTTCCACCCTACTGGTCCGCCCTACCAGTTTTGAACTTTCCAGCACCCCACCCCCACACAATCCTTTAAGCCAATTACTGTATGTTTCTTGGTTCTGTTTCTCTGGAAAACTCTTAATAGAGAGCTTTATAAAAGGAAGTGATTTAGTGTCTAATATCAAAGTCTGTATTTCATATATACATATACCTTGTGTTCATAAAGGTTTAAAGTCATGATCTTGAACATGATGAGGATCTTGTCCAGATAGGTAATACATGCTAGATAATCCAGCATAACCTCCCTACCTTAGGACATAACCCATCCCAAAGAGATAAATGATAGTTTTTTCCTTCTTTTTGGTTTTGAGAATTGATTCTATACATATCCATTCTCTTCTCAACCCAGCAGAATATGATTTAATTTTATAGAGTATTGGTCTCTGTTTTTGTTATCAAGGTATAATTATTTCCTCTGGCTCTTTGGGAAAATGGAGAAAAACAGGTCAATAATTTCTTTATAGTAATATTTCATCATGTGATTGGGGAGAAGTATAACATGGCTTATCATTAAGTAGATTTGGATATACTATATCAAATCATATTTTTTAAATCTAGTAGAAGCTGGAATGTGAGAGTTACATACTAAAGTTCTCCCTACATTTGAAGATTATGGTATCAGGAGGCCTGAGACAGAAGCCCTAGCTAAAGTAATTCCTGCCCAATTTTTCCCAAGTTTTCACTCCCTCCTAAATTATTATCCCTCCTAGTAACTGGTAAGGCATACCAACTTTTCCCCACTCCGTTTACCAGGTCCCAGATGGCCTACAAAGGCCAATCAAACCTGTTCAAACACATAGCCTTTAAAATCTGACTTTTTTGACTTGTCTTTGGTGCACACACACACACACACACACACATCTTGCTTTCCCTGAAAGCCTTTCTTCAGATGAAATGATCCCAGCTTCTTATTTCCCCCAATCTTTAATCATTTTGTTTCTGCTCTATGAACTCTTTCCAATTTCCCTATATATTGTACAAGATGTGGAAACCAAAACCACACACCATTTTCTAACAGGATCTGTGCATTGCCAAATCTAGGGAGGCTGGCTGACTTTTTCAATCAGCAATCAAAGCCAAGTCCAACAGGTTCTTAACAAGTAGATGACTGAACAGGTGTGACACCCCCATTCCAATAAAGCAGCGGCTTGTGAGTAGATAATTATTCAGTCTGGAAAGGTAATTGACTTTCTTTCACTCAAAGGGATTTTTAGAATATTCATGCATTTGTGTAAGGCGGCATGAAGGATATAGCTAGTGAAGAAAAAGATAAACTGTTTAATCCTGCCCATATTTTTCTAGGTGTAATTGCTCTTTGTGTGAAGTAAAGGAAGCCAATCTGCTTCCTGGGACAAAGCAAAGTTCACTGAAATACATATACATAATGTATCTTACAATAATTCCAGGCAAGAGAGAGCAAAGGAAATACCCAGAGCCCTGCCAATCCCACAAATATTCAGTGAGAAAAACACCTGGATTCTCCCCAAGCCACAGCTGTTCAGTGGAAAATGCCTGGATCCCATTGAAACAAGGCAGTCAGGGAAAAGAGCCACATCCGGCCCAGTATGTCTCCTTAATACGACAGGCACACATGAATCCTATTTGATCAAGACACAGTTATTTTGGAAATAAGTAGATCCTGCTGGATTCAAGCATGGTTCATGACTAGCACACACAGATGGAGATGTACTGGGTACAGATATTATCTATGAGAACTCCCTCAATGCATAGACATTTGGTAAGAAAACGTGTGCCACAGATTTTCGGCCATCTCAATATCTCGGTTATTTCTCTCACGGAATATATGTGGATCTGGCAGCTTTGCTGCTTGATTAAGTTTGCCTGGATCACACAGGATCTGTTTTGCCCTGACTAGGTTTAGCAGTGTGTGTCTGCAAAGAGAAAGGCAAACTTGAGTGTCAACCTTATTCATTAGAATGATCAACAACACAGTAGTAAAGTCACAATAGAAGTGTTCCAGGCCTTTCTGAAAACATGTGAATTAAGGAAAAAACTTTCATCTCTATTATCACAATTTACATTTTGTGCATATTTTCATCTTTTCTGAACATAAACATCTTATGTGTCTAAGGCAACATTTTCATTACATTTTCCAAAAAATTTTGAGCAATTCATGATAAAAATACTACAATCAGTCCTGAAACAAACCCGAAAATTAGGCAGATATTTACACAAATTAAATAATCATTGAATTTATCTACTTCAAGGCATACAGTTCTCATATAGCTACTATAATTTATAAGGAGTGGATCAGTGCTTAATAGTTTTAAAGATGTTTTTAAATTGCAGTCCAAGCAAATTGTAAGGAGAGAGCTTGTGCTTTGAGAAGCCACAGACTTGGATTCTGAGGGCTCTAGAACCCTGAGGTCCTGGGAGAGTCTCTTCTACTCACAAAATTTCCCAAGAAACAGGACTGCCGTCCCTGGAGAGGCCATGGTAGAAACTGCTCCAAGAGTTCAGGGGCTCCTCAACTTGTTTCTGTTGACTGCCAATTTCTTATTTCCTATAACTATTTGTATCCAGTGCAAAAAAGAGAGAAACAGAGGAATGAAATTCCAGAAGCTCTTGTCTTGGCAGATGCATTTAGTTAATAAACCACCATTCTGCAGCAAAGCAGGCCTGAATCCCACGGTCAGTGATCTGCATCCTGACCACTGCACCCTGTGTTTAAACCATTAGCTGAGCTTCAGTGTACCCACAGCAGGAACATTACTGCCTTTGCTGGACCTTCTCTTGAAAGACCACTTCCTGTCTCTGAAAATATATATTTTTTCATCTCTGCCTTCATGGACTTGTATCTCTAACCCTTTGCTTTATTTATAAACCCAGCTTCTAAGTTTTTGCTGTGTGTTTTATCTTCAAGATCTCGTTTGAAGGCCTTCAGACTCTTGTCTCATGTGTTTTCATTCACTTGCTTCACCTGTGGGTTTTGCTCACTGCTCTTTCCTTCTTTTAATCCTTCAACTCCAATCTAGGCATAATGGGGAAGCTGAGACATAACAGCCATTAAAAAAAATGCTGTATAGAGGAAATGCTTAAAAACCCAAATGATAAAAACCTTCAAGGACACAGATGAACGTTAAAAACTCGGAAGCAAACAGCAGCAATCTGACAGGCTCATTTGTGAGCAAGTGTGCAGCGCAGCTCTTGAGGGAAAAGGCAGAACTGCACCAGGTTACAAAGTGGCCGCAGCTGCCAATCCTTGGACTTTGCAGGTGCCCAAAGTGAAAGATTTCAGTAACACAGCCCCTTTTCTGCGAGCATGTCACCAGCAACAAAGCCATGGTCACCAGTCCAGGTAATCGGAAGGATTATTCGGGACCTCCCTTCCCCCTGCTCCTAGGCAAGGAAGACATCCATGCCCTAATCCCAAGAAACTTGCATGGCTAGAGGGACTTTGCAGATGGGGATTAAATTACAGACCTTGATGTGGGGAGATTGCCTGGATGGGTCTTCATGAGTGAAAAAGGAAACAGAGGGTCAGAGTCTGAGAGGAGATGGGGCAATGGAAGCAGAGATCAGCATGAAGGGACTATGTGGGAAGTACTCAGGCCGCCTGTTACCGAGTCCACGCTCACTCTCCTTCTGGTGCCAAAGGCCAATGAATGGGAGGAGCTGGCAAACCAATGTCTCAAAAGGATGCCAGGTTCTTTTATAGATCAGAGACGGGGAGAAGAAAGGAACAAAGTAAAAAGGCCATTAATGTTACAAATATCTCCTAGCTTGGCAAGGGGGTGGAGATGTGTTAATTTCTTCCTTCCTGCCATCTACAGATGGACACAGCTCTGAACAAACGTGCTTCAGTTAACAGAGGGGAAGGATTCTCTGAGGCAGGCCACTATATATAATTATAATAACAAAAGCGAGACAAAGAAAGTTCCAACATGGAGTCAGAACTGACTTCTCCCTGCAATACCTCTATAGATGGAAAAGACAGGAAGCAGATTCTCCTCCAAGCACCCAGAAGGCTCGCAGCCCCGCCAACACCTCGATTTTGGCCCACTGAGGCCTGTGTCGGCCTTGTAACCTCCTGAACTGTAAAATGATGCATTGGTGGTGTTAGGCCATGAAGTGTGTGGTAGTTTGTTAGAGCAGCAGCAAGGAACGAGGACAGCCCTGGATTGTGCCCAGGCGCCGGGAAAGCACACATCAGCACGGCGGCTGCTCGCTCCCCACCCCACAGCCTCTGGCTTTGCTCCACGTTTTGTAGATGGTAACTGTATGGTAGCTGAGCTCCTTATAGCACTGCGCAAGCGTGTCGTGAGGCGCTGGCTTGGTGGCGGGCTGCTCTGTGCTGTGTGCGTACGTGAAAGTGAAGGCGCTCAGTCGCGTCCGACTCTGCGACCCCGTGGACTGTCGCCCACCAGGCCCCTCCGTCCATGGGCTTCTCCAGGCAGGAGTACTGGAGTGCGCTGCCATTTCCTTCTCCAGTCACTGCCGCCTCGCGGCTGCGTCTGTTGGCTCAGCCACGGGAGGCGAGAACACAGCGCGTTTGCCGCTCCGGCTGCTGCGCCAGCCGGGAGGGAATAAGCCTGTCTGCAGTCCCTACAGCTCCTCGCGCTTTCTTCCAGTCTCCCTGCTCGGGCCTGCCCACCATGGGCTTAGCGAACAGTGCGCGCAGTGAGATACGGTGAAACCACGGGAACAGGAAGAGAAGCACACACAGGGCCAGTCTGGCCTCTTTTCTGCCTTCTCCGAAGTGAAGTCCAGCGTTCCCGGTGCCTCTGTTGGCTCTCAATCATCTAAGTTCTCGTGGCAGAGGAGGCGGAAGATATCACAGCATTGCTTTTGCTTCCTGCCAACAGCATCTCAAGGGATTAATTCCAGCTGGAAATCCGGGGAAACTCATTTCAGAGAAAGTGTTTCTTACGATGTCAAATGAGTGTTTTCCCTCTGATTGAAATACATTATTCAATGTTTTATTCTTGTATGAAATGTTTTAGATAAATATCTGCAACAAAAAAAAAACACTTCTGTTTAAAAGGTTAATGGAATTCTATGCAAATAAAATCCAGTCACGATTATTAAAACCTTAACTAGATGAGCATTCAGAGCACAACTGAGAGGTAGCCACAATTTATCTAAGAGAAGGGAGTCTTTGGGAAAGGTTAGTTTTAAAGCAGTGCTTGGCCCAAGAGCTGGAAAATGGTATTCTGGGTCTGTTGTGGAGAGAAATAAATCCTGAGTGTGGAAACAATCTAAGTGTTCTATAATCAGCCATGAAATTGACTCACTGGGGGTTGCTGGCTAAGAGATAGGAAACCTGCTAACACACAAGCAAGGAATCCCTTCCCTTTCATCCTCAAGTTCTCAAATGTAAATGCACTGGTAGATTTCAAAGTTTTCTGACCTCCTCTAAGAAATACGTTTTATGTCATAAGCTGCTACACAGGCATAGATAACACAATGTAACTGGAACGATAATTTCACAACACCTACCTTCCCTTATAATGTGACATGAATTTCCTAATTTGTACTATTATTTTCTTTTCTTTTTTTTTTTTTTTAAATGCTGGCTAGCACCCACTAACTGGTCATGACCTGCAGTTTAAAAACACATCTTCAGTAATACTATTTATCACCAAAGTAGGCATTTTCTGCCCAATTAGTGCTAATAATTTCATTATTACTGAGTGATAGTTTGGAACAGGCTACCTTTAATGTCTTTTCCAACTTCATAATTTTCTAGTTTCTCCTTTAGAGAAAGATTATTCTATCCAAAGTTTCTTTTTTAGTAGAATGAAACAACTGACAACTAGTAACTTTACCTCCAGCAACTTTATTTAATTAATAAGTAAATGGCTTATTTAATTAATAAATGCCAGAGATAAGTCTGGCAATTTTGGTTCACCAGTGATTAATTCCTAATAAAAATCAGGAATTATTGAAAGTATTGCCATATCGACATTGGTATTTTTGAATTTTGATATCATAAATTGGGAAATCAGAATCAGTCCTAAGAGGTAAATTATTTCAAGCCACTTCCTGCCAGACTTTTGACTTCCAATCTTGGAGTCTAGCCAGCATCACTTTGAAAATCCCCTCCAGTCCTCACCCCTAAATCTGCTCACAGCAGGTGATGACTAGTGTTCTAAGACTCCCAGAACACTGCTCTATCACTTGAGTTCAACAATTTTGTTTCATAACACACTTCTCAGGTCCTTGCCTGTAAAATAGGACTGACGCTAAACTCTCAGGGCTGAGGAATAGTAAATAAACTGTACTAACCCTACAGAGATGTAAAACAATAGCAATCACTCATCCGTTTGCTGAGAGGGGACAGATTCCAATTTCCCATTTTCTAGAGATATACTCCTCATTACCAAGCAAAACCAAACCAGTTACCTTACCTAAGATCTATAGCTCGCTAGAATGATCTCATTGGTCTGTGTCCCTGATGGGGACTCCAGTTGTTGATGCAGGGGCAGGAGGGGAGGAGAATCTGATAGGAGGAGACATATTGCCTAATCAGGCACATCCACCAGGCCAGCTGACTTCCCTTCTATTTTGAGAAAAGCAATTATTTTAAATTGCTGTATATCAAAATGACTTTGGGCCCTCAAATACAGCAAATCAATAAACTGTAATGTAAGTGTCTCCAGCTACTTTGATTTTTTTAAAAAAATAAATATGAAAAAAAAAGAAACGGCTCATGCTGCTTCCTTTAGAATTGAAGCAGGATCACAATTTAAGGCCTTACAACAGTAAGCAGGTAGACAGAAAGCATACTACTTTGGAAACTTTGGACTATATAGAAAAACTGCTTTATATGTTTGCTTTTAAATCCCATTAAATTCTGGTGAAAAGTTTTGTGTTTTGGGGGAAAGGACCTGATCTCTTGTATAGAAGTGGTAGAAGACTGTTGCTTTTCAGTCGCTCGGTTGTATCTGACTCTTTGCGACCCTACGGACTAAAGCAAACCAAGACTCCCTGTCCATCACCAACTCCTGGAGCACGCCCAAACTCATGTCCATTGAGTCAGTGATGCCATCCAACCACCTCATCCTCTGTCGTCCCCTTCTCCTCCTGCTTTCAATCTTTCCCAGCATCAGGGTCTTTTCCAATGAGTAAGCTCTTTTGCATCAGGTGGAAAGTATTGGAGTTTAAGGATAAAATAGAGGGATGCTGGATAGTGGATGTGGGATGTGAGACAGCAGCTAGGAAGGTACCAAGAAATCTCTTGACTATGTCTAATATTTACCTGAAGCATCAACACAACAGAAGCCCAGAAAAATTCACCTGCCCAAACTGTCCAGACCAGAACTTAAGGAGGGGTGACCAAATACTCCATTTGAAATGTGGTTTATAAGGAGAAATGCATCCAAAATTCCAAATTAGGATTTTAAAGGGAAATTTTGGAATTTATATTTAGATTTAGCAGCCCTGAGGGGGAATAGAGTGTTGATTTATGAAGCTAAGAGAAATTATGAGCAGCTGGAATATTAAGGACACATTGTCAGAGGGATACTTTCATTTCCAACTTGGACTGAAGTTCTAGAACTTTCCAATGTCATGATTTGGACTCATAAAATTTTGTGTGTGCATGCACACTTAGTCGTGTCTGACTCTCTGTGACTCCATGGACTGTAGCGCACCAGGCTCCTCTGTCCCTGGAATTTTCTAGGCAAGAACATTGGAGCAGGTTATCAGTTCCTTCCCAGATGATCTTCCCAACCCAGAGACTGAACCCATGTTCTCTTGCATCTACCTGCATTTGCAAGCGGGTTCTTTACCAGTTGAGCCACCATAAGATCTTAGAGGTTCCTGTCTAGTCAGTTTGAGGAAGTGTTATAACCAACCCTTGGATTATTTGATTGATAGAGCAGTTAAAGACATAGCAGTTAAAGATAAATACAAAAGAGTAGTTAAATTTTATTGTTTTGTTTTTTCTTTAGACATTTGTTGTTACTGTTCAGTCACTCATTCCTGTCTAACTGTTTGCAACCCTGGGACCTCAGCCCGCTGGGCCTCCCTGTCCTTCACCATCTCCCAGAGTTTACTGCAACTCACGTCCATTGAGTCAGTGATGCCATCCCACCATCTCATCCTCTGTCATCCCCTTCTCTTCCTGCCTTAGTCTTTCCCAGCATCAGGGTCTTTTTTAAAGAGTCAGCTCTACACATCAGGTGGCCAAAATACTGGAGCTTCAGCATCAGTCCTTCCAAGGAATATTCAGGGTTGATATCCTATAGGATTGACTGGTTTGATCTTCTTGCAGTCCAAGAAACTCTCAAGAGTCTTCAAAACCACAGTTCAAAAGCATTAATTCTTCAGTGCTCAGCTTTCTTCATGATCCAACTCTCACATCCATACATGACTACTGGAAAAACCATAGCTTTGATTGTATGGAAATTTGTTGGCAAAGTAATGTCTCTGCTTTTTAATACTCTGTCTAGGTTTGTCATAGTTTTTCTTCCAAGGAGCAAGTGTCTTTAAATTTCAAGGCTGCAGTCACCATCTGCAGTGATTTTGGAGTCCAAGAAAATAAACTCTGTCATTGTTTTCATTGTTTCCCCATCTATTTGCCATGAAGTGATGGGACCAGATGCCATGATTTTAGTTTTTTGAATGCTGAGTTTTAAGCCAGCTTTTGTATGTTCCTCTTTCACTTTCATCAAGAGACTCTTTAGTTCTTTGTTTTGTGCCATAAGGGTGGTGTCATCTGCATATCTGAGGTTACTGATATTTCTCCCAGCAATCTTGATTCCAGCTTGTGCTTCACCAGCCTGGCATTCTGCATGATGTACTCTGCATATAAGTTAAATAAGCAGGGTGAAAATACACAGCCTTGACATACTCCTTTCCCAATTTGGAACTAATCCATTGTTCCATGTCTGGTTCTAACTGTTGCTTCTTGACCTGCATACAGGTTTCTCAGGAGGCAGGTTACGCAGTCTGGTATTCCCTCTTTAAGAATTTTCCAATTTGTTGTGATCCACACAGTCAAAGACTTTAGTAGTCAATGAAACAGAAGTAGATGTTTTTCTGGAACTCTCTTGCTTTTTCTATGATCCAATGGATGTTGGATATTTGATCTCTGATTCCTCTGCCCTTTCTAAATCCAGCTTGAATATCTGGAAGTTCACGGTTCACATATCACTGAAGCCTAACTTGGAGAATTTTGAGCTTTACTTTACTAGCGTGTGAAATGAGAGCAATTGTATGATAGTTTGAGCATTCTTTGATAGTGCCTTTCTTTGGGATTGGAATGGAAACTGACTTTTTCCAGTTCTGTGGCCACTGATGTGTTTTCCAAATTTGCTGGCATATTGAGTGCAGCACTTTCACAGCATCATCTTTTAGGATTTGAAATAGCTCAGCTGGAATTCCATCACCTCCACTAGCTTTGTTCATAGTGATGCTTCCTAAGACCCACTTGAATTCACATTCCAGGATGTCTGCCTCTAGGTGAGTGATCACACCATCACGGTTATCTGGGTCATTAAGATCTTTTCTGTATAGTTCTTCTTCTTTTTTTTTTTTTTTTTGTATAGTTCTTCTGTGTATTCTTGCCACCTCTTTTTAATGTCTTCTGCTTGTTTGGTCCATTTCATTTCTGTCCTTTATTGTGCCCATCTTTGCATGAAATGTTCCCTTGGTATCTCTATTTTTCCTGAAGAGATCTCTAGTCTTTCCCATTCTGTTGTTATCCTTTATTTCTTTGCATTGTCCACTTAGGGAGGCTTTCTTATTTCTCCTTTCTATTTTTTGGAAATCTGCCTTCAAATGGATATATCTTTCCTTTCTCCTTTATTTTTCACTTCTCTTCTTTCTCAGCTATTTGTAAGGCCTTCTCAGACAACCTTGTTGCCTTTTGGTATTTCTTTTTCTTGGGGATGGTTTTGACCACCACCTCCTGTACAATGTTACGAACCTCCATCCATAGTTCTTCAGGCACTCTATCAGACCTAATCCCTTGAATCTATTTGTCACTTTCACTTAAAAAAATCATGATGAGTAATTTTTGAAATCAAAAGACATTTTAAAAGAATAATTGAATGAAAAGAAATTTTGAAATCACTCTATTAATTCCAGAAAGCCTGGCTGTCCAGCTGCAAAGCTCTTCCCGAGGTAAAACATCTAAATGAATATAAACTTCCTCTTATGTGCTGAGCTCACAGCAAAGGAGTTTAAATTAAAACACTCCTTTCACCCTGGATAATCTCATAAAATACCACCACCCAGGAAACTTGTTAATTAAAGTTCTAAATTGATTCTTATTTGGAAAGAAATCGGGGAGGGCCTTCTGCCTGTGTCACAGAAATTAGGGAGTAGTCTATTGAAGCAAGCATCAGAAAGACAGATATCATCTTTAAGGTGAGCACGGGGGGCAGCTTTTTGGAATCCCTAAAAACCTGATCTGCCTTGCCTGTCAGGTTTTCTCCTTCATGACCTTGTCATGGGTGGAATCTCGTGTGCCGGTTCCCGGCACTTCCCTGTCCATCACCACCTCCCAGAGTTTACTCAAACTCATGTCCATCAAGTCGGTGATGCGATCTAGCCATCTCATCCTCTGTCGTCCCCTTCTCCTCCTGCCCCCAATCCCTCCCAGCATCAGGGTCTTTTCCAGTGAGTTAACTCTTCGCATGAGGTGGCCAAAGTATTGGAGTGTCAGCTTCAGCATCAGTTCTTCCAATGAACACCCAGGACTGATTTCCTTTAGGATGGACTGGTTGGATATCCTTGCAGTTCAAGGGACTCTCAAGTGTCTTCTCCAACACCACAATTCAAAAGCATCAATTTTTCAGTGCTCAGCTTTCTTCACAGTCCAACTCTCACATCCATACATGACCACTGGAAAAACCATAGCCTTGACCAGATGGACCTTTGTTGGCAAAGTAATGTCTCTGCTTTTTAATATGCTATCTAGGTTGGTCATAACTTTCCTTCCAAGGAGTAAGCATCTTTTCATTTCTTGGCTGCAATCACCATCTGCAGTGATTTTGGAGCCCAAAAAAATAAAGTCTGACACTGTTTCCACTGTCTCCCCATCTATTTCCCATGAGGTGATGGGACCAGATGCCATGATCTTAGTTTTCTGAATGTTGAGCTTTAAGCCAACTTTTTCACTCTCCTCTTTCACTTTCATCAAGAGGCTTTTTAGTTCCCCTTCACTTTTTGCCATAAGGGTGCTGCCATCTGCATATCTGAGGTTATTGATATTTCTCCCAGCAATCTTGATTCCAGCTTCTGCTTCTTCCAGCCCAGTGTTTCTCATGATGTGCTCTGCATAGAAGTTAAATAAGCAGAGTGACAATATACAGCCTTGACGTACTCCTTTTCCTATTTGGAACCAGTCTGTTGTTCCATGTCCAGTTCTAACTATTGCTTCCTGACCTGCATACAGGTTTCTCAAGAGGCAGGTCAGGTGGTCTGGTATTCCCATCTCCTTCAGAATTTTCTACATTGTATTGTGATCCACACCATCGAAGGCTTTGGCATAGTCAATAAAGCAGAAATAGATGTTTTTTTCTGGAACTCTCTTTTTCGATGATCCAGTGGATATTGACAATTTGATCTCTGATTCCTCTGCCTTTTCTAAAACCAGCTTGAACATCTGGAAGTTGTCGGTTCAGGTATTGCTGAAGCCTGGCTTGGAGAATTTTAAGCATTACTTTACTAGCATGTGAGATGAGTGCAACTGTGCGGTAGTTTGAGCGTTCTTTGGGATTGCCTTTCTTAGGGATTAGAATGAAAACAGACCTTTTCCTGTCCTGTGGCCACTGCTGAGTTTTCCAAATTTGCTGGCATATTGAGTGCAGCACTTTCACAGCATCATCTTTCAGGATTTGAGATAGCTCAACTGGGATTCCATCACCTCCACTAGCTTTGTTCGTAGTGATGCTTCCTAAGGCCCACTTGACTTCACATTCCAGAATGTCTGGCTCTAGGTGAGTGATCACACCATTGTGATTATCTGGGTCATGAAGATCTTTTTTTATACAGTTTTTCTGTGTGTTCTTGACACCTCTTCTTAATATCTTCTGCTTCTGTTAGGTCCATACCATTTCTGTCTTTTATTGAGCCCATTTTGCATGAAATATTCTCTTGGTATCTCTAATTTTCTTGAAGACATCTCTTATCTTTCCCATTCTGTTGTTTTCCTCTATTTCTTTGCATTGATTGCTGAGGAAGGCTTTCTTATCTCTCCTTGCTACTCTTTGGAACTCTGCATTCAAATAGGAATATCTTTCATTTTCTGCTTTGCTTTTCATTTCCCTTCGTTTCATAGCTATTTGTAAGGCCTCCTCAGACAACCATTTTGCCTTTTTGCATTTCTTCTCCTTGGGGATGGTCTTGATCCCTGTCTCCTGTACAATGTCACGAACCTCCATCCATAGTTCATCAGGCCCTCTGCCATAGGTGTACGTATGTCCCCTCCCTTTTCAACCTCCCTCCCATCTCCTGCCCCATCCTACCCCTCCAGGTTGATACAGAGCCTCTGTTTGAGTTTCCTGAGCCATACAGCAAATTCCCATTGGCTATCTATTTTACAAATGGTAATGTAAGTTCCATGTTAGTCTCTCCACACATCTCACCCTCTCCTCCCCTCTCCCCATGTCCATAAGGCTATTCTCTATGTCTGTTTCTCCATTGCTGCCCTGCAAATAAATTCTTCAGCACCATTTTTAGATTCCATATATATGCATTAGTGTACAATATTTATCCTTCTCTTTCTGACTTACTTCACTCAGTATAATAGGCTCTAGGTTCATGCGCTTCATTAAAACTGACTCAGATGTGTGCCTGTTTATGGCTCAGTAATACTCCATTGTGTATATGTACCACAACTTCTTTATCCATTCATATGTTGATGAACATTTAGGTTGCTTCCATGTTCTAGCTATTGTATATAGTGCTGCAATGAGAAATGGGGTGCATGTGTCTTTTTCAATTTTTGTTTCCTCGGTGTATATGTCTAGGAGTGGGATTGCTGGGTCATATGGTGGCTTTATTCCTAGTTTTATAAGGAATCTCCATACCGTCTTCCGTAGTGGCTTATCAATTTATATTCCCACTAACAGTGCAAGAGCATTCCCTTTTCCCCACACCCTCTCCAGCATTTATTGTTTGTAGACATTTTGATGAGGGACATTCTGACTGGTGTGAGGTGGTATCTTGTTGTAGTTTTGATTTGCATTTATCTAATAATGAGCAAATAGCTCATAGCTATTACAAATAGATGAGAAAAAGAATAGAAATGAAAGGCAAAGGAAAAAAGGAAATATAAACCCAGTTGAATTCAGAGTTCCCAAGAATGGCAAGGAGACAAGAAAGTCTTCTGAAGTGAACAATGCAAAGAAATAGAGGAAAACGATAGAATGGAATAGTCTAGAGATCTCTTCAAGAAAATTAGAGATACCAAAGGAACATTGCATGCAAAGATGGGCTCAAAAAAGTACAGAAATTGTATGACCTAACAGAAGCAGAAGATATTAAGAAGAGGTGGCAAGAATACACAGAAAAACTATACAAAAGAGATCTTCATGACCCAGATAATCACAATGATGTGATCACTCACCTAGAGCCAGACATCCTGGAATGCAAAGTCAAGTGGGCCTTAGGAAGCATCACTACAAACAAAACTAGTGGGGATGATGGAATTCCAGTTGAGCTATTTCAAATCCTGAAAGATGATGCTGTGAAAGTACTGCACTCAATATGCCAGCAAATTTGGAAAACTCAACAGTGACCACAGGACTGGAAAATGTCAGTTTTCATTCCAATCTCAAAGAAAGGCAATGCCAAAGAATATTCAAACTACTGCACAGTTGCACTCATCTCACATGCTAGGAAAGTAATGCTCAAAATTCTCCAAGCCAGTCTTCAATAGTATGTGAACCGTGAACTTCCAGATGTTCAAGCTGGATTTAGAGGAGGCAACCAGAGAGGAAGCAGAGCTACCAGAGACCAGATTGCCAACATCTGTTGAATCATCAAAAAGCAAGAGACTTCCAGAAAAACATCTACTTCTGCTTTACTGGCTACACCAAAGCCTTCGACTGTGTGGATCACAACAAACTGTGGAAAATTCTTAAAGAGATGGGAATACCAGACCACCTGACCTGCCTCCTGAGAAATCTGCATCCAGGTCAAGAAGCAACAGTTAGAAATGTAAATGGAACAATATACTGGTTCCAAGTTGGGAAAGGAGTATGTCAAGGCAGTATATTATCACCCTGCTTGTTTAATTTATATGCAGACTACATCATGTGAAATGCCGTGTTGGAAGAAGCACAAGCTAGAATTACCGGGAGAAATATCAATAAGATCAGATATGCAGATGACAGCACCCTTATGGCAGAAAGCAAAGAGGAACTAAGGAGCCTCTTGATGAAAGTGAAAGAGGAGAGTGAAAACGTTGGCTTAAAACTCAACATTCAGAAAACTAAGATCATGACATCTAGTCCCATCACTTCATGGAAAATAGATGGGGAAACAGTGAAAACAGTTGCAGACTATTTTTGGGGGGCTCCAAAATCACTGCAGATGGTGACTGTAGTCATGAAATTAAAAGACATTTTCTCCTTGGAAGAAAAGTTATGACCAACCTAGACAGCACATTAAAAAGCAGAGACATTACTTTGCCAACCAAGGTCCATTGAGTCAAAGCTGTGGTTTTTCCAGTAGTTATGTATGTATGTGAGAGTTGGACTATAAGGAAGACTGAGCGCTGAAGAATTGATGCTTTTGAACTGTGGTATTGGAGAAGACTCTTGAGAGTTTCTTGGACTGCAAGGAGATCAAACCAGTCAATCCTAACAGAAATCAACCCTGAATATTCATTGGAGGAACCGATGTTGAGGCTGAAACTCTAATACTTTGGCCACCTGATATGAAGCACTGACTCATTAGAAAAGACCCTGATGCTGGGAAAGATTGAAGGCAGGAAGAGAAGGGGACAACAGAGGACAAGGTGGTTGGATGGCATCACCGACTGAGTGGACATTAAGTCTGAGCAAGCTCCAGGAGATGTGAGGACAGGGAGGCCTGGCTTGCTGCTGTCCATGGGGTTGCAGAGTTGGACATGACTGAGCAACTGAACTGAACTGGAAGCTCAAAATACTGCCATCTTGTGTTGGGAGAGGAAGGTGTAAATCTAACAGATCCCACATTTTTCCATTAACAAGAGCTGAGAACTGGAGAGATCCTCTCACTATTCTCCCTCCCTTAAAATTAACAACCCTTTGATCACTAGTAGAAACTCCAGGTTACAAAACTCTACATTCAGTGTCTCTATATTAATTACTCTCTTCTGTAGAATCTTATTGATTTCCCTCAACTAGATGATTTAGGATATTGAAGGACACATTTTGCAGGCTCAGGTGTCTTACTGGCCCAGAGAACATTTTTAAAGTTTTAAGAAACTCATAAGAGCTCCAGGTCATGGCTGTCAACTCTATGAGGGCAGAAATGTACTAAATGTTTGCCAAGATAAATGCAAAACAGGGCAGGAAATAAGTCTTAAAGAACTGTTGATTGAGAGAATAAATGAATGACTACATTTATAGCAGATATTGTGACAATTTTAAAAGTGGAGGCAACTGTTTTTCTAATATTTTGGAAAGCTGTCAGTTCATTTTGAAATTTTAAGTCCATCTTGAAACATTCACATGTTCTTTAATCTTGACCCAAGCACCAGCAGCGCCTGGAAACATGCTACGCTAAAGACAGGGCTGAGAAAAAGTAATAATGGATGTGCAGAGAAGTGAAGTGTCGTGTCCAGAGGTATATCAAAAATAGGTTCAGAGCAACTGCCCGAGGTCACTGCAAGGAGAGAGTAGGCATGAGTGGGCAGAGAGAAAATGAACATTTAGAAGTTCACCAACTCCTCTTGATATTGCTTTGAAAAAAAGCTTCATCAAAATCTCTCATTTCTTTCTTTATTTCTGTTTCTCAGTTATTTTTTTTTCATTTATTTTTATTAGTTGGAGGCTAATTACTTTACAATATTGTAGTGGTTTTTGTCTTACATTGACATGAATCAGGCATGGATTTACATGTATTGCCCATCCTGGTCCCCCCTCCCACCTCCCTCTCGACCCGATCCCTCTGGGTCTTCCCAGTGCACCAGGCCCGAGCACTTGTCTCATGCATCCAACCTGGGCTGGTGATCTGTTTCACCCTAGATAATATACATGTTTCGATGCTGTTCTCTTGAAACATCCCACCCTCGCCTTCTCCCACAGAGTCCAAAATTCTGTTCTATACATCTGTGTCTCTTTTTCTGTTTTGCATATAGGGTTATCGTTACCATCTTTCTAAATTCCATATATATGTGTTAGTATACTGTAATGGTCTTTATCTTTCTGGCTTACTTCACTCTGTATAATGGGCTCCAGTTTCACCCATCTCATTAGAACTGATTCAAATGAATTCTTTTTAATGGCTGAGTAATATTCCATGGTGTATATGTACCACAGCTTCCTTATCCATTCATCTGCTGATGGGCATCTAGGTTGCTTCCATGTCCTGGCAATTATAAACAGTGCTGCGATGAACATTGGGGTGCATGTGTCTCTTTCAGATCTGGTTTCCTCGGTGTGTATGCCCAGAAGTGGTATTGCTGGGTCATATGGCAGTTCTATTTCCAGCTTTTTAAGAAATCTCCACACTGTTTTCCATAGCGGCTGTACTAGTTTGCATTCCCACCAACAGTGTAAGAGGGTTCCCTTTTCTCCACACCCTCTCCAGCATTTATTGCTTGTAGACTTTTGGATAGCAGCCATCCTGACTGGCGTGTAATGGTACCTCATTGTGGTTTTGATTTGCATTTCTCTGATAATGAGTGATGTTGAGCATCTTTTCATGTGTTTTTTAGCCATCCGTATGTCTTCCTTGGAGAAATGTCTGTTTAGTTCTTTGGCCCATTTTTTGATTGGGTCATTTATTTTTCTGGAGTTGAGCTGGAGGAGTTGCTTGTATATTTTTGAGATTAATCCTTTGTCTGTTGCTTCATTTGCTATTATTTTCTCCCAATCTGAGGGCTGTCTTTTCACCTTGCTTATAGTTTCCTTTGTTGTGCAAAAGCTTTTAAGTTTCATTAGGTCCCATCTGTTTATTTTTGCTTTTGTTTCTAAAATTCTGGGATGTGGGTCATAGAGGATCCTGCTGTGATTTATGTCGGAGAGTGTTTTGCCTATGTTCTCCTCTAGGAGTTTTATAGTTTCTGGTCTTACGTTTAAATCTTTAATCCATTTTGAGTTTATTTTTGTGTATGGTGTTAGAAAGTGTTCTAGTTTCATTCTTTTACAGGTGGTTGACCACTTATCCCAGCACCACTTGTTAAAGAGGTTGTCTTTTTTCCATTGTATATCCTTGCCTCCTTTGTCGAAGATAAGGTAACCATAGATTCATGGATTTATCTCTGGGCTTTCTATTCTGTTCCATTGATCTATATTTCTGTCTTTGTGCCAGTACCATACTGTCTTGATGCCCGTGGCTTTGTAGTATAGTCTGAAGTCAGGCAGGTTGATTCCTCCAGTTCCATTTTTCTTTCTCAAGGTTACTTTGGCTATTCGAGGTTTTTTGTATTTCCATACAAATTGTGAAATTATTTGTTCTAGTTCTGTGAAAAATACTGTTGGTAGCTTGATAGGGATTGCATTGAATCTATAGATTGCTCTGGGTAGTATAGCCATTTTGACAATACTGATTCTTCCAATCCATGAACATGGTGTATTTCTCCATCTGTTTGTGTCCTCTTTGATTTCTTTCATCAGTGATTTATAGTTTTCTATGTATAAGTCTTTTGTTTCTTTAGGTAGATATACTCCTAAGTATTTTATTCTTTTTGTTGCAATGGTGAATGGTATCATTTCCTTAATTTCTCTTTCTGTTTTCTCATTGTTAGTGTATAGGAATGCAAGAGATTTCTGTGTGTTAATTTTATATCCTGCAACTTTGCTATATTGGTTGATTAGCTCTAGTAATTTTCTGGTCGAGTCTTTAGGGTTTTCTATGTAGAGGATCATGTCATCTGAAAACAGAGAGAGATTCACTTCTTCTTTTCCTATCTGGATTCCTTTTACTTCTTTTTCTGCCCTGATTGCTGTGGCCAACACTTCCAAAACTATGTTGAATAGTAGTGGTGAGAGTGGGCACCCTTGTCTTGTTCCTGATTTTAGGGGAAATGCTTTCAATTTTTCACCATTGAGGGTAATGCTTTCTGTGGGTTTGTCGTATATAGCTTTCATTATGTTGAGGTATGTTCCTTCTATTCCTGCTTTCCGGAGAGTTTTAATCATAAATGGATGTTGAATTTTGTCAAAGGCTTTTTCTGCATCTATTGAGATAATCATATGGTTTTTATCTTTCAATTTGTTAATGTGGTGTATTACATTGATTGATTTGCAGATATTTTTTTTCCCCATTTATTTTTATTAGTTGGAGGCTAATTACTTTACAGCATTGCAGTGGTTTTTGTCATACATTGAATTAGCCATGGATTTACATGTATTCCCCATCCCGGTCCCCCTTCCCACCTCCCTCTCCACCCCATCCCTCTGGGTCCTCCCAGTGCACCAGGCCTGAGCACTTGTCTCATGCATCCAACCTGGGCTGGTGATCTGTTTCACCCTAGATATACATGTTTCGATGCTGTTCTCTTGAAACATCCCACCCCCGGGTTCTCCCATAGAGTCCACAAGTCTGTTCTATACATCTGAGTCTCTTTTTCTTTTTTTGCATATAGGGTTATCGTTACCATCTTTCTAAATTCCATATATATGTGTTAGTATACTGTAATGGTCTTTATCTTTCTGGCTTACTTCGCTCTGTATAATGGGCTCCAGTTTCACCCATCTCATTAGAACTGATTCAAATGAATTCTTTTTAACGGCTGAGTAATATTCCATGGTGTATATGTACCACAGCTTCCTCATCCATTCATCTGCTGATGGGCATCTAGGTTGCTTCCATGTCCTGGCAATTATAAACAGTGCTGCGATGAACATTGGGGTGCACGTGTCTCTTTCAGATCTGGTTTCCTTGGTGTATATGCTTAGAAGTGGTATTGCTGGGTCATATGGCAGTTCTATTTCCAGTTTTTTTAGAAATCTCCACACTGTTTTCCATAGCGGCTGTACTAGTTTGCATTCCCACCAACAGTGTAAGAGGGTTCCCTTTTCTCCACACCCTCTCCAGCATTTATTGCTTGTAGACTTTTGGATAGCAGCCATCCTGACTGGCGTGTAATGGTACCTCATTGTGGTTTTGATTTGCATTTCTCTGATAATGAGTGATGTTGAGCATCTTTTTCATGTGTTTTTTAGCCATCCGTATGTCTTCCTTGGAGAAATGTCTGTTTAGTTCTTTGGCCCATTTTTTGATTGGGTCATTTATTTTTCTGGAGTTGAGCTGGAGGAGTTGCTTGTATATTTTTGAAATTAATCCTTTGTCTGTTGCTTCATTTGCTATTATTTTCTCCCAATCTGAGGGCTGTCTTTTCACCTTGCTTATAGTTTCCTTTGTTGTACAAAAGCTTTTAAGTTTCATTAGGTCCCATCTGTTTATTTTTGCTTTTGTTTCTAAAATTCTGGGATGTGGGTCATAGAGGATCCTGCTGTGATTTATGTCGGAGAGTGTTTTGCCTATGTTCTCCTCTAGGAGTTTTATAGTTTCTGGTCTTACATTTAGATCTTTAATCCATTTTGAGTTTATTTTTGTGTATGGTGTTAGAAAGTGTTCTAGTTTCATTCTTTTACAGGTGGTTGACCACTTATCCCAGCACCACTTGTTAAAGAGGTTGTCTTTTTTCCATTGTATATCCTTGCCTCCTTTGTCGAAGATAAGGTGACCATAGGTTCGTGGATTTATCTCTGGGCTTTCTATTCTGTTCCATTGATCTATATTTCTGTCTTTGTGCCAGTACCATACTGTCTTGATGCCTGTGGCTTTGTAGTATAGTCTGAAGTCAGGCAGATTGATTCCTCCAGTTCCATTCTTCTTTCTCAAGGTTACTTTGGCTATTCGAGGTTTCTTGTATTTCCATACAAATTGTGAGATTATTTGTTCTAGTTCTGTGAAAAATACCGTTGGTAGCTTGTTAGGGATTGCATTGAATCTATAGATTGCTTTGGGTAGTATAGCCATTTTGACAATATTGATTCTTCCTATCCATGAACACGGTATATTTCTCCATCTGTTTGTGTCCTCTTTGATTTCTTTCATCAGTGTTTTATAGTTTTCTATGTATAGGTCTTTTGTTTCTTTAGGTAGATATACTCCTAAGTATTTTATTCTTTTTGTTGCAATGGTGAATGGTATCGTTTCCTTAATTTCTCTTTCTGTTTTCTCATTGTTAGTGTATAGGAATGCAAGAGATTTCTGTGTGTTAATTTTATATCCTGCAACTTTACTGTATTCATTGATTAGCTCTAGTAATTTTCTGGTAGAGTCTTTAGGGTTTTCTATGTAGAGGATCATGTCATCTGCAAACAGGGAGAGTTTCACTTCTTCTTTTCCTATCTGGATTCCTTTTACTTCTTTTTCTGCCCTGATTGCTGTGGCCAACACTTCCAAAACTATGTTGAATAGTAGTGGTGAGAGTGGGCACCCTTGTCTTGTTCCTGATTTTAGGGGAAATGCTTTCAATTTTTCACCATTGAGGGTGATGCTTGCTATGGGTTTGTCATATATAGCTTTTATTATGTTGAGGTATGTTCCTTCTATTCCTGCTTTCTGGAGAGTTTTAATCATAAATGGATGTTGAATTTTGTCAAAGGCTTTTTCTGCATCTATTGAGATAATCATATGGTTTTTATCTTTCAATTTGTTAATGTGGTGTATTACATTGATTGATTTGCAGATATTTTTTTTCCCCATTTATTTTTATTAGTTGGAGGCTAATTACTTTACAGCATTGCAGTGGTTTTTGTCATACATTGAATTAGCCATGGATTTACATGTATTCCCCATCCCGGTCCCCCTTCCCACCTCCCTCTCCACCCCATCCCTCTGGGTCCTCCCAGTGCACCAGGCCTGAGCACTTGTCTCATGCATCCAACCTGGGCTGGTGATCTGTTTCACCCTAGATATACATGTTTCGATGCTGTTCTCTTGAAACATCCCACCCCCGGGTTCTCCCATAGAGTCCACAAGTCTGTTCTATACATCTGAGTCTCTTTTTCTTTTTTTGCATATAGGGTTATCGTTACCATCTTTCTAAATTCCATATATATGTGTTAGTATACTGTAATGGTCTTTATCTTTCTGGCTTACTTCGCTCTGTATAATGGGCTCCAGTTTCACCCATCTCATTAGAACTGATTCAAATGAATTCTTTTTAACGGCTGAGTAATATTCCATGGTGTATATGTACCACAGCTTCCTCATCCATTCATCTGCTGATGGGCATCTAGGTTGCTTCCATGTCCTGGCAATTATAAACAGTGCTGCGATGAACATTGGGGTGCACGTGTCTCTTTCAGATCTGGTTTCCTTGGTGTATATGCTTAGAAGTGGTATTGCTGGGTCATATGGCAGTTCTATTTCCAGTTTTTTTAGAAATCTCCACACTGTTTTCCATAGCGGCTGTACTAGTTTGCATTCCCACCAACAGTGTAAGAGGGTTCCCTTTTCTCCACACCCTCTCCAGCATTTATTGCTTGTAGACTTTTGGATAGCAGCCATCCTGACTGGCGTGTAATGGTACCTCATTGTGGTTTTGATTTGCATTTCTCTGATAATGAGTGATGTTGAGCATCTTTTCATGTGTTTTTTAGCCATCCGTATGTCTTCCTTGGAGAAATGTCTGTTTAGTTCTTTGGCCCATTTTTTAATTGGGTCATTTATTTTTCTGGAGTTGAGCTGGAGGAGTTGCTTGTATATTTTTGAAATTAATCCTTTGTCTGTTGCTTCATTTGCTATTATTTTCTCCCAATCTGAGGGCTGTCTTTTCACCTTGCTTATAGTTTCCTTTGTTGTACAAAAGCTTTTAAGTTTCATTAGGTCCCATCTGTTTATTTTTGCTTTTGTTTCTAAAATTCTGGGATGTGGGTCATAGAGGATCCTGCTGTGATTTATGTCGGAGAGTGTTTTGCCTATGTTCTCCTCTAGGAGTTTTATAGTTTCTGGTCTTACATTTAGATCTTTAATCCATTTTGAGTTTATTTTTGTGCATGGTGTTAGAAAGTGTTCTAGTTTCATTCTTTTACAGGTGGTTGACCACTTATCCCAGCACCACTTGTTAAAGAGGTTGTCTTTTTTCCATTGTATATCCTTGCCTCCTTTGTCGAAGATAAGGTGACCATAGGTTCGTGGATTTATCTCTGGGCTTTCTATTCTGTTCCATTGATCTATATTTCTGTCTTTGTGCCAGTACCATACTGTCTTGATGCCTGTGGCTTTGTAGTATAGTCTGAAGTCAGGCAGATTGATTCCTCCAGTTCCATTCTTCTTTCTCAAGGTTACTTTGGCTATTCGAGGTTTCTTGTATTTCCATACAAATTGTGAGATTATTTGTTCTAGTTCTGTGAAAAATACCGTTGGTAGCTTGTTAGGGATTGCATTGAATCTATAGATTGCTTTGGGTAGTATAGCCATTTTGACAATATTGATTCTTCCTATCCATGAACACGGTATATTTCTCCATCTGTTCGTGTCCTCTTTGATTTCTTTCATCAGTGTTTTATAGTTTTCTATGTATAGGTCTTTTGTTTCTTTAGGTAGATATACTCCTAAGTATTTTATTCTTTTTGTTGCAATGGTGAATGGTATCGTTTCCTTAATTTCTCTTTCTGTTTTCTCATTGTTAGTGTATAGGAATGCAAGAGATTTCTGTGTGTTAATTTTATATCCTGCAACTTTACTGTATTCATTGATTAGCTCTAGTAATTTTCTGGTAGAGTCTTTAGGGTTTTCTATGTAGAGGATCATGTCATCTGCAAACAGGGAGAGTTTCACTTCTTCTTTTCCTATCTGGATTCCTTTTACTTCTTTTTCTGCCCTGATTGCTGTGGCCAACACTTCCAAAACTATGTTGAATAGTAGTGGTGAGAGTGGGCACCCTTGTCTTGTTCCTGATTTTAGGGGAAATGCTTTCAATTTTTCACCATTGAGGGTGATGCTTGCTATGGGTTTGTCATATATAGCTTTTATTATGTTGAGGTATGTTCCTTCTATTCCTGCTTTCTGGAGAGTTTTAATCATAAATGGATGTTGAATTTTGTCAAAGGCTTTTTCTGCATCTATTGAGATAATCATATGGTTTTTATCTTTCAATTTGTTAATGTGGTGTATTACATTGATTGATTTGCGGATATTAAAGAATCCTTGCATTCCTGGGATAAAGCCCACTTGGTCATGGTGTATGATTTTTTTAATATGTTGTTGGATTCTGTTTGCTAGAATTTTGTTAAGGATTTTTGCGTCTATGTTCATCAGTGATATTGTCCTGTAGTTCTCTTTTTTTGTGGCATCTTTGTCTGGTTTTGGAATTAGGGTGATGGTGGCCTCATAGAATGAGTTTGGAAGTTTACCTTCTTCTGCAATTTTCTGGAAGAGTTTGAGTAAGATAGGTGTTAGCTCTTCCCTAAATTTTTGGTAGAATTCAGCTGTGAAGCCATCTGGTCCTGGGCTTTTGTTTGCTGGAAGATTTCTGATTACAGTTTCGATTTCCTTGCTTGTGATGTGTTTGTTAAGATCTTCTATTTCTTCCTGGTTCAGTTTTGGAAAGTTATACTTCTCTAAGAACTTGTCCATTTCTTCCAAGTTGTCCATTTTATTGGCATAGAGCTGCTGGTAGTAGTTTCTTATGATCCTTTGTATTTCAGTGTTGTCTGTTGTGATCTCTCCATTTTCGTTTCTAATTTTGTTAATTTGGTTCTTCTCCCTTTGTTTCTTAATGAGTCTTGCTAATGGTTTGTCAATTTTGTTTATTTTTTCAAAAAACCAGCTTTTAGCTTTGTTGATTTTTTGCTATGGTCTCTTTAGTTTCTTTTGCATTTATTTCTGCCCTAATTTTTAAGATTTCTTTCCTTCTACTAACCCTGGGGTTCTTCATTTCTTCCTTCTCTAGTTGCTTTAGGTGTAGAGTTAGGTTATTCATTTGACTTTTTTCTTGTTTCTTGAGGTAGGCCTGTAATGCTATGAATCTTCCCCTTAGCACTGCTTTTACAGTGTCCCATAGGTTTTGGGTTGTTGTGTTTTCATTTTCATTCATTTCTATGCATATTTTTATTTCTTTTTTGATTTCTTCTATGATTTGTCGGTTATTCAGAAGCGTGTTGTTTAGCCTCCATATGTTTGAATTTTTAATAATTTCTTTCCTGTAATTGAGATCTAATTTTACTGCACTGTGGTCAGAAAAGATGACTGGAATGATTTCAATTTTTTTGAATTTACCAAGACTAGATTTATGGCCCAGGATGTGATCTATTCTGGAGAAGGTTCCGTGTGCACTTGAGAAAAAGGTGAAGTTGATTGTTTTGGGATTGTTTCTCAGTTATTATTTCACCACACACACTAGCTTATTTTGAAGAAAGTCTGTTCTCAGGATGATTGTTTTCAAACGGCTTAGAACTGGGTTTGCAATAATCAGTGTTGTAGGCACTGGAGACTTCTGGGTGTTGGTATAAAGTGAGCTGTTTTGAAAGGTCACTGGTCATTCTAAAGCTCATCTGTATCTTGTGACATCATAGAAAAATGCTTTATAAATGACTTGTTTTTCACAGAGTCAATAACTAATTACCAGTTTGTACCCTGTAAATAAATCAATATTGAAAAGTAAGTCTGAGTGGTTTCATTGTGGAAATGATTAGCTGACTGACCTGTATACAGACCCTTGGATTACTACTTGGCTTACTTGCTCTGTTTACATTTCTTTTTTAAATTGCTTCCCCTCCCTCCATCATTATCACGATAAAATACACAGATCGAAAAGGTGAGGCAAGGATGTGAATTTAAAAATCATTGATTCTAGAAAATGTTTTTGACTTCTGACTTGTTGAGAATATGAAGCAGTTTTCAGGACACAGAACGGAATCCTTGAAAAGTTGGTTGGGCAGCCGGACAATTATGTAATTCACACTCACAGCAATAAACTGAAAAGAGAAGTGTTTGCAGAATGAAAAAATGGCACTGCTCCACTAGTGTGTTTGAAACAAGTTAACATTGTCTCTGAAACTCAATTTTCCTTCTTGGTCTTCTTCACGGGTTTTTTTTCTTTCTGCAAAGAAACTATTTATTTATTTATTTTGGCCATACCACCCGGGGATTGAACCCAGGCCCTGGAAGTACAAACGTGGAGTCCTAGCCACTAGGTCTTCAGGGAAGTCCCAAAGATCTTTACCATTTAAAAAAATTAAGTTTTCAAGATGAAGGAACTTCCCTGGCCACCGTGAGGACTGTGCCCAGGCTGGAGGCCAGTCCCAGGGGAAACCCAGGCCCTTCTCTCTATTTCCCTCTCCAAGTCCCACAGCAGCGGGCTCCTCTTGGCCAAGTTGTCTGTGCTACTTTTGGCTTGTTTATACACACAGTGCGGTTCTGGCTGGTCCAGGGAGCATGGGATAGTCTATTCTTAACAATATATCCCCAATTTGGGTGCAATAAACTGAGATTTTCATGATTGCTGAGTCTTGAACAAAACACAAATATCTGTTGCCTGGTAGAGTTGAAAATCAAAGTAAAAAACCATCAGAGGAAACAAACGAGTAGCATATGGTAAAGCCAAGAAGTGAAGCTGGCCTCATTCCAGGTCAGTCATGCTCAGTCCAGATGGTAGAAGTTGGGTCTCCTGTGCCCTGATGAGTTTTCAATTCTCATCATTAGATGTTTCATTCCCATCTTCACTGAAATATAATTGACAGATGTGATAGAATGATATATTTATATACATATGCATTGTGAAATAATCACCATAATCAAGCTAATTCACATTTTCTTTTTTTTTTTTTCTGATGTGGTGAGAATAGTTAAGATCTACCCTCTTAGCAAATTTCAGCATCCAATATACTATTGTTAACTACAGTCATATTTGCGATGACAACACCCTTATGGCAGAAAGTGAAGAACTAAAGAGCCTCTTGATGAAAGTGAAAGAGAAGGGTGAAAAAGTTGGCTTAAAGCTCAACATTCAGAAAACTAAGATCATGGCATCTGATCCCATCACTTCATGGCAAATAGGGAAACAGTGGAAACAGTGGCTGACTTTATTTTTCTGGGCTCCAAAATCACCGCAGATGGTGATTGCAGCCATGCAATTAAAAGACGCTTGCTTCTTGGAAGGAAAGTTATGACTAACCTAGATAGCATATTAAAAAGCAGAGACATTACTTTGCCAACAAAGGTCCATCTAGTCAAGGCTATGGTTTTTCCAGTCGTCATGTATGGATGTGAGAGTTGGACTATAAAGAAAGCTGAGCACCAAAGAATTGATGCTTTTGAACTGTGGTGTTGGAGAAGACTCTTGAGAGTTCCTTGAACTGCAAGGAGATCCAACCAGTCCATCCTAAAGGAAATCAGTCCTGGGTGTGCATTGGAAGGACTGATGCTGAAACTGACACTCCAACACTTTGGCCACCTCATGCAAAGAGCTGACTCAGTTGAAAAGACCCTGATGCTGGGAAAGACAGGGCAGGAGGAGAAGGGGACAACAGAGGATGAGATGGCTGGATGGCATCACCAACTCGATGGTCATGAGTTTGAGTAGACTCCAGGAGTTAGTGATGGACAGAGAGGCCTGGCGTGCTGCGATTCATGGGTTCGCAGAGTCAGACACGACTGAACGACTGAACTGAACTGAAGTGCAATGAACTGAAGGTTCTTAGGCAAAGGGAAACACAGATGCTTTTCAGAGGAACCCAACTTCATCCCTGGGGTTAAAAGAATTCTCTCAGATAGAGATTCAAGCCACAATAGAAAAGCACACAACACATGAGGAAATATGTTAATATGAGTGAGACTCATTACTAACAGCAGATTTGGACTGGGAAAGACTTCAAAATGGACAAAATGCTCTAGTTATGAGTTCATCCATGTTGCTGCAAATGGATGATTTTCTTTCTTTTTTTAAGTTAAATAGTATTCCATTGAGCATTTTTGTGTGTATCTCTCTATTTCTGTCTGTATGTCTACCACATTTTCTTTATACATTCATCTACTGACAGGTTGCTTCCATATCTTGACTATTGTGAATAAGGCTGCAGAGAAGGAGGGAGTGCAGATATCTTTTTGAGATGTTGATTGTGTTTCCTTTGGAAATATAGCCAGAAGTGGGATTACTGGATCATATGGTTTTTCTACTTTTAATACTTTGAGAAGCTTTCATACTATTCTCCATAGTGGCGCTACCAATCTACACCCACCAACAGTGTACAGGGGATCGCTTTTTTCCACATTCTCAACACTTGTTATCTTTTGACATTTTGATAGTAGCCATTTTAAAGTTGTGAGGTGATAGCTCATTGTGGTTTTAATTTGCATTTCACTGGTGATTAGCAATGCTGAGCACCTTTTCATGTACCTGTTGGTAATTTTAATGACTCCCTTTTGTTTTTCCACAATAGTAAAAGATGTTTATCAGTTTTCAGAATCAGTAGCCAGACAGAAAGTAAAGGATAATTACTATTGCAAGCCATAGGGGGAACATGACTAATTCAACAATATAAAACATTATGTATAATTTGTCAAGCAGAGTGATGTGGTAAATGGAAGTGCATGCATGCACATGTTTTCTTCCACCCAGCCAGTCTGTGTCTCATGGTTGGTGCATTAAATCCATTTACAGTTAAGGGAATTATCAATATGTATGATCCCATTACCATTTTCTTAATTGAGTTTATTTTGTGTAGGTCTTTTCCTTGTCTTGTGTTTCCTGCCTAGAGAAGTTCCTTTCGCATTTGTTGTCAAGCTGGTTTGCTGGCCCTGAATTCTCTTAACTTTCGCTTGTCTGTAAATCTTTTGATTTCTCCATCAAATCTGAAGGAGAGTCTTGCTGGGTAGAGTATTCTTGGTTGTAGGATCTTCCCTTTCATCACTTTAAATGTATCATGCCACTCCCTCTGGCTCTCAGAGTTTCTATTGAGAAATCAGCTGATAGCCTGATGGGAGTTCCCTTGCATGTTATTGGTCATTTTTCCCTTGTTGCTTTTAATATTTTATCTCTGCCGTTATTTTTGTCAGTTTGATTACTATATATCTTGGTGTGTTCCTCCTTGGGTTTATCCTGCCTGGGGCTCTCTGTGCTTCCTGGACTTGGCTGACTATTTCCTCTCCCATGTTAGGGAAGTCTTCAGCTATTACCTCTTCAAATATTTTCTCAGGTCCTTTCTCTCTCTCTTCTCCTTCTGGGACCCCTAACATGAGAATGTTGGTGCATTTAATGTTTTATCTCAGAGGCTTCTTAGGCTGTCTTCATCTTTTTTATTCTTATTTCTGTATTCTGTCCTGGGCAGTGATATCCACCATTCTGTCTTCCAGGTCACTTGTCCATTCTTCTGCCTCAGTTATTCTGCTACTGATTATTTCTAGTGTATTATTCATCTCTGTTTGTTTGTTCTTTAGTTCTTCTAGGTCTTTGGTAAACATTTCTTGAATCTTCTCAAAAATTGTCTCCAAATTTTTTTCCGTGATCCTGAATCTTCACTATCATTATTCTGAGTTCTTTTATTGGAACGTTGCCTATCTCCACCTCATTTAGTTATCTTTCTGGGGTTTTATCTCGTCCCTTCATCTGGGATATAACTTTCTGCTCTTTCATCCTGATTAACTTTCTATAATGTGATTTTTTTTTTCTAGCTGCTGTGGGATTATGGTTCTTCTGTCTGCCCTCTGATGCAGGAGGCTAAGAGGCTTGTGTAAATTTCCTGATGGAAGGGACTGGTGGTGGGAAAAACTGAGTCTTGCTCTGGTGGACAGGGCCTTGCTCATTAAAGCTTTAACCCATTTAATCTAACTCATTAAAGCTTTATCTGCTGATGGGTGGGGTTGCAATCCCTCCCTGGTAGTTGTTTGGCCTAAGGCAACCCAGCCCTGGGGTCTATGGGCTCTATGGTAGGGTTAATGGTGATCTCTAAGAGGGCTTATGCCAATAGGGAACCTTCCAGGACTGCTGTTACTAGTGTCTCTATCCCTGTGGTGAGCCCCTGTCGACCCACGTCTCCACAGGAGACCCTCCAACACTAGCAGGTAGATTTGGTTCAGTCTGCTGTGGGGTCACTGCTCCTTTCCTCTGGGTCTTGGTACACACAAGATTTTGTTTGTGCCCTCCAAGACTGGAGTCTCTGTTTCCCCCAGTCCTGTGGAAGTCCTATAATCAAATCCCATTGGCCTTCAAGATCAGATTCCCTGGGGATTCCCAGACCCTTTGTCTGATCCCCAGGCTTGGAAGCCTGATGTGGAGTTCAGAACTTTCACAATATTGGGAGAACTTCTTTGGTATTATTGTTCTCCAGTTTGTGGTCACCAACTTGATAGGTATGGGATTTGATTTTATTGTGATTGCGCCCCTCTTATCTCACTGAGGCTTCTTCTTGTCTTTGGATGGGGATATCTTTTTTTGGTGGGTTCCAGCGTCCTGCTGTCAGTGGTCACTCAACAGCTAGTTGCGATTTTGGTGTTCTCACAGGAGGAAGTGAACGCACATCCTTCTACTCCGCCGTCTTGAAACAGATGCCTCACAGCTCCTTGTAAAGAAAGTCTTTTGCTTACTTGTCCAATTTTGTTTTTATTGCCTGTTCTTTTGGTGTCAAATCCAAAATTATTACCAAAACCAACATCAAGAAACTTTTTCCCTATGTTAAGTTCTAGTTGTTTTGCAATTTCCAGTCTTTAACATCACAAGATGTTCATCTGAGCTGCCAGCTTTCCACATTCTGCCATCTGTTATGCAGATAAAATTCCCATACAGTTTCCGTACAACCCTGGGATAAAGTGGCAAAAATTATAAACCACTGGGTGGTAAACCATGCAACTGCTTTTTTTTATATATACGAGATAGTCTTACTAACCTCAGCATAAATATTGAAATTCATATAACATGGATATTGACAAAAACTGCCAAACCCCCTTTTGATATAAACAAGGCCCAGGTGCTCCCAAGACCCACTGGCCATCCTTTGCCTTCTCTTTTTCCATGTTTCTGTTTCGCGCTAAAAGCCTGCTTCCTCCAACATCCTCCATCAGATGAAAACAATAGACCAGACATAGTAGAGATAGTTCTTCACCTGTTATGCTGGCAGCAGCTAATTAACATTATTCAGATCACAGAGTTTTCATTTCCTGCCTATTAATGAGAATGTATCTCTTTACTATATATGGGCATGTGGAGATGTTGTCTGGAGTCCATAAAACAGACCTGACAATTCCAATTTTCTGATTTTAATGGAGTATAATAATGCACCAGAGGTCTTCATTCCCTGCCTTCAACATACACACCACCATAGTTTAACAAATTTGCTTAGCTCAGATTTTCCTAGTTTGCCCACAGAAAATCCAGCCCCTGTCCCTTGGGAAAGGCTGTTAGTCAGGAACAGACATTCTATTAACTATGCACAAAGCACCAGTCAAGGGCTCTTTGGTAGCTACCCTGTATATTGGGTATAGTTCTTTTTCTAAAACTATAAGAAAGGTCCTTCACTCCCACACATTGAATTCTTTTCTGCATATTCATTCTCACATTTACAAATCTCCCAAGGGCAGACAGTTTGCAAAGACCATATGGTAGGGAGACATTTTGCCCTGTTTTTTAAATTCTTTTGCAAAACTGGTATAGGCAAATAGATGATTTATCCAACCAAATATTGTCAAGGGATGGAGCAAATTCTAAATAATTATAGTTGGCCCCATTTCACAGGAAAATACCTTTTATGATTTTTAATATATTTTTGGTATATATATTTTAATGAAATAGTTGCTTCTTGCCTTTTAAATTTTGCTGAACCTAAACTTTCTGTAATGAATCTGTGATACAATTAGAAACATCACTGATTCCTCAATTCCCCAGTGCTCCCAGGGTCTGCTTAGGTATATGGAGCAGTTTCTTAATACACGAAACATCTGACACTGAATTTTTTAGGCTTTCTTTTTTTGTGTTTGCATAGTTTCTTGTCTCTTGGAGCTAGTTCTTATTGTTTGCAAGTGTTCATTTCTAATAGCTTAAAAGATTCTAGATGAAGCCTTACTTGGCTGCAGTAGGTGATTGTTGACACATATCAAGACATTTCTGACCCTCCACACGTATGGCTATCCTGACAGTTTATGTTTCACTCCTCGTATGTAGAAGAGTCTACCTTCACAACTAAAGAACCAAACTGGGAGATGTAGGTGCTGGTGACTGGCAGACTAACTCTCTGGTGGCCCCACATGACATCTTCTCATGAACAGGATTTAAAACCTATAGTTAATAAAATTTAAAAGAGCAACAGTTTACATACTTTGAGTTGTATCCATAAATGAAAAGAATCTAATAAATTGAATTTCTGATTACACAACTACCATCATGAGTGAAGAGTGTCAACTCAAATATCTTCAGGAACCAGCAAATAATATCAGTGTGAAACAGTCAAGTATAAGATACTAGCAGGTGAACCTAGTAGTAGTGTGTGCCCCTCTTAGTAATGTAGATATCTTTAGGAATATTGTGCCTTAGGCAGGCACAGATATGCAAGTCAAATGTAGGCTCTAGAAAATTATCATTATTGTATTTGAAAAATCTTATATTTCTCTTTTGTGTCTTTTTTACTACTCACAGAAGACACTTCACTCCTGATTACCAAATGTGTAGGAATTTCCCCCATCATCAGGCAATTCTCTGAGATACCAGCTAGATGTCCTAGAATTTATCTCAGTTCTGACATAATCTACCTGGAGAGAGCATCAGATCTTGCAAGGCGAGGACTCGGTCCTACAAGTCAGCCACACCTCACGTCAGACACCAATCGAAAGGCCAGGTTGTGCCTCGGCCATGGACTAGAAGTGCCCAGGGTGCCCTTCTTAGTTTAGTTTATTTGCTAGAGTGGCTCACAGAACTCAGGAAAACAGTGACTTATATTTATCAGTCACTTATATTTATCAAAGAAAACAGTATAATTTTGTCCTGGACCTGCTCCTGTTGGACATGCATAAGCACACAGGATTGACCTGCCAGTCACAAATTAGCAGACATCAGCAGTGTTTTCCTCTGTACACCTGGGTCACAGTGTCCCACGGACCTCTTTAGGACCAAGACCTGACTCTAAACATTTCTTACCTTATCACTGTCCCATCTGGGGTAATTTCATATGTTAATGAGTGGGAGGGTTATTCCAATAATCTTTATGGGTTATTTACATAAAGAAAGCTGAGTGCCAAAGAATTGATGCTTTTGAACTGTGGTGTTGGAGAAGACCCTTGAGAGTCCCTTGGACTGCAAGAAGATCCAACCAGTCAATCCTAAAAATAAATCAGCCCTGAATATTCATTGGAAGGACTGATGCTGAAGCTGAAACTCCAATACTTTGGCCACCTGATGTGAAGAACTGACTCACTGGAAGACTCTGATGCTGGGAAAGATTGAAGTCTGAAGGAGAGGGGATGACAGAGGATGAGATGGTTGGATGGCATCACCAACTCGATGGACATGAGTTTGAGCAAGCTCCAGGAGTTGGTGATGGACAGGGAAGCCTGGCGCACTGCAGTCCATGGGGTCGCAAAGAGTCAGACACAACTGAGTAACTGAACCAAACTGAACTGATATTTATCAGTTGAGAAACTTGTCAATCCTAAAGAAAATCAATCCTGAATATCCATTGGAAGGATTGATGCTAAATTTGAAGCTCCAATACTTTGGGCATCTAATATAAGGAACCAACTCATTGGAAAAGACCCTGATGCTGGGAAAGATTGAAGGCAATAGGAGAAGAGGATATCAGAGGATGAGATGGTTAGATAGCATCACCAACTCAATGGAGATGAATTTGAGCAAACTCCAGGAGACAGTGAAGGACAGGGAAGCCTAGCATGCTGCAGTCCATGAGGTCTCAGAGTCAGACATTACTTAGCAACTGAACAACAATAACACAGATCAACTGCCAGGTAGAGAGATACACAGACGTCTGGGAGGATACAAAGCTCAGGAGCTTGTTCCTATGGATTTGGGTTGCATCACCATTCTGGTATGTGAATCTCTTCACCCACCTGGAAGCTCTCAGAAGCCCATAGTTAGAAGCTTCATAGGCACAATGGACCATTGCCTCCATTTCCAGTCCCCCGCCCCCCCACTCTCTTGAGAAATTGGGAGTGAGGGTGGGGCTGAAAGTTTCAAGCTTCTAATCACAGCTTGGTCTTTCTGTGAGAAGCCCCCATCCAGAAGCCCACCCAGACTTACCTCATTAGAGCAAAATGTGCTCCTAGTGCCCTCATCACATAGGAATTAACAAGAACTTTAGGAGTTCTGGGCCAGGAACTTGGGGCAGAGACCAAATTACATATATTCTGTTATCTCACATTAATAATTTCATTTTTAGATTACCTTCATCAGTTTTTTTCATATTAAAGTAATATAACTAAAAGCTTTTGAGTTATTTTTGAGTGCTCTAACAGATTTTTTTTTCTGGGGCATTACCTTTTCTCTCAAAGCATGAAAAAGTACATAGTTAATACCATACGGAGAAAGTGCTTTAATAATTCTTTTCATTGTCCCGCAGTTTGGGGGATGTTTAGGACACCCAGGAAGGAAGAAGCATGTGGAGGTTCTGAACAGGGGCCCTGGGCTCAGATTGCAGGGCTGCACATCCTTTCTCCTCTAGCCCCAGACTGAACAATCCCAGTCAGTCATGTTTCCCAGGCTCCCTGAGACTTGGCTTCTTCATCAGTAATATGGATGGGAACAATGCCTGCTTTACCAATAGATGTACTTCCTTGGTAGCTCAGATGGTAAAGAATCCACCTGTAATGCAGGAGTCTGTGGTTTGATTCCTGGGTTGGGAAGATCTCTGGAGAAGGGATAGGCTACCCACTCCAGTATTCTTGGGTTTCCCTGGTTACTCGGCTGGTAAGGAATCTGCCTGCAATTCAGGAGACCTGCGTTTGATCCCTGGATTTGGAAGATTCCACTGGAGAAGGGCATGGCTAGCCACTCCAGTATTCTTGCCTGGATAATCCCCATGCACAGAGAAGCCTGGTGGGCTACAGTCCATGGGGTCACAAAGATTTGGACATGACTGAGTGACTAAGCACAGCATAAATAGATCACAGGAGACAGGCAAAGGACTTTGAGCCTGGCAAATATCAAAGTTTAATATGTGATAATTATCATGATCACCATCATCATGGCATTGTATTTGGTCCAGGAAATGATGTTTTCATTCTGTGATTCCTCACAGCTTTCAGTGGAGTTGCCCCGGGCTCTCCACCCGTCGAATCAGTGGCAGTCTTTGTTTCAGGAGGAGGATGAGTAAGACTTAGAACAAGACCTCAATTAAAGCACTAAATTAATTTTTGTAAATCTTTAACAGAAACAACAAACGAGGAAGCAAGACATTCACTTTCAGGAGTTGGGCTTTGTTAAGAGAGACAAGGATTTGTGTTTCCAACGGCCTGGAAAGTGGAGCACTTGGGCCTTGGGTCCACGCTGTAAATCAAATGACAAGGAAGAACGCGCAATGATGCACGTGGTCTGCCTCCACACTGGGAAGAGATACCTCCCTGGAGAAGGGAGAGCCAGGAATGGAGAAGATGAGCCAGTGCAAAGGCTGTTAGACACCAAGAAAATGACCTCTCTGGGACCCCTTCCTTGACCCCCCAGTGTGTGTAAGGCTCCAAAAGCACAGGGGGCTACCTTGAGCTCCCATCTGGAGCTGGAGGCGCAGACAGCTCCCCCGATGACCCTGTGACCGCCTGAGCCGCAGGAAAGCAGCATCCTGGAGCCCCCTCAGCAGGAAGGTGCGTACATGCCCAGAGGGGTGTGTGTGTGTGTGTGTGTGCGCGTGCGTGTGTGTGAAGGGGGAGGGCCCAGGAAGATTTATTTAATTCTTGGCCAGACTCTATTTCAAACCAGAAATGACTGAGTTTTGTTGAGCTGGCAGGATGGTTTTTTCCTACTGCCAGGCAGAAACAGGGGCTTGAGTATGACACTGACTTGCATGAAAATAAAGTCACCAAATTCAGTCTTGTGACTGTTTATGATTCTTCTTTATTCACTGATTTCCCCAAAGGTGGTTTTTGCGCCTTCCCTTTGCTCCGGAGCTCTAGTTACTAAGGAAACAACATCACCGACTTAACAATGGTGTACTCTCTCCATGGGGTCTGTACATCTGGTTTTCTCTGCCCTTGTCTCCTCTCTGCATGTTACAGCATGTGAAAGGAGGAGTGTTTCAGCCTCCGCTAAGCTACAGCTCAGTTCTTGCTTGGATTCTAACCTCACACTGATTCCTCGTGACCAGAAACACGGTGCTGCCCAGCTGCCCAGCATGTCGGTAAGCTCCATCCCCTGGCCTCGCTCTCCAAGCAAGTCCTGGCGGCGTCTTATGGGAACTGGAGCCCACGAAGCCCTGCTAGTCGGCTCTTTCCCAGGAGCCACACTTTCAGTTATGTAGACGAGATTAAGGTGTCAGAGATCTCTTGCTTCAGTCTCTTCTACACTTCTCAAGCTGACATCTACTTTTTAAGTTAAAAGACTTTGGGAGATGTATATATGTGTGAAAAGAATATTTATTGAGTAGAGAATTTTCAATTGTATGGAAAAGTGAATATCAACCCAGAACTGTTTTATGGTGGCATAGGACACATTTTTACAAAGGTGGGCTTACCTATGAAAGCCACGGAACCAAGAGGAAAAACATCAGTGTGAGCAGTTTTTGTGACTAGTTATCCGTTTCAGCAGGTGAAGAAGCCCCTCCATCCAAAATGGACAGTGTTGTCAAGAAGAGTATGCACTCTGGAGAGGGAGCCTAGCAGAGCCATGGGCCAGTGGCGGTCCAGCTGGGGCGTTTGCACTAGTGGTGCTCCGGGCTGGATGTTTCACTGGTTAGTCCTGCTGTCTGGTGCCCTGGAGCATCCACGCAGAAGCGAGCAAGCCCAGGATTGCTGCCCTTCCTCTCTGCTTGCTCTTCGCTTCCAAGGCAGGAAGCTCTTTTACTAGAGGGAGCACTGAGATAGCAGATTAAGGCCTTGCACAAGGAGAAAAAAGAAAAAGAGATTAGGGAATCCAGGAGAAAATCCCAACCTGTCTCGAAGTCCTTGCTCATCCCAAGCATAAATGCCAGCATTAACGTGCTCCAGGTAAATACAGAGGAACCAAAATAATTACATGCTCAGCACTGAGTTATCGTGAGGGAGAATTTTGTTACTTGTGGCCAGATATTCCTATTGCTGCTATGAACCTTCAGATTTAAATCTGTAGGAAACATCAATTCTTGACTGCAAAAAGATGCTTGTCCTCTCACATTCTTCCCCTCTGTAATCCCTAGTCAAATTCATACATAGCAAACTAGTTATAAAAATGATTCTTCCCAAGTGGAGAGGACTACAGGAAAAGAAACTATCAATATCTAATGTAGAAATACAGTGAGAAAAATTTCAAGATGAAGGTGAAACTTGGAGATAATACTGAGGCACTTCATCCAGTCTTCCTGACTATAGTTTTTTCATCCGAATCCATAAGCAGAGCAGTGGGGGAGGGATGGGGACACAGCATTCAACTCTGCAGTGATGGAAATCCTCCAAGTTCGGGCCGTCCAACACGGTAGCCTACTGAGCACTTAAAACATGACTTGCATGAATGAGGAACTGTCTTTTAGTTTTATTTTAGCTAAGTAAATTAAAATTTAAAATTAAATTGCCATACAAACCTCATGATTTTGAACTGCAGTGCCCCAGAGGATTTCCAGTCCTTGGTTATAAAATGCTGCTCCTTCAGTAAGGGCAAAGAAACACCAAGGGACTGGGAAAGAAAGGGGCCTCAACAGAGGCATAGGCATAAGGTAGGCCACTACACTTGACCTTGGTGGTGACCCTGTTTGGAGCCTCAGAGGATTTCAGAAGCTGACACTGGGAGAATGGAAATGGGCTAAGATACCCTTTATGATTCTCTTCCAGGCTCATGAGAATTCTACTCCATTCATTGCATGTAATTGAAGTTTCTCCGTTCCTCCAGACATTTTTTCTCATTTGGAGAAGTGCTGGTTGCTAGGAGACTGAATTGCCTTTTCAAGTAGAGTATTTTAGAGAGGAACAATTCACATGATTTTCTTCTTTAGTAAAATGAAAATTTGTAAAATGTTTGAATGCATAGTGAAAAAGTCAAGCTTTTACATTTCTTTATCTATTTGTTTTAGCAGTCATAGAAACTTTCATTTACTTTTCCCACTGCCTCACTCTGCAAGAAAGAAGACAAACACTGACTGCCTTTTCTGTAGAATTTATTAAGGAAGAGTGACATTCCCAGACTTCCTCCCAGGGATGGGAAGGTGATATCTACTTCACTTACTTCACAAGGGAGCTGTAAGTGAGAGTCAAAAATAATAACATTTATAATGGAAATGGGAATTGTAAAACACTATCTACCAAAAATATATTAATATTGCACTCAATTGCTCATGGTTTTATCCAACTATTTCTTACCATGATTTTCATAAATTTATAAAATCAATCCTTCTGAACACATCATTTAATAAGCAAAGAAACTAAAACTTTGAAAAATGAATAAATTCTCCCAGGCTTCTAACATCCAGGCAAAGATTTCACTGTTCTACAGTGATTTCTTGAGGGATAAGAATAAAACTCGTTTAAATGTTCAGGCGAACTTATGTAATCACTGTCAATAACATTTGAATCCTGCAAACATAGTTGTGTGAAATAAGATTTCCTATATAACTCACCCAATCTGATGTCTGACATATAATCAGTGTTCCATTTAAAAATAGCTATAGTAATGATGACAATAACTTAGCAAGTAAAGATCTTTTCTTTCAAATTGCTTGGCCCTTGCTTTAAAAATCCAGTTGCAGTTATCTTTTTTTTTTTTTCACTAACAGAATTCTCTAATTTCACTAACAGAATTCTCTGAGTTTTGTTTGAAGAAATTTGACAACATTAATTGATAGAATCTGTGGTGTTTCCTTCCCTTTTTGTGTATCTGAGCTGCAGAAGAATTCATCAAACAAGGAATACGAGTATTTGTTTTACAAAGGAAGAATGTATAATGTAGTTGAAAGAGCTATTTGATAATTCTATTAGATGCTGTATTTTTCCAGGTTAACTATGGCTTTTGAGGAGCTCGAACACCTTAGAGCTAAGTGTCAGTCTGACAAGCATCCTAGAGGGCTTCTTCCTGGAAGGAGCTGGTAAAAGCCAGCACTTTGACACGGTTACACTCTAAAGATGACACTGGTTTACCAACAGCATCCCACAAACACAAACAACTTGCCAGCCATCGCCAAGGTCTCTGGACCTACCCTGAGGTTCTCAACCTGTCTGCCCAAAGCTCAGAACTGCCTAGAGCTTTTATAAACACCCAGGCCTCTCCCTTGGCCAATAAGTACTATCTTTGGGAGGTGGGGCAGGTCCAGGCAGCTTTAAACCCCCGGGGTGAACCTAATGTGCAGCTGTGTTAAGAACAAGCATATGCAGGAGTTCTGATTTCAGGTTTCCCTTGCTTAAGACAAGCACTTCCAGGCCCACAGCACCACTCTGGCCCCCGAATAAAGACCTCTGAGAGCAGAAGTCCTCTGCACCACCTAACAAGAGATCGCACCTGTAGGATGCACGCAGACTGTCTGCTTGCTCCTGTCTTCCCCCCCTTGTAACCCAGCAGGACCCTGTAGGCCTTCCAAGAATAGACCCTCACCCATGTACTCTGCCTGCCTTTGTCTGTAGAAAAACTTAAATCAAAGAATAAATTTAATCGGAGGAGAAAATGCAGAAAGGAAAATGGTTGACAAAATAATACTTTTGTCATTAAATGCAAGGACTGTTAGTTCTTCCTCAAGGACTCTAGGTAATATTCTGAGCCATGTCCCTTGAGCTGCTTTGCAGATACTGAAATCCCCACCAGGTGGAAAAACTTAACTATATGCTGCCCACAAGCATGCAGACCCCAGACTGGTTGGAGACAGAAGGTTGACGTGCTGACTTTAGATTACCTCACCACCAGTGAATCCAGAAGACTGTCCATGAGCTGATGAAGCCACCCTGCTCCTTGAACACTGTGAACTCCTCAGTAACCCAGCCAGGGTGGGTCACACAGTCTTGAAGGCTTTAGCCTGCTGCGTCTCCCTTTGGCTGGCAAAGCAACCAAGCAATTCTTTCCTGCTTCACCCCAAACTCTGGCTCCATATGTCTATTCTGCACCTGTGAAGAAGAGGTCGAAATTCAGCAACACTCCCGTCTCTCCCTCTCTTTCCTCCCACCATGCCACCCTCGGTCGTGATCTTTATTCTCTAATTCACATCATTCTCCTTTTCCCTGTCCCTCCCCCAGCACTCTCAGTTCTGCTCTGAGAAATCCCCCTCCTTGATGCGCCTTTGTTTTCTTCCTTTGCCCACCTTCTGTCAGTCTGTCTTAAGAATCTTTCCTGTGTTCCATTTCTACATGTTTGTGACATTTGTGGGCCAAGCTAAAAGCTTGGGGTGGGGGTGGGGGAGTCATTGGTCCAGACTTGCATAGAAACACTGAAAAGATGTGGGTTCAAAAGGAATCAGTGCCACTGCTTTAAAGGCTTTGAAAGTAGCTACAAGTCCCATTTGGAATGTCTTCATCCTCCTCTAACTAGACTTGTTTTCCTTAAGCACCATTATTCCAAACAACACACTGTTTTGTTTTTAAGCATAGCTTAAAGCTCTTCTCTTTTAATTAAGGGCATTGGAACATTACTCTGCTATTATTTCACTGCTTTCAGATTAAATTCTCCCCTTCTGTAGCTGGATGCCTGTAATCCCCATGGCAGTAAAGAAGTGGGAGATGGAGAAATTTAAAATATGAAGGAAAAACTTGTTTAAAGTCATCAGGAGAGTAAGGCATTATTATTATTAGTGTCCATTTGACATCCCTTCCTCCCTGGAGTCTTTTGAGGATTTCCCATCTAGGCCATTTTGGGGAGGTTGCTCATAAATTGATTTCACTTGCAGGAGACACAGGTTCAGTCCTTGATCTGGGAGGATCCCACATGCAGGGGAGAACTAAGCCCATGCACCACAACTATTGAGGCTGTGCTCTAGAGTCCAGGACCCCCAACTACCGAAGCCTTCACCCCCCACAGCCTGTGCTCTGTAACGAGAGAACCCACCGCGATGAGCAGCCCCTGACCACAGCTGGAGAGCACTCCTGACTTGCCACAACCGGAGAAAAGCCCATCCAGCAATGAAGAAGCAGCAAAGCCAAAAGTAAATTAACCAGAAAACTGTTTTTAAAATAAAGTAAAAAATAAGAAATAAAATGCATGCTGAAAGGCATTGGTCTCTGTGTCTGAACTCTCACTGAAACTGGTTGACAGGTTTCTGGAATTTTCACTCAGCAGTTATTTGTGTCCATCTCTGCCTTTGTGCTCCTGAGTCCCTCTCATTGGAATTCTTCTCCAGTTCTTCTCCTGTTTTTCCCAAGAGCAGCTGACATTCTGCCCTGGTTTTGCCATCTCTGACGCTCTTCCTTTAGGTATCTCACTGAACTCTAGAAGGAGTGGCTTAAAACTAACCTAAATAAGAATTTGATTCCTTGAGATTGTTGTGAATGCATGCAGAAATGAATTTAGTGCATCAGGACCTTTTTTTAATAAAAGAAAGGAAAAAAGATTAAATAATTGTTAAGCTGGTCCAGGTTCCCTGGGTTTTTACTGACTGACCTAGGAACCCAAATAAAAGAGAGGCAATTTTTTTAAAAATGCATTCTGAGTTCCTAATAGCCAATTTGCAGCAAATACATGGCACAAAATTGGCACATAACTAGTCAGTATATAGCTACTGTTCTGGAAGTTATGAACTAGGGACTGCCTCACGTGAACAAACAAGATAAATTTGCCTTGGAAAGTCTTCTTAGCGTGTGGAATTCTTAAATCACACTGGCTAAAAATATTTGGAGAATAGACATTGAAGGAGTTGGTGGTGAAAGAAGCCAAAAAGTAGGACCATAACAGGAAGCTTAATGGGTTACAACATCTTCCAGCTCCAATCCATGAGCACTTTCTGCCAGGGCCACCCTGTGCCCACACTTCCTCACTGTCACCATCAACAATGTACCAAACACTGACAACCCAAATCCCTCCAGGAAGCCAATGGTAGGGGGGAAAAAAAAAAACAAAAACAGAATTTAATGTGCTAAAGATCAAAAGTTTAGGAAATAATAATATTTAAAACTAAGTTAAAAATGGAGAAAAAAATATACAAAATGGACCAAAAAGCCAAAGTTATATTAAAACAGCTCAAAGAATAACTTGGAGAATAAAATTTAAAATAATGCAGATTATACTTAAATAAAAATTTCATAAAGAGTATTTTGAGGAGATATTACAACTGATACCACAGAAATATAATGGATCATAAGAAAGAGACTATATGAATAATTATATACCAACAAATTGAACAACCTAGAAGAAATGGATAAATTCCTAGAAACATACAACTTCCCAGTCATGATGATACAGAAAATCTGAACAGAGATGCATTAAATCAGTAGTCAAAAATCTCCCAAGAAGCAGAAGTCCCAGATCAGATGACTTCACTGGTGATTTCTACCAAACATTCAAAGAATAATTAATATCAATCCTCTGTCAAGGGAGTTTGTAATTTCCTCAGTTCTGTCTCATCACAATAAAAATTTGAAGCAACGGACGGACCAGCGTTACAACCCTCAGACAGACTAGTGTTTCAGCTCTGTGGTACAGCTCAGTTTTATTTAGAAAGTAAAGGAAAATACATCCTCGAGGTGTGAGGGAATGCCGATCCAAAAGACGCAAAGAGAAGAGAGGCCCTAGGCCAATTTTGGCTCCTCTTTTTATATTTTTTTTCTCCTCCCCCTGGGCCTGCCCTATGTAAATTGGGCTAGCCAGGAGGGCTGTTTGTTTTACCTGAGGTCCTCACTCCAGTCCTCCGACCCTCCTGTGTTCTATTTATGGAGGCTTTTCCCTTCCTTGTCTTTTAGCCACCGCCATTCTGGACTCCTTTATCCTATTCTAACTCCCTAACATTCCCCTCTCAAGAGATAGAAGGCCCAATTCTTTGGGAATAGGGATGTCGAGGTGTTTCTGGCTACTTCCTGCTGAATTGCGAGAGTGAGGGGCCTTTGTACCCACCTCTTGCTAGTATCAAGCATCAGAGTCCTTATAGTGGTGTCCATCTAAGGGTGAGTGACATTTTCTGTGGTCAGCTGTAGTTTTATATATCCTTGTGGGACTGGCACTATTGTAGCTTGTTGACCTGCGCAGAGACAAAATGGGTTAGACAATTGATAATACCTGGGGAAATCGTAAGCAGATCATGGTGATGACAGGGATTAGCAGGGGCATTAACCAACTCCAAATTCCCATCACCAGGAGAATCGCCCAAAGAGAGATTGTAGCCACCCCGAGAACTCTCCAGTTCATTCTTCGAGATCCTGTAGGGCCTAAATGTCTTTCTTGAGGACTGTGAGACTTTCTTTAACTTAGCTAGAGGTATTTGCCCAGAAACAATTTGTCTCAGTCAAGATGGCTCAAGTCCCTCCTTGTTCAGGGATCAGGAGATCTAGCTCCTATTTTGGAGTACGACCCCTGCCAAACTGTGTTGTCTCTTTAGAGCTGACCTGAGAAATCTTATCCCCAGAAACTTAATTTTTGGGGTGTTTACCAGAACGAGAGTAGCACTCACTTGTAGCCCTGAATAGGTATCTGAGATCTCCCAGGGGCTCACAGGTGGATTGAGTGTGCGCTTCTGTTTTCTTCCACAGCTTGACTCATGAGTAGTGAATCCAGGAGTCATGTCCTGGTACCCTGACTGCTGTGGGGGTAGAAAGTATTACAGCCTTCCATGTGGGCTGGAGCTGAGCCTTTGGGGACACGTCTTTCCAGACTTTAATTAGGACTTGAGTCCCTGGAGCATATAGTGGTGACTTTTTAGAATCTTTTGGGTCTAGGTTAGAATCTTTGGTGTCTAGGTTGACACCCCACAAGTGTATGTCCTGTTGGAATTGCCCAGTGGCTATGGTATAAGACTGGAGGGTCTGAGCCTCTGGATTTGGAAGAGGTCGTTGACATAAACAGAAGGTCTCCCACATAGCATCTCATAAGGACTAAGACCAACCTGTTCCTTAGGGGCAGTACGGGTACAGAGGAGAGCTGTTGGTAAAGCCTCCTTCCATCCCAGGGATATGGTATCCCTGAGGGATATGGGGATATCCCATCCTGAGTTATCTTTTTTATCGCTGATTTTAAGGTTTGGTTGGCTCTTTCTACTTTTCCTGAAGACTGAGGCCTACAGGCACAATGGAGATAATAAGTAATGCCCAATGCTTTAGAGACCCTTTGGGTGACCTTAGAAGTAAATGATGTCCCATTGTCACTTTGTAATGACCTGGGCAGACCAAATCTCGGAATGATTTCATGGAGCAGTTTTTTTTTACCACCTCCTCAGCCTTCTCAGTCCAGATGGGAAAGCCTTCAGTCCATCCTGTGAATGTATCTATCATGACTAATAGATATTTATACCCTTGAGAAACTGGCATCTGCCAGTCCTCTCTTGGGTAGGTCCTACATCGTTGGATGGGCTGGGCCAGCTGAGGTCTTTGAGTTCCTTGGGGGTTGTTTAATTGGCAAGTGGGACAAGAGGAGACTACTTGCCTTATAGTTGTTTGGAGGCCTGTTCCTCTGAAGGACATTTTTAGTAATCCTTGGAGGGCCTTTTCCCCTAAATGAGTGGTGGCATGTAAGGAGTTAACCAACTTCCACTGGAGGTTCCCAGGCAGAAGAAGGAGTCCCTCCTTGTGGAACCACCCTATATGATCTTCTTGAAAGCCCTCACTCTTAGATTTAAGAGTCTCACCTTCAGTATATGAAGGAGATTCTGGCAAGTTAGTCTGTGGAACTAAGGTGGCAATCCCTATTAGGTCATGGTTCTGTAATGCTGCTCTCTTAGCTGCCTGATCAGCTGCTTGGTTCCCTCGTGCCACTTCCATGCTCCCTTTTTGGTGTCCTTTACAGTGGGAGACTGAAACCTCAGTGGGCAGATGGACTGCCTCCAAGAGTCTAAGGATTTGATCACCATATTTGATTGGGGACCTTCAGATGGTCAAGTGGCCTCTTTCTTTCCAAATAGCAGCCTGAGCATATAGCACCAGAAAGGCATACTTGGAGTCAATGTAATTGGCTACTCTTTTTCCTTTTCCCAGCTCCAAAGCTCGAATCAGGGCTATCAGCTCACCTAATTGGGCTGAAGTACCTGGTGGCAAAGGTTTAGCTTCCATGGTCTCAAAATTGGAGACTACGGCATATCTGGCTCTTCTTTTTCCATCCAAGACAAAGTTGCTTCCATCAGTGTACCAGATTTCCTCAGGGTTGGTCAGAGGATCTTCTGACAATCCCACTTGGGGTTTTGTCCAGTGGTCCAAGGTTTCTAGGCAAGAGTGAAAGGGGAGAGAGCCTTCGGGGGTAGGCAGGAGGGTGGGAGTGTTAAGAACCTCACAAGGGGATATAGTCAGGCCTGGATTTTCCATCCACACTACTTGATATCTGAGGATTCTTTGATCAGACATCCATAAATGGCCTCTCCCATTTATGAGTTGTTTCACTTGGTGGCTGGTAAAAATAGTTAGTTTGCCCCCAACCCCCATCTTCTATCAGCATTGCAATAGTTGCAAGATTTCAAAGGCAAGGAGGCCAGCCTCGGGTGGTTGGGTCGAGCCTCTTGGATAAATAAGCTACAGGATGGGGCTCAGGTCTCAACATTTGAGTTAACACTCCCAAGGCTATTCCTTCTTTTTCAGGGACATAAAGTTGGAATGCTTTTTTCTGGGTCTGGCAACCTCGAGGCAGGTACTTGAGTTAAGGCTCGTTTTGGTGTAGCCTCTGCCTTCCTTTGAGGAGCTCCCCATGTCAATGGATTGCATCATCCCGTCCCTTTAAGCTTCCATATAACGGCTGGGCAATTAGACCATAGTTGGGTATCCAGATTCTACAATACCCAGTTAGTCCCAGGAAAGCTCCTTATTGTTTTTGAGTCGTGGGGGAGGACAACTGGAGAATTCCTTGTACCTGATCAGAGGACAGCCTCCTGGACCCGTGTGTAATCTGAACTCCCAGGTAAGTGACCTTTGTCTCGACCATCTGTGCCTTAGCACAGGAGACTTTATATCCCCTCTGTGCCAAAAAGTTTAGAACCTGACTTGCATGTTGTTGGGCATTTTTCTCATCTGGAGAGCAGATTAGTAGGTTATCTACATATTGCAATATTTTTCTATTAGGTCCCTGGTCCAGATCTAGGAGATCCCGGCTAAGGGCCTGTCCAAACAGGTGGGACTCTCTCTGAACCCCTGAGGTAATACTGTCCAAGTCATCTGTTGGTGTTTTTGTCCTGGAGCCTCCGTCTTGAAAGCAAAAGACATTGGGATTCTTGAGCCAGTGTATGCAAAAGAATGCATCTTTGAGATCCAGGACTGTAAGCCACTTGGCACTGGGTGGGATTTCTCCCAAGATTACACAGGGATTGGATGCTGTGGGATGGAGGGAGACTACAGCTTCACTTATGATCCTGAGATCTTGAACCATTTGCCGGGTTCCATCCTTTTTCTTTACGGGGAGGGTCGAGGTGTTACACAGCAAATAGGTGGGGACCGATAGCCCATAGGCAAGGAATTTATTTATTAGAGGCTGCAGTCCTGCATGAGCTTCTCTTCTGAGGGGATACTGTTTCTGGTTAGGAAACCGAGTGGGATCTCAGATGACAATGATGAATGGTTCAGCTTGTTGGGCCCATCCAGGATTGCCCTGGTCCCACACCTGGGGTTTAATTTTGTCCTCCCATAGTTTTTGGTCTCTCTCTATTGGATAGGGTGTAATGGGTTCCTCAGTAGTAACCAGAAGCTCTAGGGCTTTAGGGGCTGAAAAGCTTCCTACAACAAGGGTGGTCCCCAGTTTAGTGAGTATATCTCTTGCCAGTAAGGGAGTAGGACACTCCGGGACCACCAGAAACTGGTGGGAAACTATTTTAACATCCCGGCAACAAAGAAATACTTGGGTGAATCTTTTTGTAATCATTTTTCCTGTAGCACCCAAAATAGTACAGGTTTGGAAGGATAAGGCTCCTGAGTAGGAGGTCAGGACAGAGTAGGTAGCCACCATGTCAACCAAGAAAGTCTCGGACCTACCTGCCACATCCAGTTCCACCCTTGGCTCCAGTTCCATGATGGTTATCTGAGACAGGCGGGCTGGCTGGAGTGGGCCTTTTCAGTCTTATTGAACCATTGTGAGGGAAGACTTGGCACTTGACCTTGAGGCTCTTGGGCCCCAAGGGCAGAGTGCTGCCCAATGTCCCAATTGATGGCATTTGTAGCAAGCCATTTTAAGAGTCTTGTCACGGTTTGGATACTCTTTGGCCCAATGCCTCACCTGTCTACAGATTAGGCATTTGCCTCATGCCTTGTCCTTCAAGGATTTGGGGTGTGCCATAGGGCTTCCCTGAAGTGCGGCCAGCATCTGGGCATGCCTTGTCTCTTTCATTTTCTCCCTTTCCTGGGCCTTGGCCTCCCTCTCCTGTTCTCTGTTATAAAAGGTATTGGTGGCTGTCTGGACCATCCCATCTAAAGAGGGAGCAGGGTCCTGCTGCTGTAGCTGTTGTAACTTTATCCTGATGTCTGATGCACATTGGGACAGGAATTGGTCCTTTAAAATCACTATCCCTCGTAAGAGTCTAAGTACAGATTGGTAAACTTTTGGAGGGCTTCTTTTAGCCTTTCCAGAAAGGCAATGGAGTTCTTGTTGGGCTCCTGAGTTATTGCTAAGCCTCAGGCATAGCTGATCACTTTTTGCTGGGATGCTTTCAGTCCTGCCTTCACACAGATCAGGAAATGATCCCTCTCCCAGATGTGCTCAGGGTCATTATAATTCCAATTAGGATCTGAGGAGGGGACTACAGTTTCCCCTACTGGCTATTTATCGCTTGACATGTGAAGCCCTGTAGCATCCCTTCGGACTTCCCTTAAGACCCTAGCATGCTCAAGGTCAGATAAAGTTTGACTAAATATGACCATGATAGCCTTCCATTTCAAGTCAAAGGCCAAGGTAATGTGTTGGAATGTATCTATATATTTGCCTGGGCCATCTGTGTAACTTCCCAGGTCTTGTTTGATCTGTCTTAGTTCTAAGAAAGGGAAAGGCTTATGGACCCGGGTTGGTCCGAATTCTCCTCCAGTTTCAACTAAAGGACATACTCGAGTTGGCTTTTGTGGAGGGGGTGCTCCTGGATATGGGAGCAAGTTTGGGTACAAAGAAGGAGAACCAGGCAACTCGGGAGTCATGGGAGGTGAGACTTCATGGGATGGGGGTGAGGGATTCCTTCTCATCTGCCTAGTAGTGTCACTTCTAGGGCATACAACAATCTCATACTTAAGACAGAGTTCCTTCATATCTTAGTCAAAAGAAAATTTGGACATAGGGGATCTCTGTCCATTTCCCTTGTCTTTTGCAGAATAAGTCTAGCTTCAGGATGATATTGTAATTTAAACTCCCATCCTCAAGCCAGTTTTCCTTGTCCTCCAGAGGATACTGTGGCCATGCAGTAGCACAAAAGAATTTTAAGCGACTTCTCCTTAGAGTTAGAGGATTGAACAGATTCCATTTATCAAGGATGCATCTTAAGGGTGTCTGTCAGGAAGTGGATTGGTTATTTCCCATCTGAAAGACAGTGATGACAGGGAGGAAAAGAAAAAGCTAATAGGCCTTCTTCAATTTCCATGGGTGGACTTCCTTAGGGGTAAGTCTTTTTGAACCTTATCCTACCCAGTACTGTTGCAGCCTGAGAGCCAGGTGTCCCTGGGTCAGGGTGCAGATCCCCAGGCAAGCTGAGGCATGACAGCCTCCTGGAGATCAAATCCCCGGGCAGGTCGAGGCATGTCCACCTCTTGAGAATTGGGTCCCTGGGCAGGTCAAGGCATGTCCACCTCCTGGAACCCCTGGACTGGCAGATCCCCGAGCAGGTTGAGGCTTGACAACCTTTTGAGGACCAGATCCCTAGGCAGGTTGAGGCAGGTTGACCTCCTGGGACCCCCGAACTGGAGTTGGGCATCCCCAAGGTCTCCAGTGTGACCAGTGCTGGGAGGATTAAGGGGTTGTGATTTTAACTCATTGCCAGTTTGTTCACTGCAGATGGGAATAGATATAATGATGTAAAGCAATCCAAGCATGTGCCCTGAGACTGGGAATCTGGTGAAGCAGCCATAAGCCTTATCCTCTTGTTGCTCTGAGGGAATGTAAGTCTCTGATTTCCTCCCCTAGTCCTCCACAAGAGCAGTTTAGGGTGTCTCCAATGGTAAACACTCCATTGTCACAGGCCCACTTTAGGTAAGAGCAGAAGTAATGACAAAGGAGTGGGTTATCTGGCCCTGTTAGAGGCATTAAAGTATTTTAATAATAGACTGGGTGGAGCAATGTTGCCTACAAGTGGGGCAGGGTCCTGGTTGTAGGAGTTAGTAAGTGGCTTAAGAACAAATTGATAAGAGGCAACAGACCAGATGTTCCATAAAAGTGAAGTGGAGATTTGATCTGGGGTATGTTTGTAACTTTTAGGAGAAGGGTGGTAAGGGTTTGGGCCCAAATGGCCTGCAGGGCTAACTCCCAAAGTGACAAACATTATCCCTGGAAGCCCAATTGCCCTTGAAGGGATGCCACCAACAGATGGACTTCTAGCAGGCATTGTGTGACTGTCACCCGCCATCTCTGGGTTCACCTAGAGATGCTGTAGTTGCACATGTTGTAGGAAACATGGAAGATGAAGGCCTGAGTATCTAGAGGGATTGGATATTATAATTTCCCTCCCAAGGGCCAGCTATTTTCTGGTTGTCCCTCCAGACGGTTGTAGTGGCAATGTTGTGGGCCTAGATGGGGCTCAGGAAAGGAGCATGAAACAGGAGGGAAGGGGCAGGACACTACTTTTGAAAGAATGACATAGCCCATGGGCATAACATTAACTGATTAAAATCAAATGGGTCCAAGATGACAAGTCAAATTCAACTAAACCTTGATCCCCAATGTGCAAGCTAAATGACACACCCAGAAGTGGCAGGACAGCTCCAAGTCACTGTCAAAAGACAGAGGAGTGGGTGGTTCCCCAGTGGTTGGGATGATCCTCCCACTCATTAGCATATGAATTCACCCATCTCCAAAAAACTAGCCACACCACATTCCATGGCCCCGGCACTCTCCTCTGTGATGGCCCACACCCCGTGGAGTGCCCTTCTCTCTGAATCTGAACAAATCCACCTGTTGCCTATCACTGTGTCTCTCACCGAATTTTTCCAGTGAGACATCAGAGCCTGAGCTTCATTAGGTCCTGAAGCCAGGCACCATGGGTTTTGGCCAGGCTCAAGTCCTGGGAGAGAGGAGCTGAAGGACAGGAGGAAAAAGCAGTGGAATAAACGGGCCGAGGAATCCTGTTCATAACCTGCTGGAAAATCTGCTAAATACCTGACCTGTGCTCACAGTTTTCATTGGCCTGATCCTTGGCACAAAGAAGGTTAAGAAGAGAAGAACGCCCACCGGTTTGGGCAACAGCTACTGGGGCCCAGCAGATAGTGGAGCCTTTGGGGCACAGTGAAGAGTAGCCCCTGCCAGAGCCCCTCAGTTGCACCCACTGCCGCTCACCTGTTCACGGGGGGTTGGGGGGGAGTGGGGGGTGGGGAGGGGGGTGGGGGGTGGGGGGTTGCGGAAACAGGAAACGAGAGATTGTAAAAGAATTAAGATTTGGTTAGGTGTGTGTCCTTCCAGCCATAGGTGCGAGGACCCCCTACCTTACCCGGAGGTCTTCTGGAATCTCAGCCTGAGACATGTGAGCTTTCTTTTGAGTTTGTTTTTCACTGCCCCGGTTTCCAGCACGCTGGGCTTCTTGCCACTTCCCCTGCGCTGGGTTTTCTTCACATTCAGCTTCCACTGCGGGAGCTTTTGCTGAGTTGGGCTCCTGCTGTGCTTGGCCTCCTTCTTGCCAAGGCCAGGCTGAGGTTGTTTCAGCCAGGTTAAATCTGAGAAATGGCACCATAGATGTGAGGGGAGTTTGTAAGTTCCTCAGTTCTGTATCATTGCAACAAAAATTAAAAGCAATGGACAGACCAACATTACAGCCCTCAGACCGACCAGTGTCACAGCTCCTGGTACAGCTCAGTTTTATTTACAAAGTAAAGGCATGAGGCATTACTTGAGGCAATAGGGAATGCCGACCCAAAAGGTGCAAAGAGAAGAGAGGCCCCAGGCCAATTTTGGCTCCTCTTTTTATGTTTTTTCTCCTGCCCCTGGGCCTGCCCTATGTAAACTGGGCTAGCCAGGAGTGCTGATTGTTATACCTGAGGTCCTCACTCCAGTCCTCCAACCTTCCTTTGTTCTATTTCTGTGGATTTTCCCCTTCCTTGTCTTTTAGCCTCCACCATTCTGGACTCCTTTTCCCTATTCCAACTCCCTAACACTACTCACACTCTCTCAAAAAAAAAAAAAAAAAAAGATGAGGAACTTATCCAAATGCATTACAAATGCATTACCCTGATACCAAAGGAGACAAGAATATCACAAAAATAAACATTTAAATGACAAGTTGATATCCTTGATGAACATAGATGCAAATATTCTCAACAAAATATTAGCAGATTGAGTTCAGTAATACGTTACAGGGTTCAAACACCACGACTAAGTAGGATTTCAGGGATTCAGTGATAGTTCAACATCCATAGCTCAGCCAATCCAATATATCATTAACAAAAGGAAGAATAAAAATTATATGGTTATCACATTAGATGTATAAAAAGCATTTGACAAAATTCAACATCCATTTATGATAAAAACTCTGAACAAAGCAGGTATAAGGAGAATATACCTTAACAATATAAAGGCCATGTATGACAAGCCAATAGCTAACATTATACTTAATGGTGAAAATCTGAAAGGTTTTCCTCTAAGATCAAGGACAGGGCAAAAATGTTTACCCTTACTACATTTAGTAATGTAGCAATGAAAGTCATAGCCAAAACAGTTAGGCAAGAAAAAGAAAATAAAGAAATTCAAGTTGGGAAGGATGAAGTAAAACTGTCACTACCCACAGATGACACAATATATACACAGAAAACTCTAAAGACTCCATCAAAAAATTTGTTAGAATAAATGAATTCAGTAAATTCACAGGATATAAAATCAGTACACAAAATCAGTTGTATTTCTCTACACAAATAATGAATTATCAGAAAGACAATTATGAAAAAAATTCTATTTACAACTGAATTTAAAAAAAAAACCTAGAATAAATTTAACCAAGGAGGTGAAAGACCTGTATACTGAAAACTATGACATTGATGAAAAAAATTGAAGAAGACACAAATAAATGGAAAGATATTCTGTGCTAATGGATTGGAAGAATTAACATTTAAATTAAGTATTTATACTATCCAAAGCAATGCACATTCAATACAATCCCTAGCAAAATTCCAATGGTATTTTTCATAATAATAAAACAGTTTTAAAATTTGCAATGAACCTCAATAAAACACCAAATAGCCAAAGCAATTTTGAGAAAGAAGAACAAAGCTGGAGGCATACTCCCTGATTTCAAACCATAGTACAAAGCTATAGTAATTAAAACAGTATGATACTGGCATATAATCAGACACATAAATCAGTGAAACAGAATAGGGAGCCCAGAAATAAACTTGAACATATATGGTCAATTAATTTATGACAAAAGAGCCAAGAATACACAGAAAGGAAAGGACAGTCTCTTCAGTAAGTTATGTTGGGAAAATTGGATAGGCACATGCAAAAGAATGAAACTGGAACACTATCTTCCACCACACACAAAAATTTACTCAAAATGAAGTGAAGACTTGCATTTTAAACCATAAAGCTCCTAGAATAAAACATATGTGGTAAGCTTCTTGATATAGCATTTGTTGTAAAGCTGGTTTGGTAGTGCTGAATTCTCTTAACTGCTGCTTGTCTGAAAAGCTTTTGATTTCTCCACCAAATCTGAGTAACAGCCTTGCTGGGTAGAGACACACAGTAATCAAACTGACAAAAATTAAAGACAAAGATAAAACATTAAAAGCAACAATGGAAAAACAGCAAATAACTTACGGGAACTCCCAGCTCTGGGATAACAACCGCCATCCTGTGGCTTGTTGTCACAGGGTCCCCCCGGAAGCTGTCAGCTCCTAGAACTCCCCTAAGAATATTAGCTGATTTCTCAACAAAATTCTACAAGCCAGAAGGGAAGTGACAAAAGACAAGAGTATTCTACCCAGCAAGACTCTTATTCAGATTTGATGGAGAAATCAAAAGCTTTCAAGACAAGCGAAAGTTCAGAGAATTCAGGGCCACCACATCAGCCCCACAACAAATGCTAAAGGAACTTCTCTAGGCAGGAAACCAGACAAGGAAAAGACCCACACAAAACAACCCGAAACAATTAAGAAAGTGGTATTGGGATCGTTCATATCGATAATTACCTTACCTGGAAACGGATTGAACGCACCAACCAAGAGACATAGACTGGCTGGGTGGATGAAAACATGTGCATGCATGCACCTCCACTTACCACATCACTCTGCTTAACCCCCCAAACTGTATGTAATTATTTTATATTGCTAGGTTGATCATGTTCCCATTATGGCTTGCAATTGCACTTGTCTTTTATTTTTTGTCTGGCTATTGATTGTGAAACCTGATAAATCCCTTTTACTCTTGTGATTATATAACTGTTATTTGATTAATCCCATTGTATCATGATTGGTCAACAGAAAATAATAGAATTCTATATCACTAAAATAACCAGTTAATAGAAAAACCTGTAATCACATTTTAAAATCCAGATGCATATCAGAATTATGTTGGAATTTTTTCAAAAACACAAACGCCCAGTTATTGCATTTTCCCCCAAAGCTCCAGATGTGTTTCTACTGAGCAGCCATGTTTAAAAATAACTGGACTGTATCATGATCTTCTACTTTTATCTACTTTGTTTCACTTTTTCTATTTCATATTCAGTGCTCCCATTTCACTTAGTTTATGTTTTCCAATTAATTTTTTTCTCCATCTCTTTTTTGTTTGAGTTCTTTCTCAAGCCTTTATTAAGCATAGTATAAAAGTTTCCATACACACATATATATAAATAGCATTGTGATATAATATATATATTTTAGAAAACTTATAAATATTTGCCTAGCTACAAATATATGACATTTTGATTTCACTTGTTTGACTTAGTATGAATAGAATGCTAGATTTCTAATTTATATTCACTCAAAACTTTGATATGGTTTCATGTATTTTGGAATCCAGTATTACTGTTAAAATTCTAGAAAGTTTATTATCTTAGTGATTTTAAAAAAAAAATTTGAATGAGGCTTGAAACTTCTAATCCAATTCTGAGGAAATAAAGAAATACTATGTTATAAAAAAAAATAAATGGAATGGAATATAAAAAAATATATTGACTTCTAAATGCTTAATTCACTAGAACACATTAAGGAAGCAATCAGTAAGCCTGCTAAATTGTGGAAATTCTGTCCCTATCACTAAATTATCATAGTATAACTTAAAATAATTCTCTGCTTATTTATATGCATGTTCTTATACACAGTCCACGTAAATATCTAGGCAAATACTAAATGACTGTCCTATAAACAATGCATGAATTTTAAATCCCCATAGATTAATGTACATAACAATTTGATGTTGCTTTTCAAGATAGCAAAAAAAGAAGTCTTGCTCACACAGGAATTTTCTATGCAGGCATTATTGCTTGGTTATTCAGAGATGCATTGCTAATGCTATTTAATTTTAATAGCTTGTTCAATTCTTAATTCTACCTGCAAAATGTGCATTCAATTCTTGATGTTTCATGCTTGATTTGTCCATGCACCTAGGAGAAATTTCCATTTTGATTTGCATTCAAGATTTTTTTTAAGGCATCTGTTTGGAATCAGCTAATATCTGAAAGCACAACCAAATAAATCTTCTCTCATTTGTCTGACCCAGGAAAGACAAGATTAGCAACTGTGAATGTGCTTTCTAAACATCAGGTGTTGTCATTATTTCTTTAGGATCAAGGAGGTTTTGCCATGTATTTTTGCACATATAGAAGTAAATGTCAAAAGTAGACACCCATATTCTATTTTTCAATTGAGTTTTTGGCTGCTTATATAATTTAAAAATATTTCCTTTATCTATCTGTTCATCGATCTATCAATCTTTGGTCTGACAGAATCCAGCGCTGCTAAGGGAGATAGCCTGTGTAGGATAACATCAGATATATTTTTAATGGTCATTAAGATATGATGAAATCTCAAGAGTGAAGGTATCTAAGAAGGTCCATTTTTTGGAACTATGCAGAAAAAAATGTTAAACTAAACTTGAGGTCTCTCTTTCATAGAGTTAGTAGAAATTCTCTTCAAGAAACATAAATTTCACTATGGATTGGTTGCTAGGATACCCCTCAAAATCTATTAAAGTAAGTTCTTTCCTTTAAAGGGCTGGACAGGTTTTCCATTATTTCAAAATGACTTTGAAAATCATGATGTGTGTTCTAAGTGAACAAAACAGGTGAATGATAGACCCTTTAAAAAAATTTTTTTTAAGTCCTAGAAAATAATTAGACTCTCATATGGTTTATTTAAAAAGTCAGCTTGTCAGAGGGTTTCAGATTCTCAGTCCTTAAAAAAAAAAAAAAAACTCAAAGGCCAAATGGACAGTGCAAAATTCCTCGGGAGCTGTTAAAGGTCTGGAACTGAAGGAAAGAAGGGGAAAGAATTTACATTTACAGTGGACCTATTATTGCCAGGTCTCATCATAAAAGTCTTTTTTCTTTGGAATTGAAAGTAGCACAGATAAACTGTTTGAATTTCTGTCTGTCAATAATATTGGAAAAATTTTGTAAGCAGTTCTATAAGGAAGTTTGTATCTAATCCCATTATGTGTAAGGCAGGCTGGGGAAAATAGATGAAGATGTTATAGAAAGAGAATTAGAAATATGACTTACTAGGCTCAAGGACACACAACAAATATTATATATAATATGTATATATATGGAAAGTCATTAAACCTGGCTATTCTCCTCAACTCCTTATAAGCTGTGGATAATGATGCTGAAGATGATTAATCTTTTCAGCTGGACATGGAACAACAGACTGGTTCCAAATTGGGAACAGAGTACGTCAAGGCTATATATTGTCATCCTGTTTATTTAACTCATATGCAGAGTATATCATGTGAAATGCCAGACTGGATGAAGCACAAGCTAGGATCAAGATTGCCAGGAGAAATATCAATAACCTCACACATGGAAATGACACCATCCTTATTGCAGAAAGCAGGAAGAACTAAAGAGCCTCTTGACGAAAGTGAAAGAGGAGAGTGAAAATGTTGGCTTAAAACTCGGCATTCAGAAAACTAAGATCATGGCATTCAGTCTCATCACTTCATGGCAAATAGATGGGGAAACAGTGGAAAAAGTGACAGACTTTATTTTGTCAGGCTCCAAAATCACTGCAGATGGTGATTGCAGCCATGAAATTAAAAGACACTTGCTCCTTGGAAGAAAAGTTATGACAAACCTAGACAGCTTATTAAAAAACAGAGACATTACTTTGCCAACAAAGGTCCATCTAGTCAAAGCTATGCTTTTTCCAGTAGCCATGTATGGATGTGACAGTTGGACTATGAAGAAAGCTGAGCACTGAAAAATTGATACTTTTGAACTGAAGCATTGGAGAAGATTCTTGAGAGACGCTTGGACAGCAAGGAGATCCAACCAGTCCATCCTAAAGGAAATCAGTCCTGAATATTCTTTGGAAGGACTGATGTTGAAGGTGAAACTCCAATACTTTGGCCACCTAATGCGAAGAACTGACTCATTTGGAAAGACCCTGATGCTAGGAGGGATTGGGGGCAGGAGGAGTAGGGGACGACAGAGGATGAGATGGCTGGGTAGCATCACTGACTCAATGGGCACGGTCAAGAAGCATTTAACGAGAGGCTCCCTGTGTGCTGTTGTGGATCTGTCAGGAACTCTCTAGCTCTTATTGATTCCTGAATATTCAGGCATTAGGAGGAGAGGCACGCCTTTCCCGGGGCTGAGGAATCAGGCATTTCTCATTACAGTGGTAAGTACCCTCTTCCTTCTTATGAAAAGGTGACTGTTTGCAGCTCTCTCTTTGATAGGGACCCTCTTATGTTTGGTAAGTCTGGAATTTTAATCTTTATCTTTGCTGAGAATAACCACAGTATATATGCCCACGCCATGTTGGTCAAAACACCTTTGCTCCATCGGAGCTTTGGTCCCCGTGTCTGTCTGTCTTTCTATTCTGTCTCTCTCTCTATTTCTGGCTAATTCCTTGGAGCGCGGAGGCCCGCTGAGCTCACTTTCTTGCCCGGGCTTCTAAGCCCCTCTCAGAAGGCGCACTGCGCCTTCATCCACTCGAGAGGGCGCCCGGTGCCTCCGCGCAGCAGCGCCGCCCCAAGAACAGGGCTCTATTGGGGCTTTCCGCGTAAACCAGGGGATGTCAGCCCCTTTCTCTCTCTTACTCTCGGAACCACCAGGTTCCGGTCCATTAAAGGACCAACAGGCGCTATCAGCCTCTTTCTCTCTCTTCCCTTCTTATCGTCGACTCCCCACCACCAGGTCCGGTCCATTAAAGGACCAACAGGGCATGCGTTTGAGTGAACTCCAAGAGTTGCTGATGGACAGGGAGGCCTGGCGTGCTGCAATTCATGGGGTCGCAAAGAGTGGGGCACGACTGAGCGACTGAACTGGACCAAAAATGAAAATCTTAATGTCAACATTATCCAAAATGATCCAAAGATTTATTGCAACCCCTATCAAAATCTCTGTAGGGAAAAAGCAAATTAGCCAAGATGACGCGATCAAGCTCTCTCGTCCCAGGGCCTCTCGCTTTTGCAAGTTTTGTAAATAATTATGTAACAACTGAGATCACTTATAGCACTGCACATGTGGGTCATGAGCTTGGCCACAGGCTACTTTGTTATATAAGCTCCACCTGGAAAGCCAGGAAAAGATGCTGCATTATGGTTACATCATGCTGCTGCTGCTGCTAAGTCGCTCAGTCGTGCCCGACTCTTCGCGACCCCATGGACTGCAGCCTGCCAGGCTCCTCCGTCCATGGGACTTTCCAGGCAAGAGGACTGGAGTGGGGTGCCGTTGCCTTCCCCGATGCCTGGGTTAGGTAATTGCTGGTACGGCTGCTCATTAGCCAGGAGAGAATACTGCTACAGATGCTGTGCCAACCAGGAGGGAATAAACATGTCTGAATTTCCTAGGGCTCCTTGCATTGCCTTCCTTCAGCCTCTTAGCTCTCACCTTAACCTACCCTAGGTTCAAAGAACAGTGTGCACAGTGAGATACAGCAAGACAGTCTCAAAGACCGTTTTTCAGAGATAGAAAAATTCATTGTAAGGTTCATATAGAATCTAAAGAGACAAACCCTGCATAGCCAAAAATCTTGGAAAATTTACAGAGTTAAAGGTCTCACACTTTGTAATTTCAAAGGTTACTACAAAGTCACAGAAATGAAAACAATGGTATTGACAGAAAGACATATACCAATAAACTAAAATAGATCAGAAATAAACCCTTGCATATATGGTCAAATGATTTCCTTCAAAGTTGTCAAGATAATTAATGGGGAAAAGATAGTCTTTTTACAAATGGTATTAGGAAAGCTGGATATCCAAAAGCAAAAGAAAGAAATTGGATCCTTATCTCATACCACGTACAAAAATTAATGAAACGTGGATTAAAGACTTAAACGTAAAAGCTAAAATTATAAAACTCTTAGGAGAAAAGCTAGGGGAAAATCTTCACGACATTAGATTTGACAGCGATTTCCTTGATATGACACTAAGAAAGTGAAAGTGTTAGCTGCTGAGTTGTGTCTGACTCTGTGACCGAATGGACTGTAGCCTGCCAGGCAAGGATACTAGAGTGGGTTGCAATGCTCTTCTCTATGGGATCATCGCAACCCAAGGATTGAACCCAGGTCTCCAGCATCGCAGGCAAATTCTTTACCATTTGAGCCACCTGGGAAGCCATGGCAGTAAACACATAACGACAAACGCAGAAATAAATTAGAGCGGGACTTGCCTGGTCGTCCCGTGGTTGGGAGTGTGCCTTGCCGTGCAGGTGATGCAGGTTTGATCCTTCGTCAGGAACTAGGATCCCACACGCCACACGGAGCAACTAAACCAGAGTTTAGTTGCACCACAACTAGAGTCCCTGAGGCATAGTGAAAGACCATGCATTAGGCAGCGGAGATCCCACGTGCTGCAACTGAGATCTACAGCAGCCAAATAAACAAATAATGAAATACCACCTCAAACCACCAGGATAGCTGCAATCAAAATAAAAATAAAAGCAGAAAATAAGTATTGATAAGGATTTGGAGAAACTGCAACCTTGGTGCACTGTTGGTAGGAATATGAAATGGTCCAGCCACCATGGAAAATAGTGCAGCAGTTCCTCAAGAAAGTAAAGAGAAAATTACCGTATCAGCTCACAATTCACAAAAGAACTGAAAGAAGGCTCTCACCAAAATATTGGCACACCCATGTTCACGACAGTCAAAAGGTAGAAATTACCCCAAAGTCCAAATGTCCATTGTCAGATGGACAACAGAACAAATGTGGTATTGCACACATGGTTAGTGTCAAATACAAGACGGCCAAATTTGAAAATCCCCTGAGGAGAAAAAACATGAAAAACTTCCAACTGAAACAATTTAGCGTATTCTTTAAAATGAGTGGAAATTAACTAGAGCTGCTTCTTGTAAATGTCACTGAGCATCACAGTAAAAACTTAAGCCATTCCCTAAAATTGACAAGAAATAACAACTTTTAACCAGTCCCCACCACCAGGAAAACTCTAATGGTACAATCAATCATTGTAAAGAACAAACAAGACTCTGCATTTTCACTGTATAAGCTGTCTTAAAACAATATAACTCTGATCTTCATTCCATGCTTGGTTTGAGAACTCCCAGCTTGTAGAATGTTCTGTATGGACAATAAACTCTTACTAAATATTATTTTATTGACGAGGTGGCATAATTTTGCTATTTTTGCTTTCTTGACAATACACGGAATATTGTTCAGGCTTAAAGAGGGAGGAAGCTCTAACACATGCTACAACAAGGATGAAACCTGTGGATGTTATGCTAAGTAAAAGAACCCAATTACAAAAAGCCAAATATTGTATGATTCCACTTACATGAGGTATCTGCTGTTGTTTAGTCACTAAGTCGTATCTAACCATTTTGAATCCCCATGGATTGTAGCCTGCCAGGCTTCTCTGTCCATGGGATTTCCCAGGCAGGAATACTGGAGTGGGGTGCCATTTCCTTCCACCCAGGGATTGAACTCAAGTCTCCTGCTTTGGCAGGTGGATTCTTTACCACTGGGCCATGAGGTATCTAGAGTAGCCAAATTCATAGAGACAGAATTTAAAAGTGGGGTTGCTGGGGGTTTGGGGAGAAAAGAAATGAGATTGTTTAATGGGTACAGAGTTTTAGTTTTGTAAGATAAAAAGAGTTCTGGAAATTGGGAACACAAAAATGTCACTGTACTTAATACTATTGATATATAAAATGATTAAGATGGTAAACTTTGTATTATGTGTGTATTTTATCACAATTAAAAGAAATTAGAATAAATAAAAAGTTTGGGCAAGTACAGGAGGTTGGTGATGGAGGCCCTGACTTTTTTAAAACAAAAATAAAACACAGTCCTAAATACCCCAGGGGAACACAATCATGCGTACATTGCCTTTAACAGTAGGATCCCGGTTTATGTGAATTAAAACAAGTGTATCCTGTTGGCTCAGCTGGTAAAGAATCCGCACCATGCAGGAGACCTGGGTCTGATTCCCGGGTGAAGAAGATCCCCTGAAGAAGGGAACGGCTACTCAGTCCAGCATTCTGGCTGAAGAATTCCTTGGGGTCACAAAGAGTCGGACACGACTGAGCGACTTTCACTTCACTTCAGTGTGAGGTAACGGTTTTGGAAACTGCAGATGGTACCAAGTGTAACCAGCTGATTAAGCCAAGAACAGAAGTGACAAGCTTCGATTCCCAAGTCTTTCCCTCACTGACTTACCTTTCAAACGTAAATCACACATACTAAGTTTTAACCTATCATATAAAAAAGCAACCAGCACATTTAAATTTTGTTACTTGAAAAAGAGCAACTTAAGGAGGAGACGAACGAGAACCAGGACTGAAAGGCAGAAGAAGGGAGTTTAAGGAGAGGTTTATCCACCAGGCCTTGGGAAGACCAAGGCCTCTGAGGATACAGGGAAGGTTAAAGTCAGGAAATGAGGAGAAGCAAACCTAGAGGAAAAGAAGCCTCATTAGAGTGTTATAAAGATTTAAAAAGTTTCTTCCACTTTGTTTATGAGGAGAATATTCACAAACTTTTCTCTGGGAAATTTTTAAAAAAGTAAAGCTGGTGTCAAACTTCGCTTTGGATATTTTTACCTATGTATGTTTTTCTGCCTTTCATAAACTAATATGTACATTTTATTTTAAGAGATACCAAAGATCACATTTTTAACATTATTAGCGTGTGTGATTCAGTTAGTGTGATTGGGTTAGGATGACCGAATCAGAAGAATGTTGTACTTTATTGAATTTGTCTCCTTATTTAAGGGAGAGTAATTAAGCCTGGAAGACTTCCCAGGTGGCTCAGTGGTAAAGAATCTGTCTGACAATCAGGAGACTTGGGTTCCATCTCTGGATGGGGAAGATCTCCAGGAGTAGGAAATGGCAACCTACTGCAGTATTCTTGCCTGGGAGATCCCATGGACAGAGGAGCCTGGTAGGCTACAGGCCATGGGGAGTCTCAAAACGGTCACACATGATTTAGCCACTAAACAACAACGTCATAGATCTCTAGTCACAGCCTGAGTTCTGCCGGAGGACGAGTGAGATGAGCTTCCTTGGGGTAGGCGGGAGCCGGCGGGGTGGGCCTCTGAGGTCTCTACACCCTGCTCGAGAGGAGAATTCCCGGACACATAGTTCCCACACTCCCCAGGGTGCCCCAGGACTGGAAGAACTGCACTCTGCAGTTCATGAAGAACCAGGGGAACTGAAAAACCCACTATCCTAGAAGGTTGATTTTGTCCTTGAATGCCTTCCACCCTGTGCTGGGCATGGGGTGGGGGCAGGGAACTAGGGCAGGTGGCATTTATATTTTTCTTTATTTTCAAGGAAACATAAATGGAACTCTTCCTTTTTTATATGCCATTGTTAATAAGTATAGACCTTGGAGATTTAAAATCAGCTGTGGATTCATTCAAGAATAAATTTTTTTATTTCTCCATCAAACTCAATCCTCATTTAGAAAGTATTTAACAGAAACTACTTAGAGGAACATCTCACCAGTTTTCATCCCTGATTCAAATCAAATTATAGAGTAACAGTGACCTGTCCATTTTTCCCTTCCTATATATTATTAATAAGGCAACTTCACAAAGTTCAAAAATTGATTTGTCTTAGTAATGAAAGATTTACAAACAGTCTAAATGTGAAATGTTATCATCCATTGACAGGCAAGTGTCCACAACTAAACGGCTTAAAACTCAACATTAAAAAACTAAGATTGTGGCATCTGGTGCCATCACTTCATAATAAATAGAAGGGGGAAGAGAGGAAGCAGTGACAGCTTTTATTTTCTTTGGCTCCAAAATCACTGCAGACAGTGACTGCAGCCAGAAATTAAAAGATGCTTGCTTCTTGGCAAGAAAGCTATAATAAACCTAGGTTGTATGAGTGCTCAGTCTGTCACTCTTTATGACCCCATGGACTGTAGTCTGCCAGCCTCCTCTGTCCTTGGGATTAGCTAAGCAGGAATACTGGAGTGGGTTACCATTTTTTCCTTCAGTGGATCTTCCCGACCTAGGGACCAAATCCACCTCTTCTGTGTCTCCTGCACTGGCCGGCAGATTGTTTACCTCTGAGCCACCTGGGAAGCCCTAGAAAGTGTGTTAAAAAGCAGAGACATTACTTTGCCAACAAAGGTCCATATAGTCAAAGTTATGGTTTGCCAGTAGTCATGTATGGGTGTGAGAGTTGGCCCAGAAGAAGGCTGAGTGCCGAAGAATTGATGCTTTTGAATTGTAGTGCTGGAGAAGATTCATGAGAGTTCCTTGAATAGCAAGGAGAGCAAACCAGTCAATCCTAAAGGAAATCAACCCTGAATATCCACTGGAAGGACTGATGCTGAAGCTGAAGCTCCAATAGTTTGGCCACCAGATGTGAAGAGCTGACTCACTGGCAAAGACCCTGATGCTGGGAAAGGTTGAAGGCAGGAGGAGAAGGGGGTGGCAGAGGATGAGATGGTTAGATAGCATCACCAACTCAATGGATATGAATTTGAACAAACTCTGGGAGGTAATGGAGGACAGAGGAGCCTGGCGTGCTAGGCTATGGGTCACAAAGGGTTGGACATGATTTAGTGACTTAACAACAATAACAAAGACAGCAAGTTTGTATATTCAAAGCTGGTTTTTGTACATAAAATGACCCACAAAATGTTGATAATGTTATACTTAATTTTGACAAGATCTACTGTATTCATGGGTTCTTCTTTTGAGAATTTTCTCTTGAAGTATGCATACTCCAAGCAGAACAATACTTCTTAGGAGGTTTGATGGATATTTCTGTTTTGCTAGTACTTTTAAAAGTAAACAGAAACTATACTGATTGTGATTTGCTTGAGCAAATGTGTTTTCATGCTACCACAGCATTAGAAGACATCTTGGTGGCGGGTGCCTGCAGTGAGACAATGGGATAAACTTTCATTTCTGTATTCTTCTTCCCCTACTGCCTGACCTTTCCACTCACCACTCAGAAGCAATCATACTGCCCAGAGGAGAACTAAAGTTGTTAGAGCAGAATTTAAAAAATGAAAGAAATTATTTATAATATTATTATTTTCCACTTCCAGGTGAAGACTTTAGATTTAAAGGAGAAGCAGAGAAGGAAAGAGAGGGGAACAGAGCAGAGTGTTCATAACCTTTTCAAGAGGAGAGAGTCGGCCAAATGCCAGCTCTAGGCCCTTGGTAGCAGGAAGTCGAACCAACACGGGGGACCATCACTTATCATTTCTGGGAGCTAATCATTTTGCCCCTGGCAGAGAAGCTACAACTTCCCCTCACTGTGGAATGCACCTGGACCATAGATCATTCAGCAAAAGACCCACCCCACCCTCCCTGCCTTGAGATTTTGATGAGTTCCCAACTGAATTGCCCCAGATCCTCATCTAGATCTGTGAAGATCCCACTCCTCCTATATCTGTTAAGATTCAATAAGGCTATAGGTAACAGGAAATCTGAAGTAGCAGTAGCTTTAAAAAGATGGAAGTTTGTTCCTCTATCATATAATAGAAGTTTAGAGGTAAGTATCAAGGGCTGGTACTGCGGCAGTGTGGTCGTAGAGACCGCCACTTCTGCATTTCTGCTGTATTATCCTAGCTCTGGTTACCATCTTCAAGGTCACCCCTTATTCCATGATGATGGCTGGAGTTCCAGTTATCACACATGATTTCTGACATGAGAAAGCATGAAAAACCATAACTCCCCACTGAGTCAGTAACTTTAATCAAGCTGTCTGGAAGTTCCACACAATGTTTCTGATTAAATCTTGCTGGCTAGGACTGTCCCCCATGGCTATACATAGGTTCAAGGAAGTCTGAGATGTGATGCATTTACACCTCACAAAAATAAGTGTTCTAAGACAGAAGAGGAGAATGGATACTGAGTATTAGCTTACAGAGTCTTATGGGTTTTCCCTCAACAACAGCAACACAACAACAAAAAAAACTCAGGGTCTTTGAAAGGGAATTGGTGTAGAATTGAATGTAGAGATACATTCCTGTGAAAGAGACTGGATAGTGGGGAAACTCAACCTTGTTTCATCATAAATCACCAAGTAAATAACTTTCTATTAATAGCTTTAAAAATAATTAAATGGCAATTAACAAAGTCAAAGATTTCAAGTGTATTGTATATTTATATAAAATATATAAATATTTATATATAAAATATATATCATATATGTGGGTGTATATTATATATAAGAAATAAGAAGAAGAAAAGCATGCGATGAGGAAAGACATTGAAACACCTTTGTAGGGAAGTCTGCAAGTAGCAAGGATGGTGTTCTCCAGGGACATCTTGATTTGCATCTAAGCAAAAAGAGCTGCTTTGCCAATGGTTTTGGGAAAGATCAATTTCTTGGAGTTTAAAACAAATTTACCAGCCCCAGCTAGAAGTTGGAGTGAAGAACCTATAAAATTTTTTGGCATTTATAAAACTTAAGCAGCAGCGGCTAAGAATTATGGAAATCACTGTACCCAGGGAAATAATAAATAACACTTAATAGGGTGCTTACTATTTGCTGGTCTTGTTACGACCAGCTGATTATTTAATAGGCACTGCAGCTCTATGTCATCGCCTGGTTTTACCAGTGAGGAAACAGTGACAGAAAGGTTTGGTGGCTTGCCGGTGGTGTGATGGTGTGCTGCCCTGCTAACCTCGGCAGGGTCGCGCCTCACACCGGGCGGTTCCTCTCTGAGCTCTGCTCTCAACACTGCCTTCTCCCCCTCCCGAGACAGTCATCAGGATGGTGCTGATGGTGGAAACCTGACACGTCTGAACGTGTTAAAGAAATTCATAAGCATCGTTTTGAAATGATGTCAGAGAAACCAACCAAATACTGCTTTTCTCAATGGTGGGCCATTTCTCTTCCAGCTTTGTTAGGGGAAACACATGCTGACCAAGCACCCCAGTAACCACAGGAACAACCTGTATGAGTTATTTTACAACAGGAGGTCCTGGGAAGGAACTAATAAGCCACCACCATCCGGAAGAGTTTGGGAAAGGCCAAGAGGATTCCACACCCCAGAACCCTTCTCGTGGACACCCATCCTGGCTGAATCACGCGTGCCCCACCAGGAAGGACCCCGAGTCAGAACGGCTGGCAGAGGCAACCCAGAAACCAATCCCTTCACCTAAAACCAGAGACCGCACGCCACGTGGCAGAGCAGCTCCGCTGGCTTCCCTCACCCTCCTGCTGTCTGCCTGGTGCCCCTTCCCAAGAAAATCTCTTCCTTTGTCAGCACTTGTGTCTCCTTGGACAATTCAGTTCCCAGCATTAGACGAGAGCCCCCTGGGGCCCGGGAAGGGGCCCCTTTGGCTGCAGAAGTTTCAGAAATTTTCTGTTGCTACTTTTTCTTGCCCCAAATGACAGCTATAGAGAAAGACTGTGTAAAAAGCACATCAGTCCCTGCCTTTCTTAAATTCAGTTTCTACTGAAGCCAGGGGGGAAAGATGCTTATCCCCAGAGCGTCTTTCAACTCTACGTCAAGTACAGGAAACACAGTTTTGTATCTAGACAAACGCAGTGTCTTAGCATTGGCCTTCAGGTCATCCTCACTTACCTGAATTTTTAAATTCATCACAGAAATTAAATAAGAATATAACACATAACATATTTACTAATATTGTTTCGAGACTGCAGAGTTAAATTCCTCAGAAACGTAACCCTACACAGATCACATTGAAGGTAAAAATCTTAAATAATTTTGAGTCTTAGTAGCTGTTGTTCAGTCACCCAGTTGTGTCCAACTCTTTGCGACCCCATGGGCCACAGCACACCAGGCTTACCTGTCCTCCACTGTCTCCTGGAATTGGCTCAAATTCATGTCCATAGTATATTCAGGGTTGATTTCCTCTAGCATTGGCTGGTTTGATCTCCTTGAACCATAAGCTGTACCAAAAAAGGGCAGTAGAGGGTGCCATTTGTTCAAAGAAGAGAATTGTCCAGACTCCTTGAAAAACAGTGGTGCAAATAACGAGACAAGTCACACTTTCTGCATTCAGCTTCATCTGATCAGAGTAACTTCCAAATTGGTACATTTGTTGTGTTAACTGTTAATTACATATTAAATTCATAAAATTATAAACCATTCTCATTAAACTTGCTTCTAATCCTGCAGTATTTAATAATTCTTATTACAAAAGTAAAGGAAAAATCAAATAAGATCACTAGAAGGTGATTCTCCTGCTTTTAAATTACTTAGACTATCTGACTTCGATTATCTCATGAAATATAGTGAGCATCTAGTACATGTAAGACACTGTTCTGGGTGCTGAAAGTACATTGATCAGTAATATATTCCTGTTATTTGCAGGTTACATTCTATTGGGTGAAATAGATTCCTGAAAATGAATAAACTATATCAAGAATAAAACAGAGACAAGGGATAGATAGGCGTGTTATGTGCTTAAAATGGGAAGGTCCAAAGAACAAACAACAAAAACAAAAATCATAAGTGGGACTACTTTGAACTCAATAGTTCTGCACAGCAAAAGAAACAATTAACAAAATTAAAAGGCAGCATACATAATGGAAGAAAAGTTTTGCAACCCATATGTGGAACAAGGGTTTAAAAATCCAAACTACGTGAAGTACTTATACACCTTAGTAACAAAAAAATCCAAACAATCCAATTTTTAAAATGAGTAGAATGCCTAAATATATTTCCAAAGGAGATACCAAAATGTCCAATAGGTGCATGAAATGATGTTCCAAATCACTTAATCACAATGGAAATGCAAATCAAAACCACAATAAGATATCACCCCACCCCTGTCAGAATGGCTGTCATAAGAAAGCACACAAATAATGAATCTGGGGAGAAAGAGGAAAGCTACACTTGTACACTGTAGGTGGGAATGTAAATTAGCCCAACCACTTTGAAAACATAGAGGTTACTCAAAAAACTAAAAACAGACCTCCATACAGTTCAACAATTCCACTTCTGAGAATACACTGAAAGGAGATGAAAACAGAAATTCAATGAGATATACACACCTCCATGTTTATGGCATAGGGTTTTCCTGGTGACTCAGCAGTGAAGAATCCATGTACCAGTGCAGGAGACATGGGTTCGGTTCTTGAATTGGAAAGATCCCCTGGAGGAGGAAATGGCAACTCATTCCAGTATTCTTGCCTGGGAAATCCCAGGGACAGAGGAGCCCTGCAGGTTCCAGCTCATGTGGTTGCGAAACGCTGTACATGACTTAGTGACTAAAACAACGTTTATGGCAGCGCTATTCACTGCAGCCAAGATATGGACACACTCCAAATGCCCATCAACAAATGAATGGATAAAAAAAGATGTGGTATATATTCACAGTGTAATATTATTCAGCAGGAATGGGGGAAATTCTGCCATTTACAGCAAAATAGATGAACCTTGCGCACCTTATGCTAATTGAGATAAGTCAGGCAGAGAAAGATAAGTACTGCATGAGCCCACTTAAATGTGAAAAAAAAAAAAAAAAACCATGTTTAAAAAAAACCCGAGCGCAAAACGATATTACCAGGAAATGGGGCTGGAAGATAAAATTAATGGTGTTTAAGCATGCAAGTTAGCAATGAGTACTGAAACAAGCATAGGGATTTAATGTGCTATTTATTGAACATAGACCATAATATTTTACTATATATAATGTGAGGGATATCATTACAATTATATTACAATACATAAATGTATGAAAGTAACATAAAGTACATCTTAAATTTGCACAGTGTTGTATGTCAAATTTATCTAATAAATAAACAGTGGTAGAGTCACAATTTAAAATCAGGTAGAAAGCATACCCATTCCCACATAATAAGGCAGAGGAATTCAGTAAACCTCATTCTTTATCAAGTTAAACCACACTGTATGAAACTTAAGTATCAACATTTTTATTTTGATACATTAATATAATTAGTAACCAAGTGCCAATATACTTTTTGAAAACAGATTTGTTTATAATAAACATCCTAGAACTTACAAAGGAACTGTGCATATCCTACTTCATCATACTCTGGGGAAGTCCAGGGTGTTTTTCAATAAGGAGAACACAAGAATGGGCCTGGAATTTTAGATGGTGAACGTGCATGCAACTCAGGAGGAGTATTATGGCTCCCGTGGTCTTTGTGAGAAAATCCGTGGTCACCATTACAGCTCCAGTGCCTTCAACTTTGACTATGGCAGAGTAAGTTGTCAGAGGAAGCTTGTTGATAAATGTACTGGAAAGCCTGTTTCCCTGTGAAAAATCCTGAGATGGCCGATAACAAGAGTGCTGTTGATTCAGAGTGATGATACACTTAGTGGAATCTGTGTGTAAGATGTGGATGTGCACTGATGCCTTCCAAGATGCTCCTTTGCTAAACAGCTTCCAAGCAATTGGAAAGGGAAATTGGATAGAGAATTCTGGAGCTAAGAATTGTCCTTCTTTGTCCACACTGCTCATCCATTCACTTTCATCTCTGAATTATCTCTTTTCACCTTTAAATCCAGACCTTCAGAATAAAACATTTTTCATGTTGCACTTTACGGATTTCTTAAAATATATTTTGTGCCAAACTTTGAAAATATCAAAAGGCTGCAAGCAGGTTTGCTCCAGACATGTAACTTTAAATATATAACTTTAAAGAGAAGGAATAACTGGATTCAAAGAAATTAAGGTACAAAAGCAACATAAATTGTTGAAGACTTGACTGTCATTTGGCTGTCTACATGAAAACAAAGGATCTGTTACTAGCTCTTTTCTTATAGAAATAGTCATTATACATACAGAGATCAATGATATGAGTTATAGGACAGCTTGTAGTAACCAATTAAAAATGAAAAATTGTATTTCTTCAAGTAGTAGGATATTTAAATGAATGACACATTATAGAATACAATATAATTAAAAACAATGAAGCAATGTACAAAGGCAGGGTATGGGTAGGTCTTTAAATGCATTGGCTAAGAAAACAAGCAAAGCATATCTCAATATGTACAGTGTAATGCCATTTATAGAAATCATGTCTGTTTCAGTTGGGGCTGCTGTAACAAAAATACCATAGACCCAGTGGCTTAAACCGCATTTATTTCTCACAGTTCTGGAGGGTAGGAAGTCCAAGGTCAAGATACAGCGTCCAATGACAGCCTTCTTAGTGATTGGTTCATAGATGGCGATCTTCTTGCTGTGTCCCCACCAGAAAGTTCTCAGGCTTCTCTTTACAAGGACATTAATCCTTTCCATAAGGATTCCACCTTCAGAACCTAATTACCTCCCAAAGACCTCATCTCCTAACATTAACACATCAGGGGTTAGAATTTTAACATTTTGGGTTTTGGGGCACTCATTCAGTCCATAGCACTCTGCCTAAATATAGGGTTACAGATAAAACCCAAATAGATACATACATATATATGAGAATAGACAAAAATAGGCACATCAAATTGCAGTGAAATATAATGTGCATTGCAAACTTTTCACGAAATAACTTTAACAATTTACATTTACCTCAAAAGCTTATGAGTGTGGAATTAATGGGGCTTCCCATGTGACACAGTGGTAAAGAATCTGCCTGCCAATGCAGGAGACGAGGGTTAAATCCCTGGACTGGGAAGATCCTCTAGAGAAGGAAATGGCAACCCACTCCAGTATTCTTGCCTAGAAAAGTCCATGGACAGAGGAGCCTGGTGGGCAACAGTCCATGAGTTCGCAGAGTTGGACACTACTGAGTATGCATGTATGTGGAATTAATATAACTTGGCATCAAAACATTTTTGGATTTTATATATATATTTGATTTAGAAAGAAAAGTTTATTATTATTTTTTTCAAAATACTAGAAGAAGAAAGCTTGACAAAATTGGTTTGGCTGGGATAAGAAGAAGAAAGCAGTAGTTTACAGTAGGTGTCATAAAGACTCTCCAGGGTGGGTATCTGTGAGTATTCGACTGCTTATCAACAAGGCCTACCAGTTCTACAAGGTTGAGACCCATTTCTCTAAACTTGCTTTCTGAGAAATCTCATCCATTGATCTGTCCTCAAATACTGTTGGTTTATATCTAACTTTTTTCCTTGGTTTAAAGGTCTTTGAATGATTTCCCATTGCTTACACATCATATGGCAGAATAAAAACCAAGTTCTAGGCCCAGTATTCAAGGGCCTTTCCAACAAGGTGCTTTTCCCACATGACCAGACTTGTAGCCACACGTTCAAGGAAACAAACTCATTTAGAAGGATGACGCAGAGTGTGGAATGCAGTTTATTACACTGGCAGGCCCAAGGCAGAGTCTCCTCTTAGCCAAGGACCCCGACCAGTTTTGTGAAAACCTTATATACTACCACGCTAGTAAAGTAATGCTCAAAATACTCCAAGCTAGACTTCAGCAATACGTGAACTGTGAACTTCCAGATGTTCAAGATGGTTTTAGAAAAGGGAGAGGAACCAGAGATCAAATTGCCAACATCTGCTGAATCATTGAAAAAGCAAGAGAGTTCCAGAAAAACACCTATTTCTGCTTTATTGACTATGCCAAAGCCTTTGACTGTGTGGATCACAATAAACTGTAGAAAATTCTGAAAGAGATGGGAATAGCTGACCACCTGACCTGCCTCTTGAGAAACCTGTATGCAGGTCAGGAAGCAACAGTTAGAACTGGACATGGAAGAACAGACTGGTTCCAAATAGGAAAAGGAGTACATCAAGGCTGTATATTGTCACCATGCTTGTTTAACTTATATGCAGAATACATCATGAGAAACACTGGGCTGGAGAAAGCATAAGCTGGAATCAAGTTTGCCGGGAGAAATATCAATAACCTCAGATACGCAGATGACACCACCCTTATGGCAGAAAGTGAAGAAGAACGGAAGAACCTCTTGATGAAAGTGAAAGAGGAGAGTGAAAAATTTGGCTTAAAGCTCAACATTCAGAAAACTAAGATCATGGCATCCGGTCCCATCACTTCATGGCCAATAGATGGGGAAAGAGTGGAAATAGTGGCTGACTTCATTTTAGGGGGGGGGCCTCCACAATCACTGCAGATGTTGATTGCAGCCATGAAATTAAAAGACACTTACTCCTTGGAAAAGTTATGACCAACTTAGGCAGCATATTAAAAAGCAGAGACATTACTTTGCCAACAAAGGTCTGTCTAGTCAAGGCTATGGTTTTTCCAGTAGTCATGCATGGATGTGAGTGTTGGAATATAAAGAAAGCTGAGCACTGAAGAGTTGATGTTTTTGAATTGTGGTGTTGGAGAAGACTCTTGAGGGCCCCTTGAACTGCAAGGAGATCCAACCAGTCCATCCTAAAGGAAATAAGTCCTGAATATTCATTGGAAGGACTGACGTTGAAGCTGAAACTCCAATACTTTGGCCACCTGATGTGAAGAGTTGATTCATTTGAAAAGACCCTGATGCTGGGAAATTTGAAGTCAGGAGGAGAAGGGGATGACAGAGGATGAGATGGTTGGATGGCATAACCGACTCAATGGACATGGGTTTGGGTAAACTCTGGGAGTTGGTGATGGACAGGGAGGCCTGGCATGCTGTGGTTCATGGGGTTGCAAAGAGTCGGACACGACTGAGTGACTGAACTGAACTGAACTGAACTATATACCCTAAGTGTATGTGCCCAAACCCACCTCCCGAAATTCCCTGAAACTAGTCTGAACAAAGGAAAAGAAAGAGACAATCAAAGTTAACCTGTGATTCGTATGCCTTAGGCCTAGGTAGTTAACAATGGACAGTTATCAGAAGGCCTGTGGTCATACCCCAGTAAGCATAATAGAATGTATGATTCTATTTGGTTACACAGGTAATCAGGCTATTCTTTTAGGCGATGGAGAGTCTAGGGATGAGCCCTGGGCCTCTTCCATCCAGGGGGTCTGGTTTTCCAGTTGGTGTGTCATTTCCATAGATACTGGTCATAGAGCTCACAGTCCACAGTCGGGCCCAAGACAGAGTCCTGCTTTCACGATGGAGCCTGTTCTGTCTGTCTCCTCCTTCAGCCTCAGCTCCCACTCTACATCCACAAGTCATCTTTACTCAGCTGCACGACACCTTGGCCTTTCTCAGAACACACTACACAATTTCTCACCTCTAATTTTACTCTCATTTTCTCTCTGGGAATGTCTTTCCCTTTTTCCTCTTTCATTATGCTAACACCACTCATTCTGTAAAGGGCCCCTGGTCAGAATGAGCCCTTCTTTCACATTTCTATGACCTTTGCAAAGGAAACTCTTGTGTGGTACTTGTTTTATGGCACCTCACATCCCAGTTATCATTGCTATTTTTTGCCCACCCCAAAAAGAAGCAGTCAGAATGTTTAAGCTCTGTCACCTACAAATTGGCCCTTGCCAAGAGCGCTTGCCAATGACCGAACAAAACAACACGGACATGGCCTCTGCCTGCGCTGCTGCAGCTACTGACCTTCAATGCTCCCTGCAGGGAGTTCAGGCTGGAGAGTGAGGTGCTCTGTGTTCCAGGGAAGCCAGTGAAATGGATCTTTAGACAGTTAGATATTTTTAGGAACTAATTTCATGATCCCAATCCTTCGGTATTCTTGCCTTGAGAACCCCACGAACAGTATGAAAAGACAAAAAGATAAGACACTGAAAGATGAACTCCACAGGCCGGTAGGTGCCCAATATGATATTGGAGATCAGTGGAGAAACAGCTTCAGAAAGAATGAAGGGATGGAGCCAAAGCAAAAACAACACCCAGTTGTGGATGTGACTGGTGATGGAAGCAAGGTCCGATGCTATAAAGAGCAATATTGCATAAGAACCTGTTATGTTAGGTTATGAATCAAGGCAAATTGGAAGTGGTCAAATAGGAGATGGCATGAGTGAACATCGACATTCTAGAAATCAGCGAACTAAAGTGGACTGGAAGGGGTGAATTTAACTCAGATGACCATTGTATCTACTACTGTGGGCAGGAATCCCTTAGAAGAAATGAAGTAGCCATCATAGTCAACAAAAGAGTCCAAAATGCAGTATTTGGGTGCAATCTCAAAAACGACAGAATGATCTCTGTTCGTTTCAAAGGCAAACCATTCAATATCACGGTAATCCAAGTCTATGCCCTGACCAGTAATGCTGAAGAAGCTGAATGGTTCTGTGAAGACCCACAAGACCTTTTAGAACTAACATCCAAAAAAGATGTCCTTTTCATTATAGAGGACTGGAATGCAAAAGTAGGAAATCAGGAACACCCGGAGTAACAAGAAATTTGGCCTTGGAGTACGGAATGAAGCAGGGCAAAGGCTAATAAGAGTTTTACTAAGAGAATGCACTGGTCATAGCAAACACCCTTTTCCAACAACACAGGAGAAGACTCTATTCGTGGACATCACCAGATGGCCAACACTGAAGTCAGACTGATTATATTCTTTGTGCCAAAGATGGAGAAGCTCTATAGAGTCAGCAAAAACAAGACCTGAAGCTGACTGTGGCTCAGACCATGAACTCCTTATTGCCAATTTCAGACTTAAATTGAAGAAAGTAGGGAAAACCACTAGACCATTCAGGTATGACCTAAATCAAATCCCTTGTGAATATAAAGTGGAAGTGAGAAATAGATTTAAGGGATTAGATCTAATAGACAGAGTGCCTGGTGAACTATGGATGGAGGTTCGTGACATTGTACAGGAGACAGGGATCAAGACCATCCCAAGAAAAAGAAATGCAAAAAAGCAAAATGGCTGCCTGAGGAGGCCTTACAAATAGCTGTGAAAAGAAGAGAAGCAAAAAGCAAAGGAGAAAAGAAAAGATATACCTATTTGAATGCAGAGTTCCAAAGAATAGCAAGGAGAGATAAGAAAGCCTTTCTCAGTGATCAGTGCAAAGAAATAGAGGGAAACAACAGAATGGGAAAGACTAGAGATCTCTTCAAGAAAATTAGAGATACCAAGGGAACATTTCATGCAAAGATGGGCTCGATAAAGGACAGAAATTGTATGGACCTGACAGAAGCAGAAGAGATTAAGAAGAGGTGGCAAGAATACACAGAACTGTACAAAAAATATATTCATGACCCAGTTAATCATGATGGTGTGATCATTCACCTAGAGCCAGACATCCTGGAGTGTGAAGTCAGGTGGACCTTACAAAGCATCATTACAAACAAAGCTAGTGGAGGTGATGGAATTCCAATTGAGCTATTTCAAATCCTAAAAGATGATGCTGTGAAAGTGTTGCACTCACTATGTCAGCAAACTTGGAAAACTCAGCAGTGGCCACAGGAGTGGAAAAGGTCAGTTTTCATTATAATCCCAAAGAAAATAAATGCCAAAGAATGCTCAAACTACTGCACAATTGCACTCATCTCACACTCTAGTAAAGTAGTGCTCAAAATTCTCCAAGCCAGGTTTCAACAATATGTGACCTGTGAACTTCCAGATGTTCAAGCTGGTTTTAGAAAAGGCAGAGGAACCAGAGATCAAATTGCCAACATCCGCTGGATCATCGAAAAAGTAGGAGAGTTTCAGAAAAACATATATTTCAGAAAAACATATGTTATTGACTATGCCAAAGCCTTTGACTGTGTGGATCACAATAAACTGTGAAAAATTCTGAAAGAGATGGGAATACCAGACCACCTGACCTGCCTCTTGAGAAACCTGTATGCAGGTCAGGAAGCAACAGTTAGGACTGGACATGGAACAACAGACTGGTTCCAAATAGGAAGAGGAGTATGTCAAGGCTGTATATTGCCACCGTGCTTATTTAACTTCTATGCAGAATACATCATAAGAAAAGCTCGGCTGGAAGAAGCACAGTCTGGAATCAAGATTGCTGGGAGAAATATCAATAACCCCAGATATGCAGATGACATCATCCTTATGGCAGAAAGTGAAAAAGACCTAAAGAGCCTCTTGATGAAAGTGAAAGAAGAGAGTGAAAATGTTGCCTTAAAGTTTACCATTCAGAAAACTGGGATCATGGCATTTGGTCCCATCACTTCATGGGAAATAGATGGGGAAACAGTGAAAACAGTGGCTGACTTTACTTTTCTGGTCTCCAAAATAACTGCAGATGGTGAGTGCAGCCAGGAAATTAAAAGACACTAACTCCTTGGAAGGAAAGTTATGACCAACCCAGACACCATATTAAAAAGCAGAGACATTTCCTTGTCAACAAAGGTCTGTCTAGTCAAGGCTATGGTTTTTCCAGTAGTCATGTATGGATGTGAGTGTTGGACTATAAAGAAAGCTGAGAACTGATGAATTGATGCTTTTGAACTGTGGTGTTGGAGAAGACCCTTGAGAGTCCCCTGGACTGCAAGGAGATCCAACCAGTCCATCCTAAAGGAAATAAGTCCTGAATATTCATTGGAAGGACTGATGTTGAAGCTGAAACTCCAATACGTTGGCTACTTGACACGAAGAGTTGACTTTTTGGAAAAGACCCTGATGCTGGTTAATTGAGGGTAGGAGGAGAAGGGGACGACAGAGGATGAGATGGTTGGATGGCATCACCTACTCAGTGGACATGGGTTTGTGTAAACTCTGAGAGCTCGTGATGGACAGGGAGGCCTGGCATGCTGTGGTTCATGGGGTTGCAAAGAGTTGGACACGACTGAGTGACTGAACTGAACTGAACTGAACTATATACGCTAAGTGTATGTGCCCGAACCCGCCTCCCCAAATTCCCTGAAACTAATCTAAACAACGGAAAAGAAAGAGACAATCAAAGTTAACCTGTGATTCATATGCCTTAGGCCTAGGTAGTTAACAATGGACAGTTATCACAAGGCCTGTGGTCATACCCCAATAAGCATAATAGAATGTATGCTCTTATAAACTGAGCACTTGATTGACTTGAACTTCCCCTTCACCACAATCCTATATATCGATCTTTAGCAGCTGCTTCTTCGGAGCAGTCTCTCAGAGCTCTCTGGGCCACTGTCTTTGGACCACGGTCCTCATTTTGCCCCAAAAAGACTTCAGTCACAGCTCGCGCATTGTGCATCACGTAGTTGACAGCTCCAAAGTAGGCAATCAAAAACAAGTTCAGAAAGAATTCCATCAGGAGTCACCTTCATTTTTAAAGGTATCTTAAGCAAAAATTCTATGTCATTCATTTAAGAGATTGTTGGTTCTTTACCAATAGCCTGTTATCCTCAGACCTCTCATTCTATTCTCTGCTCTGTAACTGTTACTAGGGGCCAAAAACCCTAGGCTTTTTTGCCAGTTGGCTTCCAGTTAGATTCTGCTAATAGAATGGATCATTAGGAATTCACACGGCAGAGAGATGGGGGAAATCAGTGTTTGTTCTCTCTACACCTCTCCTCTCTACACCTCCTTCCTTTGTAGAGAAGCATTCTTGGAGCTGTGTCCATTCCAAGTAAAGTTTGCCTGATTCAGCAAGTAAAAATAAAAGACAGCCAACTAAATGTGAATTCAAAATAAGCAATGAATGCTTTCTTTTATTATAGATATATCCGATGCAATATTTGGAACACACTTATAATGAAAAGTTATTTATTTGAATTATACATTTATCTGGGTGTCCTGTATTTTACCTGTCAACTTTAATGACAAAAGCTCAGCATTTTGTTTAATTATCTTCCCTTATTCTAGTTTCTGGGTTGATGCTGTCCATTTCTGAGTCTTCGAGGATTGATTCTTCTGCATAAAATAGCTTTCCCTTTTTGGCTTCATTCACTGACAATTTAAGATTAAGTTTTCTCTAGTGTGTTGGTTACCACTTGTCTACATGCCTTTTCATTTCCAAAATTTTTTATTTTTTTCTTGTTGCTTATTCCCACGCTTGCGGTTTTGCTGCTGGTGAACTTGAGGTTCTTTCTTCATCACGAAAGAATCTGGAGACAAGCAAAGAAGTTAAGAAAGTAAAGGAAGTGCTTATTAAGTAAGGATATGCACATGCTCTCAGGGCTTCCCAGGTGGTGCTGGTGGGAAAGAGCCTGCCTGCCAATACAGGCAGCAGAAGAGACACAGGTTCAGTCCCTGCATCAGGAAGTCGTTCTGGAGGAGGGCACGGAAACTCACTCTGGTGCTCTTTCCTGGAGAATGCAATGGACAGAGGAGTCTGGCAAGCTATAGCCCATGGGGTCACGAAGAGTCAGACAGGATTGAAGTGAGTTAGCATGCATGCATTCTCAGAGGGAGATCAGGCAGACAGGTGAAGAGTTGGTGCCCTGGGCCTCTTTGGCAAGTTGGTTCTGAGGGACAAACAAATACAGGGATGGAATATTCACTGAGGAAGAAGTTTGGGGATCAGCTTCCCTGATTTTCATCCCAGCTCCATTTTTCCAAGGGGAGGAGGGATTTCTGTCCCCATTTAGCTTAGATCAGAAGTGCCACGACATTGGTGCATGAAGAGTACTTCTTATCTGTAAGTAAGTGTTAGTAGCACAGTGGTGCCCGACTCTTTGCGACCCCATGGACTGCAGCCCACCAGGCTCTTCTGTCCATGAGATTTTCCAGGCAAGGATACTGGAGTGGGTTGCCATTTCCTTCTCCATTCTTATCGATAAGGCTAATCTTATGGGGCTTCTCAGGTGACGTAGTAGTAAAAAATCTGCCTGCCAGTGCAGAAGACCCAAGAGTTGTGGGTTCAATCCCTGGGCCAGGAAGATCCCCTGGAGGAGAAAATGGCAACCCACTCCAGTATTCTTGCCTGGAAAATTCGTGGACAGAGGAGCCTGGCATGCTATACAGGGTTGCAAAGAGTCAGACACAACTGAACGACTGAGCACAGTCTTATCCAACGAGAGCACAGTGAACAAAGGCTCACATTTGGATGCAATGCAAGAGGTCCCGCCTTTCCCCACCTTTTTTTGGTCTGCTACTCAGACCCTTTATAATGCAATTTCCTGTCTGCCTATAGTTTTCTGCTTTTCTTTGTCTATGAACCCCTACTGTTTACAAGATGCCTGATTTCCTGCCACCTGGCCCCTGTCCCCATTTCTCTGCTCATATCTAGCTACCTACCTGCTATAACAGTTTTATGCCTAAAACAAACAAAAACAATTCTTCTGTCACTTTAATGAGGTTTGGGGAAGAAGCAGAAGTAGATTTATGTATTCAATCCACCACCTTTATATTTATTTAATATGTTCTTACAATTTTTTTCTGTCTATTTTGGCTATTTTTCTTACATCAGCAAGTTCAAATCCACTTCAGTTTTTCTTTGAATGGCAGCATAGTGTTCCCTGTCCCATTGTCTCTATGCACCAGAACTTACTACTAAACTAATTTTTACTGGCGGAATTAGACATTTCTGTTGAGTTTTGAGAGCTGGGAGATAAAGACAAATGTGGAAACACATTTCCTATGAATGTGTCTGGATATGGAACAGTTATGTATGAGTGAGGAAATAGCCAATAGATTTGAATATCTAGTTGATATTTTCTATTAATATTTTGACTGGAAGTAGTAGTTACTAATTCCTAATGAAATGCAAAGTAAAAGATTTACCTTAGCTTCTATTTTATACTCCTGTTAAGGGTTTAACTGGTGTCCTTCTAGACTTAATACATACTTTTTTGTATTAAGATCATGCTATATATTGTTCTACACATTTTCCCCAATATTCTGTGGCTATTTTGTTAAAATTGATTAACTCATTTATGTTTGGCTTCCTTGGGTCTTCACTGCATGCAGGCTTTTTCCAGTTGCAGCGAACTTAGCTATTTATTCTCTCCTGGTGGAGCATGGGCTCTAGGGCTTAGCTGCCCTGCAGCATGTGGAATCTCCCCAAACCAGGGATCCAACCCACATGCCCTGCATTGTCAGGCAGATTCTTAAGCACTGGAACACCAGGCAAGTCCTTCTGTGACTCTCTTTATACATTAACATTGTCTAATTTATTCTTTTCAAAAAAAAAAAGCATGCTATTTTTTTCATACTAAAAAACATATTAGTCAATCCTCTATTCATGGGAAGATGCTCTGTATATGCTTTCTATACCTGGTAGGAGAGATACTCCCAACTCCCGTTCTGATCTTTCAAAAGTTTCTTATATATTTCCCAACTTGATCATCAATTTGTCAACACCTTCAATAAGACTCATTGAAAATTTGATTAGGATCATATAAATCTACTTTAATTTCCACAGAAACAGCATATTTTAAAATTTTTCTTTTCTTCCATGGTCAAGGTGTGTCTTTCCACTTAAGAACTTTCAATCAAGCTTTATAAGATTTCATGCAAAAATGGTCACAATAAAGGACAGAAATAGTATGGACCTAACATAGGCAGAAGATATTAAGAAGACAGAAGAACTATACAAAAAAGATGGTGTGATCACTTGCCTAGAGCCAGATATCCTGGAGTGCAAAGTCAAATGAATCTTAGGAAGCATCACTACAAACAAAGCTAGTGGAGGTGACAGAGTTTCAGTTGAGCTGTTTCAAAGCCTAAAAGATGATGCTGTGAAAGTGCTGCACTCAATATGCCAGCAAATTTGGAAAACACATCAGTGGCCACACGACTGGAAAAGCTCAGCTTTCATTCCAATCCAAAAGAAAGGCAATGCCAAAGAATGTTCAAACTACCACACAATGGCACTCATCTCGCATGCTAGCAAAGTAATGCTCAAAATTCTCCACGCTAGGCTCCAACAGTACACGAAATGAGAAATTCCAGATGTCCAAACTGGATTTAGAAAGGGCAGAGGAACCAGAGATCAAATTGCCAACATCCACTGGATCATCAAAAAAGCAAGAGATTTCCTGAGAAACATCTACTTCTGCTTTATTGACTACAATAAAACCTTTGACTGTGTGGATTCCAACACACTGTGGAAAATTCTTAAAGAGATGGGAACACCAGACCACCTTACCTGTCTCCTGAGAAATCTGTATGCAGGTCAAGAAACAACAGTTACAACTGGACACGGAAAAATGGACTGGTTCCAAACTGGAAAAGGAGTAAGTCAAGGCTGTATATTGTCACCCTGTTTATTTAACTCATATGCAGAGTACATCATGAGAAATGCTAGGCTAGATAAAGCACAAGCTGGAATCAAAATTGCTGAGAGAAATATCAATAACCTCAGACATGCCGATGACACCACCCTTATGGCAGAAAGCAAAGAAGAACTAAAGAGCCTCTTGATGAAAGTGAAAGAGGAGAGTGAAAAAGCTGGCTTGAAACTCAGCATTCAAAAAACTAAGATAATGGCATCTGGTCCCATCACTTCATGGCAAATAGATGGGGAAACAATGGAAATAGTGAGAGACTTTATTTCTGGGGGCTTCAGCATCACTGCAGATGGTGACTGCAGCCATGAAATGAGACCACGCTTGCTCCTTGGAAGAAAAGTTGTGACCAACCTAGACAGCATATTAAAAAGCAGAGACATTACTTTGCCAACAAAGGTCCACCTAGTCAAAGCTATGGTTTTTCCAGTAGTAATGTATGGATGTGAGAGTTGGACCATAAAGAAAGCTGAGTGCTGAAGAATTGATGCTTTTGAACCGTGGTGTCGGAGAAGACTCTTGAGAGTCCCTTGGCCTGCAAGGAGATTCAGCCAGTCCGTCCTAAAGGAAATCAGTCCTGAATATTCATTGGAAGGACTGATGCTGAAGCTGAAACTCCATCTGAGTTGTCCACCTGATGCGAAGAACTGATTCCTTGGAAAAGACCCTGATGCTGGGAAAGATTGAAGGCAGGAGGAAAAGAGGACGACAGAGGATGAGATGGTTGGATGACATCACCGACTCGATGAAGCTGAGTTTGAACAAGCTCTGGAAGTTGGTGATGGACAGGAAAGCCTGGCGTGCTGCAATCCATGGGGTCACAAAAAGTCAGACACGACTGAGTGAACTGAACTCAATCACGTTTTATAGTTTTTTTGTTCCTCTACATAGAGTTTCCACATTTCCTGTTATTCTTTTATATATATATGAACGCACACACACACACACACACACACACACACACACACACACATATATTTGATAGGTTTTGTTCATAGGGTGAAAGTGGTTTTGGTCTTTTAATTGGAGGAAAATTGCTTTACAATGTTGTGTTCATTTGTGCCATACAATGTGAATCAGCCATAAGTACACATGTGCCCCTCCTTTTCGAACCTCCCTCCTATCCCCCATCCCACCCCATCCTTCTAGGTTGTCACAGAGCCCTGGGTTGAGCTTTCTGCATTATGTTACACAGCAACGTCCCACTAGGTACCATTTTACATATGCTAATATATATGTTTCAATGCTACTCTTTCAATTTGTCCCCTTCTCCTTCCCTCACTTTGTCCACAAGTCTTTTCTCTATGTCTGTGTCTATTCCTGCCCTGAAAATAGGTTCATCAGTACCATTTTTCTAGAGTCCATATTTATCCATTTATGATATGTTTTTCTGACTCTCTTCACTCTGTATAACAGAATCTAGGTTCATCCAACTCACTAGAACTGACTCAAATCCATTCCCTTTTACGGCTGAGTAATAATACATTGCATATAGGTACTGTAACTTTTTCATCCATCCATATGTGAGTGTACATCTAGGTTCCTTCCATGTCCCAGCTATTGTAAATAGTGCTGCAATGAACATTGGGGTACGTGTCTTTTTGGAAAGGGGTTATTTTTAAGACAGTATAAAACTGCTAGCTCATTGCTGTTTTCATGTCCCATATTTTTCTTGTATGGAATCATCTTCTAGGGCACATTCACTAGTTAACTGATTTTCTACTGCTTGCTTTATATGACTCATCTATAAATCATTATAATTTGACTTTTAATCCTGTTAAAACTCTCAGAACCATTATCAAATAAAAAATGAGTGTAGGTATCCCTTTATTATTCCTGTGCCTGCCTCTGTGTTCCACCATAAAGAATAATTTAGTATTACTTCCTAATAATTACTCCTTAAGAAACTTTTGACACCTCAGCATTCTCTTAGACCTGGTATTTTTCTTGAATTCTGTCAAATGATTTTCCTGCAGGTATCAGTTGATAATCTTATTTATCTGAATTATTTTTAATAAAATGTTATCTAACATCTAACTAGTTTTCAGTCATTTGCTCATAATGTTATTTCCTACTTTCTAATTATTATAATTTTACTTGAATCTATTAATAAATGTAGTGGAAAGTTCTAAAAAAAAGTTGTTAGTGATGATGGGTATCCTTGTTTCTGAAGTTAATAGGAATGCTTCTAATGTTTCCCAGTTGACAACTGAGGCAGGGTAGTTAGATTTAACCAAGTTCTTAAAGTATCCATGTGCTCCTATTTAATAACTTTTTTATTTAATGAAAAATGGACTTTGAACACTGAACTGCCTGTACCTTCTATGAAGATGCTCGTGATTTTTTCATTATATAAAACAATGTGGTGAACTACATTATTTCCTAATAGGAAAAATTTTTAATGAAACTTTCCTTGCACTATTAGACTAAATTAGGTATCTGAAGCTTGATTCTTTTACTAAACTTTGCTACTGATTTTTGTGTCGATTTATAAGCAAAATGAAATTTCAATTTCGTGTTTTATTGAATTTGGGTATTTTTGTTACACTCACACTTTAATAAATCATGAAAGCTCTCCTTTATCTAGGTCCTAGAAAAATTTAAAGTGCATTGTAATTAGAATTTCATTCTAAATCTGCACAAGCTTGGTGATGTGTGCAGGTGGTTTTGATAGGAGTTGACTACTTCTGTGGTAATCTGTGTAGGTTTTTTGCATGTCTGCAGTCATAGGAATGTATTAAAAATTTCAGGAAAATTTAAAATTTACCATTCTATTTGACTCTTTCAAATATGTTGGCATGGATTTGGACAGAATTCTCTCCTCCCACCTCCTTTTATCATTTCTATTAGGATATCTATGATTCTTCCATTTCTTATCTAAATTGTTTTATCTATTTTAATTTTGCACCAAAAAATTAACATTTAGGTTTATTACTACTGACTCTATATCTTTATTTCATTAATTTATCAATTCTTTTTACTATTTTTTAAAAGTTTCTTCTAACAATTATGTTGAACACATTTGTCTTCATTACTTTTGGATTGGAGTCTGTTAAGACAAAGGGAAGTGAGGAATTAAAGAGGTTAGGTTATAAATGGGTAAAGAGAAATTGTACATACCCAGAGGTGAACATTTGGTCTAATGATTTTTAAGACAATCATTTTAAATATATATATTATTTAAATTACAGCATACTTGTTGATGAGCATCATTTGACAAAGAAGGAATTTATGGTGCAAAAAAGAAAGGGGTTAATTATGAAAGTTAAGTTCTTAAGTAGGCAAGAGTATAAGGCAGTAATTGTATACATACTTGACAGTTTTGAGTAGGTGGGCAGTTCATCCTTTGCAAAAGAAGGCATAATGTTATTTGTAGAAATGAGTGTGGTCACTGCTGATGGCTTACATATGGTCTGTGCTCATAAATCAAAAATGAGTTCAGCTAGCACAGTTGTCTCGCTAACATTTTACAGCTTCTTGAGTGTACTCAAGGCATAGGCACAGCAAGGTTCAGGTTTAACGTGGGTTGAGGCTTTGCCAAGTAAATACAAAGAACAAAGGCACACACAAGAAATTCTGCTTAAGATTTCATGAGCTTCATGACCATACATGGTGGAAATTTTCTGCAAGAAGAGTCAATAGCACCATAATACAGAACAGCATGAAGCAGGGAAATGGACTTTTCTCATGCTCTTCAGAATTTGATACTTCTGTCTAACAAGAACAGTAGGCTGAAGCTTTGCTAGGCAGGATGACAAGGGCTATCATCCTCACCTCCTTGTTCTAACAATTTCTCCTTGGCTTTTGGACCAGGCTTTGGGACAGTATTCACCTCTATCATCTTTCTTCTGTTGGAAGGCGTTAATTCAAATCTCTCAGGGATGCAAGTGCCGTGGGGTTTTTGTTTTTCTTTATTTAAGTTTATAAAATACATGCTTATAGAAAATTAAAACATTATAGAAATATATGAAGCCAATCATGAAAGTTCTCCCATAATTCCACTCTCACAAAGCCACTGATAACCATGTGGTGTTACTTCCCTATTATTTTTTAGAACATTTTAACAAGTTATCAAAAAAAAAAAAAAAAAAGCTTGTACAACTTCCTTTTTCATATAACCGTAAAATTTGGACATCTTATTATTCCAGAGATATTTCTCACCCTTAATGGAGAGAAACTGAAAATACCATAATATATCAAGCCCTTATTGTTAGGACATCTGGGCTAGTTTTAATTAAAGAACAAAGGTGAAATGAACTTGCTGTGTACACTTGTCAGATTATTCATATCAGGTAGTTTCCTAGTAACTTCATTTCTAATGAAGAGTTGGCCAAAGAGTTGAAGCATTTTCAATATACTCTGGAAAACTACCCTCCCTAAAGGCTTAACAACTACATTCCCACCTACAGCATGCAAGTTGGGACATGTATATTTGGAAATGTTTATTCAAAATTATGGTTTAATTTCTTCATTTGAAACTATAAACTGATTGTTCTTATAATTGTGTTTTCTAACTATAGAAAGTGAAGTGTGATAAATTTTTTTGACTGATAGGGAATCAGGATCCTAAGGACAGAGGCACAGGCATCAAAAACTTAAAACTTTTCTATGGAGTCTCTGCAAAAGACTGCAACCCTTGCTATAGCTTCAAATAATTGGTATCTCCAGTTACTTCTCCAGAGTCTGATACCTATATTGGTAACCTACTGCTTGTGGAAAACTGAAACTCAAAACACAAGCTTTCCCTGCCACCACCAGCTGTTCTCATTCAAGTGCAGCAGACAGCTCTCTGTTCCTGGAACATACACCTCTCATATGTCTGGTTTTTCAGTTCACACCATGCCTTGGAATACCCTTTCTTACTGTGACCTCTCAAGACTCAGCTCAAATACCAGTGACTCCATGAAGTCTTCCACAATCTTTCCCAAGGAAAATAAATGGGTTTTCCCTCTGTGTTATCTTGGTTTTTCACTGGCTCTTCTATGATAGTATTTCTGTAATAAGCTACTAAAAGTGGAAGTCTTAAAGGACAGACACATCTTATCTGTATACTTTCTGAACAATACCTAGTGCAGAACTTTGCAGAACATGCACTCAAAAACTGTTGGTGAGATAAACATACATAAGACTTCAAAATCCTTTAATCCCAAAATATCAATCACGGATACCAGTATTTAAGGGTTTAAGAAAAAATTACTCCCCTCAAAACATGTCCTACTATAGTAAGCAGTTCTGTAAGTTAAAAAAAGGGGGTGTGTTTTAATAGAAGTGGCAAATCATTCTGTTTAGTTATAGTCAAAAAACCCACATATGCTTGATATCTGCATCTTACTTCCTAGGATCTCAAACTGTTAATTTTAGAAATAAAGACATGGGGGAGGACGGTTCATTGTGAAATATGAAAATGCAATGATTCAAGCATGAGTTTTTGCTTTATATTCTTAGCCAGAGCACAAATGACTGGATATTCTCATCAACGCCAAGCTAAAAAGAAATAAAAAAACAAAAACTGGAACCACAGTGAAGACAATGTCACATCAAAATCTCTTTCTCTTGATAATTTCTGGCTTCCAGCTGACCGGATGAGTTTCTTCTGTCTAAAAACAGAAATGTAAGTAAGTTAAAACAAAGTATTACTGGTCTCCTTCATATTTAATAAGTTCCTTTCTAACAAAAATAAGGCACTTATTCTAAATTATATTATTTGGCATTATATATTTAGCAGTTCTTTAACAATTTTAAGATAGGTGACAAACTTTTGGCATTATCTGATTATCTAGTAAATATTAAGATAAATAATGTTTAATATTAAATATTTAATATAAATAAAATTTAATAAAGGATGCATGCATTTGCTACAAATTCAGTTTATAGTTTTTCATTTTAAATCAAATGGTTTTTACATATTCTAGTAACACCTAAGATTCTGATTCTAAAATTAATTTGCACAGCAATCTATTCTTTTGCTGTTATTCTTAGGGTGAGATTTTCTCAATAACTCTAATAATCAAAGTTGAGATAAAAATCAAAATTATCTATGGATTTGCCATCATCCATGAAACCAATGCAATAATCTATGAGCAGGGACTATTCAACATGATAAATATTTTAGTGTTATGAAGATTATTTCCCCTCCTGATAATTTCAATAGCTTTAAAATGAGAAAATGCCTGGAAAATTGGCAAAGCTGATTTATTCTACTTTAAAATATCGATGAAATACAGAACTTACCGCTGTATCATCCTCTTTGTACACTTTTATGGTTTTATCTGCTTCAGCTGTTAGTAATCGACTTTCAGACTGATCGAAAGCACAAGCAAATATTCCCGACTCACTGTCCAAAGACCCAGGCTGCACTGCTGCATGAACCCTCTGGAAATTGTAGCCAGTTCTCCAGTCCCAAAGATGCATAGTGCCATTGTCAGCTTAAAGGGAAAGACACAGTTAGACCAAGTGTCCCCTCAACAATTCAGCTTGACAAACGCTCATTACACCCATCATTAGCCAAGCACCATGGAGCTATAAAGATATATAACACACAGGCATTTGAGCTCTTCTTAATATCAATTTGTCTACTTTCATTTGTGCTTAATTCAGAATTTATTATAGATCTCAAAAAGCACCACAAAATGACATTCAACTTGAAAACACACAACCAAACTTTAGGTGATTTCTGGCATAAATCCTTAACTTAGATTTATCAATGTTGGGAACTTAAAGAGAACTGAACTATGAAATATGCTATATGTATTATGAATTTTCATGAATACACATGTAAAACAGGCAAGTTCTATTCTAGTACGTCAGTATAATTAATGACTTAGAAATTTTATTCACTAAAAAAAAAAAGACAGACTAAAACATATTTATCATAAAAATACTTTACCTCCAGATACAAGCACTCCATCAGAATTTACTGTCAATGTGTTAATAATAGCATTGTGACCAGAAAGATTTTGAATGAAACTTCCATCGGGGAATTTCCACTGTTTTATGTTATCTGGAGAACCAGACGCAAATGTGTAACTGAAGTAAGAAAAGAATTAATAATAAAGTAAACAAAGTTAAATGGTGGATTTTTAAAAAACCTTATTATGGCTATATTTTGCAAATGTATCGTCAGGATCTACGTAGTTTTGGCAAAATACTATCGTCATACCAAGATAAAAATATCAAGACAAAAACATTTGTTTCAAGTTATATCAGGTTTCTAAATTACTTTAAATGTATGTTAAGTCCTAGATTGAAGTTATATTCTCCTCTCATTTCCCCAATGCTCTACACTGAACTAAAGCAATAAATATACAACCTCCTAAACTCACATGAAAGGCAAGGGGTGATGTAAGTGTTTTGGAGAAAGGGAGAGAGAAAGCCAGAAGAAGAGAGAAAGAAGAAAGGAGAGAAAGAGACGAGAGGAAGACAGAAGGGAGTCAGGGAGAGGAAGAAAGGAGTGGGGGAAACAGGGAACAGAAGGACAAGACAAAATAAACGCAAGGGAGGGTGGGGAAGGGAGGAGAGGCAGGAGACGACTGTGACCTTGGAAGTGCCAGGGGATACGGTTTTATAGACAGCAGTTTCTGATGTTATGCTCCATCTCTCTGTGAATAATGTTCATGATACCTACTATTTTTTTCCTATGTACATTAATTTCTTCATTATGAAATTAACTATTCTATGTTTAGCCCAGTGTCCAATATTTTTGTCCAAAACATTAAATCTAGTGACTATTAGCTTTGATTACGACATGCAGCTTGTCACCATGATTTATTCGTATTATCTCATTTGACATCATTTTTCACCATGTAGAAAGTTTTTCTCATCTTATGGAGGACAAGAAGAAAAATACTTCACAAGGAAAATAAAGGAAATGCAAGCTCATAAATGGAACAGATCTGAAAAATGACTAGACTACCAAAGTAGTACTAATTTTGCTATTTCTAAATTATACTAAGAATTGAAGGAAGAAGAGAAGCTACTTAGGAAAATATACTTACTGTCTTGGATGTAAAACCACAGCTCTGACTGATTTTTTGTGATTTGTTAATGTGACTCTTGTTTTTCCAGCCACCAAATCCCATAATCGTATTGTAGTATCATGGCTTCCTGTAAGGAGAATCCCCAAAATACAGATTAGAAAAAAAGAATGCAAAAGTTAAATATAATAAAACCTGAAGCATTCTTCTACAGACACATATATATGAAACAAAAGTCATATCAACCTTTGACTAATTGCTTTCTATACTTTCAAAGTATTTGGTTGATTTTAATTCTTAAATGTAATTAATGCTTAGTGCACTGTCATCTGAAGAGCCACAACAAATGTGAAAAGAAATACATGTCATTCCCTAGTGGAGAGGAAGGCAAAAACTCTAATAATTATTTAAATAAAACAAGGGAAGGAATTATTTTCTAGTCTTAAAGATTCATTGCTATTAACCATATTTTAAGCAAAGCAAGACTCAAATCAGTTCTAAAAGTCGGGGGGTAGTGCATCTTCTAACTTTAATTTCTTAGACTGGTAATTTTGAAACTATAAAACAGCACTTAGCTGTATCTAATAGCACTACTTTCTAGTCAGACATTACATGATACAAAAATTCTATGATATATAAAAGTTATGATATAAAAACAATGGAATTAAATGTTACCACAATAAATTTCAAGTGCACACAGAAACACTGAATATACAACACAAAGCAAGAATCACAGTAAATAGGAAAAGTATATAATTGTAATGTATGCTGATATGAATATACTGTAAACTTGAAAAGTACGGATCATACCAGTAATGATCTGTGGTTCCGCAGCCTGACACCTCACTGTAGCCACCGCATTAGTATGTCCAGATAATGTGTGTACACTGGCTTTAGTTCTCACATCCCAAATCTATAAAACCAGCACACAATACCGTCAATGAAAACAGGTACTCCTATCTTCAGGCAGGTAATAAAATCAATTCAAACATGGGAATTGACTAGAAAACTGTGTGGACCTGTCTGAATAGAATGAAGAAAGTGTGTAAATGAAATAACCTGTCACATTTCGGGGGCAGGGCCGCCCAACAGAGGACATGGTGAGGCCACAGAGCTGGGGATGAAGACTAGGTGGGGTACTGACGGGTCAAAGTAAGGCTCTTGAAATTCTCTCTCCAGAAACACAGACCTCAGGACCAAGCCAGCACCCTGCAGGAGGCATGGACGCACAGAGGGGCTCCAGTCCACTTACCCGTGCGGTTGAGTCTCGGCTACAGGTCACCAGCACATCGATGGTTGGGTGCAAATCCAAGCCATACACGGCACTCAGATGTCCATGGTAGTGCCTTATAACCTAAAAAGAAGGGAGGAGAGTTAACATTTCTGTCATTGGGAAGATAAACAGGGGCTCCTGATGCTTTTGGTCCTCAACTCCACACATACCTTATTGTACTCGAGGTCCCAGCATTTGACTTGCTTGTCCTCTCCACAGGAGAACAGGTACGGGCTCCGTGTGCTCACTATCACACCACGCACTGTGCTTATGTGCCCAGTTAATGACAGTTTCAACTTGCCACTAGCCAAGTCCCAGATCTGCATTCAAAAAATATTTTATTTTATTCTTGCCCATTATTTCAAAGCAAATTTTTAGAATCTTGATGTTAAAATTGTCTTCAAAAGTGAAAGATAAAAACATAAAAATAAAAAGTTTGCAAAATAACCTCACCACCAAAAATAAAAAAGCAGGAGAAAGAGAATTAAAAGCCATGCTCAAACTGGGAAAGTATTTGCATAGATGGCAAAAAGTTCTTAATATATAAAGGGTATTGATAGCAAAAAAATGAATACTGAGGTATTAAACTAGTGAAGGATGGCATCAACTTAAAAAAATCCTGAAAAGTAGCAAATAAAGTATCAAAAAGTTAAACCTCACTATAAATTTTATATAGTTTTCTTTTTTAAAAATTAGATATTCATTTCTACTTATATTAGTGTGCTAAGTTGTTTCAGTCATGTTCAGCTCTTTGTGACCCTATGGTCTGTAGCTTGCCAGGCTCCTCTGACCATGGGATTCTCCAGGCGAGAATACTGGACTGGGCTGCTATGCCCTCCTCCAGGGGATCTTCCCAACTCTGGGATCAAACCCACATCTCCCACACTGCAGGTGGATTCTTTACCGCTGAGCCACCAGAGAGCCCATCATATTAGTAGGTATTTTTAAAGAAACATAAGTAATGTCCTGAAAGGATCCTCTCACACGCTGCAAGCATAATTCACCCACTTTGGAAAATAATTGAACTTTGGGTGTCAACTTCAAGAATGTCTGACCCTTTAATACTTTTTCTGGCAAACTATAACAATATAGAAAATACATAAAAACAATACAGAAAATTTTAAATACAAATTTTAGGCACATACTAATTACACAGAAGCACTGCTTATGATAGTGAAAAATTAGGAAGCTAAAAAACTTTATGTCCAACAGTAGGAAAACAGACCACAGCATATCCAATAATAACAATACTATAGAAGCACTTAAAAAGATGTTCAGAGGAGGGGTGGGTAGGCAGTTTGGGATTCAGAGATGCAAACTAGTATATATAGAACTGACAGACAACAAGGTCCTAATATACAGCTCAGGGAACTATATTCAATATCCTGTAATAAACCATACATATATATATATGTACACACACACACATGTATACGGGGCTTCCCAGGTGGCACTAGTGGTAAAGAACTCGCCTGCCAATGCAGGAGACATAAGAGACACGGGTTTCATCCCTGGGTTGGGAAGATCCTCTGGAGGAGGGAAGGGCAACCCACTCCAGTATTCTTGCCTGGAAAATCCCCGTGGACAGAGGAGCCTGATGGGCCATCTCCTTCTCCAGGGGATCCTCCTGACCCAGTGACTGATTTCATCTCTTCTTCATTGCCAGGCAGATTCTTTGCCACTGAGCTTCAGTTCAATCACTCAGTTGTGTCCGACTCTTTGCGATCCCAAGAATCGCAGCACACCAGGCCTCCCTGTCCATCACCAACTCCCGGAGTTTACTCAAACTCATGTCCATCGAGTCGGTGATGCCATCCAGCCATCTCATCCTCTGTCATCTCCTTCTCCTCCTGCCCCCAATCCCTCCCAGCATCAGGGTCTTTTCCAATGAGTCAACTCTTCGCAGGAGGTGGCCCAAGTATTGGAGTTTCAGCTTCAGCATCAGTCCTACCAGTGAACACCCAGGACTGATCTTCTTTAGGATGGACTAGGTGGATATCCTTGCAGTCCAAGGAACTCTCAAGCGTCTTCTCCAACACCACAGTTCAAAAGCATCAATTCTTTGGCACTCAGCTTTCTTCACAGTCCAACTCTCACATCCATACATGAGCACTGGAAAAACCATAGCCTTGACTAGACGGACCTTTGTTGGCAAAGTAGTATCTCTGCTTTTTAATATGCTATCTAGGTTGGTTATAACTTTCCTTCCAAGGAGTAAGCGTCTTATAATTTCATGGCTGCAACCACCATCTATAGTGATTTTGGAGCCCAAAAAAATAAAGTCTGACACTGAGCTTAATACACTGTAAATCAAGTATACCTCAATAATATAAATTTTTTTAAAAAGATACTCAATTTTTTCAGGAATATGCCTTTGAAATAACATTAAGTGAAAAAAGGGATTCCTTGGTGGCTCAGCTGGTAAAGAATCCGCCTGCAATGTGGGAGTCCTAGGTTTGATCCCTGGGTTGGGAAGATCCCCTGAAGAAGTGAACAGCTACCTACTCCAGTATTCTGGCCTGGAGAATCCCATGGACAATATAGTCCACGGGTCTCAAAGAGTCAGATACAACTGAGTGACTTTCACTTTCACTTAAGTGAAAAAAAAACCTGGGACAGAATTACATCCTGAACATGAATTTTTAAAAGATATACATTTATAACCATGGGAAAAGTGCTCAGAAGAAAATGCAGATACACATACACAGAGAAGTTAAAAATAAATTTATTCAAATATCTGACAGTAATAGGATTATGTATGGGTCTACATTCTTTTATTCTCCTTTACATTTTCCTGTTTTTTAAATAGATAAGCCTGCTTTAATTTTGTAATCAGAAGGGGAGAAAATATGAAGGAATTACTTGGAGATAGTCAGCAAGCACTATCTGGAAAAAAACTGTTGTTTAAATACCACTTTCTCAAACAGATACTTATTTGCGACGTTTAACTGGTACAAATTATTTTAACAGGTAATATACTTTACTGCACACTCAGGTTTAACAAATCAGAGAACTACAACAGCAGTTACCCAGAGGAAATAACTTAAAACACATTAAAATTACATGGCAAACAAAAAGTCAATTTGACTTTTTCCTTCTTTTCTTATTACCTTTATAGTTCTGTCAGCAGATCCAGTAACAAACCACTGATTTCCAGGTTCCACAGCAATACATCGAACCCAGCCAAGATGCCCACTGATCACCTATATTAAGAAAAAAAGACAGAATGAGCAAGCTCACTACACATAAGCTAAAGCTGATTCAATTTCAAGTCATCATGCTTATGTTAAATTAAATCCAATCTGACTTGCCCTACCCCTATCCTCAAATGCTAAGTTTGTAAGATGAACTGCTAATTAGATTTTAAAATAAGAGTTAAATTATCTTCAACTGGTGAATGGATGAATATACAAACTGTGGTATATCTATACAATGGACTACTACTTGACAATAAAAAGGAAAGTATTAATACATGTAGCAACTTAGATGAATCTAAAAGCAGTAAGGTGAGTGAAGAAACTCACCCCCAAAAGATATATATTGCATTTATGATACAATTGAAAAGCACAACTATAATGATAGAAAACGGATGAATGGTTGGCCGGGTAGGGAAGGGTGTGATTATAAAAAACACCAGGGGTATGTGTGAATTGATAGAACTTCTAATTACCCAGACTGTGGTAGTGGCTAACCAAGTTTATAACCTATTAAGATTTATTAGATCTATACACCAAAGAAAGTCTATTCTGTGGTATGGTAATATGTACAGCTGTATGTTTCCTACTATTTACATTTTAATTAATAGTTGGTACATTTCAAATGTCCTGATGCATTGATTTTCTCCCTGACATTCATAAAGAACACCTCAAACACATTCCTAAATTTATTCTGTGAGCTGTCCATTCAGGAGCTTTCTATCAATATTTTACACTATATTTTATATAAAATATAAGTATATAACTTTACTTAATGAAGTCTACTTTCTAAGACATTTTTTAAGATAGTGCCTAACCCCCTTCCCCCCAACCCCAAACTACCAGCTGTCATATATTCACTGTTTCCTCTTTATTCTAGTCCTTGGCTCTTGTTTAACTGGAAAGCAGTGATCATGTTTCCTGCAGTGCAATAATGGACAGATTCACTCACTCTGTAGAGTTTCCATGGTGGGTGCCACTGGGGCTTCGGCATTGTAGGGGCTTTTTTAGCCATCAGTGCAGAGTTCTTGGCATTGCCACCCTCCATAACAACCTAGATAAGGAACAGATGACATTATTATTAAAGATATCATATCCACGATTTCATGTTATCAATTCTAAAATGGAAAGTCAAAGAGGGGATTTATGAAAGGTTTTTTTCCTTAAATGAAAGAAAGCTGAGAAATATGTGCATACCCAGAAAATGAGTCTAAGACTTTCAATCAGAACTATATATTCTGTTTGTTAATTTTGACTTTAAAACACAAAAAAATCTCACGAGGCAAAAACCTTAGCATTGAAACCACATATCACTGTGCATGGGTTCAAAACCCAATTCTGTCCATTACCAGTTGAAGACCTGAGGTAAAAAATTAAGTAATTTCTGTGCCTCATTAGTAAAGTGGAAATAACAGCAACTGCCCCATAGAGCAATTCCAACAACTATGACAGAGTAGCAAGTGCTCAGTGTAAACTCCAATTTTTCTTTAAATAACCGTAAGTGGATTAATGAAACTGCCTTTGTCACGTTTTAACATTATTGATTTAATATTACAAAGGACATTGAAAGTTCCTTCTATTTATCTCCTACAAAAGTATTTCAAGACTATATAAGGGTATACTAGCTGATATAACCATCTACAGCTAACATCCCATCCAAAAAATACTGGAGTCCATAAACTGCCTGCCCTCAAGAGGCTTATGTTATGCCCCAAGAAGGCAGAAAGTCTGGGCAGATCCTGTGAATGGAGGCTACAGAAAAATGTGGTAGGAGGACTACAAATTCATCCACTTCATAAAGCAACTGCATAATAAACTGAGGTGGTAAGGCCTATACTTATTTCAAGTGACAGCATAATAAAGCAAACTGTATTTTCAGTCATTCTTTCTGCAACTACTTTCATCAGTAACAACCGCTGCCATTTACTTACAAACAGATAAATTTATATTTCTAAATGCTCATTTATAAAATACTAGTTGTATAGCCTGTGAATACTATGATGCTAATAGCACTCAACTCGAACAGGATAAACCAACTGAGAGCTTAATAAAAGACACTTCACATCTGACACATACTAATACAATACTAATACAAGCTTCAGAACAACAGCGCTTGTATTTTTAATACTCGGTAACAAACAGCAACATCACAGTATCCTCATCAAAATAACTGTCACGCCCAACATGCAAGTAAGACACAGGATTAACAGAACTTCTTTTGTCAGTTCACCAGCAACTTAAGTTTTAGGGCTATGAAATGTTAACAATGAGCTCAGGAAGAATCTGCCTGCTATTGCAGGAGACCTGGGTTCAAACCCCTGGGTTGGGAAGATCCCCTGGAGAAGAGAATGGCAACCCACTCCAGTATTATTGCCTGGAAAATTCCATGGGCAGAGGAGCCTGGTGGGCTACAGTCCATGGAGTCACAAAGAGTCGGACACAACTGAGCGACTAACACTTTCCCTTTCAGGCTGCTATTTACTTGAAAAATTCCAAGGAAAATGTTCATTTATTTAACATTTAAGGTGAGACTCTTAGAATAAAGGGAAACAGGTATGCTCCAAAAGTTAGAAACCCACAGCATGATGTGATCTGATGCAAACTCACCGTCCCTGCAGGCTGCGAGCGGTCAGAAGCCCCAGGATGTCGATATTCACCTCCAGCAGGTACAGGACGATTTGCATCAGCTCTGAGGAAAAAGAAACACCACACTATAAGTAAGCAATGCCTCCAGTCACATGATCTGCAGGACCGACTTTTTAAAGTTTTTGTAAGCACTGGTAAAGGAAAATGTCACATAATACATAATTACAAAGAAGCAAATTTAAATATGAGAAAAAAGGTAAGCAGTAAACTATGCTTTCAAAATCTTTGTAATTTAGAAGCATAATATTTCCTACCTAGCTTGAGAAGCAGGTAATGCCACAGCTAAGGACTGTGCAGCTGATTCACTTGGCATTCTTTGGATCTTAGTGTCTGCTGTCAAAGCAACCCCTGTTAAAATTTGAAAAAAATCAACTATTTTTAGTATCTATCTTTGCTTTCATTTACATGCATTTACAATAAAAAAAACTGGAGGAAGACATGCCAAAAATGAAATGGTAATTATCTCCAGGTGGTGATATTACAAAAAATTTGTATTATATTTTGCAGGTCTTTTGTTTTAACTCTTCTGTAATAAATATTGCCCAAAGAGTATCTCAAATTTATCTCACATATTTAATCAAAATAGCTTGGTATGAACATAGCCCAACATAGTAGTTAAATTTAATACATGAGTTAAATCTCTATTATCTTAGGATACTACTTTCAAACATAAAAATTAAGCAGTTCCCCAAATACTAACAGAGTGTTTCCAAAGGTAAATGCAAATTCCTACAACAAAAAGCACCAATTTATCTATACTTTCAATGTGGTGAATTCTGTCCTTTAAAATTACTAGAATCTAGAGATACTAAGCTTTGTGTCCTCCGCTCTGTGACTCTGGCTACTCTAGTTGTGTGCTAATTCCTCTACACACACAACATAGCCAGGATATGTTTCTATTATACCTGCTTCTACACTAACACTTTCAACACTTTTATAAGCTTAGTGATATTAACGTGTCTAACTAAACCTCCAGGTACTAAGCTTGTCAGCTGGAGCAGCCTTTTGAATTCTTAGCACAGTGCCTGATGAAAAACAGGGGCTTAATTTAGTTTGCAGAATGACTGCATATGAAACTTATGTTAATTCTTACCTAAAATGCTTTGCCTGAATAGCCGGTTATGGAGCTTATCTTGTATTTTACAGGCAATGGGGATCATATTATTGGCTCATTCGTGGAAATGTAAGTGACGATAAGACATTTTCAAATATAATAGTTCACTTACCAGGTCCTGGTGGGTAAGGATGTGTACCTGTCACCAAATATTCAACTTCTTGTCCTACTGAAAAAAAGAGAGCGAAAGAAAATTCATCAATGGCAAAATTACCTTATATACATGTACTATCTCTTTTAATGAATTAAATAGTATTAAATTATCAATTGGATTTCTTAAAGTTTCCCAACTAACCAAGTCTCAGAAATAAGGTAAGTTGATCATTTTTGTTTTGTCTTCTGGAGACATATACACAGCTATCTCCTTGGTCATTTGCTGATGTGAGGTCAAGAAAGCTTGGAAGTTTGTTACATAGCAATGGTGTATAGAAAGGTCATCCTGTCAAGTAATAATCCACTCAGGTTTATCTTCTAAGAAAATGGTTTTCCTGTGGAACCCTGGATTATCTTTATTCACTATGATTTTAGTACTTAATATCACCTTTCTGAATTATAGCCAAAACAGATAAACGCCCTCTCCACAGGTTAGGAATTTTCCCTTTAGTCTCCACTATGACTATCTTCATATCCTAAGAATCTCTGTCATCATCATAACACTGTTTTTCAATTTCATATAAGGAAAAAATCCACCAACCAATAATCTCACTCACTATGAGGAATGAGGAAATCAGGACTTCCACTATAATATTGGTACAGTGGTGATTCTAATAAGTCCTTCCAGGAGGAGCACTAAACTAGTAACATATTTTCATTTATCTATTTTTAAATTCACATTTAAATCCTGACATTTCTGACAAAGCCACACTCACCTTGATTGGCAGGATACTGTTTGTGTCCATATGAATCTGATGCACTCTGAGGGACTTTCTCTTTAAGATTTTCTTTGGAAGTAGGCATATGCAACACAGGACCATATTCATTACGCAGCTTGATTGCCATTTTCCGTTTGTGACTATTTAAAAATTATAAACACAAAAATGTATCTTTGAATACTTTAAATATATTTATGAATATAAATGTATTTATAGATAGCTAGGACACAAATTTTTAAACAGCTTAAGCTTGCCTAATCTGAATGTAGACAAAGTTTCTGGTAAGATTTTAAAGTTAAACAACATTTTAAGAAATTTCCAAGTGTATTTCCATACTTTGTTCACAATCTACCACACAGCATCCATTAAGCTGAGTATATTTTGGTTTGTTAACCAATTAAAAAAAACCTTCATGTTGATTTATCGAAGGTCTAAATGATTTTAAAATATATAGAAACTAATATATCCTTTAAAAAACCTGAGAGTCATATACTTCCCTTCATATGTCTAAATGTAAAAATATAGTAAGAGCTTCTATAGTAACCTTTCCTGGATATATCTAGAAAGACTAATTAAAACTAATCCAAGTACGTAGTTCAGTATTTTAGAAAGAAATCCAAGTATTACGCTACTTTTAAGGACAGCCCACTTTGTTAATTAAATATAAATGCTTGTTTGAGGAATTAGGTAGATTTTAAAAGAAGGGTAAAGGACAAAGAAGGAACACTGCACATAATGCAATCCCAGACTGGAGCTGGAGGTGTAGAACCAAAAATATGCCACCACTCAAGAATCTTCATCATACTAACGAGAAAAGATGGGAGTAGAGGTACTGGCCAGGTACAATTTCAGCTCAGCAAGGCTCTGAGAGCAGCAGGAAGCTGAAAGCACATACAAAGTGAATGATTATAAAATATAACACCTAAACGGGACTCTCCTAATTACTGGGTATTTGTAAAATGCAATTAATTAGTGGGAATTTTTCTGTAAAAAGCCAAAAAAAAGTTAATCAGCTTAAATTATGCCCAAACATCATTCATTACTAATAGACCTCCTAAGAGTTAGTATTACTCACTAATTTTTACAGGTTCCCTTCTCCCTGCTCTCATCCCCCATTATTAAAAGTTGAAATATTCTAGCAGTTGAAAACGAACTATCCCTACCTCTCTTCATCCAAAGGCACAGGTTTTCCATTATCAGCCACAAACATGTCATGGGTTCTCTTCAACGACCTGAACACGAGCGTGTGTACAGAATGTTTCTGCACCTCCTAGAAAGAGAAGAGTGTAATTACATACCTAGCTACAAATTACATACATCATGTTATAGCTCCTATAGGAGCTATAGGAGTCAAGTTCAGAGAAGAGGAGGAAGCTCCTCTTGGGCCACAGCCCCAGGTGTACCAACTGGGTGATGCCGGAAATCAGTCATTTGTTCAATAAACATTTACTGCTGCTGCTGCTAAGTTGCTTCAATCGTGTCCGACTCTGTGCGGACCCCATAGATGGCAGCTCACCAGGCTCCCCAGTCCCTGGGATTCTCCAGGCAAGAACACTGGAGTGGGTTGCTATTTCCTTCTCAGTTCCTATTAAATGAGTGCCAGGTATCGTGCTAGAGACTAACAAGAGAAAAATGAAAGGCAGCCACCATCCCTGTGCTCAAGAGGAAACAGATAAAAATAGGGTAAGTAACTCCACATTTTAATAAGTGCTATGAAGGAAACAAGCAGGGAGCTAAGACAGAACAGAGCAAGACCTTAGGCTGGTTATGGAAGATCTCTCTGAGGTAGCAGCTAAGCAGAGAAGGAATCAGTCTTGCACAAAACAGAGGTAAGAACAATCCAGGCAGGACCTCTCAGGTGGTACAGTGGATCAGAATCTGCCTGCCAATGCGGGGACACAGGTTCCATCCCTCGTCGGGGAAGAATCCACAGGCCACAGAACAACTAAAGTCCCTGCGCCACAACTACAGGAGCCCATGTGCCTTGAGTCTGTGTTCGGCAAAGAAAAGCTACCGCAATGAGAAGGTCCCGCATGGTAATGAAGAGTAGCCCCTCCTTCCCTGCAACTGCAGAAAGCCCACGCGCTGGAATGAAGACCCAGTGAAACTGAAAAAAATCAATCAATCAAAAGAAAAAAAAAAAATCCAGGTAAGAAGAAATAAGCCATATACAAAAGTGTTCTGTAACTGAAACACTGTCAGAAGCTGTAGTGCATAATGTAGTATATATAATGTACAGTACAGAAGCTGTAGAACGTGGTATATGTTTGGTGAAAAGGAGGGTTAGTGATGGAAGATGAGGTTGGAAGGACAGACAAGGTCCTGGTAAATTGTTTTTTATACCACTGCAACGGTGTGCATTTTTGCTCTAGTTTTACATAGACCCACTAAAGTTTCATGCAAGAAAAGCTCGATCAACTTAGGTTTTAAACAGATCAATTTGGGGGGGAAGGGAGAGGGATGACAAAGAGGAAGCAAAGAGACCGACCACCCAAAAGCAAACGCATCAGTGCTGATGGAAGACGATGTGTTCTGAATTCAGGTGATGACAGTGGGCCTAGACAAAGAGCCAAGACTTCTAAGATGAGATGAACAGAGCTTGCTAACAGAATGATAGTTTAAGCTAGGGGGAAACGCAAAAATTCAAGAATGGCAGGTCTTCCCGGAGAAGAGCTTAAACAGGAGACAAAGTGAAGACCAGAGGAGACCCCCAGTCAGGACAGAGTCACTGACTCTACCCAGCAGACGGCGAGTACCTGTGGTCAAACATCGATGTTCGATAAAAGCCCCGCCTAAGAAGACAGTGACGAACTCCGTACCCAAGGACCGCGTGAAAACTGGAGTAATATACCTCAGGCTTCCTGCCTGGAAGGGCTTCCCTCAAAGCTCAGTTGGTAAAGAATCCGCCTGCAATGCAGGAGACCCCGGCTCGATTCCTGAGTTGGGAAGATCTGCTGGAGAAGGGAAAGGCTACCCCGTCCTCCCAGGCCAGTATTCTTGGGCCTTTCTTGTGGCTCAGCTGGTAAAGAATCTGCCCGCAATGCGGGAGACCTGGGTTCGATCCCTGGGTTGGGAAGATCCCCTGGCGAAGGGAAAGGCTTCCCACTCCAGTATTCTGGATCCCCACTCCAGGCCTGGAGAATTCCATGGACTGTATAGTCCATGGGGTCGCAAAGAGTCGGACACGACTGAGCGACTTTCGCTTCATTTCTCAACTCTGGCTTCTCATCCTCCAGAAACCCTTACGTGACCACCCGGTCTCGGCCAAACAGCCTCCCCTCGCAGCCACTACTCTCACCAGTCCCCAGACTCCCAAACCCTCGATCGCCCACACCCGCCGCCAAAGAAAAACAACCCAGAAGCAGACGGCCCCTGAGCACCCAAGTGTCACTTTACCTCGACCATGGCTCCGCCGTCTATACAGGCGCTCCAGGAGGGAAGAAGCACTACTCAACAGACAGGAGGGAAGAAGCACTACTCAACAGACAGAACAGAAACCGCCGCCACCACGGCTCAGCCCCTTCCGGAATCGGGCTTCCTGGCCCGGATGTGACGCAGGGCTCCGCGCAGGCGCGCGGGGCGCTCGCACGCCTTCCGGGGTGAAGCGGCGGGCTCCTCCCCCGGCCGCCTCTAGGGAGGAGCTTCTGGGCGGCAAAGCGGCTGAAGGAGTGGGGTTACGATACGTTTCATTCGCTGTTGCAGAAATCTTGAGATACTAACGTTTTCTGCCTTACTCACAGTCTTAAATACTTTGGTTTATTGTTGTGGTTTCTTGCCCTTTGTTCTCTGGGATGTTAATGCTATTTCTTCAGACGAACCAAACAGTTTTAGGGAACTTACGCCACGTTCTTGCCTTCTTTGAGGGGACGCCTCCGTGATTTACGTAGCCAGATTGCGCTATTTGACTCAATTTGGCTGAAAGCCTTTAGACGTCTTTGTATTCTTGGCGCCCGGAGACAATTCCACTTACACAGTCCATTAAGCACTTGTTGGAACAGTTTCAATTTGAGAAATTTTGCAAAAGATTTTGGTTTTAACAGCGTGTAGCAAAATCTCAAATTTATTTTCCATACGTTTAACATAGGTTTGTTTTTTTTTTTTTTTTTGAGTCTCTCATAACTCTTGGCCGTTTCTTTTATTTTCCACTAATACAGATTTTTTTAAAATTTTAATCTCTCAAAACTCTTGGCCTAACTCTTGTTTGTTTCCTAGTTGTCCAGTGATAAATGTGGCTTCAACAATGCCAGGGTAAGTTGATCAAAGTTGGTAGAAGAAAACACAACTGAAGACAAGGCATTTTTATGTATTAATATATACAGACTGGTGCCAAAAGATGGGCATTTTGTTTTATACCCAGGTAGACTCTGCAGTTTGCGATCGTTGTACCTATATTTCTAGGTAAGAAGGAAAATTTATGGAACTGTACATTTGCAAATTTGAATAGATGAGCGTTTTACTGGTTCTCCGGTTCTTTAGGCATACTCCGTTTCCACGGATCTCGTCACCAGAGCACCCTGCTTTAAAAGGGAGAAAAATCAAAGTATAGCAATGTGAGTTGATCATCTCATTTAGAAGTTAATTTTTAGTTCATTATAAACATTAAGATCATGCATATATTTGAAAATACAATCATCTCTGAGTTTAAGTTTGGCTTTAAGGGCGTTTCCGTGGTGGGTCAGACGGTAAAAGAATCTGCCTGCAATGAAGGAGGCTTAGGTCAATACATGGGTCAGGAAGATCCCCTGGAGAAGGGAATGGCTACACACTCCAGTATTCTTGGCTGGAGAATCCCATGGACAGAGGAGTCTGGCCAGCTACAGTCCATGTGGTCACAAAGAATAGGTAGTGACTGAGCGACTAACACTTCACTTGGCCTAAACAACTGACTTTCAATAACTGTGGTCATTAATGGCAGCCCTTGCAAGGAAATGCTGTAATATAAAATATATACTTGGAAAATAAATCAGAGTATAACTTGCCTATAGATAGAAATCATTATATAAAAGAACATGATGTTACAGAGCAATAAAATTACAGAAAAGAAAACAAGATTCTAATATATCTATGGCAATATAGATGAAGAAGACGTGGTACATATATACAATGGAATATTAGCCATAAGAAAACAAAATAATGACATTTGGAGCAACATTAGATGGAGCTAGTGATTGAGTGAAGAGATTGTGCCAAGTGAAGTCAGATAGAGAAACACAAATATCATGTGATATCACTTATGTGTGAAATCTAAAAGAAAGGGTACAAATCAGCTTAGCTACAAAACAGAAATAGAGTTACAGATGGAGAAAACAGACTTGTGGTTACCAGAGAGTAAGGGGGAGGGATGAATAGGAATTGACTTCTGCTCACTACTACATATAAAATAGATAACTAAGAAGGCCCTACTGTACAGCACGGGGAGCTCTACTCAATACTCTGCAGTGGCCTATGTGGGAAGAATAATCTAGAGAGAAGAGGGGATATATGTATATAAATAACAGACTCACTTTGCTGTGCGCCTGAAACTCACACAACGTTGTATCCAATCGAAATCAAAACAAAGCAAAATGAGCAAACCAATCCTATCCTGGCTGATACCCAGAGCTGCCTTACTTGAGCAGTAGAGGTCAGTGCTGCTCTTCATAAATGTAGAAAGCTTGTTTGCAAAAGTGCACATGGTGAATACTTTATTAATGTGTATTATTAATCTGTTTGGATGAAGCCTATAGTACGGATTTTAAGGGAAGTCCCCCTTGATTAGTTGAACTCTTTTTTTTTTTAATTCATTCACCAATATAGGAGATCCCTTTATTCTCTGTTAAAAGTCAGTAACTTTTATACATGCAGCTAAAACATATGATGGGGGAAAGATCTCATTTATAGCAACAATAATTGAAAAAATATTCAAGACAGAAAAATGACAGGGCATAAAAAGATTTTTAACTAATGAAAATGGATACCTTATGAAGATTCAAATTTATGAATGTTATGTTGTTAATCTAATCTCGGGAATGTTTTACAGAAAACACTGTTAATTTTTTTTAATTTTTGGCTGCACTGGGTCTGTTTTGCTTTGCCTGGGCTCCCTCTGGATGCGGTGAGTGGGGCCGCTCTCCGGGGCAGCGGGTTCTCTCGTGGCAGAGCACAGGCTCTTAGGCACACCGGCTTCAGCGGTTGCCGCTCTCGGGCTCTAGGGCTCAGGCTGAGTAGTTGTGGCCTATGAGCTGAGCTGCTCAGCTCAGTCTTCCTGGATCAGGGATCAAAACTGTGGCCCCTGGATTGACAGGCAGATTCCTGTCCACTGCGCCACCAGTGAAGTTTGAAAATACTGGTAATTTAATTCAGTGAAAGTGAAGTGAAGTCACTCACTTGTGTCCGAGTCTTTGTGACCCCATGGACTGTAACCTCCCAGGCTCCTCGGTCCATGGGATTTTCCAGGCACAGGTGACATTGTTATTAAATAATGAAAAAAATTTTAAATGTTATAAAATACTCCAAATAAAAATTTTTAATTTTCTACAGAGTTTTAGTGCTGATACTTTTATATGTACTTAATATATAAAACTTTAAGTGATTTATTGCTTTGTTTGAAAACACAGCTTCTCTTTCTAATGCACAATTTATGCTTTTCTTTAAAAAAAAAAAAAGCCAGCTTGATTCCCCATCAGTTGATCTTAATTTTCTTTTTGAAATAGTTTCGCAGACCCCAGAAGCCATTTCAGCCTAACTTACTAAAAGATAATGGGGGGGGGGGGGGGCGGTTACTATTTAAAAGGACATCAGGTGTCTCAAAGATTTGGCAGAAGGGTCAAATTATTAAGTTCAGAAGTTTTGATGACTTCTGCCGATGTTGGTAGACTTTCTCTCTAGAATGCTGCAGTAAATATACATCTAGTCAATCAACCTGATTATTTTCTTAGCTTGTTTCCTTCACAAACATGAAATTGGGGAAGAGAAGCTGATAGGGCTGGCTTGGGTAAGGGAGCTACCCCTACTCAGTCACCTGTGGCTAGAAGGTCAAGCTATCACAATACTAACAGGACCACAGGAGATGCACTCCTGCATTTTAGGGGTCATTCCAAGAGAAGGGAGTGGCATTCCAAAATCCAAAATGGTTGTCACACCTTTGTGGTTTTGAGTCTCATGGGACAGAAGTAAAACAGCATCTGTCTTTTCTCTAGCTCCTGTGATTGGCATTGTGTTGAAGGAAAAAATGTCCTATTTGTCTCCTTCTTGCCATGGTCTATATCAGTGTCCTTTGTTTTTTTGTTGCTGTTGTTCAATCACTAAGTCATGTCTGACTCTTTAAATATCGATAGAAATCTCCTCTGTCCATGGGGTTCTCCAGATAAGAATTCTGGAGTGGGTAGCCATTCCCTTCTCCAGCGGAACTTCCTAAGCCAGGGATCAAACCTGTGTCTCCCAAATTGCAGGCAGGTTCTTACTGCCTGAACAGCTAGGGAAGCCTATCCCCTTCCTTAAGAAAAGCAAATTGACATTGACCGAATCAGTAGGAGACTCTCCACAGGAGACAGAGCTGTCTTACCCTTCTTCCCTGCAGTGTGCTTTCCCATTGCTAACCAATCATGGCTGCCACTGCCACCCTGGTCTCAGGCTTGCTCATCAAAGCGCTGGTCCAAGTCTTCAGCATTAATTTCTCCTTGGCTAGTGGTTCTCAAACCGCGGTTCATGGTAAGAAAACAAACAAACAAACAAACAAAAAGACCATACAGAGACTTAACAATGATTTAATATTGTTCTCAAAGTCTGTGTCTGTCTAAACAAAGAGAATCAGTATTTCATTTTGTTCATTCAATCATTCACTCATTCTATGTTCACAAACTAGTTCAATAGATATTTGTCAAAACCTATTATGTGTCAGGTGTCTGATATAACTATATAGTCACTCAAACCACAAGTTTCAAGTCCAAAAGCCTTTTCAAGTCATTTTTCCCTGGGAAAGTTTTGGGTCTGTAAGTTACTGTTCCCAGAGCCTCACATTTCCCCTGCTTTGGCACAGGATTTCAGGTTCAGCACATATAAGCAGTTTTTTATTTCTGTCTCCCCCTCTAAACACAAAGCTTCACGAGGACAGGGCACTTGTCTGTCTTGGAGACCAAAGTATCCTTGGCCTCTAGCACAAGGTAGGTGCTCTATAAACATTTGATGAACACAGATTGCCTTGTGTGCTATAACTCGGCCTGGCTTGAATTGTAAAAATATCAACAAAAAGTGCATTGATGATTAGTGCCGGCAAGTCCACCCTTCTTGCCAGAGAGATGCTGGGCAGTTCGGATTATTTCTGTTTTCTCTGTCACTGATTTACTGCCCTTGACTTACATAAGGGGATCAGCTACTACAAAGAACCCTGCCCTATTGATCTACAAGTATAACTGAACAAATAGTACTCCCTTCCTCCTCCACCAATGGCATCAATGTTTTAAAAAAAATTAAGTATTTTAGTAAGCAGAATCTCTGTAAATGTGTTTCTTCTCATTGAAAATATAGAAATTTACTGTGTAATATTATACACCTTAAAGTGTTAGTATAGCTGTAACTCTGTGAAAAATATAGCAATAACTAGGCTTAAACTCATAGTTATTACCACTCCATCAGTCATGCCTCTCACACAGATATGAATATCCGACCCACACTCACATATTACAATGAAAATGTAAGAGAAAATAAAGGGTGAGGATGGGAGTGCCCATCTGAGACACTATAGTCTCAAGAAAAAAATGGCTGGCTGATTCAATAACAGCAAACCCAAAAGGTACAGGCCATTTCTTTACCATGTTTGCATTTTGTTGGGCAATATGTTGTAATGGGCAGTGTGAACTGTCTGGTTAGACATGGGTCAAGTCCTGGTACCAGTGCACCTTGAGTTCTTAACCTCTGAGCCTCAGTTTCATCATTTTTAGAACTTAAATAAGTGATTATTAGAACTTGGCATTTGAGGCCTGTTTCAGTGGACAGATAGTTCACTCACTCATTCTATGATTTTTTTAATCAAATGCCTACTATGTCTGTCTTATTCACCAATGTATCCTCAGCTTCTATTACACTACTAGTCACATAGAAAACCCTCAAGAGCTATTTGTGGAATGCATGTTTGGTCTCTGTCTTATGGAATGTAAATTCTAGTAGCTTCCTTCACTTTCCTGGTGATGATGGTGAGAATGCCTGTCAGAACAGAAAAGAAAAGTGAGACTAAAGGAATTTTCACTTTAATGCTGTACAAGGTACTGTAGTATACTAGAAGGAATTTTAAAAATTAACAGACCTCTGGAAATTAAATAATGGTTCTACTGCTAGTTGATGTAATGTCAGTGTTGGAAAATGAAGTAATAATGTGATAATGTTACCTCAAAAGAAAAAACATTTTTAGTTTTCTTAACATAATCGATCGTTTTAAATCAGCAAAAGTCTGACATCGTTAAAACCCTGTCCAGATGGTTAAAATGGACTTTTTCTCAGTTACATTTTGAAGGAAAGTATTATTGCATCTTATTCTAATTACATGCACATACATACATCTGTTTTCCTCAGAGTGTGTATTCTTCTAAGAAGGTCTCTCAGTCATGTGCGGCTCTTTGTGACCCCATGATCTGCAGCACACCAGGCTCCTCTGTCCATGGGGATTCTTCAAGCAAGAATACTGGAGTGAGTTGCCATGCCCTTCTCAAGGGGATCTTCCCAACACAGGGATTGAACTCAGGTCTCTGGAATTGAAGGTGGATTCTCTACCATCTGAGCCACCAGGGAAACCCAATTAATTAGATGTAAATTTGGAATAATTCAGTCAACTATTTTTCTTATTTTAAACTCAATATTTTGATTCTATAAGTCTGAATTAAAAAGATTTAGGAATGTCGCTTAAGCTATCCAAAGAAAGAAATTTATTGTCTCATTCTATTATTGGGAGTCCGTTTCCAAGCATTATTTAAAACATACTCTTCAAATCCAAACCTGGATCTTTTTAATAAAATCACTTAAAATTGAATGACAAAGGTTTCATTTTCCATACCAAAAAACCCAGAAAAGGCTGTAAAGCAGCACACTTGCCAGGATTTATGCTGTTGGCTTTGGTTTTCCTGTTGATTCTTGTAAGAGTTGTTAATCCTGATTGAAAAAAAACAATGAAAAGATAAGAGAGATGCATTTGTTAGCTTATAGGAAATCATGAAAGGAAATGGGACACGTTTAGTGTCTGAGCTTATATTTAAAATAGGTAAATGAAGGCTTCCCTGATAGATCAGATACAACTGAGAGACTTTCACTTTCTTTTCACTTTAAATGCAGGCTTCACTAGTGTTAAAATAACATTGTTTTAAAGATAATATAAAAATAAAATTTAAATATCTATCCAATCACCATAATAATGATTTTCACTTAGGAATCTATAATCTACTCATCATTTTAACACAGTTTACAATTATCTGAAAATTTTAATGTATCAGTAAAGAACAAAATATGAAAACCGGTTAGAGCAGAAAATGACTACATTTTCTTTTTGATGTTTGTCTATCATAGCATAAGGCATGAATATTAATTTTGCTGTTCTGATTAATGTCTGAAGGATAAGATGAACATATGGTAATGTAATTATTGAGTTTAGTGGCCTTTTCAAAAACTAAATTACAGGGTTACCTACAAACAACATTTACGGTAAATCTTTAGTGAGTTCACAGTGTTACTGGGTGCCTTGTAAGTAGGTCCAATATTTTGTGCTCAGATTAAAAGTACTTTTTTCTTCACACATTCTTTGGGAGCCTGTGTAGCATCCACATTAATTTACAGGAAATGTAATACACAGCTTTTAGGAATGTCCCAATTTCCCATCATATTGTCCAATTAAATGAACTAAGGAACTTTGGTGTTACTAAACTTGGCCAACAGAGAACAATTGTATGACAAGTAAATAAGTCTTGCTGGGAAGATGTTGCTTAAGGGATAAAATGGTTCAGTCAACAAGTGAACCAAAAAATTAAATGTTAACTAAGGAAGGTAACCACTTGAAAAGGGATAGCTAACAGAGGATTCAGGTATATATAGGGTTGAAGATCTCTCAGTTAAGTCCAAAGCAAAGGATGATTTCTTGGGACTTCCAAAAATTTAAAACCATGAAACATCTATTACTGCTACTTTTGTGTGCTTTTATAGTTCAGGCCCAACATCTTGCTGACTATGACGAGGTGACTTTTACATATTATTATATTCTTACTAATACTGTTAATATAAAATATAACCAAATCATAATTATATCTGAATGTTTATTTTAATGAAATTAGCATTGATTTTAGTTATGAAATTAAATTGTTAATTTCTAGGACCTATTTTATTTAAAGAATGTTGTATAGTATTTCTTACATCAAAACAAAATAATAATTTCTCATTTTCTGGTTTATCACCTTTATTTTCCCAGGTAGAAGATGACAGAGCTAAGGTAAGTTGTGTTTTTCTTGATTGTTGTTGTCCTGAGTATATGATTTTTATTTAGTTCTAGCAATATGTTATTACAATCTGAGAGCAAGAACTTGAAAATTTCACAGACTATAAAATAAAAGAGCAGTATTTTAAAAGAAAAAAGGTGTAATTGCTGGGTAGCTCTTTGGTGAAGGAAGGTAATATATAGCTCCTGAAATTGTTGGCTATTGGTAAATGAAAACTGTGAGCTAAATCTAAAAGTAAAATAGATCACATTCTGTGATAGAAGATTAAAAATTGTTCTTTTTTATTGAGAAATTTATATATTGTTATTGTTAATGGTTATGAAATATAGCACTCCATTTAGTTTATTCATTCATAGAGCAGTTTTACCTCAAGTATCACTCCTACTGGTTTGAAGATGTCAAAATACAAAAATACATTTAGAAAAATGACATTTTAAAAATTTAAACTTTATTATCAGATGACTGCTGATCTAATTATTTGTATATAATATGGTCTCTGCCACACTAAAAATAAAAGTACACAGTGAATGAAGTAATTAAATGCAGTGATTCATTTTGGATCATTTGTTGAATTTAAATGGAACCTAATATATAGCTCCAGAAATAATATATAGCTCCTTCTAATTGTCAAAGTATACATATAAAAAGATAGTTATATGGTTAAATGAGTTAGGTAAGAAAAATGTAAAGAATGTATAAGAGTCAACTTTTATAAAGCAGTAGGCTAAGCACTTTTACATTCCTGCTCACTGACTAATCTACACAGAGATAGTTTACTTATTTATCCTTCCAAGTGGATTTTCTAGTTTTAGTTATTTCAGTAAGTGGTCTTCATAAACCTTAATATCCATATAATTTCTTTTAAACATTTTTCATTTCCTTTTCTCTAGTAAAGCTAGATCACCTTTGCTACCTCTCTAATGATACTCTGAAATAAAAAGAAAGTACTTTTCTTCTGTTATAATTTGATTTGTAATAAACAGATGAATCACATTTCATAAAATTCCTGTTAGAACAGACCATCTCTGACTAGGACCATGTCTTCGAAACAATATATATTTCCTGCAAATCTTCATACGTTATTATTTTTATTGCAATTACACATAACATACTGTAGTTTAATTTCAGAAGTTAAGCAGGAGAATCTGTAACCTATCTGCCTAGGTTTAAAGCCTAGCACTCTCCTACTAAATGTATTGTTTCTTACTGAATAAATGATAGTAAAATTCCAAATAGAGTCATTCAATGACCTCTAGACACACCAGATAGCTAGAGAGCTTAGTCTCTGGTGCAAATCTAGTGCTTTGTTAATTTTTAATTAAACCCTGAAGATGAAAGGTGTGGTGGTGGTGTAGTTAAGTTGTGTCTGACTCTGTGACCCCATGGACTGTATAGCCTGCCAGGCTCCTCTGTCCATAGAATTCTCCAGGCTAGAATACTGGAGTGGGTTGCCATTTCCTTCTCCACCTGAAAGGTGTAATTACTGACAAAGACCATACGATGATAATAAAGTTAATCCAAGCCAGCACTTTTGCATTGTATTGCATATTTTTCACTTCACTATCTTTTAATGTTATATTTTTTAATTAGCAAATAATTTAATTGCAATGCACATAACCTAAGAATTATTTAAATGAAATAATTATTTTAAATGAGAAAATCATGGCATTTGATAAAGAAATCATGTAAGAAATTTCATGAGAATGATTTGACAATTTTGTTAATAGAAGACAAGATTAATAGAAGTTAATAGTGGAAAAGCCACTTACACTATAGTATCTGTTACTGTTACATGTGATTGCAGTAAAGATAATAATGAGAACTTAATATGTGCCAGGCACTCTTCTAAGGGTGTCACATGCAGTAAGTCATTTAATCCTTAAAATCATCTTATATAGCAGATACTATGACTAACTTTATTTTAGAGATAAAGTAACTCGCCCACAATCTTTAGAACTAGAAAGCGGTGTGGGTCAAGACTTGAAACCAAGCAGTCTGGCTCCAGAATACCTTATTCCTTTACAAACGTGTTAGAGTCAATTGTTGTCTTATTACAAATACATTTGTTTTTAATAAATCCATATTGCCACTTAAGTATTATTATTAACTAAGAGCTAGAGAAATTAATCAATTCATAAAAATTAAAAGTGAAAAATAATTACTGGAATTTAGTAATTCAAGTGACTTGAGAACATTTATTCCTTCTGACAGTATAGATTTCATAGTATTTTGTGTGTTCTAATGTATAGATTTCAGGAATCTGAGTTCATTACTATTCATTATCTGATGCAGATTTTTTTAAGGACTCTTTAAAACTCCTCTGGGTACAATATTTCTTTGCACTGTTTTTCTGTCTGCTCTTAATAAAGAGACCTGAGGAACCTATTGATTTGCCAACAATAGCTAGTCAGTTGATGGTCCTTAAGCAAATCATCATTTAATAACCTATGTTATAAAATGAGACTGTTAGAATACTACATCTCAGGTTTTCCACAACACTCTTCACTTTATTTCTGCCTGGTCCCCTGAAGCTACATTTGGATGCCCGTGGTCATCGGCCCTATGACAAGAAGAGGGAAGAGGCTCCCAGCCTGAGGCCTGTACCCCCTCCCATCAGCGGAGGTGGCTATCGGGCTCGTCCCCCCAAGTCAGCTCTGGGCCAGAAGAAAGTGGAGAGAAAGCCCCCTGATGCTGATGGCTGCCTGCACGCTGACCCGGACCTGGTGGGTACACGGATGGGCTGTCCGCGGTGGGCTCCCCTGTGCAGAAAACCTGTATTTATCATGTCTTCCTACTGAAGCACTGACCCACATTACCGTCATTGTCATTTTGTTTGTTTCTTCTGGATGTAAATACAGAATATACACTTACTGGGCCTTGGGCTAAGGGTGCTTTTCTAGTTTTCTTTGGTCTGTAACCAAGATTACAAATCAGGACACAGGGTGTTGCCTCTCCTTTGTACATGGCCACTTTGTCTGTTCAGGTGGTAATACTTTCATACCTAATTACATTTGTTCTGTGGTAAGGATTATTTTTAATCTTCAGAGAATTATAATGATGAGTCTAGAACTCCTGGTCTTATATAAAGAAAATCAAATTGCAAGTTTTTATATTGGTGAAAGATATCATTGAATTTTCACCATGTGCTTGTTTTGCAAATACCTCAACCCTGCATCTGATGTTGGCTATTTTCTTTGTATATAGGGTGTGTTGTGTCCTACAGGATGTCAGTTGCAAGATACTTTGGTAAAACAGGAAAGACCAATCCGAAAGAGTGTAGAAGATTTACATAATAATGTGGAGTCTGTTTCCCAGACCTCTTCGTCCACCTTTCAGTATATAACTCTGCTAAAAAACATGTGGAAAGAAAGGCAGAATCAAGTAAAAGGTAGATATCCTTGTGGTTTCTGTTTGATTCTATTACAAAATTGAAACTGTCAGAGTGCCGTGGGAACACACAGTTCTAAGAAGATCCAGGTCTCTAGATGAGCCTGGGTAGTTCAGTATGAGCCTGATTACCCCAAGGTCATCACTTAGGCATCTTCACCTGCAGCTTGTTACATAAGCACTGTTCAACTCTAACTCCCAGTCTGGTGTCAGCAAGGATGATTTTCTGGGAAAATTTTCACTGTGAGTCCTTATTTTTATTCTGTAAGACACTTATGACTCTGAAGACAATATATTCACAGTGTGAAATTTTAGCATTTATAGATTTAACCTTTAACATTTTAAATATATGTGTCTATGATATCTTCAGTTGAATTGCAAATAATGATCCCATCATTTGAAACTTGAGATCTGAATTTTGAGTGCTATTGGCTTGGTGGTTAGGAATCAACTAGTGAGTGAACCAGGCATAGGTGTCTCAGGGAGTAGCCTACCCAAATCTGGACATTTTTTCCAAGGAATCATGGCATTTCTCTTGTATATTTCTTTTGTATTTCTGCTGCAGTTATGAGAGATGGATAAGTAAATCAAGTGTATCTACTCCATAATATGTTGAACTTCTGAGATGGAAGGCCTAAGTACTGCTTTCTCCTCTTTTCCTTACCAAAGAAATAAATAAACAACTTATTGAACGTATCATTAGGCTTAATTTTTACCTTAATCTAAGGTAAATTACTAGTGTAGTGACTAGACTATATGTTAATTTATGTATGCCATGGACAAAATAATTTTCCCTAAGTACAACTATATATCATGACTGCCCAATGCCCGAGTCTAGTTTATTCTCAAAATCATGATTGTATAGTTGAATACATTTAGTTTTTTTGTCAAGAGAAAATGCTAACCATTCCTACACAATTTCATTTTTCCAGATAATGAAAATGTAGTAAACCAGTATTCCTCACATCTGGAAAAGCACCAGTTATATATAGATGAGACTGTGAACAGTAATATCCCAACTAAGCTTCGTGTGCTCCGTGCAATTCTGGAAAATTTGAGAAGCAAAATACAAAAATTAGAATCGGATGTCTCAACTCAGATGGAATACTGCCGCACCCCATGTACTGTGACTTGCAATATTCCTGTGGTGTCTGGCAAAGGTAACTAGTTAAAACATATTTCTAGAAGGTTACAGAAGAATTCACACTCTCTAAAAATAAGAGAACTAAAACAAGTTCAGTGGATTTTCCCCAACAGATCCTAAGTACATCTCAGCACATCATGAAGATATCCCCAGCATACCTAATGCACTCGCCAGTTTTTGAAGAGTAGGAAGCAGTGTAATGATGCTGGTAGCTCAATGGGTGTAATGTACATGCTTGATTGAATAGATGGGAACCATGGATAGATGCAGGGATTTCTCCATCACATGTGTTCTGGAAATTTATGGTTTATGGATATCAGGACACAAAAGGTGGAGAAGGGCTTTTTCACTCCCTTGGAAGATAGGATTCCTTGAAACCGAGTGTGATTTTTAGTAAGAGGAAGCTTCAGTTTCTATAACATTTATCCTCAAATGTCTAAAATAAAACATTCCTTAGTATCTTAGTATCTTACAAACTTGGTGACTAAATACAAAATAATGATGTTGTAGTCTCTAAATGTAATTTGTTCTCTTATGATTGCAGAATGTGAGGAAATCATCAGGAATGGAGGTGAAACATCTGAAATGTATCTTATTCAGCCTGAGGAGTCTAGCAAACCATATAGAGTATACTGTGATATGAAAACGGAAAAAGGAGGTACATGTTTGATAGCTTTTGACTATTATGCTGAAATTATTTTGATACCATAAAATGCCAGGAAATAAAACCTAGCTTAACAAAACTAACAACAAGCCATTTGATTTGGAATTCAATATATTTTAGAAGTTATAAAATATTTCTGATTCACAGTTTTGGGTAAAAGATAAAGCACTTGCAGTTTCCAAAGATTTTGCAAGTTTTCCTTTCACATTTATTTCCTTATTAAATCTATTTAAGGGCACTAAATATCAGTGGGCATAAATTAAATGGACAAGGAAGTCAGACATTGCCCCCAAAGGGGCATTATTTGTTAGTGGTTAATATGTGCTATTTTTTTTCTTTCAACCAAAGGATGGACAGTAATTCAGAACCGTCAAGATGGTAGTGTTGACTTTGGCAGGAAATGGGACCCATATAAACAAGGATTTGGAAACATTGCAACCAATGCAGAAGGGAAAAAATACTGTGGTATACCAGGTAACAGCTGGGAGCACAAAATAAGATCATTCTTTGTTTAGATTTTTTTTCCATTTAAAAAATATAGTGCTGGTAGTCTGCTTTTAGGAATTTTAGGAGGTTAAGAAGAATTTACAGAAGGAGCATAAAAGCTAATGATAAGAGGGGAAAGGCAACTTTTTGCTTTCAAAGGTTTTATTTGTGGTGAGATTTTCTTTTCTTTTTCCTTTAGGTGAGTATTGGCTTGGAAATGACAAAATTAGCCAGCTTACCAACATGGGACCCACAAAGCTTTTGATTGAAATGGAGGACTGGAAAGGCGATAAGGTGACAGCACTCTATGAAGGATTTACTGTACAGAATGAGGCCAACAAGTATCAACTCTCAGTGAGCAAATACAAAGGAACAGCAGGCAATGCCCTCATCGAAGGGGCTTCTCAGCTGGTGGGGGAAAACCGGACCATGACCATCCACAACAGCATGTTCTTCAGCACGTACGACAGAGACAACGATGGCTGGTAGGTGCCGCTGCTTCCCTCCTGCCTTCAGGGCCGTGGCTCATGCTGCTGCCCGAGTCATTAACGACAGAGCATGATTAGTGACGCTCGTTTCCCGGCTGGTTCCTGTGTGCCAACCACTGTACCAAGCTTTTTCTGGGTCACTCTAAAGCACTTCAGCTTCAAGGTTGCCACTGCTATCCTCATTTTACAAATGAAGAGTAGCAAGACTAAGTAATTTACCCAACATTACATAACCATAAAAGATACAACTGTAATTTGAGCACAGTTACTAAGTAGTGAGTACTTGATAGATTTCTATATCTCTATCATGGACTGTGTCTTTTGAAACCTCCATTTTGTTTCCCAAGAATCTGTAACACTAAGAGATCTGAAAGCTATCATTTTGGGATAACTTAATGAATATCGATGAATTTGCCACATGGGCCCAATTATCTCCCTTTCTTGCTATAGGGCACAGGAAGCCCTTGGTGCATTATTGTGACTTTACATATAGAATCAGAAGGAAGGAGTCTTGCACCCAGCACTCCTCTGTGGGCTTCGCAAAAAATTAACTTGAGAGCACTGCAGTTATAATAACTCCAAACACATTTCCTTTCAGGAAAACTACAGATCCCAGAAAGCAGTGTTCTAAAGAAGATGGTGGCGGATGGTGGTATAACAGGTGTCATGCAGCCAATCCCAACGGCAGATACTACTGGGGTGGGGCGTACAGCTGGGACATGGCGAAGCACGGCACGGATGATGGAGTGGTGTGGATGAACTGGCAGGGCTCCTGGTACTCAATGAAGAAGATGTCCATGAAGATCAGGCCTTACTTCCCGGAGCAGTAGTACCCCACCCCCCCACCCCACGGATTATTATTCTTCCACACGTAATGACAGCTTTGTATATCATGTTATCAGAAATTTTTTTTCATACCTTATATCTCTCTAAAGCTATCAAAATGTAGTTGGTGTGAGTTTTCAGAAAGTTTTTAGGACAAATAACATTAAAAACAGCACGTGGTTTTCTTTCATATTTGTCATTTCTATCGCATGCCAAGAAGTAACTAAAAGGATGATTGTGGACACTCAGTGTTCATAATTTCCATTCTAGTGGATTGTGAAAAGTTTCAAATTAGGAAGAGAAATTGAGGTGAAGTAAAATCATGTGTTTAAAATCCACTTTGAACCTCTCTTTATTTATGTAAGATCTATCACAGAAAACACAAAAAGATTTATTCATTAAACTGGTTTATATTACAAAACATTAATGTTGTCTTATTTGGTAATCCACATGGTCACTGAGTTAGGCTTTTAACCTGTGAGCGAAGAGAAGCATTCACAACCTCAAGTAGCGAATGAGCTGACAGTGACGCCCTGAAGGTTCAGCATTTCGCTCTGCTTCAGGGAAAGTCACTGCTCTGCAGGGAGGTAGGCTTGCGGATCACACAGACCAAGAGCACAGCCACAGTCACGTCTCCATTTGTTTGCTGAGGGAAGCAGTGAGGTAACAAGCAGCATTTGCCCCTGGAGATGAGGCCTCCTGGCCTCAGTTGGGTTTTTGTTTCTCACGCGGTCACAGCAGAACTGAAGCAGAAGTGGATTTCTCTTCTTTCTCCTTCTTGGGAAATGAGTATGTCAACTCAAATTTTCTTTCACTTTGTATTCTCCATCTGCCCTGGGACAACCCTCTGACCCTCAGTCTTACTTCCCTCTTGCAGTGTCATTGCCACTGATTTTCATGGAAGCATTGTCCTGAAGCCCATCTTCTTCATCTCTGCATCTAAGCAAATGTTCATTTCTATCATGGCAATGCCATCACTCTCTTAACTCCTCATCATAGCCAACCTTACCTTTTATCCGGTTTCCCTCCATAAGTTCTGCCCCATCGCTACCTATATTCACGCTGTTACTGTTATAATAAATTAATGTAACAGAGTATATTAAGTATACTAAAAATAGAAAATTGTGCTAAACATAGAAGATTCTGACCAAGTTACTTTCCTTCTTAATGTTAGCTTGTTGTTATCTAAGTGTTAAAATCCAGGCTTCTTAGCTGGGAGTGAAAATGGTTTGTTACAGTCCCAGCACTGTCTTCTGCCTCTGTCCCCTTTCACCATACATCTACATTCTTGTCACAGTGAATTTTTCACCATTCCAGGAAAGGTGAGGCCCCTTTATATTATGCTCTGGTTGTCAACAGCATCTTTCCTCCAATACCATCTGACAAATTGCTGTTCATTTTCAAGGCTTACTTTAAATGCCATTTGTTAGGTCTACTTATCTTTCTCCTTTGCTAGTAATAAGCTCTTATTAACCTTTGATTCCAGAATCATCTGTCAGAAAGTCTGATTTTTATACATTTATAAATATTATATAATATATAAATTTATATATATTAAAATATATATGTCTTGTATTATTAAAATCTTGCTGTTCAGTTGTTAAGTCACATCTGACTCTGTGTGACCCAGTGGATTGTAGCTCACCAGGCTTTCCTGTGCTTCACTATCTCCTAGAGTTTGCTCAATCTCATGTTCATTGAGTCAGTGAAGCCATCCAACCATCTTGTCCTCTGTTGTCCCCTTCTCCTGCCCTCAATTTTTTCCAGCATCAGGGTCTTTTCCAATGAGTCAGATCTTCAAATTAGGTGGCCAAAGTATTGTAGCCTCAACTTAAACATCAGTCCTTCCAATGAATATTTGGGGCTGATTTCCTTTAGGATTTTCTTTAAGATCTTGGATAGACCTTTTATAATGTAGAACACATTTTCCAAAAAAAGGCATACATAGAAATTCAACATGCAAAATACTTGAAAGTAGACCTTTTTAAGCAATACTGAGTATAGCAAAAGCCCACGGAATAAGGGATGGGGAGGTGCAATATCCCTCAGACCTTTGCTCAATCCCCTTATACACTCAGGACTGAGTGAATTCCTAGAGTTTAAAGTAAAGCCACAGATTAAAACCCACTAAAGTAGATAATCCTGTGGTCAATTCTTAGTTAATGTACAAGTATCAGAAACACAGAGATCACACCTAGGTAATATGTAATATCTATCTAGAAAGAAGTAAGCATTCTTAAGGTATCATTTGGTATGAAATGTTACATATTTGATTTTTGCCCATTCAAGCTTTAAAATTTGAAATACAGTCAAAAGGTAGTGTCCACTAGTTAGAGTATATAAAACAGTATCTAAAAAGCTTAGCTCATGACTTTTATGAATATAATAAAAATTGAGTTGAAATTAATAATCTCATACTTTGACATGAGAACTATAACATATTTCTTATACAATTAAGACTGAAAGTCTTAATTTGTATAAAACAAATTGAGGAGGGCATGGTAACTCACTCCAGTATTGTATTCTAGCCTGGAGAATCCCCATGGGCAGAGGAGCTGGGCAAGCTACAGTCCATGGGATCACGAAGAGTAGGACACAACTGAGTGACTAAACACAGCACAGCACATATAGTTCATTAGAACTATGAGGGATATATGCAATTGGGATGTAAGCTTCCCTTTCCTCTGCATTTAGGAGCCAAGGAAAAACAGGTAACTAATATATCTAAAGCCTTGTTTTTTTAAGATGAACATACATGGGGCAAAAACTTGGATTATCTAACATACCACAAACCACAGCAGTCAAGCCAACACTTCTGTTTAACCATTGCACACCAAATATCATGTACAATGATCATCTAAACCTGCAGAACTTATTTAAAACACAGAGTTCCTGGTCTCAATAGGTTTATTGCATCAGAGTCTCTACATGGGAATATTGTTAAAATACTTATTTTTAAATAAATGACCCAAACAGATTCTGATCAGTGGCTGGACTTCATAACAAGTGAGTCAGGCTATGTTTGCATTCTCCAGAGACTCCTGTCTTTCTCATCTAGCACTTTTTCCACTCAAGTGGTGACTATGAGGCAATATTTAGAGAAAGAGGTCATCTTTGAAATTACGTGACTTCACAGATAACCACTGCCTATGGTTAAGACCCACTTTGGCTGCAGAAATCAGATGCCTCTACCTTGGTTGGAAGATGCCCCAATCTTGTCCACCTAGACTTGAGCGATAGTGTTATGCTGAAAAATGACTGCTTTCCAGAATTTTACCAACTCAGCTACCTCCAACACCTATCACTCAGTCAGTGCTATGACATAATACCTGAAGCTTTACTTGAACTTGGAGAGATTCCCACATTAAAAACACTACAAGTCTTTGGAATCATACCAGATGGTACCCTTCAACTGTTAAAGGAAGCCCTCCCTCATTTACAGATTAATTGTTCCCATTTCTCCAACCATCACCAGGCTGACCATTGGCAACAAGAAGCACCAAGAGATATGGGGCATCAAATGCTGACTGTCACTGGAGAAGCCTAGATGTCTCTGAAGCCTCTATTGCAAGATGGTGTCTCCTCTTTTCTTTGAACAGGGAAAGTAAGCAGGAAGCCCAATTGTGGAGAGCTCAGCTATTTTTATTCTTGGTTTCTGTTGCCTTCCTTCTACAAATATATTAGAGAACCATTGGAGAGAGAAAACTATGAAGTGTTGCTTTTTAAAAATGACTATGAAAGCTTTTATCACTGCTATACCCTTAAGAGCCTAAGCTCTACGCTTTTTGAAATTTTAGGGAGAGTGGGCCTATAATTTCAAGATAACTTAAATAGCAAAATTTGAACCATGTCTTCCAAGTGCCATGCTTCATAAATCTATTTAGAATCAAGCTTAAAAATCACGACCAGCAAATCATTTGCGTAACCTATATGGCAGCTTATATGGCAGCTTTCTTCTATTTAATTTTTCAGCATTGCTTTATTATAAGACATAGATTTCAAAAAATAATAAGCTATTTGTAGTATAAGTTGAAAAGAATGAGAATCATAGAGTAGATATGAAGCAGTCTCTTCTGAGGATAAGAAGAAAAATAGACATTTCAACGGTGCCTTTAGATTCGCAATCAGGTTGATGGAAGCAAATATCCCCAGGTCATTCACCTTAAAACCTAAATAAAGAAACAACCAGAGGTATAGAATTGGTATAGAATTCAAAGACTCAAGAGGCAGTTTTCTATAACAGGTTAACCTGGGGTATCCTCTAATGCACATTAATGATGTCTCCTTTATGTACAGTTGGGAAGGTCCCCTGGAGGAGGAAATGGCAACCCACTCCAGTATTTTTGCCTGGAGAGTCCCATGGACCAAGGAGCCTGGTGGGCTACAGTCCATGGGGTCACAAAAAGTCGGACACGACAGAGTGAATAATACTAATACTTGGGTTTAGCAACATGATCCCCAAATACCAGAACCACTATTTCTACTCTGGTATCCTTCAGTCTCAGGTGATTCTTTAGTGGGACTTTTAGTTTTTCTGAGGTGTAGCAACAAATGAGAGATGCTACCTACCTTTCTGTACGTAGAACTGAAGCTGTGTTTCTGAACACTATCCGACCCCCACACTGTGCCATGTGATTTGATGATCCCTCCTTGAGTTTTCTCTACCATGCAGCTCTGCACCAGGTCACAGTGTGTTGGTGTGTTATGGCTAAACCCTAGGAAATGGAATAAGTTCTGTTTATTTTAACATTAATTGTTGGTTGTTGCAGAGAAGGCAATGGCACCCCACTCCAGTACTCTTGCCTGGAAAATCCCATGGACGGAGGAGCCTGGTGGGCTGCAGTCCATGGGGTTGCACAGAGTCGGACACAACTGAAGTGACTTAGCAGCAGCACTGGGTTGTTGCTATTTTTTTTTTGGCCACACAAATTCTCAAGTGGGATTTTAGTTCCCTGACCAGGGATCAATCATACCTGCATTCCCTGCATTTGAAGTGCAGAGTCACAATCACTGAACAGCCAGGGAATACCCTGATTATGGTTTTAAAATGAAAGTAGTATGTATTACTTTAGATGTTTTGTGAAATATAGAAAAAAGTAGGATCATTTATAATTTCAGCACTTAACAGGGAAGCAATGAATATCTTGATAGATTTTTGTTGTTATTATCCTGTGCATGTTTTAGAACTTGAAATTTTCACATTGTGTCATAGAAAATTTTTCATGTTACTTAATATTCTTCTATAATGTTCTTTTCTATAATATGATTTTTAATGGCCATATGATATTCCATCATGTGCCACGTACTCGTTTTCCTTTTTTAACAAATGTCTCTCATTAGGCATATAGATTTTTCTGACCTTGTTCTAATAAGGACAATGCTGAGATTAGCATATTTTTGCATGTAAAATATAATCTGTATTATCTATAAGTTTTTATCTACTTCCTTCTAGAATAAATTCCTAGAAGCAGAATTTCTAGAGAAAATAAAGGATTTTGGCATTCTAAGGGCTTTTAAATTACAATATTGCCAAATAACTCTCCATAAAGATTGTACCTGTTTACCTTTGACACATAGAATTAGAGGTGTTTTCATTTTTATTTTGTCCTCCTTCATTAATGCTGAACACTGATTAAAATATTGAAAGTTGCTTTAAGTTTCACATATTTAATTACTAGTGCAACTACAGGATTTTAAAATGTTTAATGGCCATTTGTCTATCTTCTTTTGAGAGTTTCTTTTCAGGTCCTCTCCCCAATTTTCTACGAGGAGAATCATCTTTTATATGAATTTTTAACTGTTCTTTAGGTATGTAAGACAGCAATCAGGAGCATGATATTACCCACTATCTATTCAAGTATTTTATTTCCTAGGTGATTACACTGGGTCTTATGCTTATGCAAATCCTTTTAACTGGTTTGGATATAACCATTGCACCATTTCTCTCCTAACAGCAGGTGATGTGTTTTTTGGCTTTGTCTTTTAACTGAATTGTATTTATTTTTCCAACAACTTTTAATTTGACAATTTTCAGTTTTACAAAGAAATTATAAGAACAGTTTAATGAATACCTCTATGCCCTTCACCTAGATTAAACAATTGTTTGCTAGGTTTGCTTTATCTCTTAAAAGGAGATATTTTAAATGCAGTTTTGCAAGAACTTATGTAGGCATACAAACCTAAGGTCATAGACCTATTGCAGATAGAGTCAAAGGTGGATTTAGCAAATATTTTCCAGAATGCCCTGTTGCAATCAACGTGTAGCCACCCTGAGCAATGAGCTGATGAAGAGGGAGATTACTGACCATTTCTCAGCTCAAAGCTGGCAGGGTATCTTAAATTTTCTTGCCTGTGTTTCTTGAAGTGTTGCTTTTACTATGTGGAAATGAAAAACAGAACATACAACTCTCAGATAATGATTGATTTGCCTCTCTTTCCCAGGTGCAAATTCCTTACCATACCATTTCCTTCCATGATCTTTAAGGCCCTGCCACCTTGCAGAAAGTGAAGAACTAAAGAGCCTCTTGATGAAAGTTAAAGAGGAGAGTGAAAAAGGTGGCCTGAAACTCAACATTCAGAAAACTAAGATCATGGCATCTGGTCCCATCATTTCATGGCAAATAGATAGGGAAACAGTGAACAGTGGCAGACTTTATTTTTGGGGGCTCCAAAATCACTGCAGATGGTGACTGCAGCCATGAAATTAAGGCACTTGCTCCTTGGAAGATAAATTATGACCAACCTAAGCAGCATATTCAAAAGCAGAGACATTACTTTGCCAATAAAGGTCCATCTAGTCAAAGCTATGGTTTTTCCAGTAGTCATGTATGGGTGTGAGAGTTGGACTATAAAGAAAGCTGAGTGCCAAAGAATTGATGCTTTTAAACTGTGGTGTTGAATAATACTCTGGAGAGTCCATTGGAGTGCAAAGAGATCCAACCAGTCCATCCTAAAAGAAATCAGTCCTGAATATTCACTGCAAGGACTGATGCTGAAGCTGAAACTCCAATACTTTGGCCACCTGATGCAAAGAACAGACTCATTGGAAAAGACCCTGACACTGGGAAAGATTGAAGGCAGGAGGAGAAGGGGATGACAAAGGATGAGATGGTTGGATGGCATCACTGACTCGATGGACATGAGTTTGAGTAAACTCAGGGAGTTGGTGATGGGCATGGAAGGCTGGCATGCTGCAGTACATGAGGTTGCAAAGAGTTGGACATGACTGAGTGAATAAACTGAACTGACTGATAGGACCAGATGCCATGGTCTTAGTTTTTGAATGTTGAGTTTTAAGCCAGCTTTTACACTCTCCTCTTTCATTTTCATCAAGAGGTTCATTAGTTCCTCTTTGCTTTTTGCCATAATGGTGGTGTCATCTGCATATGTGAGGTTATTGATATTTCTTCTGCAATCTTGATTCCAGCTTGTGATTCATCCAGCCCAGCATTCTGCATGATGTACTCTGCAATAGGAGTTAAACAAGCAGGGTGACAAATACAGCCTTGATGTATTCCCTTCCCAATTTGGAACCACTCTGTTTCCATGTCCGGTTCTAACTATAGCTTCTTGACCTGCGTACAGATTTCTCAGGAGACAGGTTAGGTGGTCTGGTATTCCCATCTCTTTAAGAATTTTCCACAATTTGCTGTGATCGACACAGTCAAAGGCTTTGGACTACTGAATAAAACAGAAGTAGTTGTTTTTCTGGAACTCTCTTGCTTTTTCTATGATCCAGTGGATGTTGGCAATTTGATCTCTGGTTTCTCTGCCTTATCTAAATTGAGCTTGAACATCTGGAATTTCTCTGTTCACGTACTGTTGAATCCTTGCTTGGAGAATTTTGAGTATTACTTTGCTAGCGTGTGAGATGATTGCTACTGTGTGGTAGTTTGAACATTCTTTGTCACTGCCTTTCTTTGGGATTGGAATGAAAACTCACCTTTACCAGTCCTGTGGCCACAGGAAGTCCTGTGTAGAATTAAGATATAGTTGGATAGATTTTACATTTTTTACTCATGATCAAAATCCCTAATTCAGTATTTTCCTCTGTAGCAGATATATTTAAAAATCATGTACTTCCCTGCAAAACTTTCAGGTTCATATTCATTTATTCATTCATTCATTCCAGTAGAGGTTATTTTGAAATGGCTAATCTAATAGAAGCTGCAGATTAAGAGAGAGTTTGATTGGGGTGGTGGGAGAGGGACGAGTACCGTGAGTAAGCAGCAGAGTTAAAGAGAGGAAACAAGAAAATTTTAAGAGTCAATGTAAAATAAAATTGTAAAAAATTCATCAATTGTAAAACAATTCTTCTAAATTAAGTAATGAAGAGTTTGGAAATAAAGTAGCAACATGCAAAAAGTTAAACAAAGGAACAATAATAAAACTCAAAAAATAAAGTTGTTTAAAAATGCAGTATTATTTTAAGAAAATCTTCCAAATGGAGTCATAATATTAAAAATAAAATGGCTTATAAAGATATACATAAGTGCAACGAAAAAGAAATTGGGGAGTAATGGCAATATTAACACTTAACAAGGTGGATCTCAATCCCAAAGGATAAAACAGGTAAAAGAGGGACCTTATATAATGATTTAAAAGTGTAATTCACAGAGAAGATATAACAGTCATAAACTTTAATGTACTATATAATAAAAGGTCCAGTCACAGAAAGCAAAATTTTTAGAACAGAAAATGTAACACATATACACAAAACCACCGAGTGTAATCTTATTGTATACAGACAGGCTGCACATAAGATATGCTCATGCATACATATACATATTTCAAAATATGATACATTAATTACATAAAACAAGAAGGATACAAAATATTTAAATACTGACATCAACAAACTTGGTAACATAAAATTTTGTAACCTATAAGTGTAAATACACAAATTCTTCTTTTTGCCTGTGAAATAATCACAAAAATTAAACATGTACTTATCAACAGAGAATATCTTAATTCTAAAACAGAATGAAAGAATTGGTTAAACTAAGTAGTTTATTAAATATTTGGAAATTAATAACTAAAAGCTGACTCATCAATTCTACATGAGGTCAGGGTTATAGAAAAAAAAAGACATCTCCCCTTAAGCCCCTAAAAATGTATCTAATTGGAAACTAAGAAAGGCTTTTCTAAATAGCCCATAGAACAAACAAAAGAAGTAAACACTGAAATTGGAATTTTTCTAGACAAAAAGAAAAAAAATGAAGGGTAAGAGGGAGAATACTTCATCCAAAAGCTACACCACGGCAGTGTAAGCACTGGCAAGAGTCTGTATACAGATTCAAAGAGACATTCTTTTATAAAATTGCCATTTCAATTCCTCTGGCAAAGAATGGTTTAATAAATGACTTCAGCATAACTGGCTAACTATCCTCAAGAAAGCAAAAGTAGACCTTCACAACATATTAAAGTGAATTTGAGGTTAACAAAATATTTAAATGTAAAAGAAAAAACAATAAAAATATTTAAAGAAACTAAAAAGCCATATGTATAATCATACATTAGGTGATACATTCTTATTCAGAGCAAGAGATACTACAGAAAAGTGCACTGGCTTTTAAGAGAATTCACATCTGATGCCATAATAACATAAACAAATATGGCAAAGTTAGAAATGGCCTTATTATTTTTGAGATATGAACAAAAGCTATAAGAGCCCAGAGAACAATTCCTGGTTTTATGTTCTCTGATGGGCATGAAGGAAGGGTTACAGAAGGAACATTACTGAGCTGTATTTTAAGGGATGAAGGAAAGGTTTCTAGGTAGCATAGGGAAAGACACAGAATCATTAAAGGAGCTGGTATCCCAATATGAGTGAGAGATTCAATGTAACTGCAGTGTGAAGTTAATGACTGTAAACACCAAAAGAGAAACAGCTTATAAGCAAAGATGGAGGATTTTAACCCAATCTTAAGGCCTTAAGCAGGAGAAAAACATGATTGGATCTATTTTCTTTAAGGTAACTTTGTGGGGGATGAATGAGCAAAAGAATGGGGTAAAAGATAACCTATGGATTGGGAGAAAATTTTGCAAACTATGCTACTTACAAGAGATTAATTTCCAAAAGATACACATAGCTCATATGGCTTAATACCAAAAATTAAACAAACGAATCCCCCCAAAATGCAGAAAACTTAAATAGATGTTTCTCCTGAGAAGACATACAGATGGTTAATAGGCAAATGAAAAGATTCTGAATATTATTAATCATTCTGACTCTTTGTGACCCCATGGACTGTGGCCCACCAGGCTCCTCTGACCATGGAATTCTCTAGGCAAGAATACTGGAATGTGTTCCCATTCCCTTTTCCAGGGGATCTTTCTGACCCAGGTCTCATGCATTGCAGGCAAATTCTTTACCATCTGAGCCACCTGGGAAGCCCCCATCACTAATCATTCAGTTCAGTTCAGTTCAGTCGCCCAGTCCTGTCTAACTCTTTGCAACCCCATGAATCGCAGCACGCCAGGCCTCCCTGTCCATCACCAACTCCTGGAGTCCACCCAAACTCATGTCCACCGAGTCAGTGATGCCATCCAGCCATCTCATCCTCTGTCATCCCCTTCTCCTCCTGCCCCCAATCCCTCCCAGCATCAGGGTCTTTTCCAATGAGTCAACTCTTCACATGAGGTGGCCAAAGTATTGGAGTTTCAGCTTCAGCATCAGTCCTTCCAATGAACACCCAGGACTGATCTCCTTTAGGATGGACTGGTTGGATCTCCTTGCAGTCCAAGGGACTCTCGATAGTCTTCTCCAACACCACAGTTCAAAAGCATCAATTCTTCAGTGCTCAGCTTTCTTCACAATCCAACTCTCACATCCATACACGACCACTGGAAAAACCATAGCCTTGACCAGACAGACCTTTGTTGGCAAAGTAATGTTTCTGCTTTTTAATATGCTATCTAGGTTGGTCATAACTTTCCTTTCAAGGAGTAAGCATCTTTTAATTTCATGGCTGCAATCACCATCTGCAGTGATTTTGGAGCCCCCCAAATTCAAATCTGATACTGTTTCCACTGTTTCCCCATCTATTTCCCATGAAGTGATGGGATCAGACGCCATGATCTTAGTTTTCTGAATGTTGAGCTTTAAGCCAACTTTTTCACTCTCCTCTTTCACTTTCATCAAGAGGCTTTTTAGTTCCTCTTCACTTTCTGCCATAAGGGTGGTGTCATCTGCATTAGATAAATGCAAATCAAAACTACATGAGGTATTACTTCACATCAACCATAATGGCCTTTATTAAAAAGTCTACAAATAAGAAATGCTGGAGAGGTTATGAAGAAAAGGGAACCCTCCTACACTTTTGGTGAGACTGTAAATTGGTGCAGACACTATGGAGAAAAGTATGGAGGTGACTTAAAAAACTAAAAATAGAAGATGGTTATTTTGAGACATTAGTCTGCCATCTTCTCAGTCAGCCAGAATCTGAATAAAGTCATATTCCTTGCATCAAAAGAAGAAAAACTAAAAATAGAGTTACTGTATGACTTAGCAATCACACTCCTGGGCATGCATTTGGAAAAAACTCTATCTCAAAAAGATACATGCACCTTAGTGCTCATACTAGCACTATTTACAGTAACCAAGACATGGAAGCAACCTAAACATCCATACATCTATTAACAGGTGAATGGATAAAGAAGGTGTGGAATGTATATGCATATAATTTGTTCAGCCACTAAGTGTTCAACAATTTGTGACCCCACAGACTACAGCACACTAGGCTTCCCTGTCCTTCACTATCTCCAGGAGCTTGCTCAAACTCATGTCCATTGAGTCAGTGATGCCACTCATCCATCTCATCCTCTGTTGCCTCCCTTCTCCTCCTGCCCTCAGTCTTTCCCAGCATCAGGGTCTTTTCCAATGAGCTGGCTCTTGGCATCAGGTGGCCAAAGTATTGTAGCTTCAGCTTCAGCATCAGGCCTTCCAATGAATATTCAGGGATGATTTCCTTTTTGATTGAATAGTTTGATCTTCTTGCTGTTCAAGGGACTCTCAAGAGTCCTCCCTAGAACAATTTGAAAGCAGCAATTCTTCAGCACTCAGCATTCTTTATGGTCCAACTCTCAGGCCACACATGACTACTGGAAAAACCATAGCTTTGACTATATGGACCTTTGTCAACAAAATTATGTCTCTGTTTTTTTAATACTCTGTTTAGGTTTGTCATAGCTTTTCTTCCAAGGAACAAGCACCTTTTAATTCCATGGCTCAGTCACCGACTGCAGTGATTTTGGAGTCCAAGAAAATAAAATCTACCAGTTTCCACTTTTCTCCATCTATTTGCCATGAAGTGATGGGATTGGATGCTATGATATTATTTTTCTTAATGTTTCAAGCCAGCTTTTTCACTCTCCTCTTTTACTCTCATCAAGAGGCTGTTTAGTTTCTCTTCACCTTCTGCCATTAAGGTGGTATTATCTGCATATCTGAGGCTACTGATATTTCTCTTGGCAATCTTGATTCCAGCTTGTAGATTCATCCAGCCCAGAATTTCCCATGATGTACTCTGCATGTGAGTTAAATAAGCAGATAATAATACACAGCTTTGACATACTCCTTTCTCAATTTTGAACCAGTCTGTTGTTCTATGTCCAGTTTTAACTGTTGCTTCTTGACCTGCATACAGGTTTCTCAGGAGTCAGGTAACATGGTCTGGTATTTCCATTTCTTGAAGAATTTTCCACAGTTTGTTGTAGTCCATGCAGCTAAAGGATTTTGCATAGGCTATGAAACAGATGTAGATGTTTTCCTGGATATTCCTTGCTTTTTCTGTGATCCAGTGGGTGTTGGCAATTTGATTTCTGGTTCCTCTACCTTTTCAAAATCCAGTTTGTACATCTGAAAGTTCTCAGTTCACATACTGTTGAAGCCTAGATTGAAGGATTTTGAGCATTACCTTGCTAGCATGTGAAATGAGCACAATTGTGTGATAGTTTGAATAATCTTTTCAGCTCAGTTCAGTCACTCAGTCATGTCTAACTCTTTGTAAATCCATGGTCTGCATCATGCCAGGCTTCGATGTCCATCACCAAATCTCAGAGATAGCTCAAACGCCTGTCCATCAAGTCAGTGATGACATCCAACCATCTCATACTTTGCTATCCTCTTCTCCCATCTTCAATCTTTCCCAGCATCAAGGTCTTTTTCATTGAGTCAGTTATCCACATCAGGTGGCCAAATGATCAGAGTTTCAGCTTAAACATCAGTCCTTCCAATGAAGATTCAGGATTGATTTCTGTGAGGATGGACTGGTTGGATATCCTTGCAGTCCTCAAGGGACTCTCAGGAGTCTTCTCCAACACCAAAGTTCAAAAGCATCAGTTCTTCAATGCTCGGTTGTCTTTATAGCCCAGCTCTCACATTCATGCATGACTACTGGAAAAACCATAGCTTTGACTAGACAGGCCTTTGTCAGCAAAGTAACATCTCTGCTTTTTAATATGCTGTCTAGGTTGGACATAGCTTTTCTTCCAAGGAAGGAGCGTCTTTTAATTTCATGGCTGCAATCACAATCTGCAGTGATTTTGGAGCCCAAAAAAAATCAAGTCTCTCACTGTTTCCATTGTTTCCCCATCTATTTGCCATGAAGTGATGGGACCAGATGTCATGTTCTTGGTTTTCTGAATGTTGAGCTTTAAGCCAACTTTTTCACTCTCCTCTTTCACTTTCATCAAGAGGCTCTTTAGTGCCTATTCACTTTCTGCCATAATTGTGGTGTCATCTGTGTATCTGAGGTTATTGATATTTCTCCTGGCAATCTTGATTCCAGCTTGCGATTCATCCAGTCCAGCATTTCACATGATGTACTCTGCACAGGAGTTAAATAAGCAGGGTGACTATATACAGTTTTGACATACTCCTATCCCAATTTGGAACCAATCTGATGTTCCATGTCCAGTTCTAACTGTTGCTTCTTGACCTGCATACAGATTTCTCAGGAGGCAGGTAAGGTGGTCTGGTATTCCTATCTCTTTAAGAATTTTCCACAGTTTGTTGTGATCCACACAATCAAAGGCTTTCGAGAGTCAATAAAGCAGAAGTAGGTGTTTTTCTGGAATGCTCTTGCTTTTTTGATGATCCAACAGATGTTGGCAGTTTGATCTTTAGTTCCTCTGCCTTTTCCAAATACAGCTTGAACATCTGGAGGTTCACGGGTCACATATTGTTGAGGCCTGGCTTGGAGAATTTTGAGCATTACTTTGCTAGCATGTGAGTTGAGTGCAATTGTGTGGTAGTTTGAGCATTGTTTGGCATTGCTTTTCTTTGGGATTGGAATTAAACTGATCTTTTCCAGTTCTGTGGCCACTGCTGAGTTTTCCAAATTTGCTGGAATATTGAGGGCAGCACTTTCATAGCTCATCTTTTAGAATTTGAAATAACTCAACTGGAATTCTATCACCTCCACTAATTTTATAGTGATGCTTCCTATGGCCCACTTGACTTCACATTCCAGGTTGTCTGGCTTTAGGTGAGTGATCACACCATCATGATTATCTGGGTCATGAAGATCTTTTTTGTATAGTTCTTCTGTGTATTCTTGCCACCTCTTCTGAATATCTTCTGCTTCTGTTATGCCCTTACCATTTCTGTCCTTTATTGTGCCCACCTTTGCATGAAAGTTATCTTTAATTTTCTTGAAAAGATCTCTGTTCTTTCCCATTTTGTTGTTTTCCTCTATTTCCTTGCATTGAAACTGAGGAAGGCTTTCTTATCTCTCCTTGCTATTCTTTAGAACACTGCATCAAATGGGTATATCTTTCCTTTTTCCTATGCCTTTACCTTCTCTTCTTTTCTCAGCTATTTGTAAGGGTTCCTTAGACAATCATTTTGCTTTTTTGCATTTCTTTTTCTTGGAATGGTCTTGATCACTGCCTCCTGTACAGTATCATCAATCTCCACCCATATTTCTTCATATACTCTATCAAATCTAATCTCTTGAATCTACTGTCACTTTCACTCTATAATAATAAGGGATTTGATTTAGGTATTAACTGAATAGTGGTTTTCCCTACTTTCTTTAAGTCTGAATTTGGCATAATCTGAGCCACAGTCAGCTCCTGGTCTTGGTTTTGCTGACTGTATAGAGCTTCTCCATCTTTGACTGCAAAGAGTATAATCAATATGATTTCGGTACTGATCATCTGGTGATATCTATGTGTAGAATTGTCTCTTGTATTGTTGGAAGAGGAATTTTGTTATGACCAGTGTGTTCTTTTAGCAAAATTCTGTTAGGCTTTGCCCTGCTTCATTTTGTACTCCAAGGCCAAATTTGCCTGTTACTCCAGGTATCTCTTGAATTCCTACTTTTGTATTCTAGTCCCCCATAATAGAAAGGACATCCTTTTGGGTATTAGTTCTAAAAGGTCTTATATGTCTTCATAGAACTATTCAAATTCAGCTTCTTCAGCATTACTGGTCAGAGCATAGACTTGGATTACTGTGATATCAAATGGTTTGCCTTGGAAACAAACAGAGATCATTCTGTCATTTTTGAGATTGCACCCAAGTACTGCATTTTGGACTCTTTTGTTGACTATGATGGGCTACTCCATTTCTTCTAAGGATTTCTTGCCCACAGTAGTAAATATGATGGTCATCTGAGGTAAATTCACCCATTCCAGTACATTTTAATTCACTGATTCCTAAAATGTCGATGTTCACTCTTCAAATGCTGAACATTCTTCAGCATTGCCCTTTTTGGGATTGGAATTAAAACTGACCTTTTCCAGTCCTGTGGCCATTGCTGAATCATCCATATTGGCTGGCATATTGAATGTAGCATTTTAACAGCATCATCTTTTAGGATTTGGAATAGCTTAGCTGGAATTCCATCACCTCCACTAGGTTTGTTCATAGTGATGGTTGCTAAGACCCACTTGACTTCAGACTACAGGACACCTGGCTCTAGATGAGTGACCACAACATTTTGGTTATCCAGATCATTAAGACCTTTAATGTATAGTTCTTCTGTGTATTCTTGCCACATCTTCCTAATATCTTTTGCTTCTTTTAGGTCCTTGCCATTTCTGTTTTCTATTGTACCAATCTTTGAATGAAATGTTCCCTTGGTATCTCTAATTTACACAATGGAATATTACTCAACCATTAAAAATAATTAAATAATGCCATTTGCAGCAACATGGAGGGACCTAGAGATTATCATGCTAAATTAAGTAAATCAGACAGAGAAAGACAAATGTTACATGTGGAATCTAAAACATTGATGCAAATTAATTTATTTACAAAATAGAAATAGATTCAAAGACATAGAAACTAAACTTACTATTACCAAAGAGGGTAAGGGGAGATAGATAAATTAGGAGTTTGGGATGAAAATATATATAGTAGTATATATAAAATAGATATAAAGCAAGATACTGTTATATAGCACAGGGGACTATATTTGATATCTTTTAATAACCTATGGTTGAAAAGAATACAAAAATAATATATATATACCTTTTCATAATACATATATATGTGTATGAATATACACATATCAATCATTCTCCTGTATACCTGATAGTAACACAACAGTTTGTGAATTAACTGTACTTCAATAAAAAAATAAAGAATGGCAGTAAAGTGTGAGATTAAGTTATACTATATGAGGTTACATATAGCTGTGAAAAGAAGAGAAGGGAAAAGCAAAGGAGAAAAGGAAAGATATTCCCATTTGAATGCAGAATTCCAAAGAATAGCCAGGAGAGATAAGAAAGCCTTCCTCAGCCATCAGTGCAAAGAAATAGAGGAAAACAGCAGAATGGGTAAGACTAGAGATCTCTTCAAGAAAATTAGAGGTATCAAGGGAACATTTCAGGCAAAGGTGGGTTCAGTAAAGGACAGAAATGGTATGGATCAAACAGAAGCAGAAGATATTAAGAAGAGGTGGCAAGAATACACAGAAGAACTGTACAAAAAAGATCTTCATGAGCCAGATAATCATGATGGTGCGATCACTCAGCTACAGCCTGACATCCTGGAATGTGAAGTCAAGTGGGCCTTAGAAAGTATCACCATGAACAAAGCCACTGGAGGTGATGGAATTCCAGTTGAGCTATTTCAAATCCTGAAAGATGATGCTAGGAAAGTGCTGTACTCAATATTCTAACAAATTTGGAAAACTCAGCAGTGGCCACAGGACTGGAAAAGTTCACTTTTCATTCCAATCCCAAAGAAAGGAAATGCCAAAGAATGCTCAAACTACTGCTCAATAGCACTCATTTCACATGCTAGTAAAGTAATGCTCAAAATTATCCAAGCCAGGCTTCAGCAATAAGTGACCTGTGAACTTCCAGATGTTCAAGCTGGGTTTAGAAAAGGCAGAGGAACCAGAGATCAAATTGCCAACATCCTCTGGATCATTGAAAAAGCAAGAGAGTTCCAGAGAAACAACTCTTTCTGCTTTATTGACTATGCCAAAGCCTTTGACTGTGTGGATCACAACAAACTGTGGAAAATTCTGAAAGAGGTGGGAATACCACACCACTTGACCTGCTTCTTGAGAAACCTATATGCAGGTCAGGAAGCAACAGTTAGAACTGGATATGGAACAACAGACTGGTTCCAAATAGGAAAAGGAGTACGTCAAGGCTGTATATTGTCACCCTGCTTATTTAACTTATGTGCAGTGTACATTATGACAAACGCTGGGCTGGAAGACGCACAAGCTGGAGTCAAGATTGCTGGGAGAAATATCAATAACCTCAGATATACAGATGACACCACCCTTATGGCAGAAGTGAAGAGGAACTAAAAAGCCTCTTGATGAAAGTGAAAGAGGAGAGTGAAAAAGTTGGCTTAAAGCTCAACATTCAGAAAACTAAGATCATGGCATCTGATCCCATCACTTCACAGGAAATAGATGGGGAAACAGTGGAAACAGTGTCAGACTTGATTTTTGGGGGCTCCAAAATCACTGCAGATGGTGATTGCAGCCAGGAAATTAAAAGATGCTTACTCCTTGAAAGGAAAGTTATGACCAACTTAGACAGCTTATTATAAAGCAGAGACATTACTTTGCCAACAAAGGTCCGCCTAGTCAAGGCTTTGGTTTTTCCAGTGGTCGTGTATGGATGTGAGAGCTGGACTGTGAAGAAAGCTGAGCACCGAAGAATTGATGCTTTTGAACTGTGGTGTTGGAGAAGACTCTTGAGAGTCCCTTGGACTGCAAGGAGATCCAACCAGTCCATCCTAAAGGAGATCAGTCTTGGACGTTCACTGGTGGGACTGATGCTGAAGCTGAAACTCCAATACTTTGGCCACCTCATGTGAAGAGTTGACTCATTGGAAAAGACCCTGATGCTGGGAGGGATTGGGGGCAGGAGGAGAAGGGGATGACAGAGGATGAGCTGGCTGGATGGCATCACCTACTCTATGGACATGAGTTTGAGTAAACTCCGGGAGTTGGTGATGGACAGGGAGGCCTGGCGTGCTGCGATTCATGGGGTCGCAAAGAGTCGGACATGACTGAGCGACTGAACTGAACTGAACTGATGGTTTTCAATGGTTAGTAAAAGGTACCACATATCTAGTCTTAGGAAACAAAATATTTATTGAAGTGGTATGTAGATAAATTTTCACCAGCATAAAACTGTTAGTGGAGTTTTCAACATGGGTTCTTTTTACTCTTAAAATGAAGTGAGGCTTTGCAAGTCCATTGTCCCATAGGAAAAATATTATCTTTTTGTTTTCAGATAAAGTTCTTTAAAAAAAAGGATTGGGAAGACCCAGAGGGATGGGATGGAGAGGGAGGTAGGAGGGGGGATAGGGATGGGGAACACATGTAAATCCATGGTTGATTCATGTCAATGTATGGCAAAAACCACTACAATATTATAAAGTAATTATCCTCCAATTAATAAAAATAAATGGAAAAAAAAACTAAATAACTTTTGAAATGGTCTTTTATATGTCTCCAGCCTATGATCAAAACAAATAATATATTAAAAAAATATAATTATCTCCATTAAAAAAGAATAACTAAATAGGAATGATTTAGAGGTAATGAAATACTTAGACATTTGAATTCCTAAAGTCTGGTCCTGTTGTATTAGTACATACTAAACTATTTTTAAAATAATTTAACAAATCACCAAGACATAATTATGTGTGATCATTAAAATGCAAAATATCACAATGAACTTATATATTTAGTAAATAAGCTAAAGTATTATCTCATCAAATAAACAAATTTGCAATTCATGGGGTCACAAAGAGTTGGACATGATTGAGTGACTGAACTGAACTGAACTGATGAGGTTAACAGACTGTTACACAGCTTGAAAGAGAAAAGATTAACAGGAGATAACATAAGAGCATAAAAGTGTTGTAACAATGACCATTTTTAGAGTTGAATGTGATTTAGGAGTAGACTGGATAATTGATTCAAAGGAAGCATAGAAGCTGAGGAGCCCAATTTTTCTAGATTAAGGAACAGGAGGGCTAGTAAGGTCTATAACTAAAATAATAACTAGAGTGAGGCAATAGGTTTTGATGGGAAAGTAATTAGTTAATCTTAGATTAATGAGAAATATTTAACTGAATGTGTTCAGTATTAGTTGAAAAATATAGATTAGATTAAGTTGTCAACAGCTTATTGATGGTAACTGGAGCTGTAGCAATTGTCAAATCATCTAAAGAGAAAACACTGCAGAGTGAGAAACTGGTCTGGCTGTGCTTGCTGATTGCTTCTCATGGCTTCTATCCTCCCTGTCTTCCTCATTTTAATCAGGATAGTTTTGCACCCCAGCAAATAAGCAAGGCATCTTGAACCTTCTGGCCACTTGGCCTGTCTTTGTGACTTATGGGATATAGTGGATATGCTCTATGGAACATCCTGGAAAGTTCCTTAAAAGAGACAAGCTACCTCTTTCTCCTCTGTCTCTCCTCCTCCAGACTGCCCAAGACAAAATATTTGGGCCAGGAGGTAAACTTGAGGGTGAAAGTTATTTATTAGGATGATGGCTTCCTCAAGATTTCATGGGGCCATATTTCTGTAGAGGTTTCTATCTTATTTAAGCCACATGTGTCAAACCTAATTCCAACTGACAAAAATGAGTACTAAAGTTGTTGCAATGAAAAGGTCTTACCTTTAAGGAGTGATCTGAGCAGGAATTGCGAATTACAGACTGAGAGAGGTAAGACAGGAGGGTGTGGGATACCAGAAAGCGAGAGAGAAATAGTTTAAAGAGGTAGATGGAGAAAATGGCCCTTCACAGTCACTTTCATTTGGAGACCAATTCTGTCCCTAATAGTGTGATTTCTGGAAAATAAAATACTTCTACTTCCAACTCAAATTGTGTGTAGGCAGATGTGTGGGTAGATATATCTAAGAAGGTAGACATAGAAATAATATGACACACTAATGTCTGAAATAAATGAAAATCCTTCTAAATTCTGAAGAAGCTCTTAGCCATCTATATAAAGATTTGGAGGGAGTCACTTATTTGTAGCAAGGATTTTCAGCTGCACATAAGGAAATGCAAGAATATTGGACCATTATATGTGACTCATTTGCAAGCTCTTTTGGTTACCTTTTCTCCACTTCCCCAGGCACAACCCCGAGCCTGTTCCTTCTTCCTGCCCCTCCTCCCTCCCTCCTTCTTCTCCCTCTCTCCCTCCCATCCTTCCTTCCCCTTCTTCCCTTCCTAGGAGAAAGGATGCATTTTCATTGGGATGGAAACTATGCAAATGAGAGCAATGTACAGGGATCCCAATATGCTTGTAATATTCTAATACATTTTCAAGGGTAAGTGGCAAGTGGTTCTCACTAGAAGAAAATGTGAGTTAAAAATTGGGGCCGGGAGCCAAGGCCACCAAAGATGCAACTTATATGAAATAAAATACTGACCAATGTAAATATATTGAATGTATGACTATATTTATATAGATCATATTGAGATGGTTTCAAAAATGTCTTGCTTTAATAATAAGTAATACATCACAGAACAAACTTTATGATTGGTGAAAAATGAAGTGAAATGAAAACTGTGGGGATTTTTTATTAAGGTGTTAAGTTCAATGTGTTTGGACTACTTGTAAAAATTTAAAAGATTTTAAATGCTTTTTTCCACATATTTTCTGAAAGAAATTGGTTAGACTCTGAGGAAAAATTTTAATGTGCATTAAGGTCTTCATTGGAAGTCTTAAAACATAGATAGTTTTCTCTCCTTCTGCCTTGCTGGATTTGCTTGCCAACAGAGGAGATTAATGTACTTAGTAACTTGTAAATTCCTAAACAAAGGCCAGCCGTTGTTCAGTCCAGTGATTTGCAACTTAAGATATTAGTTTAAAACTATTCAAGTAGAATAGATGAAACTACTTTTTGCTTTACAATGACCCTGTGACTTTGGGTGGTATGAAATGGAGACATTCTCAAAACTACACCCTTAAGTGTTGCAGAGAGGACCTTCCACCTCACTTCCTCTTACTGATGTACTGTGTCCCTTGGTGCATTTTAATACAAATTTTAAAGCCCACGGAGCTATTTTAAAGATTAAAAACTCATATAACTTTATTTTATAAACACTACTAAGTCTCAGTTACATTTAGCTACAGTACAAAGGACAATAAAATAGCACCTGAGAAATTTTAGTAGGCTGTAAAGAATCTCCACTCCTTTCTCTTCCTTGTTTCTCTTCTTCACTCAGTGGAGTCCTCTCACTCCCACCCCGTCAGCCTGTTGTGTCCCAAGGGCCGGATCTTCATACGAGCAGCCCTGAGAGAGTAATCTGCACCCCTGAAGGGGACCCAGACCACGCCATTCTCAATCTCATAGGGACTGTTGTCCCTGGGGTCATAGGAGCCACCAGGGTAGTAGATGCCATTGAGGTTGGCGGCCTGGCAGTTGTTGTACCACCAGCCTCCTCCGTAGACTTCGGCGCAGTTGTCTTCCCACTTGTCTGCATCCCTGTCGAAGGTGCTGAACCGCATGCCAGTGTGAGAAGTGTACTCTGTCCCTTCCTCCACAGAACCCTCAATCAGGGCATCACCTGCTGTGCCCTTGTAAGAGGAGACCTCCAGGGCATAGCCCTCTGCCTCAGAGCCTACCCTCAAGTGGTATTCTGCATAAGCCCCTTTCCCAGCCCAGTCTTCTAATTCAACCCGAAGGATGGAGCCCCCCAAGGTTAGTAAGTGGAGGTATTCGTTGCCTAGCCAGAATTCTCCTTCTCCCTTGTCATTTAGGCTGCCAAAACCTCTCTTGTAGTCTTGCCAGGTTCGGTTAAAATTCAGTGATCCATCCATTCTTTGCTGGATCAAAAGCCATCCTCCCAAACCGGTCTCTTGATCGCAATAAACAGAAAAAATTTTACTGGATCCTGGTAGCTTGATACTGAAAATGCCACTTTGGGCACCTGAAGGATGTGTTTGGAGGACATCATAACAGTCTAAAAAAAAAAAAAAATTAAGCTGGTTGGAAGAAATTTCTCTCATTTAACTTTACAAAGTTAAATGGCCTAGATTAAATGAAGGTAAATGGCTTCCTTTCCCTCCCTTCCTTCCATTCTTCCTTCTCTTTATAGAGAAAGGATGTGCTTACACAGGGATGGAACTTATGCAAGTCAATAGCATTTATATGTACAAATTGCAAGGGGGCTTTCTGTCAATGAATTTGTAATTTCACTTGTACATACTGATTAATGGCAAGTAAGCAGCAAAGATATCTTAGCATTTAGTACTAATATTACTTATTTTCAACCTGGTCTCAATGTCACCTGAGCCATACCCTAAAAATATGACTAATATGTAGAGACAATTTCCAACAGCACACATTTTGAGTGGTAAATGAATTTGAATAAACAAATTTAAAATTGAGTTCCAGAGGGACTAGTTAATTCATTCATTTAACACGTATTTATTGAATGCTGATTCCACACTGCTAGGCGTTTGGGAATACAGAAATGAACATGATAGACAAAGTCCCTGCCCCCATGGCACTTACAGTCTAGCGCACACGTGCACACACACACACACACACACACACACACACACACACACAAATAAACAAAACCATGAATTTCAATTAAGCATGATAGAGGACTAAGAAAGAAGTAAAAGGTGCTATGGGAGACACGTTGCAGGAGTAATGAACTTAGTCTAGGGGGTCAGGGAAGGCTTCCCCAAAGGAGAAGTGTGGATACCTCTGGCAGGACGAGATTTAACATGGCCTTTCTGGGCGGCATGTGCTCCTTTAAGGCCAAGATCCTCTACGCTTTCGGCCTCATCTGCCATTTTAAAGCTCTTGCTTTCAATCGTGGAGCCACCTCTGTTGATAGTTGTGCTACTGCTTACATACTGTTTGCTCTGAGTTGACGTTTTACCACTGGAAGAGCCAATTTCCTCTAATGCTGGAACACTGGATTCTAAGCCTGTCTTACCGTCAAACTCGTGTAACTTATGGGTGAAGAAACCATCACTGTTTCTAGAAAAGAAATCATCTAGGTTACCCCTCACAGACAAAGTACGGTGCCAGTCTAAGTCTGCGTCACCACAGTCAGAACCATCTTCAGACTTTACCACTTCTTTGGTCGTTTCTGTGCGGCCGTCGGCATTTGTAACAGTCTTTGTAATGACTTTAGAGCATGAACGACGAGTGGTGGTTGTGTGACCAGAGGCGACCCCCTCATTACCAATCAGAAGCTCTTTTTCTCCTTTAGTAGTGACAAGTTTACCTGTGTGGAACTCTTTCTTTGTCCCTGAACTTACACTTCCTTCCTCTCTAAAGGTACCCCAGTCTGGGCTGGAAGGCCTAGTGTTCCCATGACCTGAGCTATCTGGCCTAAAACTTGAAGATCCAGAGCTTCCAGTATTCCAAGTGCCAGCACTTCCGGGCTCGGGGCGGCCGGTGTTCCAGGTGCCAGCACTTCCGGGCTCGGGGCGGCCGGTGTTCCAGGTGCCAGCACTTCCGGGCTCGGGGCGGCCGGTGTTCCAGGTGCCAGCACTTCCGGGCTCGGGGCGGCCGGTGTTCCAGGTGCCAGCACTTCCGGGCTCCGGGCGGCCGGTGTTCCAGGTGCCAGCACTTCCGGGCTCGGGGCGGCCGGTGTTCCAGGTGCCAGCACTTCCGGGCTCGGGGCGGCCGGTGTTCCAGGTGCCACTACCTCCAGGTCCATAGCTCCCAGGGTTCACATTTCCAATACTACTGGTTCCAGGCCTCCTGGGCCTTTCTGGTGCTAATCCTGTTCCGTGAGATACAGAGTCTCCTCTGGCATGTCCGTCTCCACCAAAAGTTTCCAACACCATTTTCGTCTGCTGCATTTCCAACAGTGCCTTCCATTCTTGAGGGACCTCTTGAAGCTGCCTCTTGAACTCTCTGGAAACAGGGCCTGCAACTGGACTCATTTTTATCAGTGGTAAGTATTGAACGTCTCTAGAGGGAAGTAAGTCTATGGCAATAACCTGTTCAAGTTTCTTCTGCTGATCTTTATAGTCCTCCAGATCTACCTTATGTTCTAGAGCCCTACTGCATGACCCTTTGCAAGATCGGATCTTAATATCAATGTCCACCTGGAGAGAGGGAGGAAAGATAAAGAAAAAAGGTAGCTGTAAATGAACTGTCTGTTGAGTTCTTAGTAGTTAACTTACTTTTTGGAAATTGGTTTTACTTGTTTGACTAGGAGACCTACCAACCAATACTCCATCCTCAGTGGAAGAAATACTGGGTATCGTAAGGCTGGCCAGGATAAGCAATAGGAGCTATCTGGATGTATCTTATACTTAGAACAGATCAAGAGGAAAGTGCTATTCCCTCCAAAGGAAACATTAATGATGTGATCCTCTGTGAGACTGAGGCTGAAGACTCAAAGACACGGTGGTGTTAGGGACCAGCAGGGCTTGGAATAAGACAAGCAAAGACTGAATATTTGCTTTTGAAATTACCATTTTACATGCCCTTGAAAATTTTACTTAATAGCACTGAGCTTGTTTTTTCACCTGTAGAGTGGATCCATAATACCTACTTTGTAGGTAGATAATAGCTATAACACATTGCTCTATGTAAAGTAAGCATTTAATGAATGACTATTGCCTTCCTTTCCTTGCTACTCAAAAACAAGGAAATCTGAAGTCAGAGCCACATAGTTACTCACCTCCAGTCGTTTCATATCTACCAGTTGATCTCTGACATTTTTCTGCAGAAGGTTGATATGTTGTACTTGTTCTATGACTTTGCGCCTCAGGATCTCAATTCTGCTTCTCAGATCTTCTGATACTTGATTAAATGTATTATCATTGTCTGAAATGGTAAATATGGATACTGAAGTAGCTGCTGAGTGATTTGCTTGTATTAGTCAGAAAAAGAAGGAAGTTTGCTTATGGATATTTCCCATTTTACTTCTATAATAGTTTCTTCTCTGAACATTTAATTTGTGATTTTCAAATCTATTAGATGTTTGATATTTGGACAATATCCTGCAGTCATCCATGAATATCAAGTAAGGTGCATTCTTCAAGTAAATCTCTGAAGTTTTAAAGGTATAATTGAGATAAAATAATGTTTAATCATATTCCAATTATTTCATTATATCCTTAATCAAGGAACTTGAATGTATTCTTGGATATTCTTACTGGAAAGGTTTTCTTCCCAGCTATAGGTCTGAAATTGTTTGTAAACTTTCTTTTTTTGTAAGTCAGCAGAATCATTCACTTGCCAGTTGCTCTTGCTCCATAAAATTAATTAGTTGAGTCTCCCAATGATATAAAGAGTGAAGGCAAGGTTTCATGAGCTGGAGTCTTACTGCTCATGCCCAGAGCAAGTCTGAAGTTTCCTGGTCCTAATGAGACTTAGTGCTAGGCCTGGGAGAAAGAGACAGCATGACTCCATATTTTTAAAAAAAGCAAAACACTTCATAAGATGCTCGGTGGAGTCTGAATTGCACTCCCAGGCCCCCCTACCCCCCACATGAGAGTTTTGTGCCTTTGGGCTAGTCCCTTGACCTCTCAGCACTTTCCTTTGTAAGGCAGAAACAGAAATATCTACTCAAAATCTTGGGCTCATCTTATTTGCAGAATATACTCTTGAAAACGAACACACTTAAATTCTAGTCTTCAGTCCAAAATTCTGACTGACTTTGTGACCTAAAATAATGCTAAACCAACTTGTTTTACATGATAAAAACAACTAAAACAAGGTCCCTCCTTAAAATTCAGGGATATCATAAAGATATGTGTTTCTACTTAATGTAACCTGGAATAAAATCACAGTTGTTACAAAGAGACACCCTATCTATTTCTGATTTTTGTTGTTTTTGTTGTATGCACTAACTGTAATACTTACTGTTAGCTTTGGCAAAATCCCCTCCCAAAAGTTCCACTATGTTCTTGGTCAGTGTATTAGAGTCCTTATTGTTCTTCTGATAATTAAATAGTGAATCTCTTAGTTTATTTATTCTGCTTGTAAAATCTTGATTGACTTCATCAATCAACCCTTTCATCCTGCAGCCAGAAGGGCATTTTTCACCCTGGAAATGAGGAGGAAAATTTAAGAGTCTATCTCTAGAAACGGACTTATGGGTGCCAAGGGAAAGGGAGGGTGGAGGAGGGATGGATTGGGAGTCTCGGATTAGCAGATGTAAATTAGCATATGCAAGATGGGTAAACAGCGAAGTCCTGCTGTATAGCACTAGGGACTACAGTCAGTATCCTGTGATAACTCATAGTGGAAAAGGGTGTGACAAAGAATACACATGTGTATTACTAAGGCACTTTGCTATGTAATAGAAATTAACACAATATTGTAAATTGACGACACTTCAGTAAATTTAAAAAAAAATTAATAAAATAGTCTGTCTCTCAGATCCAGTAAAATTTTGCAGGCTTCCGTGAGCCCCCACTGTTCTCCTCTTCAGTCTCTTCAGATCATTTCTTGACCTAAAATACTTTAAGAGGGCTAGTCAGAGATCATAAAGAAATTTTGGAATGAGGGTCTGCTTAACCACAAATTAGGACCCTTGAAATCTGGAGGCCCTAGTACTCAGGTTCCTAGTACTTTCCTGAACAGGCAACTAAAATCCAATCTGTTAATCCCACCAATGACCCAGAGTCTGGGAGGTAATTTAAGCAGTGCTCTCAGGACTAGGTTCTCTTCTACTTGTCTTCTTTTATTTGCTATGTAGGTTAGTTAGGTCTTTTCCTACTGGACGAATTTTCAGTGGCCTGAAGTGGCAGCTCGCGTGCACTGCCAGCAGGCCAGGAAGGACGTCCTGATTCGACCCATGTGCCCAGGAAAGGGCTCTCCTGCCCCCGTCCCCGTGCCCATGGCTCACCCAGTCTTCATCAGCGCAGAAGGGCCAGCCTGTCTCTTTGCAGGTAGATTGCTGTCTTTCCACAAGTCTTGGGCCACGCACCCCTCCTCCTTCAGCTAGAAATTCACCACCGGCAGGATCACTACCATATGCTGCCTTTAAGGATTTATAAACACACACAAAAGAGAGAGGTGATCTTTAAGCAGATAAAGAGGAGACACTGGCATGCCTATAAATACAGAGCAAGGGATCCAAGGAGCTCTATAAGCTTCAGTTTTCTTATCTTTTGGGTGAAAATCCTTAAGGTCCATTTTGTGGAGTTGTGAGGTTAAAGATTAGTGTATAAACCTTAACTGTGTTTGACACTAATCAAACATTTAGTAAATGTTAGGAGTTTTAAAGGATCTGTTATAAAAGAAAAATTATTTGAATCAACAAACAGTTAAGATTTACTTTTACATTTTCATTCACATCTGGAGATAGAAAAATAATGGAGAAACTCAAGAGTTCTCTCTCCTCTAACTCCTGTTTTAGTAGGAAAAAACCTATACTTAGGTCTATGTCTCCTTCAAATATCTGCAATGACCTTACGGGTCCAAGATTGGAGCAAGCATATACCGAGGACACACATGTGGCCAATTCAGACTCAGAAATGCTTTTGGGGTTACTCACATAATAATTTCTTTTATTTGAAATGAAAAATACACTGAAAGAAAAAAAATGGTCCAAGATTTATAGCTTTTTTGGAACATCTTAAATTAGAAATACAAATTTAAAAAAATTTTCTATTGTGATCAATGAGTGAAATAGGATATATAAATATTCTTCCAACTAGATGGTATAGCTTAATACATCAATGTTGATTTTAGGTTTTAACTATTTTTATTTTGTACCACCAACTTGCAGGGAGTTTTGTGACTATGTTAATCTCAGTAGTTTATTTTTGTTAGGATTTTATTTATTTATTTTCTCTGTGCTGGCTTTCCTCTAGTTTTGGGAGTACTCTCCACTTATGCTGTGTGTGGCTGTGGGTTCTCTTGTGGAGCACAGGCTGTAGGGCTTTCTGGCTGCAGTAGTTGCGGTCCCCAGGCTCTAGAGCACAGGCTCAATAGTTCTGGAGCATGGGCTTAGTTGCTCTGCGGCATGTGGGATCTTCCCAGACCAGGCATTGAACCTGCATTTCTTGCGCCTCCTGCATTGGCAGGTGAATTCTTTACCACTGAGACACTAGGGAAGCCCTTAGTAGTTTATTTTTATAATTAGTATTTTCTGTCTCATTAAAAAAAAAAACCCAATAATAGTAATGTGAATTCAAGCAATCAAGAGCAATTTATTTAAAGGAACAAGTATAATCTTTTTGTTTACAAAAAATAAAATTATAAATTTAGACATACTTTGGAATAAAATGGCAAGATAATAAAAACAGGCAAAAATTAGATATCTATGCCAATAGTGGAGAAATAAATGAAATTTATGCATTATGCAAAATATAACTTTAGCAAATGACATTAGTCTTATTTCCTAAAAAAATGGTTATTTATTGCTTACTGTAAGGGAGAAAATTATGTTAGGAATACTCTTTAGTTTCTTCTACTCTGGTAGGGTTTATAAGCAGTAAAGAGAAAGAAATAAACCAGGATAGTTCAGAGCCTGGAAGTAACTGAATTTTTAGAATAGATTTATCATGTTTTCATAAGATTAATGTATTTCAAAAGTATTGTTGAATGAAGTTTCTCTTCTTTTGTGTAGATCTCTGTAGTCAAACTTTAGAAATTATTGCAATATTTGTGATTATCTTAAAGAATACAATTGCTTCCAAAAAGCATATTGCTTTATCAATTAATCTCTTCTGATTTTACTGTGTAATATGTTTTCAAAAAATAGCTAATTTTCTTTTGTTTGTCTTAAACACAAAAGCAAACTTTTAGAAAAGCTACAGTAAACCATTATTCTGCTTGTTATGGGCAAATAGAAATTAATAATTAGGTTAAAAATTCTTATCATAAGAATGTTCTGTTATCTAGCAATCCCAAGGCTTAACAGCAGCAAAGATAGCAAAGACTTCTTCTCTTTAAAACAAACAAACAATATAAAACCAAGCTACAGGTGCAGAAGCTTCCCTTGTGAATTTATACACTTTGGTCCAGCTAAGTCTGTCTCTTAGGATTATATTCCCTGTATTCTTGAGACGTCAGTCCCATCTGGAAACTTGCCTCCACAGGCTACAGGTTATAAAGCCAGAAGTGTGTGATGACATACACACAGCTGACTCAGACCTGCAAGCTCTTTGTGGAATAAACACCAAAGAGAAAGAGAAAAGGAAATAGAGAAGGCCGTACCTGAAATGCGCCCACCAAACTCAGGACCAGGCAGAGGTCCCTCACGGAAAACATCTCTGCTGTGGGTAGGGCTGACTCAAGAGGAGCACCCCAGCTGAAGGAAAGGAAGACTGCCTCCTCTCCCAGTCCCCATCCCATTTAAATCTGCAGGAGGTCTGATTAATCATTATCTTTGTCCCATTGAGACAGTCAACAAGCACCCTGCATCCCTTGCTCCTGCTGCAAGGTTATTGTCCTAGAATTTCTTGCTCAATTCCCCAAGCTTGTTTGCTTCTGATAAGCTATTGCAAAGGTAGCCCAGTTCGTGGAAAATTCCACATTCCAGGAACAGGGTGACTTTGGAAATGCAAGGGGGAACATGGGAGGACCCACTATTGGAGTACTTGAAAGAATACAGAGGGTGGCAGAGGCAGGCTAGCCATAGCCCACCAGGAGGTAGAGATTTGACAACTGAGGGTTCAGTTTACATAGGAATGATGGTTGGTGGATCTGACTTTTGACTGACTCTGACGGTGAACTGACCCTGAAAGGTTTTGATAAGCTTACTGTGAGCAGAGATGACTTCCCTCTATCCAGAATGGTTAGGACAGGCAGCCCCTGAAGCCAAGTATCCTAGATTCATAATCCCAGCTACATCATTTCCCAGCACTGCTTTTGGACAAAGCACTCTACTTCTTTATGCCTCAGATTCCTCATAGTGATAACTTACCGCACATTTTTATGAAGAATAAATAAGTTAATCTTGGTAAAGCCCTCAGATTGCCACATAGTAAGTACTCAGTAAGTGTTAACAATTATTGGAAAACATAAAGTGCCATGAAAATACTATTTCTTTTCAGTTTCTGTGACTTTGGACCTGCTAATTTATTTCCCTGCTCTTTGTCAGATTTTCTTTTCTAAGGAGTTGCCAGATTTAGCAAATAAAAAACTAGGATGCCCAGTTAAATTTGAAGGTCAGATAAGCATCGAATGTATTTTAGTGTAAGTATGTCCCATGCAATATTTGGACATAGAATAAAAATTTATTGTTGTTGTTTATTTGAAATATATATTTAACTGGGCATCCTATGATATGTCTGTCAGTCCTACCTCGTCTCAAATGCTGCTTCCTATGTGAAGCCAGTCCTGAAAGTAGTATAATAATCAAAAATTATTGAGTGTTTACTAAGTGCTGGGCACTTTGTTGGACACTTTACATAGTAACCTAATTTCATGTCTCCAATTGAAATCAGTCTCTTATTTTTTCATACTTCCTTAGACCATGTACCACTCATAATATTTAGTACTACAGGAACATTATCCATCTCATCCATTAAATCATAAACTGGAGAACTGGCATATTTTATTGATCTTTGTATTTTCCCCAGAAGGTACAGGACTTCAGTGAACAAGAAGGCATGAGTGAACTCCACTGTTGTGAAACTGACTGCTGTCTCCTTGGGCTCTGCGGGTGTGTGAAGCCTGATGTGAGTGTGTGAGAGCCGTGGTGCAAGGCAGAGCCCTCCTACGCTGCCTGCTCCATAGAAGGTCATTTGCCCGACCAGGCTCACCTCTGATGTGGCTTTCTGGGGTTTCTAGAGGCAGCTTCAGAGCTCAGAGAGAGCCCTAGAGCCTTACCTGGATTCTGGAGGGCAGTGATTCCATGGAAAACTGGGTGACACTTGTCTACGGAGGTTGAACTAGCAAAAAATGCCAGGAATACATAGGACCCAGGACTGACTTCCCCAGATGTTTTCCTCTGCCCAAAGGAAGTGTCTTTCTTGGAGGTGAACATGGTATATGGAAAAAGTTCCCAGAGAGTAATCTGGTGAACTTCAGATGACTTGGTTGGACAGAATCTGAATGAAAGTAACCTGAAAGAAACCAGTTTGACTGAATGCCAGCACTCTGGTGCCATGTCCAGACATTTCCAAGGTAGCATCTGGGGCACCATCGCTGCTGTTCCATGGCCCCTTCAGGTATCTGCACGTCTCACTCCCTTGCTTCGTCTAGGGCTCTGGTCAGAGAGAACCTCTTTGGAGAGGCCTCTTTTGACCACCCTACCTAAAGGGCAGCCACCTTCACATGCTATTCTTTTAACCTGAGTTGGTTTTCATTCATTCTATTTTATCACTGCTGGATGGTATAGATGGGAAAGTTGTTTATTTTTTGTGTCTTCCACACTAAGTTCCTGAAGCTGAGGCACCCTGCCTAGTACAATGCCAGGCATAGAATAAGTGCTATTAAGTATAAACAGAAAGTTCCTGTGTTATGTCTCCAGTGCCAGAGTTCCCTAACCAAACACTTTTGGGGGACTCTTCAACCTGGCACTGCAAGAATGAGCACCAGGCGAGGTTCTTTATCTCATGTGTGTGCTAAGTCGCTTCAGTCATATCTGACTCTTTACAACCCTGTGGACCCTATGCCACGCTCCTCTGTCCATGGGATTCTTCAGGCAAGAATACTGGAGTGGGTTGCTATGCCCTCCTCAGGGGAATCTTCCCTACCCAGGGATCAAACCTGGGTCTCTTATATTTCCTGCCTTGGCAGGTGGGCTCTTTATCAGTAGCACCACGTGGGAAGCCCTCTTTATCTCACAAACAAGCCTTGTTATCAGCCATGGAGAAGCAGGTTTTGCTTAGACAGAAAGGCATGCAGGTGAATAGGCAAGAATAATACAAGGAATATCATTTTTTTATTGAGGTGTAGATAATGTCCAATATTATGTGTTTCAGGTATACAACATATTGTTTCACAATTTTTAAAGATTATAGCCATTTACATTTATTATAAAATATTGGCTATATTCCTATGTTGTACAATATGTAGAAGTATAATTTTTTAAAATCATATGACAATAAGGATATCTTTACAGGAGTAAAAATGGGGAAAAAATTGAGAATTTCCCAATTTCTTAAGCCAAAACCACTCTGTACTGCATTTTCCCCACAGATTACTATATTCTATTTTCTTTAGCACTAATGAGATAAATGTTTCCTTCATTAATATAATTTTCCACAAATTATAAGTATCTAAATACAGAATTCACATATAAGTTATTCCATCACACCTGGCAGGACTAGGATAATTTCTATTTGTATAATATATAATGTATGTAAAAAGAGTAAAAATTCTATAACTAACTATGTTTCACTTTTAAGTTATATCCACACATTAAAATTTGTATAGGAGGGTAAAATACATAGCCAGTCATATAGATATTTGCCCTTGTAGAAGCATAACTTTAAAATACAAATGAAGCAAAATAAAGCAACCCTCTGCTTTCTTTTGAATGGGGTATTTGTCCTTACTGGGGCCACATCCCAGAAAGGAGAACATCCCTTCCTTCACCAATTTATTTTAAATGTATTGAATTCTGAGTTCAGTTCATTTATTCATTTGTTTGAGAATAATAAATATTTATTGTATATCTGCTATTTGTCAGTCCTGCATGCTATGTTCTTGAGATAGAAAAGCAAATAATGTGTAGTCTTGTACATTCAAGTTGCTTGCAGTTGGGGAGCAAATAAATACATGCGCAGCTAAGAAATTAAACCATATAAAATTGCCATTTTTATAGATCAAAATGATTAATGTCTCAATTTCACTTGCTTTAATCTGATACGAAACAATGGGAAAAATCCCATGAGGTAAGTTCAAAGTATTTTTTGAACACAAAGTGGAGATTGAAACAGTGTTTCTGCATTACTTCATGCCATATTTTTATAAAATATTCCTTAAAATATCAGATTTAATTCATGTCTAAAAATGAAAGATACCTCTTAAAAATGGTAATTACATCTTTTAGCATAAAAACCTGTATGAATGTGTATCTTTATTAGTCTCCTAATAACAAAAACATGATGGTACTTTGACAGGAAATATTTTGTTAAAATAGTATTTAGTGCACAATTGGAAAGTAGCACAATTAATTTCTATATTTTGAAGTGTCTGAATTACAAAAATATAAAAAATCTGGCACTTATACTACTCTTTTGGCACTTCTGGCTCAGGTTTTTTTTTTTTCTTTTTTTTGCCTTGGGTTTTGATAGCAGTGACTGTTCTATAAAGGATTTACTGGAATATGTTGGCAAGGCTACTTAGCTTTGTGTATCTTATTTTCTCTCCTTGTTTCCTGAATTTCAAGCAACATTGCAAAAGCTTGTTTTTAACCAATCTGCTTACTGTGAAAGGTGAATAGATTAGTATGACAATCTATCTGAAAGTGACTAATGGACTTTTTACTTTCAGAACTCATCAATACTCTGACTGCAGATGGTTTTCCTGAAAGTTACAGTTGTAGAAAGAAGATGAGAATTTCCTTAAATATACAGAAATGATTCTGAGCTACACTTACGAAAGTGAGGATGGAAAAAAAGAGTTCTTGATCATTCCTGATATTCCATCACAGTGTGTTTCTCTTTAATCTCTTTATTCATGAAAGAAATCTTTAATCTCTTTATTCATGAAAGAAATCTACTTTATTTTTTAAATTAAACTATCCCCAGATTAATAGCCATTTAATTGATTTTTTTAGCATTTTTTGAATTAAATTTCATAATGTTCCAATAATAAAATAATCATTTTCTTTTTTTGTTCTTATGCACGATTTTCATAGTCTTTTACTTAAGTACTTATAATGAAGTTTCCACTAAGTCATTGTGTGCGTGAGATGCATGTATGTATGCGTGAGGAGTGCGTGTGAGAGGTGAAAGTGAGGTCCCTTAAGTGTTGTCACTGCTTCATTTCCTTTGGTTTTGAACCCAGGTCTCCTGAATTGCAAGCAGCCTCCTGTATTGCAGGTGGATGCTTTATTGACTAAGCCACCAGGGAAGCCCTTTTAACTGTATTATCGATTAAATAATTCATTTTTCAAGATTAATCAATTTTACTTACAGTGTGCCTTGCTAAATTTTGCTGGATATATCATTTTTTTGTTGAATGTGTATTAAAGTGTAAATGGTATTTTTGAAAAATAAAACCATTATGCAGGTGAATAATCAAGTGATGTGTTAATATCAACAACATGAATTTATCTCAACATCATATAGCTTAAATTCATTTAATTTGGCACACTTCTCTGCTGATTTCATTGAGGTTCTTCTATTAAATATGGCAAACATGATCTATCAGTTGGTATTTATTTAATAGTGATGTATTGAGATCTGGGAAAAGAGTATCTGTAAGGTATTTAGACTTTCCATAGCAAGGAATTTATTAAAATTATGGTGTAATTTAATTATTAAGACTGATTTATTTCTCCATGATTCTTCTTGAAACCTATTTTTAATGGAAAATTTTATAGTAAAAAAAAAAGAAGGGATTTGTGTAAAATTTTGCTTAGACAAAAGTCAACAAAAAAAAATATGGAGCACTGAAACCCAAATTGACAATTATACCACAGTGTATTTGTGTAAACAGTCAAGTTCATGAACAATAGGGAAAGACTAAGAAACTGTTAACAAAACTGGCTAAGGAGATATGACAACTAAATGTAGTGTATCCCAGATCAGACCCTGGAACAGAAAAAAGGGCATTAGTGTAAAAACTGATGAAATCTGAATAAAGCATGGAAGTTAGGTAAGAGTAACTGCTAGGGTTGGTTTCTTAAGTTTTGACAAATGAGCTGTGGTGATATCAGATGTTTAACATTAAAGGAACTGGGTGATAGAGATAGGGGACTGTCTGTAGTATCTTCTTTTCTGCAAATAAAAAATAATTTGGAAATTTTAAATGTATTAAAATATATGGGTCAAAAAATTAAAGTTTTGAAATTATGTTTCCAAACTTAACCAACATTAGATTCAAATCTCATGCAGCAATACCAATCTTAACAGCACAAAGCAATTCAATTTTGTCTTTGTCTCTGGAGCAGTTTCATATATGATCTCATTTGACACTTCCCATAGCTTTGTGGTATAAAAAGAGAAAATTAGGAAGGAAAACATTTCCAGTACAAGGTCACTTAAATGTTAGGTCGTTTTTTTCTAAGTCACACTTTAACTAGTCATCCCTGGGGATTTGAAAGAGGTCGCATTCATGGCAGAGTAGAATCTGTCCTATCTGTTTATTTAGGAAGGGTCAACATTCAGATTTATTCAGGGAGAGTTCCCATCTGCCTTGGCTTACTTCATGCTTTTAAGTTACCAGCAGAAGCAAACCTAGATAAGGACTTGGGAAATGGGAGAGAGAGCCAAGAATACTGGATTTTGGATTTGGAAAAGACAGTTTTGAGCCAGTTATAGACCTAATTAAATGTCATGATCTGAATTTATCCATTTGGGCTTTCAAATATTTCCCAGTGAAACTGAGATTAACAAGAGCTTGAAATTTCACCATCCAGCCTTCCCCAAAGGCTTTCAAACCTGCCACAGAGGCATGCTGCACTAGCCAGCAGTCAACCCTACTATCAGTGCTGAAGATTCGCCATTTGGGCCAAAACTTGTGTTTACAAGGCTAATCATTATCTATCTTTGGTTCATTTTCCTTATTAAAGGAAAAATATTAATGCCCTTTTTGTAAGCAGATCATTATTGGAGAGTGCTTATGATTTAGGTACATGGGACCATTACTTGTCTGATAATTCCTGTGTCCCAAAGTAATTTGTGAACTCTGTCTCAAGAATAAGATCATCAAGATTACATTCTTTGATCATAATGAAATGAACTTAGATAGTAATTTAAAATACAGTTTTAAAAAGCACAAGCTTTGGGGCCAAATAATATTCACTTTCTAAGTCTTGGAATCAAAAGGAGATTAAGGGAAGTTACCAAATACTCAGATTGTAGGTAGAGCTTAACGGTACTGAATGAAAAAGTAGTAAGCACAATAAAGACCTTAGTAGTGCTTCTCAAATTGAGGTAAAGGACCAGCTTCATTAAATTTCTAATGAGTCACAGGCCTGTTAGGCCATAAAATGCAATAAAAATAATTATTAGTAAAACAAAGTGTAAAAAAAGCAAGCATATACAAAATATAGGTCAATTTTTTATTATTAGATTCCAAAGGCATATAATTACATTTGAATAAATATAATCATTACATACAAAATATAGGAAAAACATTTCTACACTAATTCTCAATTTTTTTTGCTTATCATAATGCTGACTTGTAACAAAAATTTGATGATCAGCATTCTAAGTCACACTGATTTATAGCATGATGCCATTTACATAATTTAAAAATGCATAGCACAAAAGAGTATGTACAAATAAAGAAACACACATCAAGTCCATCACAATGGTTGTTCATTATAAGGAGTAGGAGAAGAAAAGAAAATTTGAATGAAAGAGACTCAATAAATGAGAGTGACCTGACACAGATGTGTGTGAATGGTGTGCTAGAAGTATGACTAATTCAACTTTGGGGTTCCCAGATGGTGCCGTGGTAAAGAATCTGCCTACCAATGAGGGTTCCACCCCTGGCTTGGGAAGATCCCCTGAAGGAGGAAAAGGCAACCCACTCCAGTGTCGTTTTGCCTGGAAAAGCCCATGGACAAAGAGGCCTGGTGGATTGCAGTCCACGGTGTCACAGAGTCCAAACACGGCTGCGCAACTGAGCACAACTCAATTTCTGCCTCTGGGACACACGCACACACACACACGCACACACACACACACACACACACACACACACTGAAAAGGTGTATGGAATAGTCTTTCCCACACTCTAGGACTCTTTTTCCTTAGCTTATATTTTCTATTTATTTTAACTGAATTGCAGGCAGATTCCTTACTGCTGAGCCATGAGAGAAGCCCATAGTACTTAAGAGGTATATTTAAAACCCTTGATATTGTTCACTAAATGCTCCTGCCTGCTGATTAAAGAACTCTGCCTTGTAGTTCATGATCTGAAATCATAGTATCGGTGCATCTGTACCAATACCTTCCCTTTTGGAAGCTTCCCTGAGTGTTTTTTTCAAAGTACATGACCATACACATCTGCTTTGTACTTAGCCACCTCCCCGCTTTGCAGTGACCTGAGTTTTGTATGCCTGGAAAGTGAAGGGAAAGGTTGGGGAATCTGTGATTTGAGTTGTGTAGAAAAGTAATCTGTCCCTAGGATGCTCTAAACTCTTTGTTTCACTTAAAAGTGTATTTAAAAAAAAACTGAGTTATCAAGATGATCCTCTCATTTCTATTTGCAGACATGATCCAGTTGAGTCTGTAAGTGTATCCTTTGTTTCATTTCTTAAGCTCTGAGTTTGAGTGAGCTTCAGGAGTTGGTGATGGACAGGGAAGCCCACCGCAGTCCATGGGGTCTCAAATGGTCAAACACGACTGAGCGACTGAACTGAAACCTTCAGTGTTCACCACTGAATATTAATAACCAAATAAGTAAACATTTGAATTTCACCTGTTTATCTCTAACTGGATTTTAAATTAACTATAGAACTATTAATAATTTGTGCTTTAGATCTGTTATTCATCAGTCCAGCTCTTTGTGACTCCACGGACTGTAGCCCACCAGGCTCCTCTGTCCATGGGGATTCTCCAGGCAAGATTCCTGGAGTGGCTTGCCAATTCCCTCCTCCAGGGGATCTTCCTAACCCAAGGATCACACCTCCATCTCCTGTGGTTTCTGCATCGGCAAGTACTTTCTTTACCACTGAGCCACCTGGGAAACAAAACTAACAATGTTTTGTTTGTAAAGACCTGAGCTCCATCCCTGGGCTGGGAAGACCCCCTGGAGGAGGGCATGGCAACTCAACTCCAGTATTCTTACCTGGAGGATCTCCATGGACAGAGGAGCCTGGTGGGCTACAGTCCATGGAGTCGCAAAGACGGACACGACTAAGCGACTAACCACAGCACATAAGACAAACGGTGAAGAGGTATAAAGTGAAGTCGCTCAGTTGTGTCCGACTCTTTGCGACCCCATGGACTGTAGCTCACCAGGCTCCTCGGTCCATGGAATTCTCCAGACAAGAATACTGGAGTGTGTTGCCATTACCTTCTCTAGGGGATCTTCCTGACCCAGGGATTGAACCCGAGGCTCCTGCATTGTAGGCAGACGCTCTACCATTTGAGCTACCAGGGAAGCCTGTGAAGAGGTATAGAAGAAAGTTAGAAGCCCCTTCCCATCAATCACTCCTGAATTACCCAACATGCAAAGCATGTATGTACTTTGGACACTCCAAAAACAGGGGCTCCAAATGTTTATGAAAAAATGTTATAATTGATATTTTAGAAGAAGCATCGGAAAAGTGATTATGAGAAAATCAGAAACTTTGGACTTGTTTATATTTGTTTTGTTTATTATTTTATTAAATTTTGTAGATAAGTTGGAGAACAAATACATACAAATAATGCATGTTTGCCAAGATTACATTCTATTTAAGATGTATATGCATATGTACTTTTACATACTTCTCATTGTAAAGTTGTTTTGATCTTAAAGTTTCACATTTATTTAGTAAATGCTTCTATGTTCATACAGAGATATTATACATATGTAATCATTGCATTCTATTCCATTGTACTAATAAACCACCTTCCTTGTTCATTTTTCCACTGTTAATATTTTCTAAATTTCCCACTGTTATTAAGTATTTATTTAGTATTTAAATAATTATTTACATTTCTACATAGAGCTATTTTCTTTTTCAAAAATAATTTTCTTCAGATAAATCACTGGAGTGATATTGTTATACTAAAACTTATTAATATTCACATAACTGTTCTATGAAAAAATAGCTCACCCAGAGGATTTTAATATTCTCAAGGGTAGATTGTATGCATTCTGCATTTAGAGGTGGTTTGGAGCATGATCTTTTTTTATTTTTTGGGTGTTAGTTCTAAAAGGTCTTGTAGGTCTTCATAGAGCCGTTCAACTTCAGCTTCTTCAGCATTACTGGTTGGGGCATAGGCTTGGATTACCATGATATTGAATAGTTTTCCTTGGAAACAAACAGATCATTCTGTCGTTTTTGAGATTGCATCCAAGTACTGCATTTCAGACTCTTTTGTTGACTATGATGGCTACTCCATTTCATTTAAGGGATTCCTGTTCACAGTAGTAGATATAATGGTCATCTGAGTTAAATTCACCCATTCTTGTCCACTTTAGTTTGCTGATTCCTAGAATATCGACATTCACTCTTGCCATCTGTTTGACCACTACCAATTTGCCTTGATTCATGGACCTAACATTCCAGGTTCCTATGCAATATTGCTCTTTACAGCATCAGACCTTGCTTCTATCACCAGTCACATCCACACCTGGGTGTTGTTTTTGCTTTGGCTCCATCCCCTCATTCTTTCTGGAGTTATTTCTCCACTGATCTCCAGTAGCATATTGGGCACCTACTAACCTGGGGAGTTCCTCTTTCAGTGTCCTATCATTTTGCCTTCTCATACTGTTCATGGGGTTCTCAAGGCAAGAATACTGAAGTGGTTTCCCATTCCTTCTCCAGTGGACCACATTCTGTCAGAGCTCTCCACCATGACCCCGTCCATCTTGGGTGGCCCCACACGGCATGGCTTAGTTTCATTGAGTTAGACAAGACTGTGGTCCATGTGATCAGATTGGCTAGTTGTCTGTAATTGTGGTTTCAGTCTGTCTGCCCTCTGATGGCCTCTCGCAACACCTACCATCTTACTTGGGTTTCTCTTACCTTGGACGAGGGGTATCTCCTCATGGCTGCCCCTCCTGGCCTTGAATGTGGAATAACAGGCAACTTTGGCTTTGGAGTACAGAATGAAACAGGGCAAAGGCTAATAGAGTTTTGCCAAGAGAATGCACTGGTCATAGCAAACACCCTCTTCCAACACAAGAGAAGACTCTACACATGGACATCACCAGATTGTCAACACCAAAATCAGACTGATTATATTCTTTGCAGCCAAAGATGGAGAAGCTCCATATAGTCAGCAAAAACAAGACCGGGAGCTGACTGTGGCTCAGATCATGACCTCCTTATTGCCAAATTCAGACTTAAATTGAAGAAAGTAGGGAAAATCACTAGATCATTCAGGTATGACCTAAATCAAATCCCTTATGAATATACAGTGGAAGTGAGAAATTGATTTAAGGGACTAGATCTGATAGACAGAGTACCTGATGAACTATGGACTGAGGTTCATGACATTGTAGAAGAGACAGGGATCAAGATCATCCCCATGGAAAAGAAGTGCAAAAAGGCAAAACGGTTGTCTAAGAACGCCTTACAAATAGCTAGGAAAAGAAGAGAAGTGAAAAGCAAAAGGAGAAAAGGAAAGATATTCCCATTTGAATGCAGAGTTCCAAAGAATAGCAAGGAGAGATAAGACAGCCTTCCTCAGTGATCAATGCAAAGAAATAGAGGAAAACAACAGAATGGGAAAGACTAGAGATTTCTTCAAGAAAATTAGAGATACCAAGGGAACATTTCATGCAAAGATGGGCAAAATAAAGGACAGAAATGGTATGGACCTAATAGAAGCAGAAGATATTAGGAACAGGTGGCAATAATACATAGAAGAACTGTACAAAATGATCTTCATGACCCAGATAATCACGATGGTGTGATCACCCACCTAGAGCCAGACATCCTGGGATGTAAAGTCAAGTGGGCCTTAGAAAACATCATGACGAACAAAGCTAGTGGAGGTGATGGAATTCCAGTTGTGCCATTTCAAATCCTGAAAGATGATGCTGTGAAAGTGCTGCACTCAATATGCCAGCAAATTTGGAAAACTCGGCAGTGGCCACAGGACTGGAAAAGGTCAGTTTTTATTCCAATCCCAAAGAAAGGCAATCCCAAAGAATGCTCAAACTACCACACAATTGCTCTCATCTCACATGCTAGTAAAGTAATGCTCAAAATTCTCCAAGCCAGGTTTCAGCAATATGTGAACTGAGAACTTCCAGATGTTCAAGCTGGTTTTAGAAAAGGCAGAGGAACCAGAGATCAAATTGCCAACATCCACCAGATCATCAAAAAAGCAAGAGAGTTCCAGAAAAACATCTATTTCTGCTTTATTGACTATGCCAAAGCCTTTGACTGTGTGGATCACAATAAACTGTGGAAAATTCTGAAAGAGCTGGGCATACCAGACCACCTGATCTGCCTCTTGAGAAACCTGCATGCAGGTCAGGAAGCAACAGTTAGAACTGGACATGGAACAACAGACTGGTTCCAAATAGGGAAAGGAGTACATCAAGGCTGTATATTGTCACCCTGCTTATTTAACTTCTATGCAGAGTTCATTATGAGAAACACTGGGCTGGAAGCAGCACAGTCTGGAATCAAGATTGCCGGGAGAAATATCAATAACCTCAGATATGCAGATGACACCACCCTTATGGCAGGAAGTGAAGAGGAACTAAAAGGCCTCTTGATGAAAGTGAAAGAAGAGAGTGAAAAAGTTGGCTTAAAGCTCAACATTCAGAAAACTAAGATAATGGCATCTGATCCCATCACTTCATGGGAAATAGATGGGGAAACAGTAGAAACAGTGTCAGACTTGATTTTGGGGGGCTCCAAAATCACTGCAGATGGTAACTGCAGCCAAGAAATGAAAAGATGCTTACTCCTTGGAAGGAAAGTTATGACCAACCTAGATAGCATATTAAAAAGCAGAGACATTCCTTTGTCAACAAAGGTCCATCTATTCAAGGCTATGGTTTTTCCAGTGCTCATTTATGGATGTGAGAGTTGGACTGTAAAGAAAGCTGAACGCTGAAGAATTGATGCTTTTGAACTGTGGTGTTGGAGAAGACTCTTGAGAGCCCCTTGAAATGCAAGGAGATCCAACCAGTCCATCCTAAAGAAGATCAGTCCTGGGTGTTCACTGATAGGACATGCTGAAGCTGAAACTCCAATACTTGGCCACCTCATGCGACGAGTTGACTCACTGGAAAAGACCCTAATGCTGGGAGGGATTAGGGGCAGGAGGAGAAGGGGATGACAGAGGATGAGCTGGCTGGATGGCATCACCTACTCTATGGACATGAGTTTGAGTAAACTCCAGGAGTTGGTGATGGACAGGGAGGCCTGGCGTGCTGAGATTCATGGGGTCACAAAGCGTCGGACACGTCTGAGTGACTGAACTGAACTGAACTGATGGTTTTTAATGGTCAATAAAAGGTACCACATATCTAGTCTTAGGAAACAAAATATTTATTGAAGTGGTATGTAGATAAATTATCATCGGCATAAAACTGTTAGTGGAGTTTTCAACATGGGTTCTTTTTACTCTTAAAATGAAGTAAGGCTTTGCAAGTCCATTGTCCCATAGGAAAAATATTATCTTTTTCTTTTCAGATAAAGTTCTTTAAAAAAGTAAATCACTTTTGAAATGGTCTTTTATACGTCTCCAGCCTATGATCAAAACAAAAAATATATTAAAAAGATATAATTATCTCCATTAAAAAAGAATAACTAATTAGGAATGATTTAGAGGTAATGAAATACTTAGACATTTGAATTCCTAAAGTCTGCTCCTGTTATATTAGTATATACTAATGTATTTTTAAAATAATTTAAAAGATCACCAAGACACAATTATGTGTGATCATTAAAATGCAAAATATCACAATGAATTTATTATATATTTAGTAAATAAGCTAAAATATTATGTCATCAAGTAAACAAATTTATAATAACTCTGTTCAGTAACTTGGGAATACAGTCCAAAGTGAGTTTTAATTGCCATTCAGGGCTAAATATCCTTAAAGAAAGACTTAAAATTAATAAATAGAGTGAGAGAAAATGAGAAGAACATCTCAGGAACGTTTCTGAAGCTCTGGGTTAGCAGAGCAAGCAGCTCAGGGCAGAATGCCTTAGTCGTACTCTATCTCAACGTGATGCTCTGCTCCCACCTGTTTGGCTCCCCCCAGGTGGTGCTGCTGTCCTTCTCCGATGGCGAGCCTGTTAAACGGGATTATCTTCATGGTGGTCTTCTTCATTGAATACCACCGGGACTTCCAGGTGGCCCAGATAATGCCATTATCATAACCATTAGGAGTAGACGTTTTTGAGTAAGTGCCACCTGAAACAAACCATAGATCTGCGTATCACCACTCCTGAATCTCCTCCCCGCAGAAAGTCCACGAAGAGCTGTGTGTTATGAAGTCCACTCTCGTTTACATCAGACTTATAGTGCTAGCTACCAACTGAAAATATCCGTAGAGACTCAAATTCTCGATTTACTATCGACATAAAATGATTATTAAACAAACTTTACACCTGTATTGTGTTTTCTGGCCACACTCATAATTTAAATGAATTCACTGCTAACAGGGCTGAAGTGAAGTGAAGTCGCTCAGTCGTGTCTGACTCTTTGCGACCCCGTGGACTGTAGCCCACCAGGCTTCTCCGCCCATGGGATTTTCCAGGCAAGAATACTGGAGTGGGTTGCCATTTCCTTCTCAAGGGGATCTTCCTGATCCAGGGATTGAACCCAGGTCTCCCACATTGTAGACAGACGCTTTACCATCTGAGCCAGCAGGGAAGTCACGCACAGGGCTAGAGCCCTGTATTTCCCTAACTGGTCTCTCTCTTTAAGCTAAGTCATGCTGGATTCTGCTGTTATGGACCCTCTTCCTGAAAAGGTTAGAATGGCAGTCATAATTCCTCATTAGTCAGATTCAGGTCACCTGAAAGCACAGTTTTACTGGAAAATATTGGGCTTCCCAGGTGACACCGTGGTAAAGATCCTGCCTGCCAGTGCAGAAGACATAAGAGATTTGGGTTTGATCCCTGCATCAGGAAGATCCCCTGGAGGAGGGCATGGCAACCCACTCCAGTATTCTTGCCTGGGCACCTTCCTTGAGAAATTTTTCTAATTACATGGTTTGTTGGTGCAAAGATAAGTTAGGTTTTGAAAACATGTGAAAACCAGAAGGTAAATGTATGTAGTTTTAAGAGGATTCCAAATCACCTCTTGGCTAGGATTGCTCATTTAATGGGTAAGGACTTTCCCATGCATACCTGCTGGAGAATTCCAATATTCTGTTAGTAATTAAAACCAGTGCTCAGAACTACTCCAGCCTCAGAGCAAACTATAGCTTGCCCTCCCCCTGTGCTAAAATAAGTATCTACACTCCTCAGGCTGTATTTTTCTCAAACTTTCATGGACCTGTAGACCCACCAATATACCCCTGCCCTTCACTTAATTCCTCTAGACACTGCTCACTGATTCTATCTGACACCAGCTCATGGGAAGCTGAGCCAGGCTATTGTGTTAACAGTATAGACATGGCAATGTTAGTCCATCCAGATAACATATAGGGTAAGACTAGAGGAGACACCATAACCCAAAGTATCAACCTTGACGGAAGCATCATGAATATCACTGCATAGTTTGCAGCAGGTGGATTTCCTGTAGAGGGCCAGATTCAGGTATAAGCTAGAATTATCCAGTTCTGGCTTAAAATAAAGAACTGTATAGCAAGCTCCCTATATCTTTACTAATTATTTCTTACTTATATTTATTTACTTTTATAAAAATATAGATCATACATAAATTCATGTATTAAGGAAGAAAGCCATACCTTGATAATAAACTCCATTGAGGTGGCCAGCATGACATTTGTTCATCCACCAACCTGATCCATCCTGTTCAGCACAGTTGCCATCATACTTATCATTGTCACTGTCCCAGGTACTGAACTGCATGCCATTATGGGATGTGAAAAACTTGTCACTAGAATCATCACCAAAATCATAGCCATCAAATGCATCTCCAGCATCTCCACCAATGAAGTAAGCATATGTCAGGCGGTATTTGTCATTTTCACCTGTTAACTTGAATGAAGCATAGTCTGCAGTGCTGCAAAGAAGGGAATAGAGATCTTAGACCCTGAGCCTTATAATTCATCTCAGAAGTTCCTTCTTTCATAGGACAATTGTTAGGAATTTTAAGCTTTGCTTCATAAGTCTGAAATGTGTTTACTGAACAAAATTTTTCACAAATCTGGCATGGGATAACAGGTGTGGGTAACATTCTCAAGGTCATCAGCACCACCCAGGATGGGTCTAGAAGCTTTCAGGACATCCAAGGGAAAACTAAAAACTTCAGCTATCCTGAATGCTCTTTGCCTATAGTATCCTAATATCTAACCCAGATATACTGATGAACCTAATTTCACATTTTCCACTTTTATCTCAGTATGTAGCATACACACACAGTTCTCATAAACCACATTGATTATCTGAAAGTGAGTGACAATTAATGCAGCAAGCTGAAAGGAGCTCTAGGTCCACTAGTCACTCATACCATCTAAAGGCTGAAGTCCCTTTAGGGTTTTTTCTTTCTGAAGGAAGCGTGGGAGTGGCAAGGAGAGTCTCCTTGAGCATCACATAAAAGAAGTGACTCCTGCGTGGCCCACAAAACATGAACTGTAGGGTCAGAGAGAGATTCTCCCCTGGAAAATAATCGTAAATGAAAGCCAGAATTCTACGGAGTGCAGGGAAAAATGGGCCTTGGTGCATAAACAGAGATTTCCAGAAAACACTGAGCTTCCCTGATCTCCAGGACTTAAGAAATGGGAGATGTTCTCGTAGGAGAAGGTCTACTGACTATGGTATTATACTTTCTGGTTAAAAATTTTAAAAATACACATTTGGGCACAGACTATACTTCATCATGTCATAGACATAACAAGAGAGTTGGATATTGTTTTCAATTTCAATGAGGTATACATTTAAAGTGCCCAGACAGCTCTGTGCATAGAAGGAACTCTAGCTCACCAAAGGTGCCAGCTGATTTCATTTTAAGGTAGCTCCTGGATTTGATTGACTGGACTTGATTCCCAGTCATTAAACACTGAGAAATCTGAAAAAGCTAGATTACTTTCCATCTAGGATAGCAGCTAAGAAGGTGGGTTATAAGAGGTAAACTACCTGAGTTTAAATCCAATGGATGCAACCTTGGAAAAGTTAATCTGTAAAATGGAATTAATAGTAATTCATGCCTCATGAGCTATTTGGATTTAAGTTATAATTTCATGTGTAATTTATGGTACATAAATGCTCAGGAGATATTAGCTATTGTTTTGTATGATTCCAGGGTAAGTGGATTATACCAAAACACTCAGATCCTGCCTGAATGGGACCTAGTGCCTTGGAGTGCCCAAGAGCCAAACTGACTTCTGGGGAACATAGTTGAATGTGCTCTTCACATCTGTCAGACTGTTTTCCACATTATTCTGCTGAGACTAGCAAGTGCATACTCCAGGGTGTCTCTACAAGCAAAGTCAGAAGTCCTTCTTGATAGTACCTGGTTCTGCCATTCCAGTCCTCCAGCTGTATTCTTAATACATAAGGGATGGTAGACTGTGTGCTTATCAAATGAATCTTCTCATTTCCCAGCCAAAATTCTGTGTTTCCAGTTGGAGACAGATGTCCAAACCCTTCTTTATATTGAATCCAGTTTTTCTTGAAATCCACACTGCCGTCAAGCCTCTAATTACACAATCGCACAGGCAAAAGGAGAGAATGTATTATCGGTGCACATAAGGAAAACGTTACAGCCATTTTGGCCAAAATATGGAGGCTATGATTTCATCAATTACCAAGTGACCCTGGGCTAGCTACCTGTCTCTTAAATAGGAATAACGATGCTTACTTTTCAGGAATGTTTCAGGGATTACACCAGAGAATGTAAAAGTACTTAGAAGAGGGCCTGGCACATGATAAATTGTAATCTACTAGTAGTTTTGCAGACTCCTAGAGGACTTCAGAACATCAGCTTGATGTCGCTGATTCTTGTACTGACGGTGGAAAGGTCAGCCTATTGCTCAACCTGTGTCTACCAGCTAAGCTTCCATCACTCACTTGCTCTGAGTGCCCCCTGCAGCCTTAGCTGTAGCAACGGTCAAAGGTAAACAGAATGTAAGGGGATTTGCGGTGGATGCCTGGGGCTGGCAAAGCCTGCAGAGGGGCCTGGTCGTGGGACAGCCTGACTGCATCCTCTGGGGGACACCATCTTCTTGCGATGGGCAGCCCTGGGTCTTGATGTCAAAGTCGAGAGGTCCCTCTGTCACTGTGAGACTGTGATCATGAATGTACACAGCGGGGCCAGCGTAGCAGAGAAGCTATCTCAGTACAGAGTGAAATCAGACTATATTATGACTCTATCACTTATTAGTCATGTGACCTTGGGCAAGCTATTTGGCCTCTTGTGCCTAAGTTCCCTTCTCTGCAAACAGGAATAAGCGGGCCAAAACTACCACAAAGGAAAGTTGTGAATGTTATTGAATTAATGCCTACAAGGTGCTTGGAAAAGTGTCTGGCATATGGCAGAACAATCAGGTGTCTATTAAATACACAGGGTGAGGGAAAAATACCTTCTGAAACACAGTCCATCCATTTCCAGACCCATCGATTTCACAGTAGACTAAGAACTGCTGCTTAGCTTTCAGAGGTCTGATAAAGTAAAGCCCACTCTCTTTGGCCCCCTTATTAGCAACCTCTTGGCAGTCTGAAAAAGAAGAAATTTTTATGGTGGTTTGAAACCCAGGTAAGATTGTGTCGGCCTTGAAAATGAAAATTTTAACATGTCAGAAACTATTCATTTCCTGAGAAGTATTTTCTTATTTCTCAATCATTATTCCTTTCAAAGTAAATTTTCAGCTACTCAAAAAAGTCTAAGCAATTAGACTGTTTATATTTAATGGCCAGACACTGTCCAATGTATTTGTATATATTCTAATACATACAATCTCCTTTACTTTTTGTATCTGCTCTGATGAACTTAATCTCATTATAAACTTTTCACTTACCTCTCCCAGTTACATCATGTATTTTCACTGTATCTTGACAAGGCTCTTGACACTGTGCTTCAAGCTGGACCACTTTCTGTTTTAGGTTATTGATTTTTTGATTATTTGAGTTATACATTTCCTGCAAAAATCTACAAGCAAAATAATAAGATAACAGATTATTCTTTTCAGATACCACCTTATTTTCTCAAGAATTATTTCCTGACAAATTGCTCCATTCTTGGAAAAAGTTTAAAATGATATTAATAAATTGAGGCGAATGAAAATTCTAAGCTTTTTTGGAAAAGAAAATAACAAAGTCCTTGCCAATAAATCATATCACTGTAAGTGGTCATTCCGATTTTCGTTTCTGCATAAAAGGCAACAGATAATAAAGTACACAAGTGATGAGCCTGATAAAGACAACCTGGTGATTATTCTTAGGACAATATTCTTAGGGAAGGAAAAGCTCTGTTTAGAAGTTCACACATGCTAAAGCATTATTCCTTTTCACTTGTGGATTTAACTGAAGATCTATTTATGGACTTCAGTCTATAACTTACATGAGAAAAGTATCTGGGGTATTATCTTACATAAAATAAAAAAACAGATATTTTCCCTTTCTTCTTAATGTTTCTGTTTACACAACTTCAGAAAAAATCTGGGGAAAGTGAAAAATCCTGCTTTTGTAGTTTCTCACAGGACAACCTGTTCATATTCAGAAATAATAGAAAACTATTATGCACATAGACTGTTGTCTCTGAGGTTCTGGATAGACAAACTATTTGACCACTTTTTTCTCTCCTGCACCTTGGACATTTTCTGCACTATAGTCTCCCTTCAGTCTCAACAATGGGCAATAATAATGCAAATCATAATGACAATAACAATAATAATAGTATCCCTCTGCTACCAAAAAGAGGATAAACCCCTTCTGGGCCACTTCTCCTCAACCACCATTTATCTCAATTTCTTATGCTACTTCTAGAACAACCTAGGATAAAAATTGAGGAGGAAACTAAAATTGCGTCTGAGACCCAATGTTCAGAAAGTCTACAAGTTCCTGGGAAGTTGTTAACAGAGACATTTTACTTTCAAGAGAAGGGAGGTTCTGTGCAACAGGCAGCTTTACAATGTTTATCACACAAACTTGTCTCTTAAGGCAAGTTTTTTTTTCTGCTCTACCTTTCAATGTCATTTACCAAGATCATTCCTATGTTTCTGCTCACAAATTCCTCGCCACCCATTTGTTGACACTTTTACAAAAAGAATTTTATTTTCAAATTTCCATCAGTTTGAATTTATGTGGAAAGCAAACTAAAACAAAAAATGCTTACCGAATTGTTGATTCATGTGTTGCTATCAATGTTTCATATTTCATAATTTCTTCCATCATTCTCTTGGAATTCTTGGTAGCACGCTCTATGTTATCTGTAATATGGGATCAGAGATATAAAAATACATAAGCAAACAGAACCACTAAAATAACAGCAAAAGAACTTCATAGATGACTTTCTCAGGCAGTGGTGGTTAGATTCTCACTTGGCTTTGATGGTTCATCAGGGTTATAGCTGATCTGGATTGCTTTGACCAGCTCTCTGGCTTCTGATGTTTTGTTCTCAACCTGATATAAGATGCCTTCCAAATTTTGTAGATCCTTGTCTACACTGGTTTGGTAATTAGACAGGAAATCTGCAACTCCACAGGTAGTTGGGCAATAACTACCCTGAAAATACAACAATAGTGTGATTAAAAATTCTGATAAAAAGCTACATGAGATCTATTAATAAAAATAGGTAAAACCTAGACTATGTTTTTAAAAAGTCTGAACTGCCAAAAGATACTTGCTAAAGAATCTCTTGTAAGGAATAAAACTTCCTCTGCCCACGTCCAGTTCACACACAGAGAGAAACATAAAAGCGACTTACGAATCTTTCATCTAAGATGCAGCAGTTGTCTCGGGTAGCGACATACTAGAGGAGGAAAACACAGGAATTTCACTTGCATATCGGATATTTTCTTATTTTTAAGCTTTCCGTTTGAAACAAATGACATTTTGTAAACAGCACACTTACTGCAAGGCATGGTGAAAAGAGCAATGAAAGAATGTAGAAGTAGATTACACTCGGAAGGTGCGAGGACCAACTCATGGCGTCGGCGGGCCCCGGGCTGCGAGCCTGGAAGGTCAGAACTGTGACTCTCGGGGCCCGAATCGTCCCTTTATTTAAGCTCCAAGCACGGTAGGACCGCCAGTGGCTGAAGCCGATCACGGGGCCTTCTTACCAGAAGGGCGGAACGTCTTTCCCGTCTCTTCCTCATCCTGGCCCCGGACCAATGCTCAGTCAGGTTCCCAGATTCTGCACACAGGGCTAAGCTCCTCCTTGCTGGCGCAGCTCAATGCGCCTCCTGGGAAGCCAACTCTCTGCAAAGGCTAGTGAAGCATTGACCAACGCTCGGAGGAGGGAGGGGGCCGGGAGGCTGCGTGATGCAACCACTTCCAGGACAGGTAGAGCAAACACACCCACCGCTGACCTCGGCCGGAGCAAACTGCCCCTGCCTTCAGATGGAGTCTGGTACCATAACCCAAATACCCCGAATTATCGTAAGTCAATTCTGAGACGAGGGGATGAGTGAAAACCTGTATTTTTAACCTGTGCGAATGTCAGGTGGAAACTTTGCCTTCCACTAGGTCTGAATACGTCACTGTTACCAGGAATGAATGCCTGACCCACCGCTTTGGCTATTTTCCTTTTTCAAAAATTGAAATATGATTACTACATAGCATTATCTTAGTTTCAACGGTACAAAATAATAATTTGATATTTCTATATATTACAAAATGATCATCACTATATAGTTAGCATCGGTCAGCACACATAGTTGCAAAAAACTTTTTTTCTTGCGATGAGAACTTTTAAGATCTACCCTCTTAGCAACTTTCAAATATGCAATACAATACTCTTAACCATAATCACCATGCTGTACATTACATCCCCAGGACTGACTGACTTTATAGCTTGAAGTCTGCGTCTTTTGACACCCTTCACTCAGCTGTTGATTATTTTCGTAGACTCTCAGTTTGCAGTGGGATTTTTACATTTTTTTTCCAGATGGTAGCCTGAGGACACATGCCCCCTTCATTTTATTTTGTTAACCATTTAAGCATTTTTATTACTGATGGGCTGCTCTGGGTCTTTTGTCTGGTTGCAGTGAGTGAGGTGCATTACTCTAGCTGTGGTGCACGGGCTTGGTAGGTGCGGTCTCCAGGCTCTGGAGCGCAGGCGCAGTACTTGCGGGCACGGGCGTAGTTGCTCCGAAGCACGTGGGATCCTCCCGGACCAGGAACAGAACCTACCTCTGCTGCGCTGGAAGGTGGATTCTTTACCACCGACCACCAGGGAAGCCTTTTTTTTTTTAGTATAATTTACAGTGTTGTGTTAGTTTCAGGTGTGAAAGTGATTCAGTTATATATATACATATATGTAATTTAAAAATAATTAAAAATGTATCTATACGTATGTATTCATGTTCAGATTCTTTTCCATTATAGGTTGAATTAAGATATTGAATATAGCTCCCTGTCCTATGCTATAAACCTTTGTTGGCTATCTATTTTATAAATAGTAATGTGTATGTATTAGTCCCAAACTCCAAATTTATTTCTCCCCCTCCTCCATCCCCTTTAGAAACCATAAATTTGTTTTCTATATTTGTGAATCTATTTTTGCTTTGTACATAAGTTCATTTGAATCATTTTTTTGATTCTGCATACAAGTGATATCATATGATATGTGTCTTTCAAACTTACTTCACTTAGTATAATAATCTCTAGACATTATTTCACTTTTTATGGCTGAGTAGTATTCCATTGTGTACATATACCACATCTTTATCCATTCGCCTGTTGATGGACAGTTTGATTGTTTTCATGTCTTGGCTATTATAAATAGTGCTGCTGTGAACAGGGGTGCATGTATCTTTTCATATTGTGGTTTTCTCCAAATATATGCTCAGGAGTGGCATATATTTACATTCCCACCAACAGTGCAGTGAGATTTTGAGCTCAGCCCCTCCCTTTGTCTACAAGTATCAGCTGGTGTAGCACCATGCCTGCCTCAGATGGGAAACAAGTCAGGAGCCTATTGTGTTTTTCCTGAGGTTCCATCTAGTTACTTCAGAGCAAAGCCTGGCTACAGGAGGCAGGGACCATATGTCCCTTATATTGACTAGGAGCATAACTGGAGGAAAGGGGGCAAGAACTAGGCAGGAGCTGTCCTTTTCACTCTGACCCTCAAGTTTCCTTGTGTATTGGGACAGTATGTTTATTATCATCTCCAATTAATAATTTATAATAATGCACTATCATTATCCCTCCTTCTAATATGCTTCGTTTCATTCTCTGAAACCAGCTTACTGCAAATTTTCATTGTATATTTAGTGGGAGAAATACATCTAAATTGAGATAAATACTAATACTTCAATGTCTAATCCTAAATCTTTACAAAGAAATAATTGTTTTGACTTGAAACAAAGATAAATATTCCTACTCGGTAAATAATAATTATTCTAACAAAATGAATACATTAAAACCAGATTTGTTGCCTTTTCTTTCCTCCTTAATAGTTACCCTCTCTGATTTACCAATCGTTGCCAATCACATCACCAAACATCAGCCAATTAAAGCCACAGTCTTCCAACCTCCTCGTTTATTCATCTTATCAGTTTTTGAAGCTTATTATTAAAACTGCTTTCTCATTGTCACTTCTGTTTTATTGCTCTTTTCTATTTCCATTGCCAATATCTTAAGAGGGACAGTTTATTTCTTGTCTAGACTGCAGATAGATGGGAAACGATGGAAACAGTGAGAAACTTTATTTTGGGGGGCTCCAAAATCACTGCAGATGGTGACTGCAGCTGTGAAATTAAAAGACGCTTGCTCCTTGGAAAAAAAAAAAAAAAGGTTATGACCAACCTAGACAGCATATTAAAAAATAGAGACATTACTTTGCTGACAAAGGCCCATCTAGTCAAAGTTATGGTTTTTTCAGTAGTCATGTATGGATGTGAGAGTTGAACTATAAAGAAAGTTGAGCACCAAAAAATTGATGCTTTTGAACTGTGGTGTTGGAGAAGACTCTCGAGAGTGCTTTGGACTGCAAGGAGATCTGACGAGTCAATCCTCAAGGAAATCGGTCCTGAAAATTCATTGGAAGGACTGATGCTGAAGCTGAAGCTCCAACACTTTGGCGACCTGATGTGAAGAACTGACTCATTGGAAAAGACCCTGATGCTGGGAAAGATTGAAGGCAGGAGGAGAAGGGGACGATAGAGGATGAGATGGTTGGATGGCATCACTGACTCAATGGACATGAGTTTAAGTAAGCTCCAGGAGTTGGTGATGGACAGGGAGGCCTGCCGTGCTGCAGTCCGAGGGGCCACAAAGAGTTGGACATAACTGAGCGACTGAATTGACTGAGACTGCTTATGCACACTGTCTGTTAACTGATTTCCCTTCCTCTTCAATGGCCTCCTGCTCCAAATCTGTTGTCACACTGCAGACAGATTCATCTTTCTGTAAATGTAGCTCTGATTATGATATTCACCTCCTCAAAAACCTTTCTATCTCTCATCACAGTGAATGTAAACATAATAGACATCCCTTCCTACCACTGCTACTTTTTCTCTCTTGATTCTATTTCTTACACTCTCTAGTCTGTCCAGCCTGAATCACACAACATTCCTAATGTAAACCATATTGTCCCATTTCTCAGATACGTTTCCTTTTTTACACACTGCTCCTTCAGTCTGGATTGCCTTCACACACACTCCTGCACCTCTGGCTGTGTATTCATTCCTACTTCCCCAAAACTTGAAGAAGAGCATGGCAACCCACTTGAGCATTCTTGTTTGGAGAATTCCATGAACCAAGAAACCTGGCAGGCTATAGTTCACGGGATCGTAAGGAGTTGGACATGGCTGAGAGATCACTGCTCTTACTACTACTCCCCAAAACCAAAACCCAAGCTCTGGAGGCCAGCTTCTCTTTAATAGCATTTCAGCAACCTATACATGCTGCATCCACCTCACTAGATTGTAAATACTAATAGCCATTTTGTGGCAATAGCCATAAAAATATTATATATGTATGCCTAGTTGCTCAGTTGTGTCCAACTCTTTGGAACCCCATGGACTATAGCCTTTCAGGCTCCTCTGTTCATGGAATTCTCCAGGCAAGAATACTGGAGTGGATAGCTGTTCCCTTCTCCAGGGGATCTTCTCGACCCAGGGATCAAACCCTAGTCTCTTGCATTACAGGCAGATTCTTTACCATCTGAGCCACCAGGGAAGCCCCTATAAGTGTGTTAAACATTCCATAATGATTTAATAACACTAAATTGAATTGGTCTGGAAGTAAGCCTTTAAATAACATTTGCATTTCTAATAATACTTAAAACTTCCAAATTGCAAATGTAAATGACTTTGGCAAGGGTAATTAGGTAAAGGGAAATGAATAATCAATGAGAAAGTAGCTATTGATAAGGTGGATATATAAAAATTATTAGTTAGAAACCAATAGCCATCTTCTATAAAGGAACAGCTAGTGAAAATATACAATGGAAGAAAAAATGTACTTATATATATGTAATTTCTACCACACACACATACACATACAGCTAGATAAAATATCTAAGGAGAAATTAACAAGAAATAAGCAAGATTGATATTATTAAAAATTCCAAACAATGCTATCAGGATATAAAATAAGAGCTGGTGAAAATTAAAATCATGCTCTATGCCTAAATAAAGAGATTCAATAAAACTGTCAATTATTTCTGTGATAGTTTAGAACTGTATTGATATTGTAATAAGGCTAAATTTGATTTTTTTTTGTTCTTTCTCCTTTTCTTCCTTTTTAAAAAGGAGTTAGGTAAGATGTTTCTAAAGTGCAATGAAAAAAAGAAAATTACCTTGGAAAATTCTAAACAAGAAGAAAAAGGAGGGCAAAACTATCTCTCAAATATTAAAGCATGTTATTAATCCATAATTTTAAAAAAATAAGATACTGGACCATTGTAGGTATAGACAAATATTCTTCAGATATAGGCCTAAATATATGTTGGTGTTTAGTATGATCAAGTTGACATTGCATAGGGGATGATAGAAGAAAATTATTCAGTATATGGCATTAGTATGGTATTAGCATAATTGGGAAGCTATCTGCAATGAACTGCAGGCTGATTCTTTTATTTTTTATTTAAATTAATTTACTTATTTTAATAGGAGGCTAATTACTTTATGATATTGTAGTGGTTTTGCCATACATTGACATGAATCAGCCATGGGTGCACATGTGTTCCCATCCTGAACCCCCTCCCACCTCCCTCCCATTCCATCCCTGAGGGTCATCCCAGTGCACCAGCCCCGAGCACCCTGTCTCATGCATCCAACCTGGGCTGGAGCTCTGTTTCACATATGGTAATATACATGTTTCAATGGTATTCTCTCAAATCCCAAGAGGAGACAGCATTTCTCTCCTAGAGAAGAAAGTGATTAAGGTGGAAAGGCCACTCATCACAGATGAAACGGTATTAGGCCCAGTTGACTTGCCCTCATGAAAAGGTGTGCATCTTACTAGTAAGCATGTTGGGCAGAACATGTTGTCGTTGAGCTTCTTTTTGCTGAAGACCATAAAATATCAACTTCTTGAATTTAAGGTAAAAGTTTATAATTTTATGTTAAATATATATGTATAAAACACATAGCTTCATATGTACAAGGCTAATAAACACTTAAATTGAGGAACCTGGAAAGTCTTATATAATTTTGGACGTGTAGTACATTCTGGTTTGGGGCTGACTTGCCGTAGGGTCTGATATGTGTCATCACAGCTTTACAGAAAAGGCTTGTTTTCCTTTTCTCACTAGAATCCCAAGTCCTGAGTCAGAGTCCTATCAGATAAGATGCTCTCTGAGGGAAAACGGCCAGCAGTGACTCAGTGACCTGCAGCGGCCTTGCATTCAGGCACTGGGTTTTATTAAATTTTAACTACTTGTTGTCTTCCATGTTTGGGATACTTTTTTTCCCCTCTGATAAATTATAAATGATTAATGAATTCCAGGAAATAAGAATATTTCTTAAATCAAATTTCTTCTACATCCCAGTTGATTTTCTGAGAAAATAGCATAGGTAATATTTAAGCTAAAATAATCATTTTATTTAATTCAGAGGTCAATGGGCTTGCTTATTGATTTAATAATTTCCCAAATCACCTATCATCGAATTATTTGTACTCTGATTTAAAAATAGAAGATCTATTGCTAATGATCTTCATGTACATTGATCATTCACTCAATGAGTTCCCTTTTCTCTTTTGTTCATCTCTGCTCCAAATTGTTTGTTGAATTTGAATTGGATTGTGTAAAGCTAAACTTAAGATGTCCTAACTGTGACAAATGTTATAGGCCTGAAAGAATAATAGAAGCACTGATTTTAAGAATTTTCCTTATATTTGATGTCATGCTACAGTTTAGCTGATGATGTTTTGTATTTTCTGTCGTTTAATCCTCACAACACGCCTTGTAAGTAGATCTGATTATCTGCATCTTATGAATGAAGGAGAGCCTTTGGGGGGTTATGGTGATATACACAAGGTCATTGTGCACATGGAATTCCATACCCATGGGTCCAATACCTGTACTCTTAACCATGACTGCAAATGTAATCATGAAGTACTTCTTTTTATTTTATTTTTTAAAATTTAATTGGAGGATAATTGCTTTACAATGTTGTGTTGGTTTCTGCCATGCAACAACATGAATCAACTGTAAGTATACACACATCCCTTCCCTTGGGGCCTCCTTCCCACTCCCCTATCGCCCACCCCCGACCACCCCACCCTTCTAGGTCAAGCAGAGCACCAGGTTGAGCTTACTGTCTTGTACACAACTTCCCACTAGCTATTTTGCACATGGAAAAATATATCTTTCGTTGCTACTATCTCAGTTTCTCCCACCCTCTCCTTCCCCCACTGTGCCCACAAGTCCGTTCTCTACGCCTTTGTCTCTATTCCTCTCCTATAAATAGGTTCATCAGTGCCATAAATGAAGCACTTCTTAATCTAAGGTGGTATACAGATATAAAATGTTATCATGAGAATCAGAGTTATTCATTGATAGAATGGTTTGCTGGTGGAGCTTATGGATTTTAAAAATTAATGTGTGTATGCATATGTATCAGAGAAGGGAATGGCCACCCACTCCAGTATTCTTGCCTGGAGAATCCCGTGGACAGAGGAGCCTGGTGGGCTACAGTCCACGGGGTCGCGAGAGTCGGACACAACTGAGGGACTCAGCAGCAGCATGCATGTGTCTGTGTGATTATATGAACTTGTATTTACATCTCTTTCACCTGTCTATCTAATATGCCTATCTATCTTCTCTGGGTTAGAAACAAGGTTGACTTTTACTGTTTTTCTTAAACCTGGATTTTAGTTATTTTATAATTGCATTTGTATTTTCAGTCCAAGTTTAAAAGGAAGCAGTTTTTCAACGATGACCACATGGTTCAAGTAAATAGGACTTGATGAATTGAATTCTCTCAGCAGCTTAAAGGAAGGTATATCGGTTGAATGGTCCAAGGAAACTCAGATCAATGCTGACAATGATAAGTCTGTTTCTCTAACATTAAACCATTTCCAGATCTAAGCTAAATTTTTAGCCTTACTCTTTAGAATTGGATTTCCTCAAAATAGCAAAAAGAAATGACCTGTTGACACTGTTGAAAATCAGTCCAACCTAATAGTAAAAATATACCACTAAGGAAAAAAGTTGTCTGTTAGAATATTTGCTTTGTTTATAAAAACAGCCCAAGGAAAGTGAAAATGAAATTTTTTCCTTGATAGTCTATGAACAACGTGCTTTTAGTTTCACTATGTAAATTAAAGACAGAAAAACAAAGTGAGACAGGTAATACAGGGTTCTCCCTAGGGGTGGGGTAGCAGTCACAGACTGGGTTTTGAGCTTCTTAACTTTTCAAAGAAAGTTTCACTGGATGTGTCCATGGAAGCATATGGCTGAGGGCAGGGGTGTTCACAAAGTGCTGTGGCTGGGATATAGGAAACTAAGGACTGAGTGGGTTAAGAGAGAAGGATTATCCTAATTGGAATTACATCAAGAGCCCCAAATGGCCAAGAATCAGCCCTTTTCAATACTGACTGGAGATAAGGGAATGTGCTGAGGCCACCCTGGATTGATACAAAGTGAAATGGAGAAGAAGTTAGATTTAAGCCTTTGATGAGCCAACTTGGTCCCTTACTGCATTCCTGGTGGGTTTGTTTGTTTCTATCTTCACGAAATTTGCAATCTGAGGTCCCTTGCCCTATGAAAGAAATTTCACCACTAATTTTAATTTTTCTGTTTGAGAAACTTTGATCGTTTTGTCCAATAAATTATCTTTGGAGAAAAACAATGATCTTTTCCCAAAGAAGAAGAGAAGGTAAGAAGAATGCTGTCAGATCAACAAAATGATTCATCTTATCCTACTTAATGCCCACATTTACTTTAACCTCCTATTTTGAATGAGGGCAAATAAACATTTGCAAGACTTGTATCTTTGTTTTAAATTGTAACTACTTAGGTTAGTTTACTACCTTACTGTTACTCGGCTTTAGTCCTTCCTGTTCAAAGTTAAGACCTTAAAAAATACACTGTGTACAAAGGCTAACTCCTCATTGACATTTTGAAGGACCTTGCTTCATCCCTGAAAAGTGACATGGTTGCTACCTTTCTTCAAGCAGAGATTGGTGTGTGTGTTTTACCTTGAGTGATGGAGCAGTAACCTCTGATCAGTAAATAAAGATATGATTTGTAAACACCCAAATGTTTGCTGAATGTTTTGCAAGGAAGACTAGAGTTTGTAAACCACACCCCTGGTTGATAACCATTGTGCCTGCAGGACTAACTGGGACAAGCTTATTCATCAAGAAACAAAGTAAGTCAAAATTCAGAACACTGTGTTTCATATTTTATAAAGAACACAGAGGAAATTCCATTTACCAAGATCCAGAAAACTAATTGCTTAATCACACATCCGTCTAGTTCTGAAACTGCCCAATACTCTTACCTCAGCACTTCCTGTGGATCTCACTCAATTTGCTCTATTAAGTCAATTCCGTTGATATTTAATTCCACATCATCTCATTGTGGATGTGGAAGGCCCCTTCCTCAACCCTTTCATGCCTTCCTCACGTGGTAAACTGTCTCTGGATCTGACACGTGGACCATATAGAAGCATTCTAGGAAAATTCCTGAAATAATGCTTGAGCAGATATGCACCCCCAACTTGGTTAAAAGGTCACTAAACATTTCCCATGATGCTCCACTGCTGGCTCTCAGACCAAATGCTTGTTGAGCAAGTTCTATATGCCAGACCCTCCTTGTCCAACACAATAAGCAAAATAGACAAAACTCTGCTTTCAGGAAGTTTACCCTCTCCTGGAGAGAATGAGGCAATAAACAACGTATTATGAAATGCTGAAAACAAAAACTGAGAAAAGCCTCAGGGTGTCCGTGCTGGGTGCTGTGACTTTGCTGGGTTTGTGGTGGGCGCGTCGCAGAGTGCATGGCTGGCTCACCACTGGCACTTGGAGGCCTCAGGAAGGCGGGTGGTTTGGGGCCAACATACATAGTTTTTTTGATTTGGGATTGTCAGAAATTTGACAAGCTCAGCTAAGTGACAGAGTAAGAATAAAGTAGAGGAAGCTTGTAAAAGTTAGTCCCCAAACACCACGAAGTCCATCTATCCACATCTGCTCACGAGTGTCACCTCTGGGATCATGCCTAATGACACCATTTTCCTTATCAAAAACTTCCAAGGACTCCTTCAGTGTGTGCAAGTCGCTCTAGTATCTGACTCTTTGCGACCCTCCACCAGGCTTCTCGGTCCATGGGGTCCTCCTGTCAAGAGTACTGGAGTGGGTTGCCATGCCCTTCTCCAAGGTAATCTTCCCAACCCAGGACTGAGCCCACGTCTCACAGTCTCCTGCATTGGCAGGTGGGTTCTTAACCGCTACAGCTACCTGGCAAGCTCAGAAGCAAAGGATGTGAGCTCCTAAAGATAGGTTTTAGGAAACAACCCTTGGGAGAGAGTTATGAAATCAAATAACACAACCGAGGTGACTAAAGTAATATTATAAAGCAATTTAATGGTGTAAGAATAATATTTTATTTCTTTATTAAGCACTCAGAATTTCTTCTATATGACTTTTTCTTTAGAATGCGACTTAGATTTTCATTTTATTTTGTTTAAAAATGCAGATCTCTCAGCTTCGTTTCGAATATACTGAATCAGTGTAGCAGGGTGTGGACCCCAGGAATCTGCATTTTATTAACAAGCTTCCCCAGATGATTACTAAGCCCAGGAAAGGAGGAAAATTCCTGACTAGCGCCGGGCTGCAGAATAATCACACTGGCTTTACATAAGGAGGCCCGATTTCTACTCTACAATCTTAAAGCTCACATAATTCCTCTTTGTTATATTGGATTGGCCAAAAAGTTTGTTCAGGCTTTTTTTGTAAGATGCTATGAAAAACCCGAACAAACTCTTTGGCCAACTCACTTTATTCAAGACACACAAAATCATTTATTGTGACAAGAAGAATAAAATATCAAAGTACTTCAGTTTCTTCTATTTAAATTAAAATAAGATTGTTGGTAATTAAATTTATTGATATGTACTGCTCTATGAGTTTTGCTTCAATGCTGCCAAAGCAATGAAAAGTAAGCTGGTGCCAAGTCCAAGGCCTTCACACAGTGCAAGAGTCCTTGTTTATACAAAGGATTCAAGAAACACTTTCAAGACCTGCAAGCACTCTACAGAACAGACCAGAAAGGATTTAGGGAAGGATAGAATTGGGAGGATGTGGAGGGGAGAAAAGGATCAAAAATAATAGCTTTGAGGAACAGAGGAGATGGGGGACCATTAACAGAAATAAGAAAATGCAAAGAAGGAAGTGGTTTAGGGCTGAGAGGAGACTGGGCACAATTTCCAATATTTTAAGTCTTAGCAGTGCAACAGCCTTGGAACTCTGGAGTCAGAGCTTTGGGAATGAAAACTGATGTGGAGTTGATGGTTGGCAATGAGAGTTTCCCAGAAGAAAATGTGGTGTGAAAATAAAAGGGCCTGGAAACAGAACTTACACCTGAATTTAAGGCTATCAGAACAGACAGATAAGGAAAGAATGGTTCTGTGCCTGCCTCACTCCCCAACCCTACAGAACCCAAACACTTTCAAATCTCCAAAGTGAAATCCCTTGGACTGAGTTCACCTATTTATCTGGACTTGGAATTCTTTCAAATTAAAAAATAATAAATAATATTATATATAGAGAACCTTTTCTGTTGGATGATATGTCCAATGATACAGAATGAGTAGTGGGGTAGTCATTTCACTTATTTGGTATCCTATGGAGCCAGGAGCAGGTAGACTGTTCTAGTAAATGGATTTTGTTTTGTTTTCCAAAAATTAAATACATGTATTGAATTTCCTGAGGGGCCTGGGGGAATCTGTTGGATTGCACAGTGAATGGGCCTAATATCACACATGTTATTGTAAACGCCCATGATTTGAAGGGCTTGCTAGAGCTGTGACCAGATATAAGGAATTTATGAACTTTTTTTTCAGGCCCTAGGGTGGAAGGCAGACCATCTCCGATGTGTTATGTAACAGAGCCGCCTGCTGGTGAAATTGGTCAACAGCAAGCACACTGGTGTGGACACACACCTATCCACTCAAACTGCCTCATAGATATTGTACGTACAATATCCTCCTGCCCATTCCTTTTGCGTGTATGTTATTTGTTGTCTGAGTGTTAGATTTCTTTGTTTTTGTGCTGATGAAGGGATGGCGAGGCAAAAACCATCATCAGCCACGTTGATGACCAGCATTCAAAATGGGTCCTCCAGTCAGAACCCTGGATCCAGAATTCGGGTATGCACCATCACTCTGGGCCTGGTGGAGCTGTGCATGCTGGCTGTGTTTGGCTGTGCTTCCTACTGGGTCTTGGGATACTACATAAATAAGCCAAAGATGATGCCCATATATTGGCTCCTGGATTGTTGTGAAGACAGCAGTCTGGGATCCCTGAACTCAAAAGCCTGTGAACTCCCAAGCCGAATTTTCCTATTTACAGCATACTCAGCTGTTTGAAACACAGCCTCAGTTCCGTTCAGTTCAGTTCAGTCGCTCAGTCATGTCCGACTCTTTGTGACCCCGTGGACTGCAGCACGACAGGCTTCCCTGTCCGTCACCAACCCCCAGAGTTTACTCAAACTCATGTCAGTGATGCCATCCAACCATCTCATCCTCTGTCGTCCCCTTCCCCCACCTTCAATCCCTCCCAGTATCAGGGTCTTTTCCAATGAGTCAGTTAGTCGCATCAGATGGCTGAAGTATTGGAGTTTCATCTTCAGCATCAGGCCTTCCAAAGAATATTCAGGACTGATTTCCTTGAGGATTGACTGGTTGGATCTCCTTGCAGTCCAAGAAACTCTCCAGAGTCTTCTCCAACACCACTGTTCAAAAGCATCAGTTCTTTGGCGCTCAACTTTCTTTATAATCCAACTCTCACATCCATACAGGACTACTGGAAAAACCATAACTTTGACTAGATGGACATTTGTCAGCAAAGTAATGTCTCTGCTTTTAAATATGCTGTCTAGGTTGGACATAGCTTCTCTTCCAAGGAGCAAGCATCTTTTAATTTCATGGCTGCAGTCACCATCTGCAGTGATTTTGGAGTCCCCAGGAATAAAGTCTCTCATTGTTTCCATTGTTTCCCCATCTATTTGCTATGAAGTGATGGGACCAGATGCCATGATCTTAGTTTTCTGAACGTTGAGCTTTAAGCCAACTTTTTCACTCTCCTCTTTCACTTTCATCAAGAGGCACTTTAGTTCTTCGCTTTCCGCCATAAGGGTGGTGTCATCTGCATATCTGAGGTTATGCAATCCAGCAATCTTGATTCCAGCTTGTGCTTCATCCAGCTCAGCATTTTGCATGATGTACTCTGCATATAAGTAAAATAAGCAGGGTGACAATATACAGCCTTGACATACTCCTTTCCCAATTTGGAAACGGTCTGTTTTTCCATGTCCAGTTCTAACTGTTGCTTCTTGACCTGCACACAGATTCCTCAGGAGGCAGGTCAGGTGGTCTGGTATTCCCATCTCTTTAAGAATTTTCCAGTTTGTTGTGATCCACAGAGTCAAGGGCTTTGGCGTAGTCAAACACAGCCTAGATGAGCAGATTTTTTAATGTTTAGAAATGGCCTGCTTTGTATATCCTGAGAAGCTGCATCCAGCCTCTGAGAGCCACAGGGAAGCCCGGAGCTGTTGGAGACCTTGCTGGCCGGTACCCTCTGGGAGAGCCTGGAGGCAGAGACTCCCAGAGGGCACGCCGAGCGCCCTCCTCTAGACGCGTGAGTCCCTCCCCACCCCTCTCCCCGAGAGCTTCTTCACCTTCTCACCCTCTGCGGGTGGTTCTGTGTGGCCTCTGAGGGCCCATAGCTTCTGCGTGGAATTCCCCTCCTCGCCTTCCAGATACAAACCTATCAAAGTGTTGCTCCAAAATTTTCTTTTATCTTTTTCCCTCATCAGCCCCCCAGCATCCCTTGAACTCACTATCCTGTGCAAATATGCCTCTCCTGGGTGGGGAGAGAGAGAGGAGCTTCATAAATGGACCCAAACCAAGTTGTTACATGGTCATAGTCAGTACACATCCTCTGTCCTTCCTCTTTGACTGCCCTTGCTCCCCTTCAGAAAGCAAAACCGTTTCCCAAATAGGAGCCTGGAAGGCGTGGAGCTACTGGCTATGCCTTCTCGAAGCGCCCTGAGGCCGGGCCTCAGAGGGGATAGAAGCTCGGTGTGCAGGCACTCTAAATATGCTATGCATTCCTCAGGAAAGAGACAGGGACGATGTCTGGAGCTCGGGTGGTTGGTCGCGTCTGACTCTTTGTGACCCCACAGACTGTAGATTGCCAGGCCCTGCTGGCCATGGAATTTTCAAGGCAAGAATATTGGAGTGGGCTGCCATTTCCTCCTGCAGGGGTTTTCCCAACCCAGGAATCGAACTCAAGTCTCCTGTATTGGCAGGAAGATCCACCATCGAGCCATCTGTGACTTATCTAACTCTGCATTTGGTCAAGGACGCCTGTGTTCTCAGCATCACTAGTGGAGTTTAGGAATGTTGGAGCTGCTTGAGGAGAAAGCCCAGACCAGCGTTAAGTCTAGGAAAGGGCATGAATGACTGAGTCTAAAACCCAGGGGCTCGGGTCATGAAAGCTTCATACACTTTATTTATTTTATTTTATTTTTTTTTAGAAAGATGGTAACGATAACCCTATATGCAAGACAGAAAAAGAGACACAGATGTACAGAACTGACTTTTGGACTCTATGGGAGAAGGCGAGGATGGGATGATCTGAGAGAACAGCATTGAAAATGTATATTATCAAGTGTGAAACAGATCACCAGTCCAGGTTGGATGCATGAGACAAGTGCTTGGGGCTGGTGCACTGGGAAGACCCAGAGGGATCAAGTGGAGAGGGAGGCGGGAGGGGGGTTCAGGATGGGGAACACATGCAAATCCAAGGCTGATTCATGTCAATGTATGGCAAAACCCACTACAATATTGTAAAGTAATTAGCCTCCAACTAATAAAAATAAATAGAAAAAAAAAAAAAGCTTCATACACTTTGGAGACAATTCATTCTATCTCCGCATGGCTGAATGTATGAAAATAGCTTCTCTCTTCTTCTGGTGAATTAATAATCAGATGGGGGGGGGCCCCACTTACAAGCTCTGTGATCCTGGACAGTTCCTTAGCCTGTGTTTACATTTCTTTTCCTGTAAGACTGAGAAATAATAGTACCCACCTTGTATATTTGTTGTGCAGATTAAGTAAGATCTTAGTTCATTTTTCTTTCAACTGAGGCCGTGTAACATGAGACCTGAGAGTGCGGACACTGAAGCCAGACCATCTGGCTTTAAATCTCACTTTTATAACTTATAGCTGAGTGATCTGGAGAAGATACTTTTTTTCTGTGTCTCAGTCTCAACTGTAAAATGGGGATAATTACAGTATTCATCTCATACCTGCTAAGTGCATGCTTGCTAACGTGCTTCAGTCATGTCTGACTCTTCGTGATACTAAGGATGGTAGCCTGCCAGGCTCCTTTGTCCATGGGACTCTTCAAACAAGAATACTGGAGTGCATAGCCATGCCCTCCTCCAGGGGATCTTTCTGACCTAGGGATTGAACCTGAGTCTCCTGCATTGGCAGGAGGGTTCTTTACCAGTAGCCTGTGAAGCCCCATTCATCTCACAGGGCTGTTTTATTTAATGTGCTAATAAATGTAAACATTTAAGGAAATGCCATAAAAGCTGATTTTTATTATAAAGTAAATAAAGCTATTAGAACAGTTTCTGGTAAATAGTAAGGACTCAGTAAATGTTGACTTGTGTTATTTATCACAAAATTGTCTAGACAATCCATAACCTTTATTAATCATCCTGTAAAGAATGGAGGCCTTTCTGTTTCCTTTTATTTTGCTTCTTCTAACTTGAACTCTTGCTTTGCTAAACTCAATCTAAGAAGAGAGCACCACTGGACTTGAAAGAAAAGCCCACTGATGGAAACAAAACAAAAGATTAAGTTTAAAAAAAGAGACAGGCGACCCTTTGTTCATAACAATTAACTAGATTGTGACTTCCTGTGTGTGGTTCTTTCCCATCGTTTTCAGTACCTAGGAAAGAACATATGTGGTCATCATGTGCCCCACAGGCTTTGATCAGACGGTATTTATAACTATAGGAAAGCGAAGCAAACAAAACAGGTTCTTCACCGCCCTGTCTAGAGAAGCAAAGCTGGCCTAGATACAGTTCTCTAGCTGCTTGGAAAAGACGTTGTTGTTTTTCTGTCAGCCAGTGGTGTGCGATTTTTTGGGACCCCATGGACTGCAGCACGCTAGGCTCCTTATCCTTCACCATCTCCCGCAGTTTGATCAAACTCATGTCCATCGAGTCGGTGATGCCATCCAGCCGTCTCACCCTCTGTCGTCCCCTTCTCCTCCTGCCCTCTATCTTCCACAGCATCAGGGTCTTTCCAATGAGTGGCTGTTGGCATCAGTTAGCCAAAAAAATTTGGGGGCTCCCATATATTTACCTTGTTTGATTTTTTCCTTCTGAAACTCAGAATTTGTAAGGGAATGGGGAGTGCAAGGAGAAATTTTAACTTTTTGGCGCAAACTTCAAGAACAGAAGGAAGGAGTTGAACCAGCAACCCTAACCAAGGTTTTGCAGGCTTGATGGTTGCACCTGATCTCTGTTCAACGCGGGGCCTCCGGGCCGGGCTGGGCGCTGTGGCGCTCGGCCAGTAGGGGGCGCGCGGGAGCCGAGGCCCCACGGGGCGGCTGTGCGCGCGGGGCCTGTGGCTCTGGACTTCCGCGCGCGCGACGAGTGGAGACGCGCCGCTGCGCCCGCTTCCGCGACGCTCCGACCCGGGATTGGGCTCCCCCGGGCGCCTCCTTGGCCGCGGGGTCGCGGAGACTGGGCACCCGGGCGGAGGCGGGGGACCGGCGAGCGCTGGAGGGCCCCGTCCCGCCGCATGCCGTGCGCTCGGGCCGCGCCTCGGCTTTCTGGGGAGTCAGGTAACCGAGAGGCGGCCCTCACTCACCGCGCGCGGCGGCCGCGTCCACCCCGCGGTCCGGAAAGGAAGGGAGGGCGCGCAGAGTCAGCTGCAGCCGTAGCCCTGGTCGGGGCCCCTAGCCCCGTTGGTGGTACTCGGACTCAGCCAAGCCAGAGCCCCGTCAGGCTTCGCCGCTCCGGAGGAGGCTCGGCCCCGGGGGCCCTCGCGCATCCTCTCCCTGGCCAAGTGCCCACCTTTCCTGTCCTGTGATGGTCAATTCTCCATCCCCACTTCGCGCAGCTCCTTTTCGTCCATTCCCCGCTCTTCTTCCCTTTGGAAATTTTCACTTCCTAGTCTGCAAAATCGTTCAGCAGATATTGGCAACAGTGGATTCCTTAAAGGAATTGGGATTGACTATTGGGGTTGAGTTTGAGCGGGGCACCTTGATAAAGTCAAGTAAAGGAAAGAGCATGCAGAATCAGATCCCTTTTCTTCAAGTCCTGACTATACATAGCACTAGTGACATCTGGTAATCAGGCCTGATTATTTACATGGGAATCTAATTATTCACATGGAAATCACCTAGCAAAATGCAACGAGCAGTGAACACAGAATTCATTTTGAGGATATGTAAACCTTCCTTTGCATTGAATTGTGTTTGACACCTGGGCCTGCCCTTTTTGCAGTGTCTGTCTACTTGATTTGAGGGCCATTGTCTCTGTTATGAAATGCCAAACCTTGGACTGACTGTCATTGTGCCCCCAAATTCTACTGACGTTCATTCCTTTTGGTTTATGGTCTTAGTATTCTTTTAAAGCCCCCCTCATGAATGGCAGTTACTGTGAGAAGGATGGTCATAATAGGTAGAAGAGTCTGGTCTGGAATTCAGGAAACAAGGCTCACTTCTGAAGGCCTGTGTTCAGGGTTTTGTTCTGGGCCCAGTTCTATTGCTAACTGGCTACGTGGCCCTGGTTGTTCAATTTATTTAATCTTTCAGAACCTTGTTTTTCTCATTTTAGGGAAGCTAGTAACACTAATAGCCTCCTAGTATTCTTGCCTGGAGAATCCCATGGACAGAAGAGTCTGGCAGCTACACCCCGTAGGGTCACAAAGAGTTGGACATGACTGAAACAGCTTAGCAGGCACACATTGGCCAATGACTGTGCTAAATTCAGTAGTCAGTCTTGACCTTCACCTTCCTTGACCTATCAGTGGTATTGGACCAAGTCAATCACTGTCTCTTTAAAATTCTTTCTTCTGGAAGTCTTATGATTTCTGTCTTCCTCCCTCCCACTCTTTCTTAGTCTCCTTGACTGGATCCTCTTTGTTTCTAAAAGTTAAAGTGTGGAGTGCTGTAGGCCTTTCCTCTGACTCACTTTGTAAGTTTGCTAGACTCCACATTTATGCCTCCAACGTGGACTTGTCCTCCTGTAAAACCCATATCCAGGTGTCCAGCTGCCTTTTTGACGTCTTTTATAAAAGGCATCTTAGAAGTAATATGTTTAAAGCTGGAACTCCTGATCTTCATTCCCACACCTGCTTCCCTCCATCCTCTAGTCTTCTCTATTTCCGTAAATGGCAGTCCCATCTCTTCATGCTCAGGCCAAGACCACTGCAGTCAAACTTGTCTTTCACCATCATTCTAGTATAAAGCACCACCCTTCTGATTGGACTGTAGAAATGCCCCCTGCCTCATCTCCCCTTGCCCTTCTACAGTCTATTCTTGTAGCTGCAGAAGCAGTCATGCAAGTTAGTTATGTGCTGTGTTGGTTGAAAGCTGTCCAATGATTTGTCTCCTTCAGAGTAAAATCCAAAGTCCTTAAAGTGACCTAAAAAACAGTGATTTAGTCTCAGCTCCTTTTCTGGCCTCATATCTTTCTTGCCGCCCTCCCCTCTAGTTATTAACACTGCTGGCACATTGACCTCCGAGCTATTATTATGGGTTGGTGCAAACATAATTGCAGTTTCAGACCATGAATTTAAATCTTTGTAAGTAGGCTCAAAAACATCTTTATTAATCAAAATAGGAACCAACACAATCAACGCATTTGATACAATAAGAAATAAGTTTGTTTATTCCTGTAGCAAAAAAATTTGTGCTTCAGAATTCAGTGAACTCTTGGAAAGCATTTTCTGCCTCCTGCTGGTTGTGGAAAGGTTTTCCCTGCATAAAGTTGTCAAGATGCTTGAAGTTGTTGGTTGGTGAGAGTATGACAGATGAGGCAAAACTTCGTAAGCAAATTCATTCAACTTTTGAAGTGTTGGTTGTGTGACATCAGTTGGGCGATGTGAAGAATTGGGCCTTTCTGTTGACCAAAGCTGGCTGCAGGTTTTGCAATTTTCAGTGCACCTCAGGGATTTGTTGAGCATCCTTCTCAGATGTAATAGTTTCTCAGGGATTTAGAAAGCTGTAGTGGATCAGACTGGCAGCAGACCACCAAACAATGACCATAACCTTTTTTTTCTTGTGCAAGTTTTGGCTTCCAAACTTTGGTTTGGCTTCTTGGTCCAGTCACTGAGCTGGTTGTCGCTAATTGTCCTATAAAATCCACTGTTCATTGCATATTACAGATTGAGAAATGGTTCATTGTTGTTGTGTAGAATAAGAAAACACAACTCTTTAACATGATAGCTTTGGTTTTTTGTCAGTTCACAAGGCACCCACTCATTGAGCTTGCTCACCTTTCCAGGTTGCTTTAAACACGAGATGACTGTAGAGTGGGTGACAGTTGGCTTCTTTGGCAACTTCTCGTGTCATTGTAAGAGGATCAGCTTCGGTGATTGCTCTCCATCTGACGCTGTCAGCTCCCAAAGGCTGCCACCTACTCTGTAAAACTTCTTGGCCCACCCCTGCACTGTATGTCCATTAGCAGTTCCCGCGCCAAACGCATTGTTGATGCTGCAAATTGTCTCGCTGCTTTGCAGCCCATGTTGAACTCAAATAAGAATGTTGCTCAAATTTGCTTTTTGTTTCACATTGTTTCCATAGTCTGAAATAAATATAAAGTACACAGCAAGTAATAAGTCATTAGCAAAAAAATAATAATAATAATGATAAAGCAAGAAATGCTCTTTAAAATGATGTATAACATAACTACATTTATTTAAAAATGTGTTCCAATAATCAGATAGCAAATTTTAACAACGCAAAACTGCAATTTCTTTTGCACCAGCCTAATATTCCAATAGGCCAAGAACAGCCCTGTTTTGGGAACTTTGCCCTTAATAGTCTCTGCATCTGGAACACTCTTTCTGCAGGCGACCCATGGCTGGCTGTGCTTCCTTCAGGTCTCTGCTCACTCAGATATCTTATGAAAGACCCCTGCCCTTGACCACTCCATACTCAGTAGCTACAGTTCTACCCAATCCTGCCTAGGACCTCCTAACCCCTTCCTTTGCCTTATCTTTCTCCACCGCACTTGCCAACTGGACAAATATCTGTTGGGTTTCTTTATTCCTCTTCCTACACCCTCGCCAGAATGTAAATTCCAAAGACAGTTTTGTTCACTGCTGTGTCTCCCATGCCTGGAGCAGTGTTTGGAATGTGTCTTAGATGACTTGGGAATCTATAACAAAATGCCAGAGACTGGGTAGCTTACAAACAACAAAAATTTATTTCTCAGAGTCCTGGAGGCTGGAAGGGCATCTGAGAACAGGGTGCCAGCATGGATGGGTAAGGCCTCTCTTCCTTATTGTATCTTCACATGTCAGAAGACGCTAGGGAGAATCCCAATGATGACCTAAGCACCACACAAAGGCTTCACCTCCTAATACCATTCTACTGGGCATTAGGACTTCAGCATATGAATTTTGATGGGACACAAACATTCAGTCCAAAGCAGCAGGTAAGGTTATCAATATGTCTTTATTGAATGAGTGAGTCTGTAAGTGTAATACTTATATCATGCGGTTAAAGTTAGGATCACATTGTGAATACACTTTTTATTCTAGAAAGAACCCTGGTTTACAGTAACACAAATCTGGCTTCAAATCCTGGTTACACACACTTTATGGTGTGAACTCCTCAGAAGGTCTGTTTTCTGTATTTGTGGGATGGGTATAGTATAATACCACAAAGGCTTATTGTGAGTATGAGGTGAAACATTAACACACATAAGACAATTAGTTATGAGGAGGCTAAAAAATGAACAGCTTTGATAATTTATGTATGGATGTGCTTTGTAAAGGATTCCCAGGTGACTCAGTGGTAAAGAATCTGTCTACTAATGCAGGAGATGCAGAAGACTCAAGTTCGATCTCTGGGTTAGGAAGATCCCCTGGAAGAGGGACTGGCTACCCACTCCAATATTCTTGCAGGGAAAACCCCATGGACAGAGGAGCCTAGTGGGCTACAGTCGAGGGGGTTGCAAAGAGTAGGACATGAATGAGCATGCATGCACACTTTGTAAGTTCTAAAGTCACATACATACATATTGCATGAAAATTACCAAGGACTGTCATATGCACTGTATTGTTCTAAATATTTCATGGTGAAATGAGCATTTTAGTGCTCATAGAATAGTGCAGTTTAGAAAATGAATAGTCAGTGGCACCTATACCTCATGTGTTCTAATGGAATCAATTGTCTGACATCCATTATTCCTGCGTAATTTTCCCTTATCCTTTGGCCCTGCTGTGCCAATATATAGGCAAAATATATTCTTTTCTTTTAAAGTAAAACAAAATTTAATGCTTTTAGACAATTTTCAGAGTAGCAATTCTGTTTAGCGAAAGTGGACTTTAAGCTTGGTTTCACGGCCCAATTATATAGGCAGTAATTTCACAGAGGTGCAGTAATCACTTTTTTCAAATGTCATCAAAAGAATATATTCTTGTTTTCTGTGGTAGTTTTTATTTATTATTATTTTTAAACTATTGTTAACATAGCATGGCAGAAAGATTATATCAGGAATGTGATATAATACAACTGTTTCCATTGATGTCTTAGAACTTACTGTTCCCTAGGCAGCTGAGAATGTCCTCCTCCCTTGCACTAAAGTTCAACTGTGATGGCTTTACTGCCTTTCTCAGTAAATAGAAAAATATAACACTACTACACTGAAGGTATATTTTACAATTACCATTAGCAGCATTACTGAACTTTCCATAATTGGGGTTCTACAGAGTTAAATACTTTTGAAACAGGCAACATATATTCTTATTATCTCAGTCTCTCATAAAAACTTGAGTACAAATGCAGTCACTTAAGTCACTGACAGCTAACCCAAGTATACTGCTGGTAAGAAAAGCTGTCAGTTGCCATCTCTTCAGCATGGTCGTACTGCATGAGTGCTATCTATTTTAGTTCAGTACGTAATGTTGTGAAGATCCCCTAGAGGAGGAAATTGTAACCCACTCCAGTATTCTTGCCCAGAATATCCCACTGACAGAGGACCTTACAGTCTGTGGAGTCACAAGGAGTGGGACGTGACCCAGAGACTGAGTACGCACATAATGCTAGGCCTCAGAGATTTAAAGGGAAATGTGGCATTTTTTTTTTTAATCTTTTGATAGTTTTTTTCCTGAAATTCCATATTCTTAAGACTCTAAGTAAGCTTAGAAGAGTCCAGGTCACTGTTGTTGGGGGGTGGGGGCTAAGACCCAGACCTAGTTTTGTATTCTTATGGGTGGAGATTTAAGAATCATGGTCTACAGGACTGCTAGATAAATGGAGACAGCTTCAGAACCTGCCTGGGAATTCCCCAGCTGTCCTACTTGGGCTGTGATGTGACTTTTCCTTGGTTTGCAGCACCTTCTTGAGTACCTGCAGGTTCAAAATGATTTCAAGAACCCAGGAAGCAGCTGAGCTTTCCCTAGATCCACACCCCGCCTCCTCAACAGCCCTGCCTCCCAGACAGCCCTTCCCTAGCATCCCAGTCTCCCCCGCATCCCCCCTGAACAGAGCTAGACTCCCTACGGGGCTGAGCAGGGTGCCCCACCTGGTGCTGAGGGAGCCGACCCCCAATGAGTGAGGGTTCAAGCAAACAGAGGTGTCCTAGGCCTGGAGGAGAGGCTGGTGTATTTGACCTTAGGACATCACACTTGAAGAAGAAACTTCTTCAGTTTAGAAGTTGGGTATGGCCAATAAGTGCCTTTATTTTCCAATGAAGTAAAAACAGCCTGATAAGCACTCACAGAACTGAGACCAGGTTTTATTCATTCTTGCCTGGCACAGTGCCTCTCTCACACAGAATATCACTTATTTATTAATTGTACATAGATTAATTCTTTAGGAATATCGACGAGTCTCTTATTCATCAGGAATTCTGGAATATCTACATAATTTGAATTGTTCTGGTTAGCATTTACTTAACAATAAATAATTCTTGAGCACTGTGCTGAATCTTGGAAATACAAAACAGAACACAAGCTATTGGAGAGAGTCAGTCTTTTCTAGCAAGGGGGCCTCTGTTGCTTCTGCATCCTTGTCCCTTCCCTTTCTGACATGGGCTGCTTGCTGGTTCCCGTGCACCGGCGGTAAGGCAGACTGATAGCCAGTTCTGCTCCTTCTTGAAATTTTCCACCGTGTCTTCCACTGGCTCAGATAGCTTTCATCAAGAAAGCAAATCTCATGAGCCTCTCCATTTGCTTCTTGATGAGTGAAACACTCACTGGCAGATATGATGACTTAAGAATCTGAACGAGGAAACGTTTAAAAATGCATGGCTCTCATTTGCAATGCAGCTCCCCTCTGTTTTGGAATTTGCGTTGTCTCTGCAGCCTATGGTGGTCATTGAACCACAGGTCAGCCACAGACTGGGCTTTGTCTGCTCTCTCTGGTATCCATTTGTTCTTGTCTTGCTTTTCTCTCTTCCCACAATATTCCCACGATCACAGACACAACCTTGTTTGAACTTCATACTTTTACTAAGCATTTTGACTTGAAATCCCAAAGACAGATTTATCATCCTTCTCTGAAATCCCTAATGAAAAGATTCTGTTTTGTGTGCAGTCTGTAGAACAGTTTAATTGGAGATTGACAGACATTTCATCAGATAGTTCTGCTTCTCATCTCAGAGTAGTTTCTGTAGACCTTTCTGAGTTCAGATGTCCTGGAGAAATAACGTAGAATTAATTATAGATACATTTGTCTTTCAAAAATTTCTCCTCATAGTTTAATAGTCTTTTTGTTTGTATATCACATCATGTCTGAATTTGCTCTTTTATGACCATAAAAGGCACCCATCGTCTCATGGCATACTATCTTGTAGCATATTATACAGGGGGAAATATGTAAACAACTTCTCAGTAATTAAGAAATACTTCTGCACTGCCCTTATGTATTTGCATAAGACTTTGCTGTGCCAAGGTCTCTGATGTAGTAGAAAGTGTTTCCCTGTGAAAAACCTTTACATAGAATCTTTACAGTAGGCATGAGGAATTTCAACAGAAGAAAGGGATTCTATGGCAGTTAATAAGAATTAGAGGTTGAAGTACTCCTTCATTATGACTCACAGCTCATGAAAAATCAGAGATATGTGAAGAAACCTTTAAGAATAAGAGCTCTTTTGAAATATATTCTCTATTATTTCAACCAACTTTTACTAAGTGCCCATCGAGTACAGTGCTGGAGACTTGGGGACCCCACGTTAAGACAAAGCTCCTGCCTTTCCGTACACCACTGTTTAGGAGCAAACAGTATCTTATGATAGTATTTTTCTTTAGACTTTATAGTTCTCTTGTTTTTCACTTTGGGAATTGCCTTTGTTTTTAGTTAGGGAGTAACTTGAAGACAGCCAGCTATCTTAGAATGAGCTAAGGAGCAAAGCTAGAGGCTTGACTGGAGCAGATTTGCCCTTTGACCTCTGATGTTTACATCAGACCAAGTAGTGAGGGGCAGAGTTGATTTTTGTCTGAATTGATTTATAAGCTTGGAATAGCAAAGATTTTACACCTGGTGAATTAGATCATTTCTTTTATCAACAAGTCTTTGTCATTTGAGGGAAATAATTTCTGGAGAGCACTGGGCATAGGGAAATCCGCTATCACTGTTGTATATATTTCTCTACTTCTTGTCTGTTCTGTTACCCTGTAATCATTTACTTTTTTTTAGTTAGCATGGTTCAGTATGTAGGTTTTCACCCCAAAATGATAATGCTTGGATATAAAGAACAATGACCAAAAGCTCACTATGATAAAATGATTTCCCATGCATTACCCCAAAAGCATAAGTGTATACCCACAGCATCTGTACTTGAATATGTAAAGCAAATAAGATCTTACACATATTCCCAATTAAATTGAAGTTAAATTCCAATTAAACATTTTTGATTAAGTTATTGTTAAAATTAAATTTTAAAAAGCACAAATACTTTGTGCTTTACTTCTAGTTCCTCAGCTACTATCTGTAGAGGAGCTGGATAATTTGTTTTCTTTTAAATTTATTTATTTTTAATTGTAGGGTAATTGCTTTACAATGTTATATTGGTTTCCACCTTGCATCAACATGAATTATCCATAAGTATACAGTGTCCCCTCCCTCTAGAACTTCCCTCCCACCTCCTACTCCACCCCACCCTTCTAGGTGATTATTTGGTTTTTGATTAATTCTCAGATAACCATATGTCTGCTAACTGCTACAAAAGTAAAATAGTCTGTAAGTTAAGTAGTGTGGTCATTTTAATGGCCAAGTAACCACACATGGGTGGTTACAAGGAAATGATTATGTGATTTATTGTAAAACTTTAAAATATGAGGTCTTCTTAATTTTTGTGAAGTCTTCTTCAGGCTTCCATTGTGGCTCAGCTGGTAAAGAATCTTCCAGCAGTGCAGGAGACCTGGGTTCGATCCCTGGGTTGGAAAGATCCCCTGGAAAAGGGAAAAGCTACCCACTCCAATATTCTGACCCGGAGAATTCCATGGACAGTCCATGGTGTCGCAAAGAGTTGGACACGATTGAGTGACTTTCACTTCTTTTTTTCTTATTCTTGGGGAAAAAGTATAAGTCTTTGGCTATTCGCCAACACATAAGTCAGAATTATCCTGAGGAAATACAGCTAACTGCAGAAGAACTTTACTCTAAAAGATGGATAGCACAGCCCCATGTATTATGTGCACAAAAACTAAAGGCCTAAATGCCTAACCGGAAGGAAATGGTTAAACAGATGAGGAGATCTCCAGATGACGAAAACTTACTCAATAAAATGTTTATGAAAAGCTTTTTTGACAAGGAAATTTTTTATGCTGTCATATATGGTACATGATAAATATCTTAGTCCTAACTTTGAATATTTCTGTTAGTTCCAGTGGATTACATTTTCTCCTTTTAAAATGTAGGGCCTAGATGTTGGCCTGAGACATGGACTATCCCAGCAGAAATTCCATTTAGACAAGAGAAACATTCACATGATTTAGCTTGTTAGAAAATATGTAAAAGTCTTAGTATAATTATGCCATCAACTTTGTGATATTTAGTCTGTGTAAGTACCTGCTTTTACTTGGTAGAATTAATTTTTAAAAAATGAACCCATAGTAATAAAACTAATTATCTAGTTTGTGCTTTAAACTGTAGTTTGATTGAAAATGAGATACTTTTGAATAACTACATCACTCCCAGTGACTCTTAATTCAATCTACCATTTTGGTCTCCTGTATCTATTTCTATAATCTATCAACTACATGTGAACTTACTGGCTTCTATTGAGAATTAATGTTGGGTTTTCAATATGAATGCTCAGGGCTTGTACAGTGTTAGCAATTTTAGGTTTTACTAGAACTTTGGAATTAAAATTACTAATAGATCACAAAAGAGAAGTGATACTTTTCAAAGTTATTATCATAATGCTCAAAATTCTCCAAGCCAGGCTTCAGCAATATGTGACCCGTGAACTTCCAGATGTTCAAGCTGGTTTTAGAAAAGGCAGAGGAACCAGAGATCGAATTGCCAACATCTGCTGGATCATCAAAAAAAGCAAGAGTGTTCCAGAAAAACATCTCTTTCTGCTTTATTGACTATGCCAAAGCCTTTGACTATGTGGATCACAATAAACTGTGGAAAATTCTGAAAGAGATGGGAATACCAGACCACCTGACCTGCCTCTTGAGAAACCTATATGCAGGTCAGGAAGCAACAGTTAGAACTGGATATGGAACAACAGACTGGTTCCAAATAGGAAAAGGAGTACGTCAAGGCTGTATATTGTCACCCTGCTTATTTAACTTCTATGCAGAGTACATCATGAGAAATGCTGGGCTGGAAGAAGCACAAGCTGGAATCAAGATTGCTGGGAGAAATATCAATAACCTCAGATATGCAGATGATACCACCCTTATGGCAGGAAGTGAAGAGGAACTAAAAAGCCTCTTGATGAAAGTGAAAGAGGAGATTGAAAAAGTTGGCTTAAAGCTCAACATTCAGAAAACTAAGATAATGGCATCTGGTCCCGTCACTTCATGGGAAATAAATGGGGAAACAATGGAAACAGTGTCACACTTTATTTTGGGGGGCTCCAAAATCACTGCAGATGGTGATTGCAGCCAGGAAATTAAAAGATGCTTACTCCTTGGAAGGAAAGTTATGACCAACCTAGATAGCATATTAAAAAGCAGAGACATTACTTTGCCAACAAAGGTCTGTCTAGTCAAGGCTGTGGTTTTTCCAGTAGTCATGTATGGATGTGAGAGTTGGACTGTGAAGAAAGCCGAGCGCTGAAGAATTGATGCTTTTGAACTGTGGTGTTGGAGAAGACTCTTGAGAGTCCCCTGGACTACAAGGAGATCCAACCAGCCCATCCTAAAGGACATCAGTCCTGGGTGTTCATTGGAAGGACTGATTTTGAAGCTGAAACTCTAATACTTTGGCCATCTCATGCGAAGAGTTGACTCGTTGGAAAAGACCCTGATGTTGGGAAAGATTGGGGGAAGGAGGAGTAGGGGACGACAAAGGATAAGATGGTTGAATGGCATCACCAACTTGATGGACATGAGTTTGAATAAACTCTGGGAGTTGGTGATGGATAGGGAGTCCTGGCGTGCTGCGATCATGGAATTGCAAGAGTCAGACACGACTGAGCGACTGAACTGAACTGAACTGAGCTGATCTTTATTTCATCACTTTGGTGCTGATGAAAGTTCCATTTATTTTGAACATAATTTTAGACCTTTCCATTGATTGATCATATTTTCAAATTCACATCAGACTACTTCTTTTCAGGCAACATAAATATTACAATTACTTAGTGTTTAATGTAGCTTTGCAAGTAATTAAAAGATTGATTAGTCTATTGCCTTTGAGTTGATTGCATACATTTTATAGTGCATGACACATTTATTTTTATATTTTAGGACTTGGACTATGTTCCTGATTTGTCTAGACTGCCATGGCTCCATATATAAAGGACATTCACCAAAAAGGTAATCCGAAAAATGTTTGTCATTAAATCATCTTAAGTTCCTATATTCAGTGCCATGTCAAATTTTAAGAATGAGAGATGTTTTTAAGAACATAGCATTTTTTCCAGTTTGAAGATGGTGATGTAGAATGACTCATGGTCATCTCCTCCTGTGAGATCACCAAAATCACAACTATTGAACAACCATGGACAGGAGGATGCTGAAAACATTAGTTACTCAGCCATGTCTGCCTCTTTGTAATCCCATGGACTGTAGCCCACCAGGCCTCCTCTGTCCCTAGATTTCCAGGCAAGAATACTGGAGTGGGTTGCTATTTTCTTCTCCAGGGGCTCTTCCCCACCCAGAGATTGAAACTGGGCCTCCTGTACCGCGGGCAGGCGCTTTACTAACTGGGCCACTGAAGACGACCCTGAAGGATGCTGGAACCCACCAGAAAAAGATGCCCCACGTCCAGAGATAAAGAAAAAGCCACAGCGAGAATGGAGGAGGGGCACAATCACAATAAAGTCATATCCCATTCTCACTGAGTAGGTGACCCTCAAACTGGAGAACAGTAATACCAAAGAAGTTCTCCCGCTTCTGAATGTTCTGAAGGTATGAAAGTTCTGAACCACATGTCAGACTTCCCAGTCTGGGTATCTGACAAAGGGACTGGAAATCCCCAGGGAATCTGACCTTGAAGGCCAGTGGGATTTGATTACAAGACTTCCACAAGACTCCCAGTCTTGGAGGGCACAAACAAAACCTTGCTCGCAGCAAGACTGAGAGGAAAGGAGCAGTGACCCCACAGGAGAATGAGTCAAAGCTACCTGCTAGTGTTGGAGGGTCTCCTGTGGGGATGTGGATCGGCAGGGTTTCACCACAGGGATGGGGACACTAGCAACAGCAGTCTGTGAAGGTCACCTTTGGTGTAAATCCTCTTGGAGGTTGTCATTAACCCAACCATAGAACCCATAGACCTATGAAGGCTGGGTCACCTCACGCTAAAAAACCCCACTCATCATCAGATATTTGGATTAAAGTTTTACTGAGCAAGCCCAGCCCATCAGAGAAAGATCCAGCTTTGCCCACCACCAGGCCCTCCCATCAGGAAGCCTCTTAGCCTTCTCCATTGGAGAGCAAGCAGAAGAAGCAAGAGCCACAGCCCTACAGTGACTAAAGCAAAAACCACATTACAGAAAGTTAATCAGCATGAAAAGGCAGAAAGTTATGTCCCAGATGAGAAAATAATAGCAAATGAAGAAACAGACAAAGGATTAATCTCAAAAATATACAAGCAACTCCTCCAGCTCAACTCCAGAAAAATAAATGACCCAATCAAAAAATGGGCCAAAGAACTCAACAGACATTTCTCCAAAGAAGACATTCAGATGGCTAACAAACACATGAAAAATGCTCAACATCACGCATTATCAGAGAAATGCAAATCAAAACCTCAATGAGGTACACACCAGTCAGAATGGCTGCTATCCAAAAGTCTACAAGCAATAAATGCTGGAGAGGGTGTGGAGAAAAGGGAACCCTCTTACACTGTTGGTGGGAATGCAAATTAGTACAGCCACTATGGAGAACAGTGTGGAGATTCCATTAAAAACTGGAAATAGAACTGCCATATGACCCAGCAATACCACTCCTGGGCATACACACTGAGGAAAGCAGATCTGAAAGAGACACGTGCACCCCAATGTTCATCGCAGCACTGTTTATAATAGCCAGGACATGGAAGCAACCTAGATGCCCATCAGCAGATGAATGGATAAGGAAACTGTAGTACATATACACTATGGAATATTACTCAGCCATTAAAAAGAATTCATTTGAATCAGTTCTAATGAGATGGATGAAACTGGAGCCCATTATACAGAGTGAAGTAAGCCAGAAAGATAAAGACCAATACAGTATACTAACACATATATATGGAATTTAGAAAGATGGTAATGATAACCCTATATACAAAACAGAAAAAGAGACACAAATGTACAGAACAGACTTTTTAGACTCTGTGGGAGAAGGTGCAGGTGGGATGTTCTGAGAGAATAGCATTGAAACAAGTATACTATCAAGGGTGAAACAGATCACCAGCCTAGGTTGGATACATAAGACAAGTGCTCAGGCCTGGTGCACTGGGAAGACCCAGAGGGATGGGATGGAGAAGGAGAGGGAGGGGGGATCTTGATGGGGAACACATGTAAACCCATGGCTGATTCATGTCAATGTATGGCAAAAACCACTACAATATTATAAAGTGATTAGACTCCAACTAATAAAAATAAATGGAAATTATATATATATAAAAGAAAGAAAAAAAATCAAAATAAATCAATTAAAAAAATAAAAAATAAAATCCAAGAAAAACAACTAAATGGAGTGGAGATAGGCAAAATTCCAGAAAAAAATTCAGAATAAGGATCATGAAGTTGACTCAGCATCTTGAAAATAGAATGGAGGCAAAGATTGAGAAGAGGCAAGAAATGTTTACCAAAGACCTAGAAGACCTGAGGAACAAACCAACAGAGATGAATAATACACTAATGAAGTGAAAGTCGCTCAGTCGTGTCTGACTCTTTGAGACCCCATGGACTATACAGTCCATGGAATTCTCCAGGCCAGAATACTGGAATGGGTAGCCTTTCCCTTCTTCAGGTAAAATGTTAAAAGCCCCAAGGGAAAAATGACTAATAGCACTCAAGGGAACTCCCATCAGGCAATCAGCTTATTTCTCAACAGAAACTCCACAAGCCAGAAGGGAATGGCTTCTGTAATATGTTTAAAGTGATGAAAGGGAAGAACCTACAAGCAAGAATACTGTACCCAGCAAGACTCTTCTTCAGATTTGATGGAGAAAACAAAAGCTTTCCAGGAAAGCGAAAGCTAAGAGAGTTCAGGAGCACCAAACCAGCTTGAGAACAAATGCGAAAGGAACTTCTCCAGGCAGGAAACGAGAGGGGAAGTACCTGTCTACAGAAAATAACCCCCAAATTAAGAAGACAGTGATAGGAGCATACATATTGATAACTGCCTTAAATGTAAATAGGTTAAATGCACCAACTAAAGGCTTGCACTTCCACTTACCGCATCACTGTGCTTGACCCTCTAAATTGTATGTAATTATTTTATATTGTTACGTTAATCATTAATCATGTTTCCATCATGGTTTGCAACTGTAATTATCCTTTTTTCCCCCTGGCTATTGATTGTGAAAACTGATAAACATCTTCCACTGTTGTGGAAAAAAAAGAACATGGCATTTTTATTACTGATATTTTAATTTACTTATTGACTGCACTTGGTCTTTTTTTAATTAATTCATTCACTTTAATTGGAGGATAATTTCTTTACAGTATTGTGGACGTTATTGTCGTACATTGACATGAATCACCCACAGGTGTACATTTGTCTGCCCATCCTGAACACCACTCCCAACTCCCTCCCCACCCCACCGCCCTGGGTTGTCCTAGAGCACTGCCTTTGAGTGCCCCGCTTCATGCATGAAGCTTGCACTGGTCATCTGTTTTACATATGGTAATGTTGGGTAGCTAGAAATGGCGGTGGCTAAAAGACAAAGAAGGGAAAAGCCCGCAAAAATAGAACAAAGGAAGGTCCGAGGACTGGAGTGAGGACCTCAGGTAAAACAAACAGCCCTCCTGGCTAGCTCAGTTTATATAGGGCAGGCCCAGGGGGAGGAGAAAAAACATAAAAAGAGGAGCCAAAATCAGGCTGGGGGCCTCTCTTCTCTTTGTCTTTTGGGTCTGCCCACCCTCACTCCTTGAGGATGTATTTTCCTTTGCTTGCCAATAAAACTGAGCTATAACACCAGTCTGTCCATCGCTTCAAGTTTTTGCTGCAGAGACAGAACCGAGGAAATTGCACACTCTCCCAACAGTAATATACATGTTTCAATGCTATTCTCTCGAATCATCCCACCCTCGCCTTCTCCCACGTAGTCCAAAAGTCTCTTTACATCTGTGTCTCTTTTGCTGCCCTGCATATAGGATCATTTTTACTGTTCTTCTAAACTCCGTAGATATGCATTAATATACTATATTGGTGTTTCTCTTTCTGACTTACTTCACTCTGTATAGTAGGCTCCAGTTTCACCCACCTCATTAGAACTGACTCAAATGTGTTCTTTTTAATAGCTGAGTAATATTCCATTGTGTATATGTACCACAGCTTTCTTATCCATTAGTCTGCTAATGGGCATCTAGGTTGCTTCCATGTCCTGGCTATTATAAACAGTGCTGTGATGAACATTGGGGTACATGTGTCTCTCTCAATTCTGGTTTCCTTGGTGTGTATGCCCAGCATTGGAATTGCTGGGTCATATGGCAGTTCTATTTCCAATTTTTAAAGGAATCTCCACACCGTTCTCCATAGTGGCTGTACCAGTTTGCATTCCCACCAGTAGTGTAACAGGGTTCCCTTTTCTCCACACCCTGTAGACTTTTTGATGGTGGCCATTCGGTACCTCATAGTGGTTTTGATTTGCATTTCTCTGATAATGAGTGACGTTGAGCATCTTTTCATGTGTTCATTAGCCACCTGTATGTCTTCTTTGGAGAAATGTCTGTTAGGTTCTTTGGCCCACTTTTTGATTGGGTTGTTCATTTTTCTGGTATTGAGCTGCCTATGCTGCTCAATATTTTGGAGATTCTTTGTCAGTTGTTCCATTTGATATTATTTTCTCCAATTCTCAAGGCTACCTTGTCACCTTACTTATAGTTTTCTATGTTGTGCAAAAGCTTTTAAGTTTAACCAGGTCCCATTTGTTTATTTTTGTTTTTATTTCCATTACTCTGGGAGGTGGGTCATAGAGGATCTTGCTGTGATTTATGTCGGACAGTATTCTGTTTTGCTCTAAGAGTTTTATAGTTTCTGGTCTTACATTTAAATATTTAATAAATTTTGAGTTTGTTTCTGTGTATAGTGTTAGAAAGTTTTCTAGTTTAATTCTTTTACACGTAGTTGATCAGTTTTCCCAGCACCACTTTTTGAGAAGACTTCTTTTCTGCATTGTATATTTTTGCCTCTTTTGTCAAAGATAAGGTGTCCATAGGTGTGTGGATTTATCTCTGGGCTTTCTACTTTGTTCCATTGATCTATGTTTCTGTCTTTGTGCCAGTTCCCTACTGTCTTGATGACTGTAGCTTTGTAGTATAGTCTGAAGTCAGAAGGGTTGATTCCTTTAGTTCCATTCTTCTCTCTCAAGATTGCTTTGGCTATTCAAGGTTTTTTCTGTTCCCCCACAAAAGGCATATAAAAATTGTGAAATTATGTGTTTTAGTTCTGTGAAAAATACCATTGTAACTTGATAGGGATTGTATTGAATCTATAGATTGCTTTGGTTCTCCAAGTCCATGAACATGGTATATTTCTCAGTCTATTTGTGATATCTTTGATTTCTTTCATCAGTGTTTCACAGTTTTCTGTATATAGGTCATTTTTTTAATTAGGTAAAGTTTTTCCTAAGCATTTTATTCTTTTTGTTGAAATGGTAAATAGGATTATTTCCTTAATTTCTCTTTCTGTTTTTTCATTGTTAGTGTATAGGAATGCAAGGGATTTCTGTGTATTAATTTTACACCCTGCATCTTTACTATATTCATTGATTAGCTCTAGTAATGTTATAGTGGTATCTTTAGGGTTTTCTATGTAGAGGATCATGTCATCTGCAAACAGTGAAGGTTTTACTTCTTCTTTTCCAATCTGGATTCCTTTTATTTCTTTTTCTTCTCTGATTGCTGTGGCTAGGACTTCTAAAACCTTGTTGAATAGTAGTAGTGAGAGTGGCTTTTCTTGTTCCTGATTTTAAAGGAAATGCTTTCAGTTTTTTGCCATTGAAGATGTTTGCTGTGGGTTTGTTGTATATGGCTTTTCTTATGTTGAGGTACGTTCCTTCTATGCCTGCTTTCTGGAGAGTTTTTATCATAAGTGGGTGTTGAGTTTTCACTGGGTCTTGTTGCTGTGTGAGGGCTTCCCCTAGCTTGCTGAGAAGGAGCTGTTCTTTGTTGTGGTGCTTGGGCCTCTCATTGCGGTGGCTTCTTTGTGGAGCATCGGCTCCAGGGCATGCACCCTTCACTCGCTGCAGCTCACGGGCTTAGTTGCCCTGTGGCATATGGGATCTTCCCAGACGAGGGAGCGAACCCATGCCTCTGCACTGGCGGGTTCCTAACCACTGGACCACCAGGGAAGCCCAGAATCAAGATAAATATATAAGTAAATAAAACTGGCTGATATAGCCACTAAAAGTAAAGAACTCAGTGAGACTTTGGGCTTTATTGGCCACATCAATGTGGTCATGAGGAAAGAGGGAAGTTACTATTAGAGGAAAGAATATTTAAAAATATGGCCACTGTTAACTCCCAGTACACTTGGGTTGATTTCTAGTTAGAGGATTAGAATTGTGGTTGTTTGCTCTCTCTCACCCTGGGTCTTCTGTGGCTCGGGGAGAATCTTACTAAGATGACTTTCTGGAGTCAGGGTGAAGCCCTGTGAATTTGAGCCCCATAGAAGATGCTTGAACCAGATTTAGGGCTGTGCTCCCATTAGCATAATACTGTGATTTATTGGGCTAACGGAAATCTTGCCATTAGGTATGGAGGTGGCATTATTGAATATTTCTTAAGTAGTGAAAATGTATCTCTGCTTGAGAAGGATAAATCCCTACAACATGTTGTTATTAATTGTCATAAGATGAAGAGCTTTGAATAATTAATAGTCTGGATGTGGTTATTACATACCTATTACGTTTATTGTTGCATTTTAGAATACACTAGTTAAGAGGGTTTCTTTTTAATCTTATTATTGTCCACCAGGGGGAGCTATATCCCCCTTTATAAACTTGTTCCGTCACTGCCATGTTCCACTCTTTGCGACCCCATGGACCGCAGCCCGCCAGGCTTCCGTGTCCTCCGCTGTCTCCCAGAGTTTGCTCAAACTCATGTCCACCGCGTCAGTGATGCTGGCTAACCACCTCATCCTCTGCTGCCCTCTTCTCCTATTGCCTTCAGTCTTTCCCATCATCAGCATCTTTTCCAATGACTCAGCTTTTCTCATCGAGTGGCCAAAGTATTGGAGTTTCGACTCTCTAGAGGATTATTTAGAAAATCCAGAGTGTCACCAAAGCCAAAAGCAGCTCCACCATCAAAGGTTAAAGCTAGGACTGCTCCACTCTAAGTCACCAATATGGGACCTGGTGTTATACATGATGATGTATGTCTAATATGAAACACACACATACATATCCTATAGAACATATGTGTGCTCAGTCATTTCAGTCGCGTCTGACTCTGCAATACCGTGCACTGTACCTGGGCCAGGCCCCTCTGTCCATGGGATTCTCCAGACGAGAATACAGGAGTGGGTTGCCAGTTCGTCCTCCAGGGGATCTTCCCAATCCAGGAATTGAACCTGCATCTCCTGCAGCTCATGCATTGGCAGGCGGATTCTTTACCACTGAGCCACCTGAGAAGCCCATAGAACATGTAAGGACATGTTATTAATATATATTATGACAAGTATATTTTACATTGTGTCAGTTACCATTACAAGAAGAAGTAGATTTAGACTATAAAAGGTCAAATGTTGTTCCAAGGGAGGACCTACTTCTCAGTATTACTGTTTCCATATTTGTTTTCTATAAACATATTAAGCTTAAATCTCGCTCGGGATATCTTCCTTTCCATAAGAGAAAGACAGGCTTACAGTTTAATTCTCTTGGTTAGGATTTGCATGTTTGTTATCACATTGGGATTATTAAAACAGAATCTGTCACTTGCTAATGTTGCATCAGATTTAAATATATCAATAGATAGTTAGGCAACAAACTCACTCATAGCAGTTACTTTCTAAGTAGTGAAAAAATAACCTGCTTTTAGTAGAAGGACACAGATGAACTAGCAATACATTATTGACACAGAAATAGGAGGACTCTCAGGGTTCTCTCCACAGCAGTTTCCATGAATCACAAATCTAACCCTGCAGATAGTACATTTAGCAGACCTGGCTCTAGGACGATAAGCTGTTAATAGTTATCAGATCCAGAGAAGGAAATGGCAACCCACTCCAGTATTCTTGCCTGGAGAATCCCAGGGACAGAGGAGCCTGGTAGGCTGCTGTCCATGGGGTTGCACAGAGTCAGACATGACTGAAGCAACTTAGCATGCATGCATGCATTGGAGAAGGAAATGGCAACCCACTCCAGTATTCTTGCCTGGAGAATCCCAGGGACAGAGGAGCCTGGTGGGCTTCCGTCTATGGGGTCGCACGAAGTCGGACATGACTGAAGCGACGCAGCAGCAGCAGCAGCAGTAGTTATCAGCTGCTCTGTTCTGTTCACACTCAGACAAATGAGTCAGTTGGTTTTCTGTGGGTTCCTGTCAGCTAGTACCAATATTACAAATATCCAAAGACTCACAAAACATATTTGCATTTCACAAGTAGGATTTTACATCTTTTGCACTTTACCAGGTGTCAAGCCTTCCCAGATGGCTCAGTGGTAAAGAATCCTGCTAGTGCAAGAGACACAAGAGACGCGGGTCTGATCCCTGGGTCAGGAAGAGCCCCTGGAGTAGGAAATGGCAACCAACTCCAGTATTCTTACCTGGAAAACTCCGTAGACAGAGGAGCCTAGAGGGCTACAGTCTATGGAGTCGCAGAGTCAGACATGACTGAACACACCCCATGCAAGCACAGATGGTACTAAGGAAATAATGCTATTAGAAGGTTGGAATAAAACCTGAGCAAAGAACAAGAAGTGTTCAAAGAAGGTCTAGATGGATTTTAATAGATGGCAAGTGAACTTCTATTAATTAAGCATAAATATTGATAAAAATTCAACAGATAAACAGCAGATTAGATTCAATTAATAGATTAATGAATTGTAAAATGGATCCAAAAAAAATTATCTGGAGTGCGGGTCAAGGAAAAGAGACAGAAAATGAACAAAAATAAATATGTGGATAGAACTATAAGCCTCAACTCTTATATTAACTCTAGAATTAAGAGTTCCTAGAAGAAGAAAATGTAAAGAAGGGGTGGGGGGAAACAGTATTCAAAGATGATGACTGAGCATTTTTCAGGGTTGATGGCACAGACATATCCACAGAATCAAGAAGGAGATTCACTCTCAAGCAGATTAAAGGAAAAGAAATCCATACCAAATGTATCACAGCACAATTGTCTAAAACCAAACACCAAGAGTATAAGAGCATCTAAGGGAGAAGACAGATAACACACAAAGATCGGCGCTTAGACTGATAGCCACCGTTTCACAGTGGACGGTGATGCCAGGTGATTGTGAGATAGGATCCCTGTAGTAAAATGACTTCTGTTCACCTTCTGCCCAGATAAACTAGAATAGAATGAAGGTAGTGCTGACAGAATGCTTGACAAACAGCTCCACAGGAAATGCTGATAGAAAAAAAAAAAGGAAATAGAAGTAAATATTTAGGATTGTTTTTATCCAGATCATTTTATGACTGGAATTACTTAAGGCATATTGTGTCATTGGGTGAAATGATAGCATTGGCTATTTTGCTTGTTTTAATCAAAAGCCTTCATCTGACCTGGGGTAAAAACAGTAACAGTGATGTCCTTTTCCCCAAAGAGCAAGGCCCTGGACCTTGGTGCTGACTTGGTTCTGACAGTATGCTGTGGACAGTGCTTTGGTGCTGGGACCCCTCATTCATACAGTGAGTTTATGGAGAGAACACGTTTACCAGCTCAAGTTTAACATCTTTGTTTTACTTTCTAACACAGTTCATTTTCTTTAGCCTTTTCAAAATGTGTTTTCAGGTGCCGATTCGTTAACTTTAAAACATTAAAAGCAAACCAAGGAAAATAAATTGCTTTCCCATTTGGGGTTGATATATAGTGTATCAAAAGGCACACGGTGAGTTTCAAATTCTATTTTATAGAACAATAATATTCTGTTTAAAATTGGTAGACAATTTGTTGCTGTTGTTAACCAGATTATTCGGAGATGACCATGTGAAGTTGGTTTATAAGCTGTGCTGTGTGGTTGGTATAGTAACTTCTGCATTATATTACATATCTTGTAATTCTTAAGAATCTTAGGGTAGTTTATAATTTGAAGCCCCTTCTGCATCTTTGGGGACTATTTTGCTTACATTAATTTTTTTATAGTAACTTTCCCTAAATTTAGGAGGAATGATCCTTTCCTGTTTCAAATTCCCAATTCTTGGGGTTAGGGGCTTGAAGTTCTGTATTGTAAGATATTCTCGTCAGATTAGGCTTCTCAGGGATAGTGGGCCCACTTTTCCTACATATGGAAAGAGAATGACAGTCATTGTGTTGTTTAGGTAGAAATGAAGATCCATATTTCAGCCTTCTAGGTTTGCCCTGTTTGCCCATTCAGACCGAACCCAGAGAGTTCTTTAGTTTTAAGCTTACACTTTCCCGTGGGGGCTGCTTCTAGGGCCAGACCCCTCCTGTTGCCCCTCAGATCCATGTAGCTTTTGGCCCTGCTTCCTTCCAGTAGTCACTTCCTTCCATCCTTTTCCAATCAGTCTCTCTTTAGGGCCTGGCTCTTACTGATACTGACCTCTTTTTTCCTCTTTTCTTCCTCCTGCTCAGGAAGTATTGTTCTTTGTAATCTTTGTCTTGCTAATGGTTTGAGCAAAGTGTATCCTATGTAGATTCGAGAGACTGGCAGCATTTATCATTATCTCTTACTAACTGTGTGACTTTGGGAACTTACGTAACTGCAGGGCCTCTGCTTCTTCATCTTTGTATCCACATAGGTTATCGTGATGATTAGATGAGAGAATGCAGGTGAAGCCCTTAGTTCAGTGTCTGTAAGGCCACAACAAACATGCTAGTTGTTACTAGAGATAAGACGAACATCATGGCAGGGAATGTTTAGGAAGTGTAGGAAGTTTATAGCAGGGGTCCTAGCCCGTTCAGTGGGGGCGAGGAAGGTCCTCCAGGGGAGGTGATATTTAAGTTGAGACCTTCAGGGTGAAGAGAGATTGTTCTGGTGAAAAAACAAAAGTTCCAAGTAGAAGACATGACACTGCACATCCCAGGGTCTAAAGACACAGACTGCAGGGATGTAGAAGCTTAGAAGTCCTAAGTGGTGGGATAGAGCGAAGCAGCTAGAAGGATGGTGAGAGCATCCTTCTCTCCAAGAGGCTTGGAGATATGGGCAGGAGCCAGGAGGCAGAGGACTCTGAAGGTCATGGTTAGGATTGTATACCTCCTTTTTCTTAAAAAAAAAACAAAAACAAAAAACTACTTATTTTATTTTTGGCTGTGCTGGGTCTTTGCTGCTGGCAGGCTTTCTCTAGTTGCAGCAAGCTGGGGTGGCGGAGGCAACTCTTCATCGCAGTGCGTGGTTGTCTCATCACAGGGGCTTCTGTGACTGTGGAGTACCGGCTCGAGGTGTGCAGGCTCAGTAGTAGAGGTTCATGAGCTTAGTTCAAGTAATACAGGTTCATTTTGGAAAATATGGTTGATCAAAAGAATGAAGTAAAATGCAATAATAATCCCACTTCAGTTCAGTTCAGTGGCTCAGTTGTGTCCGGCTCTGCAATCGCACAGAGCGCAGCACGCCAGGCCTCCCTGTCCATCACCAACTCCGGGAGTCCACCCAAACTCATGTCCATTGAGTCGGTGATGCCATCCAACCATCTCTTCCTCTGTCGTCTCCTTCTCCTCCTGCCCTCAATCTTTCCCAGCATCAGGGTCTTTTCAAATGACTCAACTCTTTGTATCAGGTGGCCCAAGTATTGGAGTTTCAGCTTCAACATCAGTCCTTCCAATGAATAATCCCACTACATATAGCTATAGTCATATATTCTTCCCATCATCTACATATGGGTATGAACACATATATTTCATTTAAAACCAATCATTATATATGTGTAATAAAAGCTTGACTCCATTTTTGATGTCTGGGTGCTGATAGCTGTCTAGCACCCCTACTCCCCTGCATTTGGGCAAGCTCCCTCATTTGGTTCCAGTGACAAGTTGAAAACACAAATATTACATGTGGGCACCCTGACCCCAGTCCTACCCCTGAATTGCAATAAAGTACAATCCAATCTCCTTTCCTTGCTCTCTAGAGCCCTTAAAATTGTTTTTTAATACATAATTTTTGTCAATTATGACTCAATAAAACTGGGAAGAATATGGGATGCCTGATTAAATTTGAACTTAAGATAAACATTGAATAATTTTGTTTTAACCTAAATGTATCCCAGATATTGCATGGGTAGGCCTGAAGGATTGAAGTTGTATCAGAGAAGGCTGCCTGGAAGAGGTGAGTATGATCTGGTCTTGGACTGAGAGAGAAGTCAGGTGTAATAACGCCAGTATACCTGCTGCCCCAGCCCCTGATGCAGATGTGATGGCTAGGGAAAGGCAGCAGTTCTGTGGTTGTAGAGCACAAGTGAGTATGAGGACTCGGGAATGTCAGCTAGGGTGGTGCTAGCCCTCATGACCACTTCCACTTCACTGGCCACCTCTGCTTGCTGACTGCCAACTTCCCCTCCTGGGCCCTGCTACATCTGACATCCCCCTGCCCCACATCATGGGAAATGTCATGCTGGATGAGTCACAAGCTGGAATCAAGATTGCCAGAAGAAATATCAAGCACCTCAGATATGCAGAGGACACCACTCTGATGACAGAAAGTTAAGAGGAGCTAAAGAGTCTCTTGATAAGGGTGAACGAGGAGAGTGGAAAAGCTGGCTTGAAACTCAACATTAAAAAAAACTAAGATCATGGCATCTGGTCCCATCACTTAATGGCAAATAGGAGAAAAAATAGAAGCAGTGACAGATTTTATTTTCTTCAACTCTGAAATCACTGCTGACAGTGACTGAAGCTATGAAATTAAATGACACTTGATCCTTGGAAGGAAAACTATGACAAACCTAGACAACATATTAAAAAGAAGAGACATCACTTTGCTGACAAAGATTTGTATAGTCAAAGCCAGTGGCTATGTATCAGTGTGAGAGTTGGACCATAAAGAAGACTGGGGACCAAAGAACTGATGCTTTGTAATTGTGGTGCTGGAGAAGACTCTTCAGAGTCCTTTGTACTGCAAGGAGATCTAATCAGTGAATCCTAAAGGAAATCAACCTTGAGTATTCATTGGAAGGACTGTTGCTGAAGCTCCAATATTTTGGGTGTCTGATGCAAAGAGCTGACTCATTAGAAAAGACCCTGATGATGGGAAAGAATGAAGGTGAAAAGAGAAGGGGGCAATAGTGGATAGATGGTTGCATGGCATCACCAACTCAAAGGACGTGAATCTGAGAAAACTCCAGGAGATAGTGGAGGACAGAGGAGCCTGGAGTGCTACAGTCCACAAGGTCACAAAGACTCAGACATAACTTAGCAACTGAACACCAGCAAGAAATCAGGCTCAGAGAGGTGAAGTTATTTACCCAAGGGCACATAGCTTTTAAGTGGCAGAGGCAGGACTGGAATCCAGGTTCAAGTCATTTTTGGATCTGCTTAGGAGACTTTGCTCTCCCCAGAAAACCTCACTATGTAAGTAATAAATCTTTTATTAGATGCTTTTTATGTGGGGCATCATCATCAATCTCTGTGTCTGAACCAGCTTCAATTGATGAGGGCTGAGGGGCATACCCATCACATCTCCTTGCTGTGGACTATAAACATGAAAAAGTTAACTTATGTATCTCAATCAAGAGGGCTTCCCTGGTGGCTCAGTGGTAAAGAGTGGTAAAGCATCACCAGTGCAGGAAATGCAAGAGATGGGGGTTTTGTCCTTGGGTCAGAAAGATCCTCTAGAGAAGGAAATGGCAACCCACTCCGGTATTCTTGCCTGGAGAATCCCATAGCTACAATCCATAGTCACAAAGGGTTGGACACTAAGAAGCAACTTAGCATTCATGCATGCTTGGTTCAAATGAAGTAACTTATTATAAGTGGACATATATATTGCTTACAATTTTCTTTACTATTTTAAATAAGCTACAGTGGATATCCTTGTAGCCAAATCTTGGTGTCTTTTTATCATTATTTCTTTAAGATAAATTCTCCTGTTTTTAGGTGTTAATGAGTACATTAACACTTACATACATACATACATTCAGCTCACTAGGGTGATCACTAGTGGAGCATGAACAATGGGCAGGTATTCAGTTCAGTTCAGTCACTCAGTCATGTCCGACTCTTTGCGACCCCATGAACCGCAGCAGGCCAGGCCTCCCTGTCCATCACCAACTCCCGGAAGCCACCCAAACTCATGTCCATTGAGTTAGTGATGTCATCTAACCATCTCTGTCGTCCCCTTCTCCTCCTGCCTTCAATCTTTCCCAACATCAGGGTCTTTTCAAATGAGTCAGCTCTTCACCTCAGGTGGCCAAAATATTGGAGTTTCAGCTTCAATATCAGTCCTTCCAATGAACACCCAGGACTGATCTCCTTTAGGATGGACTGGTTGGATCTCCTTGCAGTCCAAGGGACTCTCAAGAGTCTTCTCCAGCACCACAGTTCAAAAGCATCAATTCTTAGGCACTCAGCTTTCTTTTCTTTTCTTTCTTTTCTTTTCTCTCACATCCATACATGACTACTGGAAAATCCATAGCCTTGACTAGACAGATGTTTGTTGACAAAGTAATGTGTCTGCTTTTTAATATGCTGCCTAGGTTGGTCATAATTTTCCTTCCAAGGAGTAAGCGTCTTTTAATTTCATGGCTGCAATCACCATCTGCAGTGATTTTGGAGCCCAGAAAAATAGTCTGACACTGTTTTCACTGTTTCCCCATCTATTTGCTATGAAGTGATGGGATCAGATGCCATGATTTTAGTTTTCTGAATGTTGAGCTTTAAGCCAACTTTTTGACTCTTCTCTTTCATTTTCATCAAGAGGTTCTTTAGTTCTTTACTTTCTACCATAAGGGTGGTGTCATCTGCATATCTGAGATTATTGATATTTCTCTCGGCAATCTTGATTCCAGACTGTGCTTCTTCCAGCCCAGTGTTTCTCATGATGTACTCTGCATAGAAGTTAAATAAGCAGGGTGACAATATACAGCCTTGATGTACTCCTTTTCCTATTTGGAACCAGTCTGTTGTTCCATGTCCAGTTCTAACTATTGCTTCCTTACCTGCATATAGGTTTCTCAAGAGGCAGGTCAGGTGGTCTGGTATGCCCATCTCTTGAAGAATTTTCCACAGTTTATTTTGATCCACACAGTCAAAGGCTTTGGCATAGTCAATAAAGCAGAAAGAGATGTTTATCTGGAACTCACTTTGCTTTTTCCATGATCCAGTGGATGTTGGCAATTTATCTCTGGTTCCTCTGCATTTTCTAAAACCAGCTTGAACATCCGGAAGTTCACAGTTCACGCATTGCTGAAGCCTGGCTTGGAGAATTCTGAGCTTTACTTTACTAGCATGTGAGATGAGCACTATTTGAGCATTCTTTGGGATTACCTTTCGGATTGGAATAAAAACTGACCTTTTCCAGTCCTGTAACCACTGCTGAGTTTTACATATTTGTGGGAATATTGAGTGCAGCACTTTCACAGCATCATCTTTTAAGGATTTGAAATAGCTCAACTGGAGTTCCATCACCTCCACTAGCTTTGTTTGTAGTGATGCTTCCTAAGGGCCACTTGACTTCACATTACAGGATGTCTGGCTCTAGGTGAGTGATCACACTGTCCTGATTATCTGGGTCATGAAGATCTTTTTTGTACAGTTCTTCTGTGTATTCTTGCCACCTCTTCTTAATCTCTTCTGCTTCTATTAGGTCCATACAATTTCTGTCTTTATTTTGCCCATCTTTGCATGAAATGTTCCCTTGGTATCTCTAATTTTCTTGACGAGATCTCTGTCTTTCCCATTCTATTTTTTTCGTATATTTCTTTGCACTGATCACTGAGGAAGGCTTTCTTATCTCTCCTTGCTATTCTTTGGAACTCTGCATTCAAATGGGTATATCTTTCCTTTTCTCCTTTGCTTTTCGCTTCTCTTCTTTTCACAGCTCTTTGTAAGGCCTCCTCAGACAGCCATTTTGCTTTTTTGCATTTCTTTTTCTTGGGGATGGTCTTGATCCCTGTCTCCTGTACCATGTCATGAACCTCCATCCATAGTTCATCAGGCACTTTGTCTATCAGATCTAGTCCCTTAAATTTATTTCTCACTTCCACTGTATAATCATAACGGATTTTATTTAGGTCATACCTGAAAGGTCTAGTGGTTTTTCCCACTTTCTTCAATTTAAGTCTGAATTTGGCAATAAGGAGTTCATGATCTGAGCCACAGTCAGCTTCAGGTCTTGCTTTTGCTGTCTGTATAGAGCTTCTCCATCTTTGGCTGCAAAGAATATAATCAGTCTGATTTTGGTGTTGACCATCTGGTGATGTCCATGTGTAGCGCCTTCTCTTGTGTTGTTGGAAGAGGGTGTTTGCTATGGCCAGTGCCTTCTCTTGGCAAAACTTTTATTAGCCTTTGCCCTGCTTCGTTCTGTACTCCAAGGCCAAAATGCCTGTTACTCCAGGTGTTTCTTGACTTCCTACTTTTGCATTCCAGTCCCCTATAATGAAAAGAACATCTTTTGGGGGTGTTAGTTCTAAAAGGTCTTGTAGGTCTTCATAGAACCGTTCAACTTCAACATCTTCAATGTTACTGGTCAGAGCATAGACTTGGATTACCATGATATTGAATGGTTTGCCTTGGAAACAAACAGAGATCATTCTGTCGTTTTTGAGACTGCATCCAAGTACTGCATTTTGGACTCTTTTGTTGACTATGATGGCTACTCCATTTCTTCTAAGGGATTCTTGCCCACAGTAGTAAATATGATGGCCATCTGAGTTAAATGCATCCATTCCAGTCCATTTTAATTCACTGATTCCTAAAATGTCGATGTTCACTCTTGCCATCTCCTGTTTGACCACTTCCAGTTTGCCTTGATTCATGGACCTAACATTCCAGGTTCCTATGCAATATTGCTCTTTACAGCATCAGACCTTTCTTCTATCACCAGTCACATCCACAACTGGATATTGTTTTTGCTTTGGCTCCATCCCTTCATTCTTTCTGGAGTTATTTCTCCGCTGATCTCCAGTAGCGTATTGGGCACCTACCGACCTGGGGGGTTCATCTTTCAGTGTCCTATCTTTTTGCCTTTTCATAAGAGAAACCCAAGTAAGACGTTAGGTGCTGAGAGAGGTCATCAGAGGGCAGACAGACTGAAACCACAATCACAGACAACTAGCCTATCTGATCACATGGACCACAGCTTGTCTAACTCAGTGAAACTAAGCCATGCCGCGTGGGGCCACCCAAGACGAACGGGTCATGGTGGAGAGGTCTGACAGAATGTGGTCCACTGGAGAAGGGAATGGCAAATCACTTCAGTATTCTTGCCTTGAGAACCCCATGAACAGTATGGGCAGGCATTGGAGATCTTCAATACAAAAGACATCAAACTTGTTTTCAGACAGGCTGAGATATCAGGTTGGCCAAAAAGTTCCTTTGATTTTTAAGTAAAAATAAGACACAATTTTCATTTTCACCAAAAGAACTTGATTGACCAACATATTCACTCTTTTGTTCCATTAATTTCTGCCATTTTTCAGGCAACTTCATAGTTCAGTCCTCCCAAAACTTTTTACCTCTTTGAGCAAAGAACTATTCCAAGTACCTTTTGTAGTCATTCAAAAGAATTGAATTTTTTTTTCCATTAAGAGAATTTTGCAAAGACCAAAAAAAAATGGAAATTTGAAGGTGCAGTGTGTGGTGAATATGGCAGATGAATCAGAACTTCCCACCAAGCTGTGACAGTTTTTGCCTGGTCATCAAAGAAACATGCGGTCTTGCATTATCCTCGTTTTTAAGTAAAAATAAAAGACACGATTTTCACTTTCATCAAAGAACTTCATTGAAGAAAATAGTCACCGTTTTGTTCTACTAATTTCTGCCATTTTCCGGGAAACTTCATAATTCATATTTGGATAATTATATGTTTTCTGTTGACTAATTCCAGATGCTTTTCAGTTAATCTAATTGGGAACAGTACTTGTTAGAATTAATCATTTGGTTTTCCAGAAGGAGCTTATATTAACAATAGAGGATTGCTTTCCAATCCCACCATATACACAATATCACCTTCTTTGGATGAACACCAGCCTTTGGTTTGGTTGGTGGTGGTTCATTTCACTTGTACGATGATCTCTTCCATTCCACATTATTGTACAGTGTCCACTGTACACTGCCTGTCACAATTTGTTTTAAAAATAGAATGTTTTCATTACATTCAAGTAGAGAATCACATGCAGAAATGCGGTCAACTAGGTTTTTTCACCTATGTGAAATCCAGATATCAAAGCGATGAACGTAACCAACCTTGCGCAAATGATTTTCTCACCTAATGTCTCAACTTAACTGCTATCAACTTCAACTCATTTACCCAACCATGAAGTGTGGAATCATCCAGTGTGGAATCTCCAGTACAGAACTTTACAAACCACTTTGGACATGTTTGATCAGTCACACCTTCTACACAAATCCTTTTTCATCTTTCAGTTGAGTTTTTACCTTTCTTGAAATAATAAAGCACCACACACCAGAAATGTTGCCTGCTTTCTTCCATCTTCAGTATTCTCGCCAGTTCTGGTAAGTATTTTTAAATGCATGCTGATTTGACAGCTATCATAATACAATCTAACAAAATCGTTTCAGATGAAGTTAAAGACATGTCATGTCATGTGTTAGTTGCTCAGCTGTGTCAGACTTTTTGCAGCCTCATAGACTGCAGCCCGCCAGGCCCCTGGGTCCATGGAATTCTCCAGGCAAGGATACTGGAGTGGGTTGCCATACCCTCCTCCAGGGTGTCTTCCCAATCCAGGGACAGGACTCGGTCTCCCACCTTGCAGGCAGATTCTTTACTGTCTGAGCCAGCCCGGAATGAAGCACTAGTGGAGACGTCTTACATAAAAAGCTGAATGGCTTCTTTGGCCAACCCAGTACAGTAAGGTGTTCAGAAGGATATTTGCAAGTTAGAAACTGTAATGGTTTTTAAGTGAGGACATCTAAACCCAATAAATGATCTGTTTGTACAAAGTTTATAAGGTGTGACGTTGACCACAGGGTAGCACCAATATGTTTCCACTTATTTGTAAATGTGTTAATGAGTAGTTTTTTCCTGCTTTTTTGGTGAAAAATACTTAGGTTTAATTTGTAGGTTTACAAATTAATAAAGCTTAGGTTTAGTTTGACATTCAAATAAAACTTAGGTGTAGTTTGACATTTAAAAATATTAGTCTACATTTAAAAAAAGACAAAGCAGGATTTTTATTTAAACACCCAGGTATTATATATGTTTTCATAACCACAGAGCCTGACAGATGATTTCTAAAAAACAAAAAATCATATTACTGAACATAGTATGTACTTATGTGTGTTTGCATGTGTGAGTACATAAATTTATGGGTGTAAGAGGGTGAAATAACCAATTTGCAGAGTTGGTTTTATATTCTGACTTTTGTCTAACTGAAATTTCACCTTTTATATTTTCTTAAATTAGAAATCCTTAGTGGTCCATTTTTCTCTCTCCTGCACCAAAAATCTTGGAAATGGGAAACTTATACATAGTATACTCTGTGGTTTGCCCCTGCTTCTTCCCGTCTCTGAACATTCTGAGTGCACCCAGGGGCCTTCGCTCCACTTCTTCCCAATTACTGCTGTAGTAAACTGTTAATGACAATTATATTTATATATTATCATTTCCTTCTGATGAATGTCCTCCTTATCATTGTAAAATGACACTTTAAAATTTTATAATATCAGTATAAAGTTGTTATTTTGGTGTTCTTCTACGCATCTTTACTGTAGTGATCTACTTTGAAGTGATGTTACATGTAGTATAAGAATTTTACAATCATATACTTCTATTTCTCCTCTTGTTTCTTGTACTCTTCCTACATTTTACTTCTATGTATGTTATAAACTCAACAATTCATCATTATTGTTTAATATTATGTTTATTCATTGTTATTCATATTTTATTGACATTGTAATAAAGTATCTTTTAAAATGCTTTATTTTATTTTAAGATTTTGGTTTTTGTTTTAATGTGGACCATTTTTAAATTCTCCATTGAACTTGTTGGATAATGCTTCTGTTGTTTATGTTTGTTTTTTTTTTTTTTGGCCATGAGTCCTGTGGGATCTTAGCTTCCCAACCAGGGACTGAACCTGTGCCCCCTGCATTCGTAGTGATGTCCTGATCACTGGACTGCCAGGAAAGTGCCTAAAGTGCTTTAAATATTATAAAGAATAGATAAGAAATCCTAGATAGTTATCCAAGTAGTTAACATTTTTGAGGCTTTTCAGTCTTTTGCAAAGATTAACATTTCCATCTAGTAGCATTCCTTCTGCCTGAAGCACTTTGATATTTGGAGTATTATAATACAGGTCTGCTGGTGGTAAATTCTTTCAGCTTTTTTATGTCTAGAAAAGTCTTTCTTTTTTTCAAAAGATATTTTCCTTGAGTATAGAATTCTAGGCTGACAGTTTTTTTTTCAGTGATTTAAAGTTAATGCCTACTGCATTCTCAGCATCCCTTCTGATGAGAAATCTGCTGTCATTCTCGTCATTGTATCTCTACATGTAAGATGTCTTGCTTTTGTGTTTGCTTTCAAGAGTCTTTCTTTATCCCTGGTATTAAACGGTTTTATTAGGATGTAGCTTTTCTTCACGTTTCTTGTGTTTGGTGTTTGATCTTCTTGTATCTGTGAATTTATAGTTTTTGTCAAACTTGAAAATATTTAGCCTTTATTTCTTCAAATATTTTTTTATGGTCCTCTCCCTTCTCTGGGACCAATTACACATATATTATGTCACTTAGAGTTTTCTGACAGCTGACTGTTTCTCTCTTCATTTTTAAAAATTCTTTTATCTCTCCGTCAAGCTTTTGGATAGTTTCTGTTGCTATACCTTCAAGTTAACTAATAATCTCTTCTGCAGTGTCTAATTTGCTCTTATCAAAATCACTATTCTTTATCTCAGTCTTGTAGTTTTCTTCTTTTAAAGTTCACATTTGGATATCTTTTGTGTTTTTTTTGTTTGGGATCTGTTTTGTGTTTTTTTTCCACACATGGAATATGATCATAGGAATACTATTTTTAACATCTGGGTCTGAGATACATCTGTTTCAATGGATAAAAATTTTTCCCCCTCAATATGAGTCAATTTTCCTGCTTTTTTACATGTTGGATAATTTTAGATTAGACATCAGACTTTGTGAATTTTATGTTATTTGTTGCTAGATATTTTAATATTCCTATAAATATTTTTGAACTTTGTCCCAGAATATGATAAATTACTTTGAAATTATTTGATCTTTCTTGGTCTTGCTTTTGGTATTTGTGAGATGGGACTAGAGTAGCATTTAGTCTAGAAATGCTTATTTCCCACTATTGAGGTGACGCCCTTCTGAACACTCAGCCAGTTTTTCCATGAATTATGGGATTTTTTTTCAGTCTGGATAGTGAGAATAGGTACTACTCCCAGAAAAGTGCTGCTGATTCTCTGCCAGATTCTCGAGAGAGACTCTGTGCAGCTCTCTGGAGTTGTCTATTTGTACAGCTTTCTCCTCCATAGTAACCTCTCCTGGGAACTCATCACCTAGCCCTCCCTGGATTCTCATCTCCAGGGACTCAAGGGACCCACCTGCCCTCCATCTCGGTTCCCCTTCCTAGCACATGGCCTAGAAATGCAATTATCAGCCCATCTATTTTTTTTTTTCATCTCTGTTCTTTGTTACCTAATGTCTACTGTTGTGAACACTATTGTTTCATATATTTTGTCTAGTATTTTAGTTGTTTCAGGCACTAGTATAAATTTTGTCCAGTTTATTCTGTCTTGGCCAGAATGAAATTTCTATTTCAAGTTTTTATCAAAAGATTTTGTTAGTTTCTCCATATAATTTTGTATTTGAATCTGTAATAGTAACCTTGAATTGTACTTTAGATCAAGTAGAGAATAAATTACTTCATCTTGAACACATGTAAAGATTCTATATATAAATGGAAGAATTATAAATAAAATAATACTTTTATGTTTTTTTTCCACAGTTTGGTTGGAAAAGCAATGACTTTGACTTATTAGCAGCTGGAAGATAAAACTAATAATAATATTAGTATCAATTTTCTCTTCATTATATTACAGTAAATTTTTCTTAAGCTTTACAGAAATTAAAATATATGTGTCTTGCAGGTTATGCTAAATACATCCTTAACTGAGCATAGTTCACAATTTTAAGGCTAAAAATGTCTTAAAGATTCAAGAAATTTTATGAAACAAAGTTGCCAACATTTATTGAGTGCATTCTGTTAACAGTGAAAGTGTTGGTTGCTCAGTCACGTCTGATTCTTTGTGACCCCAAGGACTGTAGCCCAGAAGGCTCCTCTGTCCATGGGGATTCTCCAGACAAGAATACTGTAGTGGGCTGCTGTGCTCTCCTCCAGGGGGTCTTCCTGACCGAGGGATAGAACCTGGGTCTCTTGCATTGCAGGCAGATTCTTTACTATCTGAACAACCAAGGAAGCCCATAGGTGCATCACAGATTTTTATTCCTAGAACTTATTTACTAGGTAGATATTGTTATACTCATGTGAAAGATGAGGAAATTGATATAGAACAGAGTTCTATAACTTTCCCAAATTTATAGACAGTTAAGTGATGGAGCCTGGATTCACACAGGCCAAAAAGATAAAACTCAAAATATTTTATGTTTTGTTGATTCTATGTTGATTAAAGCTCTTAACTCTTAAAAGCTTCAGTCCATCAGCAGACAAATGGATAAGAAAGCTGTGGTACACACACACAATGGAATATTACTCAGCTATTAAAAAGAATGCATTTGAATCAGTTCTAATGAGGTGGATGAAACTGGAGCCTATTATACAGAGTGAAGTAAGTCAGAAAGAGAAACACCAATACAGTATATTAATGCATATATATGAAATTTAGAAAGATGGTAACAATGACCCTATATGCGAGATATTCCAGATTTTTGGAGAGTGACTTTTAACAATGAATTGTTGCTAAGTTTTAGTCCATTAATATATCAAATAGGATAAAAATATTCTATAAGTCGTCTCTCCTACTCTATAACATAATAACAATATCACACTTCAAGTATGATAATAACTTACATGTTGAAGCCTTTTGCAATGTTCAGAGTGTTTTCACATTTTTTTTTTCAATTAATTCTTACAACTATACCAGAAACACATTAGCCTCATTTTGCTTAGTCTCTCACTTGGCCCCAGGTCTTGTGGTTCTTAGACCAGTGGGTTTTCTACTATTCCAAGATAGCCTTCCTACATTTTAACTTTCTTTATCAAAACATACCAAAGAAAATGGCACCTTTCCCACTTTTATGATGATAACTTCAAAAGCAACTTTATTTATAACCTATTATTTTATATTTGTCCAATTGTTGGTGACTCAATGGTAATCAAACAGTGATAAAAAACATCCAAGATCGCAAAATGGCAAAATGGTTGTCTGAGGAGACCCTGCAAATAGCTGTGAAAAGAAGAGAAGTGAAAGGTAAAGGAGAAACGGAAAGATATTCCCATTTGAATGCAGAATTCCAAAGAATAGCAAGGAGAGATAAGAAAGCCTTCCTCAGCAATCAATGCAAAGAAATAGAGGAAAACAATAGACTGGGAAGGACTAGAGATCTCTTCAAGAAAATTAGAGATACTAAGGGAACATTTCATGCAAAGATGGGCACAATAAAGGACAGAAATGGTGTGGACCTAACAGAAGCAGAAGAGATTAAAAAGAAGTGGCAAGAATACACAGAAGAACTGTACAAAAAAGATGTTCATGACCCAGATGATCATGATGGTGTGATCATTCACCTAGAGCCAGACATCCTGGAATGTGAAGTCAAGTGGGCCTTAGGAAGTATCACTATGAACAAAGCCAGTGGAGATGATGGAATTAAGGTTAAGCTATTTCAAATCCTGAAAGATGATGCTGTGAAAGCGCTGCAATCATTATGCTGGCAAATTCGGAAAACTCAGCAGTGGCCACAGGAGTCGAAAAGGTCAGTTTTCATTCCAGTTCCAAAGAAAGTTTTCATTTCCATTCCATTACTGAAGAAAGGTAATGCCCAAGAAAGTTCAGACTGTCACACAATTGCACTCATTTCACACGCTAGCAAAGTAATGCTCAAAATTCCCCAAGCTAGGCTTCAACAACATGTGAACTGAGAACTTCCAGATGTTCAAGCTGGATTTAGAAAAGGCAGAGGAATCAAATTGCCAACATCCATTGGATTATCAAAAAAGCAAGAGAATTCCAGAAAAACATGTACTTCTGCTTCATTGACTATGCTAAAAACTTTGACTGTGTGCATCACAACAAACTGGAAAATTCTTAAAGAGTTGGGAATACCTGAGAAGACTGTAGGCAGGTCAAGAAGCAACAATTAGAACCAGACATGAAACTGGTTCCAAATTGGGAAAGGATTACATCAAGGCTATATATTGTCACCCTGCTTATTTAACTTACATGCAAGAGTACATCATGCAAAATGCTGGACTGGATGAAGCACAAGCTAGAACCAAGATTGCGGGAAGGAATATCAATAATTTCACATATGCAGATAACGCCACCCTTATGGAAGAAAGTGAAGAGGAACTAAAAAGCCTCTTGATGAAGGTGAAGAGGAGAGTGAAAAAGCTGGGTTAAAACTCAACATTCAGAAAACTAATATCATGGCATCCGGTCCCATCACTTCATGGCAAATAGATGGGGAAACAATGGAACCAGTGATAAACTTTTTTGGGGAGGCTCCAAAATCACTGCAGATGGTGACTACAGCCATGAAATTAAGATGCTTGCTCCTTGGAAGAGAAACTATGACAAACCTAGATGATGTATTAAAAAGCAGAGATGTTTCTTTGCCAACGAAGGTTTGTCTAGTCAAAGCTATGGTTTCTTCAGTAGTCACATATAGATATGGGAGTTTGACCATAATGAAGGCTGAGCACCAAAGAATTAATGTTTTGAACTGTGTTGGAAAGGAGTCTTGAGAGTCCCTTGGACTGCAAAGAGATCAAACCAGTCAATCCTAAAGGAAATCAAGATCCTGAATATTCATTGGGAGGACTGGTGCTGAAACTGAAGCTCCAATATTTTGGCCACCCGATGCGAAGAGCCAACTCATTAGAAAAGACTCTGATGCTGGCAATGATTGAAGGCAGGAAAAGAAGGGGATGACAGAGGATGAGATGGTTGGATGCCATCACTGACTCAATGGACCTGAGTTTGAGCAAGCTCTGGGAGATGATGCAGGACTGGAAGCCTGACATGCTGCAGCCCATGGGGTCACAAAGAGTCAGACATAACTGAGCAACTGAACAACAAGAGGTGGTAAAGAATCTGCCTGTAATGCAGGAGACCTGGTTTCAATCCCTAGGTCAGGAAGGTCCCCTGGTGGAGGAAATGGCAACCCATGCCAGTATTCTTGCCTGGAGAATTCCATGCACAGAGGATTCTGCTGGATTATAGCCCAGGGGATCACAAAGAGTCGGACACGACTGAGCAATTAACACTTACTTACTTATTTTATATTTGGACAAGTATCAAAAGTTTTGCTTATCATATTAATGCTATTTTTTGTTTGCTTTGCAATCTTGCAGGCCATCTCATTGAATAGATTACTGGTGGAATAGTCACAGATTGGAAATTGGTGCCAGACTGGTAGGAAGCAATCCATATATTATAAAGGTTTTCAGGTGGCATTATAGCATATACATTTTAGAGATTTTATTATCTGTTCATTAAACTATATTTAATAATTGCTCATTTTTATTTGCTCTTTTTAAATTTGTATTGTGTATTGCTTTTATTTTTACTGTGAAATGCAAAGAAATTTTATGTCCTAGCCACAAGTATCTTATTAGGATCCAGAGCTAAGTTTCAAGAGCATCCTATTTGGCATCTTAAAAGTCATACTTCTCTCAATAATATATAATGTTTTCATATTCCTGTTATTTTGGTCTTCATTAGTAAGATGAACTTTGCATGTCTTAGGGTAGAATTGTATCCTCTAAAGATAATGTTGAAGTTCTAACCCCAGGACCTTAGAACACGATCTTATTTGTACACAGGGGTTTTGTTGTTGTTGTTCAGTTGCTGAGTTGTGTCCAATTCTTTGCAAACCTATGAACTGTAGGTTGCCAGGCTCTTCTGTCCATGGGATTCTCCAGGCAAGATTACTGGCGAGGGTTGCCATGTCCCCTTCCAGGGAATCTTCCCAACACCGTGATTGAACCTGTGTCTCTTTATCTCCTGCATAGCAGATGGATTCTTTACCACTGAGCTACTGGGGAAACCCACATAAAGGCTTTACAGAAGTAATGAAATAAAAATGGGATCACTTGAGTGGGTCTTAATGCAATAGGACTTTTGTTCTTATAAAAGTGGAGAAATTTGGGCATAAAGACACCTACAGAGAGAAGACAACATGCAGACACACAGGGAAAGCATCATGTGAGGACAGGGTTGGAATTATGTGTCTACAAACAGGGAATGCCAGATTGCCAGCAACTAGCAGAGAACAGGAAAGGACAAGAAAACACTGACCCCTAGAACCTTCAGAGGCAGCAGACTCTGCCTGTGGACTTGATTTCAAACCTCCAGCCCCAAGAACCGAGATAATAAATGTTTCTTTAAGTCAGCCAGTTTTGGGAAATACTTTACTAGGGCTTCCCTGGTGGCTCAGATGGTAAAGAATCTACCTGCAATACAAGAGACCTGGGTGTGATCCCTGGGTCAGGAAGATCTCCTGGAGAAGGGAATGGCTGCTCCAGTGTTCTTGCCTGGAGAATCTCTGCACAGAGGAGCCTGATGGGCTCCATGAGGTCCTTGGGATGGCAAAGAGTTAGATGCACCTGATACTTGAACTTTTCGCTTTGTTGTGATGACCTTCAGTTCAGTTCAGTCACTCAGTCGTGTCTGACTCTTTATGACCCCATGGAGTGCAGCACACCAGGCCTCCCTGTCCATCACCAACTCCTGGAGTCCACCCAAACCCGTGTCCATTGAGTCGGTGATGCCATCCAGCCATCTCATCCTCTGTCGTCCCCTTCTCCTCCTGCCCTCAATCCCTCCCAGCATCAGGGTCTTTTCCAATGAGTCAACTCTTCACATGAGGTGGCCAAAGTATTAGTTTCAGCTTCAGCATCAGTCCTTCCAATGAAAACCCAGGAATGATCTACTTTAGGATGGGCTAGTTGGATCTCCTTGCAGTCCAAGGGACTCTCAACACCACAGTTCAAAAGCATCAGCTTTTGAAAGCTCAGCTTTCTTCACAGCCCAACTCTCACATCCATACATGACCACTGGAAAAACCATAGCCTTTACTAGATGGAATTTTGTTGGCAAAGTAATGTCTCTGCTTTTTAATATGCTGTCTAGGTTGGTCATAACTTTTCTTCCAAGGAATAAGTGTCTTTTAATTTCATGGCTGCAATCACCATCTGCAGTGATTTTGGAGCCCCCCAAAAATCAAGTCTGACACTGTTTCCACTGTTTCCCCATTTATTTCCCATGAAGTGATGGGATCAGATGCCATGATCTTAGTTTTCTGAATGTTGAGCTTTAAGACAACTTTTTCAGTCTCCTCTTTCACTTTCATTAAGAGGCTTTTTTAGTTCCTCTTCACTTTCTGCCATAAGGGTGGTGTCATCTGCATATCTGAGGTTATTGATATTTCTCCCAGCAGTCTTGACTCCAGCTTGTGCTTCTTCCAACCCAGCGTTTCTCATGATGTACTCTGCATATAAGTTAAATAAGCAGAGTGACAATATACAGCCTTGACGTACTCCTTTTCCTATTTGGAACCAGTCTGTTGTTCCATGTCCAGTTCTAACTGTTGCTTCCTGACCTGCGTATAGGTTTCTCAAGAGGCAGGTCAGGTGGTCTGGTATGCCCATCTCTTTCAGAATTTTCCACAGTTTATTTTGATCCACACAGTCTAAAGCTTTGGCATAGTCAATAAAGCAGAAAGAGATGTTTTTCTGGAACTCTCTTGCTTTTTTGATGATCCAGTGGATGTTGGCAATTTGATCTCTGATTACTCTGCCTTTTCTAAAACCAGCTTGAACATCTGGAAGTTCACGGTTCACGTATTACTGAAGCCTGGCTTGGACAATTTTGAGCATTACTTTACTAGCGTGTGAGATGAGTGCAATTGTGCGGTAGTTTGAGCATTCTTTGGCATTGCCTTTCTTTGGGACTGGAATGAAAACTGACTTTTTCCAGTCCTGTGGCCACTGCTGAGTTTTCCAAATTTGCTGGCATATTGAGTGCAGCACTTTCACAGCATTATCTTTCAGGATTTGAAGTAGCTCAACTGGAATTCCATCACATCCACTAGCTTTGTTCATAGTCATGCTTTCTAAGGCCCACGTGACTTCACATTCCAGGATGTCTGGCTCTAGGTGAGTGATCACACCACCGTGATTATCTGGGTCGTGATGATCTTTTTGTACAGTTCTTCTGTGTATTCTTGCCACCTCTTCTTAATCTCTTCTGCTTCTGTTAGGGCCATAGCATTTCTGCCCTTTATTGAGCCCATCTTTGCATGAAATGTTCCCTTGGTATCTCTAATTTTCTTGAAGCAATCTGTAGTCTTTCCCATTCTATTGTTTTCCTGTATTTCTTTGCATTGATTGCTGAGGAAGGCTTTCTTATCTCTCCTTGCTATTCTTTGGAACTCTGCATTCAAATGCGAACATCTTTCCTTTTCTCCTTTGCTTTTCACTTCTCTTCTTTTCACAGGTGTTTGGAAGGCCTCCTCAGACAGCCATTTTGCCTTTTTGCATTTCTTTTCCACGGGGATGGTCTTGATCCCTGCCTTCTGTGCAATGTCACTGAATACATTAGGTAGAGTGGAGTGCTGAAATACTAGCTTACACTAGTCAGTTACTTTTTCTAACACCCTACTCCATCCAGGGCTTTGTAATTAGTACCAGAAGGCTCTCAGTCCTGATCTAAGAAGCTTCTCAAAAGCCTCTAGGACATGAGCCGGCTCACCAGTGTGAAGCTTACGGTACATAGGTCTTTGCCTTCAGTGTCGAGTGGGAGCCTCTAGAGGCCCTTCCAGGCCCCACTCAGTCTAGGCGTTGGCTCTGTGCTCTCTCGTCTCCGCTCCTCCTCCGAGGCTTGTCTAGAGCCAGGCGGGTGCTGCTCACTCCTTTTCCTCTTCCTCCTTGACTGTCTCATGATGCCAGGCTGGGAGGAAACTGTGAAGACGTGAGGGCTCCCGCACCCTGGGAAGTGGTCGGCAGCCCTGCACTCCCTCCCTCAGAGTGATGCTCTGTCAGCAGTTGAAAGCAGCTTGGCAGAATGTGAGGAAAAGCCTTGGAGATTTCCGTGACACTCAGTGAGAGACAAGCTGCAAAGCCTTGGAAGGGGTGTGTGGCTTGGAGGGTGCAGAGTCAGCAAACCCAGGGAGGGCAAGGGTGAGTCATGGGGAGAGTACAGCTTACACTCAGAGGTAGTGGGAGGAGGAAGGTGCAGTCTAAGATGGGATGCTGTCACCACAGGCTGCCCGAGAGGAAGAGGTCAAGGGTCACGGAGGACAGCCCAGACTGGTCTGCCCCAGCCCCACCCTCCTGCCCTCTCTGCCGGCAGTTGCCCAGTCATCCTCTCATCCTTCTTTCTGTCTTGGAATTGTCTTTTTTTCTCTAACAGTTAAAAGTGTTACATCTAGATGCTAAGTCGCTTCAGTCGTGTCCGATTCTGTGCGGCCCCATAGACGGCAGCCCACCAGGCTCCCCCGTCCCTGGGATTCTCCGGGCAAGAACACTGGAGTGGGTTGCCATTTCCTTCTCCAATGCATGAAAGTGAAAAGTGAAAGTGAAGTCGCTCAGTCGTGTCCGACTCTTCGCGACCCCATCGACTACAGCCTACCAGGTTGCTCCGTCCATGGGATTTTCCAGGCAAGAGTACTGGAGTGGGGTGCCCTTGCCTTCTCCGTACATCTAGATACATAGGTTTAAATAGACACACACACGATATTTGACATAAATGAGTAAATGTGGTCATATCCTACCTGCTCAGTTTACTGCAGCATTTTAACATGTTTTCTTTGGCTCCCTTCTCCCATCAACCCTCTCTCTCACTCTCAGTATTACTTCTGTCATGTAATCATGCTACCGACCTAGCATACATTCTTTCATATTTCTCATACTTCAAACTTTTATTAATCAGATAATCATATGTGGATTTAAACACATATGCAAACACTCAGATATTGGTGATGAGCCAAGTCCTTCTTCACTCCTCGACCTCTTAAGATGTGTTTTGCTGCTCTCTGTCATTCATTCTTCCACATGAAACTTAAGATTCTTTTATCAAAAGAAGGCAATTCCAGTTGGGTTTATTTGCAGTGTATAAATTTGTTACAACCAGCATTTTTAAAATAATTTTTCTCATGTAAGAAGTTTGTTTGTTTTGCCATGAAAATATCTTGTTTTATTGCCCTTCACAACATTTTAGAAATGTTGAAAAAAATGCATCAGCTTTCATTATTATTATTTTTTTAATCTATGATCTACTCATTTTGACTTTTAAACTTATATTATGGCCTCAGTTCAGTTCAGTTCAATCGCTCAGTCGTGTCTGACTCTTTGCGATCCCATGAATCGCAGCACGCCAGGCCTTCCTGTCCATCATCACCAACTCCCAGAGTTTACTCAAACTCATGTCCATCCTGTTGGTGATGCCGTCCAAACTATCTCATCCTCTGTCGTCCCCTTCTCCTGCCTTCAATCTTTCCCAGCATGAGGGTCTTTTCCAATGAGTCAACTCTTCGCATCAGGTGGCCAAAGTATTAGAGTTTCAGCTTCAGCATCAGTCCTTCCAGTGAACACATTTAGGATAGACTGGTTGGATCTCCTTGCAGTCCAAGGGGCTTTCAAGAGTCTTCTCCAACACCACAGTTCAAAAGCATCAATTCTTCAGCACTCAGCTTTCTTTATAGTCCAACTCTCACATCCACGCATGACTACTGAAAAACCATAGCTTTGACTAGATGGACCTTTGTTGGCAAAGTAATGTCTCTGATTTTTAATATGCTGTCTAGATTGGCCATAACTTTTCTTCCAAGGAGTAAGTGTCTTTTAATTTCATGGCTGCAGTCACCATCTGCAGTGATTTTGGAGTCTAAAATATAAAGTCTGTCACTGTTTCCACTGTTTCCCCATCTATTTGCCATGAAGTGATGGGACCAAAGGTCATGATCTTAGTTTTCTGAATGTTGAGCTTTAAGCCAACTGTTTGACTCTTCTTTTTCACTTTCATCAAGAGGTTCTTTAGTTCTTCTTCACTTTCTTCCATAAGGGTGGTGTCATCTGCATATCAGAGGTTATTCATATTTCTCCCTGCAATCTTGATTCCAGCTTGTGGTTCATCTAGCCCAGCATTTCTCATGATGTACTCTGCATATAAGTTAAATAAGCAGGGTGAAAATAAACAGCCTTAACATATTCCTTTCCCGATTTGGAGCCAGTCTGTTGTTCCATGTCCAGTTCTAACTGTTGCTTCCTGACCTGCATACAGATTTCTCAAGAGGCAGATCAAGTAGTCTGGTATTCTCATCTCTTTCAAAATTTTCCACAGTTCATGTTGATCCATACAGTCAGAGGCTTTGGCATAGTCAATAAAGCAGCAATAGATGTTTTCCTGGGATTCTCTTGCTTTTTTGATGATCCAGCAGATGTTGGCAATTTGATCTCTGGTTCCTCTGCCTTTTCTAAACCAAGCTTGAAGATTTGAAAGTTCGTGATTCACATGCTATTGAAGCCTGGCTTGAAGAATTTTGAGCATTACTTTACTAGCGTGTGAGATGAGTGCAATTGTGCGGTTGTTTGAGTATTCTTTGGCATTGCCTTTCTTTGGGATTGGAATGAACACTGACCTTTTCCAGTCCTGTGGCCACTGCTGAGTTTTCCAAATTTGCTGGCATATTGAATGCAGCACTTTCACAGCATCATCTTTTAGGATTTGAAGTAGCTCAACTGGAATTCCATCACCTCTACTAGCTGTGTTCGTAATGATGCTTCCTAAGGCCCACTTGACTTCACATTCCAGGATATCTGGCTCTAGGTGAGTGATCACACCATTGTGATCATCTGGGTCATGAACATCTTTTTTGTACAGTTCTTCTGTGTATTCTTGCCACCTCTTCTTAATATTTTCTGCTTCTGTTAGGATCATACCATTTCTGTCCTTTATTTTGCCCATCTTTGCATGAAATTTTCCCTTGGTATATCTAATTTTCTTGAAGAGATCTCTAGTCTTTCTCATTCTATTGTTTTTCTCTATTTCTTTGCATTGATCACTGAGGAAGGCTTTCTTATCTCTCCTTGCTATTCTTTGGAACTCTGCATTCAAATGGGTATATCTTTCTGTTTCTCCTTTGTTTTTTGCTTCTCTTCTTTTCTCAGCTATTTGTAAGCCCTCCTCAGACAGCCAGTTTGCTTTTTTGCATTTCTTTTTCTTGGGGATGGTCTTGATCCCTGTCTCCTGTACCATGTCATGAACCTCTGTCCATAGTTCATCAGGCACTCTGTCTATCAGATCTAGTCCCTGAAATCTATTTCCCACTTTCACGGTATAATTGTAAGGGATTTGATTTAGGTCATACCTGAATGGTCTAGCGGTTTTCCCTACTTTCTTCAATTTAAGTCTGAATTTGGCAATAAGGAGTTCATGATCTGAGCCACAGTCAGCTCCCGGTCTTGTTTTTTCTGACTATATAGAGCTTCTCCATCTTTGGCTGCAAAGAATATAATCAATCTGATTTTAGTATTGACCATCTGGTGATGTCCATATGTAGAGTCTTCTCTTGTGTTGTTGGAAGAGGTTGTTTGCTATGACCAGTGCGTTCTCTTGGCAGAGCTCTATTAACCTTTGCCCTGCTTCATTCTGTACTCCAAGGCCAAATTTGCCTGTTACTCCAGGTGTTTCTTGACTTCCTACTTTTGCATTCCAGTCCCCTATAACGAAAAGAACATCTTTTTTTGGTATTAGTTCTGGAAGGTCTTGCAGGTCTTCATAAAACCATTCAGTTTCTGTTTCCTCAGTGTTACTCGTTGGGGCATAGACTTGGATTACTGTGATATTGAATGGTTTGCCTTGGAAGCAAACAGAGATCATTCTGTCATTTTTGAGATTGCATCAAGTACTGCATTTCAGACTCTTTTGTTGAATATGATGGCTACTCCATATCTTCTAAGGGATTCTTGCCCACAGTAGTAGATGTGATGGTCATCTGAGTTAAATTCACCCATTCCTGTCCATTTTAGTTCGCTGATTCCTAGAATGTTGACATTCATTCTTGCAATCTCCTGTTTGACCACTTCCAATTTGCTTTGATTCATGGAGCTAACATTCCAAGTTTCTATGCAATATTGCTCTTTGTAGCATTGGACCTTGCTTCTATCACCAGTCACATCCACAACTGGGTGTTGTTTTTGCTTTGGTTCCATCCCTTCATTCTTTCTGGAGTTATTTCTCCACTGTTCTCCGGTAGCATATTGGGCACCTTCCGACCTGGGGAGTTCATCTTTCAGTGTCCTGTCTTTTTGCCTTTTCATACTATTCACGTTAATGTTCATATTATGGCTTACCTCAGTGAAATGTTCTTTTCTCCCAGAATCAAAGAGAAGTGTTTTCCTAATTATTCAGAATGATCGTGTTTAATATTGAACATTACTAAATAACATTGTAGGACCAAACAAAGGCTCTTTCTCTAAATTACCCTGGATTTCTACTCTTTATTTATCATTTTTAATTGTCTCATATTTCTTAGTGAAAAAAACAGATTAACTTTATAAATTAAGGGCTTCTTGAAAGCTGAGGCCCAAGTGTCCCCTGCCTGGGTTTATAATAAGCAGTAAGAGGAGGGCGGGGAAACCCAGCGGATCACCAGTGGAGTGAGCTGTGCTGTAGGCTGAAGCTCACTAGGGACCAGAGAAATCCCACTGGACAGTAATCTCATGATGTGCAGTTCACTTTAGCCACCACAGCTCCTGCAGTCTCACCTTGACTTCTTATCCTTGAATATCATCTGGGATTCTCATCGTTCTCACATCAAAAGGGCACAGAGACCATTTGCAAGCTTTTTTAAAAACAGTATCTGAATCTCTACACCAAATCTTCATCCATTCCTCTCAGTATGATTTCTTTTCCTCTGGACCCAAGATAACATCTGTATTCAGTGCTTATTACACACTAATAAATCACTGTGATTTCAAAAGGTGTCACATTAAATATAAAGCTAGAATAAGCAAAATGCATAGTGAGTTTTTGGATAATTATGATTCATCAAAAGTACTTTTTGTTATGCTGTAGTCTCTTTTCCTTAGGCTTTTCCTCTGACTTCTGTAAACCATAGGTTTCCCTGTTTTTCACCTAGTCACAATATAGGATTTCCGGCACTAGACTGTGTTCCTGGTGGACAGCTCACCCTATCCAAGCCCCCGGCACGGCGTGTGTATGTGTGTGGTGGGGTAGACTTCGTTGGTTCCATGGATGAACAGCTGGTACATGAAATCTGCAACCCGCAGCGTTTCCTCTTACCTGACATCATTTGTGACCTTTCTCAGGCTTCTATTACTGAAATTCCAGCTCAGTGACTACTAATAGGGTTTTGTTTTAAGATGTTCTAAATTCTGGTCTAAATGTTTTAAATTCTCTCTCTCTCTCTCTCTACAAGTTTTTAACAAACAAAAGAGTAATCGTTTCCAAATACAATGCCATCTTTTCTAAGCAAAATGTGGAAAATTGACATTTTGGGGATGAGATCAGTGGCATATGTTAGAAGATAGTTGACAGGAGATGGTTAAGAGATTTTTTTTAATTTGCTCTTAATTCGTGTTTTATAATTTGACCAAAAATAACTTAATCAGGTATTCAGCTAGCAATTAACTTCAAGATTAGTTTGCCACCTGGAAATAGTGTCTTCTACCCACTTCCAGGTCATTAACCTGTATCCCTCACATGGCACTAAATGATTTCAACCTTGTATTATTGACTTATTTCTATATTCATTTTATTCCATATTTCTTCTACTGTGGCCTTCTGAAAACAAAACTTTTGCCTGGTTAATTTTATAATCCTTTTATAATCCTTAGCATAGCATTTTGTAAATGATAAATACCACATTAACAGATATTAAGTGAATGAATGAAGAAATGGCACTTTCCACTAAAACCAATTGACAGTACATGGAGAAAATATTGACATGCTGGAGAGAACTAAATGTGCTTTTCAACTTAAGAAGCAAGTTATAGATTTAAAGCTCTGTTGTAAAGCTGGGGTCACACATTTGACAGAAGAAATTGAGAACCAGTGAGTTCCACCCTTACTCAATCCATTTAGAATCCTTCACTGAACTCTGTACCAGTACTTTATAAAAAGAAAATGTTTTAAATCTGGAAACCCAGCAGTTATGTGCTAAATACACATTATATACATGTTCACTATTATTTTCCTTGAAATTATTCTTCTAAACATTCTCAAAAAATGTGAAGGTTTTACCCAAAATAAAATCTTAATTTTTGCTTCAGCAATTCAAGTAGTATTGGCTAATGTTTGTTCAATTTAAATTTTTTTTCAATGACAGTAATTTTCTTCCAACCCAAACATTTTTCTTGGCTTCCTATGGTGTTCGTAAATAGCATTTTTAGCAACTGCAAATTAAAAATCATCTCTTGTCAGTTAAATAGCAAGATGATACTTATTTACTATTTCTGATGTTTTACTCTTTTTTCTATATCTCTATATTACTGTTCTTAAATATGTAGTTTAAACAAATTATTCAATACAGTATAAGATATGACAGCTGTTGTACTTTAATATCAGAGTAACCAAAATTGATCTACACCTTCTTCTCTCAAAACAGCTCTAAGGATGCTATTGTAGGCACCTTCCTTGTAATCATTGTTGCCGTTATGCATTGCACATGATCTTTTAAAATTTGTAATTTTTATTCACGAAGCTTAAAGATGCTGTGATCACAATGCAGTATAATGTAGCTGCAATTAGTTATATTTATTCTTTTTTTTCACTTTTAGTCTAATAAACTCCCAGTGAACTTTTACCTTGTAAATGACCTGATATGTCATATTTGAACTTACAATGAACTTTTGCATGAACTTTTATCCTCTGAGAAATACAACAGATGGAAAATAGGCAGATTTTTCAAATATTTTTAGATGCAGTACTTTGACATGTTTAACAAAGTCAGCAAGGCCAACTATCTCTTTCCAGTGTTTACTTTGTTGACTTCATGGTACCACAGGCCATTTGGTTACATTATATTCCCAAATTCAGAGGTTTCATTATATTTTTGTTTGACCAGCATCTTGATTTTAAACCAGTACTTGTATATGCATTTAAAGATGAAGCTAATTGCATCATAAGGTGTAACAAATTCTAAGAAAACTTTATTTGATCTATTGAAATATGGTTCTTTCAAATACTTAGATACTAGGGGCTTTTAAAGTATCCATTTCAGATTTTGGAATATGAATCAATTATAATATTTTACCTTTGAATAGTTTGTAACTAGGAATTCAGTTCACAATGCACATGGTTTTTGAAGGATCACTTGGGAAAGGAAGGGGAAAATTAACTGAGCACGAGCTATTGTGTTACTGCTGCTGTGGTGAGAGATAGTCTCCTTAGAGGTTTTTAATCTTTATAACTCTCTTCTGAAGTAGTTATCCTGCTTGTTTCCCAAGAGGGAAGGGAGACAGAGAGGTTGAGCAACTTGCTGGAGAAGTGACACGTCAGTTGGGAATTAAATCCAGGTCTCCCAGGCTTTCAAATCCTTGTACCTTTGAAGGATGAATTGTTGACAGTTTCATGCTCCCACAAACAAAATGCTTTCTTTGATCAAATAGACACTAAAGATAAAGGTGTGATGAAACTATAATACTTCCATAATCTTTTTTTTGAGAATTTGAGTTTATTTCTTTGTATTTATTCCACAGTATTAATAAATGAATTAGATTAAAAAAACTCTCAGAATGCTCTCAGTGACATAAAAATAGTAACAACATTTTTGCTTCTCTTGAAAGTTTTCTGTTGTTTGCAAAAAACTACATATACATGTGTTACATTTACCAATAATGCAAGCATGTATATTATTTATCCATTGATATGCATCTCCTTGCTCAGAATCAGTTCTTATTAACGCCCACTTTATTCTCAGACGATAATTTATTCACACTGAAGAGTATATTAGATGTTTTTTAGTTCAAAGGGAGATTATACTTAGTAGGCATAGATATATCTAAAACAACATACAAGTAAGTGCATTTATAAGATCAGAACTCTGTTAAGCTGTAATTAGCCCAAGTTTCCTGACACTTTACTTAGTAATGACAGTATCATTGGCAAAGCTGATAAAGACTTTGTGTTTCACAAGGATATGTTCAGAAGCTTAAAAGGCCTGTTGTGGTCTGGTCAGCGATGTAATTTAAATGGAGAGCAAGTTAAAATAAGTTGTGTTACTCATTTTAAGGGAATTGCTAATATTCTGTATTCTTTTTAGTTCATTTTATAAACAATTTTTCATTAAAAATTATGAACAGGTTTTATATTAAAATAAGTGATGTTGTTTCTCTCTCCAGTGTTTAGGTATTGAAGGTGGAGCATTGTAGGTTCAAGGAGCAAAGGGCTCTCTTCCTTCTTCCCCTTATAAGATCTTTTCACAGGTGTTATTTTGTTGCCTGTTTAGAGTTACGGGAGGAGGTGCATAAATTTGCCTCTATACAACAGATAGGGGATTTAGTTAGGCATGAACGTATTTTCTTGAGGAAAGTAGGCAAAAAACATGGTAGGAGAATAAGCCCACAGAATATCTTTGGTTTCTTGGTATTGGTTAAGATTAATTGGTATATATAAATTCCAAAACTTATGATTGCACTTATAATAAGGCAATTTCTTAAATTTAAGATAATCATCATTTACTCAAAATTGCAGGTGTGTATGGTGGTACCATGATTACAGAGCCTCATAGAGAAGGATAGTTTCTGAAGTATTGATGCATACAATGTATTTTATAAGACACTAAAAATAATGTTATTTTTTCAACATATGTCCATGGCAGAAAACATAATTTTAGGTATATGTGCTTTTTCTTTTATTCTATTGCTTTAACAAGGACTCTGAAAGCTATAAAGTGATACTATTTCTAAAATTAAGGTGTCAGTTTAAAAAAAAACAAACTTCAGAAAAGTTCTTAAAATTAATTTTCCTTAATAACCTACAAGTTTCTAGTTAGGACTTTTTTTATTGCAAGAGATGAAAACTAAATTCAGACTAGCATAAAAAAAGGGGGGGTGGCAATCACATTCAAATACAAATGCAAATTTATATTATATTGTATGCTGTTTCTGCATCTTTTAAAATTTAATGTCAGGAGCATTTCCTCATGGTTAAATGCTTTTTATTTCAGAAGTGCTTCATAGCACTTCATTATCTGTATATATCATGGCATATTTAACCAGTACCCTCCTGTGGTACATTTAGATTGTTTCCAATAGAGTATTTCCAAATTCACAGCCCAAGTAGAGTAAAAAGCTTGATTGGCAGCTTAAATAGCAGTAAAATTTAAAAGCACAAAAATATTTTTCTAAATTCCAAAATAAAAGTCAAATGTAGTTGTAATTAGTTATTTAGTTATTTGGCTAGTGAATAATTTTAGTAATTTATTAAATTCAATGTTGACACAAAAGTATTTTTTAAAGAACATGTTTCTTATAATGAATTTGGTCTCAATTTACTCTTGAATTGCTAGTCTTTTGTTTGTTTTTGTTTCTTAGTAATTGGGATATCCCTCCATAGGTGGGCCAGTTTCTTCATATAGTTTTAACCAGTAACTAATGGGAAAGGACTCTGTCTAGGCTGTATATTGTCACCGTGCTCTTTTAACTTATATGCAGAGTACGTCCTGTGAAATGCCAGGCTGGATGAAGCACAAGCTGGAATCAAGGTTTCTGGGAGAAATATCAATAACCTCAGATATGCAGATGACACGACCCTTAAGGCAGAAAGCAAAGAGGAACTAAAGCCTCTTGATGAAGGTGAAAGAGGAGAGTGAAAAAGTTGGCTTAAAGCTCAACATTCAAAAAACTAAGATCATGGCATCAGGTCCCATCACTTCATGACAAATAGATGGGGAAATAGTGGAAACAGTGAGAGACTTTATTTTGGGGTGCTCCAACATCACTGTAGATTGTGACTGCAGCCATGAAATTAAAAGACACTTGCTCCTTGGAAGAAAAGTTATGACAAACCTAGACAGCATGTTAAAAAGCAGACACAATACTTTGCCAAAAAGGTCCATCTAGTCAAAGCTATGGCTTTTCCAGTAGTCATGTATGGATGTGACAGTTGGACCGTAAAGGAAGCTGAGCACCGAAGAACTGATGCTTTTGAACTATGGTGCTGGAGAAGACTCTTGAGAGTCCCTTGGACCAAAAGAAGATCAAACCAGTCCATCCTAAAGGAAATTAGTCCTGAATATTCATTGGAAGGACTGATGCTGAAGCTGAAGCTCCAATACTTTGGCCACCTGATGCAAAGCTCTGATTCACTGGAAAAGACCCTGATGCTGGGAAAGATTGAAGCCAAAAGGAGAAGGGGTGGCAGAGGAAGAGATGGTTAGATAGCGTCACTGGCTCAATGGGCATGAATTTGAGCAAACTATAGACCCAGGTTCGATCCTGGGGTTAGGAGATCCCCTGGAGAAAGGAATGGCAACCCACTCCAGTATTCTTGTCTGGAAAATCTCATGGACAGAGGAGCCTGGTGGGCTACATTCCATGGGGTCGCAAATAGTAGGACATGACTTAGCAATGAACACACATACATAGGAGATAGGAGAGGACAGAGGAGCTTGGCTTTAGTCCATGAGGTCTGAAACAGTGGGACACAACTTAGTGACTGAACAGCAAGTGACAACAAACTATTTATGTAATTAGAATAGATAAAATCGTTTCTGATCAATAGTTCCATGGCCCACTCTAGGGCATATTATTGTTGGCACAGATTAATACCATTGTTTATATTTGTAACCTTATGTCATCAGGTAAATGCTTGTTACCATGATGGTTTTAGAGTACCTACTGTCTGCCCAACGGGAGGGCCAAAGGTAACTGAAAAAGGAAGGAGGACAGCTCAGAGTATTTTGAAAAAGTTTGTATGAAACAAAAAATGAGCTCTCCCATATAACTAAATTCAAGACATGTTAGCAATCAAAATATTTCACAGGAATCATTATTATTTTATAAAATTATCTAAAACATTGTTTTATAATATTTTATAACAAAATATTTTATTTTTATAACATAATATTTTATAAATATTAACATTTTCCCCTCGAGTACTCATACATCCATCCAGCATGTTTTAAGTGGCAGTTTTTGATACAAATGAGTCCTGTGCCAATAATTTTAGAGTTTAGCCTGCACAGTTACCTGGGAACAGTAAGTATTGGAAAAGCTTCATGGATAATTCTGAATTCTACTAGAAAACCCATACATTTTTTTCTCTTAACCTAAAGATTATGTTCAGAAAGTTAACATCCTGTACATAGACAATAGAATCAGAACTAATACTGTTAAAACTTTGACAGTTTTGTTGGTAACTTCAACTGTTTAGTGTCTGGAGACCATATAGTTTGTCCCAGAAATTTATATTTTCTTTAAAAAAATCCAGATAAAACTTTTTATAATATTTCTGTAACCAAATTTAACTAACAACTTATAAAAGTGCTGATGCTTAATCAAAGCATTTCCATCCTATCTGCAGTAGTAATGTGCCCTTCCATGTCTTGTATTTAAACCATGTTATTCACTTAATCAAGAAACTCTGGATGAAAAGATTCTTTTAATAAAAATAAGTAAGCACTGGTGAGAGATAAGAATAGACAAATTAGTACTAATTTTTTTCTTTCATAGGGAAGGTGTCATTTTATTCTTTATCAACAATAATGATCATAAAACATTTAAAAGTGCAAAAAATATAAACATGAAAATGAATGGAAATAGTGCACCATCCCTTCAGCCACTGTAGAATCAGTGTTTTGTGTTTGTTTATTTGTTTGACCACGTGGCCTGCAGGATTTTAGTTCCCAGTCAGGAATGAACCCAGCCCCTGTAGTGAAAGCACCAAGTCTTATGCACTGGACCACCAGGGAATTCCCTCAAAGCATTCTTAAAGAGAACTACAATTTGAATTTGTAAGACTAAATTGATTATTAATTACTTAATCCTCTCTTTGAACTAACCATTACCACAGGGCTAGCACTCTGGGTCCTGGCTGTGCCCTGAACAGATGAAGTTGCTATCTAATGGACGGAGCTCAGCATGTGGGTAGACGTTAAACTAATAATTCACAAATCAAGAAACGTATTTTGAAGAAATACTAAAGAGTGCTATGAAAATGAATAATAAGGGAACATAATTTTTTTTGGCTGCACCTTGCAGCTTGTAGAATCTTTAATTCCCTTATCAGGGGTTGAACCTTGGCCACAGCAGTAAAAGTGCCCAGTCCTAACCACTGGACCACCAGGGAATTCCCAGGGAACATAGTTTAGATTTAGTAGTGTTAAAGAAGGTTTTATTAAGTGATGTTTGGATAGAGAAACCTGAAAGATGAGTACCTGCTTAGTCACTTAAATAAAATGAAAGCAATGAAAACATGTGACACAATATTCAGTATGTATTGTTGAATGAATGAATGCTACTCTTAAAGTCAGAAGACAAAGCAAACACTAAAACGGAAGCATAAAACAAGATCTCAGAAGTTATTGCAAAAATCATAGCTGTTCAAACAAGCATAAACAATAACAAACTTCCCAAATAAGAAGATGAAGTCTCTTAGACTAAAATCAAAATCCCACTAAGTCTTACGATCCACACTGAAGTAAAACAATGCAAGAGTTAGAAATATCAGAATATGCAAGGAACAAGAAGAAGGAGGGCAAGGAAGCAGACATGGAGGAGGAGAATGAGGAAGAAAAAAGTTGGGAGATGTGACCTGAATAGTAAAGTAGTGGCTTCTCCAGGCTTCCCAGGTGGCACTCGTGGGAAAGCACCCACTTGCCAGTGCAGGAGACACAAGCGTCAAGGGCTCAGTCCCTGGTGGGGGAGACCCATTGGAGGAGGGCCTGGCAACCCACTCCAATATTCACGTCTGGAGAATCGCTGTGGACGGAGGAGCCTGATGGGCTAAGGCCCACAGGGTCTCAAAGAGCTGGACGCGACTGAAGTGATTTAGCATGCATGCCGTGGCTCCCCTGGTGACTCAGGGGTACAGAAGTCTCCTGCCAATGTAGGAGACGAATTCGATCGCCAGCCTGGGAAGATCCTACATGCTGCGGAACGGCCAAGCCAGAGTGCCACAACTATTGCGCCTGTGCTCTGGAGCCCAGAAGCCACAACCACTGAAGCATGCAGGCCCTAGAGCCCACACTCCGCAACAAGAGGAGTCACTTCCCTGAGAAACCTGGTCACCGCAAGTAGAGAGTAGCCCTGCTCACCACAGCTAGAGGAAGACCTCACAGCAGTGGAGACCCTGCACAGCCAGAAATAATTAAATAAATGCAGTTATTAATATTGAAGTGGCATTCAAATGACATAAAAAGTGTACCTACACAGTAACGATAAGGTAGTCATGCTCTGTCATGTGCATAAATAACATAGAATTAATATATTTAAGTCAGCACTATTAGATCTGCTGTGGAGGATTTCAACAGATCTTAATATTTATTAAGTTGATTAAAAAGAACATAGAGTATTGGAAGATAAGTGTTGAATTAATAGCTACAGGTAGGGCATTTTCCCCCATAAGATAAGTATTTCCAAGCATCCTCAAGATTACTATAATCTGTTTCAGACAATAGAAATTTTATAGGTCTAATTCTTTGACCATATATAATATAATAGATTAATAATTAAACTTTAAGCAAAACCAAAAACTCTAGTGTCTTAGAAATATAGAAAGTACTTGTACATATAATTACTGGTGTCAAATAGGAAATCTTCAATTTTAGACTATTTAGAAAATAAGGACATTGAGGCTATAGTATGTAAGATGCTGTGGTTTGAAGCTAAAACTACATTCAGGAGTGCCTGATGGCCTTTAATACCCTAGATTGCCCTGCTTTGACTGGAATTATTATTTATATACAAAGTGGATGGCAAACCAAAACTAAGGGATTGTGGAAGTTGATCTAGTATAAATTCAGGAATATTTTCAAATCACATTTACTTTGCTGCAGAACTCAAATTTGAAGAAACTAGTTTGGAAGATTATAGTGAGGTTCATGTTTTAGGATCTGAGTAAACATTGGAACACGAGCTAAAGAAAATTTTAATAGAGTAAGTAAACAGGAGATTTCTCATTCCAGTGCAAATTAGCAGGTTGAAATACAGTAAGTTCCCTACATATGATCCTGGAAGTTGTGAACTTTTCAAAGTTGTGAACATGCGTTCACATGTCCAGTCACATAAGTTGGTTCACATGTCTGGGGTACATTGTCACCTGCATACAACCCCTACAAAAGGTTGTGTTTTTGTGTATTTTACTGTACCATACTGTATACAGTGGGCTTCCCAGGGGGCTCTGTGGTAAAGAATCCGCCTGCCAATGCAGGAGCCACAAGAGACGCAGGTTTGATTCCTGGGTTGTGCAGGTCCCCTGGGGTAGGAAATGGCAACCCACTCAGTATTCTTGCCTGAGAAACCCCATGGACAGAGGAGCCTGGTGGGCTACAGTCCACGGGGTCACAAAGAGCCGGACACGACTGAGCATGGAGCACACATGCATGTATAGAGCGCAGTAGGACAGTATTCTTATTTTAAGCCCAGGATGTCCAGAAGCAAGCATAAAAGTAGCAGTGATGTGGCTGGTGCTGCTGTACTTTTCAAGATATTGTACTTAAGATTAAAAATGTTTTCTCTATTTCTGTGATTTTTTACGTAGTATTTCTGTGAGAAGTATTATACACCGATTACAGTAGAGTACCATATAGCCAATGGTGTTAGTTGGGTACCTAGACTAGCTTTGTTGGACTTGTGGACAAGCTAGACTTAGGAACCTGCTCTTGGAACAGAACCCATTTGTATGTAGGGGACTGACTGTACTCTTAATTTGTGTATGAAAGCATTTATTGTGAAGGTTAGCCTAGTTAAGTTTTAATGGGTAATTAATTTGGGGTTACTTCTGTTTTACAGTGTGTATATATTTTTTAATTTATAGTTTTAAAACAAGTTTACAGTTCAGTTTGAATATTCTGTGTGCCTATGGCAAAACTTACCCCAATTCCATTCCCTTCCTTCCTTGTTCTAACTTTAATATTTGAGTTATGTTTAGGCTCTTGGGTGTCACATAATATTGTTTTCTTCAAAACTTTTTAGAGTTGTGAATTTAAATTTTTAACTTCTACTTTGTTCTAACTATATGTTGTTTGCTCTTTAGAAGTATTATTTTTTCTATTCTTGCTGGAAAATTTCTCACTATTGACTAAAAAGGGATCAGTGATTTAGAGTTATGTATTTTTTTTCATTAAAAAATTCAGCATATAAAGCATGTCAATATCTATTATAAACACCCATTAGAAATCAATTTCATTAATTTAGTCCAAGATATATTGAGGTTATTTTAAAAATATGAATGGCTAAATTAAATGAAGTATGAAAAAGCCTGATTATATTATGGATAATTAATTTCACCTTGTGTACCTAGTTTTTTCTATATTTAAACATTTATTCCAGCAGCATTATTATAGATACATCCTAAATAAGCTTTCTGTTCACATCTTTAACCCTTTTTAGGACTTTTTAATCCTGATAGTCATATTTACCATGGTTTGACCATCTTATTTGTCCCAGATTATTTGTAGATATTCTGGCTTATGGTGATTGCTTTCACTTAAGTATCAATCAAAGGTGGGAAAGTGTAAGAGAAATAACATTGACAGTGAACAATGAGCAATAATTGAGGGGTAGGTAAGTGTCAGGCACTGTTCTGAGTGCTTCACTTGTGTTGTTCTTTAGCTCTCACAGTCTTTTCTTGGAGATCTGTTAGTATATCTGTTTTAGAAATGAGGAAACTCGGGCACAGAGAGTAATTTGTTTGTGGCCTAAGAGCTCTGAGGGACAGAACCAGATTTTGCATCCACTACCATATAATTCTAGCATCTGTACTTTGAACCACTAGGAGCAAGAGTTTCATTTTGATGTGGCCTAAGACCTTTATGACTGAATTATTAAGGCTTGAATAATATTAAAAGATAATTTATTAAATTTTCAAAGAGAAAAATAATATTGTTATTCATAGTCCAGATATATTAAATAACTCAAATATCTGTTCAAAACTTTAGTAAGATTCTTTTCTGTTTAGAAATTTTAGAAACTTAGAAATTTTCTCTTTTATATGAAATAGTACATAAGTTCCACAGTATATTGACTAAATGTTTTATTTCAATAACATTTAAAAAAAAAGAATTCTTGGCTTCATAATTTTTGCAGTTTGTTACTCATTTCATTTTATAAAACTCACAAAATACCAAAACTCTTGTGTTTCATTTTGCATGACTAGTGTGTGGAAAGGCCAGGATATAAACTAGGGACCATTTAGAATTATATAGGAAATTTTAGATGTTTGATAACATCCAGAAACAGGAAAGAAAGTGAAGTTGCTCAGTCGTGTCCAACTCTTTGCAACCCCGTGGACGGTAGCCTACCAGGCTCCTCTGTCCATGGAGTTTTTCAGGCAAGAGTACTGGAGTGGGTTGCCATTTCCTTCTCCAGGGGATGTTTCCGACCCAGGGATCGAACCTGCGCCTCCCGCACTGCGGGCAGACACTTAACTATCTGAGCACCTGGGAAGCCCAGAAACGGGAGCCAGCTGTCAACGGGTAGCTGTTCACTGTTCACAGAAGTGTGTGCTCTATTAGTTTCCAGGTGGCTTCATTATCGTATTTAATCCACTGACCTAGAGCTAGTGAGTGTAGAACTTAAAAGGAAAGGTTATTGTGAAAGACAACTTTTAATTTGTTGTTTGAAAGCCTCTCTTTATTAAAAGATTCTGGAAAGCATTATCTATGTCTATTTTTCTTGATGTGCCCATGAACATCATTTTAGCCACATAATTAAATTGTCAAATAGATTCATTAAGTTAGTTTTAGATAGAGGGGTTGACAGTAAACCTAAAAGGGAAAAGTAGAAGTTTAATTACCAGTGTTATTAAAATAATTATATCTCATATTTGTACTTGAAGCAATGTTTCATATTTGATGCCACCATATCTGATGTCATCATAATAGCTCTATGCAGTGGTTAGGAAACTGATATGATCTGCATTTCGCTAAAAAGGAAAATTATATTATGTAGAAATAAACTGACTTAATTAAAGACAAGTAGGTCTTTGGATGAAGAGGCAGAACTAGTCCTCAGAACAAGTTCCACTACCTTTTAGTGACCTTCCAAAGAAAATGGTTGCTGAATTCTTAATATTTTTAAATGATACATTTTATTTACATACTTATAAGTTATAATTCTGTTTCAAAGTAGGATAATTAATTCATTCTGTAATAAACTATGCAATAACTATAGATGATCTATAAATATGTTGTGGATATTCTTAGGAGAAACACATGTAATTTAAAATCACCTGTTATATGAAGAAAGTAATCAGTACCAAGGAAATAAAAGAGGAAAAATTTCAAAAAATGAATTTTGCAAATATAATTTTTGCATTTTTTGAAGCTATTGTTACCATGTGTCAAGTAGTATTCTCAAGATAAAGTTAATTATTATTAATTTATGAGGGACTCAGAGTGTTATCATCTATTTTTAATAGGATGTTTATTTTTGTGGACATGGATGGCATAATTGGGAAGAGATAATAATAAACCCCTTACAGCAATCATGCAGACTAGAGATATTTATATGGTCCAGAAAATAATCTTTCATGCTATGCAAGCACAGATTTGTGCCTTATTTTGACCTATTCATTTGTTAATTTCTACTCTTTGCTAATCGGGTCCTTGAGAAGTAGCCCTTTGGCTTTCAGTACATCATAAACAAAAGGGGCTTCCCCAGTGGCACAGCAGTAAAGAATCTGCCTGCAATGCAGGAGACTCGGGTTCAATCCCTGAGTCAGGAAGATCCTCTAGAGAAGGAAATGGCAACCCACTCCAGTATGCTTGCCTGGAAACCCATGGACAGAGGAGCCTGATGGGCTGCAGTCCATGGGGTCCCCAAAAGAGTTGGACATGGCTTAGCAACTAAATAGCAACTATATAGGAACTAAATAGAAGGTGGCAGTGAAAATTTTTTGAAGAGAAATTGTACCAGCAGGGACTGGAATGGATCAATACACATATTTTTACAGTAACTAAGAATTTGTCCAAGAATCCCTTGCTTTCTTATCACCAGCTCAATTATAATAGTCATTACTCCTGAACTTGGCAATGTGTGCTAAGTTAGAGGGACTGTACTGTACTCCCATCCCTTTTGCCTTTGAACATTTTAAAATCTTTTAAACATTCATCTGATACATACTTCTTCTCATAATAGTTTTCAAAATTTTAGAAGCCTCCTTAAGTGTGGCTGTTGGTATTTTCCCATTATGTGTATTCCAAACGGTGGACTTAGGTATAGTCCCAGGTAAAGCAGCCTGGTAAAATCCACTTTAGGTTTGCTGCGTCGGATCCTGGTTTGCAGTCCCTCCACATTCGCCTCTACTGCTCCAGAACAGTCTCTTCTGTCCTGGAGACCCCCCACCTCCGGCACACAGCCCCTTCCCCACAGTGCTGTGACTCTCTCGTACCTGAAACGGTGCTGCTGCGGTCACAGGGCCAGCGCTCTCAAGAGCCTTCGGAGTTCTAATCCAGGGAACTCAGTCGGTCACTTGGACGTAACTGTTTCACATATGGAGAAACTGAGGCTTAGAGAGATGAAGTAGGTAAGATGAGCAAGGGCAGGTGTTCTCCTTTGGTTCGCAAGAAGAGAAATAAAATGTTCCAGTGACAATAATGTCACAGGAAAAATTCTGTTCTCTTGCCACTTCTTTCCTCTTCTTCTGCCAATGATTAAAGTGGAGCAGAGTGTTGAATTTTGGCCAAGCAAGACTTACATTTTATAAATTAAAGGAAAGCAAAAATCAGCAAGTGGGGCTACATTAAACTAAAAAGCCTCTGCACAGAAAAAGAAACAATCCAGAAAATGAGAAGGCAGCCTACAAAATGGGTGGAAATATTAAGGAGTTAATTTTTTAAATATATGAGGAATGGGTACAACTCTAATAGCAGAAAACCAAACAATCCAGTTAAAAGTGGGCAGAAGATTTGAAGAGATATTTTTCCAAAGAAGACATGCAAGTCCAGCACTAGTACTCAGAAAGGTGCTCAGTACCACTGATCGTCAGCAGAATGTCAACCAGAACACAACGGGTGTTACCTGCTGCCTGTTAGAATGGCTGTTGTCAAAAAGACAGGAGCGAACAGGTGCTCACAAAGGTTTAGAGAAAAGGGAACCTTTTACACCAATGTAAACTGGGGTAGCCAAAACAGTAAACAGTATGTGGAGTTCTTAAGAAGTTATAAATGGGATTGACATATGATTTAGCAATTCCACTTCTGGGCATTTATCCAAAAGACATGAAAAGACTAACTAATGCACCTTCATGTTCATCACAAAATTATGTGCAGTAGTCAAGACATGGAAGCAACTAACTTGTTCATCAATAGTTGAATGGATAAAGAAAATGTGATATACGCACATGTGAACATGGATGGGCCTTGAAGTCATTCAGTTCAGTTCAGTTCAGTCGCTCAGTCGTGTCCGACTCTGTGACCCCATGAATCGCAGCACGCCAGGCCTCCCTGTGTTGAAGTCATTAGCCTGAGTCAAATAGGTCAGAGAGGGAAAGACAGATAGTGTATGATCTCACTTATATATAGAATCAAAAACATTGAGCTCCTGGAAACAGAGTCAAACGGTGGTTGCCAGGGCCTAGGGGCAGGGGACATGGGGAGGTGGTAGTCAAAAGGTACACGATTCAGTTCTGAGTTGAATAAGTTCTGGGGATTGAATGTACAGCAGGGTGACTAGAGCTGATGATGCTGTATTGTATGCTTGAAGGTTGCTATGAGAGTCGACCTTTAATGCTCTCACCATAACAAGAATTTGCTAATTATGTGAGACAAAGGATTTGTTAACTCACCTTATTGTGGTAAACATTTTGCAAGATATGCTTATATAAAATCATCACATTGTACACCTTAAACTTATACAATGTTGTATGTCTATTATATCCTAATAAAGTCACAAAAAGAATCAAGTTAAATTAAAACAAGAAACACATTATGGAAAAAGCAGAGAGGCATATTCACCATAAAGCCAGTGAAGCTTTAACTCCAAGATCCCTGATGCATGGGCCCCTTCCTACTGTTGTGCTCAAAGAGGCAGATGTTTTGTAAATTTTCTAAAAGTAAAGTGTTTTATCTGCAGGACTCTTATGATCTCTTTCCATTTCCATCAAACTGTAAATTGTAAGAAAGTTTCCTACAACTTTCTTACAATTTAACTTATTGATTTGACAACAAATACTAACATCAATGGTGCTAATGGTAAAGAATCCGCCTGCCAATACAGGAGACATAGATGCCAATTCAATCCCTGGATTGGGAAGATCCCCTGGAGTAGGAAATGGCAACCCACTCCAGTGTTCTTGCCTGGAAGATTCCAGGGGCAGAGGAGCCCGGCGGGCTACATGGAGTCTCAAAGCGGTGGATATGACTGAGCACACTTGGCATCAGCACTGACGTAAATAAAACAGCGTAAAACTCACAATATCACACAAAATAAACCATCAGTTACGAGCTGGCTGAGTGTTGTCATAAAGCATGTAAGATTAACTTGCACAAGAGAATGGAAATGTTCTGACCTCCTATAGCAAGGGCATGAAAGAAACTTCTTTCCCAAACTTAAGCTTACAGGACATAAAAGAGGTGTGAGGCTGAATATTTTTTTTCAAAACTATTAATAATAAAGAGTACATTTCAATCTGCTTTGCTAAAGAATGAAAACCTTTTTGACTATAGACATTTATATGTAAAAAATTATTTTCATATGAAGAGGTGATCAGATTATGCAGCATAGACATGTAGGAAAAGATATTGGAGAAGGTATTAAGCAGTTAGTTACTAAAAACATTCTTTTTGCCATAGTCTGTGATATTGGTGATATTTTTCAGCTTTGTAAAATTATGATTTGTTTTTTTTCTTATTAACTTTCATATCAGAGTTTATATTTTTAGTTTTGTATTATTTTCCTTAGCAAAGTTTCTGCAAATTATATTAGCTTCAGGCCTCACCAAACCTGGATCTGCTCTACTTCTAATTAATGATTCTAACACTTGATTTTTAATGTTAAAATAGTTGTAGAAGTTTTTAAAGCCCCAGTTCCTTCTCTTCTTTGAGAACAATAAGAAATAATGAATAATGCCTGTCCAGATATCCTATAGGGTTATAGGTTTCTCAAACAAAGAAAGGAAATGGGGAGAGGGGGACATAATGGGGAGATGGACAGGAGGAGAGAGAGGAGGAGGAGAGACAGAGGAGCAGAGGAGAGAGGAGGAATATATGAAAATGTATTTTAAGCTGCAAAGCAACATCCATGAGTCAAATACAAAGTGATCTCTGAACTCTTGCCATAGCATGTTATCTACTCCTCTCTCAGCAAATTGCTCATCATCTTACTGTTTCCTGATGATTTGGGATTGCCATTTTCAACATACTCAAGTGTGTAGACTGACTCTTCCTTTATAGTGTCCATTAATCTTCAAAGCTTGAGGGGAAAAAAAAATCCCAGATTTAATTCCCTGTTTTGTTTTTTGTTGTTGTTTGTTTGTTTGTTTTAGGTTTTGATGCAGCTGAAAACAATTTCTAAGTGATACTGAATTTGGGAAGGTGTTTAGGACTTCTGAGTACTCCTATTAAATCTCCTTCTTTTAGGCAAATTTTTCTTATTACTTCCTCTACTGGAACATTCACAGCACCTCGTCTGTCTTCTGAGGAACAGCGGGGGATAGTTTGACAAAACTTTGTGTCACAGAGTTACTAGCTTTCTGCTTCCAGTGTGTGCGCCTTCCCTGCTCAGAGCGCCGCCTCCTCCAGTAATCCAGTTCTACATTTTAGGCACAGAACTCCATTTCCTGGTACCAAACTCTATGTAAGTCAAGGTTCCTAGTCTTAGCAGAACTGTAGGTGGTTTAAGCAGAAAGAGATTTATTAAAAGCTATTAGGTGGCTCCCAGAATTTTGCGACCACGACGTTTGGGTGCTTCTCAATCAAAACCCAGCCGCAGAGTGGGCTAGGGAGCCACTGCTGCCTCGGGCAGGCAGCAGGCATGCGCGCGGGCCCATCTCCGTGGTCCTGGAAGCACCACTCGGCTCCACCAGCCTTCCCAGAGACACCAGCTCCTGCATGCTGCCGCCTCTCACTGCCCATTTCTCATCCAAGTCCTGGCCAGACAGCTCTGCCGGCCAGGAGCCTTGGCCACATGCCTGCACCCTAGCTGCAAGAACACTGAAAAATGTTGGAGTTAGGATGGGTGAGGGTGAGCCCAGCTGCAGAATCATCCAGAGCTTCCTGCTTCCTTACAAATTCATTGTGAGACTTTAGGCAAGGTACTTAACCTCTCTAATCCATCTTCCTAATAACTAGCATGAGGATTTGGGACTCCATAAATTCCAAAAGTCCTTACAGTAATAGAAAACTCTGTCTGTGTTAGTTGGAATTCTGGCATCTAGTGATGCAGTCCTTACATGAACCTAACTGTGGGAACAGCAGGGGTGAAGCTGACTTCAGGGATGCCTGGCTCATCTGACCACGTGCGGTCTCCCCGCTCTGCTTTCTGGATGTTGGCTGTAGAAACTAGCTTCTCTGTGAAACTGAAGAGGCAGCCCCTGACAGCTCCAAAGCTCACATGCCTAAAGCTCTCAGATTCTAGAGGAAAAGAATGCCATGGCTCCTTCTCAGAATCCATAAGATCTGGAAGAAGGACCCTCATTAATCAGGCTTGGTTTGCATGCCTGCTCTTGGTTTGTGTGACCAGATGGTAGAGTCTAACCAGAGAAAGGGTGTCACACAGGCGTGGCTACCTGGGAATTGTGAGGCAGTCAGCCACCCCACCTGTGAGCAATACAGCTCTAAGATCTAGGGCGCCTCAGTATGTGATGTGGGCTTTACTCATTCGGCTGCAGGCTTTTATTTTTGTGAATCCCAGTGTTGTATGGGGTTTGGTGGGAGATACAAACACTACTTAGGACTGAGCGCCTGCATTCAGGGAGCTTACAATTTAGAGGTAGAAGCAGTTAGTCATAGAAGTGCTAATGATCTGAAATCCTAAAGCATATGAATATAGAATTGAAAGCATGAATTGATTTAACAGTTTTTGTTGGGCATTTTGTCCCAAATCATATCCCCAAACCACATTTGGCTTGAAACATCATTGATAAATATTAAAACTGACATTTATTTCTTTGAATTTTTGGCCTTGATCTTTTTTTCTTGGATGTTGAGTGTGTTGGCATATAGACAGAATTTTCCTTTATAAACTTATATTATTGTACTGAAACATATCTTGTATTTAGCAATAAAGAGGACAATATGACCCTTTGGTCATATACTTCATGTGCATGAAAGTGGAAGTCGCTCAGTTGTGTCCGACTCTTTGCGATCCTGTGGACTATACAGTCCATTGAATTCTCCAGGCCAGAATACTAGAGTGGGTAGCCTGTCCCTTCTCCAGTGGATCTTCCTGACCTAGGAATTGAACCAGGGCCTCCTGCATTGCAAGTGGATCCTTTACTTGCTGAGCTACTTGAAGTGAAAGAAAGTGAAAGTCGCTCAGTCCAGTCTGACTTTTTGTGACCTCATGGACTGTAGCCTGCCAGGTTCATCTGTTCATAGAATTCTCCAGGCCAGTATACTGGAGTGGGTAACCGTTCCCTTCTCCAGGGGATCTTCTGAACCAAGGTCTCCCATGTTGCAGGTGGATTCTTTAACATCTGAGCCACCAGGGAAGCCCATGTACATATCTTATGTAACCTGGAAAGAAAAAATCCATTTTCTCCTTAGAATCAAGAAATAGATGCTTATCTTAAAATTTATCTGGAATTCAGATAGCATTTTATGTATGAAGTTATATTGTATTGACAATTAGATTGTTGAAAATTTTTTAAAAGCTTCAGCTGATCAAAGTGTCAGCCTTTGGTTCATCATACAAAGCAACTTCTTGGTTTTGTAATCTGAAGCACATGCATATTAAGTAGAGAAAACTAATTACAGTAAATCCTGGTAATAATCTGATGTTTCAAGAATGTCACATTGTTATTTCCGAATTTATGTGTAACACTGTTACATAAGGGTCTTATTTTTAAATTATTTTAGTCTTGTTGGCCTCTGCTTCTTTGATGATTAAATTAGTGATGATTAAACTAATGATTTAATCTGATGATTAAACTATTGACTTAATTAGACTTTATTTAATTAAATTTTCTGCTTAAGTCATGTTAAAGCTTTTGAGTGCATTTAAATTTTTTTACGCTTTTATTTATTTTACTTCCTAAACTAACAATTCTCAAAAGGCTACAAAAAAGTAGAGATAAATGTATAGTGTAACCCACATATTAGTCACCCAGCTTCATTAATTCTCAATATATGGTAAGTTTTGTTTATTAAATACTTCCACATAATTCTGGTGTTTTGTTTATTAAATACTTCCACATAATTCTGGTCTGGATTGTTCTGAAGCAAATCTTAGTCATTAAAACATTCTGTCTGTGTTATTAATAGGATGTAACTGTAAATTATAAGACATTATTTTTTAGTTTTTATAAACAAAATAACATTATCATATCTTAAGATATCACTTCTTTAATTCATCAAATTACCCAGTCAAAATATTTGCAATTTTTTTGAAAAATCAATGAACACTAATTGAGTTAATTTACATAAGATAATGTCACTACATATAAGTATGCAATTTGATGACTTTTGAAAAATGTGTGGGCTCATACAGTTATTGTCACAATCAAGATATATAGCACATTTCTATCACTCCATAATTTTTCCCCATGCATTTTTACTGGCTGAGGTATATGATAGGTGCATGTTTAATTTTTAAGGAATAGTTATGGAGTTTTCCAAAGTGATCATATCATCTTACTGTCCTGCCAGCAGTATATGAGAGTTTCAGCTGCACCAACAATTCAACCACTGAAGTGGTTGAATGTGTTTTTTGCCCTTCTCCTTGTGGACAATCCATATAGATGTAGTTAGTGGTTTATACATAACTTGTTTAATTATTTTTCTTGGAATTTTTACTGCAATAGGCAATAACCAATTTACATACCTCAGGGATGATAGAAGGTCACTTCTTGTCTTCAGAAGTAGGACATATCCATCCTAATAAGTGGAATGCTGTGCAGTGCTTAGTTGCTCCGTTGTGTCCGATTCTTTGCGACCCTATGGACAGCAGCCCACCAGGCTCCTCTATCTTGGGGATTCTCCAGGCAAGAACACTGGAGTGGGTTTACATGCCCTCCTCAATAAGTAGAATATAATTGTCTAGACGACTACTAAAGTCATTTTAATGACTTTCTTAAAATGTGTGTCCTTTTTTCATTGTAGAGTAAGTGACTCTTTAAAAAATTAAATGCAAATCCTTAACATTACAGGGATTCAATCCACAACCATTAATGAATGCCTGTGCTATACAGAGAATTGTTGTCTTAGGGCCGAGAAAATTCAAATCTTGGCATTATAATCTAGCTAAGGAATGTATTTGGAGAAATGAAATGTGTCCTTATGTAGCAAAACAAAACAAAAATAAGAGAGTAGGGGTATAGGATGTTATGCAAACACATAGCAGGAACACCCAGCCCAGTTTAAGGTCCCAGAGCAGTGGAAACTTAACTGAGAATTGAAAGGTTAGTGATACTCAGCCTTGTGAAAACAAATTCTGGTCAGAGGACACGCACACAAGCTTAGAAGTAAAAGAGAGGGTGGCAAAACCACCAGAACAACAGCCCAGAGATGAGGTCCTCTGAGGGAGAGGTTTAGGAAGCTGATGCCGGAAGAGGTTAACCTGGGAGAAGATTAGCAGGACTGAGAGGAGGGGGCTGGTCACAGAGCTTTAGGAGCTGAATTCACAAGGATTACTGATTAACTGGATTTGAGGAGCAAGGGAGAGACGGGACATCAAGGGTCATTTTAGAATCTGGCTTGGAGCACTGGGTAGATGGTACCACTTATGGAGAAAGAAAACGGGGCCAGAGGAGGGTTTGTGCTCCTGAAGAGACGCAGATTGAGGATACAGCAGTATATCGACACTAATTTCATACCAACAGGCAAAAACAGGATCCTTCCAAAGAGGCTCAGAAGCATCTGCCAGAGGAAGGAAGAAAAACTAGGACAGAATACTTTTTAAAATTCTAAGGGAGAAAATATTCCAAAAAGGATAGTGTGGTCATGGTGTCAAATGCGACAAAGAGGTAAATTAAGTTAAAAACAAAAAACCTTCCCATAGGATTTTGTGGTAAGATGTAGCTGGTAACCTTGGCAAAAGCACTTTCAGTGGTGGCCAGGGCAAATCCAGATACAGTGAGTTGAGGAATAGGAGATAAGGAATTGGGACTGTGGATGTAGACAGCTCTTTTAAGAAGAATTTTGGTGAAAGGAGGGACAAAGATAAGGCAGAAGCAGCTCGGGAAGATGCCAGGGTGAGGGACAGTTTGTTTAAACATGAATGTTTTATCTAGTACAGCGGAAATGAGTGTGTGAAACAATGATGATGGGAAATAGAGGAGAGAGAAAGGTTGGAGATACTGAAGGGAACGGGGTGCAGTCAATAGCGGGGCCTCTGAGAAGTAGAAATGGGATCCATGGTGCTGGATAAGAAGCCCTCTTAACTGTGGGAGGGAGACAACAGCTTCAGTGTCAGCTAGGAATGCTTTCCCTTGCAAATAACAGAAAACCCACTACTAAGAGTGCCTCACACTTGCAGAGGTTTATTTTTCTCAGGTGACAGTGTTTCTCTCAAGGAAGCAAGCGCTGGCGTGGCTTCTGCACTCAGGGACGGGGTGCACCTCGGTGAGGTCCACTGAGGGGGTGGACCTCCCTGAGTTCCCCTTTCCCTCTCAGGCCACGAGCAAGGCGGGAGGAAGGGGAAGGCTGGCTCCGCTTGGTCCTCTGATCAGGACAGTGCTTCCAGAGGCCTCCAGGATCCCTCTGCTTACATCTCATTGGCCAGTGCTAGGCCACATGACCATGCATCACTCCAGGAGAGGCTGGGAAAGCTTTCCTCCTCTCCAGTAGAAGAAATCACAGACTTGATATGGCAGCTGGATCAGCCAGATGGCAGCGTCTACCACAGAGCATGCAGGCGAAGGCCTTCCCATCGATACTTCTGTTTTCTTTGAACTTGGAAATGAGATCATCTGCTCAAAGAGTAATGGAACTTTTAAGAATGATAACAATCTAAATACTGCCTTTGGAGCTTTGGAGAAATTGAGGACTGATAATTTTTAGCACCAGTGAGGTCCGGTTGAGATTAGAGACCCTGAATTGGAAGCGCACAACTCGGGGACATCAGGAAGTTGTTCTTCCCTGTGTATCCCGCTTTTAATGCATAGGAAATGATCGCCCTATTTAATGATTTGTATTCTGAATTCAGTTTATATGAAATTCATATATCTTTTAAAATTTATACTGTATACATCATTACCTCCTTGTTTTAGGTATGTCTATTATAGATTTACATATCATTGTTGTAGGAGATTAATAGTATATACATTTCTGTGGAATTTTTTCCATAGCTTTTAATTTTGATAGTTTTCACATCTGTAGATAAATGTAAAGACTAGTAGAGTGAATACCTTTGCCATCCTGTAACATTCTGTAATTAACACTTTCCCTCATATCCTGTCTCCTTTCTGTTTTTTTTTTTTTTAATGTCTTTCTCTTTCTCTCTACACACATAGGTACACACACAGACACTTACTTTTTTCCCTGAATTATTGAAACTTTAAATTTTAGGCACTGTGACACTTCAGCCCTACACATGTCAGCCCGCAGCTCTGGGACAATCTCCTACTAACTACAGCAGTGTAACTGCACCCTAGAGAATTAACATCAATATCATGTCTAATCTTCAGTATGTATTTACACTTCCCAGTTCTTCTTAAAGTGTCTTTCAACCTAAATAGACTAAAGGAAGATACTTGAAAGCTGTATCTACTTTGAACATTACTTTAACAGTTTTTGAAGTGTCTTTTAGTAGCAGGCTTAATGTTGCAATTTTGTTGCCATTTGTCAGAGCTTTTCCATAGTCTTCCTAGGCTTTTTTTAGATGCACACATCAATTTACAGTATCTTATATACGTGTATATATCTAAAACTTATAGGAATATATTTCCAACATACTTTAGCAGTATCCTCCTATTTCCCAATTTAATGATCAGCCTTTCCATCTTCCATCTGTTGCTATGGGTGAGTATTGTGTGTTATCAGCATCATCACATAAATTATCAGCTTTATATCTTCAATAAGCTAATTAAAGTATACATTTCAGTATATATTATAAACTGCTGTTTTCATTGTTTAGATGGTAAATTGTGACTTAATGTTTGTCCAAGTGAATAAAGTAGCTATTTTGTGGTTTCATTAGAACTTCCCATAAAACCTAATCTAGTGATTGAGAGGAAAGCATGTCATATAGAAAATCAATTTACTCTAGGTAAAATTGAAAATACTAGTGATTAATGTGTCCTGGATAAAGGATACTCTAGGAAAAAAACTGGGTTTCCCTAATATATTAATTATATATTAATATATATATAATCATATTGTTAATAATATCAATAATATTGATAATTATTATAATAATATTATTATATTATTATATTTAATATGTTAAATATGTATATATTTACACATATATGTATTTATATTTATATATACATATATATAATATATGAATATAAAAATACATAATATATAAACATAAATATAAATGCATATAATAAATATAATAAATAATATATAAATATAAATATATAAATAAATAAATTTTAAATAAAATATAAAAATTATATATATTGTGTATTTATATATATTATATATGCTACATATATATTATATATTTAATATAATACAATATAATATTAATATTCTATTAATATAATAAAATAATAATATATTAATATATATTAAATATATATATTATAATCCTAAATATAATACAAACACAATTCCTTATCAAGGAACTGGAATTCTAAAACAACATTGAAATGCACATGTAAATAAAAGACTTGATAAGGAAACGACGTCCGTACATTGAGGCTGTCTGCCAAATGCATAGGTAGGATTGGGGATATTTAAAAAGGAACATGTTCCTTGACTTAGATTGTCTCCTTTTAATTTTAAAACTTTGTCCCATTTTCTCCAGTTTCTTTGCCATGTCTCCTTTCTCCCTGACTGTTAATGCTGGGGAATCCCAAGTTATGCACCGCGGCCCTCCCCTCTTCTCTAGCTATGTTCCACCCCTAAGTGAGGGATTCTTAACCTAGAGTCCACAGGCCTGGTCTCTGTGATCTTGAAAGGGAAACATTTCTTTATTTTCATGAGCCTCTAGATGAACTCTGCATTTCCTGAAATCGTGAACATAGACAACCAAACCACGGCAATATCAGGTAGATCTGTGAGTTTTTTTGCTAATAAAAAATTGCAGATATTTCCATCTCATTATAGTTGTTACAGATATCTTGAAATATTTATGCGTATGACTTCTTTGAAGTGACTGTGATTATTTTGCTCACTGTTAGATCTCATTATTTAGTGTGTCGATTAAAATATTAGTTTACTACTGTGTAACTTTTAAGATGTTTTGATGACTTGTTTTATTATAATTGGCTTTCTTTATATCAATTATATATACCAAAACATATTTAAGATGTATTTTATTTTGTGCATTTAAAATGTCATTCAGGGAAGGAGTCTGTGGGTTTTTAACAAATTTTCAAAAGGGTTCATACACAAAAACCTTAAAGAGTCCATACCCTAAATGTCGCTAATGTCACAGCTTTAAATATTATTGAAAGTTCATGCTTCTCAATTTATATTTCTTGCCACAACCTCCCTTTTTAGCTGCTAAACTCAAATCTCGACTGGTTCGCAACATTTCCTCTTGTATGTTTTAATTAGTGCCTCCACCCTACCCTGTGAAAAACTCAGCTCCAGGAGCTCACTCTAGACCTGCCTCTCACAGTACCCTGCTCAGTAAAGGGCAGCTCCATTTTTCTGGGTGCTCAAGCCCCAACCACAGAGTCACCCCTCACGCCCCTCTTTCATGAGCCGTGTCTGATTTAGTGGCAGTTTGGCTGACGTGTCATCTAAGGCGTGCAGGCCTAACCACTTCTCACCAGTTCCACACTGCCCATCCTGGTCCCAGCTATCACCTCCTCTTGCCTAGATCTTTGCAGCAGTGTCCCAGCAGCACTTCTTCCACCACGGAGTACCTGCCCCCAGCATGGACACGTGTGCACGCACTCACAATTATCAAAACAGCAGCCAGACGATCCTGCTACAACGTATTTAATCAGATGGCGCTGCTCTCCCCTTTGGAATTCTCCAGTGGCTGCCCTACTCAAAGTCAAAGTCAAAGTCTTCACAGTGGTCCATGAGACCCACAGAATTTTGCCCCTGCCTAACACTGTGATCTGGGCTTCCCTGGCGGCTCAGATGGGAAAGAATCTGCCTCCAATGCAAGAGACCTGGGTTCGATCCCTGGGCTGGGAAGATCCCCTGGAGAAGGGAATGGCAACCCACTCCTGTATTCCTGCCTGGAGAATCGCATGGACAGAGGAGCGTGGTGGGCACAGTCTATGGGGTCACAGAGTCAGACGTGACTGAGCTGCTAACACTTTAGCTTCACTTAACACTGTGGCCAGGTCTTCTCATCCCTCACACACACCAAAGGTGCTTCCCCTCGCGCATTTGGCGTTTCTGCTGTCGTCTCTGCCTGCAGAGTCTCTTTATCTGGATGGCTTTTTCCTTTACGGATAAAATAGCAGTCCCTTCTACCACATTCCTCATCACCTTTTCCACGCTTTACTCTTCCCCATGGCACTGTCACTCTCTGATGCAGTAATTACAAACTGGTTGCTTTTTTGTACCTTTCTCTCACTGCCGTATCCTCAGTGACTAGAACAATGCCTGGCCCTGAAGGTACTCAGTAAATATTTGTTGAATAAATAATTTCTTCTGCTTCACAGAGATTTTTTCACTATCTCTCGGAGATGAAGACTATGAAGTTTTTAAAATAAAATATTCAGAAACACTGTTTTAAATCAAACACACTTAAACACACTAGTACAAGTTGAGTAGTAATGTTTTACTCAACTTTATATTATAGAATTTTCATACAAAAGATTTGTTTATTCGCACCAACTATTTTTCTAATGATTAAAACTGTGATATAGGACCTCATCTGGGGTCTTATTAAGAAAAGTCTTAGAAATGTGAGTAATTTAAATTGACACACAAAATTAAAGGAAAATACATGGCTACATTCAGCCCATTGCTATTTTAGAAATCTAGGCTGCTCGCAGAATTATGTCTCAAGGGAAAATTTGTAATGAAATCTTGTTCATTCTGAATTTTTATGTGAACATAAAAAACAATTTTTTATTGTGGCTTATTAGTATTTACATTATAATTGCAGCAGGAAGCATTAATGATCACTTGTGATATTCCCTGTGCTTTCTTTGATTCCAACCTGTTCAAGCTAAAGCAAAACAGATAATTAGGTTATGTAACTCTATGATCTCTTCCAAGTCTAATATTCTGTGATTAAATGATGTCAATGAGTAATAAGCTGTTGGAGAAATAGGATTATACCTGTTTGGGAAGAAGTGCTATACCATTCTTTTTGTTCACTCTTACTCGTTTTCTTTGAAATAACAAGTACTAAAGTATAGTATATATAGGTTATATATACTATATATATATATACTTTATATATATATATATAAAGTAAAGTATATAAAGGTTCTTTACTTGAAGTTTTCAAAAAGTCCCTATCAGTGCTACATCCAAGGCCACCCAATTCTTACCATATCCTGTGCTAAACTCCAATCTAAATCACTGTCCTCTCTTGCCAGGACTGTTTTAAAAGACTTCTAGCTTGCTAGAGTCGTCTTCTTTGCAGCCCTGCACCTTTTCTCTACATAGGCTCCAGAATGAGCTTACCAGCAATGGTTTCCCACGACCATTAGAGCAGAAAACAAACTTGTGTGGCCGAGGTTCCTTCCTGCCCTGTGGCCTGCTGATCTCCCTGACCTCACCTCCAGTGTCTCAGCCTCACTCCCTGATTTCTTTCTGCTCCTTGAACACGCCAAGCCCAGGTCCCACGTTCTCCCTGCTCAGTCCTGACATCCTCTCCTGATTTAGGTGTCAGATGGGCCTCTCCAGAGAGGCTGTCTTCATCATACAACTGAAGTAACACCTCCTCTATCACTCCTATCCTGTACTCCTACTACTTTTTGTCATAAAACTTACCACTATCTGCAATTACATTACTGATTTGTCATGTCTTTACCTTTTCTCAGAGGACAAGTGATTGTTATCGGTCACGATTGTTATCGTTCACCACCACCTCCCCAGCACCAATGGTCATGCCAGGCTCACAGCAGATGCTCAGCACATTTATGTTCAATGATGGGTGAATGAACTAGGTGCAGATGACAGCAAATACTAACTGGGAGAGTATGTCACTCAGATCTCACTGGAAGGGAACCAAGTAGATACCTGCAAATACTTTCCCTCATTTATCATGGTTTGAATGTGTAATTCTAAGCCCTTCTTCTTTAATGTGATGACAGATGAAATAATTCCACATAATTAATTATCCTGATGCAGGTTAGCAAAAAGTTTTTAAGGTGAGAATCAAAAGTCTAGGGAAAAAAGCTTATAAATTTGAGTGTTAAACAGAGAACTGAGAGAATAAACTTTAGAAATAAACAATGTATTTTAAAGACCAACAATTTAGTAAAATTTGTAATGATCTTTGGTGGTGGTAGTGGTTTATTCACTAAGTCCTGTCCAACTCTTGTGATCCAATGGACTGTAGCCTGCCAGGCTCCTCTGTCCATGGGGATTCTCCAGGAGAGAATACTGGAGTGGGTTGCCATTTCCTTCTCCACAGGATCTTCCTGACCCAGGAACTGAACCCAGGTCTCCTGCATTGCAGGCAGACTCTTCACCAACTGAGCTATGAGGGAAGTTCTCATAGCTAAAGTAATGATCTTTACAGTGTAGTTTCTAGAATGAGCAATGAAAAAAAGACTATGCCATCTTATCATTTTTAATTTTTTCCTCTTCTACTTTTTTTTGAGATATAATTGACATACAGCAGTATGTAAGTTTAAGGTGTACAACATACAACTTAATTATTTGACTTATGTGCATCATAAAATGATTACTACAATAAGCTTAATGGATATCTTCTCATACAAATACAAAATTAAAGAAATTGAAAAATACTTTCCCTTTGATGAGAATTCTTAGGATTTACTCTTTTAACAACTTTCATATTTACATACAATAGTGTTAATTCTATTTATTATACTGTACATTACATCTCTGTATTTATTTATTTCATAACTAGAAGTTTGTACCTTTCTGATTATGACAAATCTGATCTCTTTTTCTATGACTCTGTCTATTTTTGAAGTATAATTGAGCTACAACCCTGTTAGTTCCTATTATACAACACAATGATTTGATATTTCTATACATTTGAAAATGATCACTAACATAAGTCTAGTCAACATACAGAGATGTTGTATATTTATATTCCCTGCACTGTACACTTCATAGCATGACAATACATTTCATATATTTTACAAGTGGAAGTCTATAGCTCTTATGTTGGTGCCATGTTATTTTAGATACAGAGAAAAAAATGAATTGGCATGGTGCACACACGATGTCATTCTTACATGCAAATCTTTCCTAATCGTCAGTACCAAAACATGTATAGACCATACTGGGTTGTCTATATTTTTGGTTGTTGACAATACCTTAACATATTAATTTGACATTTTTACTTTTCTCCATTTCTTTTTATTTTATTTATAAACAGTCATGAAACCCCACAGGCCTGGATAACAGCAGTCTGCAGTGGGGACCTACTGTCGGGAGTTTAAGCAGAGTTCAGTAACTATGGAGTATCTCACTAATGGGGAAGAGGAAGACTAACCCTTGGTTGACCTTTGTTTCACATTAAAATGACCGGAGTTTGACACCAAAATGACAGCTGGTCAAAACAGCTTGAGATTTCAAAGTGCTTCAGGATATATAAATATTTTGACTGATCTCATAAGCGTGTTGGAAAACACTCTAAGAAAGGTCCTTGGTTTAATAGTTGGCTATGTTGTCCCCTTTTGTTTGGAGGAAAGTATCACCCTCCTCTTCAGAAAAAGTTTTATCTTCTGGATTTAGAGGAAGTAGAATAATTAGAATCATGTAGTTGACCTCAACAGAACCAAGACTGGAGATTAATACTGTGAATGTAAATTACTGTTTCATGCACAAACCTAGCCTCAGATTCCTGTCGATTGATAATAAGATAGTTTGCGCTTCAAATCAACTTTATATAATGAGATGTCAGTAGCAATAGTGTGTAGAACGTTCATCACTAAAGTTTATTTTAGCTGTTTATTTTTCTACAACAGATGTATATCATGAACAGATCAACTCTAGTCTTGTAGTATTCCTAAGGGCACACCTACTCTCAAACCCCTTCTTTTACGATTGTCTTGACTTTTAAAAAATCTCCTTAAAGCTACTGTTTACTGTAAATGTGATATAATAGCTATGTGGGGCCTTCCGTGCAGTTTTCTGTGGGCAAGGAAACTTGGGGGTGACAGTGGGAGAATAGGAAGCAAGAATGATAAACAAGAGTCAAAATGATGTGTTTGTTATTGGACAGAATAGACTAATATTATCAGCAGTACAGAGTTCAGGCAGAAGCTTTCCCATGAAGTTTGTAACATTTCTAAAAGAGGGATTAGCATCAATTAATGAAGAATCAGTTCAGCAAAGTGGAGTCTGACCAGGGTCATACCATCAGGGTGTGGGTGCAGAGCGGAGGGCAGAGAGCAGCAATGCTTGTCTCCACAAGGCAGTGAGCGAAAGAGAGGGAGGTGGTGTGCATGGCATAGGCTGAGATGAGTGATTTTATTTCTATGTTTACTTTAAATTCTTAAAAAATGCGCAAGTTACCGAGTTCAAACAATACAACAGAAAATAGAATGAGAATCAAGTTAGCTTTCCACCTTAAATCCAAGTCCTTAGTTCCACTCCAGAAGGTTAAAACTTTCTTGTAAACCTTGTATATGTGGACAAGAATTTATTTACAGCTGCTTTTTAAAAATCAAGCAATAGTGTTATATACAGCATCTCCATTTTTCATACAGTTACAGTGCAGGTCATACTAAACATTGATTTCTTTTTTTAACCCAATAGATTATAGTTTCCCTCCTCCTTATGTCCTCAATTCCTTGTCATGACCACATTATATTTTATCCTATGAATGTGACAGTCCCTTATGATGGACATTTAAGTTGTTTGCAGTCCTTTGGCCCTATAAACAGTGCTTCAGTCATAGCCTCATATGTCTCAGTTCATATCTTTCTATATTTCTGCTCAAAAATATTAGAATTGGTATAGAAAGATCAGAAAATAGAGTTGTCTGAATTAGATTGGTATATATAGGCCAGACCCATTTATTCTGGGACAGAGAGAAATTAGAATTAGGTGGTATTGATAAGAGAATAAAGTTGATTTAGATTACTTGAGTTTCATTGCTCTATAAGTTGATTTGAGGCAAAGAAAAATATGCTTCTGGATATTTTGGTGCTAATTTTCACAAAAATAAAAGTTTAAAGTTAGAGTAAGTAGCTAATGAAAGTGAGTAGACAGCAAATGTAATGATGGCTGTATAAATCTTTTAAAGGAAAGCAAGCTATTATTTGTAGATATTCCCTCACAGCATTAATTACTAATTTCAAAAATTGTGAATAAAATAAGAAAAAGTCATTGATACATATAGGCAGTAAGCATGTCAAAATGTGAGCTCTACTACAAAATAAATAAAAAGCATGTGTGTACAGTTTAGAAAAAATTATTTTAAATTATAATGCACAATGTTTGTATTTAAATAAATAAAGATACTTTTACATGGAGACAGTTTTAAATAATATTTTGAAGACTACTAGCATGTAAATATTCACATTATATTGTGAAATCAAATGTTATACTATCTACACACTATGTTATACTATCTACACAGAATCCTACAATAACTAAATCTGGGATATATTCTCTACTTAATGGATTATATAGCTTCTTTATGATATTTTGTGTTTCCCAAATGTGCTACAGAAGTCCTTTTCTTTTTAAAGATTGAATAAAAAAAGAAAGACTGAAGAATGTAAAGATGGAGATGTAGCTTATTTTTAATAAGAACTTTTCAAAAAATGTCTATTTCTTCTCTCAGAAGATGCATCCTTCCCGTTCCTAGCTCCATCTACATTTAGAAGAATACCTGAATCGGGATTTCTTAAGGACCTCACATTTCTATAGATTCTATGTTTTTGTCAATTGAATGTCACACTGAGGTTCATCGTGAATGGCCTGAACCCTCCACAATTTCTCTAGGTTGAGTCTATTACAGTATGGGCTGTCCTGAATGTACCTCCGCAGCCTACACCTTCCATGCTTCAGACCTGCTTACCCAGTGCTTCCGCAGCATCTCTGCGCGGTATCTCCCAGGCAGCGCTAAGATAGCACGTGTTTGTCCTAAAGGAGCACGAGGTCTTCCTTCAGTCTCACGTGTCCCTTCCAAATCCATCTCCCACACCCGGGTCACCTTTGACCCCAGGGTCAGCGCTCGTGCACGGCCTCACCTGCCGGGTGGGCTCCACCTGCGCAGCGTGTGGGGCTTTGCCCGACTCCATCTCCACTGCCACACCCAGCCATCCCAGCCCGGCTCACTGCTCTCCTGAGTTCCCTCTCGGCCCCTTCAAGTCATTGCCACGTGACCTGTTCTCTTCATAAGAGGAATTCAAGCTACAAGAAGATGCCGTTTTCCATCTATCAGACTGGTGAATTTTAAAAATTCTGATCATACCTTTGTTGGGAAGAGGGTTTCCCAGGTGATTCAATGGTAAAGAACCCGCCTGCCAATGCAGGGGATGCAGGAGACGCGGGTTTGGTCCCTGCGTCGGGAAGACTCCCCTGAAGTAGGAAATGGCAACCCACTCCAGTATTCTTGCCTGGAAAAATTCCATGGCCAGAGGAGTCTGATGGGTTCCAGTCTGTGGGGTTGCAAAGAGTTGGACATAACAGAGTGATAATAGGTGCTCAATACATTTATGGGAGTATAAATTAATTGCTCACTTTAGGGAACAATAGCATTATCTATCAAAATTAAAAGTATATAAAGCCTTTATGACCCAGCTGTTTATTTCTGGAAATTTATCCTTTAAGTATCTTACAGAAGGGCAAAATGATATATGCCTCTTCAGTGTGGCATATGTGTATGTACATATATGTGTGTGTATCTCCTAAATATCTACAAAGGGAAAACTGATCTAAATAAAGACTTGTATATCCATGCAATAGTGTACTATGCAGCTTTTGGTCAGCTATAAGTGAGCTGATGTGAAAAGTGCTCTAAGATGGTTAAGGAAATAAAGCAAAATGCAAACAATGTATATATTTCAATTTTTGTAAAAAATAAAATAAAAAGAAGAAATAGTGTTTGATCTGGGACAGGGAAGTGGGTGGTTGTAAAACAGGAGTGAGATGAATTCTAATGAGTACCTTAATTTTGAACCTGATATTGTATATAGTTTACACATTTAAGAGGCAAAAACATTTCTTGTAAATAGTCAAGGTACTGGGCACATGGCCCCTGCTAAGCATCCTTCTGTGAATTCCTTTGCATCTAAGAAAAAACCCAGTCCAGGACTCCATGCCTCCACTCAAGCCAACCTCTGTCCATCTCCCCAGGAGGCTTTGAGGATTTCTCTGAGCTCCCACACTCCAGCCCTTCTTTCAGTTACTCTGACATGCCATGTTGTTAATTTTTTAAAAATCTCAGGAATGAGAAAGTACATGCATCTCTGTTTATATTGCACCTGAAATGCTTCTTTCCTTCTTCTACAGAGAAAATTCTCAGTATAAATTAAGTCCCTTTATTAGTCTTTCTCATAGAAAGATGAAAGTACATATGTATTTGGGTTTTTTCTTTAGTAGTTTTAATTCAAGGATAATTACAATACTGTGTTGGTTTCTGCCATACATCAATATGAAATCAGCCATAAGATATTTGTTTGGATTTTAATGTCTGTCCTGTGCAGCACTTTTTATTTTATCAGGTTAAGGTAGAGGCAAAAAACATTTTGTTGAGATTCAAGAAATCTGAGTTCTGATCCTATGGCTGCATAACGATTGCTGTTGTCGTTGTTCAGTTGCTAAGTCCTGTCCTACTCTTTGAACCCCATGGACTGCAGCACGCCAGGATTCCCTGTCCTTCACTATCTCCTGGAATTTGCTCAAACTCATGTCTATTGAGTCAGTGATGCTATCTAACCATCTCTTCTGTCTCTGCCACCCCTTCTCCTTTTGCCTTCAATCTTTCCCAGCATCTGGGTTTTTTCTAACGAGTCAGCTCTTTGCATCAGGTGGACAGAGTATTGGAGCTTCAGCTTTAGCATCAGTCCTTCCAATGAATATTCAGGGTTGATTTCCTTTAGGATTGACTGGTTTGATCTCTTTGCAGCTCAAGGAACTCTCAAGAGTCTTCTCCAGCACCACAATTGGAAAGTATAAATTCTTTGGTGCTCAGCCTTCTTTATGATCTAATGCTTACATCCATACTTGACTGCTGAAAAAACCATAGCTTTGACTATAGATCTTTAGTGACAAGGTGATTGATGTCCTTGATTTTTGACATGCTGTCTAGGTTTGTCACAGCTTTTCTTCCAAAGAGCAAATGTTTTTTAAATGTCATGGTTGAAGTCACTGTCTGCATTGATTTTGGAGCCCAGGAAAATAAAATCTGTCACTGCTTTCACTTTTCCGCTTCTATTTGCCATGAAGTGATGGGACTGGATGCCATGATCTTTGTTTTTAGAACATTGACTTTTAAGTCAGCTATTTCAGTCTCCTCTTTCACCCTCATCAAGAGCTCCTCTTCACTTTCTGACATTAGAGTGGTATCATATGCAAATAGCATATTGATATTTCTGCTGGCAATCTTGATTCCAGATTATGAGTCATCCAGCCTGGCGTTTCTCATGATGTACTCTGCATGTAACTTAAATAAACAGAGTGACAATGTACAGCCTTGTTGTATTCCTTTCCAAATTTTGAACCAGTCAGTTGTTGCATGTGAGGCTCTGTTGCTTCTTTACCTGCATACAGGTTTCTCAGGAGACCAGTCAGGTGGTCTGGTAACCCCAACTCTTTAAGAATTTTCCACAGTTTGTTGTGATCCACTCAGTGAAAGGCTTTAGCATAGTTGATGAAGCAGAAGTAGATGTTTTTCTGGCATTCCTTTGCTTTCTCTATGATCCAACGATTATTGAAAATTTGATCTCTGACTCCTCTGCCTTTTCTAAACCCAACTTGTACATCTGGAAGTTCTCAGTTCATGTACTGCTGAAGCCTCATTTGAAGGATTTTGAGCATAACCTTACTAGCATGGGAAATGAGCACAGTGCATAGTAGTTTGAACATTATTTAAAATTGCCTTTCTTTGGAATTGAAATGAAAACTGACCTTTTCCAGTCCTGTGGCCACTGCTGAGTTTTCCAAATTTGCTGGCATATTTGAGTGCAGCACTTTAACAGCATCATCTTTTAGGATTTGAAATAGCTCAGCTGGAATTTCATCACCTCCACTAGCTTTATTTGTAGTAGTGTTCCCTATGGCCCACTTGACTTCACAGTACATAGTATAGAGTGAAATACACATAAATGTTGAATGCAAGTGTACTCTTAATATAGTTGAAATACACCAAAATATTGCATGCTTCTATAAAATAATTTTATTATGACTGAAAGTTTAATTAAGTTCTTTCTTCAGAGTAACTTAACTTTATGATTATTCTCCACAGTATAGTTGTTAGAGTCCTTCCTTACTGTTTATGAATGTGTCAGATACCTAGATATTCAGCTAACATTCTCAGATATACTTAATACAGAGACAGGATATCCTGAAATGCCAAACCCCAATTTTTTTTAATAATATTCTCTTGCCATGTTTTTATAAAGCAATTTTCCCCCAATATCTGCAATTTAGATCATATAGCTCTTTTCTCATTCTTGTTTTCAGTTAAATTGTAAATCCACTAGGTGTTGAGTATGGGCAGAGAGAAAGAAAAGATAGCTCATTTTTTTTCTACTCTATATCTCAAATTAAAAGGTTCAATTTGAGAAGTCTCAAAATTTATGATTACATTTTGGCTTTTGGAGGAAGAGGAAGATATCTCCATCAAAAAAAAACAAAACCCAAAAGAATCTTTTGCAATAAATGTTAAGATTTCTATTGGCTGTTAAAATAGTTAATCCTACAAATTGAATATTTAAATTAGAAGAATATATTAAATTAATAGAATTTGATTCAAAAATATGAAAATTGTTTGTCTTCTTAGCTCTTACAGCTTTTTCAGTTGCAGTAATAACTTGACTCCACTCCGTGAGAATTTTTTTTTAAATGTGTAGTTATTTATTTGAACTGGGTCTTAGTTATAGCATGCAATCCCTTAGTTGTAGCATGTGGAATCTAGTTCCCTGACCAAGGATGGAACCCAGGACCCTTGCATTGGGAGCTCATAGTCTTAGTCACTAGACCACCAGGGAAGTCCCCCATGAGAATTTTTAATTATCAAATTATTCCTTCAATACTGGTTCCTACTTTCAAATTCTGGACATTGTTTAACCTGTGTTTTCTGAAGATCTCACTACACCCTACAGAGTGAGAAAATCAATCCTTTGTTACAATGGGCCTCACTGGGGTTTGGGGTTACATTATAGTAAGTTACAAATCCCTATATTATAAGAAGGGCATTTTGTAATTAATTTTTTTTTCTCTTTAGCATATAGTCAGGCCGCAGTGCTTTAGAAGTTGTCCGAAAGTGCAAGTTTGCAAATGATAGGCTAAAGTCAGTCCTCTCTGTCATTCCCTCAGTCCGGTTTTCTGGATGCGGGGAGGGCAGGGTGGATCAGGGATCAGAGGCCTCTCCCCCTGCCACAACTTGTTCATATTCTCCTAGACTCGTGGCAGGTCTACCGAGGTTTTTGAACAGGAGGCTGGCATTATCTGAGACTCACCTGTGCTGACCCTGGATGAGTCAGACAGATGCATTGGCCCCTGGGGTTAAAGTTCTCAGGAGATAAATGGCATTATAAGGTAATAACATAATCCTGAGCTAGTCTATTTTTCCAGCTACTAGTTTGAGGGAAATTTGATTTGTTGACAAATAAAGGGGAGTTCTTTGGCGTCACAAAACGTAGTTAGAGGAAGGCAGCCACTTCAGTCAGGTGACCAGACTCCCTAGTTCAGTTTCTCTTGGTACAGAAAACAATTCTCTGTTTTAAGAAAGTGAAGTGGGTTATTGTACTTTGTGGAATGTTCTATCTGTTTCGAGCTCTGTTCCCTTAGAATGAAATAAGGTATGATATGACCAGACTGCTGCTGCCTTATAGTATATATTTGTGTCAGTTTAATTAGGAATACATGGATTTTCTTTCTGTCTAAAAGTCAGATGAGGCAAGAAAAGAGCCTCAGAATTGTCTGTCCCTAACTTGTCACCGCTTCCCCAGAACTGCCCTTGTCAGAGTCTCCCCAAACCTTTATTTTGTTTCATACTGCGCTCTATTATCATCATCTCACTTGGAACCCGAGCCTCTTTTGACACTGTTAGTCACTGCTCCTTTAAACACTTTAATTGGCTCCCTCAGCACTGCAGTTCCCTGGGGGACTCCTACCTCCCTGTCTGATGATCCTCCGTCTCGTGTGCTGGATCTTCCTCTTCCTCTTCTAAACATGGCAGTGTTCCAGAGATGGTCTTTGGACCTCTCCTCATTTCTAGCTATACTTAGACCCACAATTATCTCATCCTGTCTTTAACCTTCAGATACCACCTGTATGTTAAACTAAATACTAAGTCGCTTCAGTCCTGTCTTTGCGACCCCATGGACTGCAGCCTGCCAGGCTCCTCTGTATATGGGATTTTCCAGACAAGAATACTGGAGTGGGTTGCTATCCCCTTCTCCAGGGGACCTTCCTGACCCAGGGGTGGAACCTGCCTCTCTGCTGTATTGGCAGGCTGAAGCTTTACCCCTAGCGCCATCTACCTGAATGCTCAGTTCAGTTTAGTCACTCAGTCTTGTCTGACTCTGCAATCCCATGGACTGCAGCACGCCAGGCTTCCCTGTCCTTCACCAACTCCCAGAGTTTGCTCAAACTCATGTCTGTTGAGTCAGTGATGCCATCCAACCAGCTGATTCTCTGTCACCCCCTTCTCCTCCTGTCTTTAATCTTTCCCAGCATCAGGTCTTTTCTATGGAGTCAATTTTTTCTAAAAAGTGCAAAGTATTGCAGCTTCAGCTTCAGCTTCAGTTCTTCCAATGAATATGCAGGACTGATTTCCTTTAGGATTGACTGACTTGACTGCCTTGCAGTCCAAGGGACTCTCAAGAGTCTTCTCCAACACCACAATTCAAAAGCATCAATTCTTCAGCACTCAGCTTTCTTTATGATCCAACTCTCACATCCATACATGACTACTGGAAAAACCATAGCTTTGATTAGACAGACCTTTGTTGGCAAAGTAATGTCTCTGCTTTTTAATACACTCTCTGTGTTTGTCATAGCTTTTCTTTCAAGGAGCAAGCATCTTTTAATTTCATGGCTGCAGTCACCATCTGCAGTGATTTTGGAGCCAAAGAAATTAAAATCTGTCACTGTTTCCATTGTTTCCCCATCTATTTGCCATGTAGTGATGGGACTGGATGGATGCCATGATCTTAGTTTTCTGAATGTTGAGCTTTAAGCCAACTTTTTCACTCTCCTTTTTCAGTTTCATCAAGAGGCTCTTTAGTTCTTCTTTGCTTTCTGCCATAAGGGTGGTGTCATCTGCATATCTGAGGTTATTGATATTTCTCCTGGTAACCTTGATTCCAGCTTGTGCTTTAATCCAGCCTGGCATTTCACATGATGTACTCCGCATATAAGTTAAATAAGCAGGGTGACAATATACAAGCTTGATGCTCTCCTTTCCCAATTTTGAACCAGTCTGTTGTTCCATGTCCGTTTCTGACTGTTGCTTCTTGACCTGCGTACAGATCTCTCAGGAGGCAGGTATGTTCAAGCTGGATTTAAAGCTGGATTTAGAAAAGGCAGAGGAACCAGAGATCAAATTGCTAGCATCTGTTGGATCACAGAAAAAGCAAGAGAGTTCCAGAAAAACATCTACTTCTACTTTGTTGACTACACCAAAACCTTGGACTGTGTGGATCACAGCAAACTATGGAAAATTCTTAAAGAGATGGGAATACCAGACCAACCTACCTGCCTCCTGAGAAATCTGTATGCAGGCAAATCAAGAAGCAACAGTTAGAACCTGTATGCTAATGACTCTCAAACTAATTTTTCCAGCTTCTATGTTTCCCTCTACCCTCAAAGTCATATATCAGTTGTTTAATTAACAGTCCCACTTGGATGCCAAGTAAACATTTCAAGCTTAACATGTCCCAGCTGAACTCCACTCTACCGCCATCCAATCAACACCTCCTCTTCTCAGTAAATGACTGCTTCAAGCCAAAAGCCTTCATATCATCCCTGCCTGCTCCCTTTTTCTCATGCCTCACAGTCCATCAGCAACAGTTCTGCACCTGTGCCTTCAAAACATGCCAAAAATCTGTAGTCTGAGCACCTCCACTCTTGCCACCCTAGTTGTAGCAGAGCCTCAGTTATTGCAATAATCTCCTAACTGGTGTCCCTATTTCTACTCTCCACTGTCTTCCATTCCCAAAAGAGAGTCGTCCTTTAAACACGTATGTCAGACCATGTCTGTGCTTTGTCCGCCTCCTCAAATCACCTAGAGTAACTGCCAAGGTCCTTCAAATGTCTAGCCTCTGATCCGCTCTCCAGCCATCTCCCAGGCATTCCCTCCGCTCCAGCCACACTGGCCCCTCTCCAAGCTGCCTCGAGGTCTTTGCACATCCTTCTCCCTCTGACTCAAAGTCTCACTGCCTCTCTGTCACTTCAGGTCTCAACTCAAGAGGTCAGACCTGGCAACCCTATTTAATTTTGCCTGAAACCCTCTAACATTTTCTGTCCCCCTACCCTGATTCATTTATCTTTCGGGCACTTATTCCTATCTGCCCTACTGTCTGCTTCACTTACTTAGTTTTTATTACCAGTACACTTCTGCTGCACTCCCACCCTCACCCTCACCCCACACTCTCAAGTATAACCCTCTGAGGGTAGAGAATCTTGTGTTCACTGCTGTACCCTTAGCACTGGGGGGGCGCTTGGCCTAGAGGGAGCCCTTAAAGTGTGTGCGCGTGCTCAGTTGCTCCATTGGGTCCTACTCTTTTGCGACCCTGTGGACTATAGCCCTCCAGGTTCCTCTGTCCCTGGGACAAGAATTCCCCAGGCAAGAATACTGGAGTGGGTTTCCATTTTCTCCCCCAGGAGATCCTCCCAACCCAGAGACTGAACCCATGTCTCCTGCATTGGCAGGTGGATTCTTCACCACTGAGCCACCTGGCAAGCCCAGGCTCTTCATAAATATTTGTAAAATGGACTCACATTATAAAAAAGTTTGTGTTGCTACGTACCCTAATGAGTTTAATGTGATAGGATGGAAACAATGTTAACAGGCAAAACTGTAACATTGTGAACTTTCCTGTGTTTGAACTATTAAGGTAAGATTAACTGAACATCCACTCTGTGCCAGGACTTATTTAGCACTAAGCATAGAGAGATGAGCAAAACATAGCCATGTGCTCCATTTAAAATTTTATTTTGTGTCCAAAAAAAGAAAAACTATATACCTTTTATATCAAAAACATAAAAAGTAATGAACTCTTGTATGCCTACCTCATACCTGAAGAAAGAAAACATTACCAGCACAGGTAAGCTCTCATTTTACTCTTCTCAACTGCATCTCCTTCCTTGCTGCCAAAGGGAACTGCTGTCCTGAATTTGGTGTTTATTATTCCCATGCATTTTACAGATACTTTTGCTACATATGGATTCCTAAACCACACATAGCATTGTTAAGTTAAAATACTGTCAAAACACAAGTCTTTGGCTTTTCTCAATGTTGTTTATGAGATTCATCTGTGTTGATACACATAACCATTTATTTTCACTGCTTTATAGCTTTCCACCTTCTTATAAATTCCCCTGTTAGTGGACATTTAGGTTATTTCTAGGGGTTTGATATTATGAGTATTGTTGCCTTAACTCGAGACCAGTTCTGCCCAATAGAAATGCCTGTACTGATGGAGATGTCTCATATCTGGATGCTACAGTAGCATAGCTCTAGCCACACATGGCTCCTGAGCATTTGAAATGCAGCTAATCTGGGTGAGGGATCTTATTTTTTAATTTTATTTAACTTTAATGTGGTTAGTGGCTACTATACACCACAGTTCTGTACTACATTTGTCTCTTTGGGTACATATCAGAATTTATCTAGGGTGGTAATTCTCAGTGCCGTCAAACATCACAAATTTATTTTGTCACCCCGCTTACAATCTTGAAATGAAATTCATAAATAATTTAACTTATCTACACACAGTAAAAAATCAAATGTAATGTATTTACTGTGATATAAGAAAGTTAACTTAAATAAAACAATAGGTATTTCAATATGTTAATGGCCACAGATACATGATAGTACATTAGGAGATGAAATGAAGTCACCTACAAGTGCAGACCCATAGAGGCTTGTGATGCTGGAAACTCAACTTTCAAAGAACTAAGATTGTGGCATCCGGTCCCATCACTTCAGGACAAATAGATTGGGAAACAATGGAAACAGTGATAGACATTATTTTCTTAGGCTCCAAAATCACTGTGGTGACTGCACTATGGTGACTGCAGCCTTGAAATTAAGACACTTGCTCCTTGGAAGAAAAACAATGACAAACCTAGACAGTGTATTAAAAAGCAGAGAGATTATTTTGTGTACAAAAGTCCATATAGTCAAAACTATGATTTTTTCCAGTAGTCATGTGCAGATGTGAAAGCTGGACCAAAAAAAAAAAAAGCTGAAAGCTGAAGAATTGATGCTTTCAAAGTGTGGTGCTGGAGAAGACTCTTGAGAGTCCCTTGGACTGCAAGGAGATCAAACCAGTCAATCCTAAAGGAAATCAGTCCTAAATATTCATTGGAAGGACTGATGCTGAAGCTGAAGCTCCGATACTTTGGCACCTGATGGTAAAAGCCAAGTCATTGGAAAAGACCCTGATACTGGGAAAGAATGAAGGCAGGAGGAGAAGGGGACCACAGAGGATGAGATGGTTGCATGGCATCACCGACAATGGACATGAGTTTGAGCAGGGAAGTCTGGCATGCTGCAGTCCATGGGATCACTAAGAGTCAGACGCGACTGAGCGACTGAATAGCCACAGCAACACCCCATCACGGGGCAGACACCAGAAGCAAGAACTACAGTCCTGCAGCCTGCATAACACACGCCATAAACACAGAAGTGTAAAGAGAATGAGACAGCAGAGGAATGTATTCCAGACAAACGGACAAGGTAAAACCCCAGAAGAACAATTAAGTGAGCTGTATAGGCAATTAAGGGTTATAGGCAATCTATCTGAAAAGGAATTCAGAGTGATGAGAGTAAAGATGATCTAATATCTTGGAAAAAGGATGGAGACATAGACTGAGAAGATAAAAGAAATGTTTAATGAAGAACTAGAAGATAAAACAAACAGAGTAAAATAATACAATAACTAAAATGGGAAAGCACTATAAAGAATTGATAGCAGAATAAAGGAGGAGCTTTATTTAGCTGGGAAATTGGTATAAATCACTGTCATGGAACAGAATAAATAAAAAGGAATGAAATAAAATGAAGACAGTTTAAGAAACCACTAGGACAATATTAAATGCACAAAAATTCATGTAATAGGGCTCCCAGAAGGAGAAGAGAAAAGGAGCCTGAGAAAATAGTTGAAGAGATAATAGTTGAAAATTTCCCTAACATGGGAAAGGACATAGTCACTCAAATCCAGGAAGCACAGGGAGTCCCATATAGGATAATCCCAAGGAGGAACTTGCAGAGACAAGGTTAATCAAATTGACAAACATTAAAAACAAAGAAAAAATATTATAAGCACAAAGGAAAAGCAACAAATAACATACAAGGGATTCCACATAATATTATCAGTTGACTTTTCAGCAGAAGCTCTGCAGGCCAGAAAGGAGTGGCATGATATATTTAAAGTGATGAAAGGGAAAAAACACACTCTACTGTAGGAAGAATACCTGCAACCAAGAATACTCTATTCAGCAAGGTTCTCATTCAAATTCAATAGGGAGAAATCAAAAGCTTTACATGTAAGAAAAAGCTGAGAGAATTCAGTACCACCAAACCAACTTACAGCAAATAGTAAACAAACTTCTCTAGGAAAAGAGAAGGCCACAACTAGAAACAAAATTACAAATGAGAAAACAGACCAGTAAAGGCAAATATATAGTAAAGATAGGAAATCATCCACACACAAATATGATAGCAAAGCCAGCAATCATGAGAAGAGTAAAAATTAGAATTGCACTTGAAATTAAGAGACCAGCTACTTAAAATGATCTTGTGTGTGTGTATATATATAGATTGCTATATTAAAACCTTGTGCTAACCACAAACCAAAAATATACAATAGCTATACATACACAAAAGAAACAGGAATCCAAACAGACCACTAAAGACACTTATCAAAGCACAAGAGGAGAGAGCAAAAGTGGAAGGGAAGGAAAAAGACCCACAAAAACAAATCCAAGACAATTAATGATGTAGCAATAAGAACATGTGTGTGTGTGTTGGCTGCTTAGTCGTGTCCGGCTCTTTGCAACCCCATAGACCACAGCCCACCAGGCACCCCCATCCCTGGTATTCTCCAGGCCAGAACACTGGAGTGGGTTGCCATTTCCTTCTCCAAAAGGAACTATAGAAAGAAAGAAAGAGAAGTCGCTCAGTCATGTCTGACTCTTTGCGACCCCGTGGACTGTAGCCTACCAGGCTCCTCCGTCCATGGAATTTTCCATGCAGGAGTACTGGAGTGGGTTGCCATTTCCTTCTCCAAAGCAAAGAGAACATGCATATCAGTAATTACTTTCAATACAAATGAATTAAATGCTCCAACCAAAAAACAGACTAGCTGAATGGATACAAAGCCAAGACTCATAGGAATTATGTCTCCAAGGGATCCACTTCATATCTAGGGACACATACTGACTGAGAGTGAAGGGACAGGAAAAGTTACCCCATGCAAATAGGAAAAAAAAAAAAAACTGGCACAGCAATACTCATTCAGACAAAACAGACTTTAAAATAAAGACTGTTACAAGAAACGAAACATTACATAATGATCAACGGATGGATCCAAGAAGAAGAGATAGCAACTGTAAATATATATGCACCCAATATAGGATCACCTCAATATATAAGGAAAGCAGTAAGAGCCATAAAAGGAGAAACTGTTTGTAGCACAATCATAGTGGGAGACTTTAACACCCCACATCAGTGGACAGATCATCCAGACAGAAAATCAATAAGGAAACACAGGCCTTAAATGACACATTAGACCTGATGGACTTAATTGATATTTATATATAGAACATCCTGTCTATTTTTATTATAGAACATTCCATCTGAAAGGATCAGAGTACATATTCTGAAACATCCTCCAAGAGGTATCACGTGCTAAGTCATAAAGCAAGCCTTGCTAAATTTAAGAAAATTAAAATCCTATCAAGCATCTTTTCTGACCACAAAGCTGTGAGATTAGAAATCAACCACAAGAAAAAGAAAACATAAACACAAACACAAGGAGGCAAAACAGTATGCGACTAAACAACCAATGGCCTACTGAAGAAAGCAAAGAAGAAATGGAAAAAAAAATAGAGACAGGTGAAACAAAAACATGATGATTCAAAAGCTACGGGATGCAGCTAAAGCAGTTCTAAGAGGGAAATTTACAGCAATACAATTTAACCCTAAGAAAGAAGATAAAGCTCAAATAAACAAGCTAACCTTAAACCTAATGCAACTAGAGAAAGAAAAAGAAAGAAAACTCAAAATTAATATAAAGAAAGAGATCATAAAGATCAGAGCAGAAATAAAATAGAGACAAAGCCAATAGCACAGATTAAAGAAACTAAAAACTGTCTTTTTGAAAGGATAAAAAAATTGATAAAACTTTAGCCAGATTCATCAAGAAAAAAAGGGAGAGGGCTATAGTCAATAAAATTAGAAATGAAAAAGAAGAAATTACAACTGGCACCACAGAAACACAAAGGACCACTACTACAAGCAATTGTATGCCAATAAAATGGACAACTTAGAAGAAACAGATAAATTCTTAGAAGTATAATCTCCCAAGACTGAACCAATATGAATAGACTAATCACAAGTACTGAAATTGAACTGTGATTTAAAAACTCCCAGAAAACCAAAGTCCAGGACCAGATGGCTTCACAGGTAAATTTTATCAACTATTCAGAGAAAGGTTAACACCTATCCTTCTGAAACTCTTCCCAAAATTTTCAGAGGAAGGAAAACTCCCAAACTCTTTCAATGTGGCCACCGTTACCCTGATATCAAAACCAGGCAGATACAAGACAAAATAAGAAAACGACAGACTTATATCACTGATGAACCTACATGCAAAAATTCTCAACAAAATACTTGCAAACTGAGTCTAACCATACATTAAAAGTATCATTCACCATAATCAACTGGTATTTATACCAGGGATACAAGCATTTTTCAATATCTGCAAATCAATCAGCATGATATACCACAAAAATAAATTGAAGAATAAAATCCATATGATTATATGATTCATACGATTTTGCATCAATAGATGCAAAAAAAGCTTCTGACAGAATTCAACACCCATTTATGATTTAAAAAAACTCCAGAAAATAAGCATAGAGGGAATATATACTGTGCTTAGTTGTTCAGTCATGTCCAACTGTTTGAAACCCTGTGGACTGTAGCCCCCAGGCTTCTCTGTCCATGCGGATTCTCCAGGCAAGAATACTGGTATGGGCTGCCACACTCTCCTCCAGGGGATCTTCCCAACCCAGGGATTGAACCCAGGTCTCCTTCAGTGCAGGTAGATTCTTCGACATCTGCGCCACCAGGAAAGGCCAAGAATACTGGAGTGGGTTCAGTTCAGTTCCATTCAGTTGCTCAGACGTGTCCAACTCTTTGCGACCCCACAAATTGCAGCACAACAGGCCTCCCTGTCCATCACCAACTCCTAGAGTTTACTCAAACTCATGTCCATCGAGTTGGTGATGCCATCCAGCCATCTCATCCTCTGTCGTCCCCTTCTCCTCCTGCCTTCAATCTTTCCCAGCATCAGGGTCTTTTCAACTGAGTCAACTCTTCGCATGAGGTGGCCAAAGTATTGGAGTTTCAGCTTCAGCATCAGTCCTTCCAATGAACACGCAGGACTGATCTCCTTTAGGATGGACTGATTGGATCTCCTTGCAGTCCAAGGGACTCTCAAGAGCCTTCTCCAACACCACAGTTCAAAACCATCAATTTTTTGGTGCTCATCTTTCTTCACAGTCCAACTCTCACATCCATACATGACCACTGGAAAAACCATAGCCTTGACAAGATGGACCTTTGTTGGCAAAGTAATGTCTCTGCTTTTTAATATGCTATCTAGGTTGGTCATAACTTTCCTTCCAAGGAGTAAGCGTCTTTTAATTTCATGGCTGCAATCACCATCTGCAGTGATTTTGGAGCCCAAAAAAATAAAGTCTGACACTGTTTCCACTGTTTCCCCATCTATTTCCCATGAAGTGATGGGACCAGATGCCATGATCTTAGTTTTCTGAATGTTGAGCTTTAAGCCAACTTTTTCACTCTCCTCTTTCACTTTCATCAAGAGGCTTTTTAGTTCCCCTTCACTTTCTGCCATAAGGGTGCTGTCATCTGCATATCTGAGGTTATTGATATTTCTCCTGGTAACCTTGATTCCAGCTTGTGTTTCCTCCAGCCCAGCGTTTCTCATGATGTACTCTGCATAGAAGTTAAAGAAGCAGGGTGACAATATACAGCCTTGACGTACTCCTTTTCCTATTTGGAACCAGTCCGTTGTTCCATGTCCAGTTCTAACTGTTCCTTCCTGACCTGCATATAGATTGGGTAGCCTATCCTTTCTCCAGGGGATCTTCATGACCCAGGAATTGAACCGAGGTCTCCTGCATTGCAGGCGGATTCTTTACCAGTTGAACTACCAGGGAAATCCCTAGAGGGAATATACCTCAACATAATAAAGGCCATATATGACAAATACAGTCTATCTGCCCTCTGATGCCCTCTCTTAGCACCTACCGTCCTACTGGGGTTTCTCTTACCTTGGACTTGGAGTATCTCTTCATGGCTCCTTCAGCACAGCGCAGCTGCTTCTCCTTACCTTGGAAGTGGGGTATCTCCTCTCAGCCACTGCTGCTGACCACAGTCTTGTCTAACTCAATGAAACTAAGCCATGCCGTGTGGGGCCACCCAAGATGGTCGGGTCATGGTGGAGAGGTCTGACAGAATGTGGTCCACTGGAGAAGGGAATGGCAAACCACTTCAGTATTCTTGCCTTGAGAACCCCATGAACAGTATGAAAAGGCAAAAAGATAGGACATTGAAAGAGGAACTCCCCAGTTCAGTAGGTGCCCAATATGCTACTGGAGAAGAGTGGAGAAATAACTCCAGAAAGAATGAAGTGATGGAGCCAAGAAAAACAACACCCAGTTGTGGATGTGACTGGTGATAGAACCAAGTTTTGATGCTGTAAAGAGCAATATTGCATAGGAACCTGGAATATTAGGTCCATGAATCAAGGCAAATTGGAAGTGGTCAAACAGGATATGGCAAGAGTGAATGTCGACATTTTAGGAATCATCGAACAAAAATGGACTGGAATGGATGAATTTAACTCAGATGACTGTAGGCAAGAATCCCTTAGAAGAAATGAAGTAGCCATCATAGTCAACAAAAGAGTCTGAAATGCAGTACTTGGAAACAATCTAAAAAATGACAGAATGATCTCTGTTCATTTCCAAGGCAAACCATTCAATATCATGGTAATCCAAGTCTATGCCCTGACCAGCAATGCTGAAGAAGCTGAAGTTGAACAGTTCTATGAAGACCTACAAGACCTTTTAGAACTAATACCCAAAAAAGATGTCATTTTCATTATAGGGGACTGGAATGCAAAAGTAGGAAGTCAAGAAACACCTGGAGTAACAGACAAATTTGGCCTTGGATTACAGAATGAAGCAGGGCAAAGGCTAATAGAGCTCTGCCAAGAGAACGCACTGGTCATAGCAAACACCCTCTTCCAACAACATAGGAGAAGACTGTACACATGGACATCACCAGATGGTCAAAACTGAAATCAGACTGATTATATTCTTTGCAGTCAAAGATGGAAAAGGTCTATACAGTCAGCAAAAACAAGACAGGGAGCTGACTGTGGCTCAGATCATAAATTCCTTATTGCCAAATTCAGACTTATTTCGAAGAAAGTAGGGAAAACCACAAAATCATTCAGGTATGACCTAAGTCAAATCCATCATGATTATACAGTGGAAGTGGGAAATAGATTCAAGGGACTAGATCTGATAGACAGAGTGCCTGATGAACTATGGACGAAGGTTCGTGACATTGTACAGGAGATAGGGATCAAGGCCATCCCCAAGAAAAAGAAATGCAAAAAAGCAAACTAGCTGTCTGAGGAGGCCTTACAAATAGCTGAGAAAAGAAGAGAAACAAAAAACAAAGGAGAAACAGAAAGATATACCCATTTGAATGCAGAGTTCCAAAGAATAGCAAGGAGAGATAAGAAGGCCTTCCTCAGTGATCAATGCAAAGAAATAGAGAAAAACAATAGAATGAGAAAGACTAGAGATCTCTTCAAGAAAGTTAGAGATACCAAGGGAACATTTCATGCAAAGATGGGCAAAGTAAAGGACAGAAGTGGGATGGACCTAAAAGAAGCAGAAGAGATTAAGAAGAGGTGGCAAGAATACACAGAAGAACTATACAAAAAAGATCTTCATGACCCAGATAATCATGATAGTGTGATCACTCACCCAGAGCCAGACATCCTGGAATGTGAAGTCAAGTGGGCCTTAGGAAGCATGACTACAAACAAAGTTAGTGGAGGTGAAGGAATTTCAGTTGAGCTAATTCAAATCCTAAAAGATGATGTTGTGAAAGTACTGCACTCACTATGCCAGCAAATTTGGAAAACTCAGCAGTGGCCACAGGACTGGAAAAGGTCAGTTTTCATTCCAATCCCAAAGAAAGGCAATGCCAAAGAATGCTCAAACTACCGCACAATTGCACTCATCTCACACGCTAGTAAAGTAATGCTCAAAATTCTCCAAGCCAGGCTTCAGCAATACGTGCGTGAACTGTGAACTTCCAGATGTTCAAGCTGGTTTTAGAAAAGGCAGAGGAACCAGAGATCAAATTACCAACATCCACTGGATCATGGAAAAAGCAAAGTGAGTTCCAGAAAAACATCTATTTCTCCTTTATTGACTATGCTAAAGCCTTTGACTGGGTGGATCACAGCAAACTATTAAAAATTCTGAAAGAGATGGGAATACCAGACCACCTGATCTGCCTCTTGAGACACCTGTATGCAGGTCAGGAAGCAACAGTTAAAACTGGACATGGAACAACAGACTGCTTCCAAATAGGAAAAAGAGTACGTCAAGGCTGTATATTGTCACCCTGCTTATTTAATTTCTATGCAGAGTACATCATGAGAAACACTGGGCTGGAAAAGCACAAGCTGGAGTCAAGATTGCCAGGAGAAATATCAATAACCTCAGATATGCAGATGACAGCACCCTATGGCAGAAAGCAAAGAGCAACTAAGGAGCCTCTTGATGAAAGTGAAAGAGGAGAGTGAAAAAGTTGGCTTAAAGCTCAGCATTTAGAAAACTAAGATCATGGCATCCAGTCCCACACTTCATGGCAAATAGATGGGGAAACAGTGGAATCAGTGGCTGACTATTTTTGGGGCTCCAAAATTGCTGCAGATGGTGACTGAAGCCATGAAATTAAAAGATGCTTACTGCTTGGAAGGAAAGTTATGACCAACCTAGATAGCATATTAAAAAGCAGAGACATTACTTTGCCAACAAAGGTCCATCTAGTCAAGGCCAAGGCCTTTTCAGTAGTCACGTATGGATGTGAGAGTTGGACTATAAGGAAAGCTGAGCACCAAAAAATTGATGCTTTTGAACTGTGGTGTTGGAGAAGACTCTTGAGAGTCCCTTGGACTGCAAGGAGATCCAACCAGTCCATCCTAACGGAGATCAGTCCTGGATCTTCATTGGAAGGACTGATGTTGAAGCTCAAACTCAGTACTTTGGCCACCTTGTGCAAGGAGCTGACTCATTTGAAAAGACCCTGATGCTGGGAAAGATTGAAGGCAGGAGGAGAAGGGGACAACAGAGGATGAGATGGTTGGATGGCATCACTGACTCGATGGACATTGGTTTGAGTAAACTCTGGGAGTTGTTACCCCTGGCGTGCTGCAGTCCATGGGGTCACAAAGAGTCAGACACGACTCAGCAACTTAACTGAACTGACCTGACTGATGACAAACTCACTGCTAACATAGTCAATAGTGAAAAGCTGAAAGCATTTCCTCTAAGATCAATAACAAAACAATGCTGTCAATTCTTGCCTCTTTTATTCAGCCTAGTTTTAGAAGTCCTAGCCATGGCAGAGTGGAGAAAGAAATTTTAAAAATCTAAATTGGAAAGGAAGACATAAAATTGTTACTGTTTTCAGATATCATGATACTGTACATAGAAAGTACTGAAAATGACCCCAGAAATACTAGAGCTGATCAGTAAATTAAATAAAGTGTCAGAATACAAAATTAACATACAGAAATCTCTTACATTTCTAAATACTAGCAATGAAAGATCAGAAAGAGAAATCAGGGGGAAAATTCCACTTACCATCACATCAAAAAGAATAAAATATCTAGGAATAAAGCTTCTTAAGAAGGCAAAAGAACTGTACTACGGAACTTATAAGATGCTGACAAAAGAAATCAAAGATGACAGAAACGGATGGATAGACCTACCATGTTCTTGTATTGAAAGAATCAATATCATGAAAATGACTATGCTACCCAAGGTATTGAATCTGTAGATTCAATGCAATTCCTATGAAATTATTAGTGTGGTTTTTGCAGATCTAGAACAAAATGTCTTAATATTTGTGTAGAAACACAAAAGACCCAGAATAGCCAAAGCAATCTTAGGAAAGTATCAGGCTTCCTGACTTCAGACTATACTATAAAGCTACAGTGTTGGAGATGATGCTTGAGAGTGACAGCAAGGAGCTCAAACCAGTCAGTCATAAAGGAAATCAGTGCTGGGTGTTCAGTGGAAGGACTGATGCTAAAGCTGAAGCTCCAATACTTTGGCCACCTGATGCAAAGAACTGACTCGGGAAAAGACCCTGAGGCTGGGAAAGATTGAAGGCAGGAGGAGAAGGGGATGACAGAAGATGAGATGGTTGGATGGCATCACTGACTCGATGGATATGAATTTGAGCAAGCTCTCGGAGCTGGTGATGGACAAAGAAGCCTTGTGTTCTGCAGTCGATAGGGTCGCAAAGAGTCGGACATGACTGAGTGACTGAACTGAACTGAATCAAAAGATTATGGTACTGGCAAAAAGACATACTTGTGAATCAATGGAATAGCATAGAATTCCTAGAAATAAACCCACATACCTATGATCAATTAATCTGACAAAGGAGGCAAGAATATACAATGGAGAAAAACTGTCCCTTCAATAAGTGATCCTGGGAAAACTAGACAGCTACATGTATAAGAATAAAATTAGAACATTTTCTAACACTGTACCCAAAAAGAAGCTTAAAATGGATTAATACCTAAGTGTAAGACTGGATGCTGTAAAATTCAGAAGAAAACATAGGCAGAATACTCTTTGACATAAATTGCAACAAGGTCTTTTTTTTGATCCAACCCCTTTAGTAAAGAAAATAAATAAATAAATAAACAGATGGGACCTACTTAAATATAAATGCTTCTGTATAGCAAAGGAAACAAAACAAAAAAGACAAACCACAGAATGAAAGAAAATATTTGCAAATGATGAGACCAACAGGGGATTAACTTCTAAAATATACAAACAACAGGTGCAACTCAATATGAAATAAGCAAGCAATCCAAGCACTAAGCAGAAGACCTAAATAGACATTTAGGTCTAAATAGACATTTCTCCAAAGAATACATACAGATGGCCAAAATGCATATGAAAATATTCTCAACATCGCTAATTATGAGAGAAATGCAAGTCAAAAGTACAATGAGGTATCAACTCACACTGGTCAGAATGGCCATCGTCAAAAAGTCTACAAACAGCAAATGCTGGAGAGGGTGGGGAGAGAAGGAAATCCTCCTACACCGTTGGTGGGAATGGAGTTGGTGGAGCCACCACTGAGAATAGCATGAAGGTTCCTCAAAACTCTAAAACGGAGCTCCCGTATGACCCAGCAATCTCACTCCTGGGCATATATCCAGAGAAAAACATAATTTGAAAAGATCCATACACCTCAGTGTTCATTGCAGTACTATTTACAATAGCCAAGACAGGGAAGCAGTTTAAATGTCCATTGGCAAATGAATAGATAAAAAAGTGTAGTACATATATACAACAGAATATTACTCATCCATAAAAGAGAATGAAATAATGCTATTTGTAGCAACCTGGACAGAACTAAAAATTATCATACTGAGTAAAGTAAGCCACACTCAGAAAGACAAATATCATATGATATCACTTATATATGAAATATAAAAAATTATACAAATTAACTTATTTAAAAAACTGATTCACAGACTTAGAAAACAAATGTATGGTTATCACAGGTGAAAAGGGGCAAGGAGGGATAAATTAAAAGGTTAGGATTAATATATACACATTACTATATATAGAATAAATAACCAATAAGATTCTATTGTATAGCACAGGAACTCTTCCCAATATTCTATAATAACCTATTTGGGAAGAAAAATCAGAAAAATAATAGATAAATGTATATGTATAACTGAATCACTTGGCTCTATACCTGAAACTAACATAACATTGTAAGTCAACTATATGCCTATATAAGATCAAATGTAAAAATAAAAAATCAATAACAAGTTTTTCATCTACATGAATGCTATAGTATACCATCTAAAGACATGGAGAACCCAGGACAACTCTTTTTGGAATGGGACAAGCCTTCAGATTGTAGGACATATGGGACACCTGGCTCCTACCTACTATCTGGCAGCAAACTCCCCATCACTCTTATAAACAAAAATGCCCCACAGGCGTGGCACCAGTCCTGTTGAGTCCCACTGGGACACATCTAGCCTCACATAACTGGCTCTTAAGAAACGAGCATCTTCAACTCTATTTATTATAATATATGCTTGTTCTCCAAAGTGATTTCCAGTTACTCCAAGTTCCCTGAAGTGTTTAGACCAATTTACATTCATAGGATGTGAAATCTACCATTTCTTCACAAATATGCAATTTTTACCTCTAAAATTGCTCTTTTCATAAGTTACAGCTTTGTTGACTTCAACAGTTAGCTGTTAAGAAACATAACCTACCTATGCTCTAATTCTATATATGTCCCGCCAAAGTAGGGCATCTCCTAACTATCAATCATCCTAGAACAACATACCTCTCACTTGAATGCAGGGGTAGTCTCTTTGGCCATTTTGCCAAGTGTAGCTATGGCAAGAAGTTCCTTACTGATCTTCCCTCCTATTCACTAACACCAAGGAGGTTTATTCCCATCTCCAATAAGTCCTTTTCTTTGAATTCCAAGGGATTTGGTAGCACTTTCCTGGGCAGTTAGAATTTGCCTTGAAAAAATCTTGAAATCTGAATCTCTGGTTTCATAGAGCGAACACAGAATGAAATAAATGGAGCCAAGTCCACTATTAAGGAGTGATAACGACTTGACCTTTATACCTCTGACTGTAGCTGTAAAACAATCTTCACCACCACAATGGCAAAATACTCCACACTCAGAGCTTCACAATAATAAACACTTTTTCTCGAGTTCAGGTCAACTTCAGCTGGGCTGACATAAGCCCAGCTGCAGTGGACAGCTCTGCTTCAAGTTGTGGGTTAGCTGGGCTTTGGCATGAGCTCAGGTCTGCCCCATATTTTTCATTCTGGGGTCCAGGGGCAGCAGCCACCCAGGGCTTGCTCGTCTCCTGCGAATCACTGGAACACAAGAGCATGAGTCCACCATTCAAGTATATTTACGCTGATTTCCCAGTGGCCAAAGCATGTCACATGGACAAGCCCCCAAATAGGAAAATAGACTTCATCCCAAAGGAGAGTTGGAGGAGGCCAAGTATTTGCTGAACGATAATCAAGTGCAACAAAAAGCAGCAGCCCTTTTTGTAATAAAACAGTCTATGGTTAAAAGAACTTTTTTGGTATTATGACCAAAACACAGCAAATATATCAAAACCAATATCAAGAATTAATGGAATAACAACCAGAACTGAAGCCCTTTTGTGCACGTACACACACAAACACACACACACACACACACTCCTCCTATCATGCCTACACACTCACTCTGCCATGGAGTCACAGTTTCCTGACTCCTTCAGTGGCAGAAGACAGAGCTGTATGGTTTGGAGCAGAGCCTCCAGTGTTTCTCTAATGCGTTAAAAAAGGGGAAAGAAACCCCACTTCTCCTTCCATCTTCCCTCTCTGCCAGCTCAATCAGAATCAGCACTCTCCAGTTAGTCCTTTTCTGAAGTACACTGAATTTAAGAAAATTTATTGTTCCCCTCCTTTAAATGAATCAGCTTCATAAATTAAAAGATAATTGATATCTTCCCCTTAATGAAAGTCTAAGTAGTTAGAAAAAGATGAAGACTTCTTTGGCTTTTTAAAACATCTAAAATTAGAATGGATAAAGAAGTTGTGGTACATTATTTTAATATATTTGAATACCAGACAGCAACGAAAATTCATAATATTTACTTTATGTAGCTGAACAAATCACAGCTACATTCAATAACATGTGTGAATCTCATAATACAATATTGAATGAAATAAGTCAGGAACAAAGAATATATACAGTAATTCCATTTATATAAAGTTCAAAAAGAAGGCAAAAATACGCTAGTGTTTGAAGATTCATGCTTAGGTGGAAGAACTATAAAGAAAGCAAGGAAATGATTTTCATAAAAGTCAGGATAGTGTTTACCTTTATTCAGGGTGGTAGTGATTGGAAGAAGTAGGAAGGAACCAGGTAACATTGGTAGTAAGTACGTGGACATTGTTCTCTAATAAGTCATCAAACTGTACATGTTTGTTCTTTGAACTTTTCCCTACAGCTATTATGTTTACTATTTAAGGTTTAAATTGTCTCAGGATCCCATGGTATTTGGTCCCATCAACTTAATCTTTACAAACCATAAAATTTAGTAATAACATACTTTATCTCTAGTTTTAACTTAGTCTACGTGTTTTCAATGGCTTCTCTATGTATGTCTTCCTGTTTATCCCTTTTATGGGGTTTCCTTCTAATTGTTGTCTGTCCACATTGGATAAGTAATAGATTTCCTTCCAACCATTATATTTGTGATTAAGGTTAAGCTTAAATTTAGATCACATTATAAGGTTATTTATCTCTGTCTATGCCTAGAAACTATGCCCTAGCTCCATCCAGACTTCTTTTAGATAGGTTCTCACTTGGTACCTGGGTTCAATCCCTGTGTCGGGAAGATCCCCTGGAGAAGGAAATGGCAGCCCACTCCAGTATCCTTGCCTGGAGAATCCCATGGATGACGGAGCCTACAGGCATGGGGTCGCAAAGAGTTAGACATGACTGAGTGACTTCACTTTCTTTCTTTCACTTGGTAGTCACATCATCCTTAGACTGGTGAAGGAATATACTGGTGACAATCCATAAGTAGTACTAGAAAAACAGCTTCACCATTTAATGACCCACTAATGTGTAGTTTTTGTGTATGGAAAGACTTTATCTGTTAAAGACATCTTACTGGTCCTTGGTAGGATCAAAGGGAAATGCAAACAAGAAATAGATCAGTGTGTATGTCAACGGAAAACTAGATAGAGTTGAGTCAGGCATGACAAGTAGCAGAGGTCTGTGGAAAATCCCCTCCATCTTTTCTGGGCCCCCAGATTTGTAAACCTAATTTTATTGCACCTCTTTTGTATTTTATCTCTAGATCTCCTGTTCTAAAACTATTTTATTTCTGTATCCCCCAGAAAAGCTTAAGGTAAGAGAGTTTCCTTAATCTGCTTCAATAGTACCTTAATTATTTAATAGTTTCAAGCACATGTAATGTGGGTGGTTTGGGGAGAGGCTAATCTTGACAAGTTTCCTTCACTCAGTTGACCCTTAAATATAAGGTCCACTTACGTGTGTGTGTGTGTTTGTCTGTGGTAAATACTACAGTAATGTACAGTCCACAGTTGGTTGAGTCATGGATGACAAACCAGCAGGTACAGAGAGCTGACTATGATTTATATGTACATTTTCCACCCTGAGGAACCCCTAAGCCTGCATTGTTCAAAAGGTCAACTGTATATTGTTTATTTGACTAAAAGGAGAAAAGCTGTTAAGGGACATAGTTGGGGAATAGGTCACTCTGATTACCTGATTGTTCCTATTAAGTGAAAATTAATTCTCCCTATGAATTGTATCTGTCTTAACTTTAGACTACTAACTTTATGACTACTCAGATGGGTAGACTGCATGCTATTGCATCTGGATTTTTCCTTAGGGCTGTGAGATTATATTGGATAGTGTCTCAAGTTATTTTTTTAAAATATGGGACTTTATCGATCATCTTTAGTTTAGGAATCAGGATAGCATGCACAATGACAATATACCAAAATTATAAACATCTCTGATCATTTTATTTAAATAGAATAAACCAAAAAAAGAGAAAGTGAATGTTTGTAAACCTTCACACGTTAAATATGAAATTTCAGAAGCCATGTATGTGTGCTTGGTCACTCGGTCATATCCTACTCTTCACAACCCCACTGACTGCAGCCTGTCAGGCTCCTCTGTCCATAGGGATTCTCCAGGCAAGAATGCTATAGTGGGTTGCCATGCCCTCCTCCAGAGGACCTTCCCAACTCAGGAATGGAACCTGCATCTCTTATGTCTCTTGCATTGGCAGGTAGGTTCTTTATCACTAGCGTCACCTGGGAAGCCCTTCAGAAGCTCTTAGTTCCTAAAAAAAAAAAAAATCTGAGTTTCTCTAGAAAGTAATTGTCCAAGTAATCAAAGATAGAAAATGAAGTTGCTCAGTCGTGTCCGACTCTTTGTGACCCCATGGACTGCAGCCTACCAGGCTCCTCTGTCCTTGGGATTTTCCAGTGCTTGCAAATTTCTGAGTCAGCAAAATTAGGAAATTTTTAAAACTAACATGTATTATAAGTTACATGAAGAGGAGGGATCATATCTATCTTATTCACCACTATATCCTGGGCATAATGACTGGCACATTGTAGGTGCCCACAAAAGATTTTTAAATGGATGAATGAATGTCCATTGTGGGTTCACAGCATTATAATTGCTATATAATCTTCACAGTAATGTTAAAAGGTAGGCTTTGGAATTCCTATTTTATAGATGAAGAGAGTGAGTCTTATCAAGGATAAAAAGTTGCCCAAGCCACACAACTAGGAAATGACAGAGATGGGACTCAAAGTGATGAGTCTGACTCCAAATCCAGCTCTTGCCCAGCAATGATGTTCATTCTGGCAGACTGCCATTTGCCTGCCCAACACCCTTTCCCTCCTCATCCTTAGCCAGAGCCTACTTTTGTTTAGTGTCCTATTCCCACAGATGACTCAGGTAAATCCTAGTTTGTGGAAGCCCAAATAATGCCCTCCTTCTGCTTGCCTGTGACCAGTTTCGGGGTTTGGAACATGATCTGGTTTTGTCCAGTGAGATTGGAAGGAACTATTCTGATGGTGGGGGCCAGGAAAGTGTTCTGGAAAATGATTTTTGTCGCCTCTTTAACAAAGAAATATGAGAGAAACAGCCCTTTCTCTGACTGCTGAGTGTTGCGGGGTTGTGATGCGCAGAGCGCTGAGGCCGCCTTGCTGCCAGGAGGCGGCCAGAAGACGTGGTTCAGTGCTGGATATGCTGTTGGGTGGGCTTCCCTGGTAGCTCGGCTGGAAAAAATCTTCCTGCAATGCAGGAGACACCGGGTCCACTCCTGGGTTGCAAAGATCGGCTGGAGAAGGGATAGGCTACCCACTCCAGTATTCTTGGGTTTCCTTGGTGGCTCAGTTGGTAAAGAATCCGCCTGCAATGAAGGAGACCTGGGTTCAATCCCTGGGTTAGGGAGATCCCCTGGAGGAGGGCATGGCAACCCACTCCAGTGTTCTTGCCTGGGGCACCCCCATGGACAGAGGAGCCTGGTGGGCTGTAGTCCGTGGGGTCGCTGAGCGACTAAGCACTGCACAGCAGCATGCTGTTGGACCTCCAGAGTTGCTCAGCAGGTGGCGACTATCAGTCAAGCCCTTGGTTTTGGTCAGCCGGTTACTTGAGAGCATGGCTGCCAACCATCTAATTGGAGTGGCAGTCACCCTGCAATACTGACTGTCAAAACTAGCTCTACCAGTTTTAAAAATCTATATTCCAAATGAGCACATAAAATGAAATGCTATTAGAGTTTTATTAATTATTTTATGGAAATGGGACGTCTTCACTTATTCATTAACTCACTAGCCAGTTACTTGGTGCCAAGTGCCAGGAACACGGTCAGTACTTGAAAAGAAGCACAAAGAGAGACACTCAAAGAGCCTGCTCAGGAAGAGGCAGAGTCAGAGAGAAAGCCCCAGGGACATTCCTACCCCAGGGCTGCCAAGAAGGGACATGTGAATGGAGCCCTGAAAGACCGGTGGGAGTTATTCCGGTAGAAAAAAGAGGAAAAGGGGGCATTCCTTGCAAAGGTGCCATATGGCAGTCTTAGAGAATGTGGCACAATTGGGAAAGCACAACTAATTGAGTTTGTAAGGTTCAGGTCAGAAGAGTCGGGAAAGGAGTCTAGAGAGGTGAACAGAGGCCCTGGGGCCCAGCTATCCAAGCCCTGGAGAGTTACTGATGGATATCGAGGATGCACAGGACATGATTCACTTTGGCAGCAGGAAGAAAGATATTTTGGAATGGAAGATGGTGAGAGGTGATGAGCTCGAGAGAAGAAATGAAGTGAGCCTGTTAGAATGTAGGGCATGGTTAAGATGGAACTTGGTGACTGGATATGAGGGATGAGAGAGTAGTGGTAAGAAGTCAGCAAAGAAAAGCAGGACTGGAGACTGCCAGGAGGCAGTGGAGGAGACTGCCAGGCTGTGTGCTGGGGGCTCGGGGCAGGACAGGGGCCATAAGCTAGTGGCTCCAGCGCACAGCATTGAGTGATGGACTTAGTGTGCTGTTAGAAGCAAAGAAGACTGAATTAATATGTGTTTCAGTAAGCAGTGCAGAAGGAAAAAGGAGAAAGAAATTGAAGATATTGTTTAAAGAGACAAGTTGAAGTGCTGAACCAAAGTGAGATGGAGAAGGAAGCAAAAGAAACTCTTTAACACCTGGAGTGAAGAATAGGACTTTAGTCACATTTGTGGATATAAGTATGATTGAAATGGTGAGGATAATAGGAGCCTATGATGAGAAAGCTGAACCAATTGGTTTAAGATTTTACAGGTGGAGCAGCTCCAGGTGGTAACAAGGGAGACGGCGTGAGTAGTTGATTTCTGTGCAGAGATACGGGTCACTGGAGTTGAAGAAGTCAAGGCCCTGGGTATTGGAAGAGTTGTCCAGTGAACGCTAAAGAGAGAAGGATTGTGGCAGACTTGAGGTGAAGAGAGAAATCATAAGCCATGCTTCAAAATCTCTGATGCACACCAGAACAAAAAGAAGGGCTGGAGGACGGTGCATTTGGGAGGCCCAAGTTTCAAAGGGAAGGATTTTTACAGGACAGTGAAGGAATATTGAATGCGTTAAATGGGAACAGTTATTTAGCACTTACTGTGTGCCAAGTTCTGTGCCAAGTACTGTACAAAACTCATTAAATTCTCCCTTGTGAGATGAGTACTATTATTATTTCCATTTTGCAAATGAGGAAACTGAGGCTCTGAGATATTGAATAACCTGCTCAAGGTATCGACCCATGATTTCAGTCCAGACAGTGAGGCAACAGCGTCCACACACTTACCCACATCCTTATTCTGCTGATTCTGCTGGATAAGCCTGGCCAGCCCCTGTGGTTAATGGAAATTTCAAGAACAAATAGCCTCCACTTGAGTGTAGGGAGGAGGCAGCATCTGGGGTGGGGAGCCATTCAAAAAAAACAGAACATGACTGGTCCTTGATAGCATCGACTCCTTTATGTTTTCAAGTCTATTTTATTTTAGTACTTAACCATAATAGTGTGCCTTTGAACTATGTGTTAATGTGTAAACTGCCTCCAGCCTTTTAGAAGTGGGTGAGGTAGACTTTTAAAACAAATAGCTACATTAATTATTAACTATAAGTACTCAATTACATAAAGGAATTAATTTGCATCTTTCAGAAAACTTATACACAGTCTAAGAATTGCAGATAAGAAACTAAAACATGCAATCTTGAAAAATATATGGTTGTTTTTTCTGTGTATTAATAAGCTTTATGGCAAACCAGTTTAATTTGGGGTTCATGACTACCTGTTGGAAGGAAAACTCTCCTTTTTCTTTTTGTTACCTACCAGACACTACCTTAAAAACCAAGAGCCCAAAAATGTAAAAAGGCATTATAATTCAAAGGAGAAGGCTATTTTGCAAGACTCATATTAAATTCTGTTTATTTTCATAGAATTAATGCCCAAAGAGTCTTTGTATAAAGTACTAATACTGCAAAGTGCTGAGAAACCAGCTTCCTGTCTTACAAAGCTGTTTCTCTTCATGAAAATTGTGACTCTTGGAAGTACAGACAGGAAAACATAGATTTATATGAAAGAAAATTTATGGTATAGTTATAAACTATACCATAAAATCATAATTGGAAATTTTCATCTCAATATACATTTAAAAACTCCAGTGCATACAAATTTATTCTTTGAAAATGTGAATCTAGTGCTTCTTGGGAAAGCATCTACTGAAATGAAGCTTAGTGCAAAAAGTTTATGCTAATCATGGATGTGGTCATAGACAGTTTAATCCAAATTCAGATTGGATTCATCAGAAGTAGAGTCTCAGTCAGGTCATTTAAAAGAAACAAATGATTTTTTTCCATCTCAAAGTTTCACAGAGGCAGCTTTTGACTCTTCAAAATAGCTGTTCTCAATGCAACTGAAATAACTAGAAGGTTTATAGACCAAATAGTTCTACACAAGGGGAGAGAAGAGAATTAGAAAATTCTTAGTGAAAAAGATTATCCTTTACTTCTGCTACCACCTGACTCTTGGGAGCAAATTACTATGTGAAGTCAGAGAGTCAAGGAGAAGAAAAGGCAGTGAGATTCAACACAAATCAGTCTGATGCATTTTCAGTGTCCAATGTGCAAGGCTCCACGATCCCTGCTAAACTGGGTCTATATGGTGAGGGTGGTGGAAGGAGGTGGTAGAAACAAGATACAGTCTTTTTTCTCAGGTTCCTAATAATGTACTTGAATTTTATGCTTATTGTTTTGCTGATTATCTGTATATTTTGCCATCTATATACATATTTCTAAAGAATTGGTTGCTTAGTTTTACAAAATTTTGAACTTTATATACATGGACTCAAACTTTGTTTTCTTCTATAACTAGTTTTTCTCACTCAAGTGTTGAGACATGAAGCAGTTATCATTCATTTTTCATACCTGTAGAATACTCTGTCATGAATATGCTTTGGGTATACCACAGTGACAGTGGCACAGTTAATCAAGTGCTTTTGCCTTGGTAACCTTAAGCAAGATGAACTAACCAGCAGTGTTAAGCAGGCTGGATAGGCTGGCAGGAGAATGAAGGTGCCATTTGTTTAGCTGGAACATCTTGGAGACAAAAATCATCCCAGAATAATACAGAATATCTTTGCAACTGATATGTATTGCCTGCCTACTCTGTGCAGCTTGGTTCCAGTTCTCACAACCTTTGCATTGGTCAAGGAGGGGATCAAGAATAACTGCAAGGAGAAGCTTTGAGAAACAAACAAAACCCTTAGGTTTAGTATGACAGTTACTGAGAGCTTGTATATTGCAGGTACAGACTGCCTAGGCATTAGGACACAAAGAAGCAGCAGGTACGGCCCCACTTTCATACAGTCATATAACGCGGCCGTATAAGCCAGTGCCAAAGACATGCCACTCTAGACTCCCTGTTACAATATGAGCTGACTGCATTGCTGCATGAGCCAGGTTCACGCCGCCCTGATAATAAGATGAGACTGATTTGACCCAGAATACTCCATTTGTGAGGCCCTGGCACTTAAGAGAAAATATGCCTCAGACGTGATTAAATTCTTGGAGGACAGGCTAAGGAAGCTGGAAGTGCTTTTCCTGGGAGCTGTATGAGTGAGGCAGGCATCAGTCATCAGTTCTCAAGAAATGATCTTTGATTCCAGCGTCAGCTGCGGGTCTGTACTTGTTAGTGCTTCTTCATCTTAGTTTGCCCCAGTCTGCCAACCAGAGTTCTCTGTCACTCTGTCCTCACCAACAGCAAGCAGAGGCAGGCCCTCCTGAGAGAGGAATGCTTGCTGAGAAGCAGAAGAAAAGAGAAGTTGGAGGCAAGTAATGCGTTAGCTGTTTGCACTAAGAAGAGTGACAAAGCAGTCAGCTCCATGCAGTTTGTAAAAGCTTCAAAAACAGAACTTCCAAGGGGAGAGTAAAGAACCAACCAGTTCATATTAAACTAAACTAATTCCAGTGAGCCTAAATGATAACAGACTTGCTTACTCATAAAAGCTTTTTTTTTTTTTCATTTATTTTTATTAGTTGGAGGCTAATTACTTCACAACATTGCAGTGGGTTTTGTCATACATTGACATGAATCAGCCATGGAGTTACATGTATTCCCCATCCCGATACCCCCTCCCACCTCCCTCTCCACCCGATTCCTCTGGGTCTTCCCAGTGCACCAGGCCCGAGCACTTGTTTCATGCATCCCACCTGGGCTGATGATCTGTTTCACTATAGATAATATACATGCTGTTCTCTCGAAACATCCCACCCTCACCTTCTCCCACAGAGTCCAAAAGTCTGTTCTGTAAATCTGTGTCTCTTTTTCTGTTTTGCATATAGGGTTATCATTAGCATCTTTCTAAATTCCATATATATGTGTTAGTATGCTGTAATGTTCTTTATCTTTCTGGCTTACTTCACTCTGTATAATGGGCTCCAGTTTCATCCATCTCATTAGAAATGATTCAAATGAATTCTTTTTAATGGCTGAGTAATATTCCATGGTGTATACGTACCACAGCTTCCTTATCCATTCATCTGCTGATGGGCATCTAGGTTGCTTCCATAAATATAGTAAAGTTGCAGGATATAAAATTAACACACAGAATGCATTCCTATACACTAACAATGAAAAAACAGAAAGAGAAATTAAGGAAACAATACCATTCACCATTGCAACAAAAAGAATAAAATACTTAGGAGTATATCTACCTAAAGAAACAAAAGACCTATACATGGGAAACTATAAAACACTGATGAAAGAAATCAAAGAGGACACAAACAGATGGAGAAACATACCGTGTTCATGGATTGGAAGAATCAATATTGTCAAAATGGCTATTCTACCCAAAGCAATCTATAGATTCAATGCAATCCCTATCAAGCTACCAACGGTATTTTTTGCAGAACTAGAACAAATAATTTCACAATTTGTATGGAAATAGAAAAAACCTCGAATAGCCAAAGTAATCTTGAGAAAGAAGAATGGAACTGGAGGAATCAACCTTCCTGACTTCAGACTCTACTACAAAGCCACAGTCATCAAGACAGTATGATACAGGCACAAAGACAGAAATATAGATCAATGGAACAGAATAGAAAGCTCATAAAACTTTTATTATTTCCTGGCTTAAAAATATTTTTTTCAGATTGATACACATGTTAAAGGAGAATATGTTAAAACCTTTCAGGAAGGTCTCACCTTGACACATACACATTGGTTCCACTAAACAAGACAGATGATGACCGTGAAAGAGACTGAGTAGACTGAAGAGGCTCCCTTTTCCGGGAGGAAAATGACGAGCCTGCAATTCTGCTTGGTCTATCCTCTCTTCCTGGATGAAAGGGTCCAAGCAAATGTAAAGGTTATTATTGCATAAATCAAGGATTGGTCTGCACAAGTGGAAGGTCAGATTTTATCCTGATTTCAAGAGGCAAACATTCAGAAAAATGATCCTCTCCTTCTAGGAGGAAGACGTCACACTCTAATGAGGTTAAAAAGGGTTAACAAAAGGCACTGTCTGTTATGGGAAATAGTCAGGAAGCATTTGAATCAGAAAGAGAGAGCTGAGCTTAGGAAGGCTCTCAGCCTTTTAGGGATTCATCCTCAGGAAACTAGAGTAAGTTTGCAGTCTGCTCTGACTTGCCATGCTCCTCTCCATGTCTGGATCAACTTTCAACCTTTTACCCCTGTACATTCCCTGGTGTGGAATAGCGCCAAGAATTCCTGTAAGGTGAAGGTTTTCTTTCAGCAGGCATCATTTCCTCTGGGATGTCTCCATGCTTTTGATCACAGTCATTTTTTCCTGTATGTTGATATATTTGCCTTCACTCCTTTCCTCTAACTGCACATGGAGTTTTTCAGACATTGAGTGTCCGCCTTCCTCCTGTCAACTCTTCCTTCTGTAATTCTTTTACAAATGGTCTGAATTTTACTTCCCTTGATACCACTTATCATTTTTTAAAGCACTTTCATATTTCTTGGCCAGATCTCTCTTCCAGGGGTCCATTTTTGTAAAATATTGTGTGGGTTTCTTGAGAGATAGGGAAGCAATGCAACCACACACTTTGTGTGTCTACATGAACTGAATAATAATCTTGCAATTACATCCAGTTGATATATCTTGGTATTGAAATTGGAACCCTGCTATTGGTGGACTGGTGTTAATCAACTAAATCTTGATAACAGAAATTTCTGTATATTGGAATGCAAAGTGAAGACTGCCTATATATTTAAAGGATTTATAGTGTAATTGTCCATGTGCTTCTTGGCATAAATTTAATTTTTGTGTTTATGAAATTTGCTTTAAAGGTATTTTACCATTAAGGTTTTTTCCCACTTTTTGGATAAGTTTTCTTATTAATTCATCTTAAGGAGGTCTTACTGGTTTTGCACATTTTTTATCTTTATCTTGGTAAACATGTCTATTGCATAGTTCCCTGTATTAACTTAAATACTATTCAACCTTAGAGAATATCCATAGCATTGTGGTCTCCTGGGAAGATGAGTTGTGAATTTAGAGTCTAGTGAAGGGAAAGTCGCTCAGTCGTGTCTGACTCTTTGTGACCCCATGAACAACTATACAGTCCATGGAATTCTCCAAGCCAGAATACGAGAGTGGGCGGCCATTTCCTTCTCCAGATTTAGACTCTAAACAAAGTACTCTTTTACCATAGAAGCATCATTGTTGACTGGGAAAAAAAAAAAAAAAAGAACAACAAATGAATATGAGAATTGTGTTACATTTTATTTGGGGCAAAATGAGGACTATAGCCCAGGAGACAGCCTCTCAGAGAGCTCTGAGGAATGCTCCAGAGAGGTGAGGGGACAGGTCAGTATTTTACATAATTTTAGTGAAGGGAGATGCCTGCAGTCAGCACACAGTTTGGCAGAGGCTCGTTGCTAGTCACTAGCACTTTTTATAATATGAGAAGATACAAGAAATTGGGCTCATACAGCATGGCATTGTAGATATATAACTTTCTAGAAAATATTCAGGTCCACTCATTTCAGATGTTGTAAATATCTCAACAAAGGTCACCTACTATCATTTTTTTTCTGAATATATTTTTAAAATTTTTGGTGGCATATAATTGATTCGCAACGTTGTGTTAGTTTTAGGTGTACAGCAAAGTGAATCAGTTACATGTATAATATATCCACTCTTTTTTTTTTTTAGATTCTTTTTGCATACGTGCTATTATGGAGTATTGACTAGAGTTCCCTGTGCTATATATATAGCAGGTCAAAATACACAAACAGCTCACACAGCTCAATATTAAAAAAAAGCCCAAATAACCCAGTCAAAAAATGGGCAGAAAATCTAGACATTTCTCAAAAAAATGACATATAGACCCAAAAACACATGAAAAGATGATGAACATCGCTAATTATTAGAGAAATGCAAAACAAAACTACAATGAGTTATCACCTCACATAGGTCTGAATGACCATCATCAAAAAATCTACAAATGGGACTTCCCTAGCAGTCAAGTGGTTATGACTTTGCCCTCCACTGCAGGGGTATAGGTTCAATCCCTGGGAGCTGAGGGAGCTAAGATCACACATGCCTCATGGCCAAAAAGCAAAGCATGGAACAGGAGCAATATTTTAGCAAATTCAATTAAGACTTTTAAAAAGGTCCACATCAAAAATAAATCTTTAAAAAGGGTCTACAAACAATAAATACTAGAGAAGATGTGGAGAAAAGCAAACCCTCCTGAACTGATGATAGGAAAGTCAATTGGTGCAATCACTATGGAGAACAGTTGGCAGTCCCTTAAAAAAGTAAAACTAGAACTACTATATGACCAAGCAATCCCACTCCTGGGCATTGACTTAAATTAAACTGTAATTTGAAAAGATACATGCACCCCAATGTTATTACTGGTTTTACAAAAAAAGGGGGGGGGATTTTTTAAAAGCAAAGCATGTTTAGTATTCTTAGAAGTCTAAAGGTACGTACATCTAACCTACAGTACTGAGAGAAGATTCTTCTAAAAGGAGATTATCTAATTTGGACCAAATAAGCTGCTCTGTGTAACTTCCAAATTGGAGAAACCATATTCCATATGACAAAAGCAGCTCTGCAAATATAGGTATTTTTTGCTTATAAAAACCAGTTTTCACATATCTAAAATTGACTTCAATCATTTAATAAGTTATCATTTGAATTCGAGCAATTAAAGCTTCTGTTTATTATTTTAGTTAAGTTACACTAAGCTGTCCAATGTTATATAGCTATTTTCTTATCAATATAATAAAACAAAAGTGTGCGCTTATAATAAGTCATGGCTCTCAGTATAATAATTCATTTTTCACAAAAATAAATATTTGAAATACACCTGGGGCCAGAAAATCCATACTGCTATTCCATAGTATTATAATGCACTTACATCTTCTTTGAATTGGCCTTTTGCCAAGAGTTCACTTTAAATCTTTTCCCTAATGTTCCCTAAATAGTACAATACCTCATTATTATCACTATTATTTCTGTTTTTCCTTATTCATACATATTTTGTTTATTTTTATATTTTAAATAATATCTTTTTATCCTTAAAATTTGTTTCTTCTTTTCCTCTCCAGAAATTGGTGGCTCCTTTCCTTTTCTTCTTAGGATAACTTCCCTGGTACTTTCTCCTTTTTTAACCTCATGGAATGCCATTCAGCTGTCTCTTTCCTGAAATTCAGAGGATAATCAGACAATTTTTTAATAAATGCCTTTAAGTGGACTGTAAAAAGCTGTTATCCTTTAGTGAAATCAATATATAGTTATATATTGATTTTAAATATATAAAATATATAAAAGTCAGAGTTGTCTTAAATTTCTATTGTCTAGTAAATTTGTAAGCTTAAAAGATGGTTCATCTATAGATTCATTTTCGAGGTGCCTGTGTCCACTATGCCATAAACAGTGACTGCACTGATGCTTGATCTGTACCAGGCAGGCAATCTGGGTTCTAGCCACAGTTACTACCTCCATCACCTGCTATGTTTATTGAAGCTGGTTGAGCTGAGGTGACTAAAGGGACTAGATTAGCCAACCTTTTATTCCTGATGATAAAAAAGAAGAGTTTGCTTTTGTGGAAAAAATTGAGACATTTATATCTGCTAGTGAAGTGAAAGTCACTCAGTTGTGTCCAACTCTTTGCGGCCCCATGGACTATGGAATTCCATGGAATTCTCCAGGCCAGAATACCGGAGTGGGTAGTCTTTCCCTTCTCCAGGGGATCTTCCCAACCCAGGGATCAAAGCCACGTCTCCAGCATTGCAGGCGGATTCTTTACCAACTGAGCCACAAGGGAAGCTCTTATATTTGCTAATTTTTTCTCAAAAGAAACAAAAACAAAAAACATTCCCTAGAATACCACTTGTGGAATTGTAAGCAGGAATAGAGCAGAGAGCATGGTATTCAGGGTCCTTGACCTCTAAAACATGTAGTCTTTCGAAGTTAACATCCTAACATCCTTCATTTGATTTTGCATCTATCTTCCGTCCCCTCTTTGCAAGTTATTGATACAACTATACAACATAAGCTTGGTTTCAAAAAGTAAAGGAATGAAAGTAAATTTTCTAGAATTTTATAATTCCCGTTGAGATAATTACAGTTGACAGATTAAACAAGGAAAGCCTTGTAAAATCTAAATTTCAGATAAGCAATTAATAATTTTTAGAAAAAGTGTGCCCCATGCAATAATTATTTGAGTATGCCCTAAATTAGACATACCTAAGTCTGGCAACCTCAAATTAGAGAAACTCTGGACATTGTCAAAACAGGGAGAGTGATAATCACTACCAGGAGACTCATTCAATGGCAGCAGTTTGATGCTGTGTTCCCATCAAATCCCTCCACCTCTCCCATCCTCAGCTGACAAACAGCATCCTCACTGAATCAGAGTAATGTACTTCAAATTACTGAGTCATCTGGATCCATCTTCATTGTATGTGCTTATGAATATGTGGTTTTGTATACAATAGGCATCATAGCACAGCACCCTGTCTCTACTATGCATACGTAAAAAAATTTCTGACTGCTCAGGCCGTAGAAGATTTTTTATAGCATAGTCTATGTAAAGAACCACCTGAAGGGAATACAGTTCCCTTCAGTAAGGGAATACATACCTTCGGTAAGGTATGGTTCAACATAAGTGATTGAATTACTGCATCTTTATTTAGGAGTTATAAATAGTTGAGGGTGTTAATTTTTAATTAGGTGATCAATAACTTTTATTTTGATCCTAGGACTTTTATCTTTTGTCCACATTATTGGAGGAACAAAAAAGCAGAAGACTTAATCTTTATTCTTCAAAATGAATTGGTGGTCTTGCTAAATTGGCAAGATTTGGAGCATCTAGGCCTTCCCTGGTGGCTCAGATGGTTAAGAATCCATCCACCTGCAATGTGGGAAACCTGAGTTTGATCCCTGGGTTGGGAAGATCCCCTGCAGGAGGGCATGGCAACCCACTCCAGTATTCTTGCCTGGAGAATCCCCGTGGGCAGGGATGCCTGGTGTGCTGCAGTCCATGGAGTTGCAAAGAGTCGGACATGATTAAGCACACAGCAACTCTTTGATACATGCTAAACTGGTGATCCAAACACTAACCCTGAAACCCTGAAAAAAGCTGCATAACACAGACTAGGAAAAAACTTGGTGGAAATGCTATATTGAACCTTTAAATGTTGCCTCAATTGCAGAATCTTAATATAATTGAATCATATGCCAGAAAATATTTATTGTTGCAATGCAAATTTCTTTCGATTACTCAGTCTAAGTGAAAGCCTAACTTTTTTAAAATTAGAGTTTTTAAAGGTATAAGAATTATATTAAAATATAGGATGGTATATATATTTTAAAGCTCTAAATTTTATATGTATTATTTGACATTAAGTTGTTTTCTTTAAAGATAACTAACATTTTCAATGAATATATAAGCTATACAATTTTTCTTTTAATCAGATTATTATTTCATTATTATTTAACTTCTTTGCATTTTCTGATAGCTGACTTTTAGAAATTTATATATCTTAACAGTTTAATCTAAGACTAGAAGATTGAAGTAAATAGATGAATTTATTTACCATCCAAAATCAACAATTAGAACATTCAAAACTAAAAGTGGTATAACAGATACTATTACTTCTATCAGTTCAGTTCAGTTGCTCAGTCGTGTCTGACTCTTTGCAACCTCATGGACTGCAGCATGTCAGGCTTCCCTGTCCATCACCAACTCCCAGAGCTCGCTCAAACTCATGTCCATCGAGTCGGTGATGCCATCCCACCATCTCATCCTCTGTTATCCCCCTCTCCTCCTGCCTTCAATGTTTCCCAGCATCAGGGTCTTTTCCATTGAGTCAGTTCTTCGCATCAAGTGGCCAAAGTATTGGAGCTATAGCTTCATCATCAGTCCTTCCAATGAATATTCAGGACTGATTTCCTTTAGGATTGACTTGTTTGATCTCCTTGCAGTCCAAGAGACTCTTAAGAGTCTTCTCTAAAACCAAGGTTCAAAAGCATCAATTTTTTGGTGCTCAGCTTTCTTTATAGTCCAACTCTCACATCCATAGGTGACCACTGGAAAAACCATAACTTTAACTAGACGGCAAAGTAATGTCTCTTGTTTTGTTTTGTTTTAATTAATTAATTTTTTATTGAAGGATAATTGCTTTACAGAATTTTACTGTTTTCTGTCAAACCTCAACATAAATCAAACATAGGTGCACATATATCCCCTTGCTTTTGAACCTCCCTCCCATCTCCCTCTCCATTCCACCCCTCTAGGATGATACAGCGCCCTTGTTTGAGTTTCCTGAGGCATACAGCAAATTCCTGTTGGCTATCTATTTTACATATGGTAATGTGAGTTTCCATGTTACTCTCTCCATACATCTCACCCTCTCCTCCCTTCCCCCCATGTCCATAAGTCTATTCTCTATGTCTGTTTCTCCATTGTTGCCCTGTTTAATACTCTGTCTAGGTTTGTCATAGCTTTTCTTCCAAGGAGCAAGTGTCTTTTAAATTCATGACAGAAGTCACCATCTGCAGTGAGTTTGGAGCCCAAGGAAATAAAGTCTGTCTCTGTTTCCATTGTTTCCCTGTCTGTTGGCCATGAAGTGATGGGACCAGATGCCATGATTTTAGTTTTTTGAATGTTGAGTTTTAAGCCAGCTTTTTCACTCTCCTCTTTCACTTTCATCAAGAATCTTTTTAGTTCTTTCCTTTCTGCCATAAGGGTGGTGTCATCTGCATATCTGAGGTTATTGATATTTCTCCTGGCAATCTTGATTACAGCTTGTGCTTCATCCAGCCTAGCGTTTCTCATGATATACTCTGCATTTACGTTAAATAAGCAGGGTGACAGTATACAGCCTTGACATACTCCTTTCCCAATTTGGAACCAGTGTCCAGTTCTAACTGTTGCTTCTTGACCTGCATACAGTCTTCTCAGGAGCCAGGTTAGGTGGTCTGGTATTATCTTTTGAAGAATTTCCCACAGGTTGTTGTGATCCACACAGTCAAAAGTTTTGGCGTAGTTGATAAAGCAGAAGTACATATTTTTCTGAAAGTCTATGATCCAAAGGATATTAGCAATTTGATCTCTGGTTCTTCTGCCTTTTCTAAATCCAGCTTGAATGTCTGGAAGTTCTCAGTTCACACTGTTGAAGCTTAGCTTGGAGTCTTTTAAGCATTACTTTGCTAGTGTGTGAGATGAGTGCAATTGTGGGGTAATTTGAACTTTCTTTGGCATTGCCTTTCTTTGAAATTGGAATGAAAACTGATTTTTTCTAGTCCTGTGACCACTGCTTAATTTTCCAAATTTGTTGGCATGTTGAGTGCAGCACTTTCACAGCATCGTCTTTTAGGATTTGAAATACATCAGCTGGAATTCCATCACCTCCACTAGCTTTGTTCATAGTGAAGCTTCCTAAGGCCCACTTGACTTCACACTCCAGTATGTCTGGCTCTAGGTGTGTGATGACACCATCATGGTTATCTGGGTCATGAAGATCCTTTTTGTATAATTCTTCTGTGTATTCTTGCCACCTCTTCCTAATATCTTCTCCTTCTGTTAGGTCCATGCCATTTCTGTCCTTTATTGTGTCCATCTTTCTATGAAATGTTCCCTTGGTATCTCTAATTTTCTTGAAGAGATCTCTAGTCTTTCCCATTCTATTGCTTTCCTCTATTTCTTTGCATTGATTACTTAGGCAGGCTTTCTTATCTCTCCTTGCTATTCTTTGGAACTCTGGATTCAGATAGATATATCTTTCCTTTTGTCCTTTGCCTTTTGCTTCTCTTTTCTTAGCTAATATGTCTCTATATATGATCTTTTCTGTACTCTCTGATTTTGGACTGTGCTCCTACTTAAAAACATTGCAAATCTTCTTTATTTTAGTTAATATGTGTTTTCTGCCCGACTAAAAGCAGCAGTGAGGCTCTACATTATTTTGGCACTGTTTCACTCCATAATAAAGCTAGTTGGCACTCCTTTGCACTCTAGGTGGGTTTTATGAAGTACTTTGGCTTATAATAGATGTTTGGGTATGTCAGATCAGTAGCTCTTGGGACTGAAAAGTGCTGCTACAGTTCAGTAAAATTAGAAGGCAGTTTATGCAGCAGTTTTGAGAAGGCAGGCAGGCACCAAAACCAGACAGATCACCACTGGTGTTTTGAGTGGGAGGAGAGCTTGAAATGGGCTGGAGTTGAAGAATCCCTTGGGCAAGTCTCAGTAGAGGACTGTGACCCATTAGACCAGATCAAAACAGGGCAAAGCTGTTGGCAGGTTGAAACCTATTGCCTTAGCCAAACAGGACAGGCTCAGGGAAGGCTGCGGTCACGACCAGAGGAGTTAGGAGGCCGACCAGGAGTTCCTTAAGGAATGTGAGACAGCCAGATGAGCAGAAGCGGAGGCCTTGCGCTGGGCTAGTGCTAAGTGTCAGCTCCTCTTGGTTGTTTCCATAAGCTCAGCTACACTCGGGCTTTTCCTCTGTCTAGGCAAGCACAAATCTTCCACAGGTGGCTCTGCTACTACGCCTGTGTTTCTAGGATGTGTTCGTGGGGCAAATCAGCAGCTGTATTTTCACTCCCAAGCCCTGAGCCCTGTGTGTGGGGGACAGCAGTGCCCTGCCCACAGGCCTCAGCAGGGGTCCCCTCCAGGCTGAGTGGCTCTGATTCCTTTAAGCTCCTTTGTGGGACTTTTACTCCAGGTTGCTCCCCACCCCCACATCCTGGGCCAAGGGCCAGGCTTATAAAACCAGGCTTTGAATCAGGGCTTAGACATACGTTGCCTATAAAAATGTCTCTGAATTGGCAATAATTAATCTGCTGTGCAATTGTATTTGGCTCTAAATTGCTGTGTGTACTAGCAATTGCTCTAACTGGAAACAGATCCACGGCAGTTGGTCAGGGATGATATAAATATCCTCAATCAATGGGGGTGGGAAATCTAGGAATATTTCTGTTACTGTCTCCTTATCAAAGCTTTTAAAACTACTGAACTCTGATATTAGGTTTCTAAACATTACAGGAAAAGGCTGTATCTATCCAGTGTGATTTGATTCTCCTGTGATCTCTGGCCATCAGATAAGTAATTCTCAACTCAAGGCATTTAGAAATTAACATGAATGTGTTTTGGTTATCACAAGGACAGGTGAAAATTCCTGGCATTGAGTAAATTAGCCAGTGATGCTACAGTCCTGCAAAACCAAGAGTTACCTGGCATAGAATTCCTCCAGCACACTCACAATTGACAACACTTGGAGTGATCTCTGGTTGACTCTCAGCTGTATTCCCACTAGTAACTATCCCAAACTATTTCTGCTCTCAGAACCACTTAGTTACTACCATAATTTCACACTCTTCTTTCCTCAGACTTTTCATATTATTCAACAAAAGCTTAGTGAAATTCCCTCCCTTTTCCCTTTGCTATTCTCCATCTGTACCTGCCCAGCCTGGTATCTTTGCTGCCCTCTTAGAGAAAGAAATCTTCCTAAGGATAACAACAGCTCCATGTGAGGTAGTGATTGCTCCCACCTTGCTCCACCCCATCCCATCCCAGCCCTCTCTCTTGCATCTTCAATGCCTTGCCAGTTCCTTCTTCCCCTCAGAAAAGTGCTTGAGTTTTTCCATGCCAATGTCAATAAAAGCAGAAACAAAAACTCTTAAAGCTGCTACTTACCCCCTCAAATTAACACCCCATATAATTTCTTCATCATCTACTGACATCCCTCATAAGCTGGTTTCCACTCCCCATTTCTGCTCTCTTTAAGGTTATCTCAAGGATCAGTTGCCAGACCACTCACTCTTCAAATTCTTTGCATTTCTCTGAAAAAACTGGAGCCTTGAAAGCCCAGCTAAAGATCATTTCTCTTCTTGTTCCTTCAGCTGCTTCTTGATATCCCCAAGAAGACTGGGGCCAGCCACACCATAAGAGCATCTTAATTTTCTTGAGCTTCATTTTAACATTTCCCTAGGTGTACTTGTGCAGGATCCTGACTGGCCATCTTTGGGGCTCCTTTTCCTCATCATTTTTCCCTAATTTGGATACAGATGTTGGCTGCACTCTATTTACTGTCCTTAGCCTTCTTCTCAACAAAGTAAATGATCCTCAGACCTACATACAGAACTAATCATAACCTCTTCTCTTGAACTCCAGGCCAGATTGCCAGCTGCCTGACAGATAATTTCATCCACTGATTCATTGTTGTTGTTTATTCACTAAGTCATGTCTGACTCTTTTATGCCTCCATGGACTGTAGCCTGCCAGGCTCCCTATCCTTGGGATTTCTCAGGCAAGAATAATGGAATAGGTAGCCATTTCCTTCTCCACAGGATCTTCCTGATCCAGGCATTGAACCCACATCTCCTACATTGGCAGGTGGTTTCCTTACCACCAGGGAAGCCCCGACAGCAAGGACCTAACAGAAGCAGAAGAGATGAAGAAGTGGCAAAAATACACATGAGGCTTATACAAAAAAGCTATTAATGACCCAGATAACCATGATGGTGCGGTCACTCACCTAGACCCAGACACCCAGGAGTGTGAAGTCCAGAGGGCCGTAGTAAGCATTACTACAAACAAAGCTGGTGGAGGTGATGAAATTCCAGTTGAGATATCTCAAATCCAAAAAGATTCTGCTGCTAAAGGGCTGCACCCAGTATGCCAGCAAATTTGGAAAATTGAGCAGTGGCTGTAGGACTGGAAAAATGTCACTTTTCATTACAATCTCTAAGAAGGGTGATTCCAAAGAATGGTCAAACTACCATACAATTGCACTCTTTTCACATACTAGCAAAGTAATACTCAAAATACTCCAAGCTAGGCTTTCAGCAGTGTGTGAACTGAGAACTTCCAGTTTTTTTTTTTTTTTCATTTATTTTTATTAGTTGGAGGCTAATTACTTTATTGAACTTCCAGTTTTACAAGCTGGATTTAGAAAAGGAAGAGAAATCAGAGATAAAATTGCCAACATTCATTGGATCACTGAAAAAGCAAGGAATTAAAAAAAAACATCTGTTTCTGCTTCGTTGACTACGTGAAAGCCTTTGACTGTGTGGATCACAACCAACTGTGGAAAATTCTTAAAGAGATGGGGTTACCAGACCACCTTACCTGTCTTCTGAGAAACCTGCATGTAGGACAAGAAGCAACAGTTAGACCTGGACCTGAACCAACGAACTGGTTCCAAATTGGGAAAGAAGTACATCAAGGCTATATACTGTCACCCTGCTTATTTAACTTCTGTGCAGAGTACATCATGAGAAACGCTGGGCTGGATGAAGCACAAGCTGGAATCAAGATTGCCGGGAGAAATATCAGTAACCCTGGATATGGAAATGACCCCACTTTAATGGCAGAGAGTGAAGAGGAACTGAAGGGCCTCTGAGGGTGAAAGAGGAGCGTGAAGAAGCTTGCTAAAAATGGAACATTCAGAAAACTAGGATCATGGCGTCCAGTCCCATCACTTCACGGCAAATAGCTGGGGAAAATGTGCAACCAATGACAGATTTTATTTTCTTGGTCTCCAAAATCACTGCAGATGGTGATTGCAACCAGGAAATTAAAAGATGCTTACTCCTTGGAAGAAAAGCTATGACAAACCTAGTATGCATGTGTGCTAACTCACTTCAGTTGGGTCTGACTCTACGCGATCCTCTGGAATGTGGCCTGCCAAGCTCCTCTGTCCAGGGGATTCTCCAGGCAAGAGGGTGGGGATGAAGTGGTAGAAACCTTATAAACAGTCTTAGAGATGAATGAATATATCACATCTGCTTAAATATTTCAGGTAAAGCATGGGTGTGTTTAGGTCTCTACTCAGGACAGCATGTGTTTTAGTTAACTATCTCCTGCAAAAACCCATGAAAGTGAAGTTGTTCAGTCGTGTCCAACTCTTTGTGACCCCGTGGACTGTAGCCCACCAGGCTCCTCCATCTATGGGATTCTCCAGGCAAGAACACTGGAGTGGGTTGCCATTTCTTCTCCAGGGGATCTTCCCAACCCAGGGATGGAACCCAGGTCTCCCGCATTGCAGGCAGATGTTTTAACCTCTGAGCCACCAGGGAAGTCCCTGCAAAAACCCACATGCAGGCATAAATCTACACACAGAAGATTAATTTCATTTAACACTGAATATTTAAGAAACTATTGTATTCTTAGGGTATGTACTTTATTACAATACTGAGTGGTCACTAAAACAGAAATTGAAGAGCAATAGACCGCATGTCTCGCCGATCCTGCTGACTATACCAGGTGTCTTGCTGTATTTCACTGTGTGCACTGTTTGTTGAACCCAAGGTAGGCAAGAAGCTGGGGAAGAAAATGCGAGGAGCCATAGGAATTGCACACATGTTTATTTTCTCCAGCTGGCACAACAGTTGTAGTGGCAGCAGACATGCTGTAGTCTCTCCTTTTGTGGTTGACCCAGTGGGCACAGCCATAACGCAGCCTCCCCGCTGTGACGCAGTCATGAGGGCTATTTCAGGAGAGCTAATAAGCTTACAGAGCAAAAGTAGCCTGCGGCCAAGTGGGTGCATCCTGATGCACATGCGCAGTGCTGTAAGTGACCTCAGCTGTTACAAAACCATGTATCTGCAAACTATGGGGCGAAAGCAAGAGGATGTGGAGCCAGAGAGCCTGACCACACCATCTTGGCTAATTTGCTCTTTCCCTACATTCCACCCCTTCAGGGTCTCTCACCTCACAGTCTACCCCAGTCCATCTTCTGCAGTGTTCTCTTGGCAAGTAACTATGACCCTTGTATTTATATCTTGCAACAGAAGCAGCTACAAAGACAATTACACCCCCAATACACGGCGAGACCCAATACCAGATATCTGAAACTCATGTTCCAGTCCTTGCCCTTACCAGGCTAGAGAAGAGCCACCCACCGCATGTGGAGTGCCTTTATCTCCCATGGCCAAGTCCAGTCCACCATCTGTCCTTGTGGGATTGCAGGAAAGCGTCCACAGGGCAGCTCCACCCCTGTGGAGCTTTTTATTAAGGACCCGCAACCCCCCTCCCCCCAAACGCAGGCTCCAGGCCCACCCCTTCAAAGAGGAGATTTGTGTGGCATTCACAGTCTACCCACGTGATTCCAAATGCTTTCAACGCTGTTCTAGATCTCCAAGAGAATCAGATTAGTACCACATCACAGGACACAGCTGCAGTACACAGTCCTACTGACTGTAGAACACAGCCGTGTTCTGAGCCGTTTGGCCACCATAGCCATCCGTGTATGCACTAGGTCTGGGAAACTGCCCCGGCTTGCGGTCAACAAGCCTGCACTCAGCCCCAGTGTCAACCAGGGCCGTTACTCTCTGTACGTAGTGACCAGTGAATTGCAGGTTCTACCTGGGGTCTCTGGCCCCTCCTTGGGTTTTGCCAGAGGGCACCTTGGTCTGAGCCCTATTGCAAGCAGAAAAGGGCATCACCGAAAGGAACGTCCTTGGGCGCCATGTAATCTTTTAACTGATCCAACTGTACCTCTTGCTATGGGTGCTTCCCAGGCTCGGTAAACTGCGGCTCCCGTCTCAGCTGCCTCAGTAGCTCCAGGAGCACTGCACTGTGCTGTCTATCAATTTTATTTCTGTCAACTTCCGCAGCCAGAAAATCGGCTGGCGTTTGCATCCGTGTAACCCGGATGGGACCCTGCCGGCTCGGGCCCCCTGCAGGGTCTTCACACTTTCCAACGGTGTCTTGCATGTCATCCCTCTACTTCTCTCAGTAAGGACCCCCAACACCCCCCACAGGTGCCAGGCCCAACCCTCTGTCCCAGAGTCACAAATGGCAAGCTGCGGAGGTTTCCCCTTGCTTTTGCCAAAACTGCTTACCCAAGTCGACCAAC